>NC_135907.1:13101322-14360787 GCF_964194155.1 Cetorhinus maximus | reverse complement strand
GATTTTTGAGACGATCTCACTCATCTCTCTGTAAAGTTTCACATTTTCAAGCTTAGCTGCTTTGTGCTCGGGGCTTTCAGCTTGGCCGTGTACATTTGAAAAGGGTTGTGATTGCCTGATTGGAGCGACGGTCCCAGGGATGGCTGCTTGGCAAATCGACAGCTTGCAGTCTCTGACTCTCCATTGACTAACCTGAACGGCTGGAAAATCGAGGTCTGAGTTTCCAGCATTTCCTGATCAGCACTCCTCCCCAGAACGCTGATTGCTGACAGCAATGGCTGAATTATTTCTGGGCTGTGCAGTGAACTCCAATGCTGCTGCCATTTCCTATGAAGGGAGTGTGTTGTATGCTGGGTTGCCTCGACTCTAGTACTTGGTTGCCTACCACATTCATGGTATTCCGCCCCTCTGCTGGGATATGTTCACTCCACACTGAACCAGCTCCCATCTGTTCCTGCTGGTCTTCACTCTGTTCTAGATTCTGCTCTACTGTTGCCCAGTGACCTTTGCACTGCCACCTTCCGCCTGCTTCCCATTGTCATTGACTACATTTCTCCCTCCACTGGTGTACTGATCATCGAGGCCACCACCCACCTCCATGGATCGGTCAAATGCCATCTTCTAGTCAATTCTCCATACCCCCCCTCCCCTCACCAACCTCCCTCTAGGGATCTCCATAAGAAAACCTCTAGCAGTCCATCCACTGACATCCTGCCCCTCAAACAGACTAGACTATCTTGCCTTCCGCATCTGTTCTCTGAACTAGGACATTAGTTTGTTTGATCTCCAAGCTGACTCTATCCTGTCTATGAATCAAGTTTATCCAACCATGGGGCCTTTGACTCTAACTTTGGACCATTTTGTCTCCTTCCTATTCTCCTATAAAACCAGGACCTAGCAATCTTGAATTTCCTCTGTGTCCATTTGCGACTGCTTCTGTCCTGGATCCACGGCCCATACTTACTTTTCTCTTCACCCTCTTGCATTTTTCTCTCTTCACTCCTTTCCTTCATGTCTCATTTTATTTTTTCCTTTTCCCACCTCCTCCAAAATCCCTATTCCCTCAACCTTCACTATTCCTCCTCCTTCCTGCTCCCTTGCTGCCATCCCAGGCTTAACTCCCTCTGGCCTAACACCACAACTTCCCTCTGTGCCTATCTTGGCATTCTCTGATTGGCCCCTTGTGGCACTCTTCACTGCCTCCATGCAAAGAGAAAGTTCAGCTGCCTCTCATCCACTTTTGCCAACTTCCATTGGCATGCCTGCCAGGACTAATCATGCCAACCTCCTTCCCATCCTGTTCACCCTTCCCATCACTGAGTCCATGGTCTGTGCCAGCAGATGTACCACATCTACTCCTCTCCATTCCGCCTTCTAGAATGTTTGCTTGCTTGTGAACAAGTCCCTTGCCAACCTATGACCTTATCCTGGATGATTGCATTGACGTTATGTCCATGAGAAAAACTTGGCTCATGAGGACAGCACCATGCCCCTTACTGAAGCCTCCCCACATGGCTATATTTTCCACTACCTGTTCTGCCCAATCCACTGCAATAGCATTATGGCCCTGATCCCTAATCTTAACTTGATCCAGCGCCTTCTCCTCCTTTGGCCACCGCACCTTAGTCCACCCTCTTGCCTTCCCTATAAAACCTGCAGTCTCTACTTCCTGTCTATGCCTGAGCCATGTTTCTCACTGAAGTGTTTACACTATGTTCCTCCCTCAGCCTCTGCACCCAGTGACTTATCTTCCTCTGTGATTTCAGCCTCCATATCAACTCGCTTTGAGCTCTCTACTTGGTGTTCACTGCCCTCCTGTCCTCCCTCAATCTCTCCTTACATATAAAGTCCCCTATCCATTTTCACAACTTCTCCCTCATCCTTGTCTTCTTAGGTGGCCTCTCCCACTGTCTCAATCTCAGATAAAGCCACCTTATCTCATTTGCCACACCAATCCACTGCTTCCTTCTGTCTCCACCTCCAACTTCAGCCCAACTTGGCCTAGGAAGTCCAAATATTGCAAAGAAAATATTGATAAGAAGACATAGCATCACACTGGACTGAGGACCACGTTGGGAGCTTGAACAATCGACAATGCCTGGTGATGCAAGCACCCGTCTTGAAATGTGACCAATACGGCCATGATGGTGAGGAGTAATGTTGAGGGACGTAAACTATTCAACCTACGAGCATTAGCACCAATTTAATGCAAGAATACCAAGAAAAGAACGTACATCTGCTGGATATGAGTACAAAAGATTCTATCAATACGCATGGGCAACAAATTTTGCATTGGAGAATGATTTTTTGAGAACGTTCCAAAAAAAAAAATCAAATGCATGTAATCCCACCAAGGCTACACAGCTAAGATGCAAAAAGTGCAGTTTAGCACAAGGTTACAAGAAAGGTACAGAATCCTATGTTGAGTTGGAACTATCTATCTTCAACTGAAAGGGTAGATGACATCCTATTTTCATCCTATCTCTCAATGTTCCCAACAGAACTAAGTCAGATTGTGACAGAAGAGGAGGAAGATGACTTAGTGCAAAAGTTGGAAATCAGTAATTGATCTTAAACTATGGCAGGATTAGGACTTCTGCCATGAATTGATGATTTGAAGAGGGTCTAATCTTCAACAGTCACTGAGCTTTTGTGCCAGCCAATCTGATGAAGCATGGGGAAAATTCATCACAGACACCGAGGAATTAAAATTTCCAAAACGCTAGCAAGACACATCTTGTTCTGGTCCAAAATTCCAGTGCAGATGAAGTTAGTTGATATTGGGCACCCGACATATATAGACGTAAAGTGCACAAAGAGTCAACGGGGAGCATGTGACTTTCTGAGCAGACTGTAACAAGAGGCTACACTTAAAATAAGTAATCATTGTAGAAGTTAAATTGAGGCCCCATTTGCTCTCTCAAGTGGATGTAAATGACCCTTTGGTATTATTTTGAAGAGAAGGGGAATTCTCCCCAGGTATCCTGGCCAATATTTGTCCCTCAACCCATGCCACTAAAAATAGATGGTCATGTCATCATTGCTGTTTGTGAGATCTTGCTGTGCACAAATTGGCTGCCACATTTCCTAAACTACAACAGTGACTGCGCTTCCAAAGAACATATTTGGCTGTGAAGCAATTTAGCTGCCCTAGTGATGATAAAGGCGCTATATGCCCGTCTCACTTTCAGCCCACTTTTCAAATTTGCTTGAACTCGGTATGCTAACCGATACCAAAATTCTGAATATGATCCTAAGCAGCAGTTTGCCAGATATCTTAGATGAAGCAGTTCCAGATACTGACCTCAGTTTGCAAGTGTGGAGTTCAGAAGGTTTAACAGAGCCCCTGATTTAAGCATGTATCGTCATCATTTAAGTACTGAAATAATGCAATAAGAAAGCTTTTCAAATGGTAGAAAACTCAGTGAAGCAAGAAGTCAACTTGGATAGCTAGTCCTGCTTGATTTTTGTAACACACCTGAAGGTGGATCGCTTCAGTGGCACAATTGTCTATGGGCTGTAGAATGAAATCACCTCAGAGTAACACATTGAAACCAAAAAAAACCCAATAACAGCTCAAGTGAAATAAAAGATGGATTGTCCTTTAGATATTATGTAAAAAACTAATAACAAGGTTTGCGTACATTTTAAGTTTTTTTTAATGTTAATTTTAAACAAAAGGACTTAATTTTTCAAGCTTTCCCAGATATAGGGGATTGAAGAGTGGTAAATGTGACACCCTTGTTCAAGAAAGGGTGCAAGGCAGTCCTAGCAGCTACAGACCAGTTAGTATAGCATCAGTATCGCTGAAAAATGTCTAAGCTTTTCATCTTACACTCATCAGGACACCTCGCAAGGATACCAATAAAAGGGGAAATAACAATTTGGACTATATGTGAAGAGAGTGCTGATTGGTTGGCAAGTGGCATTGCCATGGAGATTCACCAGTGATGGTGACTGACAGTTAACTGCTAAGCATTGTTTGAAATTTAAACCAGGCAACTTGACCCTGATTGGTCAAGGCATTGCCCTGAGGAATGAGTCAGCGAATGGCTGTCACTTATTTTGTTTAGCTGAAATAGGCGTAATGTGTGCACATGTTCTTTCTGTCTGCAAAGAACAGGGTCCTATGTATTAATATATGTAGCATGTTCCAGTACACAAAAATGCACCACATTGCAAGACTGACTGACAATTTTAAATTGGTCCCCTTATATTGGTATCCTTGTGAATGTCCTGATGAGTTCAAGGTGAAAAGATTCGACATGTCTCTTTTTTCTGCAATACTCAAGCTCTGTGCTACCAAATGATTATTAGTCTAAAATCAGTAGTGGGTAAGGTCGTGGAATCCTCAATCAGGGAAAAAAATCAACAGGCACTTGGAGAAGTTTGATTAATTAAGGAGAACCAGCATAGATTTGAAAGAGCCAGATGGCGCTTGACTAATCTAATTAAATTTTTTGAGGAAGTTGATGAAGACAGTGCAGTGGATTTTGTCTGTATGGATTTTAAGAAAGTGTTTAAGATGGTACCACATAAAAGGCTGGGTGACAAAATTGAGGCTTATGGAACAGGCGGGACAGTGTGTAATTGGATAAAAAATATTGGCTTAAGAACAGAAAGGAGCGAGTTGTGATAGATAGTTGTTTTTTGGACTGGAGGGTGGTAGACAATGGTGTTCCCCAAGGGTCAGTGCTATGACCACTGCCTTTATCTGCAATACGTAAATGACTTGGGTCTTGGAATATGGAGCAAAATTTCAAAATTTGCCGATGATACCAAACTTGGAGGTGTGACAGATGCTGATGATAATACGAATCACCTGCAACAGGACAAAAATAGGTTAGCAGAATGGGCAGGCAATTGGCAGATGGAATTTAATACAGAGAAGTGTGAGGTGATGCATTTTGGCAGAAGGGCTAGGGAGAAGCAATATTGACTGAATGACACAGTTCCAAGGGACGGAGGGCCATGTGGGGTTGCATGTACATCGATCTTTAAAGGTGGTGGGACATATTGAAGGTGGCAGGACATATTGAGAGAGTGGTTAGCAAAGCAGATAGGATCTTGGGTTACATAAATAGAGGCAGTGAGTACAAAAGAAAAGAAGCTATGCTGAACCTTTTCAAAGGTCTGGTCAAACAACAGTTAGAGCATTGTGTCAAGTTCTGGTCACAACACTTTAGGAAATATGGGAATCTTGAATCTTCAGGGGAAGGAAATCTGCCATCCTTACCCAGCCTGGCTGACATGTGACTCCAGGCCTACAGTGATGCGGTTGACTCTTAACTGCCCTCTGAAAAGGCCGAGCAAGCTATTCAGTTCAAGGGCAATTAGGGATGGGCAACAAATACTGGCCTTGCCAGCGACCTCCATATTCCATGAAAGAATATGTAAAAGAAGGTCCTGCCATGTTTCCACTTGTGAGGAAAATCCCAGTTAGTAGCTGATTGAAACAAAGTGGCTTAAGTGTGTCAGCTGTGGCTCCGTTGGTAGCACTCTCACCTCTGAGACACTGGATTCATGTCCCACTTTCGGACTTGGTCACAGAAGACAAGGCTGAGACTCCAGTATACTACTGAGGGAGTGCCGTACTGTTGGAGAGGCTGGTTTTTGATGAGGTATTAAAAGATCCCATGGCACTATTTTGAAGAAGAGCAGGGGAGTTATCCCTGCTGACCTGGTCTCAATCAACATCATTAAAACCCAGATTATCTGGTAATTATCACATTGCTATTTTTGGGATCTTGCTGTGCATAAATTGGCTCCAAGTTTCCTACATTATAACTGTGACAACACTTCAAAAGTATTTCATTAGCTCTAAAGCATTTTGAGATGTCCAGTGGTCATGGAAAATGCTATATAGTTTCCTTGGCTTATCCTGGTCTCTTTTTTTGAAGAGGGGGCATTGACCAAACTCCAGATCTCTGGCACTATCGGTCTTTCCAAGGAATTTGCAGAATTGCATACGAACATGTGTGTTAAGAGCAACAGTAGGCCATTTGGTCCCTTGAGCCTGTTCCACCATTATAGCTGATCTGATTGTGGCCTCAACTCTACTTTCCTGTCTACCCCTTCACTCTTTGACACCCTTGTCAATCAAGAATCTAACTCAGCCTTAAAAGTATTCAGTGAGCCTACCTCTACTGCTCCCTGTGGAAGAGAATTCCACAGACTAACGACCTTCTGAGAGAAAGAAATTCTCCTCATATCTGTCTTAAATGGGAGACCCCTTATTTTTAAACTGTGCTCCCTAGTTCTAGTCTCTCCCACAAGGGGAAACATCCTTTCAGCATCAACTCTGCTGAGCCCCCTCAGGATCTTACATGTCTCAATAAGATCACCTCACATTCTCCTGAACTCCAATGGATACAGGCCCAACCTGTTCAACCTTGCCTTGTAGGAATGCTGTTGTCCCAGGAATTAGTCGACTAAACATTCTCCGAACTGTTTCTAATACAACTATATCCTCCCTTAAGTAAGGAAACCAAATTGTACACAGTACTCCAGATGTGGACTCACCAATGCCCTATAGGGTCGCCAACCCTCCAGGATTGACGTATAACCCTGAGAAAAATCACCGGGACATTATAAAAGATTGCTTTTTAAATTTTCTCTGAACATTTCTCTTTAGCAGATATCAAAGTATTGAAATTGGTGGGGGGAAGTTGTTTGGCTGATAGTCAAGCATTGTCCAATTCGGTAATCAGTTTTTTTGCTCTCCAATTGCCGTAGGAAGGCAGTGCATCACAAGGATGATGTGTCAGCCAACGAATAGCTGAAGCATGGGGCAAGTCGTATGATGAAACCTCCAGGGTTGCATTTAATCACAGTTGGCAACCCTAATGCCCTGTCCAACTATAGCAAAACATCCCTAATTTTACATTCTATTCCCCTAGCAATAAATAACAACATCCCATTTGCCTTGCTGTACCTGCATACTAATTATTGCATTTCATGTACAAGGACACCCAGATCCCTCTGTACCACAGAGTTCGGCAATCTCTCTGCATTCAAATAATGTACTGCCTTTCTCTTCTTCCTGCCAAGTGGACAAGTTCACATTTTCCCACAAGTAGCTCCATCTACCAACTTTTCACATACGCGCTGAATCTATCTATAATCCCTTTGCAGCCTCCTTATATCCACTTTACAACTTACATTCCTATCCACCTTCGTGTCATCAGCAAATTTGGCAACCATATGCTCAGTCTCTTCATTCAAGTCATTTATATAGATTGTAAGTAGTTCAGGGCCCAGCATTAAGCGATGTTTGAGCTTTGCGCATGCACAGAATGAAGTGCACAGCATTACGTCCTATGGCACACCAACATCCACAGCTTGCCAACACAAAAATGACCCATTTATTCTTACTCACTGCTACCTGTTAGCCAGAGCCCCTATGTCCAATGCTGATGAGACAGAAAACTAACCCGCCTATGTTGAAAAGGCTTCGACTTCCAATCCATGGTGCACAAGAACACTATCAGCACAAGGATCCGCGCAGAGAGCAGCAAAGAGAATCAATACAGAAGCCACATCCCCGTTTTATAGCTCTAGCTGCCAGAAGGTAAGCTTAAATGTCCATTATGAATGAATAGTGAATGAGTGATGGATGAATGTTAGTGAATGGGTGATGGATGAATGTTAGTGAATGTGTGATGGATGAAAGTTAGTGAATGTGTGATGGATGAATGTTAGCGAATGGGTGATGGATGAATGTTGATGAATGGGTGATGGATGAATGTTGATGAATGGGTGATGGATGAATGTTAGTGAATGGGTGATGGGTGAATGTTGGCGAATGGGTGATGGATGAATGTTAGCGAATGGGTGATGGATGAATGTTGATGAATGGGTGATGGATGAATGTTGATGAATGGGTGATGGATGAATGGTAGTGAATGGGTGATGAGTGAATGTTAGTGAATGGATGATGGATGAATGTTCATGAATGGGTGATGGATGAATGTTGGTGAATGGGTGATGGATGAATGTTAGCGAATGAGTGATGGATGAATGTTGGTGAATAGGTGATGGACGAATGTTAGTGAATGAGTGATGGATGAATGGTGGTGAATGGGTGATGGATGAATGTAGGTGAATGGGTGATGGATGAATGTTGGTGAATGGGTGATGGATGAATGTTGGTGAATGGGTGATGGATGAATGTTAGTGAATGGGTTAGTGGATCAATGTTGGTGAGTGGATGAATGTTTGTGAATGCGTGAGTGGATGAATCTTAGTGAATGAGTGATGGATGAATGCTTGTGAATGGGTGAGTGGATGAATGTTAGTGAATGGGTGAGTGGATGAATGTTGGTGAATGGGTGAGTGGATGAATGTTGGTGAATGGGTGATGGATGAAAGTTGGTGAATGGGTGATGGATGAATGTTTGTGAATTGGTGAGTGGATGAATGTTTGTGGATGGGTGAGTGGATGAATGTTGGTGAATAGGTGAGTGGATGAATGTTAGTGAATGGGTGATGAATGAATGTTGGTGAATGGGCGGTGGATGAATGTTTGTGAATGGGTGAGAGGATGAATGTTAGTGAATGGGTGATGAATGAATGTTGGTGAATGGGTGAGTGGATGAATGTTGCTGAATGGGTGAGTGGATGAATGTTAGTGAATGAGTGATGGATAAATGTTAGTGCATGGGGGAGTGGGTGAATGTTAGTGAATGAGTAATGGATGAATGTTGGTGAATGGGTGAGTTGATGAAAGAGTGAATGCGTGATAGATGAATGTTAGTGAATGAGTAATGGATGAATGTTGGTGAATGGGTGAGTGGATGTATGTTGGTGAATGTGTGATGGATGAATGTTTGTGAATGGGTGATAGATGAATGTTAGTGAATGAGGGATGGATGAATGTCGGTGAATGGGTGATGGATGAATGTTGGTGAATGGTTGAGTGGATGAATGTTTATGAATGGGTAATGGATGAATGTTGGTGAATGGGTGATGGATCAATGTTGTTGAATGGTTGAGTGGATGAATGTTGATGAATGGGAGATGGATGAATGTTAGTGAATGGGTGATGAGTGAATGTTAGTGAATGGGTGATGGATGAATGTTAGTGAATGGATGATGGATGAATGTTGATGAATGGGTGATGGATGAATGTTGGTGAATGGGTGATGGATGAATGATGGCGAATGGGTGATGGATGAATGTTAGCGAATGAGTGATGGATGAATGTTGGTGAATAGGTGATGGACGAATGTTAGTGAATGAGTGATGGATGAATGGTGGTGAATGGGTGATGGATGAATGTAGGTGAATGGTTGATGGATGAATGCTGGTGAATGGGTGATGGATGAATGTTGGTGAATGGGTGATGGATGAATGTTAGTGAATGGGTTAGTGGATCAATGATGGTGAGTGGATGAATGTTTGTGAATGTGTGAGTGGATGAATCTTAGTGAATGAGTGATGGATGAATGCTTGTGAATGGGTGAGTGGATGAATGTTAGTGAATGGGTGAGTGGATGAATGTTGGTGAATGGGTGAGTGGATGAATGTTGGTGAATGGGTGATGGATGAAAGTTGGTGAATAGGTGAGTGGATGAATGTTGGTGAATGGGAGAGTTGAGGATTGATGGTGATTGGGTGAGTGGATGAATGTTGGTGAATGGGTGATGGACGAATGTTGGTGAATGGCTGAGTGGATGAATGTTGGTGAATGGGTGATGGATGAATGTTTGTGAATGGGTGAGTGGATGAATGATGGTGGATGGATGATGGATGCATGTTTGTGAATGGGTGAGTGGATGAATGTTAGTAAATGGGTGATGGATGAATGTTGGTGAATGGGTGAGTGGATGAATGTTGGTGAATGGGTGATGGATGAATGTCGGTGAATGGGTGATGGATGAATGTCGGTGAATGGGTGATGGATGAATGTTGGAGAAAGGATGATAGACGAATGTTGGTGAATGGGTGAGTGGATGAATGTTGGTGAATGGGTGAGTGGATGAATGTTGGTGAATGGGTGATGGATGAATGTTTGTGAATGGGTGAGTGGATGAGTGATGGTGAATGGGTGTTGGATGAATGTTAGTGAATGGGTGATGGATGAATGTTGGTGAATGGGTGTTTGATGAATGTTAGTGAATGAGTGATGGATGAATGTTGGTGAATGGGTGATGGATGAATGTTGGTGAATGGGTGATGGATGAATGTTGGTGAATGGGTGACGGATGAATGTTGGTGAATGGGTGATGGATGAATGTTGGTGAATGGGTGGTTGTTGAATGTTAGTGAATGAGTGATGGATGATTGTTGGTGATTGGGTGATGGATGAATGTTGGTGAATGGTTGAGTGGATGAATGTTAGTGAATGAGTGATGGATGAATGTCGGTGAATGGGTGATGGATGAATGTTGGTGAGTGGGTGATGGATGAATGTTAGTGAATGAGTGATGGATGATTTTTGGTGAATGGGTGAGTGGATGAATATTGGTGAAGGGGCGTGTGGATTAATGTTGGTGAATGAGTGATGGATGAATGTTAGTGAATGAGTGATGGATGAATGTCGGTGAATGAGTGATGTATGAATGTTGGTGAATGCGTGATGGATGAATATTGGTGAATGGGTGATGGATGAATGTTAGTGAATGGGTGATAGGTGAATGTTAGTGAATGAGTAATGGATAAATGTTGGTGAATGCGTGATGGATGAATGTTAGCAAATGGGTGATGGATGAATTTTGGTGAAAGGATGATGGATGAATGTTGGTGAATGAGTGATGGATGAATGTTGGTGAATGGCTGAGTGGATGTATGTTGGTGAATGTGCGATGGATGAATATTTGTGAATGGATGAGTGGATGAATGTTGGTGAATGGGTGATGGATGAATGTTTGTGAATGGGTGAGTGGATGAATGTTGGTGAATGGGTGATGGATGAATGTTTGTGAATGGATGAGTGGATGAATGTTGGTGAATGGGTGATGGATGAATGTTAGTGAATGAGTGATGGATGAATGTTGATGAATTGGTGATGCATGCATGTTTGTGAATGGGTGAGTGGATGAATGTTAGTAAATGGGTGATGGATGAATGTTGGTGAATGGGTCAGTGGATGAATGTTGGTGAATGGGTGAGTGGATGAATATTGGTGAATGGGTGAGTGGATGAATATTGGTGAATGGGTGATGGATGAATGTTGGTGAATGGGTGAGTGGATGAATGTTGGTGATTGGGTGAGTGGATGAATGTTGGTGAATAGGTGATGGATGAATGTTTGTGAATGGGTGAGTGGATGAATGGAGGTGGATGGGTGATGGATGCATGTTTGTGAATGGGTGAGTGGATGAATGTTAGTAAATGGGTGATGGATGAATGTTGGTGAATGGGTGAGTGGATGAATGTTGGTGAATGGGTGAGTGGATGAATGTTGGTGAATGGGTGAGTGGATGAATGTTAGTGAATGAGTGATGGATAAATGTTAGTGCATGGGTGAGTGAATGAATGTTAGTGAATGAGAAATGGATGAATGTTAGTGAATGGGTGATGGATGAATGTTTGTGAATGGGTGATGGATGAATGTTGGTGAATGGGAGATGGATGAATGTTGGTGAATGCGTGATGGATGAATGGTGGTGCAGGGGTGATGGATGAATGTCGGTGAATGGGTGATGGATGAATGTCGGTGAATGGGTGATGGATTAATGTCGGTGAATGGGTGATGGATGAATGTTGGTGAATCGGTGATGGATGAATGTTGGTGAATGGGTGACGGATGAATGTTGGTGAATGGGTGATGGATGAATGTTGGTGAGTGGGTGGTTGTGGAATGTTAGTGAATGAGTGATGGATGAATGTTGGTGAATGGGTGATGGATGAATGTTAGTGAATGGTTGATTGGATGAACGTTAGTGAATGAGTGATGGATGAATATCGGTGAATGGGTGATGGATGAATGTTGGTGAGTGGGTGATGGATGAATGTTAGTGAATTAGTGATGGGTGAATTTTGGTGAATGGGTGAGTGGAAGAATATTGGTGAAGGGGTGTGTGGATGAATGTTGGTGAATGAGTGATGGATGAATGTTGGTGAATGGGTGAGTGGATATATGTTGGTGAATGTGTGATGGATGAATATTTGTGAATGGGTGAGTGGATGAATGTAGGTGAATTTGTGATGGATGAATATTTGTGAATGGGTGATGGATGAATGTTAGTGAATGGGTGATGGATGAATGTTGGTGAATGGGTGAGTGGATGAATGATAGTGGATTGGTGATGGATGCATGTTTGTGAATGGGTGAGTGCATGAATGTTAGTGAATGGGTGATGGATGAATGTTAGTGAATGGGTGATGGATGAATGTTAGTGAATGGGTGAGTGGATGAATGTTGGTGAATGGGTGAGTGGATGAATGTTGGTGAATGGGTGAGTGGATGAATGTTAGTGAATGGGTGATGAGTGAATGTTAGTGAGTGGGTGATGGATGAATGTTGGTGAATGGGTGAGTGGATGAATATTTATGAATGGGTGATGTATGAATGTTAGTGAATGGGTGATGGATGAAAGTTAGTGAATGGGTGAGTGGATGAATGTTAGTGAATGAGTAATGGGTGAATGTTAGTGAATGGGTGAGTGGATGAAAGAGTGAATGTGTGACACATGAATGTTAGTGAATGAGTAATGGATGAATGTTTGTGAATGGGTGATGGATAAATGTTGGTGAATGCGTGATGGATGAATGTTAGTCAATGGGTGATGGATGAATGTTCGTGAATGTGTGATGGATGAATGTTGGTGCATGGGTGATGGATGAATGTTGGTAAATGGGTGATGGATGAATGTTAGTGAATGAGTGATGGATGAATGTTAGTGAATGAGTGATGGATGAATGTTGGTGATTGGGTGATGGATGAATGTTGGTAAATGGGTGAAGGATGAATGTTGGTAAATGGGTGAGTGGATCAATGTTGGTGAATGGGTGATGGATGAATGTTTGTGAATGGGTGAGTGGATGAATGTTGGTGCATGGATGAATGTTGGTGAATGGGTGATGGATGAATGTTGGTGAATGGGTGAGTGGATGAATGTTGGTGAATGGGTGATGTATGAATGTTTGTGAATGAATGAATGATGGTGAATGTGTGAGTGGAGGAATGTTGGTGATTGGGTGAGTGGATGAATGTTGGTGAATGGGTGATGGACGAACGTTGGTGAATGGGTGAGTGGATGAATGGTGGTGAATGGGTGATGGACGAATGTTTGTGAATGGGTGAGTGGATGAATGATGGTGAATGGGTGAGTGGATGAATGTTGGTGAATGGGTGATGGATGAATGGTGGTGAATGGGTGATGGACGAATGTTTGTGAATGGGTGATGGACGAATGTTTGTGGATGTGTGAGTGGATGAATGTTGGTGAATGGGTGAGTGGATGAATGTTGGTGAATGGGTGATGGATGAATGTTGGTGAATGGGTGAGTGGATGAATGTTATTGAATGGGTGAGTGGATGAATGTTAGTGAATGAGCAATGGATGAATATTAGTGAATGAGTGGGTAGATGAAAGAGTGAATGCGTGATAGATGAATGTTAGTGAATGAGTAATGGATGAATGTTTGTGAATGGTTGAGTGGATGAATGTTCGTGAATGGGTGAGTGGATGAATGTTAGTGAATGAGTGATGGATGAATGTTAGTGAATGAGTGATGGATGAATGTTGGTGATTGGGTGATGGATGAATGTTGGTAAATGGGTGAAGGATGAATGTTGGTAAATGGGTGAGTGGATCAATGTTGGTGAATGGGTGATGGATGAATGTTTGTGAATGGGTGAGTGGATGAATGTTGGTGAATGGGTGAGTGGATGAATGTTGGTCAATGGGTGAGTGGATGAATGTTGGTGAATGGGTCAGTGGAGGAATGTTGGTGATTGGGTGAGTGGATGAATGTTGGTGATTGGGTGATGGATGAACGTTTGTGAATGGGTGAGTGGATGCATGATGGTGAATGGCTGATGGATGAATGTTAGTGAATGAGTGATCAATGAATGTTTGTGAATGAGTGAGTGGATGAATGTTGGTGCTTGGGTGAATGGATGAATGTTAGTGAATGGGTGATGGATGAATGTTGGTGAATGGGTGAGTGGATGAATGTTGGTGAATGGGTGATGGATGAATGTTTGTGAATGGGTGAGTGGATGAATGATGGTGAATGGGTGCGTGGAGGAATGTTGGTGATTGGGTGAGTGGTTGAATGTTGGTGTATGGGTGATGGATGAATGTTTGTGAATGAGTGAGTGGAAGCCTGATGGTGAATGGGTGGTGTGTGAAGGTTAGTTAATGAGTGATGGATGAATGTTGGTGAATGGGTGATGGACGAACGTTGGTGAATGGGTGAGTGGATGAATGGTGGTGAATGGGTGATGGACGAATGGTTGTGAATGGGTGAGTGGATGAATGATCGTGAATGGGTGAGTGGATGAATGTTGGTGAATGGGTGATGGATGAATGTTTGTGAATGGGTGAGTGGATGAATGTTGGTGAATGGGTGAAGGATGAATGTTGGTAAATGGGTGAGTGGATCAATGTTGGTGAATGGGTGATGGATGAATGTTTGTGAATGGGTGAGTGGATGAATGTTGGTGCATGGATGAATGTTGGTGAATGGGTGATGGATGAATGTTGGTGAATGGGTGAGTGGATGAATGTTGGTGAATGGGTGATGTATGAATGTTTGTGAATGAATGAATGATGGTGAATGTGTGAGTGGAGGAATGTTGGTGATTGGGTGAGTGGATGAATGTTGGTGAATGGGTGATGGACGAACGTTGGTGAATGGGTGAGTGGATGAATGGTGGTGAATGGGTGATGGACGAATGTTTGTGAATGGGTGAGTGGATGAATGATGGTGAATGGGTGAGTGGATGAATGTTGGTGAATGGGTGATGGATGAATGGTGGTGAATGGGTGATGGACGAATGTTTGTGAATGGGTGATGGACGAATGTTTGTGGATGTGTGAGTGGATGAATGTTGGTGAATGGGTGAGTGGATGAATGTTGGTGAATGGGTGATGGATGAATGTTGGTGAATGGGTGAGTGGATGAATGTTATTGAATGGGTGAGTGGATGAATGTTAGTGAATGAGCAATGGATGAATATTAGTGAATGAGTAGGTAGATGAAAGAGTGAATGCGTGATAGATGAATGTTAGTGAATGAGTAATGGATGAATGTTTGTGAATGGTTGAGTGGATGAATGTTCGTGAATGGGTGAGTGGATGAATGTTAGTGAATGAGTGATGGATGAATGTTAGTGAATGAGTGATGGATGAATGTTGGTGATTGGGTGATGGATGAATGTTGGTAAATGGGTGAAGGATGAATGTTGGTAAATGGGTGAGTGGATCAATGTTGGTGAATGGGTGATGGATGAATGTTTGTGAATGGGTGAGTGGATGAATGTTGGTGAATGGGTGAGTGGATGAATGTTGGTCAATGGGTGAGTGGATGAATGTTGGTGAATGGGTCAGTGGAGGAATGTTGGTGATTGGGTAAGTGGATGAATGTTGGTGATTGGGTGATGGATGAACGTTTGTGAATGGGTGAGTGGATGCATGATGGTGAATGGCTGATGGATGAATGTTAGTGAATGAGTGATCAATGAATGTTTGTGAATGAGTGAGTGGATGAATGTTGGTGCTTGGGTGAATGGATGAATGTTAGTGAATGGGTGATGGATGAATGTTGGTGAATGGGTGAGTGGATGAATGTTGGTGAATGGGTGATGGATGAATGTTTGTGAATGGGTGAGTGGATGAATGATGGTGAATGGGTGCGTGGAGGAATGTTGGTGATTGGGTGAGTGGTTGAATGTTGGTGTATGGGTGATGGATGAATGTTTGTGAATGAGTGAGTGGAAGCCTGATGGTGAATGGGTGGTGTGTGAAGGTTAGTTAATGAGTGATGGATGAATGTTGGTGAATGGGTGATGGACGAACGTTGGTGAATGGGTGAGTGGATGAATGGTGGTGAATGGGTGATGGACGAATGGTTGTGAATGGGTGAGTGGATAAATGATCGTGAATGGGTGAGTGGATGAATGTTGGTGAATGGGTGATGGATGAATGTTTGTGAATGGGTGAGTGGATGAATGTTGGTGAATGGGTGAGTGGAGGAATGTTGGTGATTGGGTGAGTGGATGAATGTTGGTGTATGGGTGATGGATGAATGTTTGTGAATGGGTGAGTGGAAGCCTGATGGTGAATGGGTGATGTGTGAATGTTAGTGAAGGAGTGATGGATGAATGTTGATGAATGGGTGATTGGTGAATGTTAGCGAATGTGTGATGGATGAATGTTGGTGAATGGGTGAGTGGATGAATGTTGGTGAATGGGTGAGTGGATGAATGAGTGAATGCGTGATAGATGAATGTTAGTGAATGAGTGATCAATGAATGTTTGTGAATGAGTGAGTGGATGAATGTTGGTGCATGGATGAATGTTGGTGAATGGGTGATGGATGAATGTTGGTGAATGGGTGAGTGGATGAATGTTGGTGAATGGGTGATGTATGAATGTTTGTGAATGAATGAATGATGGTGAATGTGTGAGTGGAGGAATGTTGGTGATTGGGTGAGTGGATGAATGTTGGTGAATGGGTGATGGACGAACGTTGGTGAATGGGTGAGTGGATGAATGGTGGTGAATGGGTGATGGACGAATGTTTGTGAATGGGTGAGTGGATGAATGATGGTGAATGGGTGAGTGGATGAATGTTGGTGAATGGGTGATGGATGAATGGTGGTGAATGGGTGATGGACGAATGTTTGTGAATGGGTGATGGACGAATGTTTGTGGATGTGTGAGTGGATGAATGTTGGTGAATGGGTGAGTGGATGAATGTTGGTGAATGGATGATGGATGAATGTTGGTGAATGGGTGAGTGGATGAATGTTATTGAATGGGTGAGTGGATGAATGTTAGTGAATGAGCAATGGATGAATATTAGTGAATGAGTGGGTAGATGAAAGAGTGAATGCGTGATAGATGAATGTTAGTGAATGAGTAATGGATGAATGTTTGTGAATGGTTGAGTGGATGAATGTTCGTGAATGGGTGAGTGGATGAATGTTAGTGAATGAGTGATGGATGAATGTTTGTGAATGGGTGAGTGGATGAATGTTGGTGAATGGGTGATGGATGAATGTTGGTGAATGGGTGAGTGGATGAATGTTAGTGAATGGGTGAGTGGATGAATGTTAGTGAATGAGTAATGGATGAATATTAGTGAATGAGTGGGTGGATGAAAGAGTGAATGCGTGATAGATGAATGTTAGTGAATGAGTAATGGATGAATGTTTGTGAATGGTTGAGTGGATGAATGTTCGTGAATGGGTGAGTGGATGAATGTTAGTGAATGGGTGATGGATGAATGTTAGTGAATGGGTGAGTGGATGAATGTTAGTGAATGAGTAATAGATGAACATTAGTGAATGGGTGGGTGGATGAAAGAGTGAATGCGTGATAGATGAATGTTAGTGAATCAGTAATGGATGAACATTAGTGAATGGGTGAGTGGATGAATTTTAGTGAATGAGTGAGTGGACAAAAGACTTAATGCATAGGTTGGAGGAGTGGGTAGGTGTGTGAGGACGTAATGCTGTGTACTTCATTATGTGCATGTGCAAAACTGGAACATCACAAATGTGGGAGAAGCCTGAGCCTTTGTAACAATCCTGGAAAATTGGGGATGATTGTTCACCCTGCTTGGGTTCCTTCCTTGTCTCGAGTAACAAAGTTACCTTATCAGCTTCTTTTATGTCCTTTCCTCTCAATGCTGGACAGAATGTTACACTAAAGTCTCATTGACATATCGATGATAGCCTTAGACCATGGCAACCAATAATACATCAGGTTTTTATTTAAAACATAAAGTTAAAATCGGCATGACATTGTCCGTCTTACTTAGACTCCCTTTCAGTAAATTCCGTTGTGTAAAAACCCATTGTATAATGGTTGATTGGCTGGATAGCTCATGCAAATCTCAGCAATCTAGCTGGCAAACTTTCATAAGTATTGTTTATTGAGGAGGTCCATTGATTTCTGTTTAATCTTGTCAAGGCCTCGTTTACACAGACATCTCCTTTAGCGACGCAATGGGCAGAATTGTCCCAGATTTGCACTAAAGTGCAGTAGTGGGTGTGAAAAGGGATGTTTTACCTGCTGGCCACAATGGTAGGTTTTCGCACCCTGTCATCCCAATCCTGCCTCATTAGTCACGCATCCCCGGGAAACACGCTGTTTCGCTGGAGGGCGGCCTCCAAGTCACTTGCCAGGCCGCCACCTCGCCACTTCGTCACACCAGGCGCCATATTTAAAGTGCAGCTATGTGCACACCTCTCAGTGCTTCCAGCTCATTATTGCTGCACAGAAGACATAGCCCTGAAAGGCAAGAAGAATGCAGCAATCCAATTCAGTGACGCAACCCTGGGATGCCTTCTTATTACTGTTGGAGCCCGCCACGGTGTCTTCTATCCCTGCCCTGACTGCAGGAAGCGCATCGTTGCCACCACTCCGGCTTGGGTGGTGGTGGCAAATGCTGTGCAGAAGTGGTTTGTCATCCAGTTCAGAAAGAGGATGAACTATCTCATCTGTGCCGCCAGGGTAAGGCAACCATCTCATCACTCTAAACTCACACACTCAAGCCCATCACACATTCACTGGCATTGCACTCACTGCCAGCTCAAGGGACATCACCACTCACTCTCTCTCACACACTCCCTCACATCTCCACCTGGCCTCATCTCCTCCGGACACTCAAAGGGCAAATCTTGACTGTGGTTGACCCTCCTCCAAAGGCCAAACGTGGAAACAGTTATTCAGTATTTCCACTTATGTGCCTTTAGGAGACACCTATACTTCCTCTTGTCTTCTCACGCTAATGGATAATCCCTCATTCCCAATTTTTATCCTCTACCATTCTGTCTCCTTGTAGCTTGGTCACACCTTGGAATGTATCTTCCAAAAACTCTATGGCAGCAACAATAAATTTCTTTTATGAGGAACAGTAAAATATCCCAGGATGCTTTACAGGAGTGTTAGCAAACAAAATTCAAAACCAAGCCACATAAGGTGAGATTGGGACATGTGACAATAAAACTTGGCCAAAAAGGTAGCTTTTAAGGAGCGTCTTTAAAGGAAGAGGCTGAGGCAGAGAAGCAGAGATGTTTAGGCGGCCAAGTCCAGAGCTGAGGGCCTAGGCTGCTGAAGGCAGTCCAACAATGATGGAATCATTGAATTATGGAATGGTTTACAGCACAGGAGCCCATTCAGCCCGTTGTGTCTGCGATGACTCTCTGAAGGAGCAATTTACCTGGAAGGAGTAGTGAAAATCGGCGGGGGTAAGGGGGGATGTGCAAGAAGGCAGAATTAGAGGGGTGTAGAAATCTCAGAGGGCTGTGGGGCTGGAGGAGATTGCAGAGCTAAGGAGGGGGCAAGGCCTTGGATGGAATGTGAAACAAGGAAGAGAATTTTAAAATTAAGGTGTTGCCAAAGCGGGGACTTCTTTTTAGGGGTTTGATGGTGGTGTAGTGGTAATAGCACTGGTTTAGTAATCTAGAGGCCCAGGTAAATGCCCTGGGGGCATGGGTTCAAATCCCATTCTGGCAGTTGGTGGGATTTGAATTCAATTAATTTGGGATATGAAGCTAGTCTTTTGCCACAAGGGTGCTGACTATAAAACAGAAAATGCTGGAAAAGCTCAGCAGGTCTGGCAGCATCTGTGGAGAGAGAAGCATAGTTAACATTCTTCAGAGACCATGACCGTCATCAATTGTTGTAAAAACCCATCTGGTTCACTAACATCCATGGGGAAGGAAACCTGCCGCCTTTACCCAGTCTGGCTGACATGTGACTCCAGACCCACAATAATGTGGTTGACTCTTAACTGCCCTCTGAAATGGCCGAGCAAGCCACTCAGTTCAAGGGCAATTAGGGACGGGCAACAAATGCTGGCCTTGCCAGCGACGCCCACATCTCATGAAAGAATAAAGAAAATAAAAGATCAGTGAGCACATGTGACTGTGTGTTTCTCCCCGATCCTCAACCTCAGCAACGTCTAGCTTAAGTGCCATGGAGACATTTCCTAAAAATGTGTGAGGGTTGCTCAAATTAACCAGGAGTGCTCAAATCTGGCAAAATTCACACGACACGGGTTGTAGCTTTCCTGCCGTTGTAATCCTTTTAAACAAAATTCAAATCTGTAATCCATGCCGTCAAAGTCTTACCCAGGGAGTCTCTTTATTTGTCCAACTCGCTGCAGAATCTCATTGAGATGTATTTCTGGGTCTTGGCAACCTCAACTATGCTATTTTAAGCACTTACCCAATGTGAATGCTTTCATATTAAATGAACCCAAAAACGAAGTGATTTTGATTTTTAAATGTATTAGTTCCAGACTGGCTTTCAGGACTGTGAAATCAGCTGGAATGTGTCCAGCTGGGATGAATGAATTGACAGCAAAAATAGAAGATAGATTTCTGTGGCGCGCTGTGGTATAATTAAGGCATCAAATCTCATTTCATGAAGGTTTTCTTTTATTTTGCTTGCTGACATCAAAGTTAGTTCCTCAAAGTATTATGCACGAAGGGTTAGTTTGAGTCTCATGGAAGCAAATTGGCCTCAAGGACCCCAGGGAATTTTGGGTGGACGTGCAAGAGCATTGGAACTAGGACTTGGACATCGCCCGTAGATCGTGCAGAGTACGTGTGTGTGGTGAAAAGTGTGCGGTACGTTGTCTGTGGGCAGTGTGGGGTGCATCGGCCCGGATTTTTGTGGAATTGTGGAGATTCCGTACCTTATCCAAAATCGTGCCAGGACTCTGGATCTGGGAGCCCCGCCCCCATTTCAGACAAAATCCTATTTTCACCATTAGGGGAAAGGGGAAGGGGGGGTGGGATGTGATTTACAGTACACATGGGGGAAACCCGACCCCAGCAAAGGCATTTGAACTCAGCAGTGAGTCCAAACAGACCCTGTTATCGCTGGAGTGAAGTCTGTTTCCCGTAGCGTGCGACATAATGGCTGGCGTTTTCCAGTGCCCAGTGGATGTTTTGCTGGGTCGCCAAATTTTCCATCATGCCCATGCAGGACCTGCCCTGGGTGGGACTGGTAAATCCCAACCACTATTTTTAAAAGTCGACATCTATGCTTGTCAAATGTGGATAAGATCTGTGAAAGTGTCAAGCTGTCAATTTATTTAAATCCCCTGCCCTTTAAATTTTGAAAACAAATCCAGTCTGTTGCGTCTCTGAGTTGAAAAAAAAATCAGTGCTTTCAGCTTCAATAGCTGCTTGTTGATATAACCCTAAAGGCTATCGCTGTAGTATTATTACTGCTTGATTGTGTTTACAACCTATCATTATCACAATTATGGGGCTGTAAATTCATAGTTTGATTGATAGCTCCAAAAGATTATTAAGGGATTCGCTTCCTTTGATGGGAGACTATGAATACAAATTTTTATTTTTATAAGGGATTAAGTGCTTGATGAGATTTAAATGTAGTGAATGGGTTTTTAATTGATGAAAGTGTTTTTTTATATAGTGAAGCCTATAACAGATACTTAGGAACTTATTTTCTTTCACCTCAGCATGGCTCCTGAGGTCTGCCCATGGTGGACACTGAGTGAGTTGGCATGGAGGCTGAAAGGGAAAAGGGTAGTGGACAGGGGAAATGAGTTGGAATGAGTTGGCACTAAGTTGGTAATAGGGGCCAGAAGGGGCATGAGGGGTGAGTAGAGGAGCATGGATTGGCATGGAGGGTATGAGAGGCCATTGGGAGTGGGGGCGGGGGGGGGCATGATTTGCCATGAGTTGGTATGGATGGGGTTTGGGGAGTGGGTGGGGAGGTTGGGGCGGGAGTGTGAGGGGTGAGGTCTAGAGGGTCTAACTGCTTTTATTACAACAGGGATGAAATCTCACAGCAACGATGCAGGCCGTTTCACCAGCCCACCTCAGCACTCGGCACTCCTTGTTTTCGGGCTGGCAGGTCCGACTCCAGCACACATCAACACCCCATGGGCAGTTTCTCCTGAGGCGAGTTCAACGAGTTGGAAAATTTCTTGACTCTGCACATCCACCTCGAAAGCGAAAATGTAGGGCTCATGGTCCATGGAAAGCGTAGGGTACATTGTCTGTGGAAAGCGTGGGGTACATTGTCTGTGGAAAGCGTAGGGTACTTTGTCTGTGGAAAGCGTGGGGTACATTGTCTGTGGAAAGCGTGGGGTACATTGTCTGTGGAAAGCGTGGGGTACATTGTCTGTGGAAAGCGTAGGGTACATTGTCCGTGGAAAGCGTAGGGTACATTGTCTGTGGAAAGCGTAGGGTACATTGTCTGTGGAAAGCGTAGGGTACATTGTCTGTGGAAAGCGTAGCGTACATTGTCTGTGGAAAGCGTGGGGTACATTGTCTGTGGAAAGCGTGGGGTACATTGTCTGTGGAAAGCGTGGGGTACATTGTCTGTGGAAAGCGTGGGGTACATCGTCTTTGGAAGGCTTCGGGCACACAGCCTATGGAAGTTGTAGGCCAGTTTTTGTGCGTTACAAGGGCATGTGTTAAAATAGATGATCAAACGCTGTATTGCAGAACATCATTCCTCTCCTGTCCTGACTACAGGAATGCAGTGTTTGACTGCAGTCAGCCAGAGTGGAATAATGCAATGCCGAATTCACATTCTGAAGACAACTGCCCCCGAAATGGCGCAGTAGGATAATAAAGACCTTAGCTTGGTGTTTCACAATGTTATGCCTACGTGAGAAGAAGTGACAATAGAACTCGTCTACAGGCTAACAAAGAAGAGTTTTTGAACAAACTTGTTAACAGACCCATATCTAATGCTGCGCAGGGCTGTTTCAACAGACACCATCATAAATGTTACAAGACCTTTCTCTTGTTGGTTTTATTCACCTCTCTTAGGGAAGTAAGTAGTTTAGCAAGCTCCTATACAGTATAAATTGTACATGGTTGGCGGAAGGGAGCGATTCGATGGACTGGATGATGTTTCCTCCGTCTTGTTATTCTCCTATGAATAATGTGATGCGTGTCTCGAGCAGATAGGAAATTGAAATTCAAATGAGGGCCCAAGTTCAGCAGTGTCAGTTTTATAGGCATGTTCTTATTTGCCCTGAGAGTAAAGTTGCCCTACAGTGGCTTTCTTGATAAGCAATTGTTTGTAAGGGGAAAAAAAAAAATGGCAACATTTAGCTTTTATTGAATCATGGAGTACGACAGCACAATAGGAGGCTATTCAGCCCATCGAGTCTGTGCTGGCTCTCTCAAAGGACAATCCAATTAGCCTCACTCGCCTGAGATAAAGGCAAAATACTGCGCATGCTGGAAATCTGAAGCAAAAACAAAAAAAAAACGCTGAAAAAACTCAGCGGGTCTGACAGCATCTGCGGAGAGATGTCCCGAGTCCGAATGGGCTCGAAACGTTCACTCTGTCTTTCTCTCCACAGATGCTGTCAGACCTGCTGAGTTTTTACAGCGTTTTTTTTGTTTTAGTCTCACTCCCCTACTCCTTTACAGTTTTGGTCTCCTTACCTAAGGAAGAGTATACTTGTCATAGAGGGAGTGCAGCGATGGAATCACCAGACTGATTCCTGGGATGGCAGGATTGCCGTGTGAGGAGAGATTGGGTCGACTAGGCCTGAACTCACTGGAGTTTAGAAGAATGAGAGGGGATCTCATTCTGACAGGGCTGGACAGACTGGATGCAGGGATGATGTTTATTCTGGCTGCTGGGGGGGGTGGGGGGGGTGGCGGGGGTCTAGAACAAGGGGTCACAGTCTCAGGATACGGGGTAGGCCATTTAGGACTGAGATGAGGAGAAACCTCTTCACTCAGAGGGTGGCGAATCTATGGAATTCTCTACCACAGGAGGCTGTGGAGGCCAAGTCACTGAATATATTTAAGAAGGAAATAGCTAGATTTATGTACACTAAAGGCGTCAAGGGGTATGGGGAGAGAGCGGGAGTATGGCGTTGAGATAGAGGATCAGCCATGATCATATTGAATGGCGGAGCAGGCTCGAAGGGCCAAATGGCCCACTCCTGCTTTCATTTCTTGTGTTTCTATGTTTCCCCTATTGCTACAATTTTTTTTGTGTTCTTCCAGTATTTATCCAATTCTCTCCCTCCTTCATATTAAACAAAATGATGTCCAAATTCCTACAACGCGTGTTGCCAGCAATCAAATTTTTTTCAACATTAATATATATTTTTGGCGAGTTAGGTTTTCTGTAATCTGAGTGTGTGTAACGGGATTGAGCTGCCTCGGTTACCATGCCGGTGTGGTCATTCCTCAATCATGAATTTCAAAATTATCCCAAATTTAGCTAGGCCTTCTTGGCTCCATTGCCCACGGAACTGTTTGGAGTCTGTACGACACAGGATCCAAATAGTTCCAAATTAAAATGGACTCCTGTTTGCATGTTAAAAGGAGCCAACCACCTGAAACAGAAAGACGCTTCTGGTACCTGGTGGTGGGTCCCCTTTTCAAAATGGCTCCAGTCACATTTTTGGTCTAGGTTAATGAGGCTGTAAGGCTACTGGCCCCATATTGAGGCCCTGGCCACCTTGCTTAGGATGGGTGCAACAAGTTAAAATTGTCCCCACCATGTGGGGGACTCTTAACCGTGAACGAATATCCACCAGTCTGTGACATTTAGGAAATCCAATACAACACATACCACGTCACCTCCCAGTACTTCCTTCATCAGCAGCAACAGCCTGCATTTACTTACTGCATTTCATAGAATCATGGTCATAAGGGCACAGAAGGCAGCCATTCAGCCCATCGAGACCATGCAGCCTCTCTGTAGATCAGTCCAATTAGTCCCATTTCTCTGCTTTATCCCTTTAGCCCTGGAAGTTTATTTCCTTCTAGTGTCTGTTCAATTTTCTTTTGGAATCATTAATGTTGCTGCTTCCACCACCTGCAACTGGACATAGTTAGACGAGTAGAATGGGCAGACAAGTGGCAGACGGAATTTAATACAGAGACGGGCGAGGTGATGTATTTTGGTAGAAGGGAAAGGGAGGGTCAATGTGGACTTAATGTCACTGTTGTACAGAGTGTGCATGTTCAGAGGGATCTGGGAGTTCACGTGCATAGATCTTTGAAGGTGGCAGGACACATTGAGAGAATAGCTGGCAGTTCATGTGGCATTTAACCTAGAAAAATGCCCCAAGGTGTTTCACAGGAGTGCAAGCTGGCAAAAATTAATGATAGGCCATGGAAATACATGGAATTTGCAGCACAGAAACAGGCCACTCAGCCCATCTGGTCCATGTCTGTGCTTATGCTCCACACGGGCCTCTTCCCATCTTTCTTCATCTCACTTTCTCAATATTTCCTTTTATTGCTACCTCCCCCATGTATGTATCTAGCTTCCCCTGAAATGAATTCATGCTGTTTGCCTCAATTACTCCTTGTGGTAGCGAGTTCCACAATCTAGCTGGAGCTGTTAGGAACAATGACTGAAAGTTGGGCCGAAGAAGTGGGTTTTAAGGAGAGTCTTAAAGGAGGTGAGGGAGGGAGAGTAGAGGAGATGTTCAGGGATGGAATTTCAGAAATAGGCTCTATGGAATACTACCAATAATCAACTTTCTGCATGTATATTAAGACAAAGAAATATACCTCTGGGCCGGCAACCCCGTAGCCTGTGCCCTTTATCATGGCAGCTCCTGTAATCTCTCAAAGCCTCTCAACCTAGGCAAATAACCCTGATTTTCTTCACAGCCAGTGGATGCCTGAAGGCAGTTGGGAAAAAACATGAATACTTTACTGAGATGCAGAATGAAGGGCTGTTAATCAATACAGCCAGGCCCCATGCCATGAGGGAATCAAACTTAACAATGCACGCAATCAGGCCTGTTTCAGCAGGCCCTGCTCTGCATAGAGCTAAACAAGGCAACCTGGATGAAGTAAGCGCTGCAGCTTCAAGTGCAGTAATGTTGTAAGACACTGAAAGTCACGCGCCTTTGTGACAGAAGCTAAAGAGCACTGAAGCTGTTCCAGATACCAGAAGATTTGTTAAATACCCGGCAGAGCTGGGCAGTGTGTGTAAGGAAAACCTAGGCTGAATCTATCGCCATAGCGACGGGGCAAGAGGGGGAGGTAGGGTTAGCCAGACATCATTGGAATCGCCAACAGTAGGGGTTTGAGGATGAATCTCACTCGATATCTTTCTCTTTTGGACACTGACCAGTCTGCTCTACAATGCTAGTTATTAGTTTTCTTTTTGCCTGCCAAGTTTTGAGCATCTGCCCCCTCCTGGAGGCAATGACGTCATGCTGGGATGTGCTGGTCAACCTTAGTGCCTCGTCCAAGTACCCATTCTGCTTCTGCTAGCCTGTGTAGTAAATGTCGGTCGGCTATTTAACTTTGGAAGGCCTGGTAACCAATTCTGATCCTATCCACACACAGCTAGGAGGTTGGAGAGTGATTAGGAGTGGGAATCTTGTCTAAAGTTCCTCTCAATGTCAATTGCAGCGGTCCTGCTGAGGGAATTCTTGCACCATCTTTCAGGTGAGATTTTGGTACTCTCTGCCCTCTCAGGTAGCTGTAAAATATACCATAGCATTCTTCAAAGAAGAGCAAGTGATTTCAGACAAGTGTGTCAGACAATATTTACCCATCAACCAACATCACTAAAAGCAGTTTAGTTGGCCATCACTGTGTGCAGGTTGACTGCTGTGTTTCTTATGTTATAACAATGATCACACTTTAAAATTGCTGTGAAGCACTCTGGGATGTCCTGAGGTTCTGAAAGGCTTCAGAAGATGTGTACAAAACAAAAAAAAGCAGGCCAAAACTTGTATGAACTGAGACCTGCATACTTATAAATGCCAACTATGAGTTAGTGTACCCAGATTTAACAATTAACACTTAATTGCTAATTGGGCAGTACTTGGCATGACCAGCACATTCTCCTATTGTTCCTGAAAACCAAAAGACTTGATGATGATAGACTAATGTATACAGGCTAAACTATTTGGTCAGATTTATTCAATAGATTAAATAACATACAGAAGCTAAATGATGCAGCAAGGTACCGAATCAGCATAATAGCTAAAAAGATAAACTTCATATCAACCCACAAGAGACCAATATGTCTATTTTAGAATGTGCTTCTTAAGTCTGTTAAGCAACAGGGCTATTGAATGAAACAGGTTGGTCTTTTAGTAAGTTTTACATATGCAATGTTATACATGGACGTGTGACTCACAGCTTATCCACATAGATTTGAATTCCCTGCCAGACCTAAAACTGAGCAGCCAGGATTGTAATTTATGCCATGGGATTTTTTTTTTTTGCATGTTAGACCCATTTCCTTGATATAAACAAACAGGCTGAGAGTTTGACAGATCTCACACCTTGTGAGGGGAGATGCTAATGCCTGAATGCTCACTGCTTCTTTCATTCATTTCCTTCAATGGCTCAGCAAGCGGAATAGTTTATATTTCTTGTTCCTCTGTCATCCTGCAGTCGTTAACAATTCAAAAAAATCACTGAACTACTTTTTTGCTGTAATTATTTTCGGAACAAGGCACTGACTCGAGCAAAAACAAAGCAGTTACCTCTGTAGGCCAGCCATCTGCTATTATGGACTAATTGTGCTGCCAGTCACCATTGATACAGATTATGGAATCCTCCCAAAATTACAGCTGATTGTACCCAATTTGTAAGCTAGACATACAATCTAACATAAAATGAAAATACGCAAATGTCTACAATTTTCTTTATGACACTTGCAAGAAAATACTGAGGACTTTTTAATACTTTTGGTATAATGCTGATTCAGTACCTTGCTGTATCATTTAGCTTCTGTGTATTGCTTAACCTGTTGAATAAATCTAACCAAACAGATTTAGCCTGTACAGATTAGTTTATCATCATCATACCTTTTGGTTTTCAGAGGGAATAGGACAATGCCCTGAGCATTCCAAATAGCATTCAGTAAGCAGCGTACAATGTTAGGAGTTAATTGGTAAATCTTTAGCACAATAGCATGTGAAAATGTGGCAGCCAATCTGCAATGAGATAAATAATCAACTAAAGCACTTTTAGTGTTATTGGATGAGGGATAAATGTTGTTTGGAATACCAGACAGAACTCTCCTGCTCTTCTTTGAATAGTGCCACAAGATATTTTCATTCACTTCAGAGGGCAGAGGATGCCTTGATTTAACATCTCACCTGAAAAATGATGGGTGGAATCTCGTGCCCTCCCCTGTGGTGAGTTTGGTGGCAGCTGGGCATTGAATCGGCAATGGGGGGGGGGGTGGAATCCTGGCACCTTTCCACCTCCTCCCCAATGAAGTCCATGGCAGGAAGGCCCATGGATGGCCTTCCCACCACCATTGAGGCCCTTAAATGGCCAATTAATGCCCAGCTAAGGGCCTCACCCTCAATAGAGCTGCTGCCCTGTGATTAGTTGGCTGATCCCAGGGAAGGCTGGCTGGTGGCCTCTTAAGTGCCTGAGTGCTGCAATACAAGGCGGGTCTTCCCCAAAATGGGCAGTGCCCAAGTTTTGCTGGCTCTTCAGATGACGGCTGAGACCCTCATCACCTCCACAACACTCCACCCGGTACTCTTACCGAATCCACTGAGGGAAAAGTTTTATTTTAATTTTCTGCCCCTCCCTAGTCTGAGGGCAACTATCATCTGCACCTTCTGTTATCTAAACGAACTTGGTACTAGTATTCCACATCCCTGTTCTTAAAGCAAGAGAAATGTTCCAACTCAAAGCACCATTTCGTTCCCCGGGGGCATCATATAACTTACCAGTACACAATTATTACTGTGTACACATTTATTATTTGACAGCGCTTGGGTTACTCCTTGTATTTATGAGGTGGAATGTGGATGATTAAAGAGTCTGTTGTCGTAGTTTTACCTCTCTGCTTTTAAAAGGTAGCAAGAATCTGGCTTCAGGCTGGAAGTTTAAACCAAGATTTATGGTGTGGCTGCTTCCTGAATCACTGCAGAGCGTCTTTGCCTTCGCAGGCCTGAGTGGTAACGTGGAGAAGCAAGCTGATACCTGTTAAAGTCAATAGAACATTACTGGGTAAGTTATATAACTGGTGGGTGATCTGCCAAGTTACCGCTAAAAGGGAAAAGTTGAAAATGACCCACAATATTTTCCCAGATCTCTCCTGGTGGCTGGTGCTGTAGACATGTCCACCAATGAGTTGGAGGTAGGGCTGGATTTACGGCAGGACTTGCGGCCAATAGGGTCTATCTAACAGCAAACAGTGTCTATTTACTCAGCAAATAGAATTCATCTTATAGCATACAGAGGCCTCGATTTTCACTTCTGGGGAAGGAGCACAGAGTCGACCTGGGAAAATGTGTCCCGGAAGTTGGGAGTTTCGTCCCGGGTTGGCGGGGTCCTCTGCCCCGAGACTGCTACCCCCGGAACAAGGGCGGAGGCTGCCAGATGCGGAATCGGGCTGCATGGAAGGTCTGCTTCTCTTTTCTGGCACGGTGTCCAAGATTTTTTTAAAAAGAAACTAAACAAAAAACGGTCGTCCAACCCTCATCCCACACACCCCCTCACCCCACCACACACACTCCCCATGTCCTTTCCACACCACCTCATACCATCTTATGCCCCTCTATCCACCGCATGGCTCCTCATACCCTCCATGCCAACCTATGCCCTCTACTGACCCTCATGACTCTTTATAGCCCCTATGCCAACAAGGTGCCAACCCATGGCTCCCCCACCCATCACCCTTTGCCCTTACACTTATGCAAACTCACCCAGTATCCACGATGAGCAGGCCTCAGGATCCATGCTGAGACTAAATAAAGTTTGAAGTGTCTATTGCAGACCTCACTTTAAAAAACTCTTATTCATAAAAACCCATTCAACTACATCCTTACAAAAACAAACATTCCGTTTAAGTGCTTAATGCCTCATATAAACAAACATTGTAATCCTTTACTATTACTATTATCACTTCCTTTGTCTTTTGTCCCAAGACATCTTTGCCATTTAATCTTCCTGCACTCTCACCTGACCTTCCATTTTGCTCCATCTGATCCTCCCGCCTTTTTCAACAGCATAAAATCCATCATATTTCTACCTCTTCAGTTCTGAAGAAGTATTATATTGGATTCGAACTCTGTTTCTCTCCCCACAGTTAATGCCAGAACCTACTTAGTTTTTCCAGCACTTCCTGTTTTTATTTCAGATCTCCAGCATCCGCAGTATTTTGCTTTTATTTTATGTTTGAATTGATAGTCCCCTTTCAAAGAGCCTATAGCCATTTAGAGCTGTCAATCAAACTGTGAAATGGATTCCTACTGTGATAATGGAAGGTTGTGAAATCAGTCATGCCTCAGGTAGCCCTCAGCCTTATGTCAACAGACAGAGTGAAATTGCAAGCAATGATTTTTTTAAACATGCCAGACATTTTTTTTTCCAAATATTTAAAGGGCAGGAGTTTTAAATGTATTGACAGCTTGACAGTTGCCTTTGACAGTTCTTTTTGACACTTTTGATGGATGTTTCTGACAGTTCATTTTGACACTCTTGATAGTTCCAATGAGCTTGACAGTTAATGCATTTATGCACTTTTTACGCACATTCATGCCTAATTTTAACAATCCCAAGGGGCACCTTGCCTCTCCCAGGGGGCACCTGACCCCACCGCCCCAAAGGATACCTGACCCCTCCCATAGGTTTCCCGTGACCATATCCAAAGGGGTACCCATGCCTCTACAAATGGGAACCCCATTCTTTTCACAGGATTCGGGATGTCTGGCATCAGCTGTGGAGGGAGAAAAACAGAGGTAATGTTCTGCAAAGTTTAGACTTGCTCCTACCAGGTCTAATTTATACGCATCATGTTTCCCACTCCTGGCCATCAAAAATCAGATATGATGGGAGAGACCAAAATTTGGAAGTCCAAAGCCCAAACACGGCACCTACCATTTCCAGGTTGGGATTTACACATGCACATTTCGCAGAGGCAACTTTATATGGCAGGTGGATGGTGAGGCCTGCCTCCATTTACTGGAACATCGGCCCTGTTGTCATGATGAATTTCAGGACCCAAACCTTTACCCCTCACCTCTCCACACAGCCCGCATATCCTCTGTACCCTAATATCCTCCATGTACATTCCATGCCCCCTCATACACCCCATGGCTGCCCCCCCAATGTCCCCTCATACTCCTCATGCCCCATCAATGCTACCTCATGTGCTCATGCTCCCTCATATTCCTCATGTGCCCTCCATGCTCCGTCATACCACTGTGCCCCATCACACTTCCTACGCTCCCCCTCTACCCCCTCCCAGCCCCCATCTATACTCCATAGCCACTCACTCAGTATCCACAATGGGCAGACCTTAGGATGTCTTTGAAATGGACATTAAAAAATAAGCTTCTAACAATCTAATAGAGCTGTCATTCAAAGACACTTCATATTGTAAAAAAACACACTCATTTATAAAAGCCATTAAAAATTAAATCCTTCGGGTAGTCAATCGGTTGTAAAAACAACAAACACTTAATCACTCTCCACATAAAAGACAGATAACCCTTCACTGACCTCTTAAACCAATCAGTCAAAATGAGAACACAGTCCCCTGCTCAGATAAATAGTTCTGTAGGTTTTGAAACTCAGACAAGCACTCATAATAGGTTCAGCTCTAATAACAAATGCTTGGAAATGTAAACAATGGAGTTATTTGAAACTGAGAGAACGAATGGCCTTTTTGCTAAGCTACACCAGGTGTCCTGTCAATCAAAGCAGCCCTAATGGCTTTTTTCACGAATGGAAAGCTGCTGAAGATTTTTTTTACCAATTTAAAGGGGTCTCATTTAAACAGTAGGTCTCATTTCATTTTCAGTGCAGAAGGAGGTCATTCGGCCCATCGAGTCTGCACTGGCTCTCTGAAAGAGCATTCCACCTAGTCCCACTCGCCTGGGTTCTGAGCCTTTAATTAACTTTGGATTATTACACTAAAGAACCCAAGCTTGAATGTGTAGTAGCACTTTTCTAAACTGGAAAAGTACTCTAATGCATCTCAACACTTATATAGTGCTGATCAACGCATTGGTCTATTTATTTTTGCAGGACAGACCTTTATAAACAACACCGTAGTAAAAACATATCTAACTTTCAAAACAGCTTCTCACTATTGAAATTGAAAGAACAAATGTTGTTTTTTATTTCTAAACCTGTCAATGAAAATGTTCCAGGAACAGGTGACTGTTTTTCTTTGTTACCCACTTGGGACTGGTGCTCCCCCATGGTTAATGACATCTCCGATAAGCCATGAACCGTGTCTACTTAAAGAAGACTGGGCGTAGGGGGAGGGGGGGTTACAATTTGAACTGCCCACTCCACAAAATGGAGCCAGCAAGGGCGGGAGTGCTGCTCGCAGGCCGACTGCCCACACCTTTCTACCACCCTGGCAAAAATTGCTGGAAACAGGAGTGGGGGTGGGAATCCTGGAATCGCGCTGTGCCCTTTATTTTTAAAGGGCCCCCGAGCCGGCCTGCCTCAGTGAAAACCCAGGCCGTTGTGTCACTATGTCTGGACACATGCTCACACCCGGTACTGGCAGCTGCTCTTTTTGTACGCCAGGCGGCACTGTTCTATGGCTGACTCGGCTGACTGTTAGATGCTTCATTTCCATCAGTTCCCCTGGGGGAGGAATTTTTAGCTCGGTGCGCGGGCACGATCTCGACCTGCTCGAGGGTAACATAGGCACGTGCCGACGTCGGCTGAGTGCCCCGACGTCATAGCGCCCTCGCGCGATATTCCGTTCGGCTGGTGCCCGCTAAACTCGGAGGCACGCCCGCCGACAATTAAGAGGGCAGTTAAGCTGATTGACAGCGCAATGATCGGAGGTTTTTTTTCGCTGCCCGTCCAACGCGACGGTCGGCGGGCGGGCGAATCGGCCGGGCGGGCCTTTGCGTTTTTCGGGAAACCTCATCCAAGGGCGGGATGAGGTTTCCGTTATTAAATTTAAAAAAAAATCTATGGGCAGGATTTTTATAACGTCTATCCAGCTGACTGTTTGTGATGCTTGGGCATTTTCGTCCTGATTTTTGAAGACTTTATTTCAAACTTTTGAATTCTTCGGCTCCCTGAGGCGGCTCTCTGCCTCCAGGGAGCTTCCTGTGAGCGCCTCCACCCTCACCCCCCCCCAAACCCCGCCCGCGCTGATGCCAACGCTCGCCCTCCTCCTCGGCGGCACTGAGCATTCCAAGCGCGGTCGGGGGCCGATCGTGGGGGTGGTCTGTTCCCCGGCCACTCCCGGGCCCACCAATCGCGCCCTAAAAATTCTGCCCCTGGATTCAGTGGTTATTCAGTTCGTCATCATTTGAAATGTCCTACTAGAAGACGGACTCTGTTAACGAGGGTGAGGATTCAGTTGAGTCAACAAATTTGGAAAAGAAATGAAAGACTTGCATTTAAATAGCGCCTTTCATGGCCTCAGGACATCCCGACGCATTTACAACCAATGAGGAGCTTTGAGATGTGGTCACCATCGTAAAGCAGGAAACACGGCAGCCAATTTGTGCACAGCGAGATCCCACAAGCAGGGAAGATTTAATGGCCAGGTGGTCTGTCTTTGAGATGTTGACTGAGGAATTAATATCAGCCAGGACACTGGGGAGAAGTCCCCTGCTCATTTTTTGAAATAGTGCCAAGGGATCTTTTACCTCCACATGAGAGGGTAGATGGTGCCTCAGTTTAGCAGGGCTGTCCAAAGAAGATACCTCCAACAGTGCAGCACTCCCTCACTGCTGCACCTTCAGCCTCAACCTTGCACTTAAGCCTCTGAAGTGGGACTTGAACCCACAACCTTCTAACTCACAGGTGAGAGTGTTACCCACTGAGCCACAGCTGGCAGCCTTTCGGGGCTGTTTTAGTCCAACAGAAACTTTGAGCCTTCAGAGACCAGTTACTTATTCTGTTCGGTCAAAAACACACCTAAGTAATGAGTTAAGTGTGTATGTGTCATACTTGTGCACACATTTTATATATATATATATTTGTATGAATGGTTAGTTAAAAATATAAACATCATCTTTAAAATGTGGATGAGCTGCAAAGCCTGTGAATACTGCAGCATATACATCCCACCCCCTTTAATGGTTTATGGAGCTGAAGGTATTTCCAACAATGCAGATCTCTCGTTATTTGCTGTTAAATTTGGATGCTGAAGGAACATTTAGCCTTTGCGGTCCAATTTCAGGAATTTATTATCAGACTGAAGAAGTTAAAGTAATGAATTGCTGTGGTGAAAAGGTAACAGAGGCCACAGCAGTAATGAAGTTTTGATGCCTGAGGCTTTAATTTCCTCAGTCTGCTATTTTTAGCGCAGCGATAAACATGTTCACAGGATCACTAAATACTTACATGTGAAAGGCTTTTCGACCTATCTTAACTCACCCATCTAGAAACAAGCTCTGCTCCCACCCCCACCCCCACCCCTGCCCTCCCCCGCACCAACCATCGCTACATCGAATTTGTTCTTAAATGATTCCAGGGCTGTTGTCTTCACCGCTGTATCTGGGATCAGACTCCGATCTCATTAAGCTGTCTTAAGCCATTGTGCTAAAACATTGCAAACAGTACTTGATGAGCTGGAATGCCTAAGCTGCCAGGCCATTCAGGGGTGATGTCAGGAAACCATCCTTCACACAAAAGTAGCAGAAACCTGGAACTCCCTCCCCTCCAAAAAGCTGAGACTGGAGGTCAATTGAAAATTTCAAAACCGAGATTGATAGATGGTTGCTCGACTAGTATATTAAGGGATAATGGAGCCAGATAAGCGGATAAATGGAGTTAAGATACAGATCAGCCAGGGTCTGCCACGTATCGGGTTAACGTGGCACCGTATAGTACTGCCGACATAGTGATGTAAGAGAACACATGATCCACATCCAGAGTCAATCTGGTGTTGGACAGAGCCGTGTGTAACAGCAAGCATGGAGACAGCTCCCAGCTTGTACCCTTTACTGTACATTTGTAAATAGTTCTGAGTCAATAAAAGCTTAGTTAACCTACATGTGACTACCAAGTCTTCTTCAGGCCTACCGGACTGTAACAAACACCATACAACAATACTAATTGGTGGAACAGGCTCAAAGGGCTGAATGGCCTACTCCTGTTCCTATGTTCCTATTTTCTGAACCAATGCACTAAAAATAGAACCCAAGGAAAATTCAAGATCCCGATGTCTCTAGCAGCCAAGGTAAATAAAATATGGGGCGATCTTGCCTGTACTGAATGACACATAATTGACACGACCGCAAGATTTAATTTAAATGTATGGATGGATCATAGAACTCGGACGGCCTTATTAATGTTTATGGTGCCAAATTGCAATGTCAAGATTAACTTGCCCTGGAGACCTCAACTTGTGGCTGGATTCAACACTAACAGTGATACAAAAACGTTAACTCTGTTAAGGCTGTAAAGTAACACAACCACAATTTAATTTAAAAAAAATGGAACTATGCAGTCAATCTTCTGCTTGGTGCATTGAATCCCTCTCTACGCTGCTCAGAAATGTCTGGGACTTCCTTCATGGACGAGCAAAGGTTTTCAGTCTACTCCATGTACAAGTATTGAAACGGCATTTAAGTGAGAAAGGAACCTTGCAAGGACAGATCATGACGATTTTCCCTGTCTCTGTTCAGGGCAGGCATCCTTTTGGAGGTGGCCCAGAAGAAGCAGGCCTCACTATTTGCCTCGGACTGGACGATCTGAGCAGAACACAAGTGCCAACTGTCAAAGCAACTTTTAGCCTTACCAAGAAGCGGCCGTGTGTTTGTTGCTGAGGAAGAAAGCTGTAGACAGCAGGAAGATATCAACGAGCGGTTCAGGTGGGCAGAATAGTGCAAAATGGAACTGAATTTAGGTACCGGTAAGTACGAGGTAATGCTTTTCGGTAGGCAGAACAAGGCAACGGAATAGGGAATAAATGGTAGGATACTGAGAAGTTCAGAGAAACAAAGAAACCATGGAGTGCACGTCCACAGATCCCAGAAGCTAGCAGAACTGATGGGAAAGAAGGCATATGAGATACTTTCCTTCATTGGCTGAGGCACAGAGCTGTGATGTTATGCTAAACCTGTATAAAACACTAGTTAGGCCGCAGCTAGAGTACTGTCTACAGTTCTGACCACCACATTATAGGAAGGTTATGTGATCGCGCTTTACAAGATTTACGAGGATGTTGCCAGGAATGGAGAATCTTAGCTATGAGGAGTGATCGGATAGGCTGGGGTTGTTTTGTTTGAAAACGAGGAGCCTGAAGGGAGACTTAGTTGAGGCGTATAAAATTATGAGTTACCTGGAGTGGATAGGAGGATTTTGTTTCTGTTAACAGAAAGATCAATAACCAGTAGGTATTTTCTTTATTCTTTCATGGGATGTGGGCATCGCTTTTATTCAATGTAATAGATTTAAATGGTCATTTGGCAATACAGAACTTGAGTATTGCTGAAAAAAGGGACATTTTCTGTTGAAGCTTTTCATCCTGCACTCATCAGGACACTTCGCAAGAATGCCAATATAAGGGGAAAACAACAATTTATACCGTATGTGAAGAGAGTGCTGATTGGTTGGCAAGTAGACCTATGTAATGATTTAATGTAATTGGTAGAAGGATTGTAGGTGAGTTGAGGAGAATTTCTTTCACTCAGAGGGTGGTGGAGTTCTGGCACTCACTGCCTGAAATTATGGTAGAGGCAGAAACCCTCATGACAGTTGGGAAAAACGCTTGAATAAGCACTTGAAGAGCTGGAACCCAAAGGGGTATGGACGAAAGAGCTGGAACGTGGGATTAGGCTGGAAAATCTTTTCTTTGACCAGCGCAGACATGATTAGCTTAATTGCCTATTCCTGATCCTGTAAAACTTTCTGGGAAGAATTTTCCCATCGGCTGTTACCAAAGTAATTAAAGTTGTTAAGAATATTGCCCGTCCAACCTTAAGGTTGTCGGGCAGGCGAAGAGCCCAGGCGGCCTTCGAATTTTTCATGAAACCTCATCCACGGGCGGGATGAAGTTTCATGAAGGGTTTATATATTTAAATAAAAATTTTCGAAAAAATTAATGGACATGTCCCAGCTCATGTGACAGTTTCACATGAGGGGACATGTCCTTAAATTTTTTTTTCACCTTTATTAAATATTACAGAACTTAAACTGATCTCCCTGAGGCACCCCCGTGCCTACGCATGCGCGAAAGAGCGCAGGCCCCGACTCAGGGAATCCCCCCCCCGCCCGCACAGGGAGCACACAGAGGTTCCGGGTGTGCGTCATGCTGGGTGGGCCTTAATTGGCCTGCCCATGTAAAATGGCGGCGTGCACCCGATCGGGTTCGCGCTCGCTCCCGCCCACTCATGCACAACCCCCCCGACCGGTGGGGGGAGATTTCAGCCTTTTCAGATGTCTTTTCCATATTAAATGAGGTTGCCAACTCTGGTCACACATATTTCCTGTGGTGTCACTACATGATCTCTTGCTTCTAACTGTCCTGCACCCACAGTCCTACCATTGGTCACCCAACATGACCATACTCACAGTGCACACCCTTCCTCCACCAATTGGACAGTAAATAGATTCTTCATCACCTGCTTTGATTATTCTTGACCGTCAGTCAAACAGCCATTTTTCTCACGTCTGATATTTTTGTAACTAATAAGCAAGGAATTACAAAAAAAAACCCACAATTTTTTAATGCCCTTATGATTTTTTGCCTGTGCTGCTGGCAGCAGTGTCCTGGAGATTGGTCCTTAGTTCATGCAGACCCCAGGGCAATCCTGGAGGATTGGCAACACTGTCAAGGAAGGGATCAGGAGGGGAGGCCTTATGGTCATTGTTGTTTGGAGAATAGACAGTGGGCCTCACAGAAGGTGGTTATTACTCTCATCCACCACTTCCGGTTGCTAGATCTTGTCAAGGGTTAATAAGAATCTTGATTGAACCCAGAAATCAAGTTGTGTTCAGGTCATGTCAAGAGGTGCAGACTTTAAGTACCGTCCTCACTAAAGCCCAGAATAAACAATTGGAGTGCAGTGGATTTTGAGGAAGAAAAATCAGCCTCCGTTTATTTAGATTGTTGATTAGGTTTGCCAACTCTCCAGGATTGGCCTGGAGTTTCCAGGAATTGAAGATCAATCCCCAGGACACTGCTGTGTGTGCAATCCTGGAGGAAAATCTTCGGGATTTTAAAATCTCGAATTTGATTTCAAACCAAATTGGTTTTTCTGTCATTTTCTTTGGACATTTCCCTTTACCAGGTATAAAAATATTCAAAATGGGGGAAAAAAGAGGCTATTTGGCTGACAGTCAAGAATCATCCAATTGGGTAATGAGTCTCTTTGCTTTCCAATTGGTGTAGGAAGGCAGTGAAGTCACAAGGATGGATGTGTTGGCCGACTAATGGCTGGAGCGTGGGGGCAAGTCATGTGATGAAACCTCTATGAATACATTTAATCGCTGTTGGCAACCTTAAAATGCAAAGCGTGTAAAAGATCAGTTTTTTTCATAAGTAAGGCTCTGATATTCATATCAATTCTTATTGTATCATTGAGTATTGAAAGCAGGTAATCTCATTATTCCAGAAGAGGAACTGCGTGAATTTCAAACACTTCCTTTGCTAGTCCCTTATTTTTTTGTGGCAATTTATATTTCCCATCACTTCAATTTTCATGTAGCAATACCGTACCATAAAATCCAGATTATAAGCCACATATACAATTTTGTGACCTATTTTACTCTCTTCCTTTTAGATACTAAAATAAAACAATGGGCAGAATTCTACATTTGGCGGGCGGGCGCGTGCCTGACATGCCGGAACGTAAAGTGACACGCGATGACGTTGGACCTGCGTCCCGACGTCACCGTGCACCATCACGATATTTCGCTAGGCGGGCGCGCTATGAGGACGGCGGCGCACCCGCCATTAATTAACGGGCCAGTAAGACCCTTGAGGCACCCATGGTCTGTGATTTTACGCAGCCCGTGCGATTTTCAGGGCGTTGCACGGGCGCAACGGGCAGGCGGGTAGGCCACATTTTCAAAAACCTCATCTACGGGCGGGATAAGAGGGGTGAGTGGGGCTCGCTTATGCGAGTTGTTTGTACTTGAGCTTATAACTTGCTGCTGCTTGTTCCTGTGAACAGGACATCTTCATTTCACTTCAGAGCTGCCTTGACAGAAATAATAAGCTTCAGTTCAGGACTCCGGAGGGGTCAGAACGCTTGGGGCCTTCCAGATATCAGACCTTCCCTTACCCTGGGAATGGGGATTGTGCTCTCCGCTGGAGGCACCTCCTCTGAGGAGGAAGAGAGGGGCAGAAGGTGGAGGAGGCCAGGTGTCCCAGTGCAGCCTCCAGAGGAGGGACCTGTGGGAGGAGAGGCGCAGGCACAAGGGGCGCAGGGCCAGCAGGAAGTCCAAGGTGGAAGGGACCACAGAAGACGCCACTATCCTGCTGCCAGGATTTACAGGCAGTGATCCAGCTACTTCAACAGGTCTGGGGTGCACGGCCGAAGGAGGCTCCTCCTCTCAAGGGAGACCATGACCTCCATCTGCCAGATGATCGGCCCCGAGGTCAGTTCCAATAGTGTGGGTGGACACCCCATGCCAGTGGCGCTGAAGGTCACAGTGGACCTCAACTTCTATGCCTCCGGCTCTTTCCAGGGATCGGTGGGTGATCTTTGTGGAATCTCCCAATCAGCTGTCCACAGTTGTGTCAAGCTGGTGACAGACACTCTGTTCAGGCGTGCATTGACTTTCATTCACTACCGCACAGATGATGCCAGCCAGGCTGAGCGAGTCAGAGGCTTTGCTGCGATTGCTGTGTTCCCCCGTCCAGAATTCAATCGACTGCACACATGTGGCCATCAAGGCGCTAGCAGGTGAGCCCGGTGCCTTTATCAACAGGAAGAGATTCCACTCCATGAACGTGCAGATAGTGTGTGACCATCGGATGCAGATTCTGCAAGTCTGTGCAAGGTACCCAGGCAGCTCCCATGATCCTTACATCCTGAAACACTTCCAGCTGCCAAGGCTCTTCAGTGCTCCAGCCCGGCTGGATGGATGGCTGCTGGGTGACAAGGGCTATCCCCTCAGAAGGTGGCTCATGACGCCTCTTCGCTATCCAAGAACAGAGGCCAAGCAGCGTTACAATAGGAACCATGGTACCACAAGGGCTGTGGTGGAGAGAACCATCGGTCTTCTCAAGATGGTCTTCCGACACCTGGACCATTCAGGGGGCGCAGTGCAATACCCCCCGGACCGTGTGTCACTGATAGTGGTTGCACGATACACTCTCCACAATCTGGCGCTGGAAAGGGGGGGACGCAATGGAGGAAGAACATGTTGACGCAGCTGCTCTGGCTGCAGACGATGAGTCCAGTCGTGAGTCCGAGGATGAGCACGGTCAGGAGAATGCTGAGGGGATAGATGCTGACCTGGGCCACCTCCAGGGAGGCAGGGACACCTGGGAGGCTTTGATCCAACGCTCCTTCAGCTAGCCTGCCAAAGATGAACCACCACCACATGCCAGGGCCGCAGGCTCCATACTTGATACCTGACAGGAACATTTGCTTGGTGAACAACATGCACTATGTGCCATTTCAATAAAGTTCAATGACAAACAAGTCACTCATTACATCATGGGTCACCCTGTGTCTGTAGAACTAATGAAGTGCCCAGAGGCTTGTTGAACACAAACACATTTAATAGTGTGGTGCTTTGCATACACAAGACAAATTAAATGGAAAGGTCTTATCCATCACACCTACTAATAATTAATGTAAAAGTGGGGGAAAAAAATATCATCAGTGATAAGCCCGTGTTGTGCTTTAAGTTTTCGCTTGCGGGTGCTACATCTAGGTGTTCCCCCCTCGCTGGTAGCAGCATTGGAGACAGCCTGCTCACTCTGTTGTCCTGTTGGCCTTGATGACCTTGGCAGCTGTCCTCTGGCCCATGGAGTCTGTGCTGGCCCCGCCTGGGAGGGAGAGGCCAGTGCCATGGCTGGCATCTCCCCAGTTGCCGCAGCCTCATCGGATGCCACAGTCACTGGCAGAGGGCGGAGGATCTGCTGCTATCAATTGGAGCACCCTGAAAGGAGCCCGCAGAGACAACAGGCAGCTCATGCGCCAACGTCAGGTTGCTTTGGACCTCCCTGATCACCATTGATGGATGGGCACCTAGCTGGGATACTGGGTGCTCAACCCATCTCCCACGCTGACAGTGACCACCTGAAGTCATTGCCGGTGTGAGGGCTTGCAGGTTCCCGCACATCCCCAGGAACCCCTGAGTCAGCTCCTGGGGCAGCCTCTCCTACAGAGTCACCGCTCTCTCCATGGAGGAGACATTGCGCTCGGTCATTGCATTGCTCATGCTCCATGTGGACTTCTCCACAATGGAGACCATGGCACACATTCCCTCATGTATCTCTGCCAGATCCTCCCGCACACCCTGCTGGACTTCCAGCATCCACTGCCTCAGGGACAACTCCAGAGGGACATCATCAGCCACCGACTGAGCATGTCCCTGTTCCCCAGCAGCCCTCTGACTGCCGACCCTGGGCACTCTCTGCCTCCACCTGCACCTCAAGCGAGTATGAAGTGGCCTCACCGCTGTGCACTGAGATACTGTCCAACGATCTAATGCCCACCAAGGTGCTGCTACCTGCGCTGGTGCCTGCCTGGCTGAGAGGGTGTGACGCTGGTGCATTTCTATCATCTGTGCATTCTGAGGCACGGGAGCTGCCTCAGGGAGATTGAAGCGCTTTTCAAAAAAACAAAATGAAAACATTAAAAATTTACAACGAAACATGTCCCACCTCATGGGACTGTGCCACACGAGATGGGACACGTTTTTATTTTTCAAAGAAACTTTTTATTTAATTTGTAAAAGCTTTAGGAAACCTCAACAAAACAAAAAATAAAAAATACCTGGAAAAACTCAGCAGGTCTGGCGGCATCGGCGGAGAAGAGCACAGTTGACGTTTCGAGTCCTCATGACCCTTCAACAGAACTAAGTAAAAATAGGAAAGGGGTGAAATATAAACTGGTTTAAGGGGTTGGGGGGTGCGGGGGGGTGGGGAGAGAAGGGGGGACAAGCAGCCAGTGATAGGAGGAGATAACCAAAAGATGTCACAGACAAAGGAACAAAGAGGTGTTGAAGGTGGTGATATTATCTAAAAGAATGTGCTAATTAAGAATGGCTAGCAGGACAAGCAAGGTACAGATAGCTCTAGTGGGGGTGGGGTGAAATAAGACTAAAAGGGCATAAAAGGTATAGATAAATGATCGGTGGAATACATTAAAAATAATGGAAATAGGTGGGAAAAGAAAAATCTATATAAATTATTGGAAAAAACAAAAAGGAGGGGGAAGAAACGGAAAGGGGGTGGGGATGGAGGAGGGATCTAAAATTGTTGAACTCAATATTCAGCCCGGAGGGCTGTAAAGTGCCTAGTCGGAAGATGAGGTGCAGTTCCTCCAGTTTGCGTTGAGCTTCACTGGAACAATGCAGCAGGCCAAGGACGGACATGTGGGCAAGAGAGCAGGGTGGAGTGTTAAAATGGCAAGCGACAGGGAGGTCTGGGTGATGCTTGCGGACAGACCGAAGGTGTTCTGCAAAGTGGTCACCCAGTCTGCGTTTGGTCTCTCCAATGTAGAGGAAACCGCATAGGGAGCAACGAATGCAGTAGACTAAGTTGAAGGAAATGCAAGTGAAATTTAACACCTCTTTGTTCTTTTGTCTGTGACATCTTTTGGTTATCTCCTCCCATCACTGCTTGCTTGTCCCAACAACCACCACCGCCCCCCCTCTTCTCTCTCTCCCCCCACCCCTCTTAAACCAGCTTATATTTCACCCCTCTCCTATTTTTACTTAGTTCTGTTGACTCGAAACGTCAACTGTGCTCTTCTCCGCCGATGCTGCCAGACCTGCTGAGTTTTTCCAGGTATTTTTTTATTTTTTGTTTTGGATTTCCAGCATCCGCAGTTTTTTGTTTTTATCTTTAGGAAACCTCATCCCGCTTGTGGATGAGGTTTCCTAAAAAAAACACAAAGACCGTTTGGCCTTTTCTCCTGCCTGCCAACTGTAAGGTTGGACAGGCGGTGTAAAATTAAGGTTAATTACCTAGTTAATGGCCTTAATAGGCCTTTCAATTATCGGCGGGCGCGCAGTCGACACCAGCGCGCTCCCGCCGAACGAAATATCGCGCATCATTTGACGTTCCGGCATGTGGGGCCCACCCCCAAACATGGCGTATGTAAAATTCTGCCCTGTGAATAGCCCCACGTGTGTACTCTTTGTGCAGAAATTATGGCTAGATAAAACTGCTGTGAAAAAATTTTAAATACACATAATTGCAGGCCCATTGTTGGTCTAATAAGTTATATTGGAAAATTATTCATAAGTGAATCTTTACAGCATGTCCACACAAAGAAATGAGAGCCAAGAAGGCATTGACTGTTGCCATGGTTACGTTTGTGATCATTTTGTTTTACCCTGGACACTCATTTCAGTGCCATCAATATGAATTTATAATTAGGGCTTGTAGTATGTTTACATGAATTAATTATTAGAGGACCTGCAAGATTGAAACGAAATAATTATTACACAATTTAGAAAAAGTACAGATTTGATTGTGTTTGTGGTGCCAACATTTTCAAAGTGTCGGCAAATGCTTAGTACACTTTGTCCAAATAATCAGAGGTTCAAAAACAAATAGCAATCCATCTGAAAGCTAAAGGCGCATAAAATACATCTGAAGCCAAGTGGAGATAAAACTGAAAGGACCAGTAAAGTTTGGTGTTTGGGTTCAGAGTGAGAATCAGGACTCAAGGATTCTAGTCGCCTGTATGGGTGTAAATAAATCTGTAAAATTATATTTTTTATAATTTTTGTAAGACGGGACTATATGGGGGATGGGGGCTGCGCTGGCACAGTGGAGCAGTGGTTGGCACTGCTGGCTCACAGCTCCAGGGACCCAGGTTCGATTCTGACCTTGGGTGTCTGTCTGTGTGGAGTTTGCCTGTTCTCCGTCTGCCCTGTGTGGGGTTTCTGCTGGGTTCTCTGGTTTCCTCCCACCAAAGACATGCTGGTTAGGTGATTGGCTATGGTTAAATTGCCCTTTAGCACCTGTGTGCACACATGGGAGTGTGTGCCCTGTGTTGGACTGGCATGCCATCCTGGATGTACCCCACCTGGTGCCCATTGCCTGTCAGGCTCCAACTCCCCACAACCCTGAATTAGGCAAAACAGTTCTGAAAAAGTGAGTGAATGAGAACTACATAGCTCCTATCGTGATCTCAGGACATTCCAAAGCGTTCTAGAAGTAAGTCTGGTTTATATATAACATATGGATACCCAGGAATGAGGAATCTAATCAAGTGGTTTGATGGGTTTGTATATGGAATAATCAATACCTGGGAGAGAGTTACAAGTTGGAATCTAATTGAGGGGTTTATACATACAATAATAGATTGAATTATGCGTTGCATTGTTTGTTTTCAAATCCCTCCATGGCTACATCCCCTTCTATCTCTGTAATCTCCTCCAGTCTTATAGCCTCCCAAGATCTTCTCCTTCCATTGGTCAATGTCAACTTTTGATAACACTTATAAAGTCCATGCGACATTTTATTATGTTAAAGTTCCAATGCAAATGCAAGTTGTTGTTGTCAAATCATTGCCATGGTTTCAATGTCAGAAATACGACAGCCAATTTGCCCATGGCAAATTTGTCCCACAAACGGTAATGGCCAGACGATCTGTTTTAGTGATGCTGGTTATGAAGTGAGCTTCAGGACATTGACCTAGCGACAGTGAAGGAACAGAGATAGGGTTCCAAGTCAAGATGGTGTTGGAGGGGAACTTGCTGGTGATGGTGTTTCCTTGTTCTTCGAGGTGGTAGAGGCTGTGGGTTTGGAAGGTGCTGTCGAAGGAACTCACATTGGTGAGTTGCTGCAGTGCTTCTTGTATATGGTACGTGCTGCCATAATGCATCAGTTGCCAGTTTATTGTTGGTAAATGGTGATTGTTGCCCACAGTTAGGTCTAATATTATTGCGCTTTTGGTTCCAATTTTCCTAATAATTCCAGTGTAGCATGAAGCGCCAGATTCTTTTGTAGAAAGTTGAATTGGATAGTGCTCCCTCATCTGGAGTGAAAGTCTTTGTGCAGTTGTATTTGATCTAGCACCAGTGACACTCTAGATTAACATGAGGATCCTCCATTTTTGTTAAGATGTTTGTTGAGGATCAGGTTGAAGGCAGGCAGAGAGATTGAGAGAGATAAAGATAAAGAGACTTAGAATTTTCTAAACAAAGTAGTTTTGAGTTCAAAGATCGAAAGCCCCACTGCTTGACTATCACGTGTAATCTAGGCTGACAGTACTGAGGGAGTGCTGCACAGTCAAAGGTGTCGTCTTTCAAATGAGATGCCAAATGAGATGGGTTGAATGGCTTTTGTTGTGATGACTATGATTTTTTGAATCCATAACCTGTTGTGTGATCAGAGTCAGTTGCTAAGGCCTGTCTCCAGGGAGCACGTCAATGCGATGGCCCTGCACTCATGTGTTTTGCGAGCTGAACTCTATTTTGGCTTTAAATAGTAAGGTCTAAAGTGGTTTAAATTGGGCCTGGTTTCTGGTGTCTGATCATTTTGCATTCAGATTGCCCTTCCCTTTGGTGGTGTTCATAGATAGAAGGGCAAATATCAGACCAAGTCCATGGTTGCCTGCCAAGGAGACAGAGAAGATCCCATGCCAATCAAGAAAATAGAAACCTAATCCTCTTGGTGTCCTGGCAAATAATTACCTTTTAAAAACGCCGTTAGGACAGGTTCTTCGGTCATCTGATTCATTTATTCACCTTGGGATCTTGCTGTGTGTAAATTTGCTGTGCACCTGCCTACATTACAAGCGGTGACTACACTTCAAGAAATATTTAAATAGAAAAAGAAAGTGTTGGAAAAGCTCAGCAGGTGGGGTGGCATCTGTGGAGAGATAGAAACAGAGTTAACGTTTCGAGATCTTTTTTTTTTTGCTCTACCTGACCCCCACCCCTTTCAACAAACCCATCCCATTTCCTCCCTCCCTTCAGATTCAAAGATACGTCATTCAAATCGAAACTTTAACTCCGTTTCTCTCCCCACAGGCCTGCTGAGTCAGCACTTTTGTCATTAATTTCAGATTTCCAGCATCTGCGATATTTTGCTTATGTTAAGCACTTTGGGATGCTTTTATGACATGGAAAGCACTGTATAAATGTGTCTCTGCTTTGTAATGTCAGCTGGTCAGTGCAGAAGTGGATGAGACAGGATAGGATGAACTCAAGCTGAGTTTCTGTCTTGTCACTTAGCTACCCAGTCTTGTGTTCAAAGCCACTTGAGAGGCCCATGGGATGAGACTCGGGAGCGATGTGATGCTCCTCACGGTTAAACAGCCAACTGATGGTCATTGCGTTAAAGCTCTACAAAGAAGAATGGCCAGTTCACTGAGGCACTGGATACTATCAGCGATGCAGATGTGCAGAGATTAGCATCTACAGAAGGGGGTGAGAAGGCATCAGAGGGAACAAAATAATTAAAACATAGTAAAAGAAACTAAAGCCGATAAAAGATTTACCTCAAGACCTCCTAACGGGCTTTATAGTCAATTATGTGCTTTTGAAATGTAGACACTGTTGTGATATAGGAAACTCAGCAGACAATTTTCTGCACAGCAAGCTCCCACAAACATTACTGTGATAATGATCAGATCATCTGTTTCAGTGCTATGGGGTGAGGGATGAATATTGGCCCAGAACACCAGCGAGCACTATCTTGGCCTCTCCTTCGAAACAGTGACATGGGATCTTTTACCTCCAGGTAAGAGGACAGGTGGGGCCTCGGTTCAACACTTCACCTGAAAGAAGTAACTGCTTTTGACATTAGTGAATGAATATTTAACATGTTCCGATGGCCTTGCTCTGTCCACCAATTTACCCGAGGCATTGGTCTGTTTATTCGCCAGGCAGGCACTGCCTGCTCCACACTGAGGGAGGCTTCGTGTAGTACTGCAGTCTTCCATGAGAAAAATGATGCAACGTTCAAGAATGATCAATAATTAATTTTCTCATCGTAGCTGGTGCTTTATGAAGTTTAATAATGCAGTTAGTAATTTACACAGTCAGTTCCCATTCTATGAGCAACCGATAAACAGGAATCAGTCGTCAGATCTTTCTGCTAATGAAAAGCAATGGACTCTGAATTTGTTTTCTATAAAAGTTAATGAAAATGAAATACTTTCGAGGGCGCACATTTGAAATATGCTTCTGCACAGGAATGGGAGTTTGTGAAGTGGTATCAGTTCATTACTGATCTAATGTCCTTAACCATGGACTGGGCTGGTAAGTGTTGGAACATGAGAAGCAACATTAACAGCAGAGATGAATTGGTTGAGAAGGACAGGAGTATCCATTATCAAGAATGGTATAAGAACATGGTTCGGACATGAAACAGCACTTATACACCAGGTCCAAGGAAAGCGATGTGATGGTTTGGGAAGGTTTCAAGAATGAATATCACTGTGCACAGAGGTACGCAAAGCAGGAGGCCAAGGAAGACCACAAAAGCACTGAATAGACAATAACATGAATGAATTGTCACTGAAAGGCATGCAAATGACTGAAATGACAAGGCTAGTCCAGGACAGATAGCAATGGAGTAAATTAATCATCCCCATCATTGCTGCTGAACTGACAGACGAGTACAAAGTATGATGAGGGATTGCATTTGCGTGAGGATCAAACTCCCTATGTAAATGGGAAGATCTTGAGTCACTTGCGTTGACCCCTTGCGATGTTGTGGCCAAGGCTTCCCAATGTAGTTGGGAGAACTGCCTGAAGCATCAGAGGTCAATGCGAGCATTGGTGACCTGTGGTCCTTCCCTGATGACTTGCAAGATGCAATGGGTGTTTGGAGAGCCCCAAAGGCAAGAGGCTTCTCCACATGGAGCAGCACTGAGCAGTCAGTCATGGGGTCAAGTGATAAAGAGTAGGTCACCTAGCTGTTTTCTTGTTTAAAGACTGATATGTGATTTAGAGGAAACTTGAATAGAGAGACATAAAGAACAATGGAAAGTGAATGCCTGGAGAAGCTCGTTTTTACTAGTATAGATGGGTAACTTGTAGGAATGAACCAGTTGATTGTGGTACAGGGAGTTCGAAAGGGTTGGTGCCTTCCGGTTTCTAGAATTGTTCCTACTCTGAAACCTCACAGGTTTACAACAGTTCAATTCAATTCACTAGATTGTTTGGAATGATGTACCCAGCAAGATGATAGAGGCAAAGCATTGGAGCATTCAAAATGCAACTGGAATGCTACAAAAGCAGAGTTAATGCACACAAGGATTGAGTTTCAGTTAGCCTTTTCTTGGCCATGGCTTCTTATATTCACATGGGGGCTTCACTGTAGTATATTAAGAACATAAGGAATAAGAGCAGGAGTAGACCATTCGGCCCCTCGAGCTGCTCCGCCTATTCAATAAGGTTGTGACTGATCTTCTTGTGTTTCGATTTCCACATTCCCATCTAATCCCGATACCCTTTGATTCCCTTGCATAACAAGAATCCATCTACCTCTGCCTTAAAAATATTCAATGACCCTGCCTCCACCACCTTCTGAGGCAGAGAGTTCCAAAGTCACACAACCCTCTGAGAGAAAAAATTTCCCCTCATCCCTGTCCTAAAAGGGTGACCCCTAATTTTAAAACAGTGTCCCCTAGTTCTGGACTCACCCACAAGAGGAAACATCCTTTTGACGTCTACCTTGTCAAGACCATTCAGGGTCTTGTATACTTCAATCAAATCACCCCTCACTCTTCTAAACGCCAGTGGAAACAAGCCCAGTCTGTCCAACCTTTCCTCATAAGACAGCCCGCTCATTCCAGGTATCAATCTAGTAAACCTCCTCTGCACTGCCTCCAATGCATTTACATCCTTCCTTAAATAAGGAGACCAAAACTACACACACTATTCGAGGTGCGGTCTCACCAATGCCCTTTATAACTGAAGCGTAACATCCCTATTTTTATGTTCAATCCCTCTCGTAATGAAGGACAGCATTCCATTAGCCTTCTTAATTACTTGCTGTACCTGCATACTAACTTTTTGTAACTCGTGGACTAGAACACCTAGATCCCTCTGCACCTCAGAATTATGCAGCCGTCTATTAAGGTAGACTCAAATGAATACTTCAGAGTGCAGCAAGAAAATAGAACCAGGGGCTACAAAGGAAAATTGTGGCAAGTGTATCTGTAATAGATATCAGAAAGTGGTCTTTACTTAAAAATGATAATGTACAGTCTTTCAATTTGGCTTTGTTCAGCTGTGTGTTATGCATTCGAATATAGCTGAATGGGTATCATTGTCCTCTGGAGGTTCCCACATCACATTCCGCAAAGCTCAGGAATCCTTCGTCTTTCTTTAAGGTAGTAGTCAGCTGTGGCTCCGTGGGTACCATTCTTGCCTCTGAGTTACAAGATTCTCGTTCAAGTCTCACTCTCCGATTGAATATGAAAATCACGGGTGATACTTGAGTGTAAAACTGGGGGAGTGCTGCACTGTTGGAAGGGATGTTTAACTAAGGCCCTGTCTGCCCTGTTAGTAGATATAAATGATCCTATGGCACTATTTTGATGAAGAGGAGGTGGGCTTCTCCTTTGTCCTGGCCAATATTTATCCCTCAACCACAAAAAACAGTTGGGCGGAATTTTACGGCCCCGTCGCCGTGGGGGTGGGGCCAGGAAATGCGGTGAGCCGTTCAATAGCCCATTGAGTTCGGCAGGGCTGGAAAATCCCGCCGGCAGCGGGGGCGGGCCGTAAAATTCCGCCCTTTACCTGGTCATTATCACATTGCGGTTCATGGGGTCTTGCTGTGCACAAACTGGCTGTTGCATTTCGTATAACGTTGACCGCACTTCACAAATACTTCATTGGCTGCAAAGCGCTTTGAGATGTCCGGCGGTCCTGAAAACCACTTTATAAATGCAAGTCTTTCTTTTATTAAGTACTGAGATAGGGACCTCTACCAAGTGCGACTATTCCAATTAGTGGGACTAATATTATATAAATTACATTCTAATAAGATGGAAACAGGTGACACCTTAAGCAAGGCCTAAAGACAGTACTCTAAACCATTCTAAGTAATGACAAAGCTCAGACTTTAATCTGTTAAATGTGGAATTAAGGAGATAATACACTTTCAATATCTACCTCATATTTATCCTCAAGGTTTGGAGTAAACATTTTTTATTTGGTGCTGCTCAATTAAGCTTTTACTATTGAAAGTGTGATCGGATTTTGTTAATAAACCTGTCACAAATGACCTGAATTGATGCCCAGAGCTACAAAGTGAATGGTTGCACTTGCATTATTTCTGAAGCATCGAAACATTCCACAGGCAAAAGCGGAGTCTGACATCATTATTTTTAAGAAGCCCCGTTTATGTCAAGACTTGGAAGCCTTGGGCCAGGAGAGGATGAAACCCCACCCCCCCCCAATTCTGCCCTGGGATTGGGGAGGGGGGTCAGGAATTTGGCAGCAGAACCTGGTCACTCTGAGATTTCCCTCAGTTTTTAAGCCCTTTATAGGGGGCAATGGCGGTGTAGTAGTCGTTTCATGGGTTCGAATCCCATCGCGGCATCCGGTGGGAATTTAAATTCAACTAATAAATGTAGAATATAAGCTAGTCTTGTTAATTGTGGCACCACCACTTCCTGTGATAGCAAGTTTCGCACTCTCACCACTGAAAAAGTTGATACACTTATATATCTTCCCTATCTATATGCACTTATATTTATTTATCAACCCTGACCTGTGCCTGACTGTTTTCATGCTCAAATCTTATGTAAAAAAGAAAATTGTGTTTGACTGTGGTGTAGCCTGAATCACTATAGGCAGGGTTGTATTTCGTAAATTCTGCTCAATGACAACAAGCAGTCATTGTAGGACAGCTTGACTTTCTCGCACTGCAGCCCCAAGTGCCAGAATTAAATCCGCAGTTTTCTAATGTGCCCACGGCCTTGCATCCGACAAGATGACCTTTCACCCCCAGCCTCCAACCGCTTCCTGTCAGTCTTGACCTTCCTTGCCTTTATTTTGTTGGATGATGTCCTGTAAGTGCGGGCGGATATAGGGTATGGGAAGGTCGGCCCTCACTGTTCAGCTCCACCCAAGAAGGTTGGCCTCTTGATTGGATGGTTGGCATCAGGAATCAGAAGCTTCCTAGGACAGGACAAGTCGAAGAGGGCAAAGGGTTAACAGAGCAAATAGAAAAGCCTACCTGGAAAACAAGAAATATCTGTTCCCCTTCCATGTCACAAGCAGATGGAATAAAAAAAATTGAAATAAAAATGACGGGCTCAGCTGGATAGAAATGAAAAAGATAAATTTGCAAAAGCTCAACATCCAAAATATCATTTATAAAAATATATCCATATCTTGTTCTTTGGCGCTCTCTCATGAGTTGCATGTGAATCAGATCTATTTTCAGATCAGCCCTGCAGTGCCATGGATGAAGTTGATGAAATTTCTTTTACTCTTTTCTCTTGGAGGCATTAATTGGTGTTACATTCCCTCCCACTTGTTTAATTCCAAGATGGTGGAATGGGCAGAGTTCCATGTTGATCTCTTAGTGTTATTTATAGGTGTTATCTAGAAAGGCTTGCTCACTTTTTTTTCCCCCCAATGTGGCATGCAGCACAGGAGGAATCCATTTGGCCCATTGTGTCTTTGAAAGAGCTATCCAAATAATCCCATTACACTGCAATTTCCCCTTAGCTTTGTAAACTTTAGACCTTCAATTATTTACCCAATTTTCTTTTGAAAGCTGCGTCTCCTTTTCAGACTCTGTGTTTCAGATCACAACAATTTGTTGCATTGAAATCTCCTATCTCCTCTCTGGCTGCTTTGCCAATTATCTTAAATTAGTGCCTCAGGTTACTGACCCCTTCTGCCATTGAAAACAGTTTCTTCCCGCCTATTCTATCAAAACCACTCAGAAGTTTGACCACTACTATCAACAGCCACATTAACCTTCTCTCCTGAGGAGAATAATCTCAACTTCTCTAGTGTCATTTATTTAAAAAGTTTCTAAAATAGTTGCAGTGCATAATAAATTTACTCTCAGGATGTTGATGATCCTGTCAAGGGCACATCTATTGTCCATGTACTGGTGAGCCTCATTGTTGATTTAAAAGTTTGCATAAATGAATGGTTTGGCAGGGCCAATACAGAAGGCATTAAGGGTCAACTGCATAGTGCGGACTAGAGTCACGTGTAGACAAGACTGGATAAGGCCGGCAGATTCCCTTCCTGAAGGACGTAAATGTTGTCCTACCTTAATATAGTACTGAGGGAATGCTGCATTGTCGCAAGTCCTCTCCATTGGTTGGAAAGTTCAAATGCACCATGCCTCTCTATTCCGGTACAAGAACACAAGAATTAGGAGCAGGAGTAGGCCATTCAGCACCTCAGGCCTGCTCCGCCATTCGATAAGATCATGGCTGATTTGATTGTAGCCTCAACTCCACTTTCCTGTCTGTCCTCTGTAACCCGTGACTCCCTTGTCAAAGGGCACAAGACACCATCCCAGATGGGACTCGAACCCACAATCCATAGCTTGGGAGGCTAGTACCTTAACCATTAGGCCATTGGGGCTACATCATTTTTTTTAACCAATGAAAGATCCCCTATGTGAAGAAGAGCATGAAGTTCTCCTTGTTGCCATTCCTTTCTCGATCAACACTATCAAAGACAGGTCAACTGGACGTTCATCCTAACTGTTGCTTGTGTGAGCTGGCTGCGCACAAGTTGGCTGCTGCATTTGCCAACATAATGACGTTGACGGCCCCTTAGAAAGCCTTTCATTGGGCGCCAAGCATGTCTTGAGAATGTGGTGAGGTGCTACATACATTGTCCTGCTTCAATTTTGGCAGTGGGTCAGGTGAAGTGGGGAGAGTCCTCAGAGATCCCAGGACAATTGGAGCTTTGGAACGCTCTACCCCAGAGATCTGTGGAGGCCGAGTCAGTGAATATATTCAAGGCTGAATTGTACAAATTTTTTAACTTGAGGGAGTCAGGATTTATGGGGAACAGGCAGGAATGTGGTATTGAGCCAAGTTCAGATTAGCCGTGATCTTATTGAATGGCAGAACAGGCTTGCGGGGCTGTCTGGCCTACTGCTGGTCCTGCTTCTTATGAGCTTTCAAGACCAAGGTAGATTTTTGTTGGTTGAAGGAATAATGGACAAAAGACAGGAAAATGCAGTTGAGGTTATCATCAGCCATGATCTAATTGAATGGCAGAGCAGGCTCAAAGGACACAGTGGCCTGCTTCTGTTCCTGACGTTCGTAGATACACCAAATGACCAGCTGCAGTCCCAAAAGGAGGGAGTAGAGCTCAGTGGGCAGTCCTGACAAAGGACGGTGGTATACAGCAACTCTGGTTCTCCCCCTGGTGCCCTCCATGGTCATATAGTCTCCTGGCACCTGTTATTTGTATCCACACATGAATAATTGCACTTTGCGTAAGAAGGTGACTGGCATCTGTGTAACCTGACTTGAACAAGGTGGGAAGACTTGAGAACTGACAAAAAATATACAGAACAAATGAAAGATGAAAAACCAGAAAGAACCATCAGAACATAAATAGGAACAGGAGTAGGCTATTCATCCCTCGAGCCTGCAATAGGATCATGGCTGATCTGATTGTGGCCTTGCACTCCACTCTCCTGCCTATCCCCCATAACCCTTGACTCCCTTGTCGATCAAAAATCTGTCTAAATCCATTTTGAATATATTCAATTACCCAGCCTCCACTGCTCTCTGGGGAAGAGAGTTACAAAGTCCAACAACCCTCTGAGAGAAGAAATTCCTCCTCATCTCCACCTTAAATGGGGAGACTCCTTATTTTGAAACTGTGTCCCCTAGTTCTAGATTCCCCCAAAATGGGAAACATCCTCTCAGCACCTACCCTATCAAGACCTCTCAGAATCTTATACATTTCAATAGGATCACATCTTGTTTAATCCCGTTACCAGCCCGTTTAATAACTGACCTGATAGAGGTCTTTAAGATTATGGAAAGGTTGATAGGGTAGGCTTGGAGATGATGTTTCCACTTGTGACAAGACCTGCTCTAGGGGCCATAAATAAAAGATAAATAACTAATGAATCCAATAAGTAATTCAAGAGAAACTTCTTTACCCAGGGAGTGTTTAGTACTTGGCGCTCACTACCACATGGAGTGGTGGAGGTGAATACGCATTTATGGAGGAGTTATGGGGAGAAGGCATAGGAAGGGTATGTTGAATGGTGGAAAGAGTCTCATGTGGATTGTAAACATAGGTATGGAGAAATAATACAATAAAATGACTGTTCTTACTTGTTTGTAACTCAGGTCACAGTCTGCTTGGAACTCTGGAACCATATTTCCACCTGAACTTTTGGATGGGATTCATTTCATTGTACATACTCCTCCCAATCATCAATTTTCATTATATGCATAGATTTATATATAGAGAGAGCAACTTTAGTTCAAACAAGAGGAATTAAGTTGATCCTATTGGGTGGAAGACAGTAGAATGATTATTGTAGCAACGATAGGCTTTGTTTCAGATACTGATGGACTGGAATGTTCTGTTTGGTTGTCAAGGGGGGATGTTTTCATTGAAAGATTAATTTTGCCATATAATCACTGTAGGATTACTAGAAGTTACTCCACAGGGGATTACCAGGATGGAATGCTATGACACCAATGCAGTGTTTGGTTACAATATCTCTGCCTCTATCTACCTGTAATATATTAAAATCTTGCATGGACAGAACACTTGATCTCCAGGTTGGTGCTGAAGTTGCTCGTCAGGGTCAGACAGAAGCCAGTCGCAGAGTCTGCTTTGGTTTTTTGTTTTAATTCATTCATGTGGATGTGGGCGTCGCTGGCTAGGCCAGCATTTATTGCCCATCCCAAATTGCCCTTGAGAAGGTGGTGGTGAGCTGCCTTCTTGAGCCGCTGCAGTCCATGTCGTGTAGGCACACCCACAGTGCCGTTAGGGAGGGAGTTCCAGGATTTTGGCCCAGCGACAGTGAAGGAATGGCCGATATATTTCCAAGTCAGGACGGTGAATGGCTTGGAGGGGAACTTCCAGGGGGTGGTGTTCCCATGTGTCTGCTAACTTCGCAGAAACCCAGACATACGGCTTTGTGGAGCATGGACCCTTTGGGCCGAATTTCTGGGTTGTCAATTCAATGTAACTCAACGTGGTTTGTTGGAGCCTTGATTGGGGTCTAGCCTCTGTTTTTGCTCCCCACCACACCCCACCTTCCCCTACCCCCTTAAAACAAGGTTGCCCATACCAAAGGGGTGGGAACTCAAAGTTCCTACTTCGAAATACATAAGTTTGGAGGCAGGTATTCCAAGGGAAATGAAGTTACATGGTGACCTGAAAGTTGCACAATGGCTTCACGAATGGAAACATCTTCTCTACGTCTACTTCATAATTTTACCGATCTCTACGATGTCACCCCTCAGCGTTCCCTTGCCCAGAGCGAAGAGTCCCAGCCTGTTCAGTCGCTTCTGAACGAGCTAACATACTGGGTTGGATCTGAATCTGAAGGAAAGGGTGGTGCAGCGGGGGTAGTTTTAATCTAACCCACCCAGCGGGAAATCAACGGGATGGGGTTGGTCGGCCCCCTTGCACAGCTCGACTCTGTCAGCGCCCTGTCAGATTAAAAAAAAAAATGGCATCTCGGGCTTCAGAGGTAGCACAACATGCAAACCTAGAGCACAAATCAGTCATCCGAGAATGTTTTCTTTGCACATTGTGAACTCCGTTTAGCAGAAACAAAGGTACATGGCAGGTACATAGATGCATGGCATGGATGCAGATACAAAACAGGGACAAAGGTATATGCAGCCGCTTTCTGCGTTGTCTCTTGAATTGATGCTTTGCCCCACTAAGGTTATTAAAAATGAAACAGTGTTATGAAAGAATCAATATTTTATTAATGCGTTCTGTGTGTGTGTGACAGCTATTAAGTTTAAAAACCACAACTCTTGTTCTATCCAGTCAATTCCAATTCTGTGAGTAGCCCATTTGCCAAGAAATTTTACCTGGGGATAATCACTTAATAGGGATTCATACTGAAGTACTGGGAGTTGTGTTCTGATGGAACTTCTAGCATCTCATACATATTTCATTCAGGATTTTTGCATATTCTTGTCAGAGCGTCTGGTGAAGATGTTACTCTCCCCTCTGTCTCAGCGGCTGCCAGAAACAGATTACACCTGATTTCAACTCATTGGATCAAATGCTTTAGCCACCCTGGGTCAAAGGGGCAATTAGAGTCCAGCTCAAGACCCAACTGTTCTCTGTTTCTAGTTATTAACATCAAAAATAGCTTCACCATGTTTAATCAGTTGTGGACATGGGAACGGGAGGGTGGGGGGAGGTGAAAAATCTCCCCTATTCCCTCACTCCATGTTTGATTGTAACAGGATCTTTTAGAGAAGAGAGTTCCATAGACCCTCTGAGAGAAAAAAATTTCCCCTCATAACCACCTAAAATGGGAGACCCATTTTTAAACTACGTCCCCTAGTTCTGGTCTCTCCCATGAGGGGAAACATCCTTTCAGCATCTACTCTGTCAAGCCCCCTCAGGAGCTTATATGATTTAATAAGATCACTTCTCATTCTTCTAAACTCCAATGATACATCGCAGGGTGCTGGATACTTTTGGTAGGTCTTAATGAAGTCTTTATAGTCTTAAGTAGGTTATCTGTACGTATGTATACAAAAACTATGTACATAGATACAGTGAAGGGTTCAATCTAGGAGCTATCTCCATGCTTGCTTGTGCACACGGCTCTGTCTAACACTAGACTGACCCCAAGGTGAAGGCCATGTGTTCTCTTACATCATTGTGTGGGCGGTGCTGTACTCAGTCCCATGTTAACCCTATATTCTACAGATACAGGCCCAATCTGTCCAACCTTTCCACATGACATAACCCCCTCATTCCAGGAATCGGTGGAGTGAACCTTCTCCGAACTGAAGTTCATGGTGTAGTTATAAAGGAATACATGCATTGATAGGTCGCTATATCATGCCATCTCAAACTGCTTCAGATGAATGAATTGCTCTGGGGTTGACAAACAGGTGATAGCATTTCGGCACCCAGGCTTACATCTTTTCCAATTATTATTCCCATTGAAGGCAATGGAAATAGTTAGCACAAAGTCTGGACTACTCCAGTGATTGCTGTTATGTAGATCAGGAAGGAAACCCTGTGCTGCAGCAACACTCTATCCCACAAGCAGCAGTGGGATGAATGGCCAGTTGTCTGTTGGCTAAAGAAGGAATGTTCACTCGGATCTCAGGAGAATACCCGCTCTTCCTCAAATAGTGCTTGAGAATCTTGAACGTCAACTTGATCAAGCAAACGGTGTGTTGGTTTTCCCATTTTATCTTAAGGATGGTATCTGGGACCATGCAGCATTTACTCACTACTTCACTGGGATGTCAGCCTACATTATAACTTCAAACTCTGCTCGAGGATCCAAACCCAAAGCCTAAGGGCCAAGAAGCGAAAGCAATACCCACTGGCTCGCGTGGTTAGTTTGACACACCTTGGACCAAGCTTTTGGTCACCTGACCTAATATGACTCCTTATGTGACTCCATGTCACACCTTGTTTTGTAAAGCTCCTGTGAAGCGCTTGGGGATGTTTCACTACGTTAAAGGCGCTATATAATTTTAACTTCTTGCTGTTGTTGTTGATACCCCAGAGGTGTTTTCTTGATTGTCTTGGGAAGGAAAGCAACGGAAGAGAGCAGACTCACGGAAACGTGTCTTCTTGGCCTTCCTAGGATCACAGAATCATGGAAATTTATGTCCATTCGGCCCATCATGCTTGTACCATCATGGTTGAAAAAGTGCTATCCAACCTAAGCCCACTTTCCAGCTCTTAGTCTGTGGCCCTGGGGTTACGGCACTTCAAGAGCAAGTACAATTCCTTTTTGACTGTGACGAGGGTTTCTGCCTCTACCAACCTTTGAGACAGTGAATTCCAGATTCTCACTAGCTTCTAAGTCAAAAGAATTCTCTTCAATTTCCCTCCATTCACCTAAAGGTTACTTTAAACCTATGCTACCTCATTATTGATCTCTCCGCCGAGGAAAATAGTCCTTGATGTCCACTCTATCTAGGCCCCTCATAATTTTACATGTCTCGATTAAATCTCCCCTCAGCCTGGCTCTGTCCCAGAGAAAACAACTCCAGCCTATCCAATCTTTCTTCAAGGCTAAAATTTTGCAGTCCTTGGAAAATTCCTATTCCCTGCTTGTTCCTTTTGGCGATGGGCTGGATGAGGTAAATCAGTGAAAGTATAAATTACACATGGTTTGTTGAAAGAAGTGGGCTTAATTTACCCCGGGAGTGCTCAGGCTGTTGAACTCCACCATGTGAAGTAGTTGAGGCGGCTATCAGAGATGTCTCGAAGCAAAAGCTAAATAAGCACATGAGGGAGAAAGGAATAGAGCCGTTTGCTGATGGGTTGTCATGGGCCTGAATTTTTAGCTCGGAGGGCAGGGGCGATTGGCGGGCCCAGGATCAGCTGGGAAACGGACTGCTGACTGCCATCGGCCCCCAACTGCGATTAACAGCCATCCAGCGTGAAATGCGCGCTGAAAAGCTCAGTGCTGCCGGGTCGGGGGGGTGGGGAAGAGGGCGGGCGAGATGACATCAACGCGGGTGTGGGCGCGGGTGAGTGCTGAGAGAAAGCTCCCTGAAGACAGAGAGCTGCCTCAGGGAGCTGCAGGCCCGAAAACCATCAAATAAAGTTTCAAAAAGCCAAATGCCCGAGCATCAGAATCAGGCACCTGAAACTACAGATGATAAAAATGCTGCTCACAGATTTTTATTTTTATTTTATTTCGTATAGGAAACCTCATCCCGCCCTTGGATGAGGCTTCATGAAAAATGCAAAGGCCGCCCGGCCGATTCACCCGTCCGCCAACCGTAGGGTTGGACGAACCACTAAAAATCGGAGCCAATTGCTCTGTTATTGGGCTTAATTGCCCTCTTAATTGTCGGCGGGCGCGCTTCTGACTTATGCGCGCGTGCACCCGCCGACTGAAATATTGCGCGAGCGCGGGGTGACGTCCGGACGCTTGTCCGCCGTCACCTCGCGCAATTTCACGTCCGATCGGGTTGGGTGCGCACCCGCCCGCCCGATCAGTGTAAAATTCTGCCCACAGAGAAGACTAGGAGGAATCTCACTTGGAACGTAAACACCAGCATGTACCTGTTGGGCTGAATGGCCAGCTCCTGTGCTCTAAATCTTACCTAATAGTTTTCCATTGGTCTTTTCATGTCAGTAGTAGGGAAAATGTTAGAATTTATTATAAAGGATGTGATAACTGAGGATGTTTCTTGTAGCATACCTAAAGGTGAACCGGTGGATGTGGTGTATTTGGATTTTCAGAGGGCTTTTGATAAAGTGCCATAGGGGAGGTTAGTAAATAAAATGAGAGCACGTGGGATTGGGGGTAATATACTGGTATGAATTGAGAATTGGTTAACAGAGAGAAAACAGAGAGTAGGAATAAACAGGTCATTCTCAAGATGGAAGGCCGCAAGGAACAGTGCTGGGGCCACAGCTGTTCATAATCAAAGAAGTGACTTGAATGTGGGGATCATATGTAATATTTTCAAATTTGCTGATGGCACAAAACTAGTTGTAAGTTGTGAGGAGGATGCAAGGAGGCTTCAAGGGGATTTGGACAGGCTAAGTGAATAGGCAAGAACATGGCAGATGGAATATTGTGCGAATAAGTGTGAAGTTATCCACTTCGGTAGAAAAAACAGAAAGGCAGAGTATTCTGTAAGTGGTGAGAGGTTGGGAAGTGAAGAGACACTCTGCCCAAAGGAACTGGGTGCCCTTGTTCACGAGTCACTAAATGTTAGCATGCAAGTGCGGCATGCAAGGAAGGCAAATGGTGTGTTGGCCTTCATCACAAGGGGATTTGAGTACAGGAGTAAAGATGCCTTGCTACAGTTGTATGGATCCTGAGTGAGAGCTCACCTGGTGTGTTGTGTGTCGTTTTCATCTCCTTATCTAAAGATTTCCATAGAGGGAGTGCAACAGAGATTCACCACCCCTCATCTTTTTAAACATTTACTTTAGAATTAAATTCTATCATGTCCTGCTCTGTGGCTTATCATGGTAGGATGAGCCCAGCACACCACCACACTAGAGCTCCTCCAATGCCCCACTGAGCCACAATTTTGCACAAATCAATTGTATAGTGTGCACTTTCTTTAAGAGTCAGACTTCCTGTCACATTTTTCTGCGGGCAATTAGCTCACTGCCTGACTCCCTAAAGCCTGTACACCATCTACAAGGCACAAGTCAGGAGTGTGATGGAATACTCCCCACTTGCCTGGATGAGTGCAGCTCCAACAACACTCAAGAAGCTCGACAAGATCCAAAACAAAGCAGATTGCTTAATCAACACCTCATTTATGATCTTAAACATTTAATTCCTCCACCACCAGCTCACCTTGTCAGCAGTGTCTACCATCTACAAGATCCACTGCAGCAACTTGCCAAGGCCCCTTTGACAGCACCTTCCAAACACGGGGGACCTTACCACCCAGAAAAACAAGGGCAGCAGTCGCATGGGAACAACATGCAATCCCCTGCAAGCCACTCACCATCCTGACTTGGAACTGTATCGGCCGTTCCTTCACTGTCGCTGGATCAGAATCCTTGAACTCCCTCCCAAATAGAACTGTGGACTGCAGCGGTTCAAGAAGGCAGCTCACCACCACCTTCTCAAGGGCACTTAGGGATGGGCAATAAATGCTGGCCCGGCCAGCGACGTTCATATTCCTGAATGAATAAAAAAATCTTGTCATGCTTTGACCTTTCCTTTGACTTGCCTGGAGCAATGCCATGAGGTGACGGCTAATAAAAAAAAAAATGATCTACAACTTTGAAATGAGCTCTGAATTAGTGATTTAAAAGGCACAAAGGAACTCCAGACAAAACAGTAAAAAAGACCTTTACCTGATCGTGACTGGACTGCCTGGTGAATTGCTCTGTGCCTTGTGGAGTGCTAATCCTTCTGGTGGGCATTAATGATTCCCTTTCCAGTAATACCATTAAAGAACAAACACCCCAAAGTGCCTTGCAGCCAATTAAGTGCTTTTGAAATGTAATTGCTGTTGTAAATTAGGAAATAAAGCAGTCAATTTGCGCACAGCAAGGTCCCACCGATAGCAGCGTGCTAATGACCAGATAATCTGTCTCTAACTGATATTGCCTGAGGGATAAATATTGGTGAAGACACTGGAGCAAAGATCGCCGCCCTTCTTCAAAGTAGCGCCATGGGATCTTTTACATCCATCTGAGCAGAAAGACAGATTTAGCATCTCGTCCAAAAGACAGCACCTCCAAATGTGCAGCACTCCTTCAGTGCTGAGGGCATTCTTCTCATTAACTGAGTGTGTGCAAGTTGTAAGTGACGTCATCTTCTGCGGGTCCTCTCGTGACTGAAGGGTCTCATGTGAGATTGGCATGGTGGTTGTTGGCGTGGTGATAATGTCACAGGACTAATAATCCAGGGCGAGGCTAATGCTCTGGGGATGTGGGTTCAAATCCCACTACACAGCTGGTGGAATTTAAATTCAGCTAATTCGAAAAAGCTAATGGTGACTGTGAAGCTATTGTCGATTGTCATAAAAACCCATCTAGTTCACTAATCCCCTTTAAGGAAGGAAACCTCTCCTGGTCTGGCCTACATGTGACTCTAGACCCACAGTGATGTGGTTGACTCTTAACTGTCCTCTGAAAAGGCAATTAGGGATGGGTAACAAATGCCAGTGATGCCCACATCCCCTGAAAGAATAAACAAAAAACCATCGGCTGTTCATTTGTCACTGTTGGTGCTTGGGGTGGATCTTCTGCAGCTGCACCACCTCTGGCTTTCCTCTGGGCACGTTGGATGTTGTGAGTTAGGTGCAGATGGTCCATGAAACATCACAAACCAAATTGCAGGGCTTGCCTCCATGTGGGCCAGTCAGCTGCAGTGTTTTCCCCAAGAGAGATGGCCTGTAATGCTGAAGTTTGTAAGGCTTTTTTTCTAGGGTGTCCTTGTATCATTTGTACTAACCATCTTGATGATGTTTGCCCTGAGACAGTTCTCCATAGAAGGTCTGCTTGGGGGTTCTGTAGTCAACCATGCGGGAGACATAGCCTGGCCATCTAAGTCCTTCAGAACGACATTACAGTGCCAGCATAGATATGAGCTCAAGCGAAAACAGAAAATGCTAGAAATACTCAGCAGGCCTGGCAGCATCGGTGAAGAGAAGAACAGATTAATGGGCAGAATGTTTCCGTTGGCGTGCGGGAGTCAGGGACCCGCACGCCAACGTGTAAAATGACACTGGGTGGCATCGGGCGGAACTCCCGACGTTGCCCCACGTCATTTATATTTTCAGGTCGGCGGGCGCCCTGTCAACGGCCTATTAAGGCCATTAAGAAACAAATTCTACTCATTAATGGACCTGCCTGTCCAACCTTAAGGTTGGCGGGCAGGCCGGGAGCCTAGGCAGGCTTGTGAAAAAAACATGGAACCTCATCCACTGGCGGGATGAGTCTTCATGGGGGTTTTTAAATTTTAATGAAAGGTTGCAATAAAAGTTATGGACATGTCCCAACTCACGTGACAGTGTCACATGAGGGGACAGGGCAGGGATAATTTTTAAACATGTTTATTAAAAGTTTCAAAATGGAGCCGATCTCCCTGAGGCAGCACTTAGCCTCAGGGAGATCTGTGCTCTCTTTTGCACGAATGCGCAAAAGAGCGCACTCCCGGCTGAGGGAATTCCACCCCCCCCCACCGCCCGCACAAGGACCGCACAGCGCTTCCTGGCGGACGTCACGCTGGGCGGGCCTTAATTGGCCCGCCCACGTAAAATGGCAGCGTGCCCTCAACCGGGAGCGCCGATCAGGAGCCCGGCTGCTCCTGTTCATCGCCCCCAACAGGGGGAAAATTTTTCCCAATGGCTCAGGTCGATAACCTTTCATCAGAACTGGGAAAAGTTAGAAGTGCAAAAAGATTAAGCAGGTGAAATGGGGCAGGGGTGGAAAAAGAACAATAGGGAAGATCTGTGATAGGGAGGAAGCTGGGAGACATTAAAGGAAGAGACGGCGGCATAGTGGCAATGTGACTGGACTAGTAATGCAGGGGACCAGGCGAATGCTCTGGGGCCATGGGTTCAAATCCCACCATGGCACAGCTTTGGAATTTAAATTCAATTAATAAAACTAACCTGGAATATAAAGCTAGTTGATGATGACCATGACAACTATCATCAATTGTTGTTCAAAAAAAGCCCATCTGGTTCACTAATGCCCTTTAGGGAAGGAAATATGATGTCTTTACCTGGTCTGGCCTTATGTGGGAATCCAGACCCATAGCAATGTGGTTGACTCTTAAGTGCCCTCTGAAATGGCCCAGCAATCTACTCAGTTCAAAGAAGATTAGAGATGGGCAACAAATTCTGGCCTTGCCAATGACACCCAATCTCATGAAAGGATAAAGCAAATGTTAGAAGAGTTGGTGTTGCAGAACCAAAGGGAGTGGTAAATTGGTAAAGAAACAAAAGATGTGTCCAGAGGAGATGTGAATGGCAGAGGGGTGAACAGCGAAAGCAAGAGACTGAGACATGCAAAGACTGGGAAACAAAACAGAGGCAAAGATGGCAGTCTGAAATTGTTCAACTCAGTGGTGGATCCAGAAGGCTAATAAGTGTCTAATCAAAAGATGAGGTGCTATTCCTGAAGCTAGCATTGAAACACTGGAGTAGGTCAAAGACATGGTGTAGAGTCTCTGGAGTGGGACTTGAACCCACAGCCTTCTACCTGGGTGGTGAGAGTGTGATCACCTGAGGCACGTTAGCATGCCCACTGTTGCTTTAGCCAGCACTGTGGCCAATCGAGCAAAACTGTTGATCCATCACCCCTCAGCCCCAAAGGCCACAGATGTTTCCAATTCCAATACTGCTGGAACTTTCTGAAGTGCCTATTCTACCCAACACCATCTGTAGAGTTTGAAGACCTTCTGTTTCCCCTCAGCATTCTGATGTAGCTGCTGCGGTATGTTGCCTTAATCAACATTGCCATTGCTCCTCGTGGGCAGGACCAACGCTACATGTTCCCAATGTCATTGTATCTTCTGGTTGTTTCATCTTATCCAATTTTCTGTGCTCGAAAGCTTCCAAGTACTATGATGCCTCCTGGACACCACTAACACCTCCGTTCTGGCCCAACTGTTGACATCTGCTAACCCCCTGGACAATTACTCTTATTGTATCACAAACTGATGAACTCATGAGACATCTGGGTATCTGGTAAGCTATGATACATGGCATCCTACACAATCCACCCTCTGAACTAATCAACCCTGCTTATGCATGCAACAGATGGTGTGGCAAAGTGAATTGGAATGGAATGTTCATTAAGGGTATTTTTGAAAGTTTGCTATCTATTATTAATGAATACTCAGCCGTGGCCGACTGCCACATTGGAAGCTAATAAAAAGGTTTATTTTAAGTTCACTTTAGATTTTAACTGATCCCTCCCTACAAGAACGTCAATGGGAATGTCAAATCAGGTGAGGTGGAACTGGGGAGGCTGACCTGAACCTGCCCTGTTCTTGTTGGATGGCTTAGGTTTAAATTGGGTCTTAGGTTTTTGGCCCAAGTGCATTTTTCTGCCAACTGGAATGAATTTTGAGAGTGTGAAGTGATTCATTTTGGTAGGAAGAACACAGAGAGACGATATAAAATAAAAGGTGCAATTCTAGGGGGTTGCAGGAGCAGAGGGATCTGGGTGTATATGTGCATAAATCACTGAAGGTAACAGAAAGGTTGAGAGCGTGGTTAATAAAGCAAACAGTATCCTAGGCTTCATTAATTCGGATTATTTGGTACAAGAGCAAGAATGTTATGTTAAACTCGCATAAAACATTGGTTCAGCCTCAACTGAAATATTGCAGTGGGCATCACACTTCAGGAAGGATGTGAAGGCAGAAGAGATTGCAGGAAAGATTCACGAGAATGGTTCCAGGGATGAGGAACTTGAGTTATGTAGATAGATTAGAGAAGTTGGTACTGTTTTCCTTGGAGAAGAGAAGGTTGAGAAGAGTTTTAATAGAGGTATTCAAAATCATGAGGGTTCTGGAGAGAGTGGACAGGGAGAAACTGTTCCCACTGGTGGAAGGGTCAAGAATGAGAGGGCACAGATTTAAGATAATTGGTGAAAGAAGAAGTGGAGACATGAGAAACTTCTTCACATAGTGAGTGGAAAAGACCTGGAACGCGCTGCCTGAGAATGTGGTGGAGGCAGGTTCAAGCACGGCATTCAAGAGGGAATTGGATTATCATCTGAGGAAGAAGAATGTGCAGGGTTACAGGGAGAAGGCGGGGGAATGGTACGAAGTGAATTGCTCATTTGGAGAGCTGGCACAGGCATGATGGGCTGAATGGCCTCCTTCTGTGCTGTAACAATTCTGTGATTCTGCAAATATAGTGAAAAAGGCCAAGAGTAGTTTTCAGATTCGACATGTTGGAAGTTAGTTGTTCAGTGGAGCAGGTCCAAGGACTTCTATTGCTTGGAGATGGCATGTAACCTAGCAAGTAACACCACGTGTGTTTAGCTAAATGTATTGAAGCAAACAATAGAAAACTTTGTGGGTAGTATCTCAGCCTTGTGTCAAAGATAAAAGCTTTCATTATGGCCCCAAATGCTTCACAGCTAATGAATGCTTTTTTGAAGTGTAGCCACTATTGTAATGTAGGAAAGCTAATTTGCACAGCACTCACAAACAGCAAGGAGATAAACGATAGTTAATCTCTCCATAATGTTGGCTGAGGCGTAATTATTGGACAGGTTACCAAGAAAAAGCCCCTGCTCTTCTTTGAAACAGTAACAAGGGGTCTTTTGCATTCTTCTGAGGGGGCACAGGCAGGGCCTCCAACTGTGCAGTACCCCCTCAGTACTGGCACTGGAGCATCAGCCTGGATTACTTGCTCAAGTCTACACAGTGAGGCTTGAATTGATGCCCATTGACTCAGCGGTGAAAGTGCTCGCCACTGAACTGTGGTTGATTTTCCCGAATTTGCTTCGGATTTCCTATTGCTGTGCCGCTATAACTTTACCGGAAGTACGGCAAAAGCCCCACGACTTCTGTTAGATGTTATATGAGTTTGACCCTGATTGTCCTCAGACTTCCCCGCTGCCTTGCCACCGGGACGTTGCCAGACATGTGGACAGAACCTTGCCTTGCGTGTGTGAAAGGGTTCACTCCTGCACTTCAGATGAGACAATAGCAGAACGAGTGCATTGCCAAGGAAATTCCCGACTTTTACGGCACTGCCACTGCATCTTGCAAGGGTTAAGTAGTGGCCATTTCTCTCTCTTTAGCTGACATGAGCTACAAGTTCGTTCGTTAAGTCTGGGAGGAGTACGCAGCAGGTCAGGATCACTGTGAAGCAGACCGGGAGGAGTGTGAAACAGGTGACCACCAGACATTCGAGAAAAAATAGGCAGGTAGTGCAGGAGACCCTTAAATGCATCTTACTCTCTGACCTGTATTCAGTTTGGAACACCAGTTAAAGTGATGGCTCATCGAGTGCAGCTAAGTCCATTGGACTACAGCTGGCTCAGTTGTAAAGGGAGCCATAAATAAGAACTGGAAGAGTAATAGTGATAGGAGATTCGATAGTTAAGGGAACAGACTGGCATTTCCGGGGCTACAGATGTGAATCCAGGATGGTATGTTGTCTCCCTGGTGCCAGAGGTTCAAAGATGCCACTGAAACGGCTGCAGAGCACTCTGAGAGTGGAGGGTGAGCAACCAGTGATCGTGGTCCACATCGGTACCAATGACATAGGCAGAAAGAGGAATATGGTCCTGCAGCCAGAATTTAGGGAGCTAGATAGGGGATTGGCAAGCAGAAAAGTAGTACTCTCCGATTACTCCTGGTACCACGTGCAAGTGAATATAAAAATAGGAGGATGGAGCAGATAAATGCGTGGCTGGAGAGTTGGGCGGGAGGGAGGGCATTAGATTCTTGCAACATTGGGATCAGTTCTGGGGGAGATGGGACCTGTGCAGGCCAGATGGGTTGCACCTAAAGAGAACCAGGAGCAATTTCCTTGCGGGGGCGATTTGCTAGTGTGATTGGGGACGGTTTGAACTAATTTGGCAGGCGTGTGGGAACCAGGGGCTAATATTAGAGAGGGATACCAAAGTGCAAAGAATATTGGGAGGGACGGATAGTACTCGAGCTGGAAATAGGTATTAGGTAGGTTCAGCAAAATTGGGAAAGTATTAAATTCTAAATTAGCGTTAATGCGCATGGATGTGAATGAGCGGAGTGTGGTAAATAAGATTGGTGAGTTGCAGGTACAGATAGCCACATGGCAATATGATGTGTGGCTATAACAGAGAACTGGCTCAAAGAAGGGCAGGACAGGGTATTTAAATATTTCCTGGATATATCCAGGAAAGATAGCAAATGAAGGAAAGGAGGAGGGATGGCATTATTGATTAAGGAAAACATTGCAGTGCTAGAGAGACATGGTGTCCCAGAGGGTTCAAAGACAGAATCCACTTAGCTAGTTCTAAGGAACAAAAAAGGTGCAATTACATTGCTCAGTGTGGCCTATAGGTCACCAACTAGCGGGAGAGATGTAAAGGATCAAAGTTGTAATGAAATGACAGAGAAGTGCAAGAATTATAGAGTAGTTATAGTGGTGGACTTTAACTATCTGAATACAGACTGGGATCATAGTAGCAGAAAGGGCAAAGAGGGGCAATAGTTCCTGGAGTACGTTCAGGAGAATTTTCTACAGCAGCATGTTTCCAGTCCAACATGAAAGGAGGCACTGTTGGACCTGGTTCTTGGGAATAAGGTGAGCCAAGTAGGTCAAGTGCCAGTAGGAGAACATTTAGGGAACAGTGATCATTGTATGATAAGGTTTAGATTAGCTGTGGAAAAAGACAAATAACAATCCAGAGTAAGAAAAGTTAACAGGGGGGAAAGCCAACTTCAAAGGAGTGTGAATGGACCTGGCTCAGATAAATTGGAATCAAAGATTAGCAGGCAAAACTGTAACTGAACAATGGACTGCCTTTAAAGAAGAGAGAGTCTGGGCACAGTCAAAGTGTATTCCCACGAAAGGGAAAGGTATAAATTTATACTTTGTATCTGTCTTTCCAAGGAAGAAGATGCTTCCCAGGTTATGGTGAAAGAGGAGGTGGTTCAGACACTTCAGGGGCTTAAAATTGGTAGGAGGCGGTACTGGATGGGTTACCTGTAGTGAAAGTTGATAAGGCACCAGGACCAGATGAGCTGCATCCAACGATTTTGAAGGAAGCGAAAGTGAAAATTGCGGAGGCACTGGCCATAATTTCCCAACCTTCCTTAAACTCAGGGGTGGTGCCAGAGGACTGAGGAATTGCAAATGTTACACCCTTGATCAAAAAAAGGGGTGTAAAGATAAGCCCAGTAACTACAGGCCAGTCAGTCTGACCTCGGTGGTGGGGAAGCTTTTAGAAACGATAATTTGGGACAAAATTAATAGTCATTTGGGCAAAAGCAGGTTAATTAAGGAAAGCCAGCATGGATTAGTTAAGGGCAAATCATGTTTAACTAACTTGCTTGAGTTTTTTAATGAAATAACAGAGAGGGTTGATGAGGGTAATGCCCGTTGGTGTGGTGTATGTGGGCTTCCAAAAGACATTTGATATAGTGCCGCACTTGTGTTGGGTCCACTGCTGTTCCTCATATATATGAGTGACCTAGATCTTGGTATGCAGGGCACAATTTCAAAATTTGTGCGTTCTACAAAGCTTGGAGGTATTGTGAACCATGAGGAGAGCAGTGTAGAACTTCAAACATTTATAGACAGATTGGTGGGATGAGCAGACAAGTAGCCGATGAAATTTAATGCAGAGAAATGTGAGGTGATTCATTTGTTAGGGAGAATGCGGAGAGCCAAAATAAAATGAAGGGTACAATTCTAAAGAGGGTGCAGGATCAGAGGGGCCTTGGTGCGTACGTGCGTAAATCATTGAATGCGTCATGATAGGTTCAGAGAGCGATTAATAAAGCATAAGGCATCCTGGGCTTTATCAATAGAGGCATAGTGTACAAGAGCAAGCAGATTATTTTAAACCTGTATAAAACATTGGTTTAGCCTTAACTGGAGAATCACATTTTAAATTTAAAAAAAATTTCATTCATGGGATGTGGGTATCGCTAGCTAGGCCAACATTTATTGCCCATCCCTAATTGCCCCTGAAGAGGTGGTGGTAAGCCACCATCTTGAACCACTGTAGTCCTTGTGGTGTAGGTACACCCACAGTGCTGTTAGGGAGGGAGTTCCAAGATTTTGACCCAGCGACATTGAAGGAATGGCGATATATTTCCAAGTCAGGATGGTGAGTGGCTTGGAGAAGAACTTGTAGGTAGTGGTGTTCCCATCCAGTTATGGGCACTGCACTTTAGGAATGATGTGAAGGCATTAGAGAAGGTACAGAAATGATTCACGGGAATGGTTCCAGGGATGAGGAATTTCATTTATGTATAAAGATTGGAGAGGTTGGGGCTCTTTTTACTGGAAAAGAGAAGTTTGAGAGGAGATTTGATAGAAGTATTCAAAGCCATGAGGGGGTCTGGACAGAGCAGATAGAGAGAAGCTGTTCCCATTGATGGAAGGATCGAGAACCAGAGGTCACAGATTTAATTGACACGAGGAGAAAATTTTTTACTCGGCAAGTGGTTGGGATCTGGCATTCACTGCCTTAGAGTGTGGAGGAGGTGGGTCAGTTGAGGCATGGGCTTCCAAAAGATATTTGATATAGTGCCACACTTGTGAGAAAGTGAACAAAGTTAGAGCTCATGGAATAAAAGGGACAGTAGCAACGTGGATACAAAATTGACTGAGCAACAGGAAACAAAGGATAGTGGTGATCGGTTGTTTTATGGACTGGAGGAAGGTTTACAGCGCAGTTCCCCAGGGATCAGTGTTGGGTCCACTGCTATTCCCCATGCAGGTTTTAGATAGAAAAATAGATCATTCTACAACAAACTCTGTGGGCCTCCTTGCCATCTTTCTTTATGTTCTTTCACGGGATGTGGGCATTGCTGGCGAGGCCAGCACTTATTGCCCATCCCTAATCCAAAAGGGAATTGGATCATTAAATTAAAAGGAAAAATTTGCAGGGCCACGGGAGGAAAAGGCAGGGGAGTGGCACTGGGTGAATTGCTCCTTCGGAGGGCCAGCACAGACACAGTGGGCCAAATGGGCTCCTTCACTGCTGTCACCATTCTATGGTTCTGTGAAAGCTCTGTCATGGGAACGCAGAGAAAGGCATGCTCTGCTGGCTTCTGACTGAGAGCTGACCTTTATTCTAAAACCGGGTACTTATTTGGGCACGATTACAATGTGAATGGTGCTCCAGGCAGCTGTCTTGGCCTGCAGATCCTGAAGGAGGTTATACGAGATGGCAGCATGGAGGAAGAAAGAGTTCAACTGTGTCAATGAAATGTGTTGTTCTAAAAACGGCTCTGGACTGAGGTTAAGGAGAGAGCTCACAAGTTAAGTGTCCATAGCTCATACATGTTCATTAAAAATTAAAGCTTAACCCCGTGTAGGTTTTAGGTAGGAAAATAGATCATTCTGCAACAAACTCTGGGGGTCTCCTTGCCATCCTTTTTTAAATATTCTTTCACGGGCTAGGCCAGCATTTATTGCCCATCCCTAATTGCCCCTTGAGAAGGTGGAGGTGAGCCGCCATCTTGAACCGCTGCAGTCCATTTGATGTAGGTGCACCCACAGTGCTGTTAGGGAGGGAGTTCCAGGATTTTGACCCAGTGACAGTGAAGGAACGGTGATACAGTTCCAAGTCAGGGTGGTGTGTGACTTGGAGGGGAACTTACTCCTCACAACAAGGGGTATTTGTAGACTTGGGTCCAAACTAACAGGTTTCAATGTAACTTGATTGAAAGGTGTTGGAGCCACACACCACTGACTTGGAAATATATCACCGTTCCTTCGCTGTCGTTGGGTCAAAATCCTGGAACTCCCTCCCTAACAGCATTGTGGGTGTTCCTATAAATACTGGCCTAGCCAGCAATGCCCACATCCCATGAATGAATGATAAAAAAAAAAATCTCTCTCTTCCATTCCCAGAAGTGCTAAAATAGCGTGTGAAATAGGCTGTGAACATGCAACTAAAAGAACGAGGCTTAGGATGTTCATCTTCTTAAAGGAGAATGAATTGGTTGAAAGCAAGGTATTATCATGGTATTATACAACACAGTTTTCACCTGTGGGAACAGCAGAAGGATGAACTGCAGATGCGCCCCATGTACAAATGACATTTTACTCGAGCAACTTTTTTCGAGAAAATAAGACATAGGGAAATAGGAAATAGGAGCAGGAGTAGGCCATTCGGCCCTTCAAGCCTGCTCCGACATTCAAACAGATCATGGCTGATCATCTACTCTTACGCCATTGACCCCACTATCCCAATTTCTCCACTGAAAAAAAGTCTTGCATTTATATAGCGCCTTTCACAACCAAAGGATGTCCCAAAGTGTGCAATGAAATACGGTCACTATTGCAATGTAAGAAGCACAGTATAGCCAAGTTTGCACACAGCAAGCTCCCACAAACTGCAATGTGACAATAGAGACAGATTATCTTTCTTTGTGACGTTGATTGAGGAGAAGACATTGGCCAGCTCACCAGTCGAAACTTCCCTGCACTTCTCCAAAATCATGTCCTCTTTTACATCCACCTGAGAAGGCAGACTGGACCTCAGTTTTAACATCTTATTCAAAATGTGGCCTCTCCAACAGTGCAGCATTCCCTCAGTGTTGCGGTAGCATGCCGGCCTCGACTGGTATTTGAACCCACAGCCTGTCTCAGAGGTCAGAGCACTACCCCCACTGCACCACAGGTGACACATTGGATGCTTGCGCATGCCAAGTATTTATCACTCCATCTTTGGTGGTCAAGTGCTGAGATACCTCAATCCTAAGTTCTGGAATTCCTTCGCGAAACCTCGCGACCTCAACCTACTCTTTTAAAAACCTCCTTAAAACCAACCTTTTTGACCAAGCTTTAGACCATCTGCCCCTGATACCTCCTTATGCGGCTTGTTGTCAAGTTTTGCTGCCATGAAGCACTTTGGAACCACTCTAAAAGGGCTATACAAACGCAACCTTTGGCTGAGTCCAGCTCGTGATTGGAATCGGACTAATGTTTGACATTGGAGGTTTGCACTACGGATGAAGAAAATTAATCAGTAACTTTATTAACATTGAAAATCAATGCCTCTTGAGACAGAAGCAAGTGGAAAATGATTAACACCCACTTAGAAATGAAGTTAGACCTTTCCGGGATTGGTCTGCATGATTTTCCCATTTAGCAGTTTCGATCAAAGCTTTGCTCAATTTGCCAGCCACATATCGAGAATTTGAGTGTGAATGTCGGTCTGTCTGATTTGCAGTCCACAACCATTGGGTCAAGTCCAGTTCCTGATATCACTCAAGTTGGGTGAAACTAGTTTGGCATCTGGCTTACACTTTAGATGGTACAGTACAATTCACCAGTATGATTCGGGGACTAAAAGAGTTAAATTATGACACAGACTAGGCTTGATTTGTCTTGAGGGTAGAGGATTAAGGGGTGAACTAATTTAGGTGTTCAAAAAATTTGATAGGGTCAATGGAAACTATTCCCTCCAGTGGGGAGAGTCCAGAACAAGGCGGTGTAAACTTGAAATCAGAGCTAGGCGGTTTAGGGGTGATGTCAGGAAGCACTTCTTCACACAAAGGGCAGTGAAAATCTGGAACTCTCTTCCCAAAAAATCTTGCTTGAGGCGTGGCGGGGGTCAGTTCTGAGACTGATAGATGAGGCATTTGTTTATCATTAGGAGATATGTAACCAAGGGGGTCGACGGAATTAAGATATGGATCAGCCATGATCTAATTGAATGGTGGGGTGGATTCAAAATGTTCTGAATGGCCTGTTCTTGTCCCTACGGCTCCCAGAATGCCATCCCAAGTGGCGAGTGGTGCTGATGTGATCCCTAAACCTCTGTGTATTTTAACAAAGATGCAACGAGCCATTTCTTCGTGGATTTTTCTTCCAGCACCCCTAACACCAGCGAACACCCTGACACCGTAACCTAGCGACCGGTTAGCCCCACTATAGTTGGTGGATCCGAAGTGGAAACGATCCGAAATTTCTGCACTGATCCTTCCTCCTTCTTGGGGAGGCCTGATCGTGTCGTCGCCATGGTAACTGCCCTGTGGCCCTTTCCCATCTGCCTGCTAAAACCACAGCAGATAACAGCTGTAATGCCTCGCCTGCATGGATGGCATTCAGTGAAGTGTGAGATTAGGCAAAACAGAGAAGTTTACATTTCTGACAGTTCAGACTAACATTGGGAAAACGTTGTCACTGATGAGCACCGGCTTCCATCATCAAAGGTAGAACATATTCATCTGTAGCTTGCCCTCAGGAGGGCTTCATCACTACATAAGAAGCAGAATGCCAGCAGAGAAAAATGTTTCCACAAGACTTGCTCATTACCGAACACCCTTTGAAGGGGTTGGCCAGTTAAAGGTACCATTCATGCGGGCACAGATTCAGTGGAAGATTTCATTGGTTGAAAGGTTCGGATGAAGAGCCGAAATACAATAAGCAGGATGCCGGAAAGCTGAATAGAGCAGGAGAGAAGATGAAGCCAGCTTGAAAGCAGTGGGTAGGCGAGGCCAAGATCGGATTTGAAAATCTGAGCTGGGGGACGCTGAGGAAGATAAGGAGTTTGACAATTTTGATGACACAGAGAAGAATAATTAAAGAAGGGAATTCTGCAAGGAGTCTTGATTTCAACATGGCAATGATAGAGGGAGCAGGAGTGTTTAACATGGTGTATTTAAAGATGAGGAGGAAACAACAGATAATTCACACATTTTACTATAAAGAAGTAATTAAGTTAAAAGAAAGGCTTACTTTTATATAGCACCTTTAATGGAATCAGGATGTCACAAAGCGCTTAACCGATGGAGCACTTTAGAAGTTTAGTCACTGCTGTAATGTAAGAGAGTGGTAGGTAATTTGCGCACAGCAAGCTCCCACATAGGGTATTGAATTAAATGACCAAGATAATTTGCTTAAGGTGCTGGTTGAGGGAGGAATGTTGGCCAGGAAAGCGGGATGAACTCCCAATAGTGCCGTGGATCTTTTACGTCCACCTGAGGGGGCCAGATGGGGGGTCTCGGTTTAACATCTCATCTGAAGAGATGACCGCCTGTCTCTTCCTTCCTATCCCGATATGTAACTGAAGGTTGCTAGAAGTGCCTCTCCAGGCATGAAACAAAGAGTAGATGCTGTTTTCTCGATGCGATTTTCAGCCAAATATTCTTTTGGAATATCAATGTCACCTGGTTGTCAGGGCTGGGAATTTTCTTGTATTGATTCTACTCTGCTGCGCTAAATTTAGAAATAGAATGTACAGCACTGATCTACAGGGCATTCGGCCGAACTGGTCTCTGCTGTTTTTTATGCTCCACACGAGCCTTCTCCCACTCTACTTCATCTAACCCTGTCAACATATACGTCTATTCCATTCTCCCTCATGTACTTATCTAGCTTCCCCTTAAATGCGTCTATGGTTTTTAAAAATTCTCTCATGAGCGTCACTGACATGGCCAGCACTTGTTATCCATCCCTAATTGCCCTTGAGAAGGCGGGCGAGCCACTTTCTTGAACCAATACAGTCGCCCCTGGCGTAGGTAGAAGCATCGAAAATAGGAGCAGGGGTAGGTCATTCAGCCCTTCGTACACCCACAGTGCTGTTAGGAAGAGTGTTCCAGCTTTTTGACCAAGCAGCTGTGAAGGAACAGCGACATAGTTCCAAGCCAGGAGGGTGTGTGTCTTGGAGGGGAACTTGTAGGTGGTGGTGGTTCCCATGCAACTGCTGCCCTTGTCCTTCTAGGTGGTGGAGGTCGCGAGTTTGGAAGATGCTGTCGGAGGAGACTTGACGAGTTGCTACCCACATCAACCTCTCCATGTGGTAGCAAGTTCTAATTGTTTTCTGGGTAAACAAGTTACTCCTGAATCCTTTATTGGATTTATTAGTGACAATTTTATATTTGAAAGAGCTGTGGTTTTGGATTCCCTCACAACTGGAGGTCTCTGTGTCTTCTCTATACCTGCCCTATTAATCACTTTCCTAATCTTAAAGACCTGTATCAGGCTGTTCCTTCAGTCTTCTCTTAAAAAAGGACCCCCAGGCTTTGGAACACCCGGGGTAGGATTTTTCCTGTAAGCTTCTGCCCCCCGCTGTCAGGTTCAAACGTGCGCCAGAACCCCACACTGGGCAGAATTTAATGTTTCCCCGCTCGCTCCCCATGCAACCCCTCCACCCCAGACCCCGGAGATGAGTTCAGAGGCAGGAGGACCTTCGAGCAAGTGGGACCGTGCAGAATGAGGACCCCGCTACCTTCCTGACTCCACCTAATCACGCTCCGGACGGGCAGAGCGGTGGGCTACTTAAGGGCCTCATCCCGCCGCTGCTGCTATTCAATCAGTGGTGGGCGGGAGACTCGCCATCCAGGGAGGCTACCCAGCAAACCCTGTAGGGTTTGCCCGTGGCCTTGTCGGCGACATGTTGGTGGGGGGGGGTCCCTTGTTTATGTGGCCGCGCTTTCCAATTGAGGGACCTGGCAACGGGAAGGGTGGGGGTGGTGCCTGCTGAAAGCCTGCCCTAGCCCTTGCTTCTGATTTCCAACCCCCACCACCACCCCCCCCACCAACCTTGCAGTGACTCCCTGCCCCTGACCCCTCCCGCCCCCCCTCAACATCCTGCCCATTTTCACCACGGTCTAAGGATCCATGGCCAATCCCTCCTGTAGGCCCAAGTGTAATGCCGGCAGTGGCCGCCGCTCCCTGGTGCTGCTGGGCAGATTTCCGCCCCATTTGGGCCTTGATTTCGTGGGAGGCCCAAAGCCGCCTGATTAACGTGTAAGCGCGTCGCATCTCCTGGAGAAAAGCCACGCAGCGTTCCCGCCAGTTCTCCAATGGGTTGGGTGAGACCCCTGTCGCCACTCATTAAATTCCACCCCCTGGTGTGGGAGACAGCCACTTAACGTGATTTTCCTCGGAGTGGCTTAATGGCCGGAGGGCGGGGCTCGTCACCCAATTAAGTACTATGGGCGGGCCTTCAAAGCGAGAGCACCAATCAGAGTCCTTCCAGCTTGAAAGCAGCAGCGGGATGCCATGGAAGGTCAGTGAGGGAGAGGGTGTTTCAAAATGCATCTCTATAATTCTTTCCAATATTTAATTAGAAAATGCCTTTAGCAGCCAGGCTTACCACTGGGCAGCAGGGAGAGAAGAGCTGTCGCTCTTCCCCGGGCAGCCAGGGAGAGAAGGTCTCTAGGCCTGCCAGGACTGCGAGTCCCTGCTGCCAGGAGGCGGCCTTCAGGGCATATAAACTGGCCCTGGCCTCCCGTCGGCGGGAACCTGGAACCTTTTAGCACCCGCCCACTCTCATTCCCAGCCCGGCCAAGTTACGATGGCGGACTGGAAGCAGATATAAAAATCCCTGGCCCTGGCTTCTCCTGTGTGCACTGTTGGCATTTTCCAGTGTGTTTATCTTCAACGTATTTTGCTCATTTTCCCGGCGTGCAGTCCAGAGAGAAAATTCACCAGGTGAAAGTGTTGAAAGGTTGCTGCCTTGATATTTCACTGTATGAGAAAAGAAACACAAAGAACTGTCACCGTTGGTGAAACATTAGGACTGACAATCGCAATCAAGAGTGACAAATACTCACTTGAAGCTAAATGAGTTGTGTTTATTTAGCATGAGTTGTGTTTATTTTAAAAGGGAGCAGCCATCAAAATGGGCCACATTTTCAATCAGAACAAAGCGATTGTCACTTCTCATGGAGAAGGGGAGATTTTGAGGTGACCAATCGAAATCGTCAGGCTTATGAAAGGGGTTGACAAACCCTGACCCAGGCAACTTATTCACTGAGGCAAAGGCTCCCAAGAGCTGGAGGCTCCTGGTTAAAATGCAGGAAGTTTGGGAGAGTGAAAGGAGGTTTACCCAGGTCTTATCATCCAAGGAGTAAGAGATTTTAAAGGGTACAAGTTGGGCTGTGATTTGGATGCACTTAAAATCTAGTTTGAGCTCCTGTGGCAAAAAGCTTTGCGCCAATTCGATCTCGTCTGAGTAATTGAGAAATGTGGATCAATCAATCCAAAATGGCTGGGCTTGTTGTAGCTGTTGCTTTTCCCTGTTCCTGAAATTCTTCTGCTCGTGCACTGCATTGGATCTGAATACAACCTGTTTGAACCTGGTCCAAGTGTGAAACCACCCTCCAAGTTAGGACCAGCTATGGTGCCCTTTGTGTTTTCTTCAGTCTATTCCTACAAATTTTTCACATCCAATATTGTTCAAACCCAGCCGTTCACAATATTTATCAATGATTTGGATGTGGGGAGCAAATGTAATATTTCCAAGTTCGCGGATGATACAAAGCCGGCGGGGGGTGGGGGGGTGGAATGTGTGTTGTGAGGAAGATGTAAAGTGGCTATAGGAGGATTTGGGCCGAATTAGTGAGTGGGCAAGGACATGACAGATGGAATGTAATGTGGAAAAATGTGAGGTTATCCACTTTGGTAGAAGGAACAGATGTGCAGAGTATTTCCTAAACGGTAAGAGATTAGAAAGTGTAGATGTCCAAAGGGACCTGGGCGTCCTTGTCCATAATTCACTGAAAGCTAACATGCAGGTGCAGGAGGCAATTAGGGAGGCTAATGGAATTTTTGTCTTTATCACAAGAGGATTTGAGTACAGGAGTAGTGAAGCCTTGCTTCAATTGTATAGAAGCTTGGATAGACCGCACCTGGAGTACCGTGTGCAGTTTTGGTCCCTTTACCTCAGAAAGGATATTATTGCCGTAGAGGGAGTGCAACAAAGGTTCACCAGACTTGTTCCGGGAATGGCGGGACTGCCTTATGAAGAGAGATTGGGGAAACTGGGACTATATTCTCTAGAGTTTCGAAGAATGAGAGGTGATCTCATTGAAACCTACAAAATACTTAAAGGAATAGACAGGGTAGATGCAGGTAAGATGTTGGGGAGTCTAGAACCAGGGGACACAATTTTAAAATAAGGGGAAGCCACTTAGGATCAAGATGAGGAGAAATTTCTTTACTCGGAGGGTTGAGAATCTTTGGAATTCTCTACCCAGAGGGCTGTGGAAGCTCAGTCATCGAGTATGTTTAAGGTAAGGATTGATACATTTTTGATTAACAATAACGTAAAGGGTTATGGGCATAGTATAGGTAAAAGGCATTGAAGTGTTCAGTCAGCCATGATCGTATTGAATGGTGGAGCAGGCTCGGTGGGCTGAATGGCCTTCTCCTGTTCCTAAACCAGGGTCGGGGTTTTTTCCGGCCCCTCCCGTGGGTGGGATTTTCCGGCCCCCACCGAGGTCAATGGGCTTTTGAAGGGCTCGCTGCATTTTCTGACCCTGCCCCCCATCCCGACACCCCATGGGTAGTGGCAACAGTGTTGGAAACTAGCCAGAGGGAGTTGAGCTCGAGGGGACAGAGTTAGTCCACACAACTGAAGTGGCACGATCGGTGGAGCAACCAGGGTTAATGACTCTGTCTACTCTCGTGGAGCTAATGCGACTCCCCCACTCTGTCAAGTTTCATGACTTTCAGGCAACTCCGAAGATAACAGCAGCACTACAGTGTGAACAAAAAAAAAAACCATTTGACAACGGCAATATAACTTGCGTTTGTGTAACAACTTCGACACAGTAAAACATCCCAAGGTGCTTCCGAGGAGCATCGCCAAACAAAATTTGACATCGCCAAGTCACACGTCAGGACAAACCCAAGTCAGAGGTAGGTTTTGTTGGAGAATCTTGAAGGCGGTGAGGGAGGAGGTGGAAAGGTTTTTGGAAGGGTCCCTTTAAACACCACTCCTTCAAGACGAGCAAGAGCTATTGTGGCAGGTAATGATGAGTTCTCACAGCGCTTAGGAGTGAACATCATGTGTTATTCTTTTCATAGCTAGGTCCGTTTTCCTGTTGCCCAGTTAAATGACACTCAGGAAGGCATGAGAGGTAAAGAAGTTTGCATTATTCTGAGAGGAATGTGCATGGGGAATAGAACCTTCACGAGGGAATTCCAGAACTTGGGCCTAGGTAGGCGAAGGCACGGCTGCCAATGCTGGAGTGATGAAAATCAGGGATGCGCAAGTGGATAGAGCAGACAAATAGCGGTGCCATTTTTGATTGTGGAAACAGGAGGCTGCCATTTTAGAATCAGGTAGTAAACAAGGGGAATCTAAAGTTATTCTGTAGCTTCCTTCCTGGGCAGGGTGACTGTCCCAGACCTATAGGGATTGCCCGCTAATTGGGCTGGTTGTCCGGTGTCCCGGGTAGTTTGAGGCTGGGATGGTGTTTTTCCCATATTTACAATGCCGAAGCCTTGTGTATGTGCAGAGCGCACCAGCCACCCTCCCCCAACCCCCACCGCCCTCACTGCACTGGTAGCATACCCACTACCCACCCCTGCCCCACCAGCCCCCACCACTCTCACTACACTGGCAGCATACCTACCACCCACCCCTGCCCCACCAGCTCCCACCGCTCTCACTGCACTGGCAGCATACCCACTACCCACCCCTGCCCCACCAGCCCCCACCGCCCTCACCGCACTGGCAGCATACCCACTACCCACCCCTGCTTCACCAGCCCCCACCGCCCTCACCGCACTGGCAGCATACCCACTACCCACCCCTGCTTCACCAGCCCCCACCGCCCTCACCGCACTGGCAGCATACCCACTACCCACCCCTGCCCCACCAGCCCCCACCGCTCTCACTGCACTGGCAGCATACCCACTACCCACCCCTGCCCCACCATCCCCCACCGCTCTCACTGCACTGGCGGTATACCCACTACCCACCCCTGCCCCACCAGCCCCCACCACTCTCACTGCACTGGCGGTATACCCACTACCCACCCCCAACCCCAACCCCCACCCCATCTTTCCCTCCCCAGAAGGAAAAAAACAGTAGAAAGTGGGAAATAAGAATACTGGTCTGAACTGGCCTTGTCTGTCTTAAAATGGAACGCCAGTAAAAACTGGCAGATGAGAATACTGGTCTGAACTGTTTCTTTTCTTTCTGGGTCCTCCCACCCTCCCCACTGCTCTCACAGCTCTGGCAGCATGCACCCCACCCCCTCCACCCCTGGCAGCATGCACCCCACCCCCTCCACCCCTGGCAGCATGCACCCCACCCCCGCCACCCCGATTCTTAGGTTCAAGCCGATGCCAAACTGCCCCTTACACTTTTCACCGCCGATTGGTCACCCTGTTCCTGTGTTCAACTCGAACATAATGCTCACAAGTAATCTTTAATTGCCACTGTCCACTTCAAAGAGGCCATCTTGTCATCACCCTCCATTCAAAGGTTGGGAAATAAGTGCTTCAAGTGCTTCACTACTGCTGCCATTTAGTAAAGGGAATTTCGCCATTGCTAACCAGGTTAGAACCAGTTACAGTGTCCTTTGTGCTTTCTCCAACCAATTCCTGCAGATTTTTCATGTACAAGATTGTTTAAACCAGCTGTGGTGACATCAGTGATGTAAAAAACTAGCTTGAAGGAGTAATGAGCTTGAGGGACAGAGTGTGTGCGCGCACAATTGAAATGGTACAAACTTGTGGCATTCTTTTTCCGCGAGAGCAGGGGAGGTTGGGTCATTGAGTAATTTTAAGGGTCAGCTGGATTAAAAATCTTGATGGACCGGGGAGTCAAAGTGGGGGCGGCCGGGAAGTGGAGTTGGGGCCACAACCAGAGGTCAGCCACGATCTTATCAAAATGACGGAGCGGGCTCGAGGGGCCGAATGGCCTACTCCTGCTCCTAATGCGTATGTTCATAATTGATGAAGCAACCGGGGTTAATGACATCTGTGTACTCTAGTGGAGCTGATGGACCTCCCTCACACTGTCCAGTTTCGTGGCTTTCAGGCAGTTCTGAAGATATCAGCAAACGGCAGTTTGAACAGGAAAAAAATATATATATATTTTCCGAGAAATGGAGTAGGACAAAAAGATTCAAAAGTTCAAACGTTCCCTGAAGTATTTGTCATCAAATTGTAAATCTTGTCATAAAGGCACATCCTCCGAAGGTGAACCACTGCCCCCCACCACCCCCACCCTTCAAAACTATGTCCAAGAATGTTAATCTTCCTGTCCTACTCCATTTCTCTAAAAACAAATTTTTTTTTTTTGTTCCAACTGTAGCGTTGCTGATATCTTCAGAACTGCCTGATAATCACTAAACTTGACATGGTGAGGGAGCCGCATTAGCTCCACGAGAGTAGGCAATTTTGTACATGAAAAATCTGCAGGAGTAGACTGGAGAAAACATAATGGACATTGTAACTGGTTCTAACTTGGTTAGCAATGGCGAAATTCCCTTCATTAAACAGCAGCAATAGTGAAGCATTTATAAGTCGTTTCTCATCCATTTCTGATGAGCATCAATGGACTCTTTCTAGATGCATGTCAAACCAGGATGATTCTCTAACTATATTTTACAGAACTCCTTGTTACTGCTGTTCTTATAGACCTATATCATAATGGATTAGTTTGACATGCTGATTTTATTTATGTGAGTCGATCTATTATGTAAGGGCTGTGTTTTTTTTTTATCACTCCTTTGCTGAGTTAGTAGTCTAGTTATTTGCTGCAATGCTTGCCCCTTCTTCGTGTTATCTTTCAGATCAAACACTGTCTGATGTTATACCTGTATGCACACGGTTCCTCTTCAGTAAGCTTCTGCAAAATCATCAGCCAAAAAAAAGGCTCAAGAAATCATAGACTTGCATTTATAAAGCGATTTCCACAACTTCAGGAAATCTCAGAGCACTTTTACAGCCAAGGAAGTGCTTTTGAAGTTACTGTTGTAATGCAGGAAATGTGGGAGCCAATTTGCACACAGCAAGCTCCCACAAACAGTAACGTGATAATAACCTGATAATCTGTTTCTGTGATGTTGGTTGAGGGATGAATATTGCCTGGGATACCAGGGAAAGCTCTGCCGCTCTTTATCAATGTAGCGTTGTGGGGTCTTGAGAAGTCAGACAGGGCTTCAGTTCAATGTCTCATCCGAAAGACAGCACCTCCAACAGCACTGCACAGACTTTGTGCTGTTGAATGGGACTTAAATCCAAACGCTTCTTGACTCAGAGGTGAGATTGCCACCCACTGTGCCACCTGCCACCAGGAACAAGGATCCTGGATGATTGGATAGCCCGAGGATGCTGAGGCCAATTATCATGCCCAGCTAAGGTGCTGGCTGAATTGAGCTTAGTCAGCAACAAATAGGACTGCCTGGGTCTCTGTGGCACCGTTCGACATTTAGGCATTGCGCTTTCTAACCGAGCAATCAGGGGAGTTGTGTGGAAGCCACACACTGCAGTATAGTGGGTTATACAGTTAGGAGGGCACCATTCGTTTTGTCATTGGAATCAACATTACTTATCGTGATTAGAAACTGCTGCAAAAATCCCAAGGCAAGCTCATCCCTGAGTGATGTATCAAAAGGAAATTTGTCACTGCTGTCCTATAGACCCATGTCACAATGCATTCGTTTGACACGCTGATTTTATTTATGTGCGCTGATCTATTATGTAAGGGCTGTGTTTTCTTATCGCTCCTTTGCTGTGAAGCAGGGGTGCGCTTGCTCACTGTCACCATAAACTTGGTGGGGCCTTTGGTATCGCCTTGCTCCTTCCCTGGTTTTCTTCAAACCTCCCTCAGTCCACGTCTCAATGTTATCCACCCATCTGATTTTTCTTCTTCCTCTTCTGTTTTTACCCCCAGTCTCTCCTTCAGTTTTTGCCAGGACAAGGCTGTCGGGTCTTCGTTACCAATGTCTGTCCTTGGCTGCCTTTCTCTCGCTGACTGCAACTTACCAACCCTTTTGATTCCTGAACTTCTAATTTGATCCACTCGTTGGTGCAATTGCTTTCTCAAAGATATTGGCCGGGATTTTCCAGACCCGGTCCGGCGGGACCCGCCAAGGGGGATGCGGCGGGTTAGCCAAAGGCCTGTTGACTTTTGGCAGGACCGGATGATCCCGGCGGTAAGCGTGGCTGGAAAATCCTGCCCATTATTTTGGTGCTTTGTGTTGGACCTCCAGAGATACCTCACAATGGATTAGGCGGGTGTAAAGTACCACAGAGTGAGCCCGCCCAGTCTGAAGTAAGCCTCATAGTAAGGCATTGAGCAGAAAACAGATATTTCCCAGAGGAAGGGTGGGAAAATTGGAAGGACAGACACGCTCCTCAGCAGGTTGATGTACTTAGTGATGGAAGACTACTAAAGAGGACATGAAAAGAACAAAATCAAATAAAACTGTTGCATGTCTTTTTATGTTTCCACCCTCCAGATTCACGTTCGTGACATCGCAGTTCCTCAGAGGATCAGAACCAACATCTGCCTCATAAAATTTGAGTACAAGTCACATACTCCAGATTTCATCTTTGATCCATATGAGGTAAACCTAATGAATTTGGAAGAAACTTCTTTTCTCAGAGAGTGCAGTTAGAATGTTGGAACTCGCGACCACAGGAATGATTGAGCAGTAGGATGAACACGTGTGACGGGAAGCCTGATAAGTACATGAGGCAGAAGGGAAAGATGTGTTGGCAGGGTCGAGGTGAAGTAGGAAGGATGAAGGTTTTTGTGGAGCATTAATACTGGCTTTTTAGGTCAAATGGCCTGTTTTTGTGCTGTATGTAGTTCAAGCTATGTTAAGCTGCAGCGAACGCTGTAATTTGCAAGATGGTAGAGTTTGGTATTGTCAAAGGATGGGGCCAACTAGGTTTAAGGGACTTCTTCATCCACTTCATTTCTGACCTGAGATTTTCAGGAAACTGCAAAGTAGAGACCAGCTACATGCCCACTGGGTGGAACAGTTGGTGAGGCTCCCATCCAGAACCACTCTTGTACCCGCCTTGGTGGTTGGTTACAGAACAGTATGGCCAGGTAATACTGCAGAAGGTCTTCCACCAACCTTTCTACAGAAATACTATGGGCCTCAGAGGAACCAAGACATGGGTGTAGCAAACATCGTAAAATGCATAAGATTATAAATCAAGACAAAAAAAAATTCTTAAGTGAATTTAAGTAGCCATAGGGCTAGAGGGAGTTTCAATTGAAGACAGATAACTTGACTGGAATCTTGTGTATACAATTATAACCCAGTGTGGCCATATGCTTTTCGTTACAATTCTATCATTATTTTCTTTAATGGTATCAGCCATGGATTGTTTGGTAGCACCTGTCTCTGAGTTTGAAGGTTGTAGATAAATATTCATTATTTTATGGGTTGCTGTTGTGTTTCTGTTAACAAGCATCTATAAATTGATATCCAATGTACCACATCACAGACAGAGCGTACCAATATTAATCTAACGCCAGTGCCACTGGGGGTACAGTGCAACACATTAATTCAAAGATTTATTCAATATCGCTCTTAAAGGAAGAAGACTTGCATTTATATAAACACCCCAAAGCGTTTTACAGCCAATTTAGTGCAGTCGCTGTTTTAATATAGCAAACGTGGCTGCCAGTATGGTCACAGCAAAGACTGCAGATGTGGCATAAGCTCAATAGCCCAAATAGCCCCCACCTATGCTGCATGATCCTATACTGGGTCACTGATCTGTGTGGAAGATCTGCACTGTTGTTGATTGGTTAGATGTTAGATCCATTATGTTTCTCTCCCCACCCCTCCGCCCCCATTCACCCCACCCCCCCCACACCCCCCCATGGCCAGCCCACTCTCATATGTTATGTTATGTCAGCAGAAACCTGGTGCAGGTTCCCCAAGGCAGAGCATGGTGCATGAGGGGGAGATCTGAAAGTATGTGGGCAGGCAGTGTGCTTCTGGATGGATTTGTTTGTAAATGCATCATCCAAAAGAAAAAAGTAAGACTTGCATCTCTATAGCGCCTTTTAGGACCACCGAACATCTCAAAGCACCAGCCAATGACATATATTTGTATACAACCAACTCCCACCAAACACTAGTGTGAAAATGACCAGAGGATTTTTTTTCTGATGTTGCTTGAGGGATAAATATTAACCTTCCTTGCTTTTCTTTGAAATAGTGCCATAGGATCTTTTATGCCCACCTGTGAGGGCAGATGGGGCCTTGCTTCATTGTCTCATTCAAAAGACACTACCTCTGACAGTGCAGCACTGCCTCAGTACTGCACTGGAATGTCGGCCTGGATTATGTTTTCAAAGTTCCTGAGGTGGAATTTAGATGCTTAATCTATGACGTGAAGGCAATAGTGCTACCCAATTATTGTGTCGATAACACTGGGACCTGGAATGTTCCAGAAATACGCCCACGGTACCGGCAACTCATGCACACTTCCCCTGATGCTCGGGATGAGAGTTTCCCTCGTGCAAAGTCGGAATTTCCTGTCCTCGGGGATTGGTCAGATGGGCCGCCCTGAGCCCTCTGAACCTGGTGGGGGTCAGGGGTTGCAGGTCACAAGACATCTTTGATCGGTTCCCTGACCCCTGTTTTTGATGATAGAAGTGGACCATTGCAATAAATATAAATTATGTTGCGTAACCAACTGGAAAACCCCCCCAAAAAAACACTGGCATTTATTACTCATCCCTAATTGACCACAGGGCATTAAGACACAGCCACACTGTGTGAAACTGGAGTCACATGTAGGCCAGACCAGGTCGAGGGTTCCCTTCCCTGGAGGGCATTAACGAATGGGCACCGTAGTCACTGGGCTAGCGTATCAGTTTCTATTGGGTGCTTGCTTTGGACGGGAAAGGAGCATGGCAACCAGTGCTGTCGCAGCATTTAACTGGCATGAGCGGGTCATTTGTAAAGGGATTGGATGTTCAGGAAAAGTACAGCAGAGTATTTCGATGGATGTATCTCAGAAGCACATGAACAATCGTGGATATTCGTGAGTAAGGACGTGCCGGTGTAAATCAGTAAATTTCCTCATGGAAAACAAATGGTGGGAACGCTGCACTTCTGCTGAAATTTTCCAGGAAATTTCAGTACATATTAACATGTTTTATTTTGTAATGGCAGTGACTGGGAGCGGTGCATTTGGAATTCTGCACCGAGTTCCACTGAATAGTACAAGTAAAGGGAAGCCCCAAGATCAAGGCTGTTACGTAATAGCAGCAGAATGGGAAAATGGCATTGGAAATTCAGTCACCTAGTGTGTGAAATGGAAATGATTGGAAGCAGAGTATTGTAATTCTCTGCTTAGGTAGAAATTATGCTTGGGCCAGATATGCTTTATCAAGACTTAACTGAAATTGAATATTAAGACTCATTAGGAGGGATAATAAAATTTGAAAAATCTTAATGTGGTTGTTTTTCAAATTCTATAATTTCAAATAAAACAAAAGTTACTGTGCACAGTTGGCTGAAACAACCTACTTAAATGACATAATGCACAGAATTTGTTGTAAAGCATTGTGTAATTGGTTTTACATCTATCAAGTTATATAATTTTTTAAGTGTCTTATTACAAGGGAGTACAAGATCCCCTGTTGAGTTGCTCTTTGTCTAATGCTCCCACTGAAAGCCATAGGGAAATGGCGCAACTGTGAAGGATGCCTTTCCCAGGATATTGTTGCCAAGGGAGGAAGGTGAGGGAGGAATTCCAAACTCTCAACTTTAACACATCATAAGGAGACTTTGTGATGTTAGCCAGTTGGTGTAAATGAAAATGCCTGGGAGCTTTCTCTGAATTTCATTAGCTGCACCGCCTTAGAACATAAGAACTTAAGAAATAGTAACAGGAGTAGACCATTCAGACCCTCAAGCTTGCTCTGGCATTCCATAAGATCATGGCTGATCTTCTTCTGTTTCGATTTCCACATTCCCATCCAACCCCAATAACCTTTGATTCCCTTGCTTAACAAGAATATATCTACTTCTGCCTTAAAAATATTCAATGACCCCACCTCCACCACCTTCTGAGGCAGGGAGTTCCAAAGTTGCACAACCCTCTGAGAAAAAAAAAATTCTCCTCATTTCTGTCCTAAAAGGGTGACCCCTAATTTTAAAACAGTGCCTCCTCATTCTGGACTCACCCACAAGAGGAAACATCCTTTTGACGTCTACCTTGTCAAGGCCGTTCAGGATCTTGTATACTTCAATCAAATCACCCCCCCACTCTTCTAAACTCCAGTGGGAACAAGCCCAGTCTGTCCAACCTTTCCTCATAAGACAACCCACTCATTCCAGGTATCAATATAGTAAACCTCCTTTGAACCGCCTCCAATACATTTACATCCTTCCTTAAATAAGGAGACCAAAATTGCACACAATATTACAAGGTGCGGTCTCACCAATGCCCTTTATAACTGAAGCATAACATCCTTGCTTTTATGTTCAATCCCTCTCATAATAAATGATAGCATTCCATTAGCCGCCTTAATTACTTGCTGTACCTGCATACTAACTTTTTGTGGCTCATGTACTAGAACACCTAGATCCCTCTGCACCTCAGAATTATGCAGCCATTCTCCATTTAAGTAATACTCTTCTTTTCTGTTCTTCCTGCCAGAATGAACAACTTCACATTTTCCCACATTAAACTCTATTTGCCATATCTTTGCCCACTCACTCAACCTATCTATATCCCATCTGCAACCTCCTCATGTCCTCTTCACAGCATACTTTCCTACCTATCTTTGTGTCATCTGCAAATTTAGTCACCATGTCTTCACACCCCTCATCTAAATCATTGATGTAAATCATAAAAAGTTGAGGTCCACAGTAGGACCCACCCCTGTGGGATGCCACTCATCAAATCCTGCCTATCAGAAAAAGACCCATTTATGTATACTCTCTGCTTTCTACCAGCCAGCCAATCTTCTATCCATGCTAATATGTTACCCCTTACACCATGTGTTTTTATTTTCCGTAATAATCTTTGATGTGGCACCTTATCAAATGCCTTCTGGAAATCCAAGTACAGAACGTCTACAGGCTCCCCTTTATCTACTGCACATGTTACTCCTTCAAAAAACTCCAATAAATTGGTTAAACATGATTTTCCTTTCACAAAACCATGCTGACTCTTCCCAATTGCCTTGAACTCTCCTAAGTGTCCAGCTAAAGCCTCCTTAATGATCGATTGTAATAACTTCCCCATGAAAGACGTCAAGCTAACTGGCCTATAGTTTCCTGTTTTCTGCCTCTCTCCCTTCTTGAATAGAGGGGTTATATTTGCTACTTCCCAATCTGATGGAACCTTTCCAGAATCTAGCAAATTTTGGAAAATTAACACCAGCGCATCAGTTACCTCATTAGCCACCTCTTTTAAGACCCTAGGATGTAGTCCATCGGGACCCGGAGACTTGCCAGCCTACAGCTCCATCAATTTGCTCAGTACTGTTTCCCTAGTGGTTTCAACTTCACCAAGTTCCTTTCTGCCGTTCACCTCCTGATTTGCAGCAATTACTGGAATGTTTTTTGTATTTTCTGTAGTGAACACAGAAGTATAATATTTGTTCATTTCTTCTGCCATTTCCTTATTATCTACTATTAACTCCCCAATCTCACACTCCAGAGCACCAACAATCACTTTACTTACTCTTTTCCTTTTTAAGTACCTGCAGAAACTCTAGCTATTCGTTTTTACATTTCTAGCTAGCTTCCTCTCATACTCTAATTTCTTTCTCCTGATTAGCCTTTTGGTCATTCTCTGCCATTCTTTATATTCTGTCCAATCATCCCTTCAATATTAAGGACCCAATCATTGTCCTCCTGCAGCCACATCTCCGTAATTGCTGTCAGATCATATTTATTTACTTCAATGTGGGCCGTCAATTCATTTACTTTGTTATGAATTCCACATGCATTCAGATACAGAGCCTTCAGTTTTGACTTTTTATTACCTTAGTAACATCTAGTCTTGACTGTTGATGTGTTCTTAGGTTTTTTTCTCTCTGTCCCTTCCTGCCATTCTCTGACCCTCATTTCTTATTTTACTATTTTGCTCTCCTGTCTTGACTCTGCACCTTGAATTGCTACCTCTACCCAAGCTTGATCCCTCACCCCTCTTGTTTACTTTAAAGAGCTCTCTACTTCCCTGGTTGTGATTTGTGAGGACACTCACCCCAGCACAGTTCAGGTGTAAACCGTCCCAATGGTACAGCCCCCACTTTCCCCAGCACTGTTGCCAGGGCCCCATAAACCGGAACCCACTTCTCCCACACCAGCCTTTGAACCATGCATTTCTCTCTCTAATTCTTATTTGTCCTATGCCAATTTGCACATGGCTCAGGTAATAATCCAGAGATTATTACCTTTGAGGTTCTACTTCTTAATTTGCTACTTAGCTCCTCATGCTGACTTTGCAGAACCTCTTTCCTAGTTTTTCCTATGTCATTGGTACCTACATGGACCATGACAACTGGGTCCCCCCCCTCCCACTGCAAGTTCCTCTCCAGCCCTGAGCAGATGTCCCGAACCCTGGCACTGGGCAGGCAGACTCTCGCTCTTTGCTGCAGAGAACAGTGTCAATCCCCCTCGTTATACTATCCCCTACTACTATTACATTCCTTTTTGCTCCCCCCGCTTGAACAGCTTCCTGTACCACAGTGCCATGGCCAGCCAGCTCCTCCACCTTGCAGGCTTTGCTTTCAGCCACACAGGTTGTGAGCACCTCAAACCTGTTTGACAATTGCAAAGCCTGAGGCTCCTCTCCTACTGTCTGCTCGTTCCCATTACCTGCCTCACTGACAGTCACACCCTCCTGTCCCTCACTGCTGACCAAAACAGGTGACCCTTTTCTAAGAGGTGTGACTGCCTTCTGGAGCAAAGTATCAGGTATTTCTCCCCCTCCCTTATGTTGCGCAGTGTCTGCATTTCGGCTTCCAGATCAATAATCCTGATCCGGAATTCCTCAAGCTGCCCACACTTCCTGCAGACATGTTTGTCGTGGATCGCCTTGGCGTCCAAAAGCTCCCACATCTCAGATCTGCAACGTAACACCTGTCCCGCCATTTTAACTTATGTTATTTAGTTAATTTACTTCAATTACTTTCTTCCCATGTATGCTGCAATTTACTGGACAGGATTATCCCCCCCGTTGTGGGGGGAAGATGATGGGCGGGTGTGCACAGGCGCGGTTCCGATCGGCGCCCCTGATTGGGGGCGTGCCGCCATTTTACGTGGGCAGGACAATTAAGGCCCGCCCAGCGTGACGTCCGCACGGAAGCGCTATGCGCTTCCTATGCGGGCGGGGGAGAATCCCTAAACCAGAGAGTGTGCTCTTTTGCGCATGCGCATGGAAGAGCGCATTCATCTCCCTGAGGCTAAGTGCTGCCTCAGGGAGATTGACTCCACTGTCAAAAACATTAGAAATAGAGAAAAAAAAGTTCTCTGACATGTCCCCTCATGTGACACACCATCACATGAGTTGGGACATGTCCATAATTTAAAAAAAAAATCTTTAATAACACTTTTTAAAACCTACATGAAACCTCATCCCGCCCGCGAATGAGGTTTCATGTTTTTTATAATTCCCGCCAGGGCTCCTGGCCTGCCCGCCAACCTTAAGGTTGGACGGGCAGGTCCATTAATTAGTTAAATGACTCTGTCATTGGCCTCAATTGGCCATTGACAGGTCGGCGGGAGTGCAGTTGATTTTGCTGCGCCCCCACCTACTGGAAAGTTTAAATGGGGCGCGGTGACACCGGGAGTTCCGCTCGACATCATCCCGCGTCATTTTACGCGTCGGTGAGTGGGCCCCACCCCCCGCTTGCCGACAAGAAAATCCTGCCCACTGTGTTTATTGAGTGCTAGTACCACTGACAACTAAAGGTTATATGCTTCTTAACTACAAGGTATGTGTTTTAGATGTTTGTTTAAATTACTTTATATTTATTTTGAAAGTGGTGCTGAATCTCTCATTCACACATGGGATAAACACCTTTTCCCTTCTATTTACCACGTCTTTTCAAAAATGAGGCAACACAACCACGAACTTCAGAAAAGAAAGGTTAAATAATTGACACTGACGAGTTCATAGCCTTGCTAATTCTTTTTTTAAAATTGCAGTTATTTTGTCTTTCTGTTGAATGGATTTCATCGGACTTATGCAACACAGAAAGGAGGCCCTTTGACCCATCATGCCTGTACTATCCAATTAGTCCCTTACCCTTTCGCAACAGCTCTGTAAATTGACCCCCTTCAAATATGTACCCAATTCCTGTTTGAAAGTTACCATCGAAATCTGCCTCTAACATCCTTTCAGGCAATGCAGTTCAGATCATATGCTGCTCTCTCGAGACTGCCTTTCTTGGACTTACAAGGTATTGTGAAGTAGGAGAGTGATAAACGTCAAGAGGACATAGGCTGGTGGAATGGGCAGACACGTGGCCGATGAAATTTAATGCAAAGAAGTGTGAAGTGATTTGTTTGCTTGAGAAGAACGAGGAGAGGCAAAAGGGTACAATTCTAAAGAGGGTGCAGGAACCCTGAGGGTATATATGTTGAAGGTGGCAGGGCAGGTTGAGAAAGTGGTTAAAAAGGCTTACAGGACCCTGGGCTTTATAAATAGAGGCACAGAGTACAAAAGCAAGAAAGCTATGATGAACCTTCCTAAAACACAGCTTTGGCCTCAACTGGAGTATCATGTCCAATTCTGGGCATTGCGTTTGAGGAAGGATGTGAACACTTCAGAGAGACGGCGCAGAAAAGTTTTACTAGGATGGTTCCAATGCTGGGGGACTTCAGTTGCATGGATAGATTGGAGAAGCTGGGGTTGTTCTCCTTAGGAAAGAGAAGGCTGAGAGGAGATTTGATAGAGGTGTTCAAAATCATGAGGAGTCTAGAGAGGGTAGATAGAAAGGAATTTTTCCCATTGGCAGAAAGGTCAAAAACCAGAGAACATGGATATAAGGTGATTGGCTAAAGAACCAAAGGTGACATGAGGAAAACCTTTTTACACAGTGAGTGGTTGTGATCTGCAATGCACTGCCTGTGGGCATGGAGGAGGCACACTCAACTGCGGCTTTCAAAAGGGAATTGGTTGAGGATCTGAAGAGAAAAGAATTGCACAGCTGCAGGGAAAGGGTAGGGGGGAGTGGGGCTAGCTAAATTACTCTTGCGGAGAGCTGGCATGGACACAATGGGCTGAATGGCCTCCTGTGTGTAACCATTCTATGATTCTATTTGAGATGTATAGCTTATTTTAAAAAAAAATTATTCACAAAGGGGGCTCTTCCAGCACAGCACCCTATAAAACTGAACTTTAAAAAGTTATTGCCATTGGCTAATGTCAGTAGGTCCCCCAAATAGGCAGGCAAGGGGATGTCCTCTGAAAATGCATAAAGGGGTTTATGAACAAAACATAAAGGTAGCCCACAATAGGAGAGCTTGCAACAAGGGCGTGAGGCCACACAGGGCATCAAGACGTGTTTGTCATGGCCAAGGAAAAGATGGTTTATCATCTAGGGAAAGAAGACTGGAGATACCAAAGGTTTTCCCCTTCTGACGAGCTCCAATTTTATATAAATCCCCATTTTTGTGATGCAGCTATTGTTTAAAAATAAGTCACATCCTATGATCTGCCCGATAATAACAAGTGAAAACACATCTATAATCTCCCTACCCTTTGCTTAACAGCATCTCACAGCGGCGCTTTCAATCATTTCCCCACAGTCTCAGATGAAGCAAAACACCTCCTGAGGTACAAAGTGTGAGCTAAAACATTCGGAAATATCTCCATATCTCCGCAGGTAGTCTGTCCACACCAGAACCTGTCACTAGCCCCTTGGTCAAAGCCATGAGTTCTCTCCAGATCGACAGAGCAGGAGCAAAAAAGGTGAAGTATAATTGACAAAACGGTCACTACGGAAGCTGAAAGAATATAATCCATGGCCCAAAGCCCAGTGATAACAGAACATAAGAAAGAATTTGCATTTATATGGCACCTTTTGTGACCTCAGAACACCCCACAGCGCTTTACAGCCAATGAAGTACTTTTTAATGTTATGCATTTTCTTTTTTGTTGTAATGTGGGAAATGCAGCAGCCAATTTGCACAGCAAGCTCCCACAAACAGCGACATCATATTGACCAGATAATCTGCTTTTTAGTGTTGATTGAGGCATAAGTATTGGCTAGGATGCAAAGGAGAACTCCCCTCTCTTCAAAATAGGGCCCAAACACTCCTTTCAGGTGAAGCAGCGCTTCACTTGCACCTCCTTCAATTTGGTCTACTGCATTTGCTGCTCCCAGTACGGTCTCCTCTACACTGGGGAAGCCAAACACAGACTCGGTGACCGCTTTGCGGAACACCTTCAGTCTGTTCTCAAGCATGACCCAGACTTTCTTACCACTTGCCATTTCAACACACCACCCTGCTCTCAAGCTCACATGTCTGTTCTTGACCTGCTGCAATGTTCCAGTGAAGCTCAACGCAAACTGGAGGAACAGCACCTCATCTTCCGACTAGGCACTTTACAGCCTTCCGGACTTAACATTGAGTTCAACAACTTCAGACCATGAACTTTCTCCTCTACTTACACCCCTTTTTTTAATCCCTTTTTTCAATATTCATTTTTATTTTTTACACGCTTATTTTAATTCATTTTTATTTTCATTAATTTATTCATTGTTTTATCCCCCCCTTTTTATCCTATTTCCAATCTTTTTTTTACCCCCATCACCGTCCCCTCCCCTCCCCCACCTCCACGAGGGCCATCTGTCACTTATTCATGTTGTTCTTTCCAGAGTGCTTACCCTTGTCCTGCTATTATCACATTGTGCTTTCTTACCTTAATGCCACCATCAGCACCTCCTTTAGCCCTCACCACTACCATTAACACCCCCTTTGTCCTTTAGTTCATGACATCCTTGTCAATCTCTCCTTTGCCCCCACCTATCGCTGGCCTTCTATCCAGCTTCACCTGCTCCATCCCTCCTTAAACAGTATAAATTTCATCACATTTCTACTTCTCTCTAGCTCTGAAGAAGAGTCATACGGACTCGAAACGTTATCTCTGTTTCTCTCTCCACAGATGCTGCCAGACCTGCTGAGTTTTTCCAGCATTTTCTGTTCTTGTGTCAGATTTCCAGCATCCGCAGTATTTTGCTTTTAAACTATTAAGAGATGTCCCCTCACTCTCTTGAGCAAACAACTGCAACAGCTTGTATTTATATAACATCTTTAAACAAATAAAACATCCCAAGGTGCTTCACAGAGGCATTATAATACAAATGACGACGCCAGTCTACATAAGGAGATATTAGGTCAAATGACCAAAAGCTTGGCCAAAGAGATAGGTTTTAAGGAGTGTCTTAAAGGAGGGGAGCAAGGGTGACAGGCGGAGAGGGTTAGGGAGGGAATTCCAGAGCATCGGGCCTGGGCACCTGAAGGCACGGCTGCAAATGATGGGGTGGTTACATAGAGGATGCTCAAGAGGCAAATTAGAGGAGTGCAGATGTCAACGGGAAGTCGTGGGGCTGGAGGAGGCTACAGCGATTAGGAGGGGCCAGGCATTGGAGGGATTTGTAAACAAGGATGAAAAATCTATAAAGTGAGGTGTTGTTTAACTGAGTGCTAGTGAAGGTCAGTGTACACAAGGGGTGATGGGTGAATGGCCATTTGGTGCAAACTTTTGGAAAACCTGATGGTACAACATGGGAGGCCAACCAGGAACGTGTTGGAATAATCAAGCCTGGAAGTAACAAAAGGCATGGATGAGGGTTTCAGCAGCAGAAGAACTGAGGCAGGTGAGGAAACTGGCGATGTTATGGAGGAGGAAGTAGGCATGTGATGGCATGGATATTTGATTGGGAGCTCATCTCGGGGTCAAATAGGATACTGACAGTTGCTCAGGAGAGGGATAGAATCGGTGGCAAGGGAGAGGAGTTTGTGGCGGGGTCCAAAGACAAATGGCCCCAGTCCTCCCCAATACTTAACTGAAGGCAACTTTCTCATGGGCAGAATTTTGCCCTTGGCAGGCGGGCTTGGCGGGGGGTGGGCGGGGCCATTTGACGAACCAATCGCTGCCCGTGATCGGCACCGGATTGTGATTTCACGCTGGCGGGCCAATGAAGGTCCGCCCCAGTGTGAAATGTGAGCGGCAGTGCTGAGCGCTGTCTGTGTTGGGGGGGAGGGGGGAAGAGGAGGAGGCCGAGCGGGCCGAGTGCGAACTTTGCGAAGGCGCGCGAGTGAGCGCTTGAAAATCTCCCTGAGGCACAGAGCTGCCTCCGGGAGATGAAACGTCGTCAACAAAAGAAATTAAGGAAAATAAAAACGTGATGAAACATGGCCCCGCTCATATGACATGTTGTTAATTTAATTGTACAGCTTTTATTTTATTTTGGAAACCTCATCCCGCCCGTGGATGAGGTTTCCCCAAAAAAATGCAAAAGCCGTAATTCAGGTCAATCGATTATTTAATGGCCTTAACAGGTCTTTTAATTGTCGGCGGGTGGGCTGCCAAGTCCGGCGCGTGCCCCCCCCCGACTGAACTATCGCGCGAATGTCAACGTGCGTCATTTCACGCGCCAGCGGGTCGGGTGTGTGCCCGCCGAGCGAAAATTTCTGCCCCGTGAAACCCAAAAAAGCTTGTATTGCGCAAGACAGGTAGGCAGGTTGACTCTTGGCCAGCTTGCTTAAGATACTGAATCGCATGCAGGAACCATCCTCCACGTTGCTCATGGAGGCAGCCACTCTGTGTGCCCCAGTGAAAATTCTGACATTGTTGGGACAACCTTGTGCCTGCCACATCATTCCATTCAATCACCAGGCTTTTGTTGGATCTCTCAACTGACTCAAGCTCCCATGGTGTTGGCCGCAGTACATTCCAGTTTCATCTTGCGTCAGAAGTGCAGTCAACTGATCAGATTTCTCAGTGACACATACCTATTTAACCATTATTCTTCATCCAGCTTCCCCCAACCAATTTTTGAATCACAGGGGTCAACACCAAACATGTACTTGCAAAGAAAAATACAACTGCGGAGCCATAGGGAAAAATTAGGAGAGTGGAACCACTTCAAGAACACTTCAAAAGTAATATAGTTCCAGGAAGGAGAGGCTAAAAGGTGACTCCAATAGAGATCGCCACAATAATGAAATGTGTGTTAAACATAGAGAAAAGACTTCCATCTGCGGGGGGTCCAAAGCTAGGGGGTCATAAATATAAGAGAGTCACTACTAAATCCAATAAAGAATTCTGGAGACTCTTCAGAAAATATGAAGATGTGGAACTCGTTACCACATTGAGGAGAATGGCAGAGATGCATTCGAGGGGAATGTGGGAGAAAGGGATAGAAGGTTACGCTGATAGAGTAGAATAGGAGGAGGCTCGTGGAAGCAGCGTGGAACAGTTAGGCCTGATGTGCTTGATGTCATTTTAGAACATTTTATTCAGCGCTTTAGGCCACTTTATTTCACAAGGCAGGCAAATCAGTTATCATTTCTACTCCCATTTTTGGCATACAAGGCTATGGGCCTAGTTCTGGAAAATGGGGGTAGAATAGTTAGGTACTTGTTTGACTGGCGCAGACTCGATGGGCCGAAGGGCCCTTTTCTGTGCTTGTAGACCTCTATGACTCTATGACTCTGTTTCAAGGTCTGTCTACTGTTTGAGATTGTGTCATGGCACATACGATGCCCTTATTTTCTTAATCCCTGGGCCCAGTCATCTTGTTTTGTGGCAGAAACACAGGGCAGAATTTTCTGCCTGTCAGGCGGGCGGGCCTGACCCAATCGTGGGCGGGCGTGGAGCCGATCGCCGCCAGTGATCAGGGCCGCACCGCCATTTTACGTGGGTGGGCCAATTAAGGCCCGCCCAGCGTGACGTCCAGTGGGAAGCGCTAAACGCTCCCTGTGCGGGCGGCGGAGAATCCCTAAAATCGAGAGTGCGCTCTTTCGCGCATGCGCACGAAAGAGCGCACATCTCCCTGAGGCTAAGTGCAGCCTCAGGGAGATCGCCTGGACTTTCAAAACTATCAAAAATAGAGAAAAGAAAAGTCCCTTACATGTCCCCCTCATGTGACAATGTCACATGAGTTGGGACATGTTCACAATTTACAGAACAACTTTATTACAATTTTTAAAACCCTACATGAAACCTCATCCCGCCGCTGGATGAGGTTTCATGTTTTTTCTATTTGCTGCCAGGGCTTCTGAACAACCCGCCAGTCTTAAGGTTGGACGGGCAGGTCCTTTAATTGGTTAATTGATCCTGTCAATGGCCTCAATTGGCCATTGACAGGTCGGCGGGCGCGCAGCTGATTTTGCTGCGTCCCCATCTTCCTGAAAATTTAAATGGGGCTGGATTATTCCGCCTGATGTCATCCCGCGTCATTTTACGCGTCGGCGAGTGGGCCCTGCCCCCTGCTCGTCGATGGTAAAATTCTGCCCACGGTTGCAAACAATCCATTCCCTCGTTGGTAGATCAATTCAAATCAATCAATTCAATTTTATTGTCCTTACGGAGTTTTGCTGTGGATACAATTGTTTTTGCATAACCTAGAAGGACAAGGGCCGCAGGTAGATGGGAACACTGCCACCTGGATGTTCCCCTCCAAGTCACTCACCATCCTGACTTGAAAATATATTGCAGTTCCTTCACTGTCGCTGGGTCAAAATCCTGGAACTCCCTCCCTAACAGCACTGTGGATGTACCTACACCACATGGACTGCAGCGGATCAAGAAGGCAGCTCACCACCACCTCCTCAAGAGCAATTAGGGATGGGCAATAAATGCTGGCCCAGCCAGCGAATCCCACATCCTGTGAATGAATGAATACAAAAACAAAATTCTGAGGCGGTGGGAGGGCCAACCTAACTGCTATGCTAAGTGACCCATGCCAACACGGTACTAACCCTCTCTGATCACAGGAGGTCACTGAACCGCTTGCGGCACTGCACCCAGGTGTGTCTCACCACATCATGGGAGCTGACCCGTGATGGCATCTTCACCAAGGCATGTTTTGTTAGGTGGGGGGGGGCCTTTTCCTCCCGTCCCTTGGGACCAGGATCTCGCGGCCTGCTGCCACCTCCTCAAGGAGGGCAGCAAGGCACTCATCGGAGTACCGCAGGGCTGACTGCCCTGCCGACCTGCCCTCCTGCCTGGCCTGCTCTCCGAAGACGTTCTCCATCACGTAGCTACTAACCGAAATCAGTGGCAGCCTTAGGACGGCTGCCTGCGCTGTTTTTGAATAGGCCCCCGGGTCGCCATTGGACCTGAGGGACATTGGCCTCCCACTGCCGTCCGCCCCTTCCCGCCGATCCTGGGAGCCACGAATTACACTGGGCAGGCCTTAATTGGCCCACCCGCCTACAATGGCGGCGCGGTACCGATCGCAGGCGGTGATCAGCTCCGTGACCACCCTGCCCGCTCCCCCCGAGCCTGCCTGCCAACTTAAAAAATCTGCCCAGAATGTGATTGATTCCCATTGCTGGACTTCAGAAGGAAGCTTCTGCTTGTCGGCTGTTTACACAGCCAGGGCAGTATTTGTTCTCCTTTCAGAAACCAGAGCCGCTCTGTAGTGAAAGCAAGCAGGTATTAGAACAGTTCCGCAGCATAGACTCAAACCATTTTCTACCGTGCTCTTTGATGGTTTTTCAGCCTAAGTACTTCTTTGAAACTCTTTGCTATTTCAGGTTCCACTCCAGAGACACCCGAGCACTTAACCTGACACCCCCAGTGCAGTGCTGAGAGAGTGCCGCTCTGTCAGAAATGTGGTCCTTTGTTTAAGAAAGTAAACCGAGTTCCCCATCGACTTTCTCAGACGGACATTAACATTTCTAAGGCACTGCTACAAAGAGGAGCTGGGGACGTGTTCCTTGGTGTCCTGGCCAATATTTATCCCTCAATCACATCACAAAAACAGAATATTTGATCAGTATCTCCGTTGAGGAAGCTTGTTGTGATGAACTTGGTTCAACAGCGACTGCACCTCAAAGCTACTTCATTGGCTGTAAAGTGTTTTTGGGACACCCTGAGGTCACGAAAAGCGCTATAGATGTAAGTCCTTCCTTTTTTGAATTGCCTGAGAGCGTTGAGTAATTTGAAACACGCTGCTCCCAGATGATGACCAAGATTGTTACACTGAATCTGTGGCTGTTTCTTGTACTTTGTGACCTGTTAACTACATATCGATTTCATAAGCCAAGCGTTTAAAGCACTCGGCTACACAATCAAATAGCAACTGTTGCATTAGGACTAAGAAATTTAAACAAATCCCCAAAATGAGTAAAAATAAATCGATTAGCCTTGCATTGCTTATGAAAATGATAGCATATGAATACATGAGAATTGGCAGAGAATGATCTGTCGTTCCATTGAGTTTGTCTCCTATTGGCATGGTGTAATAGCCACATACTATCATCCCTAACTCATCAACTATCTTGGGTGAACTCCAAATTACTGTACATAGAATTTACAGCACAGAAACAAGCCATTTGGCTCAACATGCCTCAGAAAGTGCTTATGTTCTACCTGAACCTCCTCTCACCTTTCTTCATCTCAACCTACCAACATAACTGAAAACTGGGCATCCATGAGGTGCTGTGGGCCATCAGCAGCAGAGGAATTGTATACAACCACAATCTAACCTCGTGGCCCAGCACATCCCCCACTCTACCATTACCATCAAGCCAAGGATCAAGCCTGGTTCAATGAAGAGTACAGGAGGGCATGCCAGGAGCAACACCAGGCATACCTAAAAATGAGGTGTCAACCTGGTGAGCTACAACACAGGGCTACTTGTGTGCCAAACAGCATAAGCAGCAAGTGATAGAGATAAGTGATCCCACATTCAATGGATCAGATCTGAACTTTGCAGTCCTGCCACATCCTGTCGTGAATGGTGGTGGACAATTAAACAACTCATTGGAGGACGACGCTCCACGAATATCCCCATCCTCAATGATGGGCGAGCCCAGCACATCAGTGCAAAAGATAAGGCTGAAGCATTTGCAGCAATCTTCAGCCAGAAATGCTGAGTGGATGATCCATCTCTGCCTCTTCCGGAGGTCCCCAGCATCATAGATGTCAATCTTCAGTCAATTTGATTGACTCCACATGATATCAAGAAACGGCTGAAGGCACTGGATACTGCAAAGGCTATGGGCCCTGCCGATATTCCGGTAATAATACTGAAGACTTGTGCTCCAGAACTTGCTGTGTCCCGAGCCAAGCTGTTCCAGTACAGCTACGACACTGGCATCTACCCGACTATGTGGAAAATTACCCAGGTATGTTCTGTGCAAAAAAGCAGGACAAATCCAACCAGGCCAATTACCGTCCCATCAGTCTACTCTCAATTATCAACAAAGTGACGGAAGGGGTCCCTTAGAGTGCTATACCTTGCTCACTGATGTCCAGTTTGGGTTCCGCCAGGGTCACTCTGCTCCTGTCCTCATTACAGCCTTGGTCTAAACTTGGACAAAAGAGCTGAACTCCAGAGGTGAGGTGAGAGTGATTACCCTTGACATCAAGGCAGCATTTGACCGAGTGTGGCATCACAGAGCTCTAGCAAATCTGGAGTCAATAGGAATCACTGGGAAAACTTTCCACTGGTTGGAGTCATACCTAGCACAAAGGAAGATGGTTGTGATTGTTGGAAGTCAATCATCTCAGCTCCAGGACATCACTGCAGGAGTTCCTCAGGGTCATGCCCTCGGCCTAGCCATCTTCAGCTGCTTCATCAATGACCTTCCTTCCATCATAAGGTCAGAAATGGGGATGTTTGCTGATGATTGCACAATGTTCAGCACCATTCACAACTCCTTAGATACTGAGGCAGTCTGTATCCACATGCAGCAAGACTTGGACAATATCCAGGCTTGGGCTGCCAAGTGGCAAGTAACATTCGTGCCACACAAGTGCCAGGCAATGACCATACCCAACAAGAGGGAATCTAGCCATCTTCCCTTGACATTGAACATCCTGGGGGTTACCATTGACCAGAAACTGAACTGGACTAGCCATATAAATACTATGGTTACAACAGCAGGTCAGAGGCTGGGAATTCTGCGGCGAGTAACTCACCTCCAGACTCCCCAAAGCCTGTCCACCATCTACAAGGCACAAGTCAGCAGTGTGATGGAATACGCTCCATTTGCTTGGATGAGTGCAGCTCCCACAACACTCAAGATGCTTGATATCATCCAGGACAAAGAAGCCCCTTGATTGGCACCCCATCCACCACTTTCAACACCCAATCCCTCCACCACAGTAGCAGCAGTGTGTACCATCTACAAGTTACACAGCAGCAACCCACCAAGGCTCTTTAGACAGCACCGTCCAAACCCGTGACCTCCACCATCCAGAAGGACAAGGGCAGCAGACGCATGGGAACACCACCACCTGCAAGTTCCCCTCCAAGCCACGCACCATCCTGACTTGGAAATGTATCACCATTCCTTCACTGTCGCTGGGTCAAAATCCTGGAACTCCCTCCCTACACCATAGGGTGTACCTACAGCACAGGGCCTGCAGCGATTCAAGAAGACGGCTCACCACCACCTTCTCAAGGACAATCAGAGATGCTGGCCTAGCCGGCAATGGCCACATCTCAAGAAAGAAGGTAAAAAAACCTCCCATTCCTTTCTCCTTTATGCGTTTATCTAGCCTCCTGTTAAATGTACCTATCATATTTGCCTGAAGTACTCCACGTGATTCATGAGTCCCACATTCTCACCCGCCTCCTGGTAATGAAACTTCTCCTGAATTCCTTGTTGCATTTAGTAAGTATTTTTCTAATAGCCGTTCGTTCGGTTCTCTCCAGCAAGTGGAAACATTTCCACACCTCCTCTATCGAACCCTTTTACAATTTTTAAAACGTCAACTCTTATGAAATAAAAGAAGGGACATGTGGGACCGGGGTGTGGGCTGCTTGTATCCATGGGGGCGGAGCAGGGGCAGGGCGGCGATGATCATACCTCCTTCTGGAGACTGAAGGCCACAGTGGATACGCTGGCACAAAAAGACCAAGAGGTGAAGGCAAGCTGGAGACTTCCGGGCTCAGTCCCCCCACAAGCTTTCCTATAAGTAAGGGACAAAGGGCATCTTTTAAAGGGCGCAGGACAAACAGTCAAAATAAAGGACAGTCCCTTAAAATATGGGGCGTTTGGTCCTCCTGGACCCCTCAGCTTTCTCTGTTCTAGGGTAAAGAACCCCAGCTCGTTCAATCTTTCTTGATTGTTACAACGGCTCACTTCTGGTATCATCTTTGTAAATATCTTTGCACTTTCTGCAGGGCCTCTGCATTCTTTTTGCAAAATGGAGGCTAACACTGGCCCAATCTGACCTCTTCCTATGCTTTCATAAAATTACCAAGCTCTCCCTGACCTAATTAGCCTATCCACAATGAGGGCAGCATCTCATTCTCTTAAAGACCTCAGTCAAATCTTGAAATTTATGCTTTCCAATATCAAATGCCCCAATCTCTCCCAGCCTGTCCTGGTAACTGAGGGCCAGCTCCCAAAGCTGTGGCCTTGTCCTGAAACTATTGCAGCAGCTGTATATCCCCCAGCTTGTGATGGGGCCAGAAACAGATACAGTGCCCTAGCAGTTGGACTGATTCCTGCAGTGGGATGGCTAGGCCCAATATTGGACTTCAGGCCTCATTTAGGTGAGACTGGTGAGCTGTGGACTCAGATGGATATTGGAAGACCAGGAGGGGGAAGGCAATCAGGAGGGAATGAGGTGATTGTACTGTTCAGTTGAATTGTTCCATGCTTGATTATGTGAGTCTGGTAACTGATCTATGCTCACTGTGCTTGATTGCTTCAGCCTGGGTGTGGATTCAGATCAAAGTAGACACCACAGATGAGCTGTAAGCATGAGTGCAGACATTTTGTGATTGCAGAGATATTTTCAAACTCTTGTAAATAAGCTCATTGCACACTTAGAAATCAATGTCTTCTCTGCATTGCCCTGGGATTTAAAAATATACAACAGCAATCAGGTGGTAGGGGGATCAGGAAGGGGGAAACCATAAGGAGATGGGTTGTGGGGGGGAGGAAGTAATCAGGAGGGAGGGGATGATAGGGAAGTGAGCAGCAATTTAGGAGGAAACTCTTTCGAGTTATCAACAGTCACAGATTGCAACTCTTTCGAGTACAATCACAGTTCTTGGTTTCCGGGAGTGGGACATGAACCCACAACCCTCTGATTCAAAGGCAAGGGTGCTATGAACTGAGCCACAGCTGACACCTCCAATTTAGGAGGAAACTCTTTTGAGTTATCAACAGTCACAGATTGCAACTCTTTCGAGTACAATCACAGTTCTTGGTTTCCGGGAGTGGGACATGAACCCACAACCCTCTGATTCAAAGGCGAGGGTGACTATGAACTGAGCCACAGCTGACACCTCCCAATTTACGAGGAAGGAGGGTGATGAAGAGGTGATTGTGAACGAGGGAGTTGATTGGAAGAGGGAATAAAGTGATTAAACGTGGGGAGGACTAACCAAGTGTAGAGACAACTGGGAGGGAGCCAAAAACAGTCATCAGCACTGCAGTATGAGTGCTCCTCCCAGCCCCACATTCAGATAGTTATTTACTTTTAATCAACTTTCCTTTTTGGTAGTAGTCTCCAATGGCCCTTTAAATATTGCTGATTGGGCCACATGCAGTCCTGTATATCCCAACATAAGTTACAATGCACCCTGAAATACAGTCATTTGGTGCTTTTAATCTAACTTGTTATAACTCCATTAGTTATTAAAAATGAATTGCCCATTACCAAAGCCTTTATTTATTTGCCTTTCCAGCTCTATAACAATATCTATTATTTATATTTATTTAAAGTGCAAGGAAAAACCAGCAACATCATAAACAATCATGTTCAACTTCATGCCTGCCTTAGAAGTTACTAATTCTTTCCCTTGAGAGGGTCACCAGTTAATGTGTTATTTTTGACCTGATGGCATTAATCTCTACATCCCTGATTGCTGGTCTAGATTCAGTGGAGTCAGAAGCGGAGGAGAGAGGTGAGTGGGACAAAAGTGTTTGCAATATTCAATAGAACGGCCATTTGGAACAGATAACAGCAGAGCAAGAGTTAGCATTTAGGACTTATCAGCAGGTAGCGGTTAGAACATCTGCAATGATTTGTACAATGTTCTCTTCCAAAATGATATTTGAGGCTTTGGAACATTCAGTCCCTTTACACTGTGCAGCCATTCAAAACTTTTCAAGTACTTTTGAAGCATAGCCACTGCTGTACTGTGGGAAATGTGGCATCCAATTTGCGCACAGCAAGATCCCGCAAACAGCAATATGTTACATAGAAAATAGGAGCAGGAGTAGGTCTTTCAGCCCTTCAAGCCTTGTTCCACCGTTCAATATGATCATGGTTGATCCTCTATCTCAACGCCGTACTCCCGCTCTCTCCTCATATCCCTTGACGCCTTTAGACTCTAGAAATCTATCCATTTCCTTCTTAAATATATTTGGTGACTTGGGTCTGAATTTTTCAGTCGGCGGCTGGGGGTGGCCGCTGCCTCAGGGAGATTGAAGCGATTGTTAAAGACGTTAATAAAACAAAAGAAAATTTAAAGAAACGTGTCCCCTCATGTGACATGTTTTTATATTTCAGAAATTTTTAAAAACTTAACTAATAAAAGCTTTAGGAAACCTCATCCCCCCCTCATGGATGAGGCTTCCTAAAAAAAATGTAAAGGCCGCTTGGCCTTTTCGCCTGCCCGCCAAACGTAAGGTTGGGCGGGTAGCATAAACAATGACACTAATAAACTCGTTAATGGCCTTAATAGGCCCATCAATTATTGGCGGGCGCGCAGCCTACTCCGGCACACACCTGCTGCACGAAACATCGCGAGACTGCGCGATGACGCCGGGAGGCACGCCTGACATCACCGCGCGTCACTTTACGCGTTGGCATGTTGGGCCCATCCCCTGCATGCTGACTGAAAAATCCTAGCCTTGGAAATAGATGTTGATGACCAGATAATCTACTTCCCTTTGTGGGGGAGTCTAGAACTAGGAGACGCAGCTTAAAGGTCTCCCATATAAGACTGAGGTGAGGAGAATTTTTTCTCTGAGGGTCGTTAGTCTTTGGAATTCTGTTCCCCAGAGATAGGCAGAAGCTGGGCCTTTGACTAAATTAAAGGCTGAGATAGACAGATTTTTGATTGACAAGGGAGTCGAGGGTTAGGGGGCCCGATAGGAAAGTGGAGTTGAGGTCACAATCAGACCGACCATGATCTTATTGAATGGCGGAGCAGGCTCAAGGGGCCGAATGGCCTACTCCTGCTCCTAATGCTTGTGTTCTTGTTTTCTTCTGTTTAGGTGTTAGAATAGATGGATAAATATTGGGCAAGGCAACATGTATGGTGGTAAAGTTGGTGTCCTGCCCCCCATCCCACCCCCACTAGGGCTATCTGTCACTTGCTTGTCCTGCTTTCCCCATTAGCACATTCCTTAGCTAATGTCACCACCGTCAACACTCCTTTGTCCTTTTGTCTATGACATCTTTGGCAATCTCTTCTTTGCCTCCACCTATCACTGGCCCTCTGTCCAGCTCTATCTGTCCCACACCCCTCAACCAGCTTATATTTCACCACATTTCTATATTTTCTCAGTTCTGTTGAAGAGTCATACGGACTCGAAACGTTAACTGTGTTCCTCTCCGCAGATGCTGTCAGACCTGCTGAGTTTTTCCAGCTGTTTTTATTTTTGTTTCGGATTTCCAGCGTCAGCAGTATTTTGCTTTTACCCTGTTCTTTCTTGCTTGTTTTCAGTCTTTCTTTGTCCCTCCTCTTTCGTCAGTGCTAAGTCAAGATGGCACTTAGTTCCACAGGTGCTGATCATCCACCTCCCCCTCCATCTCCGCTTCACCATTACCCTGCCCCTACCCCCAACACCCGCCCTCCCCCACTCTCAACCTCCGCATCTTCAAGTGGCCATTTTCCGTCTTTTAACCCAACCGGGTGGGGGGGGGGGGGCGGTGGGGGGGGCAACAGGGCAATGATACAGCTGAGAGCAAACCTCACCAAGCCTATTGCCCATAATTGCCAGCAAGGTTCCCCAGTGATCAGGGACAGGAACCCGAGTTGGTTTGCGCCCAACTGCTACCCTCGCAACTCAATGCAAACCAGGAATTGGGCCTTCTAATTTCTACGGCCGCAGTCTTTCACAATCGAGTGACCGGGGCTGTGGGGACCGTTTGAGAATCTGTGGCGGGGAGGGAGGGTTTTAACTTGCATGACAAATGCACTTGTCTGATGTCGGCTCTATTTCGAGAAATGGGAGAAATTTAGAACAGCTTCTGAGAGCTTTGATTTGACATTTAAAGCAGCTAGGGCTTAGTGGCTAGTGAATAATGAGGTGTTCAGCTGACCTTTCTGCAGCAACATTTAACAGATTAACATTTGCAAAGGTGTAAAATATGGGCCATTGCCCTTTTTAAGCATAGATTGTGGCTGTGGACTTCCAAAGCGTCCACATCAATTAGCCGGATTATTATACAATTAACAGGCCAAAGGATGGAGCTAGGGTTCAGAGGTCATATTTGGAAAGGGGTACCCATCCTTAGTTCAGTTTAGATTATGGTTCATTGTAGTTTTTGCATATTCAACAACAATTGGGTGAATACACTGCCCTCTTTGCTAATGAAATGTCCAATAAGTATATTAAGCAGAACGATGTCAGAATCAATTCCTCACTACTCTCTCTTCTCCTTTTTGTGAAGCACCTGAATAATCCTAACACATGAAAAGACTTGCATCTGTATAGTGCCTTTCACATCCACAGGATGTCCCAAAACACTTCACAGCCAGCTAAGTGCTTTTAAAGTTCTGGTGAAAGATGGTTGACCTGAAATGTGGACTCTGTTTTCCTCTCTCTGCAGATGCCGCCCGTCCTACTGTGTGTATCCCTGGGATTTTCTGTTATATAAGCACTTTTGAAACATAATCACCACTGTAAAGAAGGAAACATGGCAGTCGGTTTGCACACAATAAGCTCCCATAAGCGGTAATGTTCAGATTATCTGGTTTTTTTTCCCTCTGTGATGTTGATTGAGGGTTAAATATTGGTCAGTGGACAACTCTACTGCAAAATAGTGTCATGGGACAATCTGTTGGATCCACCTGTGAGGGAAGATGGGGCCTAGGCTTAACCTCTCATTCCAGTACTGCACTCCTTCAGAATTGCACTGGAGTGTCAACCTTTTTTTTTCATTCATTCTTGGGATGTGGGTGTTGCTAGGTCAGCATTTATTGCCCATCCCTAATTGCCCTTGTTCAGAGGGCATTTTTAAGAGTCAACCACATTGCTGTGGGTCTGGAGTCACATGTAGGCCAGACCAGGTAAGGACGGCAGATTTCCTTCCCCTAAAGGGCATTAGTGAACCAGATGGGTTTTTACAACAATGGGCAATGATTTCATGGTCGTCGTTAGACTTTTAATTCCAGATATTTATTGAATTCAAATTCCACCATCTGCCGTGGTGGGATTCGAACCCATATCCCCAGAACATTACCCTGAGTCTCTGGATTACCAGCCCAGTGACAGTGCTACCACGCCACTGCCTCCTCCCTTGAGCTCATGTCCTGGAGTAGGATTTGAACCTGTAACCTTCTGATGCAGAGATGGGCGGCTTAATTTTTCTGCAGTCTTTGGGACCCTGAGGCCAGGGCCAATTGGGGTCCTGAGCCAGCCAGCACTTGCTGGGAGAGAGGCCAGCCAAGCCACCTAATTGGCTGCCTCTGTGTTTGCTGTGCTACTAAGGATGGCGGACGGGCTCTTGATGCTGCCGGCCCAATTAGAGGGCTTGTAGCTCTAGAGCCTCGGCAGCCCCTCCCGGGAGAGATGTGAACGCCTTAAAATGGAGGCGCTATCCAAGGCGTAAATGTAATTGAAGATTTCAGAGGAGCCAGGCTGATAGGCCTCTCACAGGGAAATCCCCCTCGGGGCAGTGTTTGGGCTGTGGGAGCGTGCGGCCTTCCCCACTGGTGGCTCCCTCTCTGGGGTCAAGGAGCCTTCGTGGAGCTGGTGGCCTCTCCATGCTGTGGGGGCCGCTCTGTCAGCGGTACTGCAAACAATTTGCCCCTAACCGGGAACTTAACTATTGAATTACCTGCCCGGATCTGTGCAACGAGCTGGTGATCCACTTATCAGACCATCTCTGGAAAACCTCCGTGGAGGTGGGCACTCATCAGGGAGCTGTCCTGCTGTGGCTCCCCCCCTAATTTTCCTGCTCCCTGTCCCCAACACCCTCCAAACCGCACCCCTGGGAAAATTCAGACCAAGAGTACCACGGCTTCCATGGGCACTGACTTGTCTCGTACCAAACCCATGTGGCTGGTCTTATATTTGAATGGGCAATGAGTTCTGACAGGTTGTCCCCTTAAGTACACTTGCCAACAGGAGTCACGTGATCCACGTATGGCAGCTTCCATGAAGTTACATAGTTTCTTTTGCCCAGAAAGTGGAACTTGCTACAAGGAATTGTTTTTAAAAAAAATTTTAATTTTGATGGGATGTAGGCATCGCTGGCAAGACCAGCATTTGTTGTCCATCAACTGTGTGGCTTGCAAAGGGCAGTTAAGCGTCAGCTACATGTCAGGCAAGGATGGCAGATTCCTTCCCTAAGGGGCATTAGTGAACCAATTGAGTTTTTAAACAGCAATCAACGATAGTTTCATTACTGGATTGTATTTAAATTCCACCAGCTGCCGCTGGTGAATCAAGGATTTACATATACGTCCATCGTGGCACAGTGGGTACCATTCTCACCTTTAAGTCTTAAAGTTTGGGTCCATATCCCATGCAGGCTTGAGCACAAAAATCTTATGTGTACAAGGAAGCAACTACTCTGTGCTGGAGGTGTCATCTTTATGATGAGACATTAAACTGAAGCCCCATCTCCCTGTGATTGAACATTAGCAATAGGAGCAGGAGTAGGCCATTCGGCCCCTCAAGCCTGCCCCGCCATTCAGTAAGATCATGGCTGATCTGCCCCAGGCCTCAACTCGTCTTTCATACCAGCTCCTCATAGCCCTCAACTCCCCGATATTTCCAAAATCTATCTACCTCCTCTTTAAATGCTTTCAGTGATCTGGTGTGAAGATCTCATGGCATTATTTTGGAGAATAGAGTGGTGGAGTTCTCTGTGGTGCCCTGAAAAATGTTTACCCCTCAATAAACGTCTCACACACAGATTATTTGGTCATTATCATATGTTGTGTGTGGGAGTTTACTGTGTGCAAATTGCCTGCTGTATTTCATACATTACATTGTACTTCATTGGCTGTAAAGTGCTTTGAGATGTCTGGTGGTTGTGGTGCTATATGATGGAAGTTCTACCGTTGTTTTATGTAGACTTTCTGGCAAAATAGGTTGCTAGAAGATAATCAAATATCGGACTGAACGAAATAAAGGGCAGGGAAGAACTGAAGCTATAAATGGAGCACGGATCATTAACAACTATCACAAGGAAGGAAGGAACAGGTTTAGTTATCCAAAACAATTGGGAAGAGGTGAAAAGTCCTGGATGGTAAACAAAGGCCATCTTGGTCAGGCAGTGAAGAGGAAAATGGAAGCTAAAAATAACTGTTATTTGGCAGCACCTTTGTCTCTCAGTCAGAAGGTTGTGGATTTATTCCCACAATGGACCACTGATAGAGGTAAATTTTTTGAGGAGCAATATGGCAAAGTCCATTACCCACCCATTGTAGAACCTGCTTGCTTTTTATTCTATTGGCTTCAATGGGTTGGAAATTGGACTGGCTCTATCAGGGGTGGTTGTTCCATCCTTTTAGATTGCTTCCACGTTGAAGGTGAACGTCTACCAATAATGGAGACGCTGAGGGAGTGCTGAATTGTTGGAAGCACTGTCTCAAAGATTCAATGTTAAACTGAGGCCAGCCTTCCTACTCGGGCCAATGTAAAAGCTCCCATTGTGCAGCATGAAGAAGAGCAGGGGCCTTCTCTTGGTGTCCTGAATGGCATCCATCCCTTGATTTGGTTTTACCTTTCGTTAGCTGTTTGTGGAATTTCGGTTGCTGCGTCTGCCAGTGTTAAAAACAATATTTCAAAAACTACCTTTTGGCCGTGAAGAGCTAATTGGGACATTGCGAGGGCATGACGAAAGATGATCTGAATGCAAATAAAACCAGAAAATGCTCAACAAGTCTGGCAACATCTGTGGAGAGAGAAACAGAATTAACATCTCAGGTTGGTGACGCTTTGTCAGAACTGCTCTGTTCTGTTACTTCTATTTTTATTTCAGATTATCAGTGTCCACAGTACTTTGTTATTATAGGAACATGGGAGCAGGAGTAGGCCATTTTGCCCTTCGAGCCTGCTCCACCATTTAATAAGGTCAAAGCTGATGTGGTTGTGGTCTGAACTCCACTTTCCTATTTGCCTCCCCCTCCCCCCCTCTCCCAATAATCCTTGACTCCCTAACGAAAATTATCTAACTCAGCCTTGAATGCATTCATTGACCCAGCCTCCAATACTATCTGGGGAAGGGAATTCCACAGACTAACGACCCTTTGGGAGAAAGCGTTTCTCCTCATCTCTGTCTTAAAAGGGAGACCTCTTATTCTTAAACTATTGCCCCTCGTTTTAGTCTCCCCTACAAGAGCATCTGGGTATCTACCCTATCAAGGCCCCTCAGGATCTCATCGGCCTGAATTTCACCTTTGGCTGGCGGGCCTGGGAGTAGCCGGGAAACGGACTGCCCACTGTGGCCAGCCCCTGACCACGATTTCATGCTTCGCTGGCCAATCAACGGCCAGCCAGTGTGAAACGCGCGCTGAAAGGCTCGACGCTGGCGGGGTGGGGGGGGCGCGGGAAGAGGGCGGGCGATGATGTCACTGCGAGCGCGGGTGAGCTCGGCGAGAGAGCTCCCTGAAGGCAGTCGGCTGCCTCAGGTGTTCAAACGATGAAATAAAGGTTTAGAAAGCTGCAAAAAAAAAAAAAATGTCCACGCATCACAGTCAAGCCCCTGAAAATATACCTCACTGAAAATGCTGTCCACAGATATTTATTTTTACTTTATTTCACAGCGGAAATTTCATCCCGCCCTTGGATGAGGCTTGATGAAAAATGTAAAGGCCGCCTGGCCGATTCGCCCGTCCGCCAACCGTTAGGTTGGACGGGCCACGAAAAATTGGAGCCGACTACGCGGTTAACGGGCTCAAGGGCACCTCTTAAATGTCGGCGGATTTGCTTCCGGCTCTTGCGCCCGCCCGCCCGCCGAGCGAAATATCGCACGAGTGCGCGGTGACGTCAGGACACACGCCTGACATCACCTCGCGCGATCTTACGCCCGACTGGGCCGGGCGCGGGACTTAAAATCCTGCCCGTTGTACATTTCATTTGCCTATGAGTGCAAACGCCAGCTCTTCATTTTTATAATGGAAAGGGAATTAAAACGAGAGAGGAATTAAGGAAAAATTGCGAGACGACGAGCAGATAAAAAGGAAAGAAAGACTTGCTTTTAGCTAGGGCCTTTTACGACCTCCAGCAGCCCTGGAAATGCTTGATCGCCAATGAAGTGCAGCCAACCTGCACACAGCAAGCTCCCACAGATAGCAATATGGTGATTACAGAATCAACTGTTTTAGTGACCAAGTTTTGCTGAAGCTGCTATTCCGGCTGGCAGGCTCCAGAATGCTGAGGGCAATGATGGGAACAGCTGCCCATATCTCCATTCGGCTTGGCTTGGAACAGTATAGGAAGCTGGCAAGCCCAAAGGTTGCCATGGCTGCTTCCGAAACCCTCGGCTGCACCTGCAATCTGACCTAAGGGTCCCCCGAAGCTGGTCCAGTGCATTGAGACGTTATTAATATATTCTGCTCCAGGCGATAGCCAGAGCCTTGCTGTACAAGCTCTTTAGCCTCTCTTAATCGGCTTCTCTCTGATAACTGGGTAGAATTGGTCTTAAAAGATAAAGAGCTGATATTGATTGCCGTGCATAATCAAGCTGAAACGTTGCCTCATCATTCAAACATCAATTACCTAATGCATCGGTGAACTGCAGATGGAGTATTCTGTCCTGAGATTTGGCATGGCTTCCCCTAAATATATGTATGCAAGGCACAGCAGATAGCTTCTATCCTGGTAAACCTCTGTCAGAGACTAGCATATGTTACTGTAGAATCATAGAATGATACAGCACAGAAGGAGGTCATTTTGGCCATTGTCGGCTCTCTGAAGGAGCTACCCAATTAGTCCCACTCCTCTGCCCTTGCCCCACAGTGCTGAAAATGACTCCCTTTCAAATATTTGTCTAGTTCCATTTTGACACTTTCTATCAAAACCCCACCGTTTAGGAACATAGGACTTAAGAGCAGAAATAGGCCATTCAGCCCTTCAAGCCTCTCCACCATTCAATAAAATCATGGCTGATCTAGTTGTGTCTCAACTCCACTTTGCTGTCGCACTGCTCCCCCACCCCCACCATCCCCCCCATAACCCTTGACTCCCTTGTCTATCAAAAATCTATCTAACTCAGCCTCGTATTAATTCAATGACCCAGCCTCCACTACTTTCTGGGGAAGAGAATTCCATAGGCTAGCGACACACTGAGAGAAAAAAATTCTCCTCGTTTCCATCTTAAAAGGAGACCTCTTATTCTTAAACTGTGCCCCCTAGTTCTAGTCTCCCCCAAAAGAGGGAGCATCCTCTCGGTATCCACCCCATCAAGTCCCCTCAGCACCTTATAAGTTTCAATAAGATCACCTCTTATTCTTCTAAACTTCAATGGGTATTTGTGTAGAGAGAAATATCTCCTCATCTACTCCTCTGGCTCTTTTAGCAATTATCTTAAATCCGTGTTTTCTGGTTACTGACCCTTCTGCCAATAGAAACAGTTTCAGTTATCAACTCTATCAAGACCCTTCATCTCCCCTTAACCTTCCCTGCTCTAAGGAGAACAACACCAGCTTGCTAATCTGTCCACATAACTGAAGTCCTGCGCCCCTCGGGGTTATACCATTCTAGTAAATCTTCTTTCTGCACCTGTAAGGCCTTGATTTCCTTACTAAACTGTAATGCAAGTAATACCATGCCACACACCAAAAAGGATGCCCCTCCTTTGGTTAATAGACACCAGTACAGAATCTCAACACAGACAGTGTCATCAAACACCACCACAGAAAGGGATGTATACTGATCTCATGCCATTTTGGAGACAGGCACATTTGTACTAGATTAACAACAGGGAAATGCGGAGATCCAATGGAGACAGTAGGGGTGTGTTTCTTCATGGGGCAGTATAGAGGGAAGTATTTTCTATCTCTGAGCCTTGCTGTACCTGACTTGGGAGTGCTTATTGCTGAGGCAGTATGGTCATTTTCTTGCTGAGCAGTCTAGGGGGACCTTTACTCTGCATACTATCCATTCTTTCTTTGACCTTGGAATGTGGAAGAGGCAGGTAGATAGAGATTTACTCTGTTTTTAAACCATATCATAGCTGTCCGGGAGTGATAAAGGCGCAGAAGGAGCTTCCATCCCAGACCACAGCTGACCCGTGACTGATAGGGTGGAAGAGAAGGAGTTTCACTCTAGCATCGCTGAAAAAAAGAGACCTGCAGTCGGAGCTTTTTGTTTTGCACTCATCCGGACAGATGCAAGAATGCCAAACTTCAAAGGGAGCAACAATTTATACTACATGAGAAAAGGGTGCTGATTGGTGGGCAAGTCAACTCTGATTGGTCGAGCCATTGCCATGGAGAATGCAGCAGGGAACTACTGTCTCCCATGATTTTGTTTAATTCAAAAAGGCGCAGTACCTGGACATGTTCCTTTTGCCTGCAGAGGAGAGGTCTCTGCATATGAATATGTGTAGCTTCCAGCAAGCTTAATTAAGCCACATTGCTAGCCCGACTGATAATCTTAAATTGGTTGTTAGTGTAATTCTTAGCGCACTTAGTGGGTAGCACCCTTGCCTCTAAATCAGAACGCTTTGGGTTCCAGCCCTACCCCAGGACTTCAGCACAAATAGTAAGCCTAACCCTTTAGTGCATTACTGAGGGAGTGCAGTGCTGTTGGAGTGGCGCCTCTTGGCTGAGACATTAAACTGAGGCCCCACCTGTCTGCTTTGGTGGATGTAAAAAAATCCCATGGCACTATTTCGAGGAAGAGCAGGGGAGTTATCCCTGGTGTCCTGGCCAATGCTTCTCCTTCAATCAACATCACAATAAAACAGAGTATCTGGTCATTATCACTTCGCTGATCGTGGGAGTTTGCTGTGAGCAAATTGGTTGCCGTGTTTCCGAAATTACAACAGCGACAATTCAAAAGTAATTTATTGGCTGTAAAGTGCTTTGAGGCATCCAGTGGTCACGAAAAGTGCTATATAAGTATATGTCTTTCCCTTCACACTGTTTCTTGACTGGGAATGATCAATGCTGGCAAAGTGGGTAAAGCATTCATTCAGTTATCTGTGACCTCCCTAACTTCAGAGAGCACCTTCCCCCGCAAAAGGTACACTCTCTTTCTTCATTATTGACTAAGGTCCTCATTCAAGGACTGAAACCCAATTTTGTTGATGGAACTGGTAAGTTGGGTGATCCCTCGTGTTAAGAAATCATAGGAACATTTCTTTGTAAATGAGCTTCTTGATGTGAAGTTTACTGTTTTATTGTTTTACATGGAAATCTCTGGCACAATTGCCTGGTGTCACAGATACAAATGGAAGTTGCCGTAGCAACGTAAATTGACTTGAAAAGAATGTCAGGCTCCCTCACCTTGGATTGGGCATGAGTAGGGTGAGGGGTGGTGGGGGGTGGGGGGGGGGGGGGTGAGGAGGGTGAGCGGGATGAGGTAGAATATTCATTACATGGGTGAAGCTCCAGTCTTACTGAGGAATAAATGAATAATGCATTAACAACATCTTTGAAACGTGTGATGTCTGAGAATGCAATTCCACTCGTGTCATTAGCTTGGGGGATCATAGTAATAAGAAAGAGAGAATCATGGAACTGCCGTCGGTGGATACCATTCAGCCCATCCTGACTCTCCCGATTCTATGCTAGAGCAATACAATATTGACAACAAATTGTATTTATATAGCGCCTTTAATGTAGTGAAATGTCCCAGAGGAGCGTTTCACAGGAGCATTAAAAGATAAAATTTGATAACCAGCCACATCAGGAGATATTAGGACAGTTGACTGAGAGCTATGTCAAAGAGGTAGGTTTTAAGAAGCGTCTTAAAGAAGGAGTGAGATGCAGAGAGGTTTAGGGAGCGAACTCCGGACCTTAGGCTCTAGGTAGCTGAAGATAAAACCGTCACTAGTGGAACCATTAAAATCTAGAAGCACAAAAGGGGCCAGCATTGAAGGAGCACGGGTACCTTGGCGTGTTGTAGGCTGGAGGAGGTCACAGAGATAAAGGTGGAGGGATTGGAAAACAAAGATGAGAATTTTAAGATCCGCTTCAAATGTTTATTTTCTCTTCCCTTAAAAGATGCAATAACTGTGTCCGCCCATCCCTGTGACAAAGCATTGCCCCCCCATTGAGTAAAGAAATCTCTTTAAATCCCACGGTCTTAATAACACTTGTAAGTGAATGGCTCTTCGTCATTCTCTTTTTTTTTTAACTGGACCAAGAATTTCACCCACAGACACCATCCTCCCACTAAGAGCTGCTCATTCTCTGTTTCAGTTTATGTTGGCAGATTTGTGAGTGTATTTGCAGAATGGGTTGTAACCGTGCTAAATATACGGTGTGTTTTGTTGTTTGAATGAAATGCTTGGAGCCCAAGAAAATCAAGCGTTATTTATCTGATTTCTAAGTATTGTTTATCGCAGCAAGGATGCAGTCCTTTTAAAATCAATGCTTTCTGCCTTTGCATGCCTGATAGCCAGTATAATTATATACTGTCATACCAGAGCAAAAACAGCTGCAGTCCACCCTTGATGCGTTTTTTTTTAACTTTCTTTTGCGCAAGAATAGAGGATACCTTTTGAAAAATGGCAGGTGCTATATAAAATATACTACTGAGTGGCACTAAGGCTGCACACCTCACAATACCTCCAACCGTGGGTGGGATCCATTGACTGTGTCAAGCGTGGTTTATTTTCTGTAATCTGCCATTATGCTGGTGTGCTGCTCATTTCTAATTTGCAGCTGTGGAGGTGGGGGGTGCTTTCTGAGTGCACTTTCTTTCAACGTTTGATGTCCAGTTAAGGAGGCCGGGGCGGGAACAGAGAGGGCCAATGGGAGGGCCCCCAGGAATGTCCGGCCGGAAGCCCCTTCGGGATAGGTGAGCGCTTCTAAAGATGAGGGAGTGGGTACCTCAAGGTGGTGGCGCTCCAAACTCAGATTACACAAACTAAGGCCGGAACGGCGAGGGGCCTGCGAGGTTGACTGTGGTCTTCATTATGTTGATGGCTTGCCCGCCTCCACGGAGTGGGTCGCTGGACCCAGGAAACTCACCGGGAGGCAGGACCAGGCAACTTTCCTGTCGTGGGGTGGCCGAGTTAATGATAAAGTTGATCTGCAGACGCTTCTCGGGTGGAAACATTAAGTTCATTTACCATATGCTCAGCTGCAACTACACGTGTGCTTTCAACTCCAACTCTATCTCTGCTCTGACTGCTGAGGTAGCCCACACTACTCTCCTATTGGTTACTACAGATCACGTGATCTTCCTTAACAAATATTATTCTTAAAGGTACATTACACACTAAATAAAACCATCATTACTATATTTCCACCCCTTCCCTTGCCTCCGGACCCGCCATTGCAGTGCTGGGAGGATTCTGCCCAAGCAGGCTGTGATATATACCCTGCTTGGTCCTCTGGAGAATGCCGGCAGGTGCACAGAGGGTGGCCATGGATCAGTTCAAAGTGATGGGGTCACAAACCAGTTCTGACACAGTGACAGGGTAATAAGATGGCAGAGGAATGACGATGGGTTCGGCTAGGGACTGGCGTCGGTGGAGAGGGGTCAGAGGTGGAGGTTGCAGGGGAAGGGTTCAAAGTATCTGCATGGAAAGAAAGGAAAGGTGGCATTAGTGAGTGACAGGGAGGGGAAAGAAGTGAGGAGCGAAAATCCCAAGAGATAAAGGGGGATAGACTCAGATCTGGGGCAAAATACATGTGCCAATGAGAAAAAAAAAGAAAGTAAGACTTGTATTTATATAGCGCCTTTCACCACCACTGGCTATCTCAAAGTGCTTTACAGCCAATTAAGTACTTTTTCGAAGTGTAGCCGCTATTGTGATGTAGGAAATGCAGCAGCCAATTTGTGCACAGCAAGCTCCCACAAACAGCAACGTGGTAATGACCAATCTGTTTTTTGTGATGTCGATTGAGGGATGAATATTGCCCAGGGCACCGGGGATAACACCCCTGCCCTTCTTTGAAACAGCACCATGGGATCCATCACACCCACCCAAAGCAAGCAGATGGGGCCTCGGTTTAACGTCTCATCCGAAAGCCAGCACCTCTGACAGTGTAGCACCCCCTCAGTGCTGCATTGGAGTGTCAGCCTTGATTTTTGTGCTCAAGTGCTGGGGCAGAATTTTACGCCTTGCGAGGGGGCACGTGCCCGACCCGATTAGGTGTAAAATAGCGCGAGAAGACGTCAGGCGAGCGTCCCGACGTCATCCCGCACGCATGCAATCTTCAGGTTGGCGGGCGCACGAGGGAGTCGGAGCCGTGCCCACCATCAAGAAAGAGGACAATTCAGGCCATTAAAAACCCAACTGAACCCAATTTTATGTTGCCCGTGTGATTTTGCACTCGTTGCACGGGCTAAATGGGCAGCCGGGCAGCCCACATTTTGCAAAACCTCATCCAAGGGGATATAAAAATGCTCAGCAGAATTGTCAGCGTGAGCAGTGAGGAGTTTAGGAGATAGTTTGCTGCTGGTTGCTTATTTGAACTTCACAGCTTCATCTCAGTTCTGAGCTTCATTCTTAGCATCTCCAGGCTTCATTTCAGGACCCATTGGTGTCTCCAAGGCCCCTGGAGAATTTTGACTGCGTGCACCCTTCCAGGTATCAGACAGCCTTCCCTTACCCTGGTAATGGGGATTGGGTCCTCTTCTCCTGAAAGGACAGAGGAGCATAGATTAACCCACTCTCTACCTGCAGCGCCATTGCAGCCTGGCCAACCCCACCTGAGGAACACCTCGCAGGGCACACCCGAGACGTGACCCTCGAGCTGCAAGGCACTCAGTCCAAGCAGCCAGGGCTCACCCCTTTGGCCAGCTCCGGTGTCATTGACAGTTGGCACTCAGAATCTAACACTCCTGAGCTCCACAGGGGGACAGCCAGATCTTAACACTCAATGCACTGATTCATGCCAACACAGTACTCAGCTTTCCTGAGTGCAGCAGGTTATTAAACCTCTTGCAGCACTGCAACCATGTGAGTCACACAATGTCGAGGCTGTTGACCCGTGCAGCCACCTCCTCCCATCTCTGGGGACAAGGGTGTCCCTCCTGGCAGCCACCTCCTCCAGGAGGACTGCGAGGCACTCATTCAAAAGCCATTGGGCCAAGTGCCCACCCGATCTGCCCTCCCGCCTGGCATCTCCAGCCGCACTTGATGCCATAACTTCAGCGTTCACAGCGCAGAAGATATGTTCTTCCCTGGCAGCCTTCAAGGAGCTGCCTGTGTCATTTTTAAACAGGTCGCCATTGGATCCAGTGGCTAACAGGCCCCTTCCCGCTCCTTCCCAACTATTGGAGCATTTCACTCTGGGCGGGTCTTAATTGCCCGGTCAGCGTGAAATCGCGGTCGGGGGCTGATCGCGATTAGCGGCCCATTTCCCGGCCAGTCACGGGCCCGCCGATTGTGCCTGCCCACCAAGGGTAAAATCCAAGCTCTGGAGTGGGACTTGAACCCGGAACCTTGTGGCTCAGAGGTAGCACATGAGCCACAGTTGGCAAAGGGGAAGTCAAGTGACTGAGACATTGCAGAGATCAGGCAACACATGTCATGGCCATAAAGAAAAGACAGGGAGAAGATGATATGAAACAATTCAAAGGTAAATCCTGAGGACCGATGACGAAATAAAGTCATCGGGTGGGCAGTGCCAATAGTTTAGAACATCCATGGTCTAATGTCCAGGTTTGGAGTCAGTTTTGGGGAAAAGGCTAGATTCCATCTGTCCCCTTTAATGAGAGGCTTATCTTCAGACACAATATTAATATCAAAATGAAAGAATTCTCAGGGCGATGGGGAGATGGTGGTGCAGTGGTAATGTCAATGGACTAGCAATCCAGAGGCCCAGGCTAGTGCCCTGGAGGCATGGGTTCAAATCCTACCATCAGTCCCATAAATCTGGAATATAAAGCTGATCTCTGTGATGGTGACCATGTGACTATCATCAGTTATTGTAAAAACCCATCTGCTTCACTAAAGGGAAGGAAACCTGCTGTCCTTACCTGGTCTGGCCTACATGTGACTCCAGACCCACAGCGATGTGGTTGACTCTTAACTGCCCTAGCAAGCCACTCAGTTCAAGGGCAATTGGGGATGGGTAACTTGCCAGTGACACCCACATCCCATGAAAGAATAGAAAGAAATGATTCCATGATCCTATATTCCTGTTAGGCAAGGCTCCGCATGTGGAATGCAGATTGGATGCCAACCTGTATTGGGCACCTTCCCCATTGGTTGGCTTAAAATGGTGGCAAGGTCCGAATCCACGGGAATGCTGCGGGGCCACCAACGATTTCAACCATCCACCAATCCACTCCTGTCACAGGGGCAGGGCTAAAATTGGGCCTATAATCCCTGGTTGGGAGTCGAGTGTTTGCCCATATGGAGATGGCTGTGAGCTATCTATACGAGGAAAAAAAAATCCTTAATAACCGAACAGATTTTCACGTTCATGCCTGTAGAATGGGACAGCCCAACATTTGATATTTTTTTTTATTATATTGATCTGTGGCTGATCTCAATCCCAGTTCACTGGAAGCCAGCCAGCATTGCAGACAGGTTAAATCTTTCTGCAAAGTATTAAATCTAGCCTGCTATTGTGAAGCGTAGTAGGTTATCTATGGAGAGCCCACAATAATCATTTTCCCAGTTCCTTCTAATCGATCGCATTTCTTTTTTTATTTTATTACGGCTGCCAAGTGTTTCCATCTTTTATAATTGCGCTGTTGTCAGCAAAGCTTTGAATTTATTAGGAAGATGCTTTCCATGTCTACTATTGGGAAAATTTTTCTAAGTGTGGGGCTTTTCTGTGTGCAAGAGTACACGCACATATGAATTACAGTTCTGCTTGTGTTTACCTCAACTCTTCTCACGTGGGACCCTTTACACACAATTCACAAAGTTGTGCTGCATCCGATTAAAATGGTGATACAAGAACAATTTGCATCCAGCTCGAGCCCTTAAAGTAGAAAAATCATCCCCAGGAATTTCACACAAGTGTCGCCAAACAAAAACTGAGCCGAAAGCAATTTCAGGAGAGATGATGAACATCGGTGAAAGAGATGGGTTGGAGAGGATTTCTTAAAGCAAGAGAGAGAGAGAGATGGAAAGGTGCAACATAGAAATAGTTGCAGCTCATTCAGCCCCTCAAGCCTGTTCTGCCATTTAATTAGATGATTGTCGACCTGTACTTTAACTCTATTGACCTGCTTTTGCCCCATGTTCCTGGATACCCATTACCTAATGAAAATCTATTGGTTTAAGGGGGGAATTCCAAACCTTAGAGCCAAAAGAGTTAAATCTATGTCCATCAATGGTGGGGAGAGTGGAATGGAGGATGCACAGTACCAGAATTGGAGGAGTGCAGAGATCTCAAAGGGTTATAGATCTTGAGAAGGTTACAGATGTTGTAATATGCCTTTAAGGGATATCAGCATGGCATCACTGGAAGGGAAGTGTGTCATGTGATCCAGTCTTAGTTTCATTTTAGCTTTGAGCAGAGTACTCGCACACAGCTCTGATGCCTTCAAGCTTTATACCTATGTATAACTGTTCTCCAGCACCTAGCCTTAATAAATGAACTCACAACATGTTTACACAAATCCCCTATGAGTGATTGGTACCCTTGTGTCTTCTACAGTAAATAAGCCCAAGGTATTATATCATTATAATAACACAACATGGTGATCAGCAGTGGTGAGTCAGGTGGCAGCAAGGTTAAGTACAGGTAAGACGACATGGTGAACAGCCTTAGGTCATGTTACATGGCTTGAGACAACCATTGATGTGCTGGTCGGACCGCAACAAAGTGGCAGAGTTGGAGAGTGTTGAAAATGCAATGTGCTGACTGCGAAGGAAAGCTTTAGAGACACAGCAGCGAGCTAGTGCTCAGGCAAAGAATTGGTAAGCAGACAGATCCGTCATGGTGAGACTGGAGCGCATAGCCTGTCAGTTCTGTGAGTGGGACAGTGCGTCAAGAGGACCAGCACTGGGTTAGCTCCGTTGGGAGAGGCGAGCGACCAGGGTGCAGGCTGGATCGACAGCGAGCAAGGGAGAGTCAAACAAAGGAAAAAAAATCATAAAAATTGAGCCAGAGAAGGTTGCAATCATAATGGGTGGCTTCGGGAGTTGCTGAACAATGAATTGAATACAAAGCAAAGGTGCCATTACTTCATGGCGCGTTCCCGCCTCAACTCGTCTTCATGGGCAGTGCTTCAGAAAAGCGCGTGCAATTGGCTACAGCGACACTCATCCCAGGTACTGGAGAAGAAGGAAGGTCAAAGGGATATGTCCAGAATGTCCACAAAATGCCCCAGTTTGAATTGGAATGCAGATGACCTATTGATCGAATTCAAAATGTTTAAACAGCGTACAGATCTGTAGTTTCTTGATTCAGGTGTGTCTGAACTAGGCAAGCAAGCCTTAAAATCTCTACGGGCTGAACACTTCAGGATCAACAGAAAAAGAGCTAAAGAATCCTCAAAAGATATGGGCTACATTGGAAGACCGGTTTAGAATCAGGTTAAATTTCCTTATTCATCAATTAGAGTTTATGTCATTTTGACAACAGCCTGCAGAATCCATAGACCACTTCATTCTCGGAAGCAGAGAAAAGGGTACGTACTGTGATTTTTCAAATGCAGAACTAGCAGACAGAATTGTTGAGTTGGTGATCGCATCCACTCCCATGGAAGCATTCCGGAAAGATCTGCTAGACATCTGCCTCGAAGAGCTACTCAAGGATGGCCATAAATACAAAATGATCCTTGCAGGTCATCAAAGCTCACAGGTCCAAATGCAGTCCCAATTTTTGACACGGTCACTAGAACACCCAAACCAAGCAAGACATGTGGAAGGTGTGGGCTTCAAGGAAATGCCCAGCCTTTCATCATTTCTGCAAGGTATGTGGCAGAAAGGCCCATTGGCAGCAAATGTACACTACAGCAAAGGCTGATGGCAGCTACAAAGAGCCGTGCACTGATCCATTCCAGCTCCTCAACCACCGTACAGTCCTGCTGCACCTAGGACTAAATGCAACCAGGAGTGACATCCAAGAATGACAATCCCAAAGATCGCTGTGAGCAATTAAAGAAATCTCCAGATAAGGGTTACCATCACAAGATCTGGGTGCACCAGCAGATTACCTTTACGCTTTACAGACTCATAGATTCACCAGTCCTACACCCTTGTGTAATGGTAACTAAACATGAACATGTATAGTAAATAGTTATACTTCTTTGGAAGGGGGGAAAGTATCTTTAAGGAGAAAGGGGGATGTCGTAATACGTCTTTCAGGGATTTCAGCATGACATCACTAGGAGGGAAACATGTCACGTGATTTAGTCTTAGTTTCACTTTTGTTTTGAGCAGAGCACACACAAACACAGCTCTGATGTCTTCAAGCTTTATATCTATGTATAACTGTTCTCATGTACCTAGTGTTAATAAATGACCCCACAACATGTTTACCAACTCCCTTATGAATGATTGGTGCTTTGTGCCTTGGACAGTAAATGAGCCCAAGGTATTCTATCATTATAATAACACAACAACAAAGGAGATGAGGCCTTGGAGGGATTTCAAAATAAGGTTGAGAATTTTAAAACCGAGGCTTTGCCGGATCAGGAGCCAATATAGGTCAGTGAGCACAGCTGTGATGGGTGAACAAGGAATCAGGTAGCAGAGTTAAGGAGGACACATAAAAACATATTATTGTTTCAAATACTACAATGGAATGGATTTGACTGTAGTCACGTCCCAGATGTAAAAGCCCTCCAGAGAGAAAAAAAAAAACTGCTCCAGACAGTTGCAGGGATGAAGGGTTAGTCCCATACATAAAAGTCCAGTCCCTAACTCACTTCCTTACTTAATTGCAAGGGCAAAAAGCTGGTGTACCTCCTGCACTGCCCAGTCGCAGAGGAGAATGAATACTGATTAATTCAGTGCACCACCCTGCTCCAAGGGTGATCATTGTCTAACCTCCTTCCCCAATGAGTCCTGTCCTTATATGTTTTTAATAGGTTAGTACAGATCTGCCTACTGAACGTCTCGCTGAGTACACAATGGTAGCAATTCTCATTCAGTACACATTACATCTTCAGACCCTTCAGCAGCTCTTGAGATTACTGTTTAAAGTAAAATCACCGCAATGTATTTTTTATATATATATATATATATTTATTTTTCTTTTCCCCTCCATTTAGGCCTGAATGAATTGTCAGTTTATAGCTGCTGGTCCTGATAGATGAATAACTTTGAACCATGAGCAGGTTATTAGATTCCTGGCAGGGCAGGAGGAGAGTTTTAATTAGCTGAGAAACCATTTTAAAAGCTGGTGGTAAACTGATGGTTTCACTCATCCTTGAAACTAGTCTTTGCTGCGCAGCAAAACAGGTACTGTGAAGCCAAGAGAGGCTTAAAATGAAGGGAGTGCTTTCACTTGCCTGCGTTTTCATGTCTGAAGGATATATGGAGTGGTTCATTCCACCTTAGCAGGTTGAGTGCCAATAAATACATGGGCCCATGGCTTAATTATGTATGGCAAAATGGAGGTTTCAAGTGTAAAAGGTTCATTGAAACCTTTTAAAAAGGCAGAAATGTGACAGCCTGTGTGGAACCTGCCATTGATCGGTTTCCCAAATCCCAAGGCTGGGGCCATTGAACTATCCGTGTGACGAAAGTATAATCATTTTCATAATGTTTTTCTGGTTTATCGTGAAGTAGGTTTATGGGGGGGTAAGTATAGGTGATTCGGTCTGTGTGGTTCAATTACATTTGGAGTCAAGTCAACCGTAAGCTTGAAATTATCAAGAGAAACTAGTTCTAGAAAAGTGCTTGAAATGCTAATGAATAAACATGGATGCTGGTTTAGCATGTAAGGTGTGAAGGGAATTTGTATTTTTAGATAAATGAATGGATTGTTGGATTTCAAAGGGAGCTTAGTCTGTTTACAATTAGCCAGATAAGCAAGGCTAAGGAGTGTGTTTATTTTTCCCAAAGGTTACTCACAAAATTGGCAACATTAAAGTTTTTATATTATGAGGAAGATACAACTTCAAAGACATATGGAACAATAGAATTTACATATTAAAAAGACAGAAACATATATAAAGGAGAATGAAAGGCTATGTTGGAGAAGGCCATGTAAGATCTAACAGCAAGACTGAACAGGAAGGATCAAAGATTTTTGTCCGTACAGTCACTTAAGCGATGTAAACAATTAGATAGAAAAGTAGTGTGAAACAGCCTTCAAGAAGCTTCTAGCCATTTGTACATAAGCCTGCTATGTAATGAAACTGACGTTGGGGAAAATCCATTTGGAATTCCATTGTCAAGTGGCTATTGTGTTAACTTGCTGGCACTGTTTTAAATCTAAAATCTATTTTGGACTGTTGCCTTAAAGGTGGATGTAACTGGGAATCAGGTTAATTAGGAATTTTAAGACTTGTTATAGTAATAAGTAATTGCAGTCTTATGTATGCGCTTGAAATCTTATTTTGTTGATAAATATTTTAATCTAATGTTTAAAATCTGTGAAGGTCTCAGTGGACTTTCAGTGCATGCGTTTTCTTATAATAAATACAAATTGCAAAACTGTTGTGGTAGCACGGCCAAGTTTCCCTTGTGGATTTGGTCCACCTGGCTCATATCATCTGCCACTACATAACACCCAGCACGAGTGCTCACACGTATAATTGTGCACCAGGTGTGCTCGGGTGGTGCTCGATTGGACCTGTTGCAGTTTGTTTGGTATAATTCCTATGTGGGAACAATTCCAAACTACCAAACCCTCCCCTGGTCCATAAAGTTGCTGAGAGATTTAAGAGGTAGCCTGCCCCTCTAGAGCGCTGAGGAAATGACTGCCTCTCCTGCAAACTTGTGTCGCTGTTCTGCTCTGTAATATCTACTACCCTTCTGTGTGGCTGTCTCTCTACTTTTCTATCTAATTGTTTACATTGCTAAAGTGACTGTACAGACAAAAATCTTTGATCCTTCCTGTTCACTCTTGCTGTAACACCCATGGGAATATTCGGGGAATTGTCATAAATTGGATCAATTTCTCCCCTTACTCCAGAACTTGGACTGACTCCCCCCGCCCCCCATTGCTACATTAATACTAGAATTAGTATCTGGCCTTAAGAGGTAGGAGGGGGGAGAGCAGAGCAGAGCAGTGTGCTGAGTTTCCACCCACCCTAAACAATGCCACTAATGTCTCAAAATGCTTCACAACCACTCTTGAAGTGTGGTCAGCATTGCCAAATGCAGCAGCCAAATTGCATACAGGAAGTATCCTCAAACAGCACTGCTTCCACTCCCCGGGGAGTGTATTATACCGTGAAGTGGGCACGTTTACTCGGACAGGTTACATGATAAATGTAGACTTGAGAATTCATAGTGGAAATACATAAAAACAAGCACAGGCCCAAAGTTTCCTGGAATGTTTCGGTGAAGTTGTGCTGCTTTTCCTGAAGAAATTGGAACAAGGCTGATTTTACTCCAAAGCATTGCTACGTGTGAATTTCCTCGATCATGTGCGGAGCTCCTAAGTTGCTTCCAACTAGCTAATTAGCAAAGCTCTGCCAAATGCAAAGTAAAGGACAGAGGGTGCACATTTCATGCATTCCCGTCCGTTCTGAATGGCTGTAAATTCTCTTCCCCCACTTTATACGCTCCAATTTCAAGGAGCTAAGATCCCAACTTCTGGTATGTCATAGAAATGCTTTCTCAATATCTCCTCGGGCAGAATTTTCTTCCCAATTAAGGCCGACCCAGCGTGTCACGCACCCGGAAGTGCTGAGCGCTCCCTGTGCGGGCGGTGGGGGGGTGGGGGGAGGAGGCTGAGCTGGGGCCTGCGCTCTTTCGTGCACGCGCGCGAAAGAGCGCAGAAATCTCCCTGAGGCACGGAGCTGCCTCAGGGAGTTTAACTTCACTGTGAAAAATTTAAACAAAGAAAAAAAAAATTTCAGACATGTCCCCTCATGTGACAGTGTCACATGAGCTGGGACCTGTCAATGAACTTTAATAAAAAAAATGTATTTGATTTATAAATCCTTCGTGAAACCTCATCCCGCCTGTGGATGAGGTTTCATGATAAATACAGAGGCCGCCTGGGCTCTTCGCCTGCCCCCCCCCGCCAACCTTAAGGCTGGAAGGGCAGTTCTGTTAATCCTTCAAATGAGTTTTTAGATGGCTTTAATAGGCTTTTGACAGTTTGGCGGGCGCACAGCCGACTCCGGTGCGCGCCCGCCGACCTGAAGATCGGAATGACCCGGGGTGACGTTGGGACACGTCATTTTACGCATCGGCGAGCGGGACCCGCCCCCGCACGGCGACCCGAAGATTCTGTCCCTCGTGACGCCCGACCTGAATTTTCTATGTCATTTGCTTTGTTAAGAAGAAACAACTTTCACAATTGCACTTTCTTAATCAAGGTACGCAAGAGCGCGCAAAACCATTGGTGGCTTCAGGTTTCAATTTTCACAGCACCTTGATATGAAGTGAAGGTATCCAGCTCAGCAAGTTTGACAATCAGAACCGTCTCATTTTCAGACCCTGAATAGACAATGCAATTCCTAGAATGGATTCCAGCCTTTTCCTGGCTAACTTTAATTCCTTTGGATAATATCACCACCTTCAACACCTCTTTGTCCTTTCGTCTGTGACACCTTTTGGTTATCTCCACCTATCACTGGTCCTTTACCCAGCCCTTCTTGTCCCAACACCCCCCACCCCACTCCCCTTAAACCAGCTTATATTTCACCCCTTTCCTATTTTTACTTAGTTCTGTTGAAGGGTCATGAGGACTCGAAACGTCAACTGCGCTCCTCTCCGCCGATGCTGCCAGACCTGCTGAGTTTTTCCAGGGATTTCTGTTTTTGTTTTTGTGTTGCAGAAGGTTTGACATTTTTGTTCACTGCCAGCGGAGTTTCCATTGGTCTCCTACCTCTGGTGTGCCCTGGGGAGGCTGGCATCACAGTGCACTGCGACTATTCTGAATTAGTCCATGGCCAATTCGATTCACGAAGAATGAGGATATGGGAAAACTGCTGAGGAAGACCATAAATCTACCAATCTTGAAGAATCCACCATTAGAGAGTAAAAAAACCCTCTCTTTTTCTTGTTTCTCCATAACGCTTCCCCAAACCACCATCGATCGATGATAATCCCACTACAATGTTTCTGCAATGGGTTGTCTCACGGATCTTGGAACAGTCAGTATTAGTTTTTTTTTTATTCCTTCACTCTGTCATCTTTTAGCCATACATAATGGAAAATGTGCTGCTTCTTCCCGAGAAACTAATAGAAAATAAAACGCCTCACTCCTCAAAAGGTTAAGCTGCAACAGCAAAGAAATGGGGATTGCAGCAAGAAACAAATTGTACCAACAGCAAATGTGTTTTTATTTCAATAAATGCCTGTGGCTCTGCATCTTCAATCAGATCCGTCTCATTTTCAGACCCTGAATAGACATTGCAATTCCCAGAATGGATTCCAGCCTCTTCCTGGCTAACTTTAATTCTGCCATAAAACTAGGCCTCACAGCAGCTAATGGGATAATGCATGATGGGGGCAATTTTCAGTGAGGGAATGTTTACTGAGGGATCTGCTCCCTACCGCTTCTAACAGGAAGGCTTGGCAGGGATTGCTCCTTTTTAAATTATTCTCCAGCACTGTCACTATCTTCACTAATCTGAATCAGGCCCGGGAGTAGGCTGTTCAGCCCTTGGAGCGATTCAATTAGATCATGGTTGATTTGCATCTTAGGTTCATTGGCCTACCATGGTTCCATAACTCTCAATAGCCTTGCTTAACAGAAATCTATCAATCTCAGTTTTGAAACTTTCAGTTGATTCCCAGTCTCACCAGTTATTTTTTGGAGAGAGTGTTCCAAATTTTCACTATCCTCTGTTTGAAGAAGTGCTTCCCAATATTACCTCTGAATGACACAGCTCTAATTTCAAGGTTGTCCTCTTTGTTCTGAACTTGCCCCACCAGAGGAAGTAGCCTATCTCCATCTGACCTAACAACTTTTAAAAATCGTCTCAAACACCTCGATTTGATCGCCCCTCGATTTTCTATACTCAAATAGAATCATGGAAATTTATGGCACAGAAGGAGACCATTCAGCCCATCAAGTCTGCCCTGACTGAAAAAGAGATATCCAGCCGAGTCCCACTTTCCTTCTCTTGGTCTGAAGCCCTGTAGGTTAGGGCACTTCAAGAGCACATACAAGTGCTTTCTAAATATGATGAGGGTTTCTGCCTTTACCATCCTTTCAGGCTGTGAGCTTCAGGCCCTCACCACCCTCTGGTGAAAAAGATTCTCCTCAACTCTCCTGTAATCTCTCTACCAATTACTTCAAATCTACGCCCCCTGGTTATTGATCTCTTTGCTAAAGGGAATAGGTCCTTCCTAGCCAGAAGGAAAAACTAATAAAACTGGGAATTTAGAATACTGGTCCAAACTGGTCTTGTATGCTTTAAAATAGAACACCAGTAAAACTGGGAATTTAGAATACTGGTCTGAACTGGTCTTTTATACCTTAAAATGGAACACCAGTAAAAACGGGAATTTAGAATACTGGTCTTGGTGAATTCCTGCAGTGCATCTTGTAGATGGTACACACTGCTGCTACTGTGTGTTGGTGGTGGAGGGAGTGAATGTTTGTGGATGGGGTGCCAATCAAATGGGTTGCTTTGTCCTGGACGGTGTCAAACTTCTTGAGTGTTGTGGAAAGCTGCACTCATCCAGGCAAGTGGAGATTATTCTATCACACTCCTGACTTGTGCCTTGTAGATGGTGGACAGGCTTTGGGGAGTCAGCAGGTGGGTTACTCGCCACACGATTCCTAGCGTCTGAAATGATGGAGTTAATTGTAATAACATGGTCTGTTGCTTCTACAAGGAAACCTGCTCTAGTGATGTTGAAGTGACCAAAATGATTTGGATTAGCAAAATCAACCTCGATATTTCCCCAGCAAAGCATAGGGTGTCCTGTAATTTTGAACGGATGGATGTATGACTCAGTGCTGAGCTTGGTGGCCCTATTAATGCCAAACAGACGTGACACATACCATCAGGAAAGCAAATTCAGAAGAGAGCGGTTTGGAAAACAATCACAACAGTGTCACTTTTTTTGCGTGATAAAATATTGCACCCTTGAATTTTTAAAATGGATTATTTAAATTCTTCCTACCGCACACCATTCATCCACTGGCAGAGGGGGCCTGCACTCAAATTATCATGGCCCCCTTATTGACAGCTGTTGCAAGGTGTGCAACAGCAATCCTGGCATGTCATGTGCTTGAAGCGGCCAACCTGACACTTGCACTGAAAAGCAATCCTAGACTGGGTGTTGAAGTCAGGCTTGAATCCATGACCAAAACAAAAACAGAATTACCTGGAAAAACTCAGCAGGTCTGGCAGCATCGGTGGAGAAGAAAAGAGTCGACGTTTCGGGTCCACACGACCCTTCAGCAGAACTGACGTATAGTTAGGAGAGGGGTGAAATATAAGCTGGTTTAAGGTGGGGGGCGGGGGGAGAGAAGTTGGGGGTGGGATGATTGTGGAGATAAGCAAGCAGTGATAGGAGCAGATAATCAAAAGATGTCACAGACAAAAGGATCAAAGAGGTGTTGAAGGTGGTGATATTATCTAAGAAAAGTGCTAATTAAGAATGGATGACAGAACACACAAGGTACAGCTCTAGTGGGGGTGGGGTGGAAAGATTGACAAGGTATTAGTTGTAGATTTAAAAATAATGGAAATAGGTGGGAAAAGAAAAATCTATATAAATTATTGAAAACAAAAAAAAAAGGTCGTTGACAGGGCCCTCAACCGTGTCCGGCCCATCTCCCGCGCATCCACCCTCATGCCTTCTCCTCCCTCCCAGAAACATGATAGGGTCCCCCTTGTCCTCACTTATCACCCCACCAGCCTCCGCATTCAAAGGATCATCCTCCGCCATTTCCGCCAACTCCAGCATGATGCCACCACCAAACACATCTTCCCTTCACCCCCCCCGGCGGCATTCCGTAGGGATCGTTCCCTCCGGGACACCCTGGTCCACTCCTCCATCACCCCCTACTCCCACCTATGGCACCTCCCCATGCCCACGCAGAAGATGCAACACCTGCCCCTTCACTTCCTCTCTCCTCACCGTCCAAGGGCCCAAACACTCCTTTCAAGTGAAGCAGCATTTCACTTGCATTTCCCCTAACTTAGTCTACTGCATTCGTTGCTCCCAATGCGGTCTCCTCTACACTGGAGAGACCAAACGCAAACTGGGCGACTGCTTTGCAGAACACCTGCGGTCTGTCCACAAGAAAGACCCAAACCTCCCTGTCACTTGCCATTTTAACACTCCACCCTGCTCTCTTGCCCACATGTCTGTCCTTGGCTTGCTGCATTGTTCCAGTGAAGCCCAACGCAAACTGGAGGAACAGCACCTCATCTTCCGACTAGGCACTTTACAGCCTTCCAGGCTGAATATTGAATTTAGCAACTTTAGATCTTAAACTCCCCCTCCCCCCATCCCCACCCCGTTTCCTCCCCCTCCCTTTTGTTTTTTTTTGTTATTTTTTTTTTGTTTTCAATAATTTATATAGATTTTTCTTTTCCCACCTATTTCCATTATTTTTAAATCTACAACTAATACCCTGTCAGTCTTTCCACCCCGCCCCCACTAGAGCTGTACCTTGAGTGTCCTGCCATCCATTCTTAATTAGCACTTTTCTTAGATAATATCACCACCTTCAACACCTCTTTGTTCCTTTTGTCTGTGACATCTTTTGATTATCTGCTCCTATCACTGCTTGCTTATCGCTACAACCACCCCACCCTCAACTTCTCTCCCCCCCGCCCCCCACCTTAAACCAGCTTATATTTCACCCCTCTCCTAACTATACTTCAGTTCTGCTGAAGGGTCATGTGGACCCGAAACGTCAGCTCTTTTCTTCTCCACCAATGCTGCCAGACCTGCTGAGTTTTTCCAGGTAATTCTGTTTTTGTTTTGGATTTCCAGCATCCGCAGTAGTTTTTTGTTTGAATCCATGACCTTCTGACTCAGAGATGACAGTGCTACCAATTGGGTCAAGGTTGAGCTTTTCGTGACGGGATAACCTGTGTTGACGGTGTTGATTGGGGCTTGATGGGCTCTTCTTATCCATCGGTTTTGTAGCTATGTTGACCAGAACATCTTGAGATCCCTTCTAGTCCTCTTTGAATAGCGCCATGGGATCTTTTTTTCCCCCCCCCCCCAGTATTCATTCTCGGCACGTGAGCATCCCTGGCGAGACCAGCCATTATTGCCCGTCCCTAATTCCCCTCGAGAAGGTGGCGCTGTGCCACCTTCTTGAACTGCTGCAGTCCACATGGTTTAGGGACACCCACGGTGCTGGTAGCGAGAGAATACCAGGGCCGGGATTTTCCATGCCCGCCGGTGTCGGGCGTGTTCGGTGGCGTGAGCAGACAAAGTGGCGCGATCAGTTTCACGACGGGGTGAAACCAGTTCGCTCGGCCCACCCATGGAGGGCCACGTTCTCTGCCATTGGGTGTCGGGAACCTCATTGTAATACATCAGCATATCGTTATTAGGCTTGCCCATCGGAATCACCGCTCCCTGCTGGACCGTCCACCCACATTAGTAGGAAAGCATGCCGGTGTAGAACGCCTCTTGACAGCTGTGATGTGCAGAAGTTGGGGATTTCCTGCCAAGGCTTTGCTCAAATTGCGGGCATCCGAGGAGCAGAAGATGCTGGAGCCCGGCACCAATGGCACACTGGAGGAGCGTCCATGGCTGGGTGGATTCTCACGGACACGGCTCTCCTGCGAAGCAGCTCACGGAAGCTGGAAAGTCACCGTTGGTGCTCATACCGGGCGACGGTTGAGTGGGGGTGGGAGAGGAAAGGCTAGGATCGGCTGGGAGAGGAAGAGATGTCAGGATGGGGGAGAAGTTGGAGGAGGAAAATGAGAGTGAGAGGATGGGGGAGGTTGGAGGGGAGAGGGAGAACTGGGGGAGGAGGGGGTAATGGAGGGAGAATACTGCAACTGGGGATGTAGGTGTAAGGCGGGGTGGTGGAAGGTGCAAGGGAAGGAGTGCGGCGAGGGGAGGGGAGGGTGGCCAGGGGAGGAAGGGGCGCGGAGAGGGGAGGGTATCCAGGGGGAGGAAGGGGTGCGGAGAGGGGAGGGTATCCAGGGGGAGGAAGGGGTGCGGAGAGGGGAGGGTATCCAGGGGGAGGAAGGCGTGCGGAGAGGGGAGGGTATCCAGGGGGAGGAAAGGGTGCCGAGAGGGGAAGGTATCCAGAGGGAGGAAGAGGTGCGGAGAGGGGAGGGTATCCAGAGGGAGGAAGGGGTGCGGAGAGGGGAGGGAGTAAGGGTTGAGGATGAAGTAGGAGTGGAGGAAGGAGTCAGGAAAGGGGTAGGAGTAAGGCTGGAGGAAGAAGTGAAGCTGGAGGAAGCGGTAAGGAGTCGGTGGGGGGGTGGGACTAAGGGTGGCAGAAAAGGTAAGGGTGGAGGAAGGAGTTGGGAAGGGAGAGGGATAAGCAGGGGAGGAGAGTCCAGGGTGGGTGGGTGAGATGACAGCGGGAGGTGGGGAAGGGTTTCCAGGGGATGAAGGGAGGTAAGGGGTGTGAAGGGGGGGAAGGGATACTGTGGGGGTAAGGGGTGTGGAGGGGTGTAGAGGATGTGCAGGTAAATGTGCACAGGAGGGGTCAGATAGGTCCATGTCTGCCTCCTGGGGAGTGAACTGAGGGTGGCTGTGGTATGGAGGAAGGGTGTGATTGACTGAGGGCAGAGGGAGGCAGTAGGGTGGGAGGGTGAGGGTTCAACGGTAGCGATAGAAGGGACGGCGAGGCTGGTTGGTGGGGACTCTGAGGCAGACATGGAGGAGGCCGGGGAGGTGAATGTGGATGGAGGTGGAATTTTCGGGAAGGAAGGGAACATGCACATTCACCTGGACATCCCCGAAGGAAAAGGGTTGTGGCTGGTAGGTAACGGGAGGGGAAGGTGGAAGGTGATGCCCAGCGCTAGAGGGGTGGGGGTCAACTGTGATGGGGGAGAAGAAATGGGTGACTGGGGAGGGTAAAAGTCGGAGGAGCGCAGAATGCAGTGAAACCAGAAAGTGAAACGAGAGTGGTGGTGGGGGTAGAGATCATGTGCTGCATGGGAGTGTGGTCAGTGGGTGGGTGGAGATACAGGTCAGCAAGGATGGACAACTGAAAGCGAACCCCAGCAGGCAGCTGAAAATGCTCATTGAGGTGAGTGTGAAATGTGAAGGATCCGTGTGCGTGGGAAAATGCTTGCACGAGGCTCCGAAAGGCCCTGCCACACACACACTTTTCCCTCCAAATCACTCATGGGCTGACTCCTCCCTCTGCCATGACCGGTCTTCCAGGCTGCTTATTTCCAGCTCTTCAATGGAGGAGGTGTCCCCTTGGCTGGAGGTGAGGACCTGGATGGAGCTGAGGGACTGGCTGGCTGAGGGTGTTGGTCACTTGGCAGAGCTCCCTGTGAGATAATTAGTGCCTGGCAGCAGAGTCAAAGCAAGAGAGAGAGCACTCACGTTGGCGTTGAGAGAGGGATGATGTGGTGCAGGATCCTCAGGTGGGTGTTTGCCGCCGAACTCACTGTTGCCACAGGCAGGGTCCACATCCTCACCAGTCAGCGCGATGGTACGCTCGTCAAAGTGAGTGAGGGACCTAATGTGGGCCACTCCACCCCTGATCTGGGACCTCGCCCTGCTTTTGTGAGCCAGCTTCTCCTGCATGAAAACAGATGGAGAGAGTGTGAGCGGGACACATGGCGCTGTGTGGAATGTTTGTGTGGTGACCGGAGCCATGGACAGGATGAGGACATGAGTTCGAGAGGTTATGAGCCTGATGGAGATGTGAGGGTGTGTGTGAGAGTTAGTGGCATTGCCTCTTGAGATGTGAGATCCCTGTGGATGTGTGATGGGTTTGTGAGTGCGTGAATGATGAGAAGAGTGAGTTAACCTGGCAGAACGGATGAGACCATTCATCCTGTAGTGGCACTGGGTGGCTGTCCTCTTTTGGTGTTGACCACCGCCTCCCAAGCCTGGTTGGTAATGCCGCTGCCCATCCTGCAGCCAAAGCAGGGGGCATCGTGGCGGGTCTCCACGGCATCCAAAAGGCGTTCCAGTGACGCATCATTAAACCTGGGGGCTGCAGTCTTTTTTGCCTTTTGTGGGCATCTTCCCTGCAGTAGTCGTGGCCTGGAAGCATTGAGACTTTAAATATGGCGCCCAGTGCGATGAAGCGACGAGGTGATGGTGGGCGGTGAGTGAGAGCCCGCCTGCCATCGAAACGGCGTGTTTCCCAGGAATGCACAAATAATGTGGCGGGATTGGGATGATACGGCGTGAAAATCCACCATCGCATCCAGGGGGCAAAACATCCATTTTACCCACCCACTACTGCAGTTAGTGCAAATCTGGGATGATTCTGCCCGGAGTTTTGACCCAGTGACAGTGAAGGAACAGCGACACAGTTCCAAGTCAGAGTGGTGTGTGGCTTGGAGGGGAACTCTTAGGTGGTGGTGTTCCCATGTATCTACTGCCCTTGTCCTTCTAGATGGTAAAGGTCACGAGTTTGGAAGGTGCTGTCAAAGGAGCCTTGGTGAGTTGCTGCAATTCCACCTCTAGATGGTACACATTGCAGCCACTGTACATCAGTGGTGGAGAGAGTAAATGTTTAAGATGATGGATGGGGTGCCAATCAAGCCACTTATGCTAATCTAAGCTGGCTGTGGGACCTTGGTTTAGCATCGCATCCAAAAGACAGCACCTCCAACAATGCAGCACTCCATCAGTACTACATTGACAGCCTTTTTTGTGTCTTTGCATTTGAAAGGAACAATAATTCAGTAGCATTTATTGGGAGCAAACAAACAGAACAGACATTGTGGAGGAAACGTCTGCAGTTCCTCTTTAACAAGCTGTTAATACATTCAGTTTTGCTTTCATGAGGCAAGCCTATCTTTTGCGTGGGTGGAGGATATGCTTGGCGTGAAGGAAAACTACAAGTGAAAACCATCACCAACACAAATAATAGATGAGAAAGAAACAAAACAGCTAACAACTTCCACGATTACAGATTTTTGATGGTGTCTCAGGTGTGAATGGTATCTGTCTTGTGAATTCATATTGCCTCGGAGTTGGAATGTACGGAATGCCAACTTATTCCATTCAGTACAATGAAAAGAAAGAGAATGAAAGTGTCACAAGGGAAAAAGAGAGAGAGAGAGAGAGAAGTGATTAATAAAGAGCGAGAGCCAGCGGGGAAAAAAAAAACAATGGCCAAAAGGGAGAGAGCGGCGTGTGTAGAGACGCCAAGAGAAATGGAGAGATAGATAGAGCGAAAGACAGACGGAGAATGAAAGGGAAGGCGATAACTGGTGCTTAAATGAACCATCCCTGCTCCAGAAAGCAAATTAAATGCTCCCCCTTTTCATCAATAACTATTTCAGTTGCTACGCATGTGGGGTGCCTTGTAGTCTGCTGTGGGCAGTATTATTTCTAGTACTGGACACAGGTCCCATGCAGAAATCCTATTGAGGATACCCTCACTGACAAGTCATTGACAGAAACCCATTGGAGGGCAACTGACAGATAAGCCCCGCTTCCCAATTGCACTGTGGCGGTGGGATAGACAGAAGAGAGCATGGTTCCCATCCATCTTTTACAGCAGCCAGTCAAAGATGGATCTGTAGGCTGTCATTGAAGTGGACTATTGCTAATCCGGAGGCCTGAACTCTCTGATAGTTCTGCTGTGGTGGTCACAAGAGGATTTATCATCTCTCTGTTAGAGACATTTTAGCTGAGAGCCATTCCCTTTTAAGGAGGAATCTTCTGATCGTATACTTGTGAGATATGCATTCACATCAGCTAGCGGTTAATCAGTGCTAATGATAATTTTTATTCCATCCAGAACAGACTGAAACTCCTTCTCTCAGAAGGTGCCACAGGTCATGAATACACATAACTTAATCAGCGAGGGATAATTGGTGTATGATTATCCCCTATACTAGAAGAAAGGTGTGATTACGAGCAGCTTGTTCTGAATGCAATATAATGACTGTTTCAAAAAGTTTGACTGAGGGAAGGAGTATGGAAAACAGCAAGGAACAGATGGGGAGTGATAGGTAACCTACGGCCAGGTTTTGTGCCTGCATCAGACAACAGGGTGTGGTTTATCTTTCATTTGGGGATGTGTGGCTGCGACAGAGATGGCCTGTTAGTCTGCCTGACTGACTTTCCCGGAGGTGGGGGTCCAGAAACAAGTGTTAGTTAGGCACCTCATTTTCACATACGGGGGACTTCTCCCTGCTTCAGCTGGGCTGAGCAGATACTGGGATGTTGCCTTCGGCAATAATGGCGACAACGTACCCCAGATGTGCACCAGATGCTGTGTCCCTGAATTGGTCCTCCTTGCCTCCTCACGCCCATCAGCCTAGCCAGCTGTGCCCCCCCCACCTCCCGTAAATGAATAGAAAAAAAAAATTCTAGGTGATACTGCGCCTCATCAAGATGAGGACCGTCCCACATTTGGTTCCTGGGCTGGGGTAACAGATGTTAGCCTTCATCCAGGGGATGTGAGTGTCGCCGGCTAGGCCAGCATTTATTCCCCATCCTTGGTTGCCCTTGAGAAGGTGGTGGTGAGATGCCTTCTTGAACTGCCGCAGTCCCTGTGGTGTAGGGACACCCACAGTGCTGTTAGGGAGGGAGTTCCAGGATCTTGACTCTGTGGGATGCTGATATATTTCCAAGTCAGGATAGTGAGTGGCTTGGAGGAGAACTTGCAACTGGTGATTGGAATGCTACAGGTGAGCTCCTCAATCTCGGCATTAGGGAGAGGGGGAAATAAATTAATCTGATTTACTGGAAAGTCTAGGTGTGTATGTACACTAGGGGAGAACAAGTTCACGTTGGACTGAATTATGAATCATTGCCACTTGGGGTGGATGCTGCTTGATGGAACTGTGCGTTGGTAAATCGATCACCCAGTACAGCCACTGCTCCCTTCAACCAGGCTTCCCGGGGTCAAGCTCAGTGGATTTACCCTTATATTAAAATAATTCAGAATCGAGCTGGCTGGAGTGACAGACATGGTATATAGTCAATGGCCAGAGGCTGTAACTGAACTGGAAATAGCCACAGTCTGTACAATGGAGCTGGCAAATGGCCATGTCATTAATGAGCACAGTAAACAGCAATAAGATCTTTTCTAACATTGTACTTTTCAACTTGAAGAGGTGATGGAATTGGAGTATAACTGTATCCCAGTAAGAGCTAATATGTCATGACCTGACCATGTACCTTGAAGACTTTCATTTTCTATATGGCAACTTTTATGACTTTGGAATGTGTTCCAAAGAGCATTATGCAAACTCTGAAATGTAGTCACTATGACAGCAGCCAATTTGAGCAGAACAAGGTTTCTCAAACAGCAATGTGATAATAGCCAGATCATTTGTTATTTTGTGGATGTTGATTGAAGGAAATATATTGGCCAGGACACCAGGGTGAAACCTCTGCTCTCCAAACCTAGTGCTGTTAGATCGTTTACATCCACTCGAGAGAGAGAGAGAGCGCAGGGGGCACCTCATTTTAATGTCTCATCCAAAAGATGATCCCTCTGACAGTGCAGCACTCCCTCAGTTTTGAATACCAGCTTGAATTTTTCACACTCCAGCCACTGGAGCAGGACTGGAAGCCACAATCTTTTTTTTCACAAAAAATTATAAAAGTATATTCTAAAACATTTCAAATTGTAAATTACAGAAAGTGCAAAAAAAAATCCAACTTTTCTTCATACAGCGTGTTCCACTCTGAGGTGCCTCAATACAATTGCAACGCTCTTGATATTTACAATCCACAATCCATATCAGGTATGCAGCCCGAGGGGTTCTACGCAGTTTCCAGCCCCTTGGTATACTATGGCTGAAAGGCCTTAGACGTTGGCCTTGCATTTCTGCTGAGGTCACTCCAAGCTTCAGTGAGTCCCTTAGCACACCGTCCGGGACCTTGGAATGTGCCAGTCTGCCTCGCTCGGTCGTGGATAACTCTTTGCACTGGAAAGTCAGCGAGCTTCAGGCAGACCAAACAGCAATGTGATAAGAGCCAGATCATTTGTTATTTTGTGGATGTTGATTGAAGGAAAAATATTGGCCAAGACATGAGGGTGAAACCTCTGCTCTTCAAACCTAGTGCTGTTAGATCATTTACATCCGCCCGAGAGAGAGAGAGAGCAGGGGGCGCCTCATTGGCGCAAACCCACCCCATCCCACTCTCGACAAAAACCCACCCCATCCCCCTATTGACACAAACCCACCGCATCCCCCTCTCGACAAAAACCCACCGCATCCCCCTCTCGACAAAAACCCACCCCTTCCCCCTCTCGACAAAAACCCACCCTAACCCCCCTCGACACAAACACACCCCTTCCCCCTCTCGACAAAAACCCACGCCTTCCCCCTCTCGACAAAAACCCACCCCATCCCCCTCTCGACAAAAACCCACCCCATCCCCCTCTCGACACAAACCCACCCCATCCCCCTCTTGACAAAAACCCACCGCATCCCCCTCTCGACAAAAACCCACCCCTTCCCCCTCTCGACAAAAACCCACCCTAACCCCCTCTCGACACAAACACACCCCTTCCCCCTCTCGACAAAAACCCACGCCTTCCCCCTCTCGACAAAAACCCACCCCATCCCCCTCTCGACAAAAACCCACCCCATCCCCCTCTCGACACAAACCCACCCCATCCCCCTCTTGACAAAAACCCACCGCATCCCCCTCTCGACACAAACCCACCCCATCCCCCTCTCGACACAAACCCACCCCATCCCCCTCTCGACAAAAACCCACCCCATCCCCCTCTCGACACAAACCCACCCCATCCCCCTCTTGACAAAAACCCACCCCTTCACCCTCTCGACAAAAACCCACCGCATCCCCCTCTCGACACAAACCCACCCCTTCCCCCTCTCGACAAAAACCCACCCCATCCCCCTCTCGACAAAAACCCACCCCATCCCCCTCTCGACACAAACCCACCCCATCCCCCTCTCGACAAAAACCCACCCCTTCCCCCTCTCGACACAAACCCACCCCATCCCCCTCTCGACACAAACCCACCCCATCCCCCTCCCGACAAAAACCCGCCCCTTCCCCCTCTTGACAAAAACCCGCCCCTTCCCCCTCTTGACAAAAACCCACCCCTTCCCCCTCTCGACAAAAACCCACCCCATCCCCCTCCCGACAAAAACCCACCGCATCCCCCTCTCGACACAAACCCACCCCATCCCCCTCTCGACAAAAACCCACCGCATCCCCCTCTCGACAAAAACCCACCCCTTCCCCCTCTCGACAAAAACCCACCCCATCCCCCTCTCGACAAAAACCCAACCCTTCCCCCTCTCGACACAAACCCACCCCATCCCCCTCTCAACACAAATCCACCCCTTCCCCCTCTCGACAAAAACCCACCCCTTCCCCCTCTCGACACAAACCCACCCCATCCCCCTCTCGACAAAAACCCACCCCTTCCCCCTCTCGACAAAAACCCACCCCTTCCCCCTCTCGACAAAAACCCACCGCATCACCCTCTCGACAAAAACCCACCCCTTCCCCCTCTCGTCACAAACCCACCCCATCCCCCTCCCGACAAAAACCCAACCCTTCCCCCTCTCGACACAAACCCACCCCATCCCCCTCTCGACAAAAACCCACCCCATCCCCCTCCCGACAAAAACCCGCCCCTTCCCCCTCTCGACAAAAACCCACCGCATCACCCTCTCGACAAAAACCCACCCCATCCCCCTCTCGACAAAAACCCACCCCTTCCCCCTCTCGACAAAAACCCACCCCATCCCCCTCCCGACAAAAACCCAACCCTTCCCCCTCTCGACACAAACCCACCCCATCCGCCTCTCGACAAAAACCCACCCCATCCCCCTCCCGACAAAAACCCACCCCTTCCCCCTCTCGACAAAAACTCACCCCATCCCCCTCTCGACAAAAACCCACCGCATCCCCCTCTCGACACAAACCCACCCCATCCCCCTCTTGACAAAAACCCACCGCATCCCTCTCTCGACAAAAACCCACCCCTTCCCCCTCTCGACAAAAACCCACCCCATCCCCCTCTCGACAAAAACCCACCCCATCCCCCTCTCGACACAAACCCACCCCTTCCCCCTCTCGACACAAACCCACCCCTTCCCCCTCTCGACACAAACCCACCCCATCCCCCTCTCGACACAAATCCACCCCTTCCCCCTCTCGACAAAAACCCACCCCTTCCCCCTCTCGACAAAAACCCACCCCATCCCCCTCTTGACAAAAACCCACCCCTTCCCCCTCTTGACAAAAACCCACCGCTTCCCCCTCTCGACAAAAACCCACCCCTTCCCCCTCTCGACACAAACCCACCCCATCCCCCTCTCGACAAAAACCCACCCCTTCCCCCTCTCGACACAAACCCGCCCCATCCCCCTCTCGACAAAAACCCACCCCTTCCCCCTCTCGACAAAAACCCAGCCCTTCCCCTTCTCGACAAAAACCCACCCCATCCCCCTCTCGACAAAAACCGACCCCATCCCCCTCTCGACAAAAACCCACCGCATCCCCCTCTCGACAAAAACCCACCCCTTCCCCCTCTCGACAAAAACCCACCCCTTCCCCTTCTCGACAAAAACCCACCCCTTCCCCCTCTCGACAAAAACCCACCCCATCCCCCTCTCGACAAAAACCCACCCCTTCCCCCTCTCGACAAAAACCGACCCCATCCCCCTCTCGACACAAACCCACCGCATCCCCCTCTCGACAAAAACCCACCCCATCCCCCTCGACACAAACCCACCGCATCCCCCTCTCGACAAAAACCCACCCCTTCCCCCTCTCGACACAAACCCACCGCATCCCCCTCTCGACAAAAACCCACCCCATCCCCCTCTCGACAAAAACCCACCCCTTCCCCCTCTCGACAAAAACCCACCCCATCCCCCTCTCGACACAAACCCACCCCTTCCCCCTCTCGACAAAAACCCACCCCTTCCCCCTCTCTATCTCCTTTGCCAAGGCACATCCCAGAAGGAAGTGGAAAACGCTGTCTTCTTCTCTGCAACCACCTCGAGGGCGATGTGCGAAGGGGGTGAGAGGGCGGTGGGCTTGCAGGAAGGATCTGATGGGGAGAGTTTTTCTCACCACCAGCCAAGCTACATCTTGGCGCTTGTTTGAACATTCCGTTGATCAGGCATCCTGACTTTGACAGTCTGCTCAGGGTACCATCTGCCAGGATCCTTCTTCCCCAGGGCCTTCTGGACATCACGTGCGGACCACTGCCTGTTGGACTTGTGGCCAAAGGTGTTTTTCTGCAGCTGTACAACTCAGATGTAAGGGTGCGACCAACTGTGCCAAGCACGACACCTCATGTAACCCATTTGTGCCTTCTATTGAAGGCAGCCTTATTGTTTTGTAAGGCCAAGAGAATATGCACTGATCAGGAATATTTTGAGCTGTGCATTTTCAACATCAGCAACTCAGTTTCATGAAATTTATCCATTGCTTTGAAACACTTAAATCAATGGAGAGTTTGTCAGAATGTTTTGAGAGCTGAGTAAATGCTTTGTAATTGACAGCTGGATGTGTGAGTAATTACAGTCAGTCTTCAGTCTCTCTCGGTGGCGTTATTCCTGGTTCTTTCCTCTGGCTTGCTACATCTCAACCATGTCCATTCCTACCCGTTCCATTGCATTTGCGGTGGGTGATTGGATCAACGGGGGAAAAACACATTCAAATAGTCAGGAAAGCTCCATCTGAAAGTTACAAATGTGATCTGATTGATGTTAGTTTGTACCACCACCATCCTATGCAGCAGGCCAAGTTTATTGACATGAACAGGAATAGGCCATTCAGCCCCTCCAGCTTGATCGTGGCTGATGTGTGCCCCAACTCCAACTATTCACCTGAGATCCACATCCCTTACCTAACAAAAATATAAATCAACCTTTGTCTAGGAAGTTCCAGTTATCCCACTCAGAATCCATGGGTGTCTGGTGGTGCGTTACAGTTCACTCAGGGAGCCCAGGTTGCTGAGGCAACATACACTTTTTACATTCATGTTGTAATCTGAAGCTATGGATAGAGATGGTAGAGGCTCCAACGTTCTTTCCATCACATCGCTGACCAGGAATCTCTCTTGTCACCTACCATTGGCATGTGTTGGAAGGGTTTGTTGGCTGATACTCAACTTGCTTGGCCACATTGTGAACACCCTTTCCTTGGCCATCAAGTCCTGGAGTGAGACTTGAACCCAGAGCTTTCAGCTCAGAGGCAGGGACCACTACCGGCTGGGCCACAAGACCTCCTTCCCATAAGCCTTTAGGGGGTCAGAGCTCTAGATTTCCACTACCGTTTGTGTGTGGAAAAGTGCTTTTTGCTTTTCCCTCTTAGTTCTAATTTTAAGATGATCCCCCTTTTTACTTGATTTTCCCCACCGGACGAAACAGTTTCTCTGTATCTGCCCTTTCAAAACCTTTTAGTGCTTTGAACACCTCGGTCAGATCACCCCTCAATCTTCGAGGGAAACAAGCCAAGTTTATGCAGCTTGACCTCATAATTTGTGCCAATAAATTCTCAATTCGATTTTGACACCTTTACATGAGTATCACTCCAATATCTCCTGGTATACAGCTCCACCTTCTGTCTGATCCTTCGTCAAGCCCCTCATGATGTCCTCATACTGCCTGCCGCGGCCGGTGCTGTTGGATCTGGTAAACTCTGGTTTACGCTTTCTGTGTTGCCCTTCCGTCACTGGCAGACGTTGGCCATTCCACACAAGGCTGAGCCGCTATTTCATTGGTCAAGGATCTGCTTAGCTAGTTGAGTAGCATTCTTGAAGATGCTTTCTGACTGGCCAACTGCGATGTGCGCTAGTTTTAGTGCATCATAATACACCAGAAACTGCAGAGTAAAAAGGTCCAGGATTGTTGCAAATGGATAAATGGACCAAAAAAGTTAAACTCCATTTTAACCCACTGGTAATTCAGCCAGACTTGCAGGACAAACAATAATTTACATCCATGGAGAGCCTTTCAATATTTTTCCATTTCTGAATCCTATCTTGTGAAATTGGAGGTTTTGTGACTTACCCTTTGCCTCTAGTCAAACTGATAAATAACTCTTAAAATGCTTCTTGCATTCACAGGAACATTCTTCTACCCTGAAGCACTTTGCCACCCCTTAATCTTGCTTCTGTTTGAAGTCACAGCTTCACTCCCAGAGTGGATTCCCCACCTCGTGATACAGGCAAGAGTGCCCAAGGCGACGGGAAAGGATTGCAGGATCAGGCACAACCACGGTGGGCCGAATGGCCTCCTTCAGTCCTTTATCATCCTATAATTCTGAGATTAGGCATTCCCATTTTCTGAGCCCCCTCCCCCACAGTGAGCCGGCAATTTCAGGTCGGAGCTGAGACTGGCAGAAGGAGAAACTCCTGGAATGAGAAGCAGCGAGTGGACTTCGGAGAGCCAATGCCAGCAGCAAAATGGTACCAGTGGAACTGGGACCAGAGAGGAGGAGGGCACCAGTGATTAGGCTCAGGGGAGCCATATTGATTGGCAAGGTAAACGGCTGACAGACTTTAAAAGCCCGACATTCTTTACATCACAGACTTGAGCACAAAATGTAGCCTGACACTCCAGTGAAGTACTGAGGGAGTTCTTAACTGTCAGTGGTACTGTCTCTTCTGTCCAAATATCTCCATATGTGCCTTGGTGTCAAATATTTATCTGATAACTTTCCTGTGAAGTGCTTTGTGCTGTTTTGCTGTCACATGCGTTATATAAATGCAAATGTTTTTGAATTACCCTGGAGTTCGGGGAGCCTATGGTTCCCCCTTGCTTTCTTCATGGCAATGCCTTGGCCAATTAGAGTCAACTTGCCAGCCAATCAGCACCTTTTCCTCCTGTAGCATAAATTGTTGTGATCATTTGAAATTTGGCATTCTTGCATTTGTCCTGATGAGTGCAAGATGAAAAGCTTCTTCAACATGTCTCTCTTTTCAGCAACATTCAAGCTCCCTACTACCAAATGACTATTTAAATGCTTCTTGCATTTAAAATGTTCTTGTTGCATTATCACACTGTGGAAGCTTGCTGCCTGTATATTGACTGGCGTGTTCTTACATTACAACAGGTGACCACACATCAGAAGTATTTCTTTGGATGTAAAGTGTTTTGGGATGCCCTGTGTTCATGAAAGGCACTATGCACAAATGCAAGTCTTTTTTAATTTTTCCTTCTTAGAAAGTGAATCGCATTCAGGTATTAAAGATCCTTACTTTTTTAATTCATGGGATGTTTTATTGCCCTTGTTCAGAGGGCAGTTAAGAGTCAACCACATTGCTGTGGGTCTGGAGTCATATGTAGGCCAGGTGAGGGCAGCAGATTTCCTTCCCTAAAGGGCATTAGTGAACCAGATGGATTTTTCTGACAATTTTTTCAGATTTTTATTGAATTTAAATCTCACCACCTGCCATGGTGGGATTGGAATTCAGGTCCCCAGATCATCACCCTGGGTCACTGGAATACTAGTCCAGTGGCAATATCACTATGCCACCCACCTCCTGGAGGGTAGGAACAGGGTGGATTCTGAGTGGCTGTGTTTTTTTCAAAAACATTTTTCATTCATGAAATTTGTAAAAGTAATTATATAACAGTTCAAATTTTACTTTATAAAATGTGCAATATGGTTGAGTTTCTCTCAGTACAGTATGTGGCTCTCTGAGGTGTTTCACTACACTTACAACTGCAGGTCATATTTGCAATATTTCATGTCAAACATTGGTGAATACAGCCCAAGGGGTTTTACCTGGCTGCCAACCCCTTGGTGTACCATGCTAGAAGGGCCTTAGACAGTGGTTTTTCTCCCACTGTGTATTTTGTGGTGGCTAGCCCCAAGCTTTAGTGTGTCCCTCAGCATGTATTCCCAGGCCTTGCAATGCGCTGGTCTGCAACCCTCGGTCATGGACAGTTCCTTGTGCGTTGGAAGCCCCGCATGTTTCGGGCAGTCCGAAGAGAGTCCTCCACACTCAGTAGCTGTTTACCATGACCATAGAATATAACAAGAAGGGGGCTTGATATGAAGCTCAGTAGAAGGCTCAATGACTAGAACAGATGCAACGACTTCACACAGAGTGTTTCAAATGACCTGCCTGGAAAGGCAATCAAGGCCGATGGGATCAACCAGTTTCAGAGGGACCTCGACAAGCCTTACTGAGGGACATATGACTAGTCCGTTTTTGAACTCTGGACAAATGGATGATCTGGTCATATATATTGCACTTTTAATAATGTAAAATTTGAACTGTTATATAATTACTTTTACAAATTTCATGAATGAAGAATGTTCTTGAAAAAAAACACAGCCACTCAAAATCCACATTGCTCCTACCCTCCAGGAGGTGGTGGCATTGTGATATTGCCACTGGACTAGTATTCTGGGGGCCTGGGTTCCAACCCCACCATGGCAGGGTGGTGAAATTTAAATTCAATAAAAAAATTGTCAGAAAAATCCATCTGGTTTGCTAGTGCCCTTTAGGGAAGGAAATCTGCTGGCCTACATATGACTCCTGACCCACAGCAACGTGGTTGACTCTTGAAAATGACCATTTCCAGTCCTGTACATTTCTATGCTCCCCTTGAACAACAGATGCAAAACTTTTTGAGGTGAGACAGCTAATGGCATATTAACATGCTGCAATAGCCCAGTTGAGTTCTAGCAGCCACAGAAAGCTTCTTCTGTACAGCAACTCATAAGATAAACAATTTCTTATTTATGCAATGCACATTTGGCATATATTAAATATCTTATTTACCAAAATTTAATCTTGATTGCATGCCATTCATCATATAATGTATAATTACTCCAATGCACCTAAATAGTAATTCAAGCAAACCTGCCTCTAATTCACCAATTTTAAACTCACAGTCAAGGAGGTGATGTGCTACCAGCATAGTTGCGTAGGGATTAAGTACCGTCATTTAAATGTCAAGTGCTGAGCATAAGATCTTCATTTATACTCCTCTCGCAAAGCTTAATGTGCTATTATAGCAATTACTGTGATCTTTTTCATGCTTTTGCAACCCTCAACCTCTCCTCTTCCAAATCCAATGTCAGGCGCAGCTCAGCTGGTTGGTTTAAGTCCCATTCCCGATAGCCTGACCCAATGAAGTCCAGGCTGGCTCTCTATAGTTCAGCGTTGAGGGAGTGCTGCACTGCTAGAGGTGCCGTCCTTCGGATGAAACTTTAAACCAAGCTCCTCTTGATGGATGAAAGATCACGTGAAAGTGTTTAGAAGATGAGCAGTGGAGTCCTGCCCAATATTTGTCCCTCGTCCAACATCACTAAAATGGCTGATCTGGTCATATATCTCGGTGCTGTTTGTGGTTCCTTGCTGCATGCACATTTTGTTATCTACATTCACAACAGTGACCACACTTCAAAAAATACCTTATTGGCTGTATTCGGGACGCCTGAGGCTATGCAAAAGCCTATATAAATGCAAGTCTTTCTTTGAAATGTATTCTTAAGGGCTTGGCAGGGTAGATGGTGAGAGGCTGCTTCTCCTGCCTGAAGAGCCTAGAAGTAGGAACTCCCTCCCTAACAGCACTGTGGGTGTACCTACACCACACGGACGGCAGCGGTTCAAGAAGGCTGCTCACCACCACCTTCTCAAGGGGTAATTAAGGATGGGCAATAAATGTTGGCCCAGCCAGCGACGCCCACATCCTGAGAATGAATAAAAGAGAAAGCCATAGTCTCAGAATAAGGGGTTGTCCATTTAGGACTGAGATGAGGAGACATTTTTTCACACAGAGGGGTGTGAATCTTTGGGAATCTCTACTACAGAGGGTCGTGGGTGATAAATTAATGGTCAAAATCAAGACTGAGATCAATGGACATGGTGCAATAAGAGAATGAGGAGATTTTTAATTTTATTTGGGCAAACGCTGGCGAGGCCAGCATTTATTGCTCACCCCTAATTACAGAGGGCGTTTTAAGAGCCAATCGGGTCTATGTAGGTCAGACCAAGCAAGGACAGCAGATTTCCTTTCCTAAAGGACCAAATGGGTTTTTACAGCAATCAGCAATGGTTTTATGGTCATCATTAGACTTTCAATTCTAGAATTTCGGAACGCCAGAGAGCGGGGCGATGTATAACACCCAGTTGACCACAAAGGTGCAAACCATTGTCTCATGAGATGGAAGGCTGCCAAAGAGGTTCCAAGTGCTATTCCCTGGCCCCAACTCCTTCTCCTCCCCCATTTGTTTGTTCCAAATTCATCCAAGTGAATCTCAGCAAAGTTCAGGCAGCCCTGGGACATAAAGTGGCGATCTTTGAGTTGAAAGTCAAACGTGACTGGACTCCATTTATTCTGATCCTTTGCGGCCGCCTTCACTGTGTAATCCTCTCATCAACATGGATGATGGTGTGCTAGATATTCATCCTGTAATGGCCCATCTGCGTGAGCGATAATTAATTTTATATGTATTAGCATCACGCACGCTGTTAATCTAAATACTTTTAATCTGTTGGTCTGTTTTCAGTAGCCAGGCCAATAGGACATTATGAATTCATCAGGAAGGATGCTTCAAAAACATTGTGTTATAGCTTCAGCAATGGGAGTTGGAGGAATTTAATTGATTGTGATCTTAATGGCCAGATAGGAGATAAGAATTAAATCAAACAGGAGAGATAAGATCCAATGAAATCAAAATAAGAAATAAGTTGAGAAAATAAAAGACAAGAAGGAAAGGCCTGCATTTATACAGGGCCTTTCATGACACCGGGGCATCCAAAAGCTCTTCACAGCCAGTTAATTACTTTGGAAGACTTTTGTCCAAGGAAAAACCATTAAAACTTGGAAATGAAAGGGTACCAATAACTTTGTCTGAACTGGTCTCGTACACCTTAAAGTGGAACTCCAGTCTTACTGGTGCCAGTATTACTGATTTTAATTGGGATTTGAAAATTCTGAACTGGATTTTCCTTCTGGGAGGACAAAGCAGCCCACTTGATCGGTGCCCCACCTATCACCATCAAACATCTACTCCCTCCACCACCAACGCACAGTGGCAGCAGTGTGTATCAATTACAAGATGCACTGTGGAATTCACCAAGGCTCCTTAGACATCACCGTCCAAACCCACAACCGCTACCGCCTAGAAGGACAAGGGCAGCAGACACATGAGAACACCATCACCTGGAAGTTCCCCTCCAAGGCACACACCATCCTGACTTGGAACTATGTCGCTGTTCCTTCACTGTCACTGGGTTAAAATCCTGGAACTCCCTAACAGCATTTGTGGATGTACCTACACCACATGGACTGCAGTGGTTCAAGAAGGCAGCTCACCACCACCTCCTCAAGGGCAATTAGAGATGGGCAATAAATTCTGGCCTAGCCAGCGATGCCCACATCCCATAGATTAATAAAAAAATATACTTTTGTAATGCGGGAAATGCAGTTGCCAATTTGTGCACAGCAAGCTCCCGCAAACATTCGTGTGGTAATATCCAGATGATCTTTTTAGTGCTGTTATTTGAGGGATAGATATTGGCCAGTGGATAACACCCCTGCTTTTCTTCAAAATAGTGTCATGAAGTGTTTTAGGTCTACCTCAGAAGGCAGATTAGGCCTTGGCTTAACATCTCATCTAAAAGGTGGCATATGGATGTCAATAAGTTAACAATATTATTCATTTTTAAATACCGCGTTTCTTCCTTATGACCTTTCCTCCTCACACTCTTGAGTGTGAAAGTAAAGGAGAAAATAAACTTTACTTTTAATAGATGTTAGCAAGAATTTATTTACTCAAAAGATGAAAAATGTTTGGAGTAATCTTTCAGGCAAAGCATTGGTGAAGAATAATCTTTCAGGCACGGTGTTGGTAAAAAAGATGTTCAGGCTGTTTGCGATATGGTTTGGATATATACTGGGGAGTATTCCAAACATTTTTCACCTTTTGAGTAAACAAATTCTTGCTAACGTCTATTAAAGGTAAAGTTTATTTTTCCCTATACTTTAACACTCAGTGTGTGAGGAGGAAAGGGTCATAATGAAGAAATGTGGTATTTAAAAATGAATAATATTGTTAACTTAATGATGGATGATATCTGTATGCCACCTTTTAGATGAGATGTTAAGCCAAGGCCTAGTCTGCCGTCTGAGGTAGACCTAAAACATCTCATGACACTATTTTGAAGAGCAGGGGAGTCAGAGTACAAGAGGGATGAACTCTGATGTGCTAAATGGCCTGTTTGATATCCTACATATCTTTGACTGTTTCTTTCCATCCTTTTGGGACCTGCCTCCGCGTCTTTTTTCAATGTTGCCAAGCCACTGGTTGCTTGGAGAACATACAAGAGGCCCGAAATTTTCCCTCTCGTTCTAATCGGATGTGCCTTATCGCAATTCTGTGACCATAGGAAAGGCCCTAGACCATAAGACCATAAGACATATGAGCAGAAATTAGGCCAACGGCCCATTGAGTCTGCTCTGCCATTCAATCATGGCTGATAAGTTTCTCAACCCCATTCTCCCGCCTTCTCCCCATAACCTTTGATCCCCTTACCAATCAATCTATCTCGGTCTTAAATACACTCAATGACCTGGCCTCCACAGCCTTCTGTGGCAATAAATTCCATAGATTCACCACTCTCTGGTTAAAGAAGTTTCTCCTCATCTCTGTTCTAAAAGGTCTTCCCTTTACTCTGAGGCTGTGCCCTCAGGTCCTAGCTCACCATCTTGCAAATATTAAACCCAAAACATGGAAAGTCACAGGCTGAGGATGCCCAGCTTGCCAACATGTGCTGGGAAGACTGCAGCAGAAAGTTCCAGAAAGCCTCCGACACCCTTGATAAGAGAGCTCTCCGCCATGGGCAGTGATTAAGAGAACCCATTCTACCCCGCCCCAACCCATTCCACCCATTCTGCTAAATATTAACTGGAACCTGTGAAATGAGCTGATCTGATGGGTCAAACCAACTTTCTTCATTCCAAGTGACTTTGTAAGAAATAGTGCCTTTTTTTCCAGCCTTAGACATCTCAAAGTGCTCGACCACCAATTAAGTACTTTTTGAAGCCTAGTCACTGTTGTGATGGAATACTTCTTGTTCAATTTTAATGCAGTGCAGGCCAGGGGTCAAATCCAGAACCTTCTTTATCCTTCAACACCAACATAGGTTACATAGAGTTACATAGGGCAGAATGTTCCCAGATTTGCACTAAGCTCGGTAGTGGGCGGGTAAAATGATGGTGGGCGATGGTGGGTTTTCACGCTGTATTGCCCCAAACACGCCTCATTATTTATGCATTCCCGGGAAACACGCCGTTTCCTTACCGGGTGGACTCTCATTTGCCCTCCCATCATCACCCCGCCGTCGCATCACGCTGGCCACCATGTTTAAAAGGCAGCCGCCAGCACACTGGTCATCGCTACCAGCTCACCACTGCTGCCCGGGAGACATGGTCAGCAAAGGAAAAAAGACCACAGCCACCCCCCCACCCCCTGGTTTAAAGACGGGTCCCTCGAGTGACTGCTGGATACCGTGGATGCCCACCCAGCTATCCTATACCCCCGCTCTGGCCACAGGATGGGCAGCAATGTGACCAATCCAGCTTGGGAGGCGGTGGCAGCGATGGTCAGCGCCAATGCCCTTCAGAAGAGGACAGCCAATCAGTGCTGCAAGGGGATGAATGATCTTCTCCGTTCCGCCAGGGTAAGTCACTCTTTTCATCTCCCTCAACTCACACATTCACAAACCCATCACACATCCACAGGGCCCTCACTCACTGCCAGTTCAAGGGACATCACCATTCACTCTCTCACACACACCTTCATTGTCCTCAGCCCATCTCTGGGACCACTCACCACCCGCACAGGCCAGGTACACCTATCATCTGACCCGGCAGGTGCTTACACTTTCTTCTTCTTTATCCATGCAGGACAAACTGACACACAACAAGAGGGAGAGGTTGCAGACCGGTAGAGGAATGCCCGAAATCAAGGTCCTTACGGACTTTGAAAACAGAGCTATCCAGCTGGCCGGCCACGATCTGGGCCATTCCTGTGCTGACGGTGAGGTTGGCGCTGGTCTACCAAGTGAGGATCCAGCAGTGCAACATCCATCAGACAACCATACCGTGTGTGATGTGTCCTCTTTCACAGGCCACTGCCATGCACTAATTATCTCCCCTTGCTTTTGCAGGCACATCTGTCAAACAGCTAACGGAATCCATGACTGACGATCTCCAATCAAGCCCTGAAGAAACCTCCGAAGGGGAATCTGAAGGCACCCTCCTCGAAGTTCACCCACACCCTCCACCAGCGCAGAGACACACACCTTGGTGGGAGCTAGCTCTAGAATAGACACGGGATCACAATCTGGTGAGCACAGTGCACAGCCTGATCCACAGCGGGCGGTGACAGGGACTTCCCAGGTCCCCGGCATTCGGAGAGGTGCTGGAGGCCAGGAACCTGTTGAGTCCGAGTTAGATGACGAACCCCTGGATTCGGTCATGTCACAGTTGCTGGAGATGCAAAGACAAGCACAGGAACATCAGGTAGGGATGTCCGCTGAACTCCTCAGATTGCAATGCAAAATGGAGGATTCCGTCTGTCTTCAGGCTGAAGTGATAGCGCTGGCATTGCAACGCACTGAGGTCAACACTGGCAGGATGGCGGCCGCCATGGAGACCTTGGTCCAGGACATTGCTCCTGCAATGCTGTGCGGGCTCAACTCCATCACTGATGCCATAGTTGGCCTCCAACAGTGTGTATGTGAGAGGGGTGCCGGGCAGCTCGATCTCACTCCAGCTACCCTTTACCCTCATGGAGTCAGCCAGGGCCCTCGAGCACCCATAGTGGGGGAGGATCAGCATGTGCACACCCGAGGGTCATCCACCCAGGTGACTCCAGGAGTGCCTGGTCCATCCGAATCTCCTCTTCCTGTGACCTCCGCAGCTCCAGCTTCACAGGCCGAGGAGAGAGTCACTGCCACACAGCAGGACCCTGAAAGCAGGCCGGGGCCAGGCAGGTCTTGGCCCTCCTGAGGATGCCCACCAAAGTCATCACAGACAGGGCGTAGTAATCAGCAGGCTACCTCCATCTCCGCTGTGGATGTCGGGGGAGCACCAAGACGTAGCGGCAGAGTTAGGAAAGTTAAGAAAATGTAGTTGCACATCCTGGGCATGCATGTTGGTCACTTGTACATAATGTTCACTATTGTCAATAAACTCCTAAGAATGTCTCCCTGCCTATGTTCCATGTTCTGATGGGCAGCATTCTTGTCACTTGGATGTGAAACCTCTCTGCACAAGATAAAGGCAGGTGTCTCAGTCCAGGGCCTCTTCCCTGTGCTCTGTGCAGCCTTCAGACCACAGTGATGGTCCAGACTCACACTCCCTGGAAACATTACTGATAAATGCACCTCGGCAGTGCTGGTCATTGCTGCCAGAATGTAATGGGCAGGCGCCATAGAGTTCTCTCATTCTCTCTGTGTGCTCTCAGAACCTTTAAGGTGGGACTAGCCCCCATTGCACCAGCGTCTGTGACCATTGATGCTGTGCATCAGCTCCTGAAGGGCTCAGGTGGTGAAGGCGGACACAGCATCGGACGTGTCTAAAGTTTCATGGCTGCGTCTCTGAGATGGCCCTGATCATGGAACGCAAGCGAGCTGCCCTCGGCCAGACAGGAGTCAAACATTCACAGAGGCTGTGTGAAGATCTATGGAGTGTCTTCACTGCATGTCATCATCATCCTCCTGCGATCGAGTAGCTATTAGGGCCTCCACTGTGTCTCCATGACAGGAGCATTCTCTCAGATGGTATTGGTGCTGCCATACGCCAGACTGGAGTCAAACATTCACAACTGTGATGTGAGGATCTATGGGGTCTCCTCACTACATGTCGTCAGCATTCTCCACAAATCTGGCAGCTATGAGGGCCTCCCGAGTGTGCCTGCCTCATCTAGCCAGTGCGAGGGCCTCATCCCCTTCATCGACGCCTCCGAGGACCGCCTCACCTTCATCCCCGCTGCCGTCCTCCTCATCTGAGGAGACCACCAGCTCCTACATCTCTTCCTCAGCCAGCTCCTCACCCCATTGCAGCGCAGGTTGTAAAGGGTGCAGCAGACGACGATGATGTGTGGACACCCTCTGCGAACTGTATTGCAGGGCTCCACCAGAACCTGCTCTTCAGCATCCCGATGGTCTGCTTCGCCAAGTTGCGAGTTGCAGCATGAGCCTCGTTATACTGTCACTCTGCTGCAGTCTGAGGCCACCGCATGGAGTGGCTTCAGCCACAGCCTCTGTGGGTAGCCCTTGTCCCCGAGGAGCCATCCCTGCAGCCTCTGTGGACCCTGGAAGTCTTCAGGGATCTGTGGCTGACTGAGGATTCAGGTGTCGTTCACACTCCCAAGAAACCGTATGCACACCTGCATGGTGTGTTTCTGGTGGTCGCACACCAGCTGCACATTCAGTGAGTGGAAGCCCTTGCAGTTGATGTAGTCCACCGTGTGTAGCGACAGAGACCTGAGCGCCACGTCAGTGCAGTCAATCACACCCTGTACCTGTGGGAATCCCGAGATCTAGGCGAATCCAATGGCCCTTGCATCCTGGCTGTCCCGGTCCCAGGCGAAATGCACAAAGTAGTGTGCCCTTGAGAAGATGGCATCTGTGACCTCATGAATGCATTTGTGGGTGGCGGATTGTGAAATCTCACAGAGGTCACCTGTGGAGCCCTGAAAGGAGCCACTAGCATAGAAATTGAGCGCCGTGGTCACTTTCACAGCCACTGGCAGTGGATGCCCTCCATGTCCCGTTGGTGCCAAGTCCTGCAGTAAGTGGCAGATATGAGCGACCAGGTCTCTAGACATGTGCAGTCTTCGACGACATTGGTTCTCAGTCATCTGCAGGAATGATAGGGGCGTCTGTAGACCCTGGATGTCGCTAGACGCCGGCCAGCCATGGCTCACTGTCGCTCCTGGGCGGTGTGTGTGCGGGAGCCCCTGCAGCACCTTTTCCCTGAGGCTGCTGCTCCTGCCTTTGTGCAGCCAGGTTCCTCAGTCACTCCCTCCTCCACCTTCTTCACTCTCTGTCGGCCATCAGGCATACAGCTAGGTCACCAGGCTCCATGATCCTGATGTGGTCCTCCTGCAGCATGAATGAGAGAGAGACGTGGTTATCATGGGTGTACTTAGTACCCTTTCCTGACCCTGTGTGACCACCCCTTAATGCTTCCCGGAGAGTGCTGGTCACCACTCGGATGGCCAGAGATGAGTGCACTGCATGGTTGCCCTGTTAACCTGTGGCACGAGAAACACTGGTCCAAACCGGGATGCTGAGATTGCACGGGGCTGTGAGCACCTCCAGCAGTGACTGCTACATGGCCAGTGTTGGTGAGGAGATTGTACAACGTGTGCAACCCAACTGCTCCGCGGTCCAGTAAAGTGGTTGCAGACTCGCACTCTGTGCCGGGGTGGTGGGGGGTAAGGTCTGGAGGGCTTGGTGGCACATTGGTGCCTCCGCATTGCTTGCGTGGGTGGGCAGGCTAGGAGCCTGACCCCAATCATATCACTGTGGCTGCGCCTGGTTCTGTCTCAGTTACAGAGGGATGTTTAGTTTATACAGGTGCCCCTAACGCGTGGCCACATCCCTCGCCTACCCTGCCCCCTCCCCACCTCAATTGCTTGTGCGTGGGATCCAACGCCAGCGCAGCAGTTACCCCCGGACACCCCCACCCCGAGTACAGTTACCACCGGTGCCAGGGCAGCAGTTGCCCCCCTGGACACCACCCCCCAGAAAACAGCCGTCTCCGAGGCAGGGTGGCACTTCACCCCGGCCCATCCCCCCCTCCGGTGCCCCTGAAGCCTGCAGAACAACAGGCCACCCTGGCGAGCTGTGGGTAGCGATGCTGTTCACTCAACTCAGTTCCCCCCAAAGTGAAGGCCGCCAAGTGCACGTCCCCTGCGTGCCGTTGTGACGCACGTGGATGTGGACGGCCGATCCAGCGGCGGTCCGGAGCCTGGCGGGATGGCCTTTTAACGAGATGCTGATGTATTACGTTGAGTTCCCCGCTGACCGTTGGCAGGAAACGCGGCCCGCTATCGGCGGACTGAGCGGACGATCTGCCTTCCCGCCGTTGTGAACCAGGTTGCGCCATATTGTCGGTGCCCACCACCTATCACGCCCGCTGCCAGCGGGCACGGAAAATTCCGCCCATAGAGTCTGTGAGGTAGTAAGACGATTCAAGACATTCACAGAAGCTTCATCAGACCAAGTTTGACACTGAAGTATATGAGGAGATATTAGGACAGGTGTCCAAAACCTGAGTTAAGGGATAGATTTTAAGGAGCACCTCACAGCAGGAACGCAAGGTAGAGAGGCAGGGAGATTTAGGGAGGGGACTCCTTGTCATGTGGTACATTACCCGTGGAACAACTGGAAAGCAACTAGGCCCTGTTTCATGAAAGGAAGATACATCGTGAGCAGGGCCTACAGTAAAATAAAAAATGATACTTATTCATGCATAACGTGCTTTTATTGGGCAGATGTCCCTTTTCTGAGATGCTCGACAACTGTTGGCTACTCCATGAATAGCAGAATTAGTTTTGCTTTGAAAATCTGGCATATCAGCTACGATGGGCAAGCCAACACATACTCTCAGTATAACATAAGCACTGGGCAATGGAGAACCATACCTATGTGCTAGGATGGTGCACAATTATGTACTCACTGCAAGATTGGATCATTGTATACCCGCCACGGCATGACCAGCTGGTACCTGAGAGTGGACTGGAGTGACAATAGAGGGAACTAGTTAAGAACAGATGGACTGTGCTGGCAAGGGATGAGTCTGTAATTGAGATCAGATAGATTGTATTGATAGTGATGTTAATAATTGAGCATGTAGAATCTATGTTGGCAATTGGTGGAGATTGAAATTGATGACAAAGTGGAAGAGGGGTCTGTGATCCATGATTGTTCAGACATGTAGGAAGGAAGGAACATTAGGAGCAGGAGTAGGCCATTCAGCCCCTCGAGCCTACTCCACCATTCAACTAAATCATGACTGATTGTCTAGCTCAACACCATTTATCCACACTATCTCCATATCTCTTGATGTCATTAGTCCCCAGAAATCTATTGACCTCAGTCTTGAGCATGCTCAGTGACTGACTTCCACAGCCCTCTGGGGTAGAGAATTCCAAAGATTCACCACCCTCTGAGTGAAGAAATTCCTCCTTATCTCAGTCCTAAATGGCTTGCCCCTTATTTGGAGATTGTGCCCCCTGGTTCTAGGCCTCCCAACCAGGGAAACATCTTTTCTGCATCTACACTGCGGAGCCCCTTAAGAATTTTGTAACTTTCAATGAGCTAGGTTGGCGATGGAGATCTGTGTTTTCCAGCCATCTATCATCAAACTGACATGACCCCAGAACAAGCAATGAACATGAGAAATTTGACATTGGGTTTAAGACTGGAAAAAATAGGGCAGGGGTAAAGGTTGATGGATTACAGGCTGGGCTTGGGTCACATGCGGGAATAGAGAGACAGAGAGCAACTGTTCCCATTAGCAGCAGGGTAAAGAACCAGAAGACGCAGATTTAAAGTGTTGGCAAGAGAACCAAAGGCAACATGAGGAAAACCATTTTTACAAATGACCTGGATTGCACAAGTGGAATGGGTGGTGGAGGCAGACTCATTTATTGGTTTAAAGACAGAATTGGATAGCACCTGAAAAGAAAACAATTGCAGAGCTATGGGAAAAAAGGAGGGACAATGGGACCAGCTAAATTGCTTTTGCAGAGAACTGACGTGGGCTCAATGGGCTGAATGGCCTCCTTCTGTGCTGTAATCACTCTATCATCCCATTCTATTCTATTCTGTGAATGACATTGTGTAATTAGAAATGCCAGAGTGGCTGGATGGCGAATTATCCAGTGTAAAATAGTCTCTCAATGATGGGCCACATTTCGCTTGAGTGGGAAAGTGCCTGTGGCTGGGTGATGATGGCAATGTCATTGTATTTTAAGGGGAGAAGCATCAAGGGCTCGTTTCTGCAGGACCGTCTGCCAAAGTTATGCTGGGGCAATTCAACACCTGTATTTTACTTCAATTGCAGTGGCTCTGCTCAATACAGGTTCAAACAGATCCAAACACATGAACTATGGCCAGTCGTCCTACCTTCAATACAGTTCTGGCAATATGAGGCCTGAATTGGAGATTATCCATATCTGGGACCTGTTAATATTTGTTCCATTAAATTCAGAAGACACCAAAGGGGCGGAGGAAAATATAAAGAGAAAGTAACTGAGAGTAGGACACACACCCACACCCCCACCCCTCCCCCAACACACACACACACACACACACACGCATGCGTACAAAGGACTTGTGTTTATTATTGAAAAAAAGAGACATGCCATTGATGTTTTTCATCTTGCACTCATCAGGACAGGTTTGCAAAAATTCCAAATCAGAGCATGTCCACGCATTGCACGATTTTCAACTAAAAAGCTTGGGGATCAGCCACTCCCTGGTTCGTTCCCCATGGCAATGCCTTAACCAATCAGAGTCGATCTGCCTGGTTTGAATTAAACAAAAGTTTGGCAGTTAACTGTTCCCTGGTGCACTCCCCATGGTAATGCCTCCACCAATCAAAGTCCACTTGCCAACCAATTAGCACTCTCTTCTCATGCAGTAGAAATTGTTGTTCCCTTTAGATTTGGTATTCTTGACTATCTGTCCTGATGAGTGCAAGATGTAAAGCTTTGACAGCATGCCTCTTTTTTCAGCAATACTCAAGTTCTGTACTGCCAAGCGACACTTGTAATAACCTCATCACGTCCCAGAGCGCTTAAAACTAAAAATGAAGAATTTTCTCAATTGTAGTCACTGTTGTACTGGAGGAGAGAAAGACAATGATGGAAAGAGACAGAGATAAATGTCTGAGAGTCAGATAGAGATAGAGACTGATTGACAGAGAAGAGATACAGTGGCTAAGGTAGACAAAAAGAGCAAAATCATGGCTGTCACTGGTGGCGAGCTTATAGCCGGGAAGGGGATGCAATTAGGTGGGATGGTGGCCTGCCAGAACCCCGACACCGGTTCGCCTCCGCCAGAATTAAGTTCTGGGTGGGAAGGCTCATGCCCGACCTTCTTGCCCGCTGCCAATTGAGGCCCTTAAGTGGTCATTTAATGTCCGCCTTAAGGATCTCAGCCTGCCACCGTTGGTATTAACTCAGCCTATCACCGTTGGGCCTATCGCCATGAGGTATGCATGACAGGTAAGGCGTCCTGTCAGCCTGTCACTTCTGGGGTTTGGGGGCTCAGTGGGGGGGTGGGGGGGGCGTCCCTTGATCAAAGGCACTCAGTGCCTGATCGAGGGATTGGACATTTGGTGGGGGAGGGTGCTGTTGAGAGCCATTCCACTGCCCTTGCTGCCGACCCCTTACACCGCTCCCTCCCCGACGGTGCAGTGAAATTAAATTGATTAATTACGTGGATTACTGACTGAAAATCTTTGGGTCCAGTGCCCTTTTCTACAGAGTCAGTCCTTTCAAAAATATTAGCAAGCCTGTTCTGTTGTTAAGAACCTTTTCCTCCCATCTCCCACAGTTCTCAAATGACTGAATGTAAGTTTTCAAAGAAACTTATAAAACACAGAATATTTTTGGATGTCTTCCCAGGGTGAGCGGTTAAGGTTTGAGGAGGCTTGTGTGGAACAGAAGCACTAACATAAACCCGTTGGGCCGAATGGCCTTTTTCTGTAATTATCCTTTACCCCGCCCCCGGTGTTGCTCACAATGGTATTAAGGAGATTTGTGGAGACTGCAGGTTTGACAACCCTTGGCCTGAGGCTCAGTAATTGGGTCTTAGGTCCACTCGCTTGGGCTTAGAGAACGTTCTCTGAGCCCAGTTCACCCCCACTTAGCGACTCAAATTAATTTCCAGCCTTAAATTTAAAAAAAAATATATCACAGGGCTGATAGCCCTTATGCCAAAATTATAATTTCAAACACTGAATAGCTCAGAATAAGCAGCAGTAATAATATGAGCGATATTAACAGCTTATGTGTTCAGGGTAATTGGAACCAATCAATTAAAACTGGAGCTGTACAACTTACTCATGAAAATAGTTCTAAAGAGCTGAAGAAAAATCCAATTTTAGACAGCCAGTTAAAGGAAAGGTCGACCGAGCCAAAGGTTTATGCAAAAATGATCAGGTCTGGTTACAATTTATTTTCCTGAATGGTTCTCTGTTAGCCTAGAGAATGGGGATGTATTTAAAGGGGATCTTCCTGGGCAGACTTATTTTCTGGCTGTCTTGAAACAAACAGCTATCCAGGTGTACTTTTGGCACGGGACTTTGGACCCTGAAATTGGCCCTTGCTTTGCACCAGCCACAACAAAGCCCAATTTCCACCCAGCCGCCATTCTGATGAGACATTAAACTGAGGCCTCCACTGCTGTTTCAGGCGAATAAAGAACTTTTTCAGCTCATCATAGTGATAATGTCGCTGGACTAGTAATCCATAGACCCAGGCTAATGCTCTGGGGGACATGGGTTCAAATCCCACCATGCCAGCTGGTGAAATTTGAATTCAGTTAGTCAATCTGGAATGTAAAGCTAGATTCAGTACTCTCATGACCATGAAGTTATCATTGATTGTTGTAAAAACCCACCTGGTTCACTGATGTCCTTTAGAGAAGGAAATCTGCCATCCTTACCTGGTCTGGCCTACATGTGACTCCAGACCCACTCAGATTGACTCTGAAATGACCTAGCAAGGCCTGTTTGAGGGCAATTAGGGATGGGCAACAAATGCTGGCCTTGCCAGTGATGCCCACATCCCAGGAAAGAATAAAAGAAACTGTCTTTGCCACCTCTAGACTTGACTAATGCACTCCTGGCTTAAATTACACCCTCCGTAAACTTGAGGACATCTAAAACTCTGCTGCCCCAGTCTTAACTCGCAGAAAGTCCCATTACCCTATCACCCCTGTGCTCATCGCATTGGCTCCCGGTCAAGCAACAACTTGACTTTAAAATCCTCATCCTCGTTTTCAAATCCCTCCACGCCCTTAAATCTCTGTAATCTTCTCCAGCCTCATGACGAAAGGTAATCGTGAAATGTACAAGACCCTGAGCAGTGGAGGCCGGGTCATGACCTTGTCAGCCATGATCTTGTCAAATGGGGGAGCAGGCTCGAGGGGCCGAATGGCCAACTTCTGCTCCCAATTCATATGTATGTGTTTTATAATTAACCCTCCGAGATATCTGCACCCCACCAACAGCCCCCAATCTCCCCCACCCCTCCAACAACCCCATACCTACCCCAGCCCTCCAACACACACAACCTACCCCCCCCCCCCACCCCTCCAACCCTCCCAACATCCCCTGACCATCTCTCCCCCAACAGCACCCAATTGACTCTAAAATAGAGATTTGACTTACCATTTTACCAGCAAGAACACTCTGAGTTGCTGCGCTGCTACTGTTACCCTTCGGCCAGCTTCGTGGCCTTCTGGCGGGGGAATTAAAAAAAAACGGAACCACGAAGCTGCCCAAAGGTTAGAAACAGCAGCAGTGCAGCAACTCAGTGAAACTGACCTGACACTGATATATAAAAAAATCGGAACTCAGCCTGACCTTTGGGGCCTGAAGCTCTGCCTGTGGCTGCTCAGGCTGGGACACAACAAGAAACTCAGTTTCGAGCAACGAAGCTGAGCCCTAGGCCCTGGCGTTTGGCACCGTCTGCAACCCCCCCCCCCCCCCCCCACTCTCCCCCACTCTCCCAGGCCCTGCTTTTAGGGCTAATTGGCCTTGCACAAAATGGCTGCCACACTCACCCTCAGAACCACAGGGCTTTCGAAAGTAATTGCGCATGAAGTGCTTTGGGGTGTCTTAAAGACTAGAAAGGCGCTATATAAATGCAAGAGGAGAAATAAACGTGAGAAAATTAAACCAGGAAAAAAAATACTGACTGGACAGTTTTACAAATTTAAACAACCCACCTGACTGTTGTATACACCGTGAGCTAATATGGTATAAATACATGTATTTAGCAAGGATGAGAATATGAGTTAATGTGCTCAGATTCCACCCCAGTAGGTGGATTACAATGTGAAATAATGAGCAGGTGCCTGTAACATTTTTGTACAAGTAATTTTACTGCCTGTTCAGTCTAGTTTGGGCAGCAGCATGTTTGAAACAATATTATGCTCATTTGTCAACAGTGTTTTTATCAGAGTATTAGTGGCTGTGTTAAATAAGCAAGTCTCGGAGGCACTGCATAATGCAAGTAGAAGGGTAAAACATGCACAGATGTTATTTCTGTGTGGATCAGTGTTTTATTAACCTTAGCAGTGTTATGCCTGTCAAATAATGCGTTATATCTCAGTGTCACACCTGGATAAACAGCATGTTTGATATTTCTGTGTGTGTGTGTGTGTAAGACAGAATATTAAACCTGTGTGTAATATAATCCTTGTATATAACGCAATAATATACTTACCTAAACCCAATTTGTATAACAGAGTCAGCCACGTTTCAGTGACTCACAACTCTGTGTCTTGGATTTGTAAAGGGTAAGTCATGTCTGATGAATCTAATAGAATTTTTTGAAGAAGTGACTAAGGTGGTGGAAGGGTCTGCTTATGAATGTTACTTTTATGGACTTCCAGAATGCATTTGATAAAGTCCCTGGGAGGAGATTGTTAGCCTATGTGGAATCTCGTGGAACTGAAGGCAATTTATTGATCTGGTTTGGAAACTGGCTATAAGGCAGGAGATGGAGAGTAGGGATAACGGGCAGGTACTCTAATCGGCAGGATGTGACTAGAGGTGTCCCATAAGGACCTGTGTTGGGCCCTCAACGGTTCACTATATTTATTAATGACTTAAATGATGGGATAGAAACCAGCCACATATCCAAATTGCCGATGACGCAAAGGTAAGTGGCATTGATGTAGATGGAAATATTAAATAGCCAACAAATATCGATCAATTAAGTGAATGGGAAAACTGTGACAAATCGATTTCAATGTAGGCAAATGTGAGGTCATATACTTTGGACCCTAAAAGGGTCATACTTCCTAAATATGGAAAATCTAGAGTAGAGGCTCAAAGAGATTTGGGGGTCCAAGTAGATAGATCGTTAAAATGTCAAGGGCAGGTACAGAAAATAGTCAAAAGGCTATTAGAATGCTGGCCTTTATACCTAGAGGACTAGAATCCAAAGCATATAGAGTCATGCCTCATCTGTACGTAGCTGTGCCTAAGCCACACCTGGAGTACTGTGAGCAGTTCTGAGTGTCACACCTTAGGAAGGATATATTGGCTTTGCAGGGGTCATAAATATCAGGCAGTCAATGATAAATCTAATAGATAATTCACCCAGAAAGTGGCTAGAATGTGGAACCATTATCCCACAGTTGCGATTGGCATAGATGCACGTAAGGGCAGCTAGATAAACACATGAGGGAGAAAGGATTAGAAGGATATGCTAATAGGGTTAGATAAAGTAGGGCAGTAGGAGGTTTATGTGGAGCATTAACAATAGTAAGGACCTGCTGGGCTGAATGGCCTGGCTCTATGCTTTAATTCTATGTAAGAAAAGCCTCTAACAAACCTCTAAACTCACAGAATTTCATCAGGTCAAACCAACGAGTGAGAAATATGAGCAACAATTTGACTGCAAAGGATTGCCAGGGCTCGAGGACGGTATATGGTGCAGCGTGTCCTTACTGGAACGATACCAAGAGTTAAATTATGAGGAGAGATTACGCAAACTAGGGTTACATTATGGAGGTACCAGCACCACACGGACCGCTGCAGTTTAAAAAGGCAGCTCAGGCATCACCTTTGCAGGGGCGATTAGCACAGGGCCATAAATTCTGGCCTCACCAGTGACGCTCACATCCCATAAGCAAATAAAAAGAAATCTCTGGAATTTAGCGGGCTAAGGGTGATTTGATCAAAGTTTTCAAGATATTAAGAGAAACAGATAGGGGTCGATAGAGAGAAACTATTTCCGCTGGTTGGGGAGGGAGTCTCACACCAGGGGACATAGTCTAAAAATTATCACCAGACCTTTCAGGAGTAAAATTAGGAAATACTTCTACATCCAAAGGTTTATAGAAGTTTGGAACTCTCATCCACAAATATGGCACTGATTCTAGATCAATTGCTAATTCTAAAACTGAGATTGATGGATTGAAGGTTATCAAATGGCGATTAATGGCAGACTATGCTCAGGAAGGTAAATGGCCTCCTCCTGTTCCTATGTTCCTACAAATCAACAGGTTGTGGGTTCAAGCCCCACTCCAGAAATTTGAGCACCTAAATAGGTATTCCAGTGCAGTACTGAGGGACTGTTGGATTGTTGGAGGTACCATCTTTCAGATGAGGCATTAAACCAAGACCCCACCTCTGTTCTCTCAGGTGGACATAAAGGATCCCATGGCACTATTTCAAAGAAGAAAAGGGGATTCTCCCCAATGTCCTGACCAGAACTTATCCCTCAATCAACAACACAGGTTATCTGACCGTTGGCGCACTGCTGTTTGTGGGAGCTTGCTGTGCACACACGTTTGCTGGTATGTTTCCAACATTACAACTGTGACTTCACTTCAGAATCACAGAATCACACAGTGCAGAAGAGGACCTTCGGCCCATCGAGTCTGCACTGACACCTGACCTACCTACCTAACCCCATTTACCAGCACTTGGCCCATAGCCTTGAATGTTATGACGTGCCAAGTGCTCATCCAGGTACTTTTTAAAGGATGTGAGGCAACCTGCCTCCACCACCCTCCCAGGCAGCGCATTCCAGACCATCACCACCCTCTGGGTAAAAAAGTTTCTCCTCACATCCCCCCTAAACCTCCTGCCCCTCACCTTGAACTTATGTCCCCTTATGACTGACCCTTCAACTAAGGGGAACAGCTGCTCTCTATCCACCCTGTCCATGCCCCTCAGCTCGATCAGGTCGCCCCTCAGTCTTCTCTGCTCCAACAAAAACAACCCAAGTCTATCCAACCTCTCTTCATAGCTTAAATGTTTCATCCCAGGCAACATCCTGGTGAATCTCCTCTGCACCCCCTCCAGTGCAATCACATCCTTCCCATAATGTGGCAACCGGAACTGCACACTACTCAAGCTGTGGTCTCACCAAGGTTCTATACAACTCCAACATGACCTCCCTACTTTTGTAATCTATACCTCAATTGATAAAGGCAAGTGTCCCATATGCCTTTTTCACTACCCCACTATCATGCCTCTCCGCCTTCAATCTATGGACACACCGCCAAGGTCCCTTTGTTCCTCAGAACTTCCTAGTGCCATGCCGTTCATTGAATACTTCCTTGTCAAATTACTCCTTCCAAAGTGTATCGCCTCACACTTTTCAGAGTTAAATTCCATCAGCCATTTATCTGCCCATTTGACCATCCCGTCTATATCTTCCTGTAGCCCAAGACACTCAACCTCACTATTAACCATCCGGCCATTCTTTGTGTCATCCGCAAAATTATTAATCCTACCACCCCACATAGTCATCTATGTCGTTTATATAAATGACGAATAATAGGGGACCCAGCACAGATCCCTGTGGTACGCCACTGGACAGTGGCTTCCAGTCACTAAAGCATCCTTGTGTCATCACCCTCTGTTTCCTACAACTAAGCCAATTTTGTATCCACCTTATCAAACTACGGAAGGGTCATGAGGACTCGAAACGTCAACTCTTTTTTTCTCCGCCGATGCTGCCAGACCTGCTGAGTTTTTCCAGGTAATTCTGTTTTTGTTTTGGATTTCCAGCATCCGCAGTAGTTTTTTGTTTTTAACCCTGTATCCCATGTGCATTTGCCTTCTTTATAAGTCTCCCATGTGGGACCTTGTCAAAGGCTTTGCTGAAATCCATGTAAACTACATCAACTGCACTACCCTCATCTACACACCTGGTCATCTCCTCAAAAAATTCACTCAAATTTGTGTGGCATGACCTCCCTCTGACAAAGCCATGCTGACTATCCCTGATCAAACCTTGCCTTTCCAAGTGGAGATAGATTCTCTCCTTCAGAATTTTCTCCAGTAGTTTCCCTACCACTGATGTGAGACTCACTAGTCTGTAGTTCCTCCTGGCTTATCTCTACAACCCTTCTTAAATAACAGAACCACATTAGCTGTTCTCCAGTCCTCTGACACCTCCCCCATGGCCAGAGAGGAATTAAAAATTTGGGTCAGAGCCCCTGCGATCTCCTCCCTTGCCTCCCTCAGCAGTCTGGGACACAAATAATCCGGACCTGGAGATTTGTCCACTTTTAAGCCTGCCAACACCTCCAATACCTTGTCACTCCCTATATCAATTTGCTCAAGAACCTCGCAGTTTCTCTCCCCGAGTTCCATACCTCCATCCTCATTCTCTTGGGTGAAGACGGATGTGAAGTATTCGTTCAACACTCTAGCGATGTCCTCTGGCTCCATCCATAGATTGCCCCCTTGGTCCCTAATGGGCCCTCCTCTTTCCCTGGTTATCCTCTTCCCATTGATATACTTATAGAATACCTTGGGATTTTCCCTACTTTTACCAGCCAGAGCTTTCTCATATCCCCTCTTTGCTCTCCTAATTGCTTTCTTAAGCTCCACTCTGCACTTTCTGTACTCCACTAATGCCTCTGCTGATTTGGTCTCCTTGTATCTGCTAGAAGCCTCTCTTTTCCTTCTCATCGTATCCTGAATATCTCTGGTCATCCATGGTTCTCTGGGCTTGTTACTCCTTCCTATCACCCTAGAGGGAACATGTTGAGCCTGTACCCTCCCCATTTTCTTTTTGAACACCCCCCACTGTTTCTCTGTAGATTTCCCCACAAGTAGCTGTTCCCAGTCTACCTTGGCCAGATCCTGCCTTATTTTACTAAAATCCGCTCTCCCCCAATCCAAAACATTTTTTTGCAACTTGTCTATTTCTTTGTCCATAACAAGTTTAAGCTTAAATTGTACCATGTCTTGGTCGCTATCACTAAAATGCTCCCCACCACCAACTCATCCACCTGTCCGGCTTCATTCCCCAGAATTAGGCCCAGCACTGCGTTGTCCCTTGTTGGACCCTCCACACATTGACCTAAAAAGTTCTCCTGTACACATTTCAAGAAATCCACCCCATCCAAGCCCTTAACATTATGTCTATCCCAATTAATGTTAGGAAAGTTGAAATCACCTAATATAATTACCCAATTGTTATTGTTTTTACACACCTCCTCAAATTGTGCACATATTTGCTCCTCAACTTCCCGCTGACTATCTGGGGGTCTATAATAAACACCTAACAATGTGGCTGCTCCTTTTTTATTCCTAAACTCTACTCACAAAGCTTCATTCGATGGCCCCTCCAAGATATTATCTCTCCTTACTGCAGTAACTGACTCCTTAACTAATAATGCAATGCCTCCTCCTCTTTTACCCCTCCCCCCCCCTGCCGTCTCACCTGAAGATTCTATATCCCAAATGTTGAGCTGCCAATCCTGCCCCTCCCTCAGCCATGTCTCTGTGATGGCTAGTCTATCACAATTCCATGTGTCAATCCTCACCCTTAACTCATCCCTTTTACCTATAATACTCCTGGCATTAAAGTGGAGGCCATCCAGCCTTGCCTTACTCCCTTGAAACCTAATGCAGCTGAACTCCCTCTGACTTGAGTGTTTTACTGTATTATGATGTGTCCCTATTCTGCTAACATTCTGTGTCCCCTCCCACTGCCGAATTAGTCTAAGCTCCTCCCAACAGCACTAGCAAACCCGCCCGAAAGGATGTTGGTACCGCTCTGGTTCAAATGTAGACCGTCCCGCTTGTACAGGTCCCACCTTCCCAGAAACGGTCCCAGCGATCCAGGAATCTAAAACCCTCCCTCCTGCACCAGCTCTTAAACCACGTATTCATCTGCTCTATTCTCCTATTTCTGTGCTCGCTAGCACGTGGCACTGGGAGTAATCCAGAGATTAAAACCCAAGAGGTCCTGCTTTTTAGTCTACTGCCTAACTCCCTGAATTGTTGATGCAAGACCTCATCCCTCTTTCTACCTATGTCATTGGTACCAACATGCACCATGACCTCTGCCTTATCACCCTCCCCCTTCAGGATGCCCTGCAGCCGTTCAGTGACTTCAAAAGTACTTCATTGGTGATATGAATGCATGTCTTTCTTCAGTGTAAACATTATAAAATATGAAACTTAGAAACTTCAGTGGTTTTGTTTTGTTAGTTACTTTAAGCCCTAAAACATGCAATGATTTAAGCAGTAACAGAGCAGCTGTTCAGCAGAATAAGCCATTCAGTCGTGTGTCTTATACATATGTCTTGTACATGGACGTATTTATCAAGGCACTATATATACCAGTTTATGGTTCCTCTGTAACTGGTGAGTCTATTTGAAACAGCCCTGTTTAAATTACAGCTTGTGGGTCATATACAGTCCTCGAGCCCTGGCAATCCATTGCAGTCAAATTGTTACTCATATTTCTCACCCGCTGGTTTGACCTGATGAAATTCTGTGAGTCTAGAGATTTGTTAGAGGCTTTTCTTACATAGAATTAAAGCATAGAGCCAGGCCATTCAGCAAGTCCTTACCATTGTTAATGCTCCACATAAACCTCCTACTGCCCTACTTTATCTAACCCTATTAGCATATCCTTCTAATCCTTTCTCCCTCGTGTGTTTATCTAGCTGCCCTTACGTGCATCTATGCCATTCACAACTATGGGATAATGGTTCCACATTCTAGCCACTTTCTGGGTAAAGAAGTCTCCTCTGAATTATCTATTAGATTTATCATTGACTACCTGATATTTATGACCCCTTTAGTGCTGTTACCTCACTGGTGTTACTAAATCAGAATCCCAATATCAGTTATCATACATACGGTCGAGTATTGATTTAAACTTTATTTATCGATAAATATTTGAAAAAAGAATGAAAGATTTTGTATTTCTGTAGCACCTTTGACATCCTAAGGATGTCCCAAAGCGCTTACAACCAATGAACTATTTTTAAGTGAAGAAGTAGCAGTCCATTTGCATACAGAGATGTCTCACAAACAGCAATACGATAATGACCAGTTAGTCTCGTTTGGTAGTGTTAGAAAGACAGATTTTCACCATTTCATGAACGTAAGATGTCCCAAAGCAATTCACAGCCAGCGAAGTACTTTTGAATTGTGGTTACTTTTGTAGTGTAGGAAACACGGCATCCAATTTGCACACAGCAAGCTCCCACAAACGACAATTTAGAAATTTGTTACCGATGAGCAAGAGAAGAGGGGCTAGAGTGTCCAGAATGGGTTGCAACATTTGAATATCTCTGCAGTACAGGCTGCGGAGCCGGGAGGTGCAAAATTGGGGTGCTATAGTGCCACCACTGGCAGGAGCATCTAATTGCAATGTGACAAGTTTACTGGTAATTAAGCTTGCATTATAAATGTTTACATAGGAATTCATAATGGATGTGCTCAAAGAGGGGTGTGTGTCTGGGTGTACATATGTGCGAAATAGTCTCAGCCTTTAGAAGAATCTATTACAAAGAAAAAATATTAAAAAAAATAAAACAACATTCAACTTGCTTCAAGCTGTTGAAAAGTGCTACAATCATTTTAATGAATTCTGTAATTTGTTGCCTTATTTTTGTTGTTCCAGGAGTCTCCGACCATGGATCATTTGAGGTTTGAAGGTGATCTTCTTTCAAAGCTGGAATCGAGAGGTTGAACAGTTATTGAAAATAGTGTGTTTGAACAGTTCCTTTTTCCAATGTGAAAAGACCCCAGGAATATAAAAGAAAAACCTGATTGCTTTCTGCTTTCACAACTATTATTTTTTTGGTCAAGTGCTTCCATAAAGAGCAATGAAAGCAGAGATGACTAGAACTGGCCTGCTGTTGCTGGTTATATTTGAAACTAATGGTAGCCACTAGTCACACCTAGACTGTTGACAAAAGTCAGCTACTGTGTCCTGAACAATGTCCCGTATCAGCCTGTGGGCAGCGATTGTTCTATTGACCCAGCTTGGAAAGGTCTGTGGAGACTGTTGGCTGATCGAGGGAGAGAAAGGCTATGTCTGGCTGGCAATCTGCAGCCAGAACCAACCCCCTTATGAGGCCATCCCTCAACACATCAATAGCACTGTGCTGGATCTCCGCCTCAATGAGAACAAACTCAAAATCCTCCTGTACAGTTCCCTCAGCCGCTTTGGCAACTTGACCGACCTGAACTTGACGAAAAACGAGATCAGCTACATTGAAGACGGCGCCTTTTTAGTCCAGTCAAACTTGCGCGTGCTGCAGCTGGGCTACAACAAGCTGACGAACCTCACAGAGAACATGCTCCGGGGCCTAACCAGGCTGGAGTATATGTATGTCCAGCACAACTTGATTGAGAGCATCTCGGTGAACAGTTTCTGGGAGTGCCCCAACCTCATCAGTATTGACCTGTCTGCCAACAAGTTGGCTAAACTGGAGAGCAACACCTTCACCAGTCTCAGTGGCCTTATGGTGTGCGAGCTGGCAGGCAATCCTTTCAATTGCTCCTGCGAGCTCGTTGGTTTCTTGAATTGGCTCGCCGAGTTTAACAATGTTACGAAGACGTATGACAGACTGCAGTGCGAGAGTCCCGCGGAATATGCTGGCTATCCCCTGTTGAGCCCGAGGCCAAACAGTAACCACAATGCCATCAGTCTACTTGCTTCCTCCTGTCGGAATGGCGTGAAAGTTGTTCCATTTTCCACACCCATGGCTTCGAAAGATCCCGAAGCCTACTCTTCGGGAATCAACCCAGCAGAATTCTCTTCCACAGAGCCTATAACGACATATACTCTAGACACTTCAAATAGCCCTACCATCAAACTGCACCATGTGACCATCACCGGGGCAACGCTAGTGGTTCAGATCCCTTCCCCGTACAGCAGAATGTACATTCTCGTTCAGTACAACAATAGTTATGTTTCTGATGTGACAAATCTACGCAACAGGAAAGAATATATTAAGCTGGAGAAGCTGAAGGCCCATACAGATTATACCTTCTGTGTGGCTTCCATCCAAAAGTCCCAGAGGTTCAACCACACCTGCTTGACATTTGCCACAAGAGGGCGAATGATAACCCAGCCCTCCAACTCTTCCACCACCACACATTACATTATGACTATCCTGGGATGCTTGTTTGGCATGGTCATTGTTCTGGGTGTGGTTTATTACTGCTTGCGTAAGAGAAGGATTCAAGAGGAGAAACAGAAGTCGATCAACGTGAAGAAAACCATCTTGGAGATGAGGTACGGGCCAGAGTCCGAGACGAGCAGTATGATTCACTCAATGCAAAAGTTCCATGAGCAGCCTATTTCAGTATCGAGGATGTCCTCACTTCCCTCTGTGTCAGGGGAGAAGGGCCAATTCAAGCCAATGGAAGTCAACGAGACTCCCAAAGCCACCAAGGGCAACTATATAGAAGTCCGCACAGGGGAGGCCACCGACCGCGAGGAAGTGAAGCAGACCGATAACGGGGAAGGGTCGACAGCAGAAATCTCCACTATCGCCAAAGAGGTGGACAAGGTCAACAAGATCATCAACAACTGTATCGATGCTTTGAAGCTGGATTCTGCTGCTTTTATCGGCGCTGATTCTGAGATGTCCATTGACCGCCAAATCACGCCCAGCACTTCCTCCTCCCAGCTGGAGAGGCCTGGTTTCCTTTCCCCAACCTACAAAGAGGGAGGTTACCCATTGCAAAGGCAGAGCAGTGTGGACACCGGCAAGAAACGCTGCAGTATCTCATCCAGCGGTTCCGGGAAGAGCACCCGAGTCTTCAGCCTCGACATCCCCGACCAGGCATCCAAGACAGAGGCAAAATACATCGAGAAGAGCATCCCCACACCTACGCCTTTAAAGCGTCTTCCGTCAGTGGCCCAGGGAGAAATCCACCGTCTGGAGGTACAGCAAACCTACCACTGCAGCGAACATCGCCACTCCTTCCCTGCCTTGTATTATGAAGAACACGGGGACACTATAAGCCAGAGGTCCACACTATTAAAGCCACTCTCCCGATCCAAAAGGGACTCCGCCTACTCCCAGCTCTCCCCCAGGCACCAGTTCTCTGGATATTCCTCCAGCCCGGAGTATTCGTCGGAAAGCACTCACAAGATCTGGGAGAGGTTCCGCCCCTATAAAAAGCACCCTCGGGAGGAGGTGTACATGGCAGCTGGCCACGCCTTGCGAAAGAAAGTCCAGTTTGCTAAAGACGAAGACTTGCACGATATTTTAGATTATTGGAAAGGTGTTTCTGCTCAGCAAAAGTTGTGACTGGGCTTAAGACTGATTGACAAGTTTACAAAAAAAAACAAAACAAAAGGATTAATGGGTCCTTTTCATTTGTTAGACATTTATAACGTCTCATTTTATAAGCCACAGCCCAGAAAACACCCCTCAAATGTTTCCTCACCAGATCTTGATTTTTGAACAGCCCCCTTCCCCCTCCATCTGCTCCTGATAATCCAGTCATATTTTTACACTGCAAAATTTGACTTACCCCATAACGTTAATTAGGTTATGAATTGAGGGGCATTTCTAGCTACCACTGGCCGTACATGATCACGGTTACGGGAATTAAATCAGGAAGGGTGTCTTTTTTTGGGAGAAGCCTTTCCCTCTGGGTGAAAAGATCTCATTCCTGTCAGCCAATGAAAATGGACAGATAGGAAGTGGTTATGGAAATTTTCTCAAAGGCCTAGCTTTTCTGGCTGGTAACATTAGTGGGTTCTTAGTATGTTCCTCTGGGCACTATTTTAACAGAGCCATTAACCCATTGGGATTAACAGCTTGTTAAAATAATGGTCATCGTACTGCTGTGAGTGCGCGTTAATCTCTGGTTCCACCATCATCGCCAACAATGCTTTTCGAACCTATGGACCTTGAGATCTTGGGTGGATTTTCCCGGCCATTTTGTCGTAGTTGTACGTGCTGCAGTTGGGCCACCCATTATAGACACCATCAGGTTTTTGATTTCCATTGGCACAGCGGTTTAACCCACAACTCCAGTTTTACACCCAAATTGAACATCGACCCATCCTTAGCATCTCAGGCTAAGTTTAACTGTAAAAGATCCCAGCTAAAAAGTGAAACATTGGAGGCAATTTTAATGTAAGCCACCCATTAGAAGATCACCAAAATTGAATGCTGCGCTGGTTTTAAATCCTGTTCAATTTTACTCCCTATTGAAGTCAACAGAGAGCACTATTGGGAGGGTTGTAAATCTGGTGTTCTACCCTATCCCATGGATTCCCATCTGGCCAGTTAAGTTAAAATAGCCCCCTTTATCTTGGATAGTTTGATAAGTCTTTGGAATATTCCTAAATCTAATTTCCGACCTCCCGTCTCCACACAGCATTCCAGTCCTGTACATCTAAATAAAACCTATTAATGCCCTAATTGAAATGGCCATTCACTTTCCAGACAAATGTATCTCTCAAAAATGTTAGCACAAAACTTACTGTTGGACAAGCACTTAACTGTCTTGTTTCTTGACTCACTGTTAAGTCAGATGTCTATAGGCTCAAGGCCCACGCTAGGACTTCAGCACGTAGACTGATGCAGTACTGAAGGAGTGCTGCATTGCTGGATTCTGGATGAGACATTAAACTGAAATCCCTTCTAGGTGGATGTAAAGGTTCCCATGACAGTATTTGAGGAAGTCCAGAATTAGTTCTGGAGTTCTGGCCAATATTTATCTCTCAACCAAGGCCACCAAAACAGATTAACTGGTCATTCATCTAACTGCTGTTTGTGACCATATTGGCCATTATATTTGACTACATAGCGGCACTTTGAAAGCAATGAATTGGCTACAAAGCACATTAGGATGTCATGAAAGGTGCTGTATACATACAAGTTCTTTAATGTGTTTGCGTGATATTCATCTATCAGCTATTATATTCAAAGTGTTGAGCGATAAATGGATTAATTCTTTTGTTAGAGCATAGGGTTATCATACAAGCTCCTTCAGCGTCTGACCACTAATATCGTGAGCAGTAATTTTGGAGCAACCATTTTTTTGTTGGTCTAGCGATACGGCAGGAGCTTTAAGGTTAAATCTAGAAGTTAGAGTCCCATGCCTCTGCCTCAGTTGAAGAGAGGAAGGGTTGGCATTTGAGTCATTCTGAATGTTGAACTTCCACGTTTCGTCCTAGTGGAACCTGTTCCCTTCATAATCAAATACTCCAAACTTGGATCAGTTTGGTTTCTGTTGCCCACTCTGTTGCCCACTCCTGGCAAGGGCAGCACCAGGCTGCTGTGAAGGGCACCGAAGATACCCCTTTCCAAATCCAAGTTTGGATTCTGCCAATGTGCAGATGCTGTTTACATTGGCTTTGCGTAGTGGAACGCTCTACTTGGGAGCTGGCCAAGGGGTGTAGGATGGAGGGGTGGAGGTGGGGGTGGGGAGTACTAGGAAAAACTAACATTCATCTCACCTCAAAGCAAGCATATCTCCTATCACCCAATCAAAATGCTTATTCGCAATCTCCCCTTACAATTGAATATGAATGGTGGCAACCAATATTTTTCTACTTGCAATTTTTTTTTTGGTAATATTGTAATAAAATAATGAAGTTACTGCAAAATGCAATGTAAATATAGCTTTTTAAAAAATCACATATGTATATCATTTTGATGTTCTAATACCATGGAAGGTGTTTAAGCCTTCTCATCATGTGACTTGTCACTTCTTGGACCCGCTACAATGTCAAAGGGCCAAAGGCCTATAGAAAAAATGGAAGACATGAAGTAATTTGTAGTACAAGTGAAATAATCCAGGCCATACTGAGGGGATAAACATCTCAATTGTACATCATTGGCTGTGAAGACCTAAGATGAAATGAAAAGACTCAACCCAGATCCTAGTAGGCATATGCCAAAGCTACCTCTTAGTCGATACTAACAGGTGGTTGGTTGGGAATCTCACTCAGAGAGGCCATAGAATAATTGCCGTGGGATGTAGAAAAATGGTACAATGATAGAGTAGTGGAATGCTATTCTGAAATCGGGCTGATGCTCATTGACTGGGCAAGCGTAGAGGGAGCTTTACTCTATGACCATACCTGCACCTTGGCACGGTTTGATGCCGTCACTGGGTGCCAGAATGGGAAAGTCTTCCACATCTCAGAAATACCATCTGTCATGTTCTTTAGTAAGAATTCACTGGGAACCAAAGTGTATGGTTTGCTAAAACATTATGCAAAATGGATTGTGCCAACAAATGGAATCAACGCTGTTTTGTTTCTGTGTGTTTTTTTTTGCAGAAATATGAATCTTTGTAGTCTCTTTAATTTATCACATTGACCTCTCAAGATAAGGTCAACCTCAACGCACCAGAGCCTAACACATTAGTCCAGGGCATGTTACACCTTCAATGCCCATCATCACCAGTAAGTCAACTTAAGAATCTTACTGTATGAATGACTTCAAGGCTGAGAAGTAGTGACTGAGGAAGGAGTTGAAGATTCTGTTTTGATCTCAGGGTTTTGTGGGGGATACTTCAAGAACTACAAGAACTTTTGCTTTTGATTATCACCAGGAATCTTCGATTGAATAATAACTCTCTGCCAAGCATTCATTACTTTCTGTATTATAATATATCCTCTAGAAAGAAAGACTTATAATGAGATCAAACAGGCCAATCATGGGCATTATGTACTTGCGTGGATGCCTTGTAAATGTTATCCAATCAAGATGGCCACCTATTTTGGAGAATTGCAGTTGTCATGGCAACATTAGGTGCCATTTTCCTGTGGTTGCTAGATTCCATTTTAACCTTTGCTTCAGGGATGCATGAATACTTAGGTTGAACCATTTCTTCCCAGTTCCTTCTTTGTGGGGGTGGTGGTGGGGAGCAATAGGAAATTTAAACCTGCCCAAAATAACTACTTTATTTACAGGCCAAAGAGTAGTCGGCAATTGCAAATTAATTCCCAAGTGCAGGAAAGAGGAAGAGAGTAGAGACGGACATCATCTAGGCATAGGTCTTGATGTTCGCATTAATGAGAGGAAAAAAAGGTTGTTCTCGATCTCTTTCTCTTCACTTCATTTTCCAGCTCAGTGTTCAGTCCTCATTTATAGGAGTCCCTGCTGAAATTTTATCGTTCCCCCACCTTATTTAATCAAAGAATTTCTTCAATTACATGATTCACTTCTAAGGGCATTTGTTGCTTTGCCCAGCTTGCATTGGTTGAGTGAGTTTAATTGGTCCTTACAGTAGAAATTTTATCTAAAGTGATAAGCTAGGGCACCTAGCCTGAGTGCAGAGTCTGAACAGGATACCCCACTTGCTAAGTAGATTAGACAAATGTCCTATTTGACTTCTTCCCCAACACAATCTCATAATTCAAGGGGATAATGCATATGTTTAAAAAGAGACGTATCTCCCCATACTACATGAGTCAAGGTATTACTGTGAGTTTTCAGATCCAGCTTCATTATGGCTTCACTTAGCTTAGCCTGGTCCTGGTGAATTGCTTTGCACTCTATACAGAGGGGCTGTGTTTCTTTAGAATCAAGGTTATTGTTCCACAGTGGCCGAATAAGATTGTATTCTGCGGAATTTCTTAGGATTTGCTTAGTGGCATTTCAGGAATCACACTCCATTATTTTCATTGCTCTCACATACCTGAATATATTAACTGTTCACAACGCATTTCACAGTGATGTGTCCAGCCAACAAGGAACAATTGATATTCTAGAGCAAAGGATCAGTCACTTATACAGAGGAGTAATCCCACTGATATTTCCTGATGTCCTCAGACATAAGAGTAATATTGCCTGACTTTGCTCGGTTTTGGCATCTGTGCTTCTACCTACACTAGGCTACGCATGACTATTGACATTGTTAGTTAATGAGCATTGAACACATTCATATAATATTCCTTTGTTCACTATTTTTAACAGAGGCATTAACCCATGGGGCCACAGATGTTTACAGTACAGAGGTAGGTCCGTTTGGCCCATCGTATCTGTGCTGACTCTTTCCTAGAGTAATCCGAAACTAATCCCACTGCCCCATGCTCTGTCGTACCTTTGTGTCTTCCACCATTTTGAACCATTGGGCACCATTTGTCCAACTTTCCCCTCAATGATCTGCCTTAACTGCTCTCTGGAAAAAAAAAAATTATGCGTGGAAGTTACATTACGGTTAGATAAAACTCTGGGTGGGTCCATTTAGGAACTGCATTCATTTCTGGACTTTAGGATGGATATTTTGGCCTTGGACAGCAGAGATTCACCAGAATCATACTGGGGCTATAAGTGTTAAATTATGAGGACAGGGTGCATAGAGTGGGCTTGCAATCCCTCATGTATAGAAGGCTGAGGGTTGATCTGATTGACATGATAGGATTTGATAGGATACGTTGGTAGTAAATATTCCCTCTGGTGGAGTGTCCAGAACAAAGAACCTTAAATTTAGGGCAAGGTCATTCAGGAGTGAAGTCACAAAGTGCTTCTTCACACAAAAGCCTGAAGGTCTCCATCCCCCAAAAATATGTTGAGGCGAGGAGCCAATTTAAAATTTCAAAACAACGTTTGATAGATTTTTGTTAGGCAAAGGTATTAAGATTTATGGAACCAAGGTGGGGGATGGGATTATGATACAGATCAGCCATAATTGAATGAATTGTGGAACAGGCTTGAGGGGCTTAATAGCCTCCCCCTGTTCCCATGTTCTTTCTGACACACCATTCTATGCTCCAACAACTCTGCTTAAATGCCCTTTGTACAATGAAAGCACCAAACTGCAGACAAAACTTTAACTGTTGGCTAACCAATATTTTGTACAAATTTACTCTTTGCTCATACCTATGGCACATTTATAAAATAAACGAGTAATGCCTGTGTTAAAGTAGCACAAAAAAGTCACAAGAACACAATAACCATTTTTTTTAAATTCCTTCATGAGATGTGGCTGTCACTGGCAAGGGTTGCCCATCCCTAATTGCCCTTGAAAAGGTGGTGGCGAGCCAGTAATATCAGTTTGTCTACCAATATCAAGAAAGGTCAATTTTAGAGGTTTGTTTTTGGGTCTTTTAAACCAATGGAAAGTTCCGCATAATTTGCCTATGTGACAGCAGCATGCAAGAGGTTTCCCCATGGACAATTGGACCCTTACGGACTATGATTGGGCTGCTGTCACCCCTCGTTTGGGGAGCATAAAATTCTTCACGCACCTTTGGAATGGTATCTTGAGCCTCTTGATCTTGCTTCTGGTGAATTTTTTGCGCTCGTCCAAGCTGAGGCCGAATTCTATTGGAGATTATACAACATTCCACTTTGTCAGCATCAAGCACTCCCAGCTCAGCTCCTGCACATTTAGATGATGAGTAAAGCTCCCTCCACGTTGCCCTAGCAATGTACCCATTCTCAGAAGTGTATGGGGGTCGGGGGGGGGTTGTGATTTTCACGATAAAGTTTTAATCCACTATCCTTTCTTGTCCCCCATTATTTTGTTTGAAGTTCAAACTCACAGGTACAACATTTTTGGTCTCCGATGTATACATTTCCAGTGACATCACCTTTAAGCCCCAGTTCAAAACATTTCTGGTTCTCTTTCAACGGTCTTGTACTTCCCCTCTGCATTTTCCTACCATTCTTTAATGCTCCCCTGTAGCTCTTAGCATCTCGCAGAATTCCATAGAGAGATGCAGAAAGGAAGAAGGTTGGTGATCTCCCCCTGGGTGGACACTGGCTCTTTAACAACAACAGCACAAATGAAATGGACCCATGGTAATCCAAACTCTATTCTTAAAGATGTTTTTAACCTTGGTCTTGTTCCAATTGAATTCATGCACCGACAAACCTGGTACAAAATAATCAAAATGTGAATTTTGTAATACAAAGGCTGCAATGGTTTTGGGCGGGAGGGAAGAAGGGGTCGGAAATTATTTAAAGACAAAAGACAAAAAAAAAATAATGATGCCAACAGTGAAACGTTTATTGCATGATTTAATGTATTTTCAGAGCGAGTATTGTTGTGTATGTGACTGTTTGTCAACTTTGTTTATTGTGACAGACCACTTTCTCCGTGCGTGCTTGGAGCTGAATAGAAAACAGGGATGACGAAGATTTTTTTAAAAAAAGGGCCTGTTACGACCTGAACTGTACTTAGTCTGCACGACCTAGAATCAGACGCCCACAGCCTGTCCCCTTAGCCCCGACTCTGTCAGTTTACAATAGTGAGAAAAAGATGTCCAGTTGGATACCCCACATTCCTGCCGTGGAGAACAAGATTTTGCTCCAGTTTCTCTCGAGAACGGTGACATGTTAGCCACACCCCCAACTTTTTTGAGGGTTTAAATTTTCAGTTAATTAACATTTAGTGATTGGCTACTGAGCCATGAGGGCAGGCAACTGGGCTTGGTTAGTGGGAAATCATATTGGTGAAAAATTACAGGCACGTGGACTCAATTAGGACTCAGACCGGAATTGTCTTTGTCCACAACGAGCTGTGGAATCGACTCCTAATTGACGCTAACCCAATGTTTAAACCTGACTTTTACTTCACTGTGGAGTGAAAATCATTCAGTAAATCCGAACGGTGGCTCCAGCATCTCTCCCATGCTCTACAGATAAGCAATTATGGGCGTATTATAATTGACAGTCCAAATAGCATCAGTGCATCAATTAAATTCTTGCTTTTAATTGATGCAGTTATGAACAGGTTTCCGCCTTTGCAGTAAGACAGTAAATATGGTTATCTTCAATGTGCCTGGAAGTTACATGTAAACAGTTAGAACTCATGGTGTATTATGTCCACATTTCCAGTGAGGAAATGTCTTCACGTCCTAGCCTGAACCAGCTCAGTTATTTTAAAATCACTCATTTACCCAGAGTAACCTTACAAATGGAAAATAATTTGAATTTCTACAATAGGTTTTGATTATTTTTCCAACCTCAAAGGGATCTTGCTTCTGTGTCTCTCATTCAGTGGAGCGGAGGCTCAGCTTCTCACATAACCTTCCAGCAATGTGATGCCAGTTGCTTTTGCCTTTAGTGAGGTAACTCTTTCCTTTCATGAAGGCACGTCTCCCTTAATGACCTGGCCAAGAGGGTAAAACCAGTCAACACAAGTATCACTGATGAGAAAATGGGTTGAGTGTCAGAGCAATACCAAGCATTATCTTTCAAATCCCAGGAGTGAGTGAGAGCACAGAGAACGTTATTTTTCAGGTGTTACAGGGTACATCAGAACATGATCCTTCAAGCTCTGAGACCTGTATATAAATTAAGCTCCAAGGGATGGATGCTGTTAGTATTGTGTGCCAGAATACTGTCATACCGATGTTTCAGATTCCAATACAGCTCAGAGAGAGGGATTGCTGGTTCACCTTCTCTGATGGGGACTGGCTAGGACTAGGACTGGCACTTTTACACAGAAACATAGGAAATGCTAGAGAGAAAAATACACTGTGGTCCATGAAGTTCATCTTCCAACATCCTGGAATTCGCATGGTGCAGAGATAATAATGGGGTTGTTGACTAATCGTAGCAATCAATCTCTATCGATTAATCTACAACAGACCCAAATATGAGGTGAAGGAATCTCCCAGTGGTGGAGAGCTTTGGGAAACTAGATCCAAAGATCCCCGTTCCTCACAAGCTCAGTGCACATCCACATCCCATGTTTCACAATGCCCACATCCCAATATATAGCCTTGTAACACAGAGGGCGAAGGGTCCCTACCTCTGAACCAGAAGCTCCGGGTTTGAGTCCCGCTCTGGGACTTGATGGCCATTACAGTACAGAAGAAATCCACTTGGCCCATCCATATTGTAGGTACCAACTCAAATCCCATTCCCTGCATGTTATGGCACTTTTCTTTTTCAAATGTTTACTTATTTCCCTCTTAAATGCTGTGAATCCGCTTTCTCATTAACTCGTGTGGAAAGAATCTTCCCCTTTATTGTTCTGGTACCAGTTTTCAGTTTATGTCCCCTTGTTACTGATTCACCAACCAAACAAATTAATCTTCCATTGTTTCCCCTCCTACATACTGTTGAACACCTGCTACTTTAAGGCTGGAATCGCCCTAGGCTGATTAGGGGGTAGAGGGTTCCATAGTGGCAATGTCACTGAGCCAGAGGCCCAGACTAATCATCGAGTGTATGGGCTCAAATCCCACCACGGTAGCTGGTGGAATTTAAATTCAATTAATTAAAATCTGGAATTGAAAGCTACTCTTAGTGATGGTGAGCATGAAATTATCATTGATTGTCATAAAAACCCACCTGGTTCACTAATGTCCTTTAGGGAAGGAAATCTGCCATCCTTATCTGGTCTAGCCTACATGTGACTCCAGAGCCACAGTAATATGGTTGACTCTTAACTGCTTGCCGAAATGACCTAGCAAGTCACTCTGTTCAAGGGCAATTAGGGATGGACAATGTGTGCTGGCCTTGCCAGTGATGCCCACATCCCATGAAAGAATAAATAAAAAAACCCCAGTGAATGTATATTATACCTTTTCGATGGCTCCCATGTTGTACATTTGGAGCATTCAAAACTACACTTATACCGAGTCAATGTCTAGCAAGCATCACCCATCTTGCTCTTGTATTCAATCCTTCTGTATTTAAAAACTGCAATCCTATTTGTCCCAACTTACGGCCATCTCCGTCCGATGACCAGCCTTTAAAGATCCGTGTACCTGGATCTCTAGGGATATAGGTCTTGCATAGCCAGCTAGAGACCAATTCATTCTCATTCCCATTCGGTACAAAATCATGGAATGCTTCATCAGAGGTAAACTTGGGGCAATTATCTGTACGACAACAGCCTAGTAACCAGTTGTCAACATGAATTTCAGAAGTAGAAAGCCTGCTGCCTGCCTAACCTCCTGTGGTTCAGCTAGGGACAGCACACAAGGATTGTAATGAGCTCCATCTTGGAGTGTATCTTGACTTTGAAAAGGCTTCTGACAAAGTTCCACATGCAAAAGCTAATAATTCAACCCAAAGTTATGGGTTTCCTAGGTAAAGATGTAAGACTCATTTATGTAGCACCTCTCTCAGTGCCCCAAAGTGCTTTACGGCCAATTAAGTGCTTTGGAGGTGTAGTCACTGTCGCAATGTCTGAAAAGTTGGCAGCCAATTTGTACATAGCAAGCTCCCACAAACGGCAATGTGTTAATGACCAGGTAATCTGTTTTTGATGGTGCTGGATGAGGAATTAATGTTGGCCAAGGAACCAGGAAAAACTCCCCTGCTCTTCTTCAAACACTCCCATGGGAACCTTTATGACCACACGAACATAAGAAGCAGGAGCAGGAGTAGACCACATGGCCCACCGAGCTTGCTCCGCCATTCAATATGATCATGGGCCTCAACTCCACTTTCCCAACCATAATCCCTTAACTCTCAATGAGATCAAAAATCAGTCTATCCCAGCCTTAAATGTATTCAACGATGGAGCATCCACAACCCTTAGGGGTTGAGGATTCCCAAGATTCACAATCCTTTGAAGAAATTTCTGCTTATCTCTGTCCTAAATGATTGGCCCCTTATCCTGAGAGGGCACCTCATCCAAAAAGGCAGCCTCTCCTGCAGTGCGGCCCTGTCTGCCTCAGTACTTCACTGTATTGTCAGCCCAGATTATGTGGTCAAATTGGAGTGGGATGTGAATTCACAACCTTCTAACTCAGAACCACTCAACCATAGTCCACAACATAGAAATGGATGAGAAACTGGCTGAAACGTAGGAAACAATGGGTGCTTATTAAAGAAGTTATGCTGGGGCAGGGGGAAGCATTGAGTGAGACACCTCAGGTATGATTGTTGTTTATATGTGACCTTGGCTCAGGAGTACATTAGAAATTAATCAAATTTTCAGAAGATACTAAACTAGAGCGGGAGTGGCAAACACAGTCAGAAACTGTTGGATAAAGCTAAGGCAGAACAAGGAACATACGAATTAGGAGCAGGAATAGGCCACTCAGCCCCTCGAACCTGTTCCGCCATTCAATAAGATCATGGCTGATCTGAATGTAACCTCAACTGGACATTCCTGCCTACCCTTGATAACCTTACACTCCATTGTTAATCAAGAATCTCTCTAGCTCTGCCTTAAAAATATTCAAAGACTCTGCTTCCACCACCTTTTGAGAAGGAGAATTCCAAAGACTCACTACCCTCTGAGAGAAAAAAAATTCGCCTAATCTCTGTCTTAAATGAGCAGCCTCTTAATTTTAAACAGTGACCCTTAATTCTACATTCTCCCACCAGGGGAAACATCCTCTCCACGTCCGCCATGTCAAAACCCCTCAGGATCTTAAAGGTTTCAATTAAGTCACCTCTTACTCTTCTAAATTCCAGCAGATACAAGCATAGCCTGTCCACTCTTTCCTCATAAGACAACCAGCCCATTCCTGGTATGCAATTTAAAAGGATGCAATTTAAGGCAGGTGACTGTAAAGGAAACAAAAATGGGTGAATAATGTTGAGATAGCTGAGGATGAAGCTGAAAGAGATATTCACGTCTTAGTAAACTCAATGTTGAACATATTTAACCAATGAAGAAGAGCAAAATCAACAGGGGGTTGAACAACATAAGCAGTGGTGGTAGGGATTTGTCAGTTTGTGGGATTTCGGAGCAATGCAGAGATGACGCTAGTATCTAAGTGTGCAACAGGTTTATTTACAAAAGTTTTAAAATATCACAAAATGTCTACCCTCATGCTGACAGCTCAGCTTCTAGCAGTTTCACTGTTTACCCTAAATCTGAGCCAACACCCAGGCTTAACTAATCAAGCACAGTAGGCATAGATCACTTACCAGACTCACATAATCAAACACAGAACAATTGAACAGGGATCAAACTGTGCAGTTGCTCCAGAAAGACTGAAGCGCTACGTCCACTTCTGGTCTCCAAGAAATTGGGAAGAGACATTCAAGTGCTGGAGTCAGTGCAGGGAAGAGGACGGTCCCAAGTAGTCGGGAGAGCTGAGTTATCGGGAGAGACCGGGGGAAACACAAGCTTTTCAGGTTGGGAAGGCTGCACCCAAGAGGAGAACTAATGGAAGCATATAAAAGGGGATAGAAGAAGTCAATTTGTGATATTGAACTAAATTACAAGTAAGAGCAAATAAACACAGGATCAAACTGTAATGATAATGATTGACATCAAGAAATTCATGGGGAGTAATTGACATGTGGGATAGATTACCAGATAGTGCACTGAAGCCATAAATCCTGTAGAATAATGGTTTGGAAGCTGTGGTTTCTTTCAGAGAGAGCAGTAGAGCTTGTGAGTGTAATATGATCATCTTTGCTGCGCTACTGTGGGTAGGCAAGTGTACACAGCACTGAAGTGATGAGCTATAACATCCACTGGAGCAGAGAGAATAGATGGCCTGACGCTTTGCAATGTTATTGATACAATTAAAGGATTAAAATGTCTTAGACTGCAAGCATGTTGCTCAGCTGTCCTGTAAATGTGTCCGAATCATTAGATTCTCTTACGGCCTTGTTAGATGCTCGATGTCTGTGACAGACAATTTGTCCAGCATTTGAAAATAATTTTAGTGACTTTTTCTTCTAACAATCTCCTGGCTTTATGACAATTCAAATAGCTTCATGCGATAGTTGCAGTGAGATAGTCCTTACGATGTAAACCCTTTTTGACAAAATGATGAGGGATGTTAGGACTGGGGAATGGAAGACATTTGAGTTTAAGTATTCGCCATCAGCACCTAGCACTCCCATATTATAGTTATAGAATCTGGATGCATAATAGTGCATCCTCTACTCTTCCTCAACAATGTAACTCGCCCACTACGCTCATTAGAGCAATCCTGTTCCACTGTAGTGAGGCATCTTTCCATTAGCCAGTGCATCCATTTAGTACCCTCTCAGGCAGGGCCTGGCGATTAATGATAATGGGCTTTGAGCAAGTAACCATTCTGAAGTAGATTGAGACTGCCTGACCTAGGCTCATAAAATTTCGAACTTACGAAGAGAAGCTTTTGTTTAACCGAAAGAGTGAAAAACATTTGAAATCATCCACCAACATACGAACTACAGACGAGTTAGGAGCGGGAGTTGGCCACTTGGCCCCTCAAGCATACTCCGTAAGAGCACTAAAAGCAAAATCCATAAGGGTGATTCAAAATACAAATGGTTTCCACAATAGGAGAATTAATGTGCTGGAGGAATGAGCTTTATTGGGATGAATAGACCTTTTCCCCTCCTTGATTTCTTTACTTCCAGAAGTGTCTCAGATCTTAGAAACATAGGGGCAGGAGTAGACCATTCAGCCCCTCGAGTTTGTTCTACCATTCAGTGAGGTCTGTGACCTAACTCCATATACTGGCATTTGCTCCATACCCATCAATACTTTTGGTTAACAAAAATTAACCAATTTCAGATTTAAAATTTACAAGTTATCTAGCGTCAGTTGCTGTTTGTAGAAGAGTCTTTCAAAGTTCTACCATTCTTTGTATGTAGAAGTGTTTCTTAATTTCACTTCTGGCTCTGGTTTTCTAGACTATGTCTGCTAGCCCTGGATTCCCTGACCAGTGGAAATAGTTCCTCTCTATCTACCCTCTCTGACGATCCACCTCCCTTTAGTATTAATTTAGTATTAAAAGGAAAAAAAGGACGCCATAGTTACTGTTACAATCCTCTTGCACAACCACTTGGAGAACGGAATGGACAGAGGCCCTCGGAATTAAAGCACTTTTTGGGGCAAATAATTATTCGATCAGATGTCATCTCCTGGACAGTCATATTCAACATCACAATGGGCTGTAGGCAGAGGGACAAAGGGGAAGGCTGCTGGACTGAGTGACCCACCACCCACTGTTACTCTTAAATGAATAATCCAAATAAAGATAAATTAATTCAAATGCTAGATTAGCATCAATTTGAAGGTCCCCATGAGCGCTTCTAATTTGTCTGTACACAACATAAGAGCGTACGGTAAATGTCAGCTGCAGCTCTGTTAGTGGCACTTTCGTCTCTGCATCAGGAGGTTCTGGGTTCAAGCCCCATTCCAGGACCTGGGCACAACATTTAAGGCTGACCCTCCCTGTGCAGTACTGAGGGAGTGCCGTCCTTTGGATGTAAACAATCCCATAGTGCTATTTCAAAGAAGGATTATCCTGGGTTTTCTGGTCAATATTTACCCTTCAATCAACATCACTAAAACAGATTATCTGGTCATTATCATCTTTCTCTGAGTGGGAGCTTGCTGTGTGCAAAGCGGCTGCTGTGTTTCTTACGTTACAACAATGACTACACTTCTAAAGCACTTCATTGGCTGTAAAGTGCTTTGAGACATCGGATGGCCATGAAAGGTGCTATATAAATGCAAGTCTTTCTTTTTATCCATTTGCATGAACACATCATGACATGTAACTAACTCTTTCCTCCTCAAACAAAGTTTCAGTGACAATTTCAAATCAGAAACTAACTTATCCTTCTTGCTTGCTGATATCAAGTGTTTTCTTTTGTTACATCTGATAAAAGAGTATTAATACACTTGCCACAATGCCAATTAAGTTATCAGGCTATTCCTAATATGAAATGAATGGGCTCGGTCTCCATTCAAAATGGCTGCATCATTGAGGAGAGGATAACAAGTTACAATGGGCTGATCTTTCACTTAGCTTCTGGCCCAGCCTCTTTCTGTCTATGTCCTAGTGTGGCTCCTAGTAGATCATGTCTGTCCTGCACAACCATGGCTGATGAAACCAAGAGTATTGGTATAGTGTAGCATGTCTGCATTGGAGTAATAATTAAGCGGATGTTGAAGACATGCTTGAGGTGCCCAGATCACTTATGGACGTTTTGCAGCATTGGCCGGCTGGCTGGCGTAGCATGGGCCTCAGCAATCAGGAGGAGGAGGGGGTTCCGACCTCCGGAAAGTGGGTTGACATCCAGTGGGGTAATCATTTCCAATGGGATGACCTCTCAATTGCATCTAACTGATTCTTCTAGTAGGGAGCTGTGAGTCTGACTGAAAGTGTGCCCATGTAAAAAAGGACTTTGTCACAGAATTAAATCGTAATGCGATCTAATGGATGTAAAGTAGCGGAAGAAATGTGCCAGTAGCCACGGAGGAGATGAAAAAGATGAAGAGGAGGGTTCAATAGGATTGTGGTCGCTGCACAGATTAATCTTATGATGAGGTCTCATCGAGGAGGCCTTGGAGAAGGAAGATGGGGAGGAACAGCCTGAAGAGGATGTGGAAACCGAATTGTCAACTAAACCATTCATGTCACTTTTCTACAAAGGGTCTTCTCTTGGCTCCCTTTTGCCTTTCCCAAAGTTGGCATCATCTGCAGCCTATTGTCTACCCCCGATAACATGCTGCGCTCCCATTCATGGCACCCAGTCCAAGCAACTTCCCCATCTTTCCCCTAAACAAAGTTCACGCACACAACAACTTCAGCAGCAGAGTTAGCTTTCTTGTAGCCAGAATGGTGCAGGTCTTTGTATCCTGTAGCACCACAGTGCGTCCCTGCCCCACTTACCACCAATGCAAGTCAGGGGGCATTTCCAACAACGGGGGAGATTGACTTAATTATTCAAATGAAGCCGACCCCAGAAATGCCAGTCAGGTCAGCGCTTGTGGCATCAGGTGGGTACCATTCCTGTCTTGCTACACTTCTGCGGAGCCCTGAACATTCCAGTGTTTGGAGGGCCGGTCTTGTCTCCATCAGAGGTTGCATGATGCTGACAGGTAGCAGAACTGAAGAACTGTGCTTATGGCTACGTGACAAGCATGGTGCAAGGTGCCTAAAGGTCTCAAGGTCCTCTTGGCTTTGTTAGTTGGCCCTGCCCAACAAATGTTAGCCATAGTTCAATAACAGCCCCTGGAAGTCAGAGGATTCAGGGCTGAAGACCCACTTGAGAGATTTGGGCACATTTGGAACTCACTACCACAAGGAGCAGTTGAGGTAAGTTGAATTAGGGTTGCCAACTGTGATTAAATATATACCTGGAGGTTTCATCACATGATTCGCCCCCACACTCCAGCCATTAGTCAGCCAACACATCCATCCTTGTGATGTACTGCCTTCCTATGCCAAATGGAAAGCAAAAAGATTCGTTACCCAATCGGATGATGCTTGACTCTCAGCCACACAGTCTTTTTTTCCCATTTTCAATATTTTTATATCTGGTAAAGAGAAATGTTCAAAGAAAATGACAAAAAAAAACATTTTTGTTTAATGTCCCGATGATTTTTCTCCAGGGTTGCACACACAGCAGTGTCCCTAGACATCGATCTTCAATTCCTGGAGGCTCCAGGTCAATCCTGGAGGGTTGGCAACTCTGTGTAGAATAGATTCATAGGGAAGCTAGATTATCACATGATGGAGAAAGGAATAGAAAGGTATACTGACGTGGTTAGATGATGAAGGGTAGCAAGAGGCTTGTGCAGAACATCAAAATCGGTCTGGACCAAACAACCTGTTTTTTTGCTGAGAATCACAAATTCACACTGATACCTTAGGAGCCCGAAAGGCTGAGTCTTTCTATTTTGATTTAACTTGGTTCCACACAGTTGTTCGTCTGGGCCCTACAAGGAGCAGGATGCACCCTCTGCTGTCACAACCCCCAGCCCCCCAGGAGCCTGTGTGTCAGGGACTGATTCCTTTGGTCCCTTGGAATTTGGCTCCTGCCACCTGATGGGGGGGGCCTAACCAGAGGCATGCCACCGAGGCCTAAAACCTCCCAGGCCTCATGCTTCCGAGGCCAGGATGCCTCCCCCTTTGACCCAACTCTGCCGCCCCAATTTCTGCACAGATTTTAAAAACAGGGCTTTCAGCGATAGGACCAAAGGAGTGCTGCACTGTTGAAAAGTGTCACCTTTCACCTGCCTACTCACGTCAAGGTAAAACAAAAAAAACAAAAAAAAAAAAATCCTATGGCACTATTGGAAGAAGACCTGGAGGGTTCTTTTGGTGCCTTGGTGAACATTTGCCGCTCAACCAACATCGCTAAAATGGCTAATCCAGTCATTTATCTGATTGCTGTTTGTGGGATCTTGCTGTGTTCAAATTTGCTGCCAGCTTGGGCCCATGTCGCAACAGTGATTGCGCTTCACAAATGACTTATTGGGTTACAAAGTTCTGTTGGGCATCCTGAGAACGTGGAAAATGCAGCAAAAGATGCAAGTTCCTTTGTTTCTACCGTGTCGCTCTGTAATTTCTGTTCTCTTCACTTCAGTTGACCCCACAAGTTTGATGCATCACCAAATTTGACTGTTCTGAGTTTCTAGTTCAAGTCCTTTGATGCAAATGAGAAAAAACCAGCGGTTCTAACAACGTGCCTTGGGACAGCCCACTCATCTCTCCGCAACTCCTCTGAGCCAGTACCAGTAGCTTTCCACCCTCCAGCCAGTTTCTTAACCATCCTCGGGGTTTTGCCTCACAATTCTGGATTTGACTAATAGCCTTTCCTGTGGAACTTGATTGAAGGCATTTTGTAAGTCCAGATGCGCCACGTTGTAAAGCGTTCCACTGTCTACTTGAGATTGTACTTCAGCAAGGAAGTTAAGGAGAAAATGCTAGGCGTTCTTGTCGTCGTTTGGTTCCCAGATTGCACTTTAAGATTGCGAAAAATCAAAACTCTTTTATCTTCAACTTGCTATGCTGCTTTGTACAACAGAAGGAGCGGTTTGAACTGATTCTGTTATACGTCACATCAGTCTCTAGTGCAGCCGTGAAATGTGTCCCTCTGGAACACTTACACGTAAAGTTCCTAGCTAATTAGTTCCTAGCTCTTTACAGATAATACAACAATATACATCAGAAAACTTGGACAGAATCTTGCCCTTCTCAATCCACATTTCATCATTACTGAAATTCTTCAAATTTACGTCTATAGTTAATTCCATTCTTTTACGTACAATGGGGTTAAATATGGCTCTGTAGTTGGCTGTGCTTGTTATAGTCTCCCCTTTTAAATATATATTTCACACTGGACTATTTTTCAATCCACTGATACTTTATAACTCCTTTATTACAGTTGTCGGTGCCTCTCAAATTTTCTCCAGTCTTTCTCAGCACCTCAGGATTAATACCAATTATTCCTGTTTATGTTGAGCCCCTTTTAGCCTATCTAGGACATCCATCTCATTTAGTCATAGTTATTGAGTTTGCTTAGGCTATCTTGTTAGGGGAGGGCATGTCTTCCCTGGTGAATACTCAGAAATAATTCAGGATATTAACACTAAAATAAAAGCAAAACACTGCAGATGCTGGAGGTCTGAAATAAAAAAAACAGAAAATGCCGGAAAAAACTCAGCCGGTCTGGCAGCATCTGTGGAGAAAGAAACAGAGTCAACGTTCTGAGCCCAGCATGACTCTTCTTCAGAACTGCTCCGAAGAAGAGACATGTTGAACTAGAAACGTTAACTCTGTTTCTCTCTCCACTGACGCTGCCAAACCGGCTGAGTTTTCCCAGCACTTTCTGTTTATATTTCAGTATATTGACTATCATGTTTTTGATGCAGTTTGCATTTTCACAGTTCTTGTCTGCTCTTTACCCACCGTCTTTTGCAAAATTCCTACATTACATCAGTGACATCACTGCAAAAGCACTGAGTTTGTTGTAAAACACTTTGGGGCATTTTGAAGTCATGAAAGGTGCAAGTTCTGTCTTTCTCCCTTTCCCTCAATCATTTCTTTCTTTCAAATACTTTCACTGTTAGATTTATCCCTTGCTAACATCCCTATTTTTTTCCAGGTCTTTTACATTTCTCAACGCCCTTGTGGTTTTTTAAATATTTATTCCAGCGAACCCTTTCTCTCTGAGGAATTTGTAGGGATTTTTTTTTCCACGGTAAATCACCTTTAATTTGCTTGTTAGTCCATTTTTTTGATCAAGTGATCTAATCTTTCTAAACTCTGGAATACTTGCTATTTGTTTTCTGCCATCTGTTTCATCAAATCATTCCATGAATTGTCCTCCTTTTGGCTCCTGTATTGTCAGGTACTGCATGTTAAAGGGACATCTCAAAATTATAACCTCAAACTGATATGACACATTTACCCTTGGAGTTTTAATACGGTGATAGGAAATGATAATGTTTCAGTTTGGAGAGAGCTGCCTATTTAGCGATGTCTTCCTTTTCCAGGGGAGGTGCTTATAGGCATTTGGGTGGGATTGGTCCTTGTGTTATGTTAGTTATCATTTGTCACTGCAAGACTAGACGCTTTTTAAAAATTAATTTATGGGATGTGGGCGTCTCTGGCTAGGGCAGCAGTTATTACCCATCCCTCATTGCCCTTAAGAAGGCGGTGGTGAACTGCCTTCTTGAACCGCTGTGGTCCCTGTGGTGTAGGTACACCCACAGTGCTGTTAGGGAGGGAGTTCTTGGATTTTGACCGAGTGACAGTGAAGGAACAGTGATATAGTCAGGATGGTGAGTGACTTGGAGGGAAACTTCCAGGTGCTGGTGCTTACATGCATCTGCTGCCCTTGTCCTTCGAGATAGAACAAAGGACAAAGAACAAAGAAAAGTACAGCACAGGGACAGGCCCTTCGGCCCACCAAGCCTGCGCCGATCATATTGCCTGTCAAACTAAAACATTTTGCACTTCCGGGGTCCGTATCCCTCTATTCCCATCCTATTCATGTATTTGTCAAGCTGCCTCTTAAACACCACTATCATACCTGCTTCCACCACCTCCTCTGGCAGCAAATTCCAGACACTCACTACCCTCTGCGTAAAAAACTTGCCCTGCACATCTCCTCTAAAGTTTTCTCCTCTCACCTTAAATCTATGTCCCCTAGTAATTGACTCTTCCACCCTGGGAAAAAGCTTCTGACTATCTACTCTGTCCATGCCACTCATAATTGTGTAAATTTCTATCAAGTTGCCCCTCAATCTCCGTCGCTCTAGTGAGAACAATCCGAGTTTCTCCAACCTCTCCTCGTAGCTAATAACCTCCAGACCAGGCAGCGTCCTGGTAAACCTCCTCTGCACCCTCTCCAATGCCTCCATATACTTCTGGTAATGTGGTGACCAGAATTACATGCAATATTCCAAGTGTGGCCTAACCTATAGAGCTTGCAGCATGACTTCCCAGCTTTTATACTCAATACCCCTGCTGATGAAGGCAAGCATGCCACATGCCTTCCTGACTACCTTATCCACCTGCAATGGTAGCGGTTGTGGATTTGGAAGGTCTAAGGAGGCTTGATGAGTTCTTGCAGTGCATCTTGTAGATGGTACACACTGCTGCTACTGATGGAAGAAAACACCTGAATGCTCAGGTATATCGCTGACATTCCTTTGCTCCACACAGTTGAAGGCCATGCCCTCAGCTGCCTATAGGAATATAGGAATGCCCTGGAATTCCCTCCCTAAGTCTCTGGCCAAGATTTCCATTAACGGCTCTCCAAATTTTCCCATCCCACCCGTGATGATCCCCACTGGTGCCGGAGGGTGGAAAATCCTCTCAATCTCTCTCCCCTCCTATAATATTCTCCTTACACTCTTCCTCTTTACTCAACCTTTAGTCACCTGTCTTAACTCCTTATGCGGCTCAGTGTCAAATTTTGTTTGATGATGCTCCCGTGAAGCACTCTGGGACATTTTATTACCTTTAAAGTGCTATATAAATGCAAGCTAATGTTGATGATTTTTTGCAAATGCTTCATCCTCATAGGGCCCCTGTCCTTTGGGTAAAAAAGTGGTGTTTGAGAAAGTTGGGGATCATTTTGAGCTCTGATGTTTGCTTTGCTGATTATACAAACATACAAATTAGGAGCAGGAGTAGGCCACTCGGCCCTTCAAGCTCTGCTCACTATTTAATAAGATCATGGCTGACCTGATTGCAACCTTGACTCCACACTCCCACCTACCCCTGATAACATTTCACCCCCTTGCTTATCAAGAATCTATCTAGCTCTGCCTTAAAAATGTTCAAAGTCTCTGCTTCCACCACCTTTTGAGGAAGAGAGTTCCAAAGATTCACCACTCAATGAAAGAAAAAAATTCTCCCCATCTCTGTCCCAAATGGTCGACCCCTTATTTTTAAGCAGTGACCCCCTAGTTCTAGATTCTCCCACACATGGAGATATCCTATCCACATCCACCCTGTTAAAACCCCTCAGGATCTTTTATGTGTCAATCAAGTCACCCCTTACTCTTCTAAACTCCAGCGGATACAAGCCTAGCCTGTCCTACCTTTCCTCATAAGACAACCCGCTCACTTCTGGTATTAGTCTAGTAAACCTTCTCTGAACTGTTTCCAATGCATTTACATCCTTCCTTAAATAAGGAGACCAATACTGTACACAGTACTCCAGATGTGGTTTCACCAATGCATTGTATAACTGAAGCATAAACTCTCTATTTTTGTATTCAATTCCCCTCGCAATAAACACTAACATTGTATTAGCTTTCTTAATTACTTGCTGTACCTGCATACTATTGCGATTCATTCACTAGGACACCCAGATCCCTCTGCATCTCAGAGCTCTGCAATCTCTCACCATTCAGATAATATGCTTCTTTTTTATCTTTCCTGCCAAAATGGACAATTTTACATTTTCCCACATTATACTCCATTTGTCAGACCTTTGCCATTCACTTAACCTATGTCTTTGTAACCTCCTTATTTCCTCTTCACAGCTTAATTTTCTACCTATTTTTGTATCATCAGCAAATTTAGCAACCACACCTTCTGTCCATTCTTCCAAATTGTTTATATAAATAGTAAAAATTTGAGGCCCCAGCATTGATCCCTGTGGCACCCCACTCTTTACATCTGCCAACAAAAAATGAACCATTTATGCCTACTCCCTGTTTCCTGTTAGATGCCAACCTTCTATTCATGCTAATATGCTACCCCCTACACCATGAGCTTTCATTTTCCTCAATAACCTTTGATCTGGCACCTTATCAAATGCCTTCTGGAAATTCATGTATAGCACATCCACCAGTTCCCCCTTATCCACAGCACATTACTTCATCAAAGAACTCCATGTTTAACCAATTTATTGATTTCCCTTTCACAAAACCATGTTGACTCTGCCTGATTAACTTGAATTTATCTAAGTGCCCTGCTATAACGACTCTAATAACAGCTTCTAACATTTTCCCTATGACAGATGTTAAGCTAACTGGCCTGTCATTTCCTGCTGTCTGCCTCCCTCCCTTTTTGAATAAAGGAGTTACATTAGCTATTTTCCAATCTGATAGAAGCTTCCCCAAATCTAGTGACTTTTGGAAAATTAAAACCAATGTATCAACTATCTCACCAGCCACTTCTTTTAGGATCCTAGGATGAAGTCCATCAGGACCCGGGGACTTACCATCTTGGAGTTCCAATAATTTACTCAGTACTACTTCCCTGGTGATTGTGATTTCCTTGAATTCCTCCCTCCCTTCCAATTCTCGATTTACAGCAATTTCTGGGATGTTACTTTTATCCTCTATAGTGAAGACCAATGCAAAATACCGGTTCAATTTATCTGCCACCTCCTTATTTTCCATTATTAACTCCCCAGACTCACTTTCCGTAGGACCAACCCTCACTTTGTTAATCCTTTTCTTTTTAAAATATCTATAGAAACATCTTACTAACTGTTTCTATATTTCTAGCTAGCTTTCTCTCATACTGTAATTCTTCCCTCCTTATTAATCTTTTAGTCATTCTTTGCTGTTTTTTATATTCTGTTCAATCCTCTGACCTGCCACCCATCTTTGCGTAATTATATGCTTTTCTTTAAATTTGACATCATCTTTAACTTTTGCAGTTAACCGCGTATGGTGGGTCTTCCCATTGGAAAAGTTTCTTTCTTGTTGGAATGTATCTATGAGCAGCGTTTTCCCCCCCATTGGGGCGGGGGGTTGTGTGGGAGCGGGCGCGAGTGGGCGGGTTCCCGATCGGCTGCCATTTTACATGGGCGGGCCAATTAAGGCCCACCCAGTGTGACGTGCACCAGGAAACACTGTGCGCTCTCCCTGTGCAGGGGGGGGGGGTGCAATTCCCTGAGTCGGGAGTGTGCTCTTTTGCGCGTGTGCGCGAAAGAGGGCACAGGTCTCCCTGAGGCAAAGTGCCGGCTCAGGGAGATCGGTTGAAGTTCTAAACATTTTTTTAAGGTTAGAAAAAATTTTCCTGACATGTCCCCTCGTGAGACACCATCACACGAGCTGGGACATGTCCATTCCTTTTATTTAAAAATGTTCTGAAAATTTTAAATCCCTCGTGAAACCTCATCCCGCCCGTGGATGAGGGTTTCATGTTTTTCCTGAAGGCTGCCTGTGCTCTTCGCTTGCCTGTCAACCTTAAGGTTGGACGGACAGGTCGATTAATCATTTCAATTACTTTTTTAATGGCCTTAATAGGCCGTTGACAGGTCGGCGGGAACCCACCGAACTGAGAACCTAAATGTTGCGGGGAGATGTTGGGACGCACACCCGACATCACCCCACGTCATTTTAGGAGTCAGCGAGTGGGCCCCACCTCCACTCATTGACTGGAAAAAGCTGCCCTATGTCCCCTTAAATGTCTGCCACTGCATCTTTATTGACCTATCCCTTAACCTAAATTGTCAGTTCACTTTAGCTAGCTCTGCTTTCATGCCCTCATAATTGCCCTTACTCAAGTTTAAAATTATAGACTTGGGACCCAACTCATCTCTCCCTCAAACTGAATGTAAAATTCAATCATATTATGATCACTGCTACTTAGGGGCACCTTCACTATGAGGTCGGAGGTGTCAGCTGTGGCTCAGTTCATAGCACCCTCGCCTTTGAATCAGAGGGTTGTGGGTTCATGTCCCACTCCCGGAAACCAAGAACTGTGATTGTACTCAAAAGAGTTGCAATCTGTGACTGTTGATAACTCGAAAGAGTTTCACTATGAGGTCATTAATTAATCCTATCTTGTTGCACAATGCCATGTCTGGTATAGCTTGCTCTCTAGTAGGCTCCAGGTGTGCTGTTCTAAGAAACTATCCCAAAAACATTCTTTGAATTCTGCATCTAGGCTACCTTTGCCCACCTGTTTTTTTCCAGCCTATATGTAGACTAAGATCCTGCATGATTATTGCTGTACCTTTCTGACAAGCGCCCATTATCTCTTCTTTTAAGCTCTGTCCTACCATGTAGATACAATTGGGGGCATCTGTACATCACTCCCACAAGTGACTTCTTGCCTTTATCATTCCTCATCTCCACTCAAACTGCTTCTATATCCTGGTTTCTTGAATTTAGGTCATCTCCCTCTATTGTGCTAATATCGTATTTAATTAATAGAGCCACCCCCTCCACCTTTTCCTGGCTTCCTGCCCTTCCTACATGTCACATACCCTTCAATACTCAGGTCCCAATCTATGTCATCCTACAGTCATGTCTCTGTAATGGCTATCAGATCGTACTATTTATCTCTATTTTTACTATTAATTCATCTGTTTTGGTTTGAATGCTACATGCATTCAGATACAGAGCCTTAAGTTTTGTCCTTATATTATTTTTGTCCCCTCCAACCCTATCTGCTGGTTTACTCTTAGATTTGTACTCTCTGTCCCTTCCTGTCACAGTCTGTTTACCATTTCCTATATTAACACCTTTCTCTCTTGCCTTGTCTCTACTTTTTGATTGACTACAACTTCCCAAATTTGATCCCATTCCCCCAATATTTACTTTAAAACCCTCTCTACTTCCTTAGTTATGCAGCTTGCTAGAATACTGGTCCCAGCGCAGATCAGATGTAGACTATCCCAACAGCACAGACTCCACTTTCCCCAGTACTGGTGCCAGTGCCCCACGAACTGGAATCAACTTCTCCCACACCAGTCTTTGAGCCACGCATTCATCTCTCATATTCCCTATGCCAATTTGCCTGTGGATCAGATAATAATCCAGAGATTATTGCCTTTGAGGCTCTGATTCTTAATTTGTTGCGTAGCTCTTCATACTGACTATGCAGAACCTCTTTCCTTGTCCTGCCTATGTCATTGGTACCTAAATGAACCATGACTACTGGATCCTCCCCTCCCACTGCAAGTTCCTCTCCAGCCCTGAGCAGATGTCCCGAACCCTGGCACCAGGCAGGCAACACAGCCGTTAGGATTCTCACTCTTTACTGCAGAGAACAGTGTCAATCCCTTTCACTAAACTGTCCCCTTCTGCTACTACATTCCTCTACCCGCTTGAATGGCTTCCTCTATCATGATGTCATGGCCAGTCTGCCCATCCACCCTGCAGACTTTGCTTTTGTCTACACAGGCTGTGAACATCTCAAACCAATGGCAAAGTCTGAGGCTCCTCCACTACTGTCTGCTCAGTCCCTTTACCTGCCTCACTCATGGTCATATCCTCCTGTCCCTCAACGCTATCTGAAACAGACGACTCTATTCTATGCGGTGTGACCGTCTTCTGGAACAAAGTGTCCAGGTATTTCTCCCCCTCCCTAATGTTGCACAATGTCTGCAGTTTGGCTTCCAGATCAATAGTCCTGATCCAGAATTCACCTGGCTGCTTACGCTCCCTGCAGATGTGTTTGTCCTGGATTGGCTTAGCATCCAGAAGCTCCCACATTCCACAGCTGCAATACAACACCTGTGCTGCCATTGTTTCTTAAATTATTTAGTTAATTTAATTAATTGTTTCCTTAATTAACTTAGAATAATTCTTATGTATACTACAATTTACTGTGCTTATTAAATGCTAGTGCCCCCACAACTAAAAGTTATACATTTCTTAATTGCACATGTATATGTTTTAGGTATTTATTTTAATTATTTTATTTTGTTTATTTTATTATAAAATTCTAGTTCTTTTTATTTATTATGATAAGGTTAGAAAATCTTGTGAAAGGATGGGGTAAATCTTCTCAGGGCTTCTCCAGGTCTGTTACCGTAGTTTTGATGGGAGTTTAACAGGGAACCTCGTTTTTGAGAGTAGACTGGATTTCCTCTGACATTACAGCGGCAGAGCTGGAGCGGCCCACAGCACGTTTACCTGCAAACGATGGGGCACCTCCACATTGTGAGACACAGAAGCAAGTGGAAAAACAGACTTTCATTTGACAACCTGCCCTCTAACCCCAGTCTTTGGGTGTCCTGATTGCATTGCAGAAATCTCTAGTGTTCCACTTAAAAACCGGGCAGGCGGGCTAGTCCTGACCGACTTGGTGTGATCCCCATTGCAAGCTTGATGGTATCCTATCCCCCAGGGTCACAAGGCCCCAACGTCTAGACTGCAAGAACGCCACAGCAGCTCAGCTGTGAGCTTAGAGAGGTACGCATTCAGACTCAGCGAGCGATGCTTGGTGAGTTTGGTGTGTAGGTGAGTGCGTTCTGGTTTCTCCAAGGACTCTTTCACTGTGATCTCAGCATGACTCCGGATTGTCATTAATGACGGACATTCCATTATAAGCTCACCCCTGTTTTCTGTTCCACACTCCAGCAGGGATTTTCACGTGATAGTGTTTGACTTACGGGCTCTCTCTATTGGCGACGCTCCTCGCAACAGCAAGAGTCACCACAGATCTAGGAACGACGGACTCTGATCAATCGGCACAAACAGCTGTGTTGTCTGCTGAGATTGTTCAATTGCTAGCTGACAATCTTCATTAGCACTGAGTGATTGGTGGCTCTTTATCCAAAAGTAAACAGGCCAAGGGAATTTTTCTTCATAAATTCTTGAGATGTGGATGTGGAGGGCAAGGCTGGTGTTTAGTACCTACCCTGAGGCTGCTGTTGTAAAACTGAGTGACTCACCTTCCTCATAGGAGGCCGGTTAAGCGTCAATCTCTTTGCTGTTCCTCTGGAGTCACCTGTAGGCCAGGTCAAGCAAGGAGTGTTCCAGAACTGAATTCAAATTTGCAAAGTGCCATGGTGGGATCAGACCTTCATGTTCATTTACATTATTGGTCTACCCCTCTAGGTTGCACGTCTAGTAGCATTAGCCATTACATTACAGTATTCGTGAGGTGGGGAAGTCCTGCGGCCCAGTGGTAGCATCCTTACCTTTAGACCAGAGGCCCCGAGTGGATGTCCCACTTCAGGACATGATGGCCATGGAAGGTGTGTGTATAACGTGGCCAAACTGGTTGATTAACAGCCTGTAAACCCTTCCAATATGGCAGGTGGTAAAAGGAGAAGAGTACCCTGGTCAGCTATACTGCAGAAGGCAATGATAAACTACTGCAATACTTTGCCAAGCATAACCATGGACCAATCCAATGGAAGTCCATGGTCGCCAATGTCCTTGTAGGGTATGGTACCTGAAGGAGGGAGGGATTCATGAGGTGGAGAAAGAAGTTGGAGAGCTGAGCATTCCAGTGACAAAGACCACCAGGACAAGTCAAAAAGCAGCTCAAGAAGTGCGTTCAGACATAAATGAGACCAAGGGACAGTTTGGATAGGATCAGATCTTTAAAGAAGTGGAACCAGTTGGAGTTGTATTTTCATGTTTAAAATCTTGACCCTGTTAACATGAAGTTGCTGTGTGGGCAGATTTACTGTCAGTTTACATTTCTGTTCTGTAAGCGATAGCTCAATTACATACTGCCACAGCCAACAGCAAATTTATTTGCTGTTTAATCTTTAAAATTGGGAGCGCTTGAGGAGAGTCAGAGATTTCCTGTTGAATTTGGGAAACCCGCTGTTGAGTTACTCGTTGAGATTTTTTGGTCTCAGTTCCCTCGATGGCTCAGTTGAGAAGTGCACTCTCTAATGACGAAGTGGTACAAACCTCGAGGCATCACTGGTCTCCGGCGGGTTAGGTCACAAAATCACAGAATTGTCCCAAACGCAGAAGGAGGCCATTTGGCCCATCATGTCTGCGCCGGCAATCCCAACCGGTGACCTCAACTGGGTCTCTGGTGCTAGTCTGCACCCCTCGGATGGGGAGTGGAAATTCAGCACTGCCCCCCCCCCCATTCACTATCAAGTGACTCCCCACTCTCCCCTTAAAACCTAAACCCCTTCCTCTGTTGAAATGCTTGTTGGGCTCTGAGCACAAGATGAGCCTCAGTTCCGATATGCCTCATTGTCGGACAGAGAGCTGAACCTCCCTTCCTAGAAAAAGCAGGTTGGGATCACTGGGGCTGGAATTGTGAAGGGTCTGGAGGAGGAGGAGGGGCACTGAGTGTATCTGCTGCTCATGAGGACCTTCCGCATTCTGACTCAGCACCTGCTGGAGAGGAGGGGAGAACATTTGACAGAGAAGATGAAGACCTTTGTCCCATGTTTCCATGGTTATATTGGAAACCCAGAAGGAGATCATTCAAAGTTGGCAGAACATTTGCGAAGACGTCAGTGGGCATCGTGCCCACACTCTGACGGCACACTCTTCACCGCAAAGGTTCATTGCTCTGGCGCACTGCCAGCGGGCGAAATTCCATGCAGCCACACGTTTGGAAATAATTGTCACCCTGACACCCGAGCATTCCAAAAGCAACTCGCTATCGAATCACTATTGGCTGCTGGCTCCAGACTACCGAGCAAAACATCAGCTGAATGAATGTACTGGAGAAAGAGAATACATTTAATAACCAGGTTTGCACTTGATGAGGGGAAACCAACACCATCAAAGGCAAGGAATACCAGCTATCAGCATCCGAGCATCTTCTCTTTTCTTCCAATATATCAACATGAGTTCGATAACAGGGATACAGGTTCCAATGTAGCTGCACCACAGTGAAAAAAGATGGTACTTCTGATTTATAAAGAATGAGATGAAAAATACCTGTAATACAGAACATCTGCTGGTTGTAAGAAACAAATAACTTTGAAATAAACGTATGCAGCAAGACCTGGACAATATTCAGGCTTGGGGTGATAAGTGGTAACATTCACTCCACACAAGTGCCAGGCAATGACCATCTCCAACAAGAGGGAATCTAATCATCTCCCCTTGACATTCAATATCTTACCATCACTGCATCCCCCACTATCAACATCCAAGGTGTTACCATTGACCAGAAACTGAACTGCACCAGCCATATAAATACTGTGACTACAAAAGCAGGTCAGAGGCTGGGAATTCTGCAGCAATTAACTCACCTCCTGACTCCCCAAAGCCTGTCCACCATCTACAAGGCACAAGTCAGGAGTGTGATGGAATACTCCCCACTTCCCTGGAGGGCTGCAGCTCCAACAACGTTTAAGAAGCTCGACACCATCCAGGATAAAGCAGCCCGCTTGACTGGTGTCCCACCACCTTCATTGTCACACATTGGCAGCAGTGTGTACCATTGACAAGATGCACTGCAGCAAATCATCAAGAATCCTTCGACAGTACCTTCCAAACCCACGGCCTCTACCACCCAGAAGGACAAGGGTAGCAGATGCATGGGAACACCATCACCTGCAAGTTCCCCTCCAAGCCATTCAGCACCCTGACTTGGGATTATGGGTGTTCCTTCATTGTCGATGGGTCAAAATCCTGGAATTCCCTCCCTAACAGCACAGTGGGTGTTCCTACACCACATGGACTGCAACAGTTCAAGAAGGCAGCTCACCACCACCTCCTCAAGGGCAATTAGGTACGGGCAACAAATGCTGCTCTAGCCAGTGATGTCCGCATCCCATGAATGAATTTAAAAAAGCTCGCAATTTATACAGCATGTTTTCTGTAAAGAGATTAGTCTTTCAGGCAGAGAGCTTTTCTCAGAGCTGCTAAGCAATTGGATCAATTTTATACGACATGGGCTAACCTAGAGTGGAAAGTGAATGGAATTTCTGCGGTTGGTGGGTGTGCAACATATTGAAATGCGTTTCATGAAGGCGTGATAAGAGGGCGTTTCGTTTGGAAATGCTGAACCGAGGAAGCTTCCGCAAGCCTCTTCACAACGTCAGTGTACTCTTCAGCTGACTGTGCGCCTGGCATACAGGTCCCATTCCTTGAGAAGACCGGGTTCATTTGGATAACTACCTGGTGCCCTGGCAGATCTGCCCACTCAAGTTGGACATATTCCTCGAGGTTTCATCAGATCCTCCTTCAAACCCTGGTGCCTTCTCCCGTCTCCACAACATTGAAAGCTCATAATCCAAACCGCTCAACGGAAGTTAAAAAAAAAAACCTGCCTTTATCAATGCCCTTCGATTCTTTTTTTTGTATTCTTCCCATTTGTTCATTGCAACAGTGCCCAAGCGATTATCCTTTAATTCCTGGACACTCCAGTACAATCCTGGAGGGTTGGCAGCTCCCTGTGCCCTGGGGTCATTATGACCTGCCACGGACACCAGGGCTTGAATGTCTGGTACCAGCAGACAGTAAGGTCTGAGGGTTGTGTGTGGGAGGGGTGGGTGGGTGGTTGTGGCGGGACGCGGGAGGTGGTGGGGGTGCATACAGGGAACTGGATGTGAGGCGATCACATCACTTGAATAAATCCCAGGGCCCGATGAAAACAGAATGCCCGCCGGCCGAACAACTCCGGTTGCACTTGCTCCTGCATTGAAATGCGACGGCCATCTTGTAGGCCTCAGGCTTTTGGGCCTAATAATGTCCACCATTGTACTGGTGTGCCAACGGCAACCAGGGAATTTCACATTCCCAGAAGTCACTCCTTGAAACCACTATGGGGCAATTATTCGATGCTACTCAAAATAAACACCACGCTGGTATTTACACTCCAGTTGAACATCCTCACCTGCAAATCTGGATAACACATGTCCAGCCTTCGTTTCCTTCTAGGGATTAGCTAGTGGGAACCAATTGGGATTCTATAAAGGACTATATGTTGTGGATGCCACGATGACGCTTTGACTGTTTCACTTGCCTATATCTTATCCGTTTATCAGTGAATGATACTGATTATAGTTGGTGCTTTAGTAGTTCCACTTACACTGTTAAAAGTCGGTGATAATGCCAGTCTTCCCAACTTTCTTGCCCCAAAGGTGGCTGATCAGATTGGAAAGAGTTGTCTTCTAATAACAGCTTCAATATGAAATTCTCACCTAGGAAAGTATGGTAGTGAAGAATAATATTGTTTAGAAAAGCAGACAAAAAAGTGGCAATTTTCTTTTCCCCACTGGCCAACTTTGATTGGCTTACTGAACCAGCACAATTGTCATGGCAACAGGTAAGGATATCTACAACCTTCTCTGACATCCCCTGCAGGAAGATACTGCAATTTCTAAGGTACAAACCTGATGGTTATGGATCATTCGTGGAGAATCTGAGAGCCCTTAAGTTAAGCCCTCGTTAAAATCCGGTTTCACTAGCACTCAGACTAAACTCTGTTTAAATCATGTATAACCGGTTGTGTATGGGATTTTTTCTGTAAAAACAAAACACTCTGTGTTTCACTTTGAACTGCAAGTAATCTTTCCTGAATTCTGTACTTAATAAATCTATTTCTATATTTGCAATAGATTTGCTATAAAACATTACCAAATGAAATGGTCTCTTTGTTTTCTTAATATAGCCGATATTATCAAGCGATCATGGAACGTTGAAATATAATTGACTCGAAAGAGTTTGGAAAGGTTTTCCAATCACATGATTGATGAAGGAATAATACCATCAGGATGTATAAATAAAAATGCTGGAAATATTCAGCAAGTCAGTCAGTTTCTGTGGAGAGAGAAGCAGAGTTTAAGGTTTCAGACAAACGACTTGACATTATCACATTGCCAAAGTGGGATGTAGTGAGAAATGGTCCGGCTTTTATTGTGGTCCTCAGCCGAGCAAATCAGGGAGATGCCATCCTCAATCCTGTCTGCTGGTCTCGGCTACAGTGCAGGTTTAAACACTGCAATTGGTTTCAATGCCTCCATGTGAGGGAGGAAGGAAGTCAGCCAGAGACCCCACCCTTGTTCACAATCGGCAGATCCCTCCCACGCTTGATGGTCAGGTAACGTAGGACTACGTAGGACAGCAAGCACAGAAACAGGCCAGTCAGCCCAACCAGTCTGTGCCGGTGCTTATGCTCCATTTGAACATCCTCCCACCTTTCCTCAACTAACCCTGTCAGCATCACCCTCTATTCCCTTCTCCCACAAATGCTTGCTCAGCCTCCAATTGAATGCATTTATACTGTTCGATTCAACCTCTCCCTGTGGTAACAGTTTCCACGTTCTCAGCGCTCCCTGGGTAAAGGCTGATGTTATCCAGAAAGATAGCCCGCAGCTTCTGGTGGTCTGAAGGATATCAAGACTCCATGATTGGGTTTTGAGTAAATAATCCACCTTCCATTTGCCGGCACAGTTGTTCCTCAGCTTGTTGAGCACATATACAAGCGACAAGAATGGGACCCAGTGGTGTTTTCAAAAAATAATCAGTTTCAATGCCCTATTATATTTTTTATGAAGCATAAATAGAAATGAGGAGCAATCATTTCGGAATTACCACCAGCTCTTTGAATAAATGCTGAAGTGTATTCAAAGGAGAGTCAGCACAAGGAATTCAATGTGTGCTGCATCTGTTGTGGAATATTAAGCATTGGAGCTTGACAGCAAGCAGAATGAAGCATCTCGCTTGACTGGCATCCGTTCTGCACCCTTAAACGCTCACCCCCTCCGCTACCGAGGGCTGCATTGTGTCCCATCTGCAGCATGCACAAGAGCTCCTCAACCAAGGCTTCTTTGGCAATGTCACCCAAACCCACTTGAAGGTAGAATCTTCCGGGTCCCGCCAGCGGCGGGCAGTGCGGCGGGCGGGGAAATCTTAATTTGGCGTGAGGCCAGAAATGAGTTTCCCGCCATCAGGATGAACTTCTGCAATTAGGTTCTCGGCACGTCAAAGGCGGGGTCAAAGGCGGGTCACGCTTCCTGACAAACAATGGCAGGAAGCCCCTGTGCATTCATGAGCGTGTCACGCGCACTCATTAAAAGGCCACCTCACCAGAATCAAGTCCCCTCGCCACATTAAGCTCCCCGCCAGCGAGAAATTAGAATGGCATTTTTATGACATCACATAAGCGGTGGGCGGCTGGTGAGGTAGACTTCTCCATGAGGAATGGCGAGTTGCCGCTGCATTGTCCTCGTTGGCGAGTGCCGGTAAATGCCAACCTGTGCTTGAAATTGGGTGGGGGGGCAAGTTGCATGGAGGATCATCAGTGAAGGGGGGAAGGGCTTAGCGGGGAAGGGTGGAGCAGTGGCCGGGCAAAGGTGGAAGGGATAGTGCAGGCTGGCGGGGTGCCCTTTAAGTGTGGCGCCCGGACATTCAACTGCATGGGGTAGCGGCGGGGACGGGTGACTTCCTGTCTGCCCCCCACCACGAGATTCGCCGTGCTCCGCACAGATGCATAGGTAACGGGTTGAGCGGCGCAAGGCCGCAGGTGTTCAGCCATCCCGCCACCCAGCGGGAATCACTCGCACTGTCAGCCCCAGCTTCAGGGCAGGAGATTCCACCCAGGGTCTCTGGCAGAAGGACGGGCAGGTGAATGAGAACCCCCATCATCTCCAGGGTGCCCTTCCAATTCACACACGGTTCTGACTTGGGCACACACTGGGGCTGAACTTTACCAGTCCTTTGTAGACAGGTTGGGAGGCGGGAAGCCTGGCAAAGTGGCACGGGGAGGCAAATGGGGTGGAGGCGGGCTACATTTCTGGTGTCTTTGTGCCACCACGCCATTTTGCCATCAGCAGGAAAGGTGGCAGGCGGCAGCACCCACCCAGAGCCCAATCGAGCTGCTTCTAGTTAAGATCAATTCAGACCTTATTGCTGCTTCTGGGAGCATTTTACCTGTGGCTGGGAGACCTGTTGTTGTGAGGGTAGAAGGCCAGGTGAATCCTTGTGGCCTTCCAGTGGGCTTTGGTGGGGAGGCTGTGGGGTGTGGTGTTTGGGAGCCTCCTTTCTGGCAATTCCAGCTCACAGAGTGCCCTCTCCCCCACCCCCGCCCCCACCCTCACCCCCACCCCCACCACGGCAGTAATGGTCAACCCTACAGCAATGTGCTACCTGCCCTTAGTGATTCCCCCGCCCTCAAGTGCCAGAGCTAGCCTGTCCGGCCCTGGCATTCCTAGGCCCCACTCAACTGACTTTGAGGGTGCCCGACCATCGATGCGCCCTCATCCTTTCAGTGCGCCCCCAGCAATGGCTTGTGTGGGCGCTGGTGAGGTTGCCCAGCTGCCCGCCCTCTGCTTCCCTAATGGCGATGGCAGCCGCAGCAGCAGACGCATCATTGGCTGCCACTGGCAAAATGCGGCCTCAGGTTCCACTACCCATCAATGAGGGGCGGTACCAGCTGTCAGCCCTGAATGTGGGGCCTCTGTCACCTCCCTGTCATCATTCCTTCATGCCCTACTAGGTCATAATCCTCGAACTACCTACCTAACAGCATTGTGGAATTACCACGGTTCAAAAAGAAGGCACACCCCCCTCACTACGTTCTCATGGCCAACTAGTAATTGGCAACTCCTTTATCCCAAGGTTGAAGTAGAAGTGAAATGGGGGCCCACTTACAGTGAGGCCCGACATGACAGGGCTCGATCTGTGCTGAATTTGGCACAATGCCTTTTAATTTTAATTGAGAATTGGCAAAGTTGGTATTACAGAGTATGACTGGAAGCAGGAGAGAGCTGGTGAACCAAGCAGCAGTGACCATGTAATTCTAAGTTTCATAGATAGTAAAGAGAAGACGAGAGTGTTGAAGAAAGCAATGCGATCCGTAGTTTTGAGGCTCTTAAAGAGTGGGCTAGATAATGAGACAAACCAATGATTTCTGTTGTGTTCTTGTTGTCTCTTGGTTCACAGATGTTGGTAATAATCAGATTTTAAGCTTGAAAAGATCAGAACTCTTAATCCTTAACTTGCCATGCTGCCTTGTACTGGAAGGACAAGTCTGAACTATTTCTGATTTCATATCAGTCTAGTGTGAATGTGAAATGTGCCCAACCCTGGAACACTCACATGTGACAATTAGTTCCTAGCTAATTAGTTCTTAGCTCTTTTAAATATTTACAGATAATACAAAATATATAACAGTTTCAATACAGTGAAGATGAAGGAAATAAATCGTGTCCAGACCTGCATTCTTTTTCTTTCATTCACTGCCCAAAGGCAGATCCAACCACAGTGCCATGATCTCCACCACTGGCAAGTCAAGGAGGCACCCCAGCCGGTACGGGGATCGAACCCCCTGCTGTTGGCACCAACCTGAACCACATCCACTGACCAGCCAAATGAGCCAGCCAACCTCCACCAAGGAATCCATTTTGCCATGGCAACATACACTTTACCATGCATGTTGCAGCCAGGAGCTATGGGTAGTGACAGTAGAGGCTCTAATTTTATTCCCTCACATGGCTGTGAGGGAATCTCTCCCACCTTTATTGCTGCCTGTTGGCACAATTTTCAGGTTGATACTCAACCTGTTTGAGCACACCTTTCTTGGCCATCAAGTCCAGGAGTGGGACTTGAACCTGGGGCTTCTAGCTTGGAGGCAGGGACAGTACCCACTGCACCACAAGACCTCTATTAGAACTTAAGCAATGCATGGAAGGAAAATTCAGAAAGCAATGATGATATAGTTCTAATGGAGAGATTCACAAAGAACTGTACAATCAACTTATTCGCATTTATTTATGAGCACTTAATGTGATCATGTAAATCGCATTAAATTTAATTGAGTTAGTGGTGTGACAGAAATCCTTGACCACAATCTGTTTAGCTCTTGACTACAGAATTCAACTCACAATCACATAAATGCAGTGGTTACAAAAGCAGTCAGAGGCGGGGTATTCTGCAGCGAGTCATCACTTCCTGAATCACAAAACCTGTCCACCATCCACAAGGCACAAGTCAGGCGTGTGATGGAATACTCCCCACTTGCCTGGATGAGTGCAGCTCCCACAAAAAGCTCGACACCATCCAGGATAAAGTCGCCCACTTGATTGGCACCCCACCCGCCATCCTAAGCATTCACTCCCTCCACCACCAACACACAGTGGCAGCGGTGTGTACGATATACAAGATGCACAGCAGCAATTCGCCAAGGTTTCTTCGACAGTATCTCCCAATCTCAGAACCTCTACCACTTAGAAGGACAAGGGCAGCAGATGTATGGGAACACCACCATCTTCAAGCTCCCCTCCAAGTCACACACCACCCTGATTGGGAACTATATCACCGTTCCTTCACTATCGCTGGGTTAAAAATCCTGGAACTCCCTCCCTAACAGCACTGTGGGTGTACTTACACCAGATGGACTGCAGCGGCTCAAGAAGGCGGCTCACCACCACCTTCTGAAGAGCAATTAGGGATGGGCAATAAATGCTGGCCTTGACAGCAAGGCCCACATCTCAAAATGAATAGAAAAAAATATGCCTGGACTCTACACGTGTGCCATTTCAATTATCCACACTGGCTACCCTGATATGGCCTCCCAGGGCAAGGTTGTTAGCTCAGTATGTGTCAATTCATGGACAACTTTGTGAAGTGGAATCGCAGCAAATAGGAGTTCAGTTTGGACACTTGAGCAGCTAGGCAAGAGACAACTTCCACTCAAAAATCCAAGCCTTTGCTGTTGTAAAGGTGCACTTGATTTTCAGCAAATGCCTGTCTCGCCAGTGAATGCCCACATCCAATGAACAAATCAAAAACCGATCCCTTGTCCATTCATAATGCCACTAGTTGGGACATGAAGGTGTTACAGGAGATGACAGCCTGACAAAAAAATCTTTCTCCTAAGATGTCTTTAGATTCAATAGCTCTTAAGACCTTAGCTGGGCAATACGTGATAGGGAATTGTGCATTAGTATAAGTAACTCTGAGTCCTAAAGCAATTCTATAAAACCCAAGGGCCTCAATTTGGTGAAAATAAATCTATAATTGATATTAGAAAGTTCTTCACATACAGTCATTATCATTGCATGGAATGGTCTCTCAGATAGACCAGTGAAGGTGCAAACCCCTGACAGCAAGTTGCATTTATATAACACCTTTAATGGAGTAAAACATTCCGAGGTGCCTCACAAGAGAATTACCAGACAAAATTTGACACTGAGCCACACAAAAGATATTCGGGCAGGTGACCAAATGGTCAAAGAATGCCCCGAAGGAGGACAGAGAGGTGGAAAGGCAGAGAGATGGTGAGGTAGGGAGGTTTAGGGACGGAAGCCTTTAGGGCCAAGGCAGCTGAAGAAATGGCCATCAGTGATGGATGTGCATGAGGCTGGAATCAGAGGGGTGTACAGACCTCGATGGATTGTAGGGCTAGAAGAGGTACAACTATAAGGTGGGGCAAGGCCACGGAGAGATTTGAAAACAAGGGTGTGAATCTTAAAACAGGCATTGCTGGACTGGGAGTCAGCGTTGGTCAGCGTGCACAGGGATGGCGGGTGGATGGGACTTGGAGCGAGTTAGGATGTAGGCAACTGAGTTTTAGATGAGCTCAATTTTATCAAGGTTGGAAGATGGGCAGCTGGGCGGGAGCTCATTGGAATCATCAAAACGAGGGCATAGGCAATAACTTCGGCAGTGGATGAGCAGAGGCAGGCATGGAACTGGACAATGCTACGGAGATGCAATGGATGGGGCGTGATTTCTTTTTGGATGGATGATCAAGATTGGCTGAATGATCTTCCTGTTTCCATATCAGGCTTGTGATCTGGTGATAGTTTCCACTTCATAAATCAAGTGTTATTTTGTTGGTTTTTCATTCCATGTGTTTGGAAACCCGTACAGCCACATACATAGCTCATGCCATGATTGCTCATTCATGATGCCTCCCGATTGGAAATGAAAATGCCTTCCTCTATTATCCAGATGAATTAGTGCCAATCGCACTCTGCAGTGCTCATCTGATTATATCTCTTGCAATTTGCAGTCCAATTTCAGTTTTATTTGAACTGTCAGTGTATTGTTTTCATTTTAGTTAAGGCGCAAGACATTGTAGTTAATAGTGGATGACAGCAAGGGATTCTCATGTCTTACCAAGCCCAAATCTAACGAGGGAGAGAGCAGGATTAAGAATGAGACCCCATGCCTTGGCTTCTTCTGAGGTTGGTATTGCAGCTGAAAACTTACTTGAAAATCCCATAACCTTGCAGAGTGAATGCTCCGCGTAGTCCGCCCATTGTGTTTTTCCCCATGGCCGGGGAGCCTAAACATAGAATTACACGATCACTGTTGCTCGGTTCACCAGCCCCTCCTGCTGCTTTCAGTCATGCTCTGCAACACCAACTTTGCCAATGTGTAACCCTGGTTGCACACATGAGATTCTTCAGTCACCTACTAAACAGGAGTAGCTGAGGGGATTGCACATTGCCTTTATCATGTCTTTGAGCTTCATAGTATCTTTTCTGAGGCAGACTGTGATCGAAGTTAAAGAGGCCCACCTACCATTTATGAAAAGTGAGAAGGGTGGTACCTGTACCTGTACAATGTAACTATCCCTGCTAAATGTCAATCCAATATATACAATACAAAAGATAAACTATAAATCTATCTATCTGCAACTATCTATTTATCTAACTATCTATTTATCTATCTACCTACCTATAGCTATCTAGCTATCTTCTTTATTATTCATTTATGAAATTTGGACATTGTTGGTAAGGGCAGTATTTATTGCCCATTCCAGATTTCACTTAAAAAAGGTGGTGATGAGCTCCCTTCTTGAACATCTGTAGTCCATGTGGTGTGGACACCCCTTCAGTGCTGTTAGAGAGGGAGTTCCAGGATTTTAACCCAGCAACAGTGAAGAGAAGGTGACAAGTTGACTTGGAAGGGGAGTTGGTCATCTCAGTTGCCTGCTATTCTTGTCCTTCTAGGTGGTAGAGATTGAGGGTTTGGAAAGTGCTGTTTGACCCTGGATGGTGTCAAACTTCCTTTTTTTAAAAAATTGGTTCATGGGATGTGGGCATTGCTGCCTAGGCCAGCATTTGTTGCCCAGCCCTAATTGTCCTTTTTCAGAGGGCATTTAAGAGTCACCACATTGCTATGGGTCTGGAGTCACATGTAGGCCAGACCGGGTGGGTCTGGAGTTACATGTAGGCCAGGCCAGGTAAGGAGGGCAGATTTCCTTCCCTAAAGGACAATAGTGAACCAGGTGGGTTTTTGTGACAATCAGCAGTAGTTTCATGGTCATCATTAGACTTTTAGTTCCAGATTTTTATTGAATTCAAGTTTCACCGTCTGCTGTGGTGGGATTTGAACTCAGCTCCCCAGAGGATTTCCCTGGGTCTCTGGATTACTAGCCCAGCAACATTACCACTATGCCACTGCCTCCCCTCTTGATTAACAAGGTGGGGGGGTGGGAGGCGTTGAAAGGTTATCGGGAGTATGCAGGAATGTGGGGTTGAGGTTACAGTCAAATCAGCCATGATTTTATTGAATGGCGGAGCAGGCTCGAGGGGCCGAGTGGCCTACTCCTGCTTCTAATTCGTATGTTCATATGTTCTTGAGTGTTGTCGGAGCTGCACTCATCCAGGCAAGTGGAGAATTTCCTATCAGTCTCCTGACTTGTGCTTTGTAGATGGTGAATAGGCTTTGGGGAGTCAGGAGATGAGATACTTGGCTCCGTATATATCCATCTATCTACCATTATTCACCTACCTACCTATTTGTCTGCCTGTCTGTCTATCCATCTGCCTCTGCCTGTGTGGTTAGCTGTTAATCTGACTATCACTGTCCATCTTAGTACGTCTATCTATTTATCCATTTGTCTATGCCTGTCTACCTTTTTATATTAATTTATCTCCCTTGGTCTGTCCATCTATCTAAAATACAGATAGAAATCTTTATTAAATCAGACAAGTATAAAATAATTAAAGTCGAAGCCTCTACATTGAGCCAATGATGGGAACTTTCCCTCTAGGGCACTGTAGTAAGAAAAATAAGCACTAACTGTTGCCGTGACAAACATGCAGTAAGTGCCTTAAGATAATTCCTTTATTGTTAAATCAGATTCGAGCAGCAGAAGCACAATTCACAACGTCAGTGTTAAAAGCTGGAAAATTGGTTTAGACTGAAAATTAGCATTTGCAAGGAGGAAAGCTGTCTAATAGAATAATTCCAGTTCCAGAACATGTACATCTGCCACAGCAGTGCTGTTGAAATGGTTACAAGGAGTGTGATAGTCTTTTGTAGCTAATCGTTCTTTGTGGCATCTGCATAGTGGCTGGCAATGGGCTGTATGGTCTAGTCACTCTTGCTGATGGACATCGCAGTCCACCTCCAAGGGCACGTTCTCTTCCTTTGCTCCCCATCAGTGCTGCTCCCAATTTCCAAATATGGCATCTTCCCTGCTCTTCCTTCCCTTCCCTGATCTTCATTATTGGCAGCCGTGCCTCCAGCTGCCTCAGTCCTAGGGTTCTCAACCCTTGACTTCAAATTCCTCCAAGGCCTCACTGGCTCAATATCTGTAACCTCCTCCAGACCCACAACCCTCCAAGAACCCCATTTGACTCCACCATTGGTGGCCGTGCCTTCAGCTGCTAGGCCCTATGGTGAAATTCCCTCCCTAAACTTCTCTGCCTCTCCATCCCTCTCTCCTCCTTTAAGATGCTCTGACAACCTATATGCTCGACCAAGGCTTTGTAACCTGCCCTCACAGAAAATGCTGGAAAAACTCAGCAGGTCTAACAGCATTTGTGGAGAGAGAAAAACAGAGTTAACGTTTCCTCTCTCTCCACAGATGCTGTCGGACCTCCTGAGTTTTTCCAGCATTTCCTGTTTTTGTTTCAGATTTCCAGCATCCGTGGGATTTCGCTTTTATCCTACTATCACCTTATGTTGCCCAGTGTCAAATTTTGCTTTGCAATACTCCTGTGAAATGTTTTAATATGTTCAAAGGGGCTATATAAATGCAGGTTGTTGTGGATCGTATCCAGTTTGGTACTGCGGTACACTAGTAAATGAACACTTGATAAGTTTGACTGGAATTCCTTGGTCAATACACCTTTACTCCAGGGCTCTGACTGTAAAGGGCGAAGTCCTTATGTCTCCCTATACTGGCTTCTGCCACCTTTAACAGAATGTGTGCTTGCCCCTTTAAGGCACAGTAGTGCACCTTATCTGCTACTGTCTTGGAGGTTCTGAGCTGCAGAGGGATCTGGGTGTCCTAGTATATGAATCACAAAAGGCTAGTATGCAGGTACAGCAAGTAATTAGGAAAGCTAATAGAATGTTATAATTTATTTCAAGGGGAATTGAATACAAAAGTAGGGAGGTTATGCTTCAGTTATACAGGGCACTGGTGAGATCACATTTGGAATACTGTGTGCGGTATTAGTCACCTTATTTGTGGAAGGATGTAAATGTGTTGGAAGCAGTTCAGAGAGGGTTTACCAGACTAACACCTGGATTGGGTGGGTTGTTTTATGAGGAAAGGTTGGACAGTCTAGGCTTGTATCCGCTGGAGTTTAGAAGAGTAAGAGGCGACTTGATTAACACATAGAAGATCCTGAGGAGTTTTGACAAGGTGGATGTGGATAGGATATTTCCACATGTGGGAGAATCTAGAACTAGGGGTCACTGTTTAAAAATAAGGGGCCGTCCATTTAGGACAGAGATGAGGAGAAATTTTTCCTCTCGGAGGGTGGTGAGTCTTTGGAACTCTCTTCCTCAAAAGGTAGTGGAAGCAGAGACTTTGAACATTTTAAGGCAGAGCTAGATAGATTCTTGATAAGCAAGGGGGTGAAATGTTATCAGGGGTAGGTGGGAGTGTGGAGTTAAGGTTGCAATCAGATCAGCCATGATCTTATTAAATAGAGAGCAGAGCTTAAAGGGCCGAGTGGCCTACTCCTGCTCCTAATTCAAGCAAACGTCAGAGCTCAAAATGATCCCCAACTTTCTCAAACACCACTTTTTTACCCAAACGACAGGGGCCCTATGAGGATGAAGCATTTGCAAAAATTCATCAACATTAGCTTGCATTTATATAGCACTTTAAAGGTGATAAAATGTCCCAAAGCGCTCATTGATTGAAACATATAAGATCCTGAGGGGTCTTGACAGGGTGCATGTGGCGAGGATGTTTCCTCTTGTGGGAGAATCTAGGACTAGGGGTCACTGCTTAAAAATAAGAGGTCGCCCATTTAAAACAGAGATGAGGTGAAATTTTTTTCTCTCAGAGGGCCGTGAGTCTTTGGAACTCTCTTCCTCAAAAGGTGGTGGAAGCAGAGTCTTTGAATATTTTTAAGGCAGAGTTGGGTAGATTCTTGGTAAGCAAGGGGGTGATAGGTCATTGGTGGTAGGTGGGATGCAGATTTCAGGTTACTATCAGATCAGCCGTGCAGCTCCGAGGGTGTGACGCACTGTCAAAGGTGCTCTCTTTCGAATGAAACGTTAAACTGAGGCCCGGTCAGGTGGATGAAAAAGATCCCATAAAGCTATTTGAAGAAGAGGGGAGTTCTCCCCAGTGTCCCGGTCACTATTTACTCCTCAAACTATATCAGTAAAACTGACCATCTGGTAATTATCACATTGCTGTCTGTGAGAGTGATTTGTGTGCAAGTTGGCTGCTGCACTTTCTCCCTACAAAAGTGACTACCCTTTAGCAGAGTATTTAATTAGTTCTAAAACTCTTTGGGATGTCCTACAAGAAGCTATTAAACAGGTTGAGTTTTTAAGCTGCAACCCCCTTCCCACACCCGACAACAGCAGGCAGTATGAGCGGGAGAGATTCCTGGTCAGCTATACACTGGAGCCTCGATCATCACTACCCATAGCTCCAGACCACAACATGCACGGGGAAGTGCATGTTGCCATGGCAACCCTGATTGCCTGAGTGAACTGAAACACACCACCCACAAGGAGTTATAGAAATGCAAGTCTTTAACTTTAACTTTAACCAACACCAGAATGTTATGTGTCTTTCTAATGCAACTCCACTAGCATCACCAAAAACAGACAACATGTGGTTAATCTAGAAGCTGATAGGCAGCTACAATAATGAACCTGTAATACTTGAGACTTCATGTTACATCCCCACAGTCAATTTCATGCCATCAATTACACTGTGCACAGATAATATTAATTTCTAATGAATACTGGGTTATGGAATGCTGGTAAATGGCTTGCTATCAAATTTCGTTCCACTGGTGAACATTTATCTCCTCATCTGCACTCGCGAGAAATTCACATTTAGGCTATGCTGAAAGATGAACTTGTCATCAAGGAGCAAGTAAATAGTCCGTGGATTCGCTGGTTGCACCTGTGTGCGAAAATCAATGCAAAATGATGACACTTCATTTGAGATGTCTGATAAATCACCAATAAAGCTCAGCAAAATTCTTATTAATGTGTTTCTGTGAAGGACTAGTCATTCGTTGTAATGTATTGCGTGATGTCCTGTATCGGCAACACAACAGTGATGCAGCATGCTAGGGGACCATTTGGCCCATCGCGTCCGCATGGGCTCTTTGAAATTGCTACCCAATGAGTGCTTGTGGCTCAGTGGGTAATACTCTTGTCTCTCAGTTGGGAAGGTTGTGGGTTCAAGTCTCACTCCAAGACTTGAGTCCAAAAATCAAGGTTGATGTACCCAGTGCTGTATGGAAAGAGTGCTACACTGTTGGCTTTTAGGTGAAATGTTAAACTCTGCAAAATTTGGCTGTGCTGAACAGGCAAGCTATGGTCTATGTGTGGCCTTTAAGGATCTGCAGTTGAGTTTACCACCACAAAGGTTTTTCTTTCTTTAAATACTTATTGTATGTGAAGTCAGACGAGCAAGGCAGCACCTCAGTGTTGAAGACCATTGCCAATCCCCACTCAGTGTTGAAGGTCATTGCCAATCCCCACCCAGCGTTGAAGACCATTGCCAATGCCAACCAAGTATTGAAGACCATTGCCAATCCCCACTCAGTGTTGAAGACCTTTGTCAATCCCAACCCAGTTTTGAGACCATTGCCAACCCCCACCCAGTTTTGAAGATCATTGCCAATCCCTACCCAGTGTTGAAGATCATTGCCAATCCCCACTGAATATTGAAGACCATTGCCAATGCCAACCCAGTGTTGAAGACCATTGCCAATCCCCACTCAGTGCTGAAGACCATTGCCAATGCCAACCCAGTATTGAAAGACCATTGCCAATCCCCACCCAGTGTTGAAGACCATTGCCAATCCCCACCCAGTGTTAAAGACCATTGCCAATCCCCACTCAGTGTTGAAGGCCATTTCCAATCCACACCCAGTGTTGAAGACCATTGCCAATGCCAACCCAGTGTTGAAGACCATTGCCAATCCCCACTCAGTGTTGAAGACCATTGCCAATGCCAACCCAGTATTGAAGACCATTGCCAATCCCCACTGAGTATTGAAGACCATTGCCAATTCCAACCAAGTGTTGAAGACCATTGCCAATCCCCATCCAGTGTTGTAGACCATTGCCAATCCCTACCCAGTGTTGAAGACCATTGCCAATCCCCATCCAGTGTTGAAGACCATTGCCAATCCTTATCCAGTGTTGGAGGCCATTGCCAATCCCTACCCAGCGTTGAAGACCATTGCCAATTCCCACTCAGTATTGAAGACCATTGCCAGCCCCCACTCAGCGTTCAAGACCATTGCCAATTCCCGCCCAGCCTAATCCCGATTGCTTACTAAACCCTCACGCAATTTCCTGGTCAGCTGCCTTCCTCTAATCTCTTGCCCTGTGCCACTCAAGATCCACTCTTCTGAACTGCCCTTCCCTCTTGTTTGCTCCCTTCCCCCAATATCCTTGTCCCAGGACCTAGCCAAGGACTACTGCCGATGATGCAATGGTCCAAAATTGATACTGTCTTAACTTATCTACTGATGTCCAGCGGGCATCTTGCTGTTGTCACAGTGCCGTGCCGAGTGACATAGGTGACCATGGTCACCCAAACTTTCTGATCATAGCAATAGGGAATGACCTCATTGTTGGAGATCTGGTTAAGCTGGTCTTCAGTCTAGCTGCTTCCTTTCTAATTGGCCTTTGCTCTTCTTCCATTAATTCTTCTGCTGGTGATTAGGTACTCCAATCCTTCTGCACAGATAACATGGGCAAAGTACTCCTTTTGTATTCTTTTGATATTATTTAAGTGTACGTCTGTACCCAGTGAGGTGTTGTTATGAGCAGGGCCAACCCCATTGAAGCTGTTGCCTTGGTAAGAATTGTTTGCACTAACCATATCTGACAAGGGAAAAAGGGAAGTATGAGGTGGTTTCCTGTTGCCTTCCTCGTATGTGTTTGAAGGGTACACAAACCCCTTTCCCAGAGGATGCTCTGCCTGGCACCAGCCAGCCATTGCCCTCCAAAGTCGTGGCTCCTCCACTTTCACCACTGTAGAAGCCACTGGAGCCACCATTGTCCATCACTCATAACCCTGAGCACAGGACCCTTCCAAGTACTGTTGTAATATGCCCTTAAGAGAATACAGCATGACTTCAGTAGAAGGGAAGTGTGTCACGAGATCCACTTTTTGTTTCACTTTTGCTATCAACAGAGCACGAACACACAGCTCTGCAGCTCTGATGTCTTTAGCTTTGTATCCATGCATATCTGTTCTAATGCACCTAGTCTCAATAAATGAACCCACAATGTGTTTATCCAATCCCTTATGAGTGATTGATGCTTTTATATCATTATAAAAACATGATAGGTACTACCAGTTTGGCCAGCTAGGCCTGGGGCTTGGCCCAAGGGTCAATTTTGGGCCAACTTTTTCTGGTACACGGATCATTGCCTTAAGCTCCCAATGTCTGATGGCAGGTCATTGCAAAGCAATGTTTAGCCCAGGGAATCAGGAAAAAGTGAAGGAGTAGGAAGTCAATGACAGATGGACTAAGATTGATGGGCCGAGTGGCCTTATCCTGTCTCTGAGCTTTCTCATGCTTTGTTAGTAAGAAATTAAATTAAATTGATAGCAAGAAACGATGTAGGGTCAGGTGATGTAGAATCTGTGTGGGTAGAGTTGAGGAACCGCAAAGGTGAAAAAACCATAATGGGAGTTATTACTCCGAACAGTAGTCAGGATGTGGGGCACAAGACACACCAGGAGATAGAAAAGGCGTGTAAGAAAGGCAAGGTTACAGTGATCATGGGGATTTCAATATGCAGGTAGACTGGGAAAATCAGGTTGGTAGTGGATCTCTAGAAAAGGAATTTGTGGAATGTCTACGAGATGGCTTTTTGGAGCAGGTTGTGGTGGAGCCCTCTAGGGAACAGGCAATTCTAGATTTAGTGATGTAATGAGGCAGATTTGATAAGGGAGCTTAAGGTGAAGGAACCCTTAGGAGGAAGTGACCATAATATGATAGAATTTACCCTGCAATTTGAGAGGAAAAAGCTGGAAACAGATGTAACGGTGTTACAGTTGAATAAAGGTAACTACAGAGGCATGAGGGAGGAGCTAGCCAGAATTGACTAGGAGATGAGCCTAGCAGGAAAGATAGTAAAAAAGCAATGGCAGGAGTTTCAGGGAGTAATTTGGGAAACACAGCAAAAATTCATCCCTAGGAAGAAGAAGCATACTATAGGGAGGACGAGGCAACCATGGCTGACAAGGGAAGTCAGGGACAGCATAAAAGCTAAAGAGAAAGCATACAATGCGGCGAAGAGCAGTGGGAAACCAGGGGATTGGGAATCCTACAAAGACCAACAGAGAACAACTAAAAAAGAAATAAGGAGGGAGAAGATTAAATATGAGGGTAAACTAGCCAGTAATATATAAGAAGATTGCAAGAGTTTTTTTAGATATATAAAGGGTAAGAGAGAGGCAAAAGTGGACATTGGGCCGCTGGAAAATGACGGTGGAGAATTAATAATGTGGAACAAAGAAATGGCGGAGGAACTGAATAGATACTTTGCGTCAGTCTTCATGGTGGAAGACACGAGTAACATCCCCAAAATTCAAGAGAGTCGGGAGGCAGAGGTGAGTATGGTGGTCATTACCAAGGAGAAGGTGCTAGGAAAACTGAAAGGTCTGAAGGTGGATAAATCACCTGGACCAGATGGAGTACACCCCAGAGTTCTGAAGGAGATGGCTGAAGAGATAGTGGAGGCGTTAGTGGTGATCTTTTAGGAATCACTGGAGTTAGGGAGGGTCCCAGAGGACCGGAAAACCGCCAATGTAACCCCTCTGTTTAAGAAGGGAGTGAGGCAAAAGATGGGAAATTACAGGCCGATTAGCCTGACCTCGGTTGTTGGTAAGATTTTAGAGACCATTATTAAGGATGAGATTTCAGAATACTTGGAAGTGCATGGTAAAATAGGGCAAAGTCAGCATGGTTTCATCAAGGGAAAGCCATGCCTGACAAATCTGTTAGAATTCTTTGAGGAGTTAACGAGCAGGTTAGACAAAGGAGAACCAATGGATGTTATCTACTTGGACTTCCAGGAGGCCTTTGACAAGGTGCCGCACAGGAGGCTGCTCAGTAAGATAAGAGCCTATGATGTTAGAGGCAAGGTACTAGCATGGATAGAAGATTGGCTGTCTGGCAGGAGGCAGAGAGTGGGGATAAGGGGGTCCTTCTCAGGATGGCGGCTGGTGACTAGTGGAGTTCCGCAAGGGTCAGTGTTGGGACCACAACTTTTCACTTTATACATTAATGATCTAGATGAAGGAACTGAGGGCATTCTGGCTAAGTTTGCAGATGATACAAAGATAGGTGGAGGGACAGGTAGTATTGAGGAGGCAGGGAGGCTGCAGAAGGATTTAGAAAGGTTAGGAGATTGGGCAAAGAAGTGGCAGATGGAATACAATGTGGGGAAGTGTGAGGTCATGCACTTTGGTAGGAAGAATAGAGGCATAGACTATTTGCTAAATGGGGAGAGAATTCAGAAATCTGGAGTGCAAAGGGACTTGGGAGTCCTAGTCCAGGATTCTATTAAGGTTAACTTGCAGGTTGAGTCGGTAGCTAGGAAGGCAAATGCAATGTTGGCATTTATTTCGAGAGGACTAGAATATAAAAGCCGGGATGTGCTGCTGAGGTTTTATAAGGCTTTGGTCAGACCACATTTAGAATATTGTGAGCAATTTTGGGCCCCGTATCTCAGGAAGGATGTGCTGGCCCTGAAGAGGGTCCAGAGGAGGTTCACGAGAATGATCCCAGGAATGAAAGGCTTAACATATGAGGAATGTTTGAGGACTCTGGGCCTATACTCGATGGAGTTTAGAAGGATGAGGGGGGATCTGATTGAAACTTACAGAATACTGAAAGGCCTGGATAGAGTGGATGTGGGGAAGACGTTTCCATTAGTAGGAGAGACTAGGACCCGAGGGCACAGCCTCAGAGTAAAGGGAAGGCCTTTTAGAAGAGATGATGAGAAACGTCTTTAGCCAGAGAGTGGTGAATCTATGGAATTCATTGCCACAGACGGCAGTGGAGACCAAGCCATTGAGTGTATTTAAGACCGAGATAGATAGGTTCTTGATTGGTAAGGGGATCAAAGGTTACGGGGAGAAGGCGGGAGAATGGGGCTGAGAATCTTATCAGCCATGATTGAATGGCGGAGCAGACTCGATGGGCCGAATGGCCTAATTTCTGCTCCTATGTCTTATGGTCTTATGGTCTTATGGTCTGATGACTGCTGCCATTTTCTTCTTACATTGCGGTTTGCTATTTGTTAAGATTTTGTTTTGTCCCTTTGCCATTGAAATTTGCCTTTGAAACTCCTTTAGTTAAAAAAGTTGCAATTCGCAGGGTGAAAATTAAAATGAGGATTGTCATCAATTAGAATTAATTGGGATTAAAATAAATGGGTTTGCAATTAAAAGGTAATTAGTTGGACCGAGCGAACTGTTGGTTGTGACGTCTGCTTCAGTGTTTTAGAGACAAATATTTGATGGTTGAGTGAGATTTTTCTTCTTATGAAAGATATTTGGTCAAATTGGTTTTGGGGGAATTTTTATTCCAAACTTTTCCTTCCAGTGAGAGTTTTGATACTTTAATGCCTTCTTAATTCATCCTGCTGTTGTGTTTCCAATCGATCTCTGTCTCTCTGGATTTCTCTCTCTCTTCTTCTTTCCCATTTTAACTCGTTCTCTGTCTCCCATCCTTTTCTGAGGCTCTTACTGTCACTTCTATTATACCCAACAACGTTCAGCTCGCTTGGCTCAGACCAGGGATGGGCCTTTTCCTGGTCTCTCTGATTTTAGTGTCAGTCTTCAGTTGGTAAACTTAGATTCTAGGCCATGGCGAGAGCCTAGGTTTTATTTGGTGCTGCTTTGTTATTCTCTCCCTTGTGTTTCTAACGGCAGATTTAATCACCACAAAGTGCTTCACGGGAGAGTTGTCAAACAAAACTCGACACAGAGCCACAATGGGAGATATCAGGCCTGGTGCTGACCCAAGGCTTGGTCAAAGAGGTAGGTTTTAAAGGGTCTCTTAGATGAGGAGAGAGGTAACAAGGCAGAGGGGTTTGGGGGGGCGGTGGTGGTGGGGGCAATTCCACAGCTTGTAGGGCCTAGGCAGCGGAAGGTATGACCACCTATGGGGAGCAATTAAAATTGGGGATGAGGTAGAGGGCAGAATATTTCAAGAGCACAGAAATGGTCGCCACACTCCAGTTAAGGGATGGAACACATAGGCCTCTCCCAGGCCTCTGCCAGCTACTGGGAAGTATTTGAAAGCACCAAGAGCTTCTAAAGCCCCTTCCCATTTATGAATAGAAAAGTGCCTCAAACTGCTTCTGTGTCCTCCTGCTGAGTTTGTCATTTCGCCACACAGTCTGGGCAGACGCATCAAGAGCTGGATCCCTCGTGGCCTTTGCCATTAGGCTAGCGTTAAGAAACTCCAATGCTTACGTTTAGTTCCTAGGTCGGGAACTCCTGTCCCTGATGATCCTCAGGCCTCCCGCGCAGGCGCCGGCCGGCAGTTGGCCGCACATGTGCAGTTCAGTTTTTTTTTGCATTGTCCAGGCTGGGGGCCTGTCCTGCATGCCTGCGCAGAAGAACAGAAACAGAATGGTGCAAAGAGACAGGTCAGAAGACCTGAAAGGGAACACCATTATAAGAGTGTGTCCTAGGGAACAGGACACACAAGTGGGACAGGGAGAAGGTCGAAGACCAGGGAGGAGGGTAGGGAGAGATCCCAAAAGGCTGTTCCAGTCAAGGAATAAAAGCCAGAGGATAAAGTCATTCCCCTAAGTGAAGTTAAAGAAAGGAGCAGAGTAATAGGCCCTGAATTCAAGAAAGAGCTGCAGGAGGAAGACTTTGAGCAGAGTGGGCACGTGAGGAGCCCTGAAGATCGGAGCAGGCAACTGAAGGTTGGTGACTCTGTGCTGTGGGCTGTTGGGGCCAAGGTACCCCTTTGGAGCAGTGGCATTCTGCTTGGCACGGCTGAAGATCTGAAATTGTGCATGGAAGATGAAGCTTGAGTGTCCTCGGAGATCGAGGGGAAAAGAACCTCCGAAGGTAAGATTCAAACCCTGAAGACAAAGACCCATGTGTCCCAGAGGGAGCGACATTTGAAGAGAATTCCAAGGTGAGATCTTCAAATGTGAAGATTGGAAACCCTCATTAGAAAGGTAAAGTTTTAGCGGGATTGGTTGGCTCACCATGTGACAAATGCCTGGTGGGTTTTTGAGAAATCCATGGAATCGGGTTTGGTCGCATCTGTCATTTATTTTGTAGTGTGGTGTGCTCAATGGTAGTTCGCCTGTTAATTAACATATACCTCATGTTTATCCTGAATGATAGAGTAGGAGATAGATATTGTAAATTGCTTTATCTTTCTGAACTTGTATAGTAAAGTTTATTTTTGTCTGTTCAAAACCCGTAGAACCTTGTGGCTTTATTCACTTAGTAAATGTATTGAATCTCAAACCTTATCTACTTTAAACAAAACATTGTTGGCCCCTAACCGGATTGCACCCCTAACAGCAGCAGCCCTCCCTACCACTCCACAAACCCCGCGTGTCCCGGGGTCTGGCCAAGGATCAGAACCCTAGAAAAGAAGGCCTCCTGTGGGATAACATTACCCTAAGCTGTAGTCTTGTGAATGAGGGAGTCAGGTGTCTTTGATCCAGGAGAGGCTGAGGTATCTGCACTCATGGTTGTTTAATGCTCTTACATTGAGGCGGAGCCCTTCAGCCTGTTCTGCTTGCACCTCAGGTGAATGCAGGTTCTTGAAGTGAAATAAGTCTGTGCTAATGCACACTATTTCATTTTTCTATCAACTCATATAGATGATCAGTAGATGTTTGGCAGTTTTTCTCTTCCAAGAGAGTTATGAGCTTCTGGAATAGATTGCCTCAGCTGGTGTGATGGGTGATGACTCTCTGTACGCCTTCAGGTAGGGATCTGGACTAGTTCTTGGATGAGAAAGAGATCGAATCATAAGAGATAGAGGCAGGAGTTTGCCATTCAGCCCATCGAACTTGCAATCAGATGAATGCAAAAAATCTCCTCACCTCAGTCCTTATTCTGAGACCGTGACCCTTTGTCCTAGACTCTCCAGCCAAGGGAAACAATCTCTTAGCATCTACTCTGTCAAACTTGCTCAGAATCTGCTACGTTTCACTGAGATCACCTCTCATTCTAAACTCCAAAGTGTATCGGTCCATTATACTCAATCTCTCCTTACACAACTGCCCTCTCATCTTAAGGATCAATCTAATGGGCTTTTGCTACACATCCCCTAAGGCAAGTCTATCCTCCCTTAGGTATAGAAAAGAGAAGGTTGAAACCGTGTTTCTTGTGAGTTGGGAGAGTATGTGTCAGACGTGGGGCACCTGAATTGGACAACGTTTCGATCCCGCTCACCTCAGCCAGCGCCCGGAACAAGAAAGTAATTGTAAAGTACAAATGGAATTATAACCAATGATTGGGAATGAGGTACAGGCAACTTATCAAAGTTGGAAGGAGCCTTCCCACGAACTGCTGTTGGATGTAGTCTAGTTTCCTCTCAGTGTTCATCTCCTCTTGCTTTTAGCCTGAGGGTTAATCAAGCGTGACAGTTAAATAAAGCGCTACTGGCTAATTGCAGAGAGGAAGAAGCTGCCTTGCGTGCAGTACAGAGCACAGGGAATAATTGTCTCATTATACAAAAAGAAATCCTCAAAGCGAATCTGCAGATAACATGTTCCTTTTTCACCAGCCTGGCTTCCTCGGTCTGGCAGCTGTCTGCCCTACGGACCTTGCCCAGCAACCCAACCAGCGCTGGTGCCACTTACCAGGCCAATGCTTAAGAAACTAGGAGTAGATTTTCAGCTTGGCACTTGGACATAAAACAGGCACAGTGAATTGGCAGCCACTTAGAGACACTGCAGCATTTTCATTTCCATTGAGACCACTGGGAGATGACAATCAGGCTGTAATACCGGCCCAACTCTATGCATGGCTATAGTTTGATGCCCGAGATGCAAGCTAAAAATCTATCCCTATGTTTAACATCAGTAGTGTCTGTTCAACCAGAAACCTCGTCCAAGTACCAGGCCCTAATAGGGCATTGGCGACCTTGGACTCCCATTGGAATGATTCATGATTATGCTTGGCAAAGTACTGCAGTGGCTAACCCTTGCCTTCTGCAGTATGACTGACCAGGCAACTCTCCTGGTCTTACCACCTGCAATCAGAAGGATTTGGGAATCCTCGTGCATGAATCCCAAAAAGATGGCGTACAAGTTCAACAGGTAATAGGGAAGGCAAATGGAATGTTGGCCTTTATTTCAAAGGGAATGGGGTATAAAAATAGGGAAGTCTTGCTAAAACTATACAAGGCACTAATTAGACCACACCTAGAATACTGTGAACAGTTTTGGTCCGCTTATCTAAGGAAAGATATACTGTCATTGGAGGGTGTCCAGAGAAGGTTCACTAGTTTGATCCCAGGTATGGAGGGATTTTCTTATGAGGAGAGGTTGAGTAGGTTGGGCCTGTACTCATTGGAGTTTAGAAGAATGAGAGGTGACCTTATTGAAACATATAAGATTCTTAGGGGGTTTGACAAGGTAGATGCTGAGAGGTTGTTTCCCCTTGTGGGAGAGTCTAGGACCAGAGGGTATAATCTCAGAGTAAGGTGGATCCCATTTAAAAAAAGAGATGAGGAGAAATTTCTTCTCTCAGAAGGCAGTGAATCTGTGGAATTATTTATTGCAGAGAGCTGTAGAGGCTGGGTTGTTAAGTATATTCAAGGCTGAGACAGGCAGATTTTTAATCAGTAAGGGAATCAAGGGTTATGGGGAAAAGGCAGGAAAGTGGATTTGAGGATTATCAGATCAGCCATGATCTCATTGAATGGTGGAGCAGACTCGATTGGCCGAATGGCTTACTTCTGCTTCTATGTCTTATGTTCTTATCATGCAAACTGGAAGGATTTACAGGCTGATAATCAATCAATTTGGCCACAATCTTCTGAGGCCATCAAATCCTGAAGTGGGACTTGAACCCAAAGCTTTTGGCCCAGAGGTGGGGCTGATACCCACTGTGCCTCAACCAGATTATGGGATTTATCTTTAAGTAGGATATGCTGGTGGGTTTAAATGAAGAGGGATGGGAGGAGGCTCATTTGGATCATAAACGTGGGCATAGACCAGTTGTTCCGAATGTCCTCTTTCTACAATGTAAACTCTGTGTGATTTTTTCCACTGATCAATAAATCAGTTTTTAATTTCGACCTGTGCTCACTAAATTGTTGTACAAAGGAGTGCATTTTGCTATCTCAACGCGCACGCCTTGTATAGCAACAGGCCAGAATCTTGCTGAGTGAATTGCAAGTCATTCAGACTTTGTTGCTTTGATGCGTGAGGTGGTTACTGAGGCATGACCAATGGTAGTGGATCCAGATTTTGTTGCTACCGTGGTAAACTCGATTATCTGCTAGAATGTAGGGGCTTTCCCCAGTGAATGGTGGAAGGTGGTGGAAAATCGAGAGCCACCCCAAAATTCTGCCTTTGACCTTTGCTCTTTGGGCCAAGAAGTCAATTCCCTAGATCTGGCATGAAAGATGAGCACGATTCAAATAACACCAAATCCAGTGAATTTCCTGTCAGCTGTGAAGCTGGTTTATGTAAGATAGGAGGGGATTGTTGTCCCTGGTTGAGCAGTGAGTCCATGTCCCTCACCAGGATTGGTCCCTTTGTCCGTGGATCATTGTAATTATACTTTAGGGGCATTCACAGGTCTTCTCTGTTACATCAGTAATTGTTCGGCGTTGTGCAGACCTGTGATTGGTGGGATTGAGAAAAGTGCGATCCCCCCCCAAGAGCCAGCGTCCACCCCGCCACCAGAATTTGCCCATTGATGGAGTCAAATGGTTAAGTTCCGCATTTTCTTACAATCCCTTGGTTATCTTTGTTTATTGGTCCCATTTATTGCCTAATGTAATACAATGGCCACGACTCACTAAGGAGAGCTATTATACACACTGTAAAGATTACTCAGCACTTTCCTTTCCTAGGTAAGAGGTAATCACATATATCATATTTGGCATGCACAGTAATGCAGCCATTACTCACAGTTACATTGCAGTTAACATATATGGCGGAGCCAATCTGACGAATCCTCAAAATATTCTTGTTCTCGATGTGCTCTTTATTCATTCACAGACAGTTGTGAAAGGATCCACTCAATTCCCCAGTGAACAACTGACCGACTGACAGTTGGAATTCCTAGTTTGTTTCCCAGTAGTTGATTTGGATATTTCCCAATTTGTTTTTTGGTGTGGGTGAGTTTGTGTCTGATTTGCGGGGCAACTTTCTGTTTGGAGTTGTGGTTGTGTAGGGGTTGCGAAAAATTCCTTGTGGTTTGGTGATGGTTAGATTGGATACATGCCAGCGGTGAATTGATAATTAATATCAAATGTCTGAGAAACTAATGGAGTTCATGGCATTAAATGGTTTTTAAAATTTTTTTCATGGGATGTGGGCTTTGCTGGCTAGGCCAGGATTTATTGCCCATCCCTAATTGCCCTTGAGAAGGTAGTGGTGAGCTGCCTTCTTGAACCGCTGCAGCCCCTGTGGTGTAGGTACACCCACAGTGCCATTAGGGAGGGAGTTCCAGGATTTTGACCCAGTGACAGTGAAGGAACGGCGATATATTTCCAAGTCAGGATGGTGAGTGGCTTGGAGGGGAACTTCCAGGTGGTGGTGTTCCCATGTGTCTGCTGCCCTGTCCTTCTAGATGGTAGAGGTCGTGGGTTTGGAAGGTGCTGTCTAAGGAGGCTTGGTGAGTTTCTGCAGTGCATCTTGTAGATGGTACACACTGCTGCCACTTATCGTCAGTGGTGGAGGGAGTGAATATTTGTGGATGGAGTTCCAATCAAGCAGGCTGCTTTGTCCTGGATGGTATCAAGCTTCTTGTGTGTTGTTGGAGCTGCACTCATCCAGGCAAGTGGAGAGTATTCCATCACACTCCTGACTTGTGTCTTGTAGATGGCGGACAGGATTTGGGGAGTCGGGAGGTGAGTTACTCACCGCAAGATTCTAGCCTCTGACCTGCTTTTTTAGCCACAGTATTTTTATGGCTAGTCCAGTTCAGTTTCTGGTCAATGGTAACCCCCAGGATGTTGATAGTGGGGGATTCAGTGATGGTAATGCCATTGAATGTCAAGGTGAGGGGGGGGGGGGCCAGGGTTAGATTCTCTCTTGTTGGAGATGGTCATTGCCTGGCACTTGTGTGGCGTAAATGTTACTTGCCACTTGTCAGCCCAAGACTGGATATTGTCTGGGACTTGCTGTATTTGGACATGGGCTGCTTCAGTATCTGAGGAGTCGCAAATAGCGCTGAACATTCATCAGCGAGCACCCCCATTTCTGACATTATGATGGAAGGAAGGTCATTGATGAAGCAGCTGAAGTGGTTGGGCCGAAGACACTATCCTGAGTAAGTCCTGCAGTGATGTCCTGGAGCTGAGATGATTGACCTCCAACAACCACAACCATCTCCCTTTGTGCTAGGTATGACTCCAACCAACGGAGAGTTTCCCCCCTTCTTGGCTTGTGTCTGATCCTAGCACATCTTGTTGAGGTCTCCTTGACTGCTATGAGTCTGCTGGGAGGCCTGCAACCACTGAAAGAATGCCTCAGACCCTCAGTGAACTGCTACATCCTGCATATTGCATCAAGTGAGGTTAAAGGTTAAAGTTCAGGACACCACTTAGGGTGAAAAGAGGACAAGAGGTAAAGTAATCTGATAGAGAGCGCCCTAACAATCCAGTATGGATTGTACCTACATCCTTTAATGCTGGGGAGAGTATATTTCTAATTCCCAATAATCTACGGTAGAACCTAACTCAAATCGCTAATGATACAGTGGATGTCTTGTGTCTTGATACTAATGATCCCATGTGGGAAATACGCTTGAAACTGTGCTTTCAAAGCTCGAACCTGCTCAGATTTATAAGACCGGATACTGCAAGTGCTGGAAATCTGAAGTAAAAACAGAAAGTGTTGGAAATACACGGGAGGTCAGGGAGCAGCTGTGGAGAGAGAATCAGTGACGGTTCATCAGGTCTCCGTGACCTGAAACGGACTCTCTCTCCACAGAGGCTGCCAGACTGTTCAACCCTTTTTTTGCTTTTTTTTTTGTTCCAGCTCAGATACGATCTGGCAGTGAGCAAACGGGATTGAGCACTGGACCAGGTTCACGAATTGTACTGCTTTCGGGACGGATTCAACCCACTTGACACAGCAAGAAGTAGGCGTAACAGTGTGGAATTTACGTTAGCGAGTTAATAATCCAGAGGGTTGTGCAAATAATGTAGGTATTGAGAATTTAACTTCAGCTTCCTTTTTTTTTAAGAAAGGAAACTGGTATCAGTAAAGGGTGGCCTGGTGGAGCACAGCTCCGGAGAGTCGGGTTCGATCCTGACCTCGGGTGGAGTTTGCATGTTCTCCCCGTGTCGGTGTGGGTTTCCGCTGGGTGCTCTGGTTTCCTTCCACCGTCCGAAGGCGGCTAGGTGGATTGGCCATGATAAGTTGCCCCTTTAGTGTGAGTGCGTGCCCTGTGATGGGTTGGCGTTCCGTCCTGGGTGTACCCCGCCTAAGCGCCTGTCGGCTGTCGAGGATAGGCTCTGATTCCTCCGTGACCCTGAATTGGATGAAGCAGCTCTGGAAGAGTGAGGGGTATTAGTAAAAGTGAACAGAAAAGTGTCAGATTGCCTTAAAAGGCCTGAGTGGCTCGCTGATGCCCTTTTGGGGAGGAAATCTGTCATTCATACCTGGTGGCTCCTACACGTGACTCCAGTCCACGCCAAAATGGTTGGCTTTCAACCACCCTCTGGAGTGGCCTTCCATCTCCTTCTTCACAAGGGGGTGAGTAACAAATGCTCAAACTGCACTGAGCAATAACAAGAGCGTCAGCCAAGGGTAATAATCTCATTGTACGTTGCCCCGCGTTTGATCTGAGCTCCTCGCATTCACCGTGTTCGATTCGGTGATGCCTTTCGGTCCATGATGAAAACTATTTCAGTATGGGGATGGGAATGAAATATGGCTATGTCCTGCAGTCTCGTCACTGTAATTAATTAGTTTTAGATTACTTTACAAGATGATTACAGTCGCAGTTAATAATATTTTGAGGATTTGTCAAGCTGACATATGCTTTAAATGTCAGATTGACTCCACCATACATATTAACTGAAACGTAACTGTGAGTAATGGCAGCATTACTGCGTATACCGAATATAATACGATATTTGATTACCTCTTACCTAGGAAAAGAAAGTGCTGAGTAATCTTTTTAGTGTGTATAATAACTCTCCTTCATGAGCCGTGGACACTGTATTACATTAGGCACCTTGGGAACAATGGGCTGCACTTTATCAGCTCTCTGGAGATGGGCTGGGGGGCAGGGGTGGGGGGGTCAGACACACCTCCATCCCGCCTCCATGCCACGTTAACAATGGCAGGGTGGGTGGTGGATAGCCCACCCAATCAGATGCCAAATAAGGGCATCTTCCTGCCTCCACAACCAGCAGCAGGGGGCCCTCCTTTGTTGACTCTCTTTGGTCCACGGACAGGTCCCCTGACGGCAATATCTGCCCCAGTGGCTATGGCGCTACCTGCCCTCACCAGCCCCACCCCCTTCCTGCCTGACTGGCATCGGTGACCGCAGACCCCACTTACCTGATTGTGAGAGTGCACGTCTATCGCTGCGTCTGCCTCCTCCAGGTGCAGCTCCAGCAGTGGCCACCGTACCTGGTGGCACTGCTGAGCTGCCAGCCCTGTGATTGGCTGCCCTTAACAGAAGCATGGCCATAGCTCCCGTTGACCGTTGTAGTACAACAAAGAACAACAAAGAAAAGTACAGCACAGGAACAGGCCCTTCGGCCCTCCAAGCCTGCGCCGATCATATTGCCCGTCAACTAAAACATTTTGCACTTCCGGGGTCCGTATCCCTCTATTCCCATCCTATTCATGTATTTGTCAAGCTGCCTCTTAAACACCACTATCGTACCTGCTTCCACCACCTCCTCTGGTAGTGAATTCCAGACACTCACTACCCTCTGCGTAAAAAACTTGCCCCACACATCTCCTCTATAGTTTTCTCCTCTCACCTTAAATCCATGTCCACTAGTAATTGACTCTTCCACCCTGGGAAAAAGCTTCTGACTATCTACTCTGTCCATGCCACTCATAATTGTGTAAATTTCTATCAAGTCGCCCCTCAATCTCCGTCGCTCTAGTGAGAACAATCCGAGTTTCTCCAACCTCTCCTCGTAGCTAATAACCTCCAGACCAGGCAGCATCCTGGTAAACCTCCTCTGCACTCTCTCCAATGCCTCCATCTCCATATCCTTCTGGTAATGTGGTGACCAGAATTGCACGCAGTATTCCAAGTGTGGCCTAACCAAGGTTCTATACAGCTGCAGCATGACTTCCTAGTGTGACTAGTGTGGTTGCCTTCCCTCCACCCCGATTTTGGGTCTGTCATGGGATTCCTGCCACCAGCACTAAATTCAGCCCAATGTTTTGCTCTTCTTGTCCTGTCTAATTTCAGGGAGAAAGGAAGGTTTCAGTTCTTGGGTATATTTCTTCTGCAAAGCAAACTCTGACTTGGTCTGTGCGTGTGATATATGAAACTGGTAGAAAATTAAGTATAAAGTGTCAACGGTAACTGAGTGGGCCGCAGTCTCACCTTGGGGTCAGAAGATTGTTGGCTTAATTCTCACTTCAGAAACTTGGACACAGAAGTCTAAGCCAACACGCCAATGCAGTGCTGAGGGAGTGCTGCACTGTTGGAGGCATCACCTTTCAGATGAGACCTTAAACCGAGGCCTTGTCCGCGCTCTCAGGTGAACATAAAGGATCATATGGCATTATTTCGAAGAAGAGCAGGGGAGCTCTCCTCCCTGGCCAATAGTTGTCCCTCAATTAGCATCATAGATTACTTGGTCAATATCGCATTGCTGTGGGAGCTTGCCGTGCGCAAGTTGCCTGCAGTGTTGTTCTAAATGAAAGGTGTGCATTTATATTAGCGCCTTTCGTGATCTCAGGACCTTAGCATTCTCAGGGTGCTTCACAGCCAGTGGATTAGTTTAGGAATGCAGTAACTGGTGTAACGCAGAGCAAAGTGACAGCCAATTAGTGCACAGCAAGCTCCCACAAACAAATGAGACAAATGAGCAGATCATCCGTTTTACTAGTGCTGGCTGAGGGATACATGTTGGCCAGGACACCAGGAGCTACCTTGCTCTTTTTTCGAATGCAGCCTGAGGATCTTTGGCATCAGTCTGAGAGGGTAGTCAGACCTTATTTGAAACGAAGGCTGGAGTCAATGTGGAAAGTTAAATACGTGTGGCTAAGAATTCTAAACAGGATTGTAGGTGGCAAACAACATACTTGCATTTATATAGCACCTTTCACAACCACCAGACATCTGAAAGTGCTTTACAGCCAATGAAATATTTTTTGAAGTGTAGCCACTATTCTGGGAGGTCAGCTAGCTCAGTTGGCTAGGTGGCTAGTGTGTGGTTCAGATTAACACCAACAGCATGGGTTTGTTTCCCGTTCTGGCTGAGGTAGGCTTGGGACCTGCCTCCTCACCCTACCCCTGAGAGTATAAGGCAATGGGAAACCATTACTGACAGAAAACTGCTAAGAAAATTGCTCAGGATGAAGCATCAGCGGACAATGAGCCAAGGACATGCATTTGGGCAGAGCACACATGATGTGACATCTTAGTCATTGTGCCATTGTAGGGAATGTGGCAGTCGATTTACACACAGCAAGATCCCACAAAGAGCCATGCAATAATGACTAGATAATCTGTTTTTGCGATGTTGACTGAAGGATAAATATTGGTCAGGACACAGCTCCCCTGCTCGACTTCAAAATAGTGCCACAGGATCTTTCACGCCCACCTGAGAGGGCAGGTGGGTCCTTGGTTTATGCCCCCTTTAAAAGGCGGCATCTCTAACAGTGCAGCGCTCCCTCAGCATTGCACTGGTTTGGAATGTCAGCCTAGCCACGTAAGTCCTGGAGCAGTGATTAAACCCACAACCTTCTGCCACAGAGGCGAAAGGCTATCCACGGAGCCCCAGTTGATAAACAAGGGCAAAAAGGAAGGTGCTCCTTTGTGTTAAGACCCTGGAGTCAGAGTAGAAGACAATGTGACAATGTAGGAGCAGAGGTAGGCTATTCCACCCCTCGAGCTTGCTCTGTCAACCAATTAGATTATGGCTAGTCTTCTACCTCAGATACACCTTCCCACACTATCGGCTGAATCCCTCATTAACCAGGTATCTATTGATGCCGAACTTGAATATATTCATCAACAATGCATCCACAGTTCTCTGTAGAGAATTCCAGAGCTTTGAGTGGAGACTCTTTTCCTCATCTCAGAGCTAAATGACTGACCCCTGGTCCTGAGACTGTGATGCCTCATTCTAAGCTCCCCAGGCAAGGGAAACATCATCCTACTGGCTGCCCTTTCAAGTCTTCTGAGTTTTAAGATGAGTAACAGAGAAATGTTTGGAGGAGCAATTTAAACAGAATAAAAAAAAAATAGCCAACAAATTAACAGTCAAAGCCAAAGGAAATGAAAAGGCATTGAAGCTGAGTAAATAAAATATTTTTTGTTCTCCACTGGAGGATTGAGGATTAAGCAGGTCAAGTCGTTGATGCAGAACAGGCAGAATCCATGACTATTTAATCACAGCTTCAATCACACTCTGAGTCATTGCCTTATCTTCCTTGTCATCATCAGCTCTCAATACACTGAGGCAGCTGAGGCTCAAAGGGCAGTGTAGAACTAACTCTATCTTACAACTAACTCATTGGAAAGGATGACTGGTTGACATCAAACAATGTTAAGTATATAGGATAGTGATTTCCTTAGTGTAGCTCACAGCATCCTCAACAGAGGTTCAGTGCTCGATTAGATTTAAAAAAAAAACCTTTTGGAGCTTTTCTTTATACACATGAAGAAATCAAAGCTGGAGAAGACAGTGAATAAAGGCCATTCAGCCCATTAAGTTCTCTTCCTTTTGTGCACCCAATGACAACATTGAACATTAAAACCTCCGGTGTTATTTGGACCAGACGCAGAGTAAAGATGCTGATCTACTTTGTCCTAACAACATATTTTAGATCCATGTCCAGCAGAATGGTTCTTGTGGTAAGGTTGTATGTTGCCTCATGAAGATATCTAGAGGCTTGTATGATCAGAGGGTGGGAATTATGCAGAGAGCAACCCACCTCCAGACTCCCCAAAGCCTGTTCACCATCTACAAGACACAAGTCAGGAGTGTGATGGAATACCCTTTGTTTGCCTGGATGAGTGCAGCTCCAACAACACTCAAGAAGCTCAACACCGTCCAGGACGAAGCAGCCCGCTTGATTGGCACTTCATCTGCCACCCCCAACATCCACCCCCTCAACCACCAATGATCAGTGGCAGCAGTGTGTACCATCTACAAGATGCACTGCAGAAACTCACCAAGGCTCCTTCTTCAGCAGCTTCCAAACCCACGACCTCTACCATCTAGAAGGACAAGGGCAGCAGATGCATGGGAACACCGCCACCAGCAAGTTCCCCTCCAAGCCACTCACCGTCCTGACTTGGAAGCATATCATTGTTCTGTCACTGCCTCTGGGTCAAAATCCTGGAACACCCTCCCTAACAGCACTGTAGGTGTGCCTACATCACAGAGACTGCAGTGGTTCAAGAAGGCAGCTTACCACCACCTTCTCAAGGGCAATCTAACCATTGCTGGTTAGATTGAGAGAATCTAACCATTGCCTCTTGCCATTCAATGGCATTACCATCACTGAATCCCCCAATATTAACAGCCTGGGGGTTACCATTGACCAGAAACTGAACTGGACAAGCCATATAAATACTATGGCTACAAGAGCAGGTCAGAGGCTAGGAATCCTGAGATGAGTAACTCACCTCCTGACTCCCCAAATCCTGTCCACCATCTACAAAGCACAAGTCAGGAGTGTGATGGAATACTCCCCACTTGCCTGGATGAGTGCAGCTCCCACAACACTCAAGAAGCTCAACACCATCTAGGACAAAGAAACCCACTTGGTTGGTACCTTATCCACAAACATTCACTCCCTCCACCACTGATGAACAGTAGCAGCAGTGTGTACCATCTGCAAAATGCACTGTATGAACTCACCAAGGTTCCTTAGACAGTACTTTCCAAACCCATGACCACTACCATCTAGAAGGACAAGGACAGCAGACACATGGGAACACCACCATCTGGAAGTTCCCCCTCCAAGCCACTCACCATCCTGACTTGGAAATATATCGCCGTTCCTTCATTGTCGCTGGGTTAAAACCCTGGAACTCCCTCCCTAACAGTACTGTGGGTGTACCTACACCACATGGACTGCAGTGGTTCAAGAGTATAATGCTGGCCTAGCCAGGGACACCCATGTCCCATGAAAGAATTTAAAAAATCCTGTTTATGAATAACACTCCATTCATACATATATATACAGTATACAGTCCTGATTATATTCTATCTTCATACCAACTTCTACCAGACTCACTCTACTATTCCCATGTGACTCTACATCATTTTGTGGGTGGTACTGTTCCTCCAGTCGCACATTAACGCGTACAATCCCGAACATCCTAATAATACACCTCCCCAAGTCTTTACCCAAATGTATTCGCAATAATATTTACATGTTATCGCTTCTCCACCCAAGTCTCTGACTTTACAGATTCAGACAGACTGGAGGCTTTACGCCTCTTCCAGATCTCCTTCTTTTTAAATTTGGAGGAGTGGTAGTCTCAACTGCTTGGGGCTGACTTTGTTGGCATGCAGTTGAAGTGTAGTACTTGGTGTTTCAATTATTTGGGTGTGAACATCTTGTTTACTTCTTGCGCTCCTTAGTGTTGTAGTTTTCTTGGCCGACGTTCTGTCTTCCTTGGTCAGAGATCATGGACTTATCTCTCTCCTTCTAGAGGGAATGTTTGCTCTGTTCATTCATTGAGTGGTCCAGGTTTCCTTTGTCGGTGGTGTCTGCCTGGGGTCTTCCTGGAAGTTGAAGGTTTACCACCCTTATGTTTGTACGTTCCTCATCAGTGAGCTCAGCTGATAGTTTGGCTTGTAATTTAACTCTCTGTTTCTTCATGTGCACTCGTGCCACCCCGAGCTGGCGGTCACTGCTCCCTTGCTCCAATTTCATGTTGCGTGTGTGAGCTCGAAGCTTCAACTTCATTGCTGGAGTTTTTCCGGGTTCTGTGACAGCAGCTGTTTGACTCTGAAGTGTGGGCTCAACCTTCAGCTGCTGCTCCTTCTCCTCTGTATCTTCTAAGTATGTTGGTGCTCACCTGGAGGTTTGGCTCGTCTGACTGAAGAAGAATATTTTCTGCCGTCTGTGCAGGAGCTGGAGTAACTGCCTCTGCAAAGAGTGAGGGCAATTCCGAACTGAAATCCCAGTCGAGATCATCAAGTGGACCTCTCTGGAGTCTCCAATTCAGCGCAGTTGACTATTCTGGTTGTTTTGATGTCTTCTGCCATTCTGAGGAGGTTGAGAGCAACACAGGCATCTCTGCTCTGGAGAGAAACGGTTGACATACAGAATTTTGATTATTTGCTTGTTGCCACACAGGAGTAGTTCTTGATTCATGCTTATGACCTGTAGTTGGATTCCTCTGGGGCCATACAATGGTGTGTCTGTCATCTATAGCCAGACGTCTTTTGGCCACAGTTCGTGATCCATCAGAACCGTCACACTGGCTCTTGTGTCTAACTTGAAATTTGTGAGGTGACGATTTACAGATATGTCAGCATTCCAAAATGTGAATCTGAGATCCTTAACTTCTCCCAAGAAGCATTGTTGGACTTCTTCTTGGTGTGGCTCAGCCATCTTATGGACTCACTTAGGGTTCTTCACATGTCTCGAGGTTTTGGACTTACACATCTTTAAAGTGTCCCAGGCTGTTGCGGCAAAAGCACTTCACAGCGGTTTCTGGACACCGCTCAAGCCTCTGAGGTCTTTTGGCGTTGCAGCACTGCCACCATCTTGTGTTTTGCTTGGGTGTTGCTTTCCTTGCCCTGGAGTCTCCTTGCCCTTTTGTTGCTTTATGAACTGGAGTGTTGGGGTTGGTCTGTGCCACAGTTTAACTTCACCGCACAAAATGGACCCATTTTGCTGGCGGACTTCCAATTGTCTGACAATTTGGGTGGCTTTTTCCAAAGTCAGGTCTTCTTTAGATTGGAGTGCATCCGAAAGAGCATCATTGACCACTCCCACTGCTTTTCGGTCTCTTGTGAGCTCCGACTTCAGGTCACCATAGTCACAGCCTTCAGCCAATCTGTATGACTGACTTATGAAAGAGTCCACGGGTTCCCCGGGCTTTTGGAGTCTCTTGTTAAATTTTGCTGGCTCCCATAATTTTAGTGCTTCTTAGGTTAAAGCAGGTGTCAAAGGAGTTCATAACCTCTTCAAAGTTATCAGAAGATTCACTTATTCATTGCCTGGCAAAAATAGAATCTTTTATATCCACATTGGAGGACAGACAGACCTAGCTAGTGACGCCCACATCCCATGAACAAATAATTTTAAAAAGCGTGCCTAACTTGAAGATTTTGAATACACAGCTGGAGATCGCCTAAGAAGCTCCATTGCAGGCGTGGAGACTGAAGGGCAGAGGAAAGATCCACTCTGCAGCGTAGAAGGACTCCACCAGAGCACGTGGAGGTCCATCACGAGACCCGATCGAAAGCAGAGTCAAAGGACCCAGCCAGCTGGCAAGAGGATGAGAAAACGCCAATGAAAAGGCTGAAATAAGCTTTTAAATTTGACACAATTATCTGACCGGTACTGGCAGATCCATTGTTTTAACAAGCACGACTTGAAGAATGCTGCAGCCTGGATCCAGAGTCAGCGCCTTAACAGAATGAACAGCGCACGAACAGAAAGAAAAATCCAAAGAGAAGTCAGAACAAAAAGTCAGCTTCAATTCAATCCTCCAAGTTCAGGGACAACAACTAGCTGGCCAAAACGATTTGTTCAAAAGATTTTCTGGAGAATCGCTGATATTTAAAACAGCTCCACAACCACGATGAGAGCCCACCAAATCCTGACAGGCGCGGGAGGGGAAAAAAAAACGATTCCTGCAGCGCCATTTAAAAAAAAAAATTATATCTGCTCTCCCCCTGTGCTGAAAAAAAACCATAGCTGGTAAATCAATGCTGCCAGATCAGTTAAGGCAGATGGGAGGGCCAGAGCAGATGCAAAATTGGGGATTATGGATAAGAAGATTTTTAACATACATGATAGCATCAGGCTTGAATAAGAAAACAGGGGCTGAATAAGTGAATACTCTCTTACATTCAGTAGGTCCAATAACCGATGACACTTCGACCCACTCCCCTTCCCTTTTGTGTGTCAACCTGTAGCTTAGCTGGTTGTACTCCTGCTTGAAGTTTGTGTGGTTAAATCCCACTTGAGAGCATTCTGCCTGACGCTCCAGTGCACCCCTGAGGGAATACTCACTGTCAGGGCCTTTGTTATTTTAATCAAATGTTAAACTGAGGTTCTGTCTGCCCTCTCACATGGATGTAAAAGATTCTGTGACACTATTTCAAAGAAGAGCAGGTGAATTCTCCCTGGGTCCTGATCAATATTTACCCCTCACTCAGCATCACACAGAATACCTGGTCATTATCACATTGTTTTGTGGAAGTTTTTGGTGTACAAGTTGATTGCTGCTTTTCTGACCTTCCAAAAGCGACTACACTTCCAAAGTACCTCCTGGCCTATAAAACACTTTGGGATGTCCGAAGTTAATGTTCAAGCATTCAGTGGCTCTGTGTTTGATTACGTGAGTCCGTTGACTGTTGAGGCTCACTGTGCTCGATTGATTAAGCCTGGTTGTGGACTCAGAGAAAAGTCAACTAACTGTAGAAGTTGCTGGGAGCAAAGAGCTGTATGCATGTAGCAGACATTTTCAAAATACTCTTGTAAATAAATAAAAACAGAAAATGCTGGAAAGGTCCGGCAGCATCTGTGGAGAGAGAAAAACAGAGTTAAAGTTTAGGGTCTGTATGACTCTTCTTCAGAGCAGTAAATAAATTCCTGTTATACACACACAAGCTGATGTGTCATCTCGGCAAAGTTCCAAGGTATAAAATATACAACGCTGATATATTTATATGAATATAAGTTTTTCTCTTCTCCATTACCTGTTAAATAATGTTTCTTTTTAAAAGCTTCTTTTTAAAAACCATTACGGATTCAGCTTCTACTACTGTTTCTGACAGGGAATTGCATATCTTAACAACACCTTGCAGAAAATAAAAGTGTCCTAAACTATCATTTTTTTTGAACTTACATTTGCACCCTGTTGTTACCAATGCATGAGGAGGTAGTTTTGACTTTGGAAGGTAGAATAAAACATGGGGGGGCTTTATTTCCTCCTGTAGTGACCTGTGCTCTAACTCATCACCCTAACAGTCCAGCAATCTTGATTTTAAAATTCTTATTCTCTCCATTCCTGTTCTCAAATTTGTCGATGGCCTTTCCCCTGCCGGTCCTTGTAGCCTCCTCCATCTCTACAACCCTCCGAGAACTCCCCGCTTACCCGACTCTGGCCTCTTGAGCACCCCTGGAATTCCGTTGCACCACCATTGGCATCCGTGCCTTCAGCTGCCTTGGCCCCACGCTCTGGAATTCCCTCGCTCAACCCCTCCTCTATACCTTTAAGACGCTCCCTAAAACTTCTTTATAAGCAAGCTTTTGGTCTATTGTCCTAATATCTATTTATGTAGCACGGGGCCAAATTCTTGTTTGATAATCCTCCTGTGAAGTGCCTTGGAATGTTTTACTGGGTTAAAGGCGCTATATAAATGCAAGTCGTAGATGTTGCTGTGAGTGGCGTATTAGTAGCGTTTTCTGTTGCTGTTGTTACTTTAACACAATTGTAAACCTGGTTTACTTTTCCAGTACATAATCTGAGCATGTTAATCAATAGGAAACTAAAATCAAGCATTGTGCCATCGCTTTTTAGCTGTTGGATTCTAAATGAGCCATTCACATAGTTAAATGATTTACATGACATGTGCTATTTTAAAAAAGGTTTCCCTGCCTTTAATTGGTATTCTTCTCGTGCTTCAAATGAGTTTCCCCAGCTTTTGATGGATGTGTTCTCTGAGAGGTATATTATATCTACATATATTGAACTGTTCTGTTGAACTATGTTATTGCAAAAGCTGCTTCCTAATGTTTAACTGATATTTTCTGTGGGCATTAATTCATGAATCTCATGGATTTAGTTCATGCGATTTTCAATATGTATTTAAGAAAACTCAAATATTCATCTCAAAATGATGTATCAAAGAAGAGACTGTTCCAGTCGTACGTTTAACTAAACTCCACACCATACTGGGAGACTGTTCGTCTAGTTGAGTTGTCTCTCTCTTCCATAAGTCTAAAGCAAGCTTAGTGGTTGGGGTGTGAGAAGATTTAAACTGAGAAATGTTCCACTCCCAACACTCTGAATGGGCACAAGAATTCCCTTGGAGTGTTGCAATGCATAAAACAAAATAACTTGCATTTACATAGCACTTTTCCCAACCCCAGGATGTCCCAAAGCACTTTACAGCCAATGAAGTGCTTTGAAGTGCAGTCACTGTTATAACATAGGAAATGCCAACTGAAGCACACACAGCAATGGGATAGTGACTAGATGATGTTGGTTTAAGGATAAATATTGGTCAGCACACCAGGGAGAGGTCACTTGTCTTTGAAATAGTGCCTTAGGATCTTTTACATCCACCTGAGAAAACAGCTTAACATTTCATCTGAAAGACAGCATCTCTGACAGTGCAGATCTCCCTTAATACTGCACTGGAGAGTCAGCCTAGAATTTTGTGCTCAAGTCCCTGAAGTGGCACTTGAACCCGCAACCTGTGTAGTCAGATGTGAGAGGGCTGCTAACTTTGTCCTTAGAAGCAGTAGCCTCAACCTACTCTCTCACTGACCTTCCCACTCAGAACAACTGCTGGGGGTTATCCTGCCCATCTTCCCCTGTTCCTAGTCACCCCTCCCAGGGCTGACCCTGTGAGCTCTGTCAGAGGAGCAGCCCAATTCCCCCCTTTGCATCACACCCCCCGCCCCCCAGGGCGTCTGTTCACTCGTGAACAAGGCAGTCGCCACCCAGAGCTTTGTTGTGGGTTACTTGTCAACGTCATGGCCTTGACGGTAACCTGACCTCACCTGGTTATACCTTCCACCATTTTCCCCTTCCACTCCAACACGGTGACTGTCATCTCCAAATCACACCCTAACCTTGTTGTGATGTGATGTCCATGCACTTTTACTTTTAATTTTTACAATCCCACGAGTATTGCTGGAGATCTTGCTGCTGGGATCAGTACGCTTTCTTCTCGTTTTCAGAGTGCAAAAAGAAAGGGTCCCCGTAAGCCAGGTTTCCCTCTGGGATTTGGCTTGCTCAATGATTAACGTTTGCTGTGGTCATAACACTAACCTTAAAATAAAGAACCCACGTTATTGTTTCGCAATCCTTGGCCTATGAGTGGCACGTTTGCAATAAAGAGAAAAATGCAACAAGCCTGCCTCCTAGGCCTCTGGCATTTTCTCCTCCTTTGAACATTTCACCTTAATCCATCCCATCACCTCTCATTTAAAACCCTCATTCTCTACCTCCCACCCAAGCATCATAACCATTTCCTCACCCAGTTATCGCCCATGCTTTCCTCCCTTAGCCTCTGCACCAGAGCAACTTCTCATCCTCGTCCAGTCCAACTCATCATCCTCTCCACTGGGATCACTGCCGTCCTATCCGCTCTTAATCTTTCCTTCCGTATAAATTCCCAGTCCAGAGTCATGTCTGCCCCCTTGACCTTGCCACCTCATGCGGCCTCGCCACTCCCATTGTGTCAATCACAAATAAGGCCATTTCCGATCACTGTATCGCTCTTCACCTATGACCTCCATCCAGCTCCAAATCCCATTCCTTTCTCGATCCGACGCTTGGAAACACACCATCTTAATTCACATATAACTGCACTTTCAATGCTCCTGCTGTCTAGCCTTTGGCCTTCCATTCCCCATGACTTTCTACAGCTACTGATTTGCTCAACCACACCCTCACCTCCATCTTTGATGACCTAGTGCCCAATGAAACCACCTCTCACCCTGGCTGTCTCCCTTGTTAGAGCCCTCACCTCCACTCCATTATGTCTGAGGGACGCAGGCTTGAACCGATATTGCAGACAACTGGGTTAGCCACTCATCGCTGGTTCTGGCTGAACCACATAAAGAGTTAGCCAGTCCTGCTCTGGTCTGCCGAAACTTTCCAGGATCACCTTGGAATGCAAATATAACCCCCACACCCGCACAACCCCCACCCATGCCCACCCGCCCACCTGGCTTCTTCTCTCTCCTGCAAACCATCTTCTTAAACCTGTCACCTCTGTCTTCTCCACCCTCACCTCCAATAACAAATACATGGAGCTCATGGGCCTTCTGTCACAAAGATTGTGACCGTATGGTCATCTGCCTCCGCCTCTTTCCCCCTCTCCCCCCAGCCCCACCAGGCCGAAAGGTAATCCAAAACACTGCAGTCTCTGTCCTAATTCGCAATGAGCCCTGTTCACCCATCAGCCCTGTACTCGCCGACCTACGCTGGCTCCTCGCCTGGCAGTGCCTCGATTTTAAAATTCTCATCCTTGCCTCCAAATCTCTCCAAGGCCTTCCTTTCGCTGTAATCTCCTCCAGCCCTCCAGCCCCCTGAGATCTCCGCATTCCATTCCTCCAATTCTGGCCTCTTGGGCGTGCCTGATTTTAATCATCCCACCATTGACTGAATCCCAGGCTCTGGAATCTCCTCCATAAACATCTCTACCGTCTTCTCCTTTAGGGTACTCCTTAAAAACCTGCCTCTTTGGCCAAACTTTGGCCCCAAAATCTCTTATGCGTCTTGTGTGAAATTTTGTTTGATTAAAAACCCTGCGATGTGCCTTGGGATGTTTTGCCACACCCAAGGCGCTATATCATTGCGGGTTGCTGTTGTTAGTAAACCGCATCTGTCATAATGCTGGGTATAATCATATTCTACAGTATCGGCATCTGCAAACTTAATGCAATCATATGAAATTACTTAGTCCGTTACTGCATCAGGGAGAAGAGAGAAAGTGCCTTATAATGTCATTCAGGGATGTCAAGAAAATGAAAGGAAATGAGTTAACCCCTCCAACAAAACCACAAACAAAGGAATTCACGCAAATGAATTAAGTGCCGCCGTGTAATATTCCTGGCAAGAAACGTTTCAATGAGCTTTGTTTTGACTTCACAACCTGCACCAGTGAAATTTAATTTTGCAACTTGTCATGTAAGTGAGCTTGGGAAAGGGTTTTAACAGAGTCATTTACCTGTCAGCGTATGATTGATTGCCATGTTCTCTTTTGCGGGGAGTGAGATTATCAGGTAGAGAGCGCTTGGCTTTATCTTAAACTGCATTATGTCGGATGCACCTCGCTAATGCTCTCCCCCACACACGATGCAAAAAAAACAAGCTCCCCTCCACATAGTAGGGGAGGAGATGGTTGCATAGGGGTAATGTCACTATTCTAATAAATCCTGTGGCCTAGGCTGGGGGACATGAATTCAATTCTACCATGGCAGCTAGTAGAGTTTCGATTCATTAACAAACCAGATGGGTTGTTTAATAGCTATCAATGATTCCAGATTTATTAATTGCGTTTAAACTCCACCAACTGCCATGGTGGGATTTGGACTGATGTTCCCAGAGCATTAGCCTGGGCCTCTGGATTACTAGCCCAGTGATATTACCACTGCACCACCATTCCCCAATGGCTGTAGAATAATTCACCAGAGAGTGGGAGTGAAAAAGATGGAGGGACGAGTAAAAACCAACACACATATGACCTCCAAATTTCTCACCCTCCCTGCATCAGCACAGCCATCGCAATGAGCAGTCCGAGAAGCAATTCTGCCTTTCCTGGCTCCTCATTAATTTTCTATTTCCATTCATCTTGGAGCCTCTCAAATCATTCTACCGAGGCCCATCCTGATGCTGATCTTAAATTATGGAAAGCCTTTGTTGCACTGGCTTTGAGGCTTCTGCAAAGAGTCTGCCCGAAGATCAGAAGCTACAAGGATTTTTAATTTCTCTGCAATTTAAGAATGCCACAAAACCACAGCTCCATAAATAAATAGTCTGGTTGTAGTTCTCTCAATGCTAATTAGAAATGTTGTCTCGTCCCATAGTGACTTTGTGGTATTTATCCTTAACAAAACAAAAGCGTTTTTGCTGTTTTCGGGGACAAGATGGGCCGAATTCACCCAGGTTTGTTGAACTTGTAGCCGGGATTCTTTCATTTTGTTTGTTTTTGTTTACCAGTATGGTCCTTTTTTTTGGTAAAATTCTGATTATCTAGCAGTGAGCTGAATGCACATAGACCACAACTTTTTATTATTTGTTCATGGGATGTGGGTGCCATTGACAAGGGCAGCATTTATTCCCCATCCCTAATTGCCCCCGAGAAGGTGCTGGTGAGCCACCTTCTTGAACCGCTGCAGCCCATGTGATATAGATACACCCACAGTGCTGCAGTTTAGGGAGGGATATACATGATTTCGACCCAGCAACAGTGAAGGAATGGAAATACTGGGTGGGACGTGCCTTAATCATATCCAGTGATTAGGCCAGTTTTATATTTATTCAGCTTTTCCATTGCAGTTTGATATAGCTGATTGGGTCACGTAGGCCAGACCAGGTAAAGTTGGCAGATTTCCTTCCCTAAAGGACATCAGTGAACCAGCTGAGTTTTTCAGTCCAGAAGTTTTATGATCACTGTTACTGAGTCTGGTTTTTACGTTCAAGAATAATTTAATTAGTTAAACTTAAACACCTGCAGTTAGAGTGGGTTTTAACTCACAAGCCTGGAGCATTAGTCCAGCACTCTAGTTTACTGGTCTATTAACAGCCCAACAATGCTGCCACTTCCAGAAGATAGCTGGCCTGCTGGAACTGATAGGCTTTAGCAATAACCTTTGATGTTCCTCATGTGTGAGGCAGTAACTCACACCTACAAGCTGGTTGAACACTAAGGCTGCAGGTAAAGTCTTATGGGATGTATTTTGTGCGTTAAGGGGCTAATTTATTTTTGGCAGCAACCGAATGTTGGTTACCAATGGCTCCAATGGTGCGATGCCACACATCCCAACGTTTGGGATGATCGAATAAAAGAGCACGTTCCTTCGGTTGTTTGTGATAGGCAGAGTACAGATTGGACTCAACCAGTCCACACTTGCAAAATCCAAATATTAGATGTGACTCTGCAATTGGGATGCACTTACTGAACAACCCTGAGTGTGCTAACAGCGACACTAACAACCAATTAAAAATAATCAGTTGAGCTCATAATGAGGCTCATTTACACTTGCTAGAAGTGACAAACCTTCATACATAGGGACTTGTTCTATACGAACAAAAGGAATATGTTCAAGTCTTTTTGCATTACATGAGAGCGTTGGGAGCCTATTATTTCCTTATGCTTTCTTCATGGCAATACCTCGGCCAATCAGAGTCGACTTGCCAACCAATCAGCACCCTTTTCTCGAGTATAAATTATTGTGATTGTTTGAAATTTGGCATTCTTGTGTTTATCCTGATGAATGTAAGATGAAAAGCTTCAGCAACATATCTCTCTTTTCAGCAATAATCAAGTTCCGTACTACCAAGTGATGAAATGAACTCCCCATGGGTGAGGCTGTGTGGCATTTTACCCTGCTGAACAAATTGAATCAGCAGTGCAACCCTTCAGTAACTGAGCCAGCACATTTTCAAATAATTCAGCTCTACTTTTGCGCTCACACATGGTGACTAACACTCAGGTCCTTTGCTACCAAGAGAATTATCCTCTTAATTATCCTGGCTGCTGTCTCAGGTGGATCTAAAAGATCCCACGTTCACTATTTCAAAGAAGAACAAATAAGTTCTCCCCAGTGTCCTGGTCAGTATTTAGTTCTCATTCAATATCATTAAACAAACAGATTATTTGACCATTACTGCATTGCTGATGCTGATTGTAGGATCTTGCTGTGTGCAAACTGGCTGATTTACGATAGTGATGATACCTCAAAAGTACTTAATTGGCTGCAGAGCACTTTGGGGCATCCTGAGGTTGTGACAGGCGGTATATAAATCCAAGTCTTTCTTTTTATACCTTGCGCACATCCTGTAGATCTTCACAGCCAATGAAGTATAGTCACTGTGGATTTGTACGCAAACGGGTTAACCAATGTACACACGCCACAAACAACTGAGGCGAATGATCCATCGCCCTGTTTTTGTGATGTTGGTGGAGGAATGAATATTGAGCAGGACACCGGGTAGAACTCTCTTGCTCTCCTTCGAAATAATGCCTTGGGATCTTTCACATCCACCCGAAAGAAAGGGAAGGTATTCATGGCTTAGCATTTCAAATGAAAGACAGCACACCTGACAGTGCAGCACCATCCCCATACGCCATTCCAGTTTTTCCTTAGGCTCCTTACTCATGTAGCGGTGGGGTCTAAAACTCGACGACAAAGACGTGGGTTCATTAAGCATGGCAAGCATGGATTTTTAAGAAGTTGTGTCTGGATTAGTCTAATTTAGTAGTTTCTTTGTGAAAATGATGGAACGTATTGGGATAGAAAATGCAATGAATGTTGCGTGTATAGATTTTTAGAAAGCCCATTTAGAAGTCTCTGCATGATTTGGACGACCACCAAGGTGCAAAACCATTGTCTCCTGAGCTGGAACAGTGCCAAAGAAAGATGATTTTCGACCTATTCTGGTTATGGGTGATATCTACCCACAACATGTGGCACATCACTTTGTGTTGAGGGAGAGGATCTCTGACGCTGTTGATTGCACAGTTAAAGAATCCCACAATTTGGCTTCCATCCATGAAAAGCATTGATCCAGATTGACAATCCAAGTGAGAAGTTGAGATTCCTAGTTTGCTGATGAGCTCAAGAGTGTTAATTATCAAATTTAGGCTCGCAGTAATGTGCCATCTGGTGCACACATAAAAAAGTTCAGACAGCACAATACATTTCCTGTGATTGATTGTCAGGTTTAAAACCTTGGGGTAGGAAAGCAACATTACGGTTGTTCAGTGTGATTCCATAGTGTTGAATAAACATTTGGCTGTCAAATTGGAATATGTTGGGTATATACAGAGCATTGTTGTGCATTGGGTGTGCATCAATTGTAGAGCAAGTGTGTTGTTGCTGCATATTTGATCAAGTGGTTGTTTTGTTGTGTGCATATAGGGTTTGCTGAACTTGTTCTCACGCGCACATCCGAAAGACAGCACCTCAAACAGAGCAGCACTCCCTTACTATTACACTAGCTGCTACATGCTATCCTAGATTGCTGCTCTCTCAAGTCTTGGAGCTCTGGCTCAGAGGCATGAGTGCTGCCAACTGAGCCACAGCTGACACATGGGCCAGGATTTTCGTGGCGTTGGAAGGATTCCAGAATCATTTCAAAATGGTGGGTGAGACACAAATCCGGGATTCCCACCCCTATTCCCAACAACCCCAATTTTACCTAGCGCAGGATAAGGGTGCAGATAGCAATCTGGACTCTGCGCTCCCTACCTGGCTGGCTCCATTGTGGGGATAGGCATCTCCTAGTCCCTCTACAATTTTTGTGGAGTCGACAATTAAAAGGCCTGTTAAGGCCATTAAAGTCTCAATTAACTGACATTTTCCATTGCCTGTCTAACCGTATGGTTGGCGGGCAGGCGAAAAGGCTAAGCGATCTTTGTACTTTTTAGGAAACCTCATCCACGGGCAGGATGAGTTTTCCTAAAGCAAATAAAAATAAAATAAAAATGTTAAACTTTAATTAATAACATGTCCCTGCTCATGTGATAGAGTCACATGAGGGGACATGTTTTATAACATTTTTAATTTTTAATTTTTTTTTTGGAAAACCCTTCACCTCCCTGAGGCAGCTCTGTGCCTCAGGGAGATTCTCAAGCGCACACTCATGTGCATTTGCGCAGTTCGCACTCACCTTCCTCTCCCCGCTCGCACAGGCAGCGCTGAGCCTTGCTTGGCCCGCCCGTGAGAAATGTCCTTTTGGCCGGGATCGACCCCACCGAGCCCGCCCGGCTAGGGATAAATCTTGCCCTATGACCCGAAGTTCATAACTTAAGTATTGCTGAAAAAAGAAACATGTTGTTGAAACTTTTTGTCTTGCACTCATCAGGATAAATTTGCAAGGATACCAAATCCAAAGAGAACAACAATTTACACTGTATGAGAAGAGGGAGCTGACTGGTTGGCAAGAGGACTCTGGTTATTAGAGGCATTGCCATGGAGAATGCACCAGGGAACAGTTAACTGCCAAGCTTTTGTTTAAAGTCAAACCAGGCAGGTTGACCCTGATTGGTCGAGGTATTGCCATGGGAATTGAAACAGGGAATGACTGTGCCCAAGCTTTTATTTAGTTGAAAAGGAGCAAGGCTCTTTCTTTTTGAAAAGGACAGGGCCCTGTGTGCAGATATGTGCAGCTTCTAGCACGTGTGAGTGAGCCCAAATGATCATTTTAAATTGGTTGTCAGTGTAATTCTTAGCATAATCAAGATTGTTTAGCAAGTGTTGTTCGTGATCAGACAAAAATTGCCAACCAATCAGCACTGTCTTCTCATGCAGTATAAATTGTTGTTCTCTTTAGATTTGGTATTCTTGTGAATCTGTCCTGATGAGTGCAACATGAACACCTTTAACAGCATGTCCCTTTCTTCAGCAATATTCATAGTTCATGGCCGCTCAAAGGAGTTGTGAAGCATAGTCAGGATTTTGGAACATTTTGAAAGGTAAGTTCAAAAAGTTTTACCCATGCACCCATGCCCCCTCCATTCCAACTCATGCATCCCCCCCCACACCCCACTAGCTCCTCATATGCTCCATGCCAATTCATGCGTGCATAATGAAGCTTGGCTGAGAGCCCAGACTCTTATAAAAAGATTATGTGAGTGAGTTTGTTTTCACAGGTGCAGAGAAGTGTTGACTTTGTTTGATTGAAATCTCTATGAGTTTAAAATATTACTTTTTCTGTGGTCTCTTTTGTCAGTGTCTCAATGTTTATTTAATCAAGGTTAAGTTATGTCAAGAATTTAAAGCTCCTGTTATTGATCTTTTAATGGTCTGTTTGACTGACAATTTTATAGGGTTGTAAGAACACCATCTTTTTAAAAAAATTATGAATGGGTGTTTTTTTCTAAACAGTTTCACACAAGCCTTGTTACTATAACGTTCATTGGTTCTGTACATAGTGTATACTGGGTGAATGTGCATGGAAGGGCCATGAGTTGGCCTGGAGGTTATGGGGGCCATGGGGTGAGTGGGGGTCATGAGTTGGCCTGGGGCTGTAAGGGGGAATTGGGGGCATTGAGGTTGTGTGGAGGGGGCATGAGTTGGCATTGAGTTGGCATGGAGCAAGGATATGGCATGGGGAGTGGGTGGTGTAGTGTGTGAGGGATAAGGGCTCGAGGGCCTAAAATGAAACCAAACAACTGGGACAACTTCCCAGAGGACTGGCAGGCCTTTTAACCAGCTCGCCTTGGCATTTGACCATCCCTGCAGCAGTCTCTGATCTGCTTCTGGGGCCAGTGGGCCCAACTACATCCCACCCCGGCCTCCCCGGAGCGAAAATAATGCTTCATACCGAGGTCCGCCCAGTCAGGAAATTTCCTGACTCGAGCTACATGCCTCAGTATCAAAAATCCAGCCCGTGATGTTTAAACAAAATCGCAGTTACTTGGAACTCCATAGAATATGCAGGACATAGGCCATTCAACACAACTAGTCCCACTGTATTGGGTAGGGAACCTTCTGACACAGGGGCTACAGTACTACCCACTGAGTCAAGGCTGATATGAATGATGCTATATAAATATGTCTGTTCTCAGTTTTATCTTGGTGAAGGGGCATCACCTTCTATTCCTTTCTCCCACACGTGTTCATCTAGCTTGCATTCTCTACTGAAGGTATAGGGTAACATATTTTGGGGTGCAATTCAACAGGCACTGGAAGTCCCCTGTACATTGTCCCCAGTTTCCATTCTTCGAGCTTGAGTTTGCACATTGACTACTTCTGACTATAATTTTCTTTGGGAAGCACCCATGTGAAACTGAACACCTTCCTCACCCAACATGCATAATTTCAACTATGGGATCACTAGATATTGCTCAGGAGGATCAACACTAGATGATTTGCCCTTCCCTAGAACAGTGACATCAGTTGTTGTCTCCCAGTTGTTGAGATCAGTTAACGCACTACACATGCAGACCAGAAGTCAATGAAAGAAAGGCTTGCATTTATATGGCACTTTCATACCACCAGATGTCGCAAAGTGCTTTACAGCCAATGAAGTAATTTTGGAAGTGTAGTCACTGTTGGAAAGCAGGAAACATGGCAGCCAATTCGCACACAGCAAGATCCCACAAACAGCAACGGAATAATGACCAGATATTCTGTTTTTAATGATATTGGCTGAGGGGTAAATATTGGCCAGGACACCAGGGATGACTCCACTGTTCTTCTTTGAAAGAGTGCATGAGATCTTTTACATCCACCCAAGCAGGCAGGGAGGGGTCTTAGTTTAACACCTTATCTGAAAGGTGGCACCTCTGAAAGTGCAGCATCCCCTCAGTATGGCCCTGGGGTGTCCGCTTGGCTTTTGTTTTGCGTTCAGGTCCTAGAGTGGGACTTGAACCCAGAACCTTATGATTCAAAAATGGGTTGGCTACCAACTCTGTTAATTAAGGAAGACATTTGTACAATATTGAGAGATGACCTTAGTTCTAAAGTTCAAGATGTAGAATCAGTTTGGGTAGAGATAAGAAATAGCAAAGGTAAGATGTCATTTGTGGTCATAGTTTATAGGTCCTATGACAGTAGTTACACTGCAGGACAGAGTACACAGGAAGCTTGCAAGAAGAGTACTGCAATAATCATGGGCAAAGGTAACATGGAAGGTGAGTTCATAGAGTGTTTTTGGGACAATTTCTTAGAGTAGCATGATTTAGAGCACACCAGAGAGCAGGCTATTCGAGACCTGTTAATGTGCAATGGAATAGAATTATTTAAAGACATCATAGTGAAGGAGCCTCCAGGAAGCAGTGATCATAACATGATTGAATTTCACATTCTGTTTGAGTGTGTGAAGAGTGAGTCTAAGACAAGTGTTTTAAACTTAACTGAAGGCAATTATAAGGGTATGAAGACAGAGCTGGCTAAAGTAAAAAATAGGGACATTAGGTTAAAGGATAAGTCAGTAGAGATGCAGAGGCAGACATTTAAGGAGATATTTCAGAATACTCAGAAAAGACACATTCCAGTGAGAAATAAAGATTCTAGGAGAAGGATGCACCATCCATGACTAACTCAGAAAATTAAAGATAGTATCAAATTGAAAGAAAAAGCATACAATTCTGTGAAGCTCCAGCAAAGAATGATTAACAAGTACAAAGGAAGGAGAAATTAAGAGTATGATAGAAAGCTTGCTAGGAATGTAAAAACAGTTAGTTAGAGTTCATTACCCTGACAATCAATTTAAATTTGTCAGTCAGGCTTGTAGTGTGGTGCATTTGTGTGTACTGGAAGCTACATATATTAATACATGGCCCCCGTCCTTTGCAGACAAAAAGAATATGTGCACACATTGCTTATGTTTCAGCTAAACAAAATACATGATAGCCATTTGCTGGTTCATTCATCAGTGCAATGCCTTGACCAATCAGAGTCAAGTTGCCGGGTTTAAATTTCAAACAATGCCTGGCAGTTAACTGTCAGTCACCATTAACTGGTGCATTCTCCATGGCAACACCCCTGCCAATCAGAGTCTACTTGCCAACCAATCAGCACTCTCTTCTCATACGGTATGACGTTGTTGCTTCCCCTGACATTGATATTTTAGCAATTGTCCTGATGAGTGTAAGACGAAAAGCTTCAACAAAATGTCTTTTTCAGTGATACTCAAGTTCTGTACTACCAAACGGCTATAATTAATAATGGAAAATAAGGAAATGGCTGAAGCGTTGAAGAGGTATTTTGTGTCTTTCTTCACTTTAGAACACACAGATAACATCCCAGAAAATACTTGTAAATCATGAAGTGAAAGGGAGGGTGGAACTTAAAACAATTACAATATCCAGGGAAAGGCTACCGAGAACTAAAGACTAACAAATTCCCAGACAGGATGGCCTGCATCCTAGGGTCTTAAAAGAAGTGGCTGCTGTGATAACAGATGCATCACTGGTAATTTTCCAAAATCCCCTAGGTTCTAGAAAAGTCCCATCAGATTGGAAAATAGTGAATGTAGCTCTTCTATTCAAGAAAGGAAGGAAACAGAAAGCAGGAAACTACAGGCCAGTTAGCGTAACATCTGTCGTAGGGAAAATGCTGGAATCTATTATTAAGGATGTTATAACAGGGCACTGAGAAAATCTCAATCAGGGAGAGTCAACATGGTTTTGTGAAATGGAAATCATGTTTGGCTAATTTATTAGAGTGCCTTAAGGAAGCAACAAACAACGTGGGAAGGGGAACCTGTAGATGTGGCGTACTTGGATTTCCACAAGGCATTGGATAAGGTGCCGCATCAAATGTTACTACACAAAATAAGAGCTCAGGGTGTAGGGTTAACATATTAGCATGGATGGGGGATTGGTTAGCTAACAAGAAGCAGAGAGTAAGGATAAATGGTCATTTTTCAGTTGGCAAGCTGTAATTAATGGAGTGCCACAGGGATCAGTGCTTGGGCCCCAGCTATTTACAATCGATATCAATGACTTGGATGAAGGGATTGAATGTATGATTGCTAAATTTGCTGATGACACAAAGGTAGGTAGGAGAGTAGGTTGTCAAGAGGACATAAGGAGTCCACAAAGAGATATAGATATGTTAAGTGAGTGGGCAAAAAATTGGCAGATGGAGTGTAATGTGGGAAAATGTGAACTTGCCCACTTGGGCAGGAAGAATAGAAAAGCAGTAAAAGAGATTGCAGAACTCTGTGGTACAGAGGGATCTGGGTGTCCTAGTACATGAATCACAAAAAGTTGGTATACAGGTACAGCAAGTGATCAGGAAGGCAAATGGAATGTTGGAATTTATTGCAAGGGAAATCGAGAATAAAAGTAGACAAGTTTTGTTACCATTGCGCAGGGTGTTGATGAGATCACATCTTGCACACAGCATACAGTTTTGGTATCATTGCATTAGAAGCAGTTCAGAGAAGGTTCACTCGAGTCATTCCAGAAGGGGCTATCTTATGAAGAAAGGTTGAACAGATTGGGCCTGTATCCATTGGAATTTAGAAGAATGAAGGTTGGTCTTATTGAAACACATAAGATCTTGAGGGGACTTGACAGGGTGGATGCTGGGAGGATGTTTCCTCTTATGGGGGAGGCTAGAACCAGGGGACACATTTCAAAAATAAGGGGTCTCTCATTTAAGACAGAGATGAGGAGAAATTTATTCTCTCAGAGGGTTGTTCATCTGTGGAACCCTCTTCCACAGAGAGCAGTGGAGACTGGGTCATTGAATATTTTTAAGGCTGAGGTAGATTCTTGACTAACAAGGGAGTCAAAGGGTATAGGGGGTAGGAAGGAAAGTAGAGTTGAGTCCACAATCAGATCAGCCACTATTTTATCAAATAGCGGAGCAGGCCCAAGGGCTGAATGGCCTACTCCTGCTCCTTATCTGTATGTTCATATGTAACAGGGGAGGCGGTGGTGGTGACGCAATGGTATTGCCATTGGACAGGTAATCCAGAGCTGCAGGGTAATACTCTGGGACCCTGGGTTCGAATCCCACCACGGCAGATTGTGGAATTTGAATTCCACAAAAATCTGGAATTAAAAGTCTAATAATGACCATGAATCGATTGTCAGAAAAACCCATCTGGTTCATTAATGCACTTTAGGGAAGGAAACCTGGCCTACATGTGACTCTGCCCTCTGAAATGATCTAGTTGCGTTGAAATGCCTAAAAGGAATGACATCAGATGGACCACCCAGCATCGACCTAGGCACCGGAAACAACCATGGCGAACTCAGAAACAAAAATAAAAGTAGCTGGAAAAACTCAGCAGGTCTGACAGCATCTGCGGAGAGGAATACAGTTAACGTTTCGAGTCCGCATGACTCTTCATCAGGACTCAGTCCTGTCGACCCTGCAAAATCCTCCTTACTAACATCTGGGGGCTAGTGCCAAAATTGGGAGAGCTGTGTCACAGACTAGTCAAGCAACAGCCTGACATAGTCATCCTCACAGAATCATATTTTACAGGTAATGTCCCAGGCACCATCAGCAGGACAAACAGAGGCCCTGTGGGCCATCAGCAGCAGCAGAATTGTACTCGAACACAATCTGTAACCTCATGGCCCAGCATATCCCCCACTCTACCACTACCATCAAGCCAGGGGATCAACCCTGAATCAATGAAGAGTGTAGGAGGGCATGCCAGGAGCAGCACCAGCCATACCTAAAAATGAGGTGTCAACCTGGTACAGCTATAACACAGGGATACTTGCGTGCCAAACAGCACAAGCAGCAAGTGGTAGACAGAGTGAAGTGATCCCACAACCAACGGATCAGATCTAAGCTCTGCAGTCCTGCCACATCCAGTCATGAATGTTGGTGGACAATTAAACAACTTACTGGAGGACGAGGTCCACAAATATCCCCATCCTCAATGATGGGGGAGTCCATTACATCAGTGCAAAAGTCTTCAGCCAGAAGTGCTAAGTGGATGATCCATCTCGGCCTCCTCCTCTTCAGCCAATTCGACTCACTCTACGTGTTATCAAGAAACAGCTGAAGGCACTGGATACTGCAAAGGCTATGGGCCCTGACAATATTCCGGCAATACTGCTGAAGGCTTGTGCTCCAGAACTTGCTGCGCCCCTAGCCAAACTGAACTAGTACAACTACAACACTGGCATCTACCCGGCAATATGGAAAATTGCCTAGCTATGTCCTGTACACAAAAAAGCAGGCACAAATCCAACCTGGCCAACTGCCACCCCATCAGTCTACCCTCAATCACCAGTAAAGATTTTCTTTGTTCATTCGTGGGATGAGGGCGTTGCTGGCTAGGCCAGCATTTATTTATAACTCTTTCTCTCCACAGATGCTGTCATACCTGCTGAGTTTTTCCAGCATATTTTGTTTTTGTTCCAGCATCTATTGCCCTTGTTCAGAGGGCAGTTAAGAGTCAACCACATGGCTGTGGGTCTGGAGTCACACGTAGGCCAGACCAGGTAAGGGTGGCAGATTTCCTTCTCTAAAGGACTTTAGTGAAGCAGATGGGGTTTTATGACATTTAGGTGATGGTTTCATGGCACCATTACTGAGGCTAGCTTTCAATACCAGATTTTTGTTAATTAATTGAATTTAAGTTCCACCAGCAGCTGTGGTGGGATTTGAACCCATCTCCCCAGGGCATTAGCCTGGGCCCCTGGATTACTAGCCCAATGACATTACCATTGCACTATTGACAAGCATTTTTTCAGGAATTGCCTCAGGAATTTCTTCAGGAATTGCATCAGGACCCTGTCAGGATTACCTCAGGGATCCTTCAGAGACTTCCTCAGGCGGCTGTAACTTTGGTGGAAGATCAATGCAAATGCAGATAAAACCCATCAATCAAGGGCCTGATTTTTTCTGCTCGTGGGGAGTGTGTGATCGGTGGGCCCGGGCCCGGGAGCGGACGGGCAACAGGGCCCCCTAGCCGTGATCAGCCTCCCACCGCGTTTCACATTGGCTGGCCAATTAACAACCGGCCAGCGTGAAACGCGCCCTGAGAAAGGCTCAGCTCAGCACTGCCGGCAGGGGGTGGGGTGGGGAAGAGGGTGGGTTCCGACGTCACCGTGGGTGTCGGTGAGCGCTTCCGCTGAGCTCCCTGAAGGCGGACAGCTCAGCCTCAGGGAGCTTCGGACTGCCACAGGATAAACAAAGCAGCAAAAACGCTGCAAAACACGTCCGTGCAGCACAATCAAGCACTTGAACGAATACCTCACAAAAAAAAAAAGTCCCCTTTTTGTCTTATTTCCCCCACAGAGATTTCACCCCGCCCTGGATCGAGGTTTGAGCAAAAATGTGAGGGCCGCCTGGCCGATTGACCCGTCCGCCAACCGTAAAAGTGGACGGGCCGCGAAAAATCGCTTTCAGCTGCCTCTCGAAGTTACAGCCATTGACTGGAGTACTTGCCCCCGCTCAGGCCTGTCAAAGGAACTTTTCAATGTTAGCCCCACACCTTGAAAGTCAAGGTTGTGCCAACCAAAGTTCAAAGGTCGGCACAGGTAGGGTTGGTCCCTGTCCAATTTTGGATTGGGCAGGCTTAATTATTGAGTAGAAATACCCAGAACTTTTAAAAATGTGAATGAGACAAGAAAAATATCGATAACATTCAAAATGACAATTTTAAACCAATCTCTGTGATTTCCTCCATCCTTCCAGCCCACAAGATGTCTGAATTTTTCCAACTTTGATCTCCAGCATTTTTGATTTTAATCGCAAATCTCCCCACCTCTCTCCCACTCTTTCCTCCTTTAAGATCCTACTTAAACCTACCTCGTTGACTAAGCTTTTGGTCGTTTGGCGTAACATCTCTTTATATGGCTTAGTGTCAACATTTTGCTTGACAACGCTTGGGACATTTTGTTATGTGAAAGGCTCTATATAGATGCATGTTGTTGTTGATATAACTCTTTGTGCATTGCTTAGTCCCTAACAAATGCTGGTGGTAAAACTAAATTGCACGCCTGAGCTACCCGTATATTGTTCGAGATCATCGATTCTCAAAGTATGGCCTGTGAGATGCTTCCAGGTGGGCGCAGGATGGTCTGAAATGCAAGGCACTGATGGGCAATGCCATGGCTGAGGCCATACAAGAGAACAGGTCAGAACGTTCTTCCCCACCGCTCGCGTGCTATCACTTAACCAGACTGCCTTTCATATGTGCGGTGTTGTGGTACACCATTAGGTGGATGTGGTCGTGTTTCTGCATACATTCCTAGAGCGGAAATGATGTAATGCATCATGCGATTCATTCTTAGTCTCAGCTTGTTCTGTGGAAGCTCTCAGCTCACACAAGTGTAGAGGTTCTCCAACTGTGTAATACTGCTACCGACTTCTCAAATCCTTAATCAATGAATTGAGGTATTTTTATGTTAATCAATCCCTTATGCGTGGATGGTGCCTTGATGCTTAACCAGTAAGTGAGCAGAAGGAGAATAAAAAAAAACACAACACCCAGCACAAGTTGTCATAAACACATGCAACAACAATAAAGTTTTATTAGCAAGATACATGTTACAAAACATAACCGCAAGATTGGATCTTCAACACTTGTGCAACTGGAAAGGAAGGCAAGGGACTGGGTGAGGGTGGAGCCTGACATGAAACTGAAACTCTCCAGCTCGGAACCAGACATCACCTCATCATTAGCTCATTGAACACAGTGCAATCCTTCCCCATTTAATTCTGTTGAGAATTTTTGTGGTGGCAAGTGGAAGTGGGTGGGGTAGGACCTGTAGGTGGTCTGTGGGGTCTTGTGTCCTGCTTAAATGTTCCACGGATGCAAAGTTTTGAAAACCACGGGACTAGGTGAAGGGAAGCGTTGAGGTAATTGGAAACAGTAGCAAACTCTTTCAAACCACTCTTGTCAAGAGAACAAAGGGCTCCTTGGCAGACGTAGAAATGTTAGAGAATGGTTTACTGAACTGCCTGTTAATCCACTTCCCCAGATCAGGACCCAGTGACTACAGCTGGGATTAAGAAGCTGGTTAGTGATTTAGTGCCAGCAGCAGTGGCGTTTGAGAGCTGTACAATGCTTTTGTCTTCAGTCAGCTCTCTCCATTGGCACAGAGTCATGCATTGCAAGAGTTGGCAGTGGATGGGACCATGGGCGATGCTGAAAGAAGGCAATGTGCCTACTGAGTGTAATTAGGCAGGAGATGAAGGGAGTCTTTTCTCCCCTTTGTTTGACTGCAAGCTTCAAGTTGATTGCAGCTCCGACTATCTCCTACCTTCTTCCCCTGTCTCCTGCTGTCTCTCTCCTTCCGGCTGGCAATGGGATCTGATTGTTGAGACCCGAGAAGCAGGTTTGATCCAAAACTACACGTACTAATAGCAGATTCAATGATGTGTAACCTTTTTAAGTAGCTTGCTCGATGGTGAATAATTATGCCCTGGCGCATTTAACTGGATTTATATAACCTCACTCTGCTCCAATCAGGATTGTGTAACCCTGTGAGAATGACCTGGAGTTTCCACATGTCTCGGCTCAGACAACAGCTGAACCTGGAAGGGTCAAATCAAAAGATTTCAGAATTTGAAGCAACATAAACTCACACACACAACTTTACACTGGAGTATTCATGACCATTTTCCCCTCCCATGAACCAGCCCCCTGTGGTATATTTTATATCTGGGATCCATGCAGAGATGACACCAGCTTCTATGTGTGTAACTGGCTTTATTCACAGCGCTTTCAAATGTTTACTCCATGCTCTGGCTTCCAGCTCTTTCTACAGTAGTGTTGTCCAACTTTTTTGTATTTTAATTGTTTTCTCAATCGAGTGGCCAATGTGTAAATTTCAGAAAGATAAAGTTTGGCACAACATTAAACAAGGATTTCAAGCAAAAAGTTGAGATATGGAGAAAAGAAACAACCTGCTGAGCAAAAACAAAAATCCAATGTCAAAACAATAAATTGATCATTTTTTAAAAATGAGTCATTAATAAAGATGACCATTAGATCGTGAGATGGTGAGACTGTGTGTCTGGCTCAGTCCCAGGCTCAGGGAGATCACTCACTCACCCTCATCCACGCCCACCATGCGAGTGGGTGTGAGTGTGTGTTGGTGCATGGGGATGAGAGTGAGTGAGAATCCTGAGACTGGGAGTGAGACACACTCTCTCTCTCTTTCTCACACACACCCACACCCACACACACACACACACACACACTCACACTCGCACACACACTGTCACGTGCACACACACACACACACGTCACTCATTCACTCCTGGGTGGTTTGGGGATGAAAACAGCGAGGAGAGGTTCGGACAGATATCTTTCTCCATGTCCTAACACTCCTTCTGTCCCGGGTTCCGCTGTAGGGGGTCTTATCTCCCCACCCCACCCCGGCAGCTAGTTTCTCACTCTGCACCCCGGGACCGGCAGCCAGTTTCTTGGTCTCTCTCTCTCCTCCACAACTGGCAGCCCGTCTCTCTCTGTCTTCTTGCCCCTGCCTGAGAGCCACATTCCCCAGTAGACTCATTGCCTCCTCCGTGGCTGGTGTCCAGGCCTCAAGCTGAATGAAGCACAGTTTTTGCTGCTTCTCCAATCAGAGACTGCTCCTCGCCCACATTTGGGGGAGAAAAATGGCCTGTGATTGGAGGAGCAGCTATTTACAGAATCTTCTATTTCACTTACCTGCATTCTGAACACTGGCTGGCTAGAGAGGCTTGGCGGGCCAGATAGTGGCCTGTGGGCCATGGGTTGGACAAGCCTATTCTGGAGCTTTGCTTACTTTTCTCTGAGTCCACGCCCAGACTCAATCAACCAAGCATTGTGGGCATTAACAGTAAACAGGCTCACATAATCAAACACAGAACAGCTGAGCTGTTGAACACTACAGTCCTCACCAACTAAACTGGCCACAACCCCAATTCAGAAAGACGAGCTTCTGCTGACTGCACTCGCTCGGGTGCATTCATCACATTGTACCCAGGGCATCCGTGCTCCTATCAATCCAACGCCAATCATCTGACCAGCCGTCAATTGAAGCTCCTGGTCAGATTTGTCCTGCTGCTGTAGCAGCGGGTCTCAAAAGTGAGACCAAGGGCATTAAATCAGTCCATTAACTCATCCTTCCGCTATCCAAATACCAATTAATTAACTGAAGACTGCGATGCTGGAGGATGCTCCATTTGGCCTGTTCCACTCATGAGTTGATTATAATCACCACTGCTTGATTGTGCTGATTCATTCGAGGTCCGACGTCTGGAGCTGCTGCCAACGAGCTTGTGAGGAAGCTTCATGGTAACTTCACCTTGGAAAAGCTGATAAAGTGTCTACCGCATTCCGAGCTCGTGTTATTGATTTGCCCCTGGGGCAAATAGCAGACAAGGTGTTAACCTGACTCCAGGCAATGTGCTAATCTGTGTGCAACACATTCTAAGCAACGCGTTAACCTATATGCAATACACTCCAGGCTAAATGTTATCCCGTGTGTAAAACATCCCAGGCTACCATGTTACACTGCATATTAAACGTTACAGACAAATGTGACAAACAAATTGCACACAGAACCCTGTATGTAACGCATTATCAGGTATGTATTCCCTTGTAGGTAACTCTTAGCAAGCTATTTTTACCCTGCTTGAATCGCATGCCACACCATGTACTGTATTGTATTGTAAATTATGCATTTCAGCTTTATAGGGAGTCTGGATAGTAAAGGCTCACTCTTTATAGGAACGTTGCTGTTGTGGCTCCCTTTTCAAAATGAACCAGATGGAAAAAAACTACTTATTCACCTCTCCCATCTTCCGGAAAGTCTTCATGATGACTGGGACAGGATATCCTTAAGGGGTTTTTATTAAAGTTGATTCCATTTACAAATGACCGTTGCTATTTTTTACCCTGTCTGAAAACCTCCTCAGAATTGGTATCTTCACAGCTGAAAGCACAAAAGGACCAATTTTCATCTCAACAACCTTGATAGGTCGCTCTGTGTGAACAAGAGCAGGCTCCACAATCAGTTGGTGCGGGAGCCTGTAATTACTGATAATTACTTGAATCAAAGCCTCCAACTCCACATGCACACGGACCACCCCTGTGAGCAGACAGTCCAAAAGATACCAATTATTGGCCAAGTTTGTTGACACAAACGGAGGTGAGATGGTAAATAGACAGAGCTGTTTGAAATTTAAATATCAATGCCTGATCATTTGCACCGGCAAATGCCCTAGCATGGCAACCAGATATTTTTAGCTACTGGCTGAGTCAATCTTGGGACCCTCCGAGAGATTCTATAATTGGTCATTTGCCTCATAAGTTTCCGCACCCATACTTCTGAGTCAGAAGGTTGTGGGTCAAGACCCAAACCAGGGACTTGAGCACATAAACGATGCTGACTTCAGGCCAGGGAGTGCTACATTGGCAGATTTTTGAATGAGATATTAAAAGGCAAGGCTATCTCCAACCATCTCTTCGTATCCCTCAGCCTCCATATGAATCCTTTCTACATTTTACTCCTGGACTAAATCTCCAGCCATAAGTGAACTGTAAATACACTTTCAAATTCTCAACCGCGTAGCTATTCCATTAATTCTTTAATAGGATGTGGGTATCACCAAGTTCAGCATTGGTTACCCATCCCTAATTTCCCTTGAACTGAGAGGCTTGCTCAGGCTAGTTCAGAGTCAACCACATTGCTGTGGGTCTGGAGTCACATGTAGGCCAGGCCAGGATGGCAGATTTCCTTCCCTAAAGGACATTAGTGAACCTTGTTGTTTTTACGACAATTGTTTCATGGTCATCATCAGACTTTTAATTCCAGATTTTTACTGAATTCAAATTTCACTAAGTGCCATGGCAGGATGTGAATCCGGGTCTCTGGAGCATTACTCTGGATCTCTGGATTACTGGTCCAGCAACAATACCGCTACGCCATCGCCCCTGACTGATGCACTCGGAGATCTGTTCAACCACTACCACTCCCTTCATGTCCTAATCTCAACTAAAGCCTTTAGTCTCTCCTATTCTGGTCACTCCTTTGGATATAGACTTCATCTTCTCCCTCTTCAGTTCAAGGGAATCAGATTTTAGTGGATATTGTGCACCACGGGGCTTAGCTACTCTATGGAAAACCAATACATGGTATGTACAGCACGGGCACAGGTCATTCCCGACAACCAGTCCAAGCTGGTATTTATGTTTTTTTCAGTTGTTCATGAGCTCTGGGCACCACTGATAAGGCCAGCATTTATTACCCATCCTAATAATCAGGGGAGATCTGATTGAAACTTACAGAATACTGAAAGGCCTGGATAGAGTGGACGTGGGGAAGATGTTTCCATTAGTAGGAGAGACTAGGACTCAAGGGCACAGCCTCAGAGTAAAGGGAAGACCTTTTAGAACAGAGATGAGGAAAAACTTCTTTCGCCAGAGAGTGGTGAATCTATGGAATTCATTGCCACAGAAGGCTGTGGAGGCCAGGTCATTGAGTGTATTTAAGACCGAGATAGATAGGTTCTTGATTGGTAAGGGGATCAAAGGTTACGGGGCAAAGGCGGGAGAATGGGGTTGAGAAACTTATCAGCCATGATTGAATGGCGGCGCAGACTCGATGGGCCAAATGGCCTAATTTCTGCTCCTACGTCTTATGGTCTTATGGTCTAATTATCCCTGAGAAAGTGATGGTGAGCCACATTCTTGTACTTTTGCCGCCCATCTGGTGTAGGTACACCCTATGGCGGAAGCTGAAGCTTTGCTTGCTCAGCTGCAAAGCCAAAGGCCTGAGGCTCCAATGGTGAACTGCAACTTTCCCGGCCTAAACAAAGTATTGCATCTGGGAGGCCTACGTTGACCGTTTCACCCCGAGGTGCTGTTGCTTATCAGGCCCAGTAAGGAAACGTGGACCCTCCTCTGTGGACTGATTCCATATATATTGTTTTCGAATACCCGCCCGGAACGTTCTGGGGCGTTCCCCTAATCGTCCGCCATCACTCCTGACAAAGTTATGGCAGGTGATCAGAAGAAAACTCCACGGAAATCTCCGGCAATTCTAGGAACACAGGATCAGGGGTAGGGCAAGGTGCTCTAGATGGAAGCTTTCAGTCTCCCTTGGGCAGTGGGAGGCTGCCAGAGGAGAACTTTGGTTAGTATAAGAATTGTGAGAGCAGGAGGGTCGACCGACCACCAGCTACAGAGATCAGCATTCACTCTGTGTCATCCTCCAGGACAGATAAACCATTCTCACATGTCGTGGGCCTTCTGTTTTTTCCATCTTTATTTAGTTTATGCATCATAGTTAAACCATTGCTTCTTAATAAACTGCTGTAAGTTACCCTATAAGCTCAGAATCACAGATTTGTTCCGGAACAGAAGGAGGCCATTCTGCCCATCATGAGGGTGCTGGCTCTCCGAATGAGCAATGCACCGAGTGCCATTCCCCGTAAACCCCGCACACTCTTCCTTTTCAGGCAATAATCCCCTCTTGAGTGGTCCGATTGAGCCTGCCTCCCCCCACACTCTGAGGCAGCGCATTCCGGATCCTAACCACTCACTGCGCGAAAAAGTTCCCCCTCCTGTCTCCATTGATTCTTTTTATCAATTATCTTAAACCTGTGCCCTCTCGTTCTCAACCCTTCCACCAGTGGTGGTTGGGGGTGGGGAATTCCCCACCTACTCTGTCCAGACCCCTCATGGTTTTGAACACCTCAATCGAATCTCCTCCCAACCTTCTCTTCTCCAAGGAGGACAGTCACATCTTCGATAATCGATTTACTTAACAGAAACCCGACCTCCAATCGAACACTCGCCCCATTTTGGGTAACCTGTGATGCCAGAACAAAACCTCAGGTTTGAAACTAACCCGCCCTAGCTGACTAAGCATCGAGAATTATGTTCGCAGTGTCTTACTGTGCCTCACACTGCCTCTGGCCTGCACACATCTGCCTGATGGAGTGTTAAGTTCTGTTTTACAGTGCGGACAAGAGAATAGAGCAGGTGTCCGACAAACTGTCCAATGATTGATGTGCTCTGATTAGAGGTGCCACTCACCACTCTCAAGGGCACAAGTTCACCTGTTCAATCTTTATGGCTGAGATTGAATATGCCAGCTGATTATAAAATAGGAAACACTCAGTTACATTCAGCAAGAGTTAGGCTTGCAAAGTTGTAATACTTGCTTTTGAACCGTCAGATAGACCAATCCCGGTGCCAGGCACACAGAGGTGTCAAGCACTGAACTGGGTAAATTCATTACTGATGTAGGTGAAGAGAGCACTGTGTGAGTTAAATATAGGATATCAAGACAGACAGATAAAAAGAGGTATCTGAATTGACAATGGTGGTCTCCAGGGCAGCTGGGGCACACTGGGAACTCCAGGCATGGTTGAAGTTTTAACTGAAGTTAGCAGAGCTAACTGAAAGGGAGCATCGGCCTAGGTTAGGGTTGCCAACTGTGATTAAGTGTGTTCCTGGAGGTTTCACCACATGACTTGCCCCCATGCTCCAGCCATTAGTCGGCCAAGACACCCAACTGGTGACGCACTGCCTTCCTACGCCAATTTGAAAGCAAAAGGACTCATTAACTAATTGGATGATGCTTGACTGTCAAGCCGTTTTTTTCCCATTGATACGGCCATGCGAGAATTGACGCCCCTATCGTTACACTCCAAGTCTGACCCTAACAGGGTGTTTATTTTTTGTGTGTGAATTTAGCAGGATGAAGGATGTTACTCAATGTTTGTGCTTAACTATTTATGTGCTGATTGGAAAGAAACAGGTCGGGCAGGCTTTCTCGAGTTTTATACAAAGAGTGATTAGTTTTCATTGAGTTCAAAACCTACCCCAGATAAAGATAGAAAAATATTTAAAACGATAAACCCATAACCCGCATTCACACAAGCATACACATTTTACAAGTTATACTGTAGGTGGTTACTTTCTTAGCCAAATTAAAGCTCATTGCTGAAAGGTGACAAAGTTGAGAGTTCAGCAGGATTGCCCGAGCATTTTCCTAGGCCATGGACCACCCCATTGGAAAAGGGCAACCACTAACCCACTGTCAGAAGAACCCAAAATTTTGAAGGAGGTGGCAACGTACAGAGGGCACTCTGCCCCATAGCCGCCAGGATGAGGTCCACACCGTTTGCATGGAACCTTATTGCACTCTGTGGGGTGGGTGGGGTGAGGAAATTGGCTGGTGGCCCATGTTGATCTGGTCAGCCGGCTGGGCCTGGGGTGAGGGAATAGGATTCCAGGAGCTAGGAGCCTCGCTCGCAGCAGTCATCAGCAGGACAAAGGGTCCCTGTGGAGCAGCTTTCTTTAAGGACCACAAGCAGAACTGTCCTTTAGACCTGTCACTTAAGCCTGTTCCTGAACTGATTCCTTCCTATTTCCACTCCACTTGTCAATCTCTTCCCACCTACATCCGTGACTCTTCCGATGACCTTCGTCACTTCCAATTTCCCGGCCCTAAATGTCTACTTTTCACCACAGACGGCCAATCCCCAACCAGGGTGGACTGAGGGCTTTCCATTTCTTAACTGAATGGAGACTCAACCAATTCCCATCTGCCTCCGTGCTCCTGTGCTTGGCTGAGCTTGTCCTCACAATTAACAAATTCTCCCTTAACTCCACTCATACCCTCCAGGTAAGAGGGATTGCTTTGTGTACCAGCATGGTCCTGGCTATACCTGCCTTTTTGTGTGATATGTGGAACATTCCTTATTCCAGCCCTATTGCCTCCCTCACCTTTCCGATACAAAAATGACTGTGTCGGTGCCATTTCCTCTTCTTGCTCCGGACTGGAAAATTTCATCAACGTTTCTTCTAATTTCCACCCTTCTGTCACCTTGACATGTCCAGCTTTCCTTCCCTGCCTCCATTTCTTGGACATGCTATCAATATTCACTATAAGCCACAAACCATAATCTGACTCCCCACAGCTACCTCTGCTCACACCCGCTCCCTGTAAGGACTCCACTGCATTTTCCCAGTTTCTCCGTCTCCTTCACATCACGTCTGATGCTGCAACCTTACACACCAGTGCTCCTGATATATTTTCTTTCTTCCTCAATCGAGGGTTCCCTCACACTGTGGCTGACAGGGCCCTCAACCGTGTCCTACCCATTTCCCGCACTTCTGCTGTCACCATGTCCCCTCCCTTCCAGGCCCACCAGCCTCCGTATCCCTCCACCATCTCCACCACCCCCAGCATGATGCCACCGCCAAACACATCTCCCCCTCCCCTTCCCTTTCAACATTCCGAAGGGGTCATTCCCTCGGTGACCCACCGAGCCCAGTCCTCAATCACCACGCAACCTTCTCCCATTTCTATGGCACCTCTCTATGCAAGTGCAAGGAACGGAACACCTGCCTTTTTACCTCCTGTCTCCTCACCATCCAAGGCCCCAAACACTCTTCCCAGCTGAAACAGTGATTTACTTTTACTTCTTTCAGTTTAGTACACGGTATTCAGAGAACCACAGAATCGTCACAGCAGAAGGAGGCTATTCAGCCTGTTGTGCCTGCGCCAGCTTTCCCTAAGAACAAGTTACCTAGTGCCATTCGCCCACCTTCCCCCAGTAACCCTGCACATTCTTCCTTTTCAGATAGTAATCCAATTCCCTATTGACTGTCTCGATTAAACCTGCCTCCACCACACTCTCAGGCAGCACATTCCAGGTCCTAACAACTCGCTGTGTGAAGAAGTTTCTCCTCAAGTCGCCATTGCTTCTTTTGCCAACTGTCATAAATCTTTCATTCTTGATCCTTCCAACAATGGGAACATTTTTTCCCTATCTACACTGTCAAGACCCCTCAAGATTTTGAATATCTCTCAACCTTCTCTCCTCCAAGGAAAACAGTCCCACTTCTCCCATCTATCTATGTAACTGATGTTCCTCATCCCCAGGATCATTCTCATGAATCTTTTCCGCAGTCTCCCTTTTATAGCTTTCCTATTGTGCATCGCCCGCTGCTCGCAATGTGGTCTGTTGCACACTGGGAAGGCCAAATGCAGATTGGTGACTGCTTTGCCAAACACCTCAAGTCAGTCCGCAAGCGTGACCCCCCAAGCTTCTGGTTGCCCGTCATTCGAATTCTCTACCTGGCTCTCACGCTGACCTCCCTGTCCTTGGCCTGCTGCAGTGTTCCAATGAAGCACAATGTAAGCTTGAGGAACAGCACCTCATCTTTCCGTTCAGCACTTTATAGTCTTCTGGGCTCAACATCGAATTCACCTGTTTCAGGCCATAACCTCTGCCCCAATTCGGTTACCTTCTTTCTTTCCAGCTTTTGGTTTGACTCTTATTTTTCTGTTTCTTTGCCTTTGGACAGCAGCTGTCCAATCTTCTGCTATTCACACCTCCTCGAGACGCACCTTCTGTTTCTTTATGTGTCCCCATTACCGCTCCCTTTGGCCCTGCACCGCCAGCTCTTTCATCATTTAATCTCCCCTGCCCTCCACCGCATCACAGGCTTTCCATTTTGTTCTTTATCTAACCCTCACGCTTTCACTGGCTCAAAACCGATTACATTTCTGACTCTTCCCATTTCTGAGGAAAGGTCACAGATCTTTAAACGTTAACCGCGGCCTAGATTTTCACCCTGGGTGGGGTGTGCAGAGGCGAGAGAATTCCCGGTTCTGCCAGCCCGGCCTTAAAAAATGGCCGCCTGCAGTTCAGGTTTTCACCAGTGGGGGTGGTGGTGGCGCGGCCTGGAATAGAAATCGGGCCTGCCACCCCCCGGAACGACTACGGAAGCTGCCGGATGCAGGATCAGGCTGGGCGGAAGGCCTACCTCTCAGCTCTGGCACTTTGTTGAATTAAATTTAAAAAAAACAAGATTAAACCAAAAAACAGCCCTCCAGCCCTCCCCCCTCAACCTCCCTCCCCACACACTCCCCATACCCCACCCATGCCAACCCATGTCACTTCATGACCCCCATCCTCCCCCCATGGTCCCTCATACCCCCTATGCCAACCCATGACCCTCTACCCACCCCCATGGCCCCTCATATCCCCTACGCCCCCCACATCCCCATGGCCCTTAATAGCCTCTATGCCAAACTAGTGCCAATGCATGACAACCCATGCCCCTAACCCTTTCCCCTCCATGCCAACTAATCTAGTATCCTTCGACAGTTCCTTGACAGCTTTGACAACTTTAACCATTTCAATGAGTTTATGCACAATCATGCTTAATCTTAACAATCCCAAAAGGTGCCTTACCTATTTCAAAGGGTGAATTACCTCTCCCAAAGGTGTCCTGGGACCATATGCAAAGGGGAACCCTGGCTATCCATCGAATTCACCAAGTTCAGGCCTGTTTTTCCCTGATCTAAACTACACACTCTGGGTTTCATGCTCCTGGCCTGCCAAATCCCACTTCAGTGGAAGCAGCTGGTGGTTTAAATGGCCGGCCGCCTCTGTAAACCTCGAATACATGAACCCGGGCTGACTCCAGTCCGCAAAAATAGGAAGAGCCATGTTTGGGAGCGAGACTTAGAATTTCCGAGGCTTGTACACTATTTTTGCCACAAAGGAGAGGTTGCCCATCCTGGAGATCTGTCTGACTCTCTCTATAGATGCTGCCTGACCTGCTGAGTACTCCCAGCACTTTTTGTTTTTAGCTCAGATTTCCTGCATCCGCAGTATTTTGCTTTTGCCTCTTCAAGGGCCACTGGTTAGGCTGCACAGGTTTGTATCACCTGTTACAAACGGGCAGAGCTTGCGGAGGCCTCAATCCGCCAATCTGTGGCTCAAAATCACAATCAGGGTCCTGACAACTGACATAAAGGACCCGATTTGCTTGTTAAACAGCTCCCCGCCTGATTTCAGGCAGGCAGCCTGCTCACTCATTCCCACACTGACCTGAAAATTGCATCAGGTTAGTCTGGAGCTCAGTGAGTTCCACGACTCACACCCTGCAACGCCACCCCTGATTTTAAATTTGCAGCTTCCCGTTTCTCAGGCAGATGAAGGGCAGCTGAAAAATTGCACCGCACAGAGTTTAAAATCATGTAACCGTTTGCTGGCATATACCTCAAACTGTGAGTATCAGTTGGTATCCTGATTATTAATTAATGAGGCAACATGGTTGAGAACAGGCCTTTCAAGGTCTCTCACAGGAATATTACAAGTGAGCAACAAATGTTCAGCGAGAAGCGGCGTTCCTTAGGCTTCCTTGGCTAACTCCTGGGAACTGTGGACCATGTATAGGCCCAGAGGGTGTAGTTTGGAATACCCCAATGGTTTCCTTATCCTTTCATGGGATGTGGGCATCACTGGCAAGGCCAGCATCTGGTGCCCATCCCTAATTGCTCTTGAACTGAGAGGCTTGCTAGGCCATTAAGAGTCAACCATGTTGCTGTGGGTCTGGAGTCACATGTAGGCCAGGCTTGGTAAGGATGGCAGATTTCCTCCCCTAAGGGGGCATTAGTGATCTTGATGGGTTTTACAGCAATCGACAATGGTTGTCGTGGTCACCATTACTCAGACTAGCTTTATATTCCAGATTTATTAATTGAATTTAAATTTCACCAGTTGCCGTGGTGAGATTTGAACCCATGTCCCCCAGGGCATTAGCCTGGGCCTCTGGATTACAAATCTAGTGAGGTTACCACTATCAACACTGTCTCCCCGAGATGGGGACTAAGAGGTACATAATGGTTTTAATGAACATATTATTTCTGAAATATACTGGCAAGAGGTCAGATGTGCTGGATTATATCGATAGGTCATGTGAGTCAGGCTGTTGTTATGGGCAGGGGGAGGTCAATTTAAACAGCACTAATTTCTTCTCTCACCACCTGTCCTTAAACAGAAAGGTAATTTGATATGTTTCCTTCTTTATAATTGGTGGCATATTTCTCAACCCCTTGGTTTTGGGTGCAATCCAATTTTCCATTCATAACCCCACAGAAAACTTGAGATAGGATGAACTCAAAGGGTTAGTTTATTTTCACACACTCAAAACATGGAGAGGGTTCGCAATGTCCCCCTCACATTTAGAGATTAAAGAGATGGTTAGAGAAAAGAAAGATACACAGTGCAGAAACCATCTGAAGGTTCAGTGGGGAACACATCCCCACCAACTCCGTCCCACACTCATTTCACCCTCAAATGAGTGTGAAGTGGCTGCAGGCAGGATTTCCGCCCCTCACTCGGGAGGAAATCTTGCCTTAGAGAGCTGCCGGCCAATCTGATTGGCTGGCAGCTCTCCAGTCTCTGCAGCGAGAGCACTGTACTGGACAGAAGAAGAAATGCAGAAGGACGCCTGAGATTAATTCTGGGCACTGGAGGCCCACGTAAGTTCAAGGAGTCCCAGGGCAGGGAGGCTAGGGAAGGCCTTGGGGAAACAGGAAGGGAGGTCCAGAGGCCACCGGACTTTAAGGGTAGGGTGCCTGACGCCAGAAGGGGGTTTCTGATGGAGGCAAGCCCCCCATTCCCGCCCGATTTTCCCTGTTGATTTTCAGCCTCCCCCAACGCATCTTCAATCCTCCGGCCAGCCTAAAAAATGGCCCCTAAGTGCCAATAATTGGCCACATCAGGGCCTCAATTAGGGGAATGGCAGGCTTCTCATCTGAGGCCTTGCTCACTGTGTGGTCAAGGCAGGCGGGAACCAGGAGGGAATCCCCTTCCTTCGATTTCACGCTCTCCCCTGCCTAAAAGCCTACCATTGGAGGAGCGTAAAATTCTGGCCATTGTTTCATGTTCCAGGGGCCAGAATCAAAGGCCAGTGAGGCATTCTTTCACAGAGATCGGCAGCTTAATACCGATGCTGGATAATTCACCTTTCCAATGGTGTTGGCTTCACACGATCTGATAGGCACACAGAGATGGAATCAGTCTTGTAGGTGGTGGTGTAATCTGGTCATCTACCTCACTTCAGTGCAAAGATTCGCTGCCTTGTTTGCCTACGTTACCTATGGAATGAGCATTGAGTGTGTTGTATAATGGACGATCGCTCTGTCAGATCATGGCCTAGGCTCTTAAGGTGATTATGTACCCCTTGTTATTGGGGTTGCCAACCCTCCAGGATTTGCCTGAAGCCTCCAGGAATTGAAGATCGACACTGCTGTGAGTGACCCTGGAGAAAAATCATAGGGACATTAAAATAGATATTTCTTTAAAAAAAAAAATTCTTTAAACATTTCTCTTTAACAGATATAACAATATTGAGAAAAGAAGGGCTGTTTGTCTGACAGTCAAGCATCATCCAATTGGGTAATGAGTCTTTTTGCTTTCCAATTGGCGTAGGAAGGCAGTGCGTCACAAGGATGGACGTGTTGACCGACTAATGGCTGGAGCGTGGGGGCAAATCATGTGATGAAACCTCCAGGAATACATTTAATCACAGTTGGCAACCCTAACTGTTATTGAAAGGAATGGGGAGAGGGGTTTAACACTGAATTACCCTCTGGTATGTCCCACTTGGGATCTCTTGATGGAACAATGGTGGAAAGGGAGACGGGGACATCGGCAAACATTAATTTAAATAAATAAACTGGCTGTGAAGAATGATTATAATCCTCAATAACCATGTTACATTCAGTTAGACAGTACAATGGTTTACATTGCGATTGCCTATATTTTCTTTTCTCTCATTGCTTTCTGTTGACTTTCATATTTTAGGAATATTTGTATTTGAATTGCAAATTTGGTTGAAGGGTTTGCTGAGTCCAACAATGTGAGGAAGTCAAGCTAAAACCTGAGGATTCAATCACTGACCCCAGGATTCGTTGTCAATTTTGCCGCTTCATCTGTGTAATTTAATTCATTACTGTTTTCCTGTCATATAGGCTGTCATCAGCATTGCTGAAGCATTAACAAAATGATAAACACACACACAGATGGAAAGATGGGTTTTTTTTCATCCATGGGATGTAGACGTCGCTGGCAAGGCCAGCATTTATTACCCACCCCCAATTGCCTTTGAGAAGATGGTGGTGAACTGCCTTCTTGAGCTGCTGTAGACAGTGTTTTGTAGACACACCCACAGTGCTGTCAGTGGGGGAGTTTCAGGACTTTGGCTAAGCAAATGTGAAGGAACGGTGACACAGTTCCAAGTCAGGATGGTGTGTGGCTTGGAGGGGAACTTGCAGGTCGTGTGGGGAGGTGAGGCAGATGGGGGAAGGGGGTGGGAGTCTTGATGGAGAGGCCAGGGAGGGAGGGAGAACCTGCGGGGAGCAATCTTTGGTAGGGGGCAACCAATGTGGAAAGGAAGCCGTTGAGGGAGGGCCCCCCTCTCGCCCCCAATTATTCTCGGAAACAGCCCTTAAGTGGTCATTAATTGCCCACTTAAGGGGCCTCAATTTGGGCAAGGGCAGGCAGGAGAACAGTGGGAAGGCCATACAGGAAATGTTACGGGCTCCCCCTTAACCTCTTTCATGAAGCTATTAACATATATAATATTATTGGAAAATATTTTTCTTTTAAAATGGAGGTTTAATCTGTGGGTGTGTCTTAATTGGATTAAAACCAGCTAGTTTGGGTGCTTTGATGTGTACTAGTTTTAATATGTAAGAGAGATTACTTATAAGAGAGTTTGCATTTTTTTGAATAGAGCATTCAAGAAGGCGAGTGAATTCTAGCACCTAGCTAGCAGGGACCAGGCAGTATGTTTATATTGCTAATAAAATTGGTACTCTGAAAGGGGTTTTATAGTTAGAAGAGGCTGGTGATACAATGAGAATTTACATTCAATGGGCTGTGCTAGGTATAACAAGACAGCTGTTTTGTGTGTGTAGAGCAGAGGCAATGTGAGATCAACATCAGCTGTCAGCCTCCAACTGCCTCCACAGGAACCAAAGTGAAAAGAACCTCATTTTGAATTCGTAAGGTGAAAATGCTTCGCCTGGTGTCTGGTTAAGTCTATGGGTTGCTGTTGCCTTAATGGATATTAGTTTGGCAATTTGTTAAAAGTTATGATCGTGCATATATTTAATTTGTGTAAATTAATAAAATGTTTCATTTAGTTTAATATAAAACCTCTTCGGAACTGGTGGTATGATTCACAAATTTAGAGTTGCATCTCAAATATAACCCTTAAAATTATAGGTTAGGACAGTTGTTTAAAGTTTCCCTCTGGGGTTTATAAAAAAAAAAACAGCTTTATCAACTGTTCGGTCGTAACACCCCTCCCCCAACCAGGCTTGCAAAGCCGCCAGTGGGGGACAGTAAAATCCTGCCCCATGGCCCTTTCTCATTATTTCAGAAGTGCACGACAGAGCGGGCACCTCGGGAGAAGACAGTCTGTGGTCAGGCCTCAGGATGGCAGCAATAATAGATCTCCGTTTAGCTTTTTAGCTGCACAGTCGGTTAAGGCGGCCAGCCTCTGCTCATGAGCCAATGTTAGTTTGTGGTGACCGCCACTTACTGATCCGAAAATAGGAAATTGCTGCCACGAGTTCTGTGTTCCCAGAGTCTAAGGTAAGCACTTCTCCATCGTTTGAGATATTCAATTTATTAGCCTGGAAATGTTAGTGAAATCCAAAGCAGCCATAAAGTTAGATAGACCAAGATTGGAAATGGTAGGAAAGTCCTGCAAACAAATTCAGGGGTGCCAGTTATTGGGGCTTAAAAAAAACTTGGACAATAAAAGGAAGGAAAATGCTGAAGAAAGGAAAGATTTGCATTATTTTGAGGTCCTGAAAAGAAAGGGGTAGAATTCTGAATTTACCCCCTGAACACTACTGGTCATCATGACACACCACACGGACGGGATTCTGATGGAGAGGCCATTTCTTTCCATCGAATGGCCTGGAATGCCTGTCTTTTTTCAATGGGTTGTGTAATCCTCTCGATATTTTTCTGCCTTCGCTCTGTTCTGTTGGTCGGATGCAGAGCAACAAGATTCGCTGCAGCAACTCGCCCAAGGTCCACCACCGATGCACAGTAGCAGCAGTGTGTGCACCCTCTACAAGATGCACTGCAGCGACTCACCAAGGCTCCTTCGACAGCGCCTTCCAAACCCACGACCGCTACCATCTAGAAAGGCAAGGGCGGCAGACACATGGGAACACCACCACCTGGAAGTTCCCCTCCAAGCCACACAACATCCTGACTTGGAAATATATCGCCGTTCCTTCACTGTCGCTGGGTCAAAATCCTGGAACTCCCTCCCTCACAGCACTGTGGGTGTACCTACACCACATGGACTGCAGCGGTTCAAGAAGGCGGCTCACCACCACCTTCTCAAGGGCAACTAGGGATGGGAAATAAATGCTGGCCTGGCCAGCAAACCTCACATCCAATGAATGAATAAAAGAAAGTCCCAGTGTTCATCAAATTTTGTGGGTGCTAGATTTGAGTGACAGACGCATTGTACCAAGAGACACAGATATCAGTTGTCTCTGGAGTTACTTTGGGATTCTTCCAAGCTCGTGTCTGCCTATTGGAAATCATTGGGTAAAGGCAACACTGAGCAACCTGCCACTTCAAGGTGCTTCTGGCTGGCTTTATGAGGGATGGAAACTCTGCCCGCCCTTTACATGGTCACCGACGCCAACAGGTCAGAACTAGGGGTGGAGGCATGGGCAGGGAATGTCTAGTCCAGAGTTCCCAGCTTCTCAGCTCAGGGGGATCCAGTGTATTGTCAGAGGCTGGCATACCTAGATGGACGAGTTATACCAGCTTCCAAATGAATGTCAATGGCTCCAGGTGAGAATCCGACCCCAGAATGAAAGGAAGACAGTGATTAAAATATCCCTGCCAGCCCTTTAAATAGGAGGGTTAAAGAAATATGGGTGGAGACCCCATGCGGATGAGTTTGGGGAGAGTGGGATCCTAGAGGGTGGGTTGTTCATGAGCATGGGGCAGACAGGTGCGAGAGATGTTCCTATAGTGGCATTTCCTGGTTCCATGCAATTGAGGTACCCTCCCGACTGACCGGCAGGGTTAACACAGGGGATGCTGCTGGGCAAGACCTGGATGCCACTGCAGCCCAATGGATTTCAAAGCCCGATTTGTCCTGAGTACCACTGATACTGGCAGTAAAAACTGCTACACGGTGACACTTATCTTGCACAAAATGACTGCGTTCAATGCATAGGGCACATGAGTGATGTGGCAAGTACATTAGTGAAGGCCGGATATCTGTACACACAGATTAAGGGCATTACAGTGGGAAAGCTAATGAAACAGAATGGGACACGAACAAATAGATTACATTGATCTGAGGGACAGCTAGAGAGATACCGGTGTCCTGGACAATAATCCTTGAACCCATCAAAATCTCAGCACTGCTAAACTCAGCTACTTTGAGCACCACCTTGGCAAATTTGCTGTTAGGAGATTGACAGCAGCTTGACAGGAGAGGAACAGTTTAGAAATTCCACATTGGAATCTGGACCCTCATTAACCTTGACCCATCCTTGACCCCAGTGTAAGCTCGGCATAAATAAGCTGCTACCCTAAAATGTCATAGAGAATAAAAAAAAAGTAATAATTGAATAAAATATAATTAGAACTCTTTAAACATCTTCAGGCAGGCATCCTTTGTTGCCACATGAGGCAAAATTGTAAACTTGCTTGTCAAGGGCCTGTCTATGCACATAATGCGAAGAAGAAATCTCTTTCTTTAGGCTTTGTTTCCCTAGAAAAAAGGTATTGGTAACTCTTTTCCTTATGAACTTTTATAACCTTCAGAAAGTTCATTTGGGGAGCTGGCACAGACATGATGGGCCAAATGGCCTCCTTCTGCACTGTAACAGCTCAATGGTTTTGTAAATTGGCAGTCTAATGTCAACGAGTGAGAGTTAGCCAGCCACAAAGTGCCTATAACAATGTCTGGAATTTTACCGGTCTTCGAGGTCAGAGGTGGGACAGCCGGTAAAATGGTGTGGGAAGGTGGCGCAAGGCGTGCCTGACATCTTTCTGCCACTGTGCCATCTTGCCAGTGCCAGGAAAGATGGCTGATGGATCACCTGGGGCCCAATTGAGTCACTTAAGTGGCCAATTAAGGGCCTCTTCCTGCCTCCTGGCGTTTTACCAGGGGTGGTGGGGAAAGGGAGGGTGCCTTCTGCTGTGTGGGGAGACCACCAAGGAAATCTGGCGGCTTCCCAGCAGGCTCCAGGGGCAGGGTGCCCTTCTTTGTCACACTCTTTGGGACATGAAGGGGGTCCCTGTGGCATTCAGACACCTTGCCCTCAGCAAACGCCCCCACTGGTCACCAGGGCCTACCTGCCTGGCCCTGGAGCCCCCCCCAAAACCCCACTTGCTTTACTTGGAGGGGCGCATATCCATCAATGCGCCCTCTTCCTTCAGCAGTGCAATACCAGCAGTGGCCACCGCTCCTGATGACGCTGCTGAGCTGCCAGCCCTCTGATTGGTCAGACAGCTCTTGAGGGCTTGGCATCGCTCCTTAATTGGACAGCAGCCACTTATTTGGCTGCTGGCCAAAAAAAACGTGGGCCCAGGTCTCACCGCCCGCCGTAGTGGCATCACCACACCCCCTCCCCCAGCTCTGCTTTCAGTCCTGGCGGTGGGACCCCTGCCACCTCCCAGAAAAATGATCCTTTACAATTCCTCACAACAGCAGCAACTGATTGTCACACAAAGGCTTCAACTCGCAAAACATTCTGGTGAGCTTTATGAGGAGGGAAGAAAAATTAATAAACAGGAGTGACTGAGACGTTGGTTGAAAACAGCCACCTGAGAAGGTGGAGAGGAAGAGGGTTTTAAGGAGAAAGAAAGGAAATGCATTTATATAGCGCATCCTTTTGCACCCATCCCCCTCCCCAAAAGCACTTTAGAACTAATGAAGCCCTATTGCATAGGAAATGGGGAAGCCAATGTGCACACAGCAAGATCCCACAAACAATGTTCTAATGACCAGATAATCTGCTTTTAAGGTACGGTTGAGGGATAGATGTTGAGTCAGGTCACAACAGCGAACTCCCCTGCTCGTCTTTGCAAAATGTCACGGGATTTGTTTATGTCCACCTGAGAGGGCAAACAAGGCCTTGCTTTAGCATCTCATCTGAACGTTGGCACCTTCAACATCGTAGCACTCCCTCAGCATTGCTGTGTCCACCTAGGTATAGACTCAAGTCTTTGGAGTGGGACTTGAACCCAGAACTTTCTAACTCAGAGCCATTAGCCATGCCACAGCTGACATCTACTGAAGTATTAGAAATTCTTTTATTTTCAGATGGAAACTTGCTTCCCGCCAGATGTCCACCTCAAACCCAGAAATACAAGGCCTCATTGGCAAGTGGTTTTCAATTCCTGGGTCTTAACCCAATACTGGGGTGGCTTCCCAAACCATGCTTACAAATGCCATATTGTCCCGGAAGGGTGAACCTCAAGAAGGATTCAAAGAGCTATTCAAAATCATGAGGGGTCTGGGCAGAGTAGATCAGGAGAAACTACTGCCAGTGGTGGAAGGATCGAGAACCAGAAGACACAGATTTAAGGTGATTGGCAAAAGAAGCAATGGAGACATGAGGAGAGTCTTCTTCACACAGCGAGTGGCGAAGATCTGGAACGTGCTGCCTGAGAGTGTGGCGGAGGCAGGTTCAATTGAGACTTTCAAGAGGGAATTAGATTATTACCTGAAAAGGAAGAATGTGCAGAGTTACAGGGAGAAGGCAGGGGAATGGCACCAGGTGCATTGCTCTTTCGGAGAGCCAGGACAGACATTGCGGGCTGAATGGCCTCCTTCTGTGCTATAACAATTCTGTGATTGTGTGTGTCTGTGAAATGGGTATCAGCAAACCTGTCTTGTTCCTGCTAATGGTAAATTGTTTTTAATTAAAAGCTATGTTAATATTTTTATGTGTAAAATGTTGCAAAATGTTATTTGCGGTTATGATACACAGATAAGATCTGGTCAGCCACGGCAATAAGCTCTGATTCCCTATTTTTGGGTGGAGTCCAGGATTCGCGATGGTTGAGCCAAAAACTGTCCTATTTGGGTCTCACCAGAAGTTCCATACTCTTCTGTTATGTTCTACTGTGAGGTCGCTTTGCTTGCGAACGGTTTGCATGCTTACCTGTTGGCAGGTGAGTCAATAACTATATATTGCAGATGCAGAGACCAATATAAGGTGAAGCACGTGCTATTTATTTACACAGACAACAGAGCACTAACATGATGTGTGCTTCTCCAACCAGACCCTACTCTAGACTAACATTGACATTGTAGCCCGCACTGCACAGCTATTGGGCCATACAGCCACGTGGTCAATCTGCTCACATTCTCCTAAAGGTGTATTGCACCTCAGATTACCACATCTACCCTCCGATTCCATCCCTTTTTCTGGATGCCCCTCAGGCCAAACCTCTTAGAATCAAAGCTCAAGTTCTGAGCTCAACCTCATAAACATGGCCCATTGCAAAGCCCATCTACCACTGTTTCTTTGGTATCTCCTGTTTTTATCTCGACTACAGTTCTAGCACTGCTCAAATTCTCACCCACACCCTTATCACGTCCAAATTCAATTTCTCCAATATTCCCCCAGCAAGACTCCAAATCTCCCCCTGCATCAACTCATCCCCCGAACTCTTGCACTTTCATCCCCTCCTGTTCTAAGTCCTTTCCACCAATCCCTGTAAGAATTACTGAAGGGGAAAAGAGGCATGAACAAGAGAGGTGAGCATAGAGCAAAACAGAAAATGCTGGAAGTACTCTGCCAGTCAGGCAGCAATTTACATTTCAGATCGAAGACCTTTCATCAGAACTGGGGAAAATCAGGAATGTAAAAGGATGGCGGGGGGGGAGGGGAGGGGCTTCTGTTGGAGATTGGGGTCACAAGCAAGGAAAAGGTCAAAAGCGCAGGTTTGTGATTGGGTGGAAGAGTGGAGAGATGAAATGACAAAGGAAATGATGGTGAAAGACAGAAAGGGGGTGGGATGAGAAATGAGGCAAGTGAAGAAATAAGGGGAGGTGGTGGTGGCATAGTGGAATTGTCACTGGACTGGTAATCCAGAGACCCAGGGTAATGCTCTGGGGACCTGGGTTCAAATCTCACCATGGCAGATGGTGGAATTTGAATCCAATAAAAATCTGGTATTAAAAGTCTAATGATGATCATGAAACCATTGCCAATTGTCATTTAAAAAAAAAACCATCTTTAGGGAAGGAAATTTATTGTCCTTACCTGGTCTGGCCTACATGTGACTCTAGACCTATAGCAATGTGGTTGACCCTTAACAAGGGCAATTAGGGATGGGTGATAACTTCAGTGACACCCACATCCCATGAATGAATGAAAAAAAACCCAAAAGATGTGCCTTGTCTGGAGGAAATGTTAATAGGAAAATGTAGAATCATTACCAACAGCTACCATCCAAAAATTGGGAGTGAAGGGTGTGTAAGGTTTTAGGGGTCTTACATCCCTTAAGGCAGGAACAGATTTGATTGTAAAGTTTTGCTGATTTTATTAAGACAAAGTCAGGACAAATTTATTAACTTCTCAGGTGGTAACAAACTTGTGCAGTGAATTACAGTTTAACACGGATTATACTACCCATGGCAAGGTCTGGCTAGCAGAGTGAACAAGTGGTTTCTCCCGCAGCTTTGGTCTTCAAGCCTCTCTACCTTGTGCTTTATCTTGTGTGTTCTGTTTCTTGATGGTCTCTCTCTCTACCTGCAAAAAACACACACAAAATCAGGGTCACTTTTATCCTGGATCCTATTAACTCCTCCCTTTCCCCAGTCATATTAGGCCAGTGTGTGAGCATGCTTTCCTTGACCAACCAGGAATATTTTATATGGCTGTTGCTAACCTTAAATATTTACTTAAGTAATGCCTTTTGTATGTACTACGATATCCCAATGCTTTTACTTTCTTCATCTGGTAGAAAGACACATCTATATTCCATTCTCACACAAATAGTTTTTTCATAGACAGCCTCTAAGGTCCCAGCTTTATTGCTACGAGTGTGCTCATTTAAAACTTGACACAAACTCCCAGAATCTCTCGTCCTAAGCATCTTTCTATATGACGCCCTATTTCTAAGTTTTCCTTCTTTACTGTCCTTCAAAGTATGGTATCTAATAAAGTCAAGTTGTTAGTAAACTACAGAGCTGGGTGTTAGTTTCTAACAATAAAGTTAGGTTTTAATCGTTAGAATTTTAGTTAGTAACCTGATAATCTTACAGATATGAACTTAAACTGCGGAGCCTGGAAGGCTGATGAGTCCCTCATCAAAAACGAGGCGCTGTTCCTGGCTCTTTATCTTGACCTTCATGGGAAATGGGGCCAAGGACAGAGAGGTCAGAGTGGGAGCGGCACAGAGAATTAAAATAACAGTTGTGAAGCCATGCTCGCAAACTGAACTGAAGTACTTCGCAAAGCAGTCAATCTGTGTTTAGTCTCCCCTGATATTGAGGAAAATTAAACCGGAGGAGGAGAGGGTTTGAGCTGGGGGAAGGTACCAAGGGCAAGAGTATCAATAGAAGGGAGGGGCCTTAAATCAACAAAGGTGGTTGTTATTAATCTTTAAGGAGGTGGAATGAAATATGACACAAGATTTCCTTATCGACATGACATGTATTAAATCAAGATCAGAGAAGGTTGGATTCCAAGGGCCAAGTGGCACCCTTATAATTTCTGTGTTGCTACCTATTGATTTAGCCATTGAAGTTTGGAGATGGAGTTTGCAACTGGAGACAAAGAATGAAGGCTGAAGAAGGCTGTGTAAAAATAAAACAGTCAATATCACAGTTTAATCTACTCGCATGGCACATCTCTGTATTGCACGTGGCATGTTAGTAAGTGGCGAAACGCAGAAAATGTGTCCACCATTTGTCCTAGTGACAGCTGTCCATTTGGTTGTGCCAGGCTGATGAGGTAATTTTCAGTCGCTGCAGCAATCCACACAACATCGAACACATCTATTACTCGAGTCACAATGATTAATAGCAGTGAAGAATGGCAGCACGCTGACCAATGCTGGCAAAAATGGCTGCCAATAAGAACTTCTCGCCATCCTGCGCTGTTGGTTCGATTTCCAAAGACTTAACTAGTCAATCCACACCTCCCAACAGAGCCCATCAGCTCTCCACAGTTTATAAACTCATTTGTTTCGGGGATTCTACCACTGTTCTTAAGATTTACTCCAGCCCGGCTGTCAATCCAGCTTCCAGAATACATAACTCTTCTTTTGACAACTCCCTTGAATTGTGTTAGTGTAATATACTTATAGTGCATTCTGAGGGATCATAAATGTCTTTAAAACCACTATATGTCATAAGGTATTGATGGTACATCATTCACTTTTCTATTATATATGATAGAGTCTTATGCTAGAACTGAAGTCTCATCTTCTACTAAAAAATCTTCAATAACTATTTCTTGCTCATTGAATATATATGTATTTATTGACAATGGTCCATCTTTCAAAGGCACTCAGTGCCTAATCGAGGGACCCGGCATCAGGAAGGATAGGGGTAGGGGTGGGTGTGGGAGGGGGCACTGAGAGCCATGCCCCTGCCCTTGCTGCCAACCCCTGTCTCTTGCAACTCTTTCCCGCAACCCCCTTCCCATCATCGCTCACCTGGGTCCCGCCTCAATCTGAGGCCTCGGGAAATTGTCATACTGGCGGTGTCCACCGCCTCCTTGGTGGCGCTGCTGAGTATAGAAGTGCAACCCAGGGGGGTTGGGGGGTGCTGGGTGTGGGGGCGGGTGGGGTGGGGGTTGGGGGTGGCGGTGGTGGGGAGGTGCGATGAGAAGGGTGGGTGGGTAGGAAGTATCTATTACTCATCAGGAGTGTGGTGTAGGATTGTTAGGCCAGCAGGGCTGTCTCTGCCCATGGCTTTCATATGGTCATACAATAGCATATAAACTATATAGAGCTGAACCATATAGACTTGTTATGTGTCAGGATTAATCCCAGGTCTGTCTTAGGTTAGCTGATCTCAACCAAGCTGCACATTGCGGCACTAAATTCAGACTCAGTCGCCTTGGGCTAGGTGTTGTCAAAGGCACTCGAGGCTAAACTGGATGGCCTGCAAAAACTTGTGTGGGGATCATGATGAGCAATTAACCCACACTCGTGGATTGCTTTGTGTTGCCTGGTGATTTTGAATTATCCCTGCATCCAGCCAACGCTAACTGCCCTGTTCATTGGCTGGAAGCATCAACGGGGGTGAGGGAGGGGGTGATGGTTGGTGGGGAACATGATGAGTGGCTACTTGAAGCTCGCCTGCACCTCCTAAAGGGGAGCTGGAGAGGACACTGGGAGTCGTGGTTGAAGAGAATCTTACGTGGGAGAGAGGAATATAGCACGATAGGGGAGAGAGTGGCCACCAAGGTTTTTGGGCTCTGCCTGAGAGTTCCTGATAGAGGAGGTAGAAGGGAAGTCCTGTTTTTGCAGGAGCCTGGAAGGCCTCCCAGATTCATGTGCAAAAGGCAGTGGGAGCAGATCTCTGTGGAGGTCAATGCCAAGAGTCAAGCCCCAAGGACTTGGGTGCAGTGCTGCAAGACCTGCAATAAATTCGCACAACTGGTCTATGTCAGTGAATGCATCTTCAAATGATTATCCTACCGACTGCATCACTAGCCTCACACACATGAATACCATTTTGGAGCTCCAACAGCATTCATAGCACCCTAAAGATGGGCGCCAACAAGCTTAATTTCTCTCCCAGTCTCCCAGTATTGACAGTTCAGATTGCTATTCTGTGTCCCGGGGGTGGGGGCTGTGTGGGTGTGGGTGGGGCGAAGCACACATTCTACACTGGTTAGGGGTGGGATTAGACTTTCCTGTGATGCCCTATATGGTCGCAGAGCCCATTGATTCTTCCTGCCAAGACTCACAAATGGCTTCTTGAGGAAAGATACTCGATGACCTCCAGACCCGACAGAACCAACAGGTAGATTGTTGAATTGGGGCTGTTCTCCTTAGAGAAGGTAAGGTTGAGATGAAAATTTGTTGAGGTGCTCAAAACCATGAAAGGGCTTGGACAGAGTAGATAGAGAAAAGCTGTTGCTCTTGATAGAAGGGTCAAGAATCGGAGGGCATTGATTTATGATGAATGGCAACAGAACCAATGGCAACATGAGGATAAGCTGTGTTGTGTGAATGGTCAAGACACCACTTGAGAGAATGGTGGAGACAGATTCAAAAGAGCAATGGATAATTATGTGAAGAGAAGAAAAAAAGAATTGCAGGACTATGGAGAGAAGGCAGAGGAGTGGGACAAACTTGAATTGCTCTTGCAAGGATCCAGAACGACCCCCATAGGCCGAATGGCCTCTATCTGGCCTTTACCTGAGTCTCCTAACGATCCTCAGAGCCGGGGAGTTGGGAAAACAAAAGCAATTTGACTTCCAGAGCCGCGGCTCTGCGGAGCAGCTAATGAACACCACAGTGCAAACGATCGTTTAAAGGTGAGACTAACAGAGGCCAAAAGTCGTGAGCTGGAAACACCCCCCATGAGGAGCGATGAGGAATATCTGTTAACCAAGTGTTGCCCGAGGGGAAATTGCAGGACGGTGTCCAGGGCTCTGACAAAAGAGGATTCAATTAAAAATACAAATCACAGCCAATTAGGTTCAGAGCAAGGGACTCAAAATCAGGAGGTGCTGTGAAGCCTTGCGGCAAGTAGCACTCAAAACATTTGGATGTTGAAGAAGCTGGTGGAGACACACATACTACACATACACAAAGTCAAACTTGCCCAGGCGTGCACACCAAACAAAGCGAGACATTAGCGAGCATCTTCAGCGATCTCGCCTTAAGCACCAGCAAGATTGAATTAAGCTCATTCATCAATGCATGTGTCAGAGGCGGTCCATTGCCAAATGCATACCATGGGCACCAACTTATTCCAAAATTGTCTCTTCCCCCCTTCCCCCCCCGATTTATCTAACAGGCGCTCATGACCCAGCCGAATAGCTGTGGGCTGTAAATTGAGTGGGCATATGGGAGGGGTGGTGGGGGTGGTAATGGGCTTTTCTGATTGAATCGGACAAGCGGGGATTAAGGCTGTGGGGCACCGGGCTCATGTGTTGTGTTCATTGGGAATCGAAGGAGTTTTCAGAGCTTTTTTCCATGGTTCGGCTGAAATATCTCTCCAGCTGTTGGGAGTGATCCAGTCAGCTTATGTCAGAAAAGCGTGAAATCATTTTAAGCATTGGAAAGAACTCACGCAGGGTTACAAACATCAGCGCTCAAGAGGGCGATTATACCTTTGTGAACATCTGAGCAAGTTGCCAAAAACAAAAATAAAAATACCTTATTTTTGTTTTGGATTTCCAGCATCCGCAGTAGTTTTTTTGTTTTTATCTTATTGATTCGATGTTTTGTATTTCGAGCTATGCACCTCATGAACTGTTCCCATTAATTCAGTGTTGTTGTTTTTTTAAACATTCGTTGGGTGTTTTTATATTTTGAACTGCAGGAGAATGTAACCGGCTGTGGGGGTGGATCCTCTGTGCAAAGTTCATCAGCTGGTAGGGGCACCAGGTACAAGAGAGGAATTCTGGCCAAAGATGTCATCAGTGCGTCTCATATATTGACCTTTTAATTAAGAAAAATGACTAAGGATACAAGGATACACACACACTGACATGCCAGGGCATGTCATTAAGCTGGTGGTCCGGAATAATTGCGCCACCAGACATTCTGGGCAGGATTTTCTGGTATCGCCAGTTGGAGATGTGAGAGAGAGAGTGAGTGGTGATGTTCCTTGAGCTGGCAGTGAGTGAGATGCCAGTGAATGTGTGATGGGCTTGTGTGCGTGTGAGGTTAGAGTGATGAGATGGTTGCCATACCCTGGCGGCAGTGGATGGGATCGTTCATCCTCTATCTGCATTGGCTGGCCGACCTCTTCTGTGCAGCGTGGGCACTGCCCACCGGTGCCATCGCCTCCCAAGTCGGAGTGGTGGGATTGCTGGACCTCCTGCGGCCAGAGCGGAGGGTAGAGGACATCACGGTGGGCCTCTATGGTATCCAAAAGGTGTCACAGGGAAGCATCGCTGATTTGGGTTGAGGGGGGGCTCCAGCCCTCTTGTCTTTCGGGGCCATGTCTTCTGTGCAGCAGTCCTGGGCTGGAAGCACTGAGAGGTGTGCAAGCGGCTGCAGTTTAAATATGGTGCCCGGCATGAGGTAGCGGTGATGACGTGGCTGGGAAATGAGAGCTTGCCCACCATAAAAACAGCGCCTTTCCCAGGGCTGCATGATTAATGAGGCAGGATTGGGATGATAGGCCGTGAAAACCTGCCATTGTGGCCACCGGGTAAAACGTTCCTTTTCCCGCTCGCTACCAAGCTTATTGCAAACTTGGGATGATTGCGCCCTGTCACTCCCCTCGGAAGATGTAAATGGCTTTCTCCCTGCCTCATCTGAGCTAAGTTATCCCAAAGAAAGGACACCCGTTAACGGTGTGCCCCTGAAGGCCCCACCTCACCCCCTCTTGTGAACAGGAAATGGCCACATGCTAGGTGGTCCTGAAGCACGTGCTGAGGTGCCAGAGGTGAATCAGCAAGGTACCCAAGGCCAATCGGATGACGCGTTCCGGGGTTTTGTCTTATGCGTCAAAGGGGAAGGGGCTGGAGTCAGGAAAAAAGGTATTGAAATCAGAGCCCAAGAAGACATCGGGACTGCAGTCGGAGGATAGTGACCTCTTCAGTCACTGGGAGATGTGCAGAGACATTGTCCAGTGGGCCGACCACCAATAGGCCAAACCTGTGCACGTGGGATCACCAAGCACTTGGTACTGTGAGTAGGCACTGTCACTGTGAGTAGGCACTGTCACTGTGAGTAGGCACTGTCACTGTGAGTACGCACTGTCACTTAGTGAATTAATAAAGGTTTTTCATCTGAAGTGGAAATTGTATCCAAGACTGATTATGGGTTCTGAACCTTATAGGGTAGTGAGACGCTCCCATCATTTAAGATTCTTACCCTTACATGTAGTTGTTGGTACAGAGAGTGAGGAAAATGATCTGGAATAAATGTAAAGGGATGGAAGGGAAGGGGGCAATACAAAATGGAAAAGCAAGTAATAGTAACAGTTTCAGTCCATTCCGGGTAATTCCCCTCTTCTTGTTTTAGGTTTTCTTGTGAATATATAGGTTTTGCAATATGGTCAATGGAAACCACCATGGACAGGCTCCCAAGGAGCTAGCTCAAAAAAAGCATGGGAATTAATGACCGCACTGTGACTTGCAAATCCATCCATGGAACCTCTCAGACCTGCAGACGGAGTGACAGAGAGAGGAAGGTGGTTGGCAGAAGTTGTTGGTACTCTGTCTCCCACCCCCTCCAGTTATCAGCTCCCCCTCTTCCCATTATTACACAGGAGCCTCAAGGTGCAATGCCCAGCTGCTCCCTCGATCAGAGGAAGGGCTGCAGCTTGTTGGATGCCAATTGCCTCAGCTCCTGGACATCACTGCAGGAGTTCCTCAGGGTAGTGTCCTAGGCCCAACCATCTTCAGCTGCTTCATCAATAACCTTCCCCCCATCATAAGGTCAGGAGTAGGGATGTTTGCTGATGATTGCACAATGTGCAATGCAGCACCATTCACGACTCCTCAGATAGTGAAGCAGTCCATAAGCACATGCAGCATGACCAGGACAACATTCAGGCTTAGGCTGATAAATGGAAAGTAATATTTGTGCCATACATGTGCCAGGCAATGATCATCTCCAATAAGTGAGTCTAACCGCCTACTCTTGATATTCAATGGTGTTACCATTATCAAGTCCCCACCGTCAACATCCTGAGGCCTCATCATTGACCAGAAGCTTAAGTGGAGATGCCGCATAAATACTTTGGCTACAAGAGCAGATCAGAGGCTGGGAATCCTGTGCTGAGTGACTTGCCTTAAGACTCCTTAAAGCCTGTCCACCTTTCACAAGGCACATGTCAGGATTGTGATGGAATACTTGCTGTTTGCCTGGATGAGTGCAGCTATAACAACACTCAGGGAGCTTGACAGCATTCAGGACAAAGTGGCCCACATGATTGGCATCTCATCCATCTCCTTAAACATTCAATCTCTCCACCACAATGGCAGTAGTGCATACCAGCCACAAGATGCACCGTCCCACCTCACTAAGATTTCTTTGACCACACCTTCCAAACCCACAATCTCTTCAACCCAGAAGGACAAGGGCAGCAGATACAAGGGAACACCATCACCTAGAAGTTCCCCTCCAAGCCACTCACCTTCCTGACTTGGAACTATCTCGCCGTTCCTTCAGTGTCGCTGGGTCAAAATCCTGGAACTCCTTCCCTAACAGCACAGTGGGTGTACCTACACCACAGGGACTGCAACTATGGATGGGCAATAAATAACAGCTTTGCCACACGCTGAGAATGATTATATTTTGGAAAAAGCACAGAAGGCAATCGTAGCTGGAAAGGGAGAATACTACAGCAGGACCAATACTACATGCCGTGTTACAATGGGTGAAATGGTCAGCCAAATAGATCCATCAGAATGTATCTCTGGATGATTCTACACTTTTTGCCTTCTGACTGAATCACCTCCCCACCTCACCATCCGCCAAGCCATCCTGCTTCTCAGCTGCCCATCACAAATCTATCTCCTCCGGTTAGATGGCCATATCGAAAAATAGGTTATGGAGATTAACACCAGGCCAGAATTATCATCTTGCTGTAATTGTACTCTAGGATAAATTCTGAACAATGCGGGTGATGGAACCTCTGCTTCAGCATGCTGATGGTGGTCTGCACACTATTCTGGGAAGCAGGAGCGTCATTGTACCTTTGCTGTACTTCATTAGGTAGAAAATCTAAGGAAATCATTCAGCTATGGCGTTAGCCAATGTTCCCTTGCTCTGAACCCTTGGATCCTTGTCCTTCCTCAAATAATAGTAGCATAAAGCATGGGTGAAGGATAACAGTGGCTTGGCAAAAGGCACCAATGCCAGAACTAACAACATAGACAGCACTGGATAACCAGCTCTCTGCACTTGTGGTAGAACCTGCTCCTCGTGGATTGGTCTCTTCAGCCATCAGCAAAAGTGCACCATATGAAACTACCCCTTCACCAACGATTTACTACAAGTCCGTCATCTTATGTGGATGGAAGAATGCCGACACACACTCTGCATTACACAGGAACATAGGACTTAGGAGCAGGAGCAAGCCATTCGGCCCTTCAAGCCTGTTCTGCCATTCGATAAGATCATGGACGACCTGGTTGTGGTCTCAGCTCCACTTTTCTGTCCGCCCCATCCATAATCCTTGACTCCTTTGTCAATCAAAAATCTATCTAACTCAGCCTTGTATAAATTCAAATGACCCGGCTTCCACTACTCTCTGGGGAAGAGAATTCCACAAACTAAATACACACTCAGAGAAACAATTCTCCTCATTTCCATCTTAAAAGGGAGACCTCTTATTTCCTAAGTTGTGTCCCCTAGTTCGAGCCTCCCACACAAGAGGAAACATCCTGTCACCGTATCCATCTTATTAAGTCCCCACAGGATTCCGCCTAAGGAGACCGAAACTGTACACAATATTCCAGATGTGGTCTCACCAATGCCCTGTCCAGCTGTAGTAATACTTCCCTACTTGTACGTTCCATTCCCCTTGCAATAAATGCCGACATTTCATGTGCCCTCCTAGTCGCCTGCTGTACCTGCTTACTAACTTTTGGTGATTCATGTGCCAGGATCCCTCTGTACCACTGAATTCTTCAATCTCTCTCCATTTTGATAAAATGCTGCTTTTCTATTCTTCCTGCCAAAGTGGACAAGTTCATGTTTTCTCACGTTATATTCCACCTGCCAAATTTTTTGCCCACTCACTTAACCTGCCTAAAACCTCTTTTAGGCTCGCTATCTCCTCTTGACAACTTACTTCCTTGCCTATCTTGGTGTCATCAGAAAATTTAGCTACCACACATTTGGTCCCTTCATCTAAGTCATTGATGTAGGTTGTAAATTGTTGAGGGCCCAGCACTGATCCCTGTGGCTTTCCACTAGTTCAGCTTGCCAACCTAAAAAGACCCACTTATCCATCCTCCCTGCTTCTTGTTAGCTAACCAATCTTTTATCCACACTAATATGTTACCCCCTCCTCACCCCCCCACACCATGTGCTCTTACCTTGAGTAGTAACTTTGAGATGGCACCCTTTGAAAATGTAACTTTTCCAAATTGGACCCGCCCATGCACCATAACCAAATGTGAAGGCTGTAAACTCACATTATTAAGTGTCTTTTGGGAATCCAAGTACACCACATCTACAGGTTCCCCTTTATCCACTTTGTTACTTCCTCGAAGAACTCTGACAAATTAGTTAAACACGATTTCCCTTTCGCAAAACCATGTTGACTCTTGCCTGACCCCATTATGATTTTCTAAGTATCCTGCTATAACCTCCTTAATAATGGATAGCAATTCCCCTACGACAGATGTTAGGCAAACTGGGTTAATCTAGACAAACCAACGAGATGGGAAAATCCAAGGGCATTTGACCGCTACCCCCTGCTTGCCACGGGAAAGAAGCACCATAGTTATTGGCAAACAATGTAGAAGGTCTGGTGGAGGCTGACAAGCTGCTCCAGGCAGTAACACCCAGGTGGGCCCTCTGAAAATGTAACTTTTCTGAATTGGACCTGTCCGTGCACCATAGCCAAGCCTGAAGGTTGTAAACTCACATCACCCGGAGGATGCTGATTTGGCCCGAGGTTATATGTTGTGACTGGATCTAGGGAACGTAGAAGACATGAAGCAACTACCCTGGGAAACATAGAGCGCACACGGTTCTGCCAGACTAATACTTGATTACGTTGTAGGTAAGGGAAGGCACAAATCTGAATATATATGTGCAGTCAACTGCTCACTGAACCCTCAGAGAGGCCAGTTTCACCATGAAAATCCTCCACTACCAGGCGTATCAAACTATCCAGATATAGTGAAGCCACGCCTTGAACGGCCTTTTGGCATGCATAATCAAACTTGTCAAACGGCCACGTACTGGATAGACACCCACCGGAATGTCAAACAGGCCAGGAGCAGAGAAGGTAAATCAAGGAGCTGCATTGATTTCATTGCTATCAGATAACTGCGGGCCATTTATAATTAAATATGGTGGATGATAAGAATGCATGATTAGTTCTCAGCTCTTGCCAGAGATCACGAGTATATTTTCTTGGACAACCAAAAATGCAGCAGAAATTCCACTATCCTCTCTGTGGTTCCATCTAGGCTCATTAGAGGCCATAGCTTGTCAATGGAACAGGGCTAGAAAATTGTGTTTGACAGGCAAAGTTTCTGATTAGGCTCCTAATTAATGCTTTCTTTCCAAGCAAAGGCACTTAGGTGTAATCAGGCACAAAAATGATCAGCACTAATACGTGTGGCAACATTAAATTGTGCATCACCCACATTAAAAAACGAACAGTTCAAATGTCTTATTATTATGTTTGGCAATCATTTTGCACTGCTCAAGCTGTGGAATGAAACATGTCTTTTCTTATAAGTGCCAAGCGACACTCCACAGATACAGACAGACCAGAACGGGTGTGAAGCTGAGCACACTGAGCCTTCTCGTCAACTTCAGGTGACCACCGTTACCATCCCAGTGTAACCTGTGCTCTGCCTTTCTCAGTGAGCTTGCCAAATTGGTGCTAATTCAACAGCCGATTCCATCCGAATCACGGCAGCTTTGCAAGGTGCACCCCGACTCATTAGGAAGTGGGTTGAAGCATCCCAAGACTGTTGCATGGAGGAGATTGCAGTCAGTAAAGAGGGGAGACACATATCCTGTCCCATTGAATATAAGATGCAAAGCTGAAAGCACAGGGACCTAACCCATTACATTGCTAGCCCTCCTCTTTAACTGTGTTTATGACCTTCCTCAGTGGAATATAGGAACTCTGTCATGAGGATAAGGAAGGCCAATGTTGACTAAAGGTCATTCAGTGCATTGAAGTCCATCCCTCTAATACTCAAACTCTCCCATTGAAGTCCATCCCTCCTTTCTCTAGCTCACACATTGAAGTCCATCCCTCTATTCATCTAATTCTCCCATTGAAGACCATCCTTCTAGGCCCTAGTGTTACTAATTGAGATTAAATATATTACTGGAGGTTCCATCACATGACTTGCTCCACATTCCAGCCATTAGTCGGCCAACACCTCCATCCTTTTGACGCACTGCCTTCCTACACCAATTGGAAAGCAATAAGACTCATCACCCAATTGGAAGATGCTTGACTCTCAGCCAAACAACCGTAAAGTTGACAGGCAGCTAAAAATTTAAGTTAATTAATTCTTTAATGGCCTTAGTAGGCATTCTAATTGTCGGCGTCGCACTGCTGATTCCCGCGTGTGCCCGCTGAGCGAACTATCGCGTGACCGCGCATTGACGTCGGGCCGCTCGCCTGACGTCACCGCGCATCATTTCACGCTCGAGCGGGTCAGGCATGTGCCCACCTGTCGAGGTGAAAACTCTGACCGTTGCATTTGAAGGTTTTCTTCTTGCACTCATTAGGACAATTCGCAAGAATACCAAATTGTAAAGGGAACAACAATTTATACTGCATGAGAAGAGAGCCTGGGTTCAGTTTTCAGGAACAGCTATTGCAGTCCTGATGCAGAGACAGCATGGTCGGTGCTCCTTAAGTATTGTAGCATTTTGGACTGGGGTTAGGCTACACTGCAAAGTCCGCACATTGAAATAAATTTCTGTTGATACTGCTGCAAAGGCAGAACATCTGGCATGGGCCGCTCTTAAAAATGACTGACTCCAAAGTGTCAGGAGTGTCAGAAGCAGGATGTAGAGGGAGATCCAATGGAGGGCACCCTGCTGGAGACCCCAGAGACAGCTGGAGTAGCCCTTAGTTAAGATTGTGTTTGGTCAACTTGATTGTGTCTTTTGACGAGGTTAACAGGGTGTGGATGGGAGCAATGCAGTTGATGTGGTGTATATGGACTTTCAAAAGGTGTTTGATAAAGCACCACATTTGTTAGCAAAATTGACACCCGTGGGATGAAAAGGGCAGTTGCAGAAGGGATGTAAAATTGGCTACAGGATATAAACAGAGTTGTGGTGAATGGCTGTTTACTGGGGCAGTTCTCCAGTGGTGTTCTCCAGGGTTCAGAACGAGAACCACTGATATTTTGACATATATTAATGACTTGGGCATAATCTTGAAATCTACAGCTGACACAAAACTTGGAAATGTAGTAAACACTGAGGAAGATTGTGATAGATTTCAAGTGGACACGGAAATGAAGCAGGAATGGGCAGGCACACGGCAGTTGAAATGCAGTGAAGTACGAGGTAGTGAACTGGTAGAAAGAACATAGGAATGCAGGCCATTCGGCCCCTCAAGCCTGCTCTGCCATTCAACTAGATCATGGTCGATCTTCTACCTCAATTTTCTTACACTACCCTCAGATCCCTTGATGTCTTTAATATGTAGAAATCCATCGGTCTCTGTTTTGAACATTCTCAATGACTGAGCCTCCACAGCTCTCTGGAGTAGAGAATGCCAAAGGATCACCACCCTCTGAGGGAAGAAATTCCTCCTCATCTCAGTCCTAAATGGCTTGCCCCTTACTCTGAGACTGTGTACCTTGATTCTAGATTCCCCACCCCCTCATCCAGGGGAAATATCCTTCCTGCATCTACCCTGTTAAATAATTTTGTATGTTTCAATGAGATCATCTCTCAGTCTTCTAAACTCTAAATATAGGCTCAGTCTCCTCAATCTCACCTCATAGGATAATCTCGCCATCCCAGGAATCAGTCTGGTGAACCTTCGATGCACTCCCTCTACGGCTAGAATGTCATACCATGGTTTAGGGATGTGGGCAAGGCCAGCATTTGTTACCCACCTGTGTTTGCCTTGAAAAGGTGTTAGTGACTTGCCTTCTTAAACCTCTGCAAACATAACAGTTTGGTACAGCTGAGTAGATTGTTAGGCCATTTCAGAGGGCCTTAACACTCAGCCATGTTAGTCCCCATGGAGTAAGGACACCAGAATTCCATTCTTAAAGGGCGTGAGTGAACCAGATGGGTTCTTATAACAATCCTTTAGCTTCACGGTCACCATTACTAACTTCTAACTCCAGGTTTATTTAATTAGTTGAATTTAAATTCCTCAGCTGTCATGATGCGATTTAAACACATGGCTCCTGAACAGGCATCCTCACTAGTTCAGTAACATAAACGCTTTTCTATTCTACCCCAGTGCAATAACATAGAAACTTGGGATACGAGCGCACAAATCTTGGAAAATGGCAGGAATGTTTAACAAAGCATCAGGATTGCTGGATTTTATAAGTTGAGGTATAGAGTACAAAAGCAAGGAAGTTACCCTTTATAACACAGCTGGAATACTGTGTCCAATGCTGGGTACAGTGCTTTAGGAAGGAAGGCTTTGGAGAGGATACAGAGGAGATTCCCGAGTGCGGTTCCCGGGATGAGGGTTTACAGTTATGTTGATAGCCTGGAGAAGCTGGGGTGGCGTGAGGGAAGGCTTTTTTTTTTAGCCAATGAGTGGGTAGGATCTGAAAAGCGCTACCTGATAGGAGGGTGCAATCAATTCAATAATAGCTTCCAAAAAAGGTATTGGATAAATACTTGAAGGAGAGAAGAACTGCAGGAGGAAAGAACCAGGGGAGTGGAACTGACTGGATTGTCCTTCGAAAGAGCCCTTGCAAACTCGATGGACCAAATGGCCTCCTTTTTTTGCTGTATTCTCCTATGATTATGAACATAAGGAATAGGAGCAGGAGCAGGTCACCCAGGACCTTGAGCTGCTCTGCCATTCGGTAGCATCACGGCCAGGATTTTTTTGGATGCCGGAGTTTCCTTACTGCCATCCAAGGAGTCGGCAGCGGCCAGATCCCTGCCGATACTCGCTGCCCCGCAGCCATTAATTGGCTGGAGGCCGCTCTTCTGCCCTTCACTTGGGAGGACACCCCGCCTCAGAGAGCTCGCTAGTCCCAACAGCTAGAAGCTAGAAGCCGCAGTGGACAGGACTGGGACTGCAAGCAGTCTCCCGTGTCTAAGCCCTGGGAGTCCAGGACCGATTAAGTTTTGGGGGGTTCTCAGGACAGGCTGGGGAGGTGAGGCTTGGGGGGGGTGGTGGACAGAGTGGGGTGGGGGGGAGGGGAGTGTGTTGGTGGAGAGGCCGGGGACGGAGGAAGCACCCGCAGTGCCCAGACCCTTTTAGGGGTCGCCCGGTGTTAAAAGGGGGCTGTAGATGGAGACACCCCAACCCCGCCCCAGGGCCACCCCCCCACCACCCCCCCCACCCCCAACTCCGGCCTGGCCTTCCCACCTGAGGAGTGAGAGTCTCTTTCGGTTAGGATTATATTTGCTGGGGTTTCAGAAGAATGAGGAGGGATCTCATAGAAACCTATAAAATTCTAACAGGACTAGACAGGGTAGATGCAGGAAGGATGTTCCCGATGGTGGGGGGAGTCCAGAACCAGGGGTCACAGTCTGAGGATATGGGGTAGACCATTTAGGACTGAGATGAGGAGAAATTTCTTCACCCAGAGAGTGGTGAGCCTGTGGAATTCGTCACCACAGAAAATAGTTGAGGCCAAAACATTGTATGTTTTCAAGAAGGAGTTAGATATAGCTCTTGGGGCGAAAGGGATCAAAGGATATGGGGAGAAAGCGGGAGCAGGTTATTGAGTTGGATGATCAGGCATGATCATAATGAATGGTGGAGCAGGCTCGAAGGGCCGAATGGCCTACTCCTGCTCCTAGTTTCTATGTTTCTATGTTTCTTTCTACGCTTCCCCGTGCCCCTGAGCTCCTCCCACCAGCCTGAAAATGGAGGCTGGGTGGGAATTAGCCCTTATGTGGTCATTAATTGGCCACTTATGGGCCTCGATTGGAGAAAAGGTGGGTGAGGGGGGTGGGAGGCAGCCTGTGCCTTGTTGGTCCCACTGTAAAATTGCAGAGAAGTTAGGTGGGCGAGTGGCCAGTGCGAAGACATCTAAAGAATTTCGGGGCCACCGCTCCCATACCTAAAAACCTGCAGATGGCAGGAATCATAAAATTCTGCCCCCTGCCCGACCTTCCTGCCCTCTCTCCATGTTCCTCGATTCCCTTAATACCCAAAGCCTATCAATATCGGTCTTGAACATGCTTAATGAATGAAAATCCACAGCTCTTCGGGGTAGAGGATATCAAGGACTCGCAGCTCTTCGAGTGAAGAAATTTCGCCTCATCAGAGCCCGACATGGCCGACCCTTATCCTGAGACTGCAATCCCACTTCTAGATTCTCCAGCCAATAAAAACAGCCTTTCAGCATCCACCCTGTCAAGCTCTCCAGCAATTTTGTGCCTTTGAATGGGATCACCCCCCCATTCTTCAAAACTCCAGAGAGTATGGGCCCATTCTGCACAATCTCTCCCCATACCAAAGTACGCTCATTTCAAGAATTAATCTTGTGATTTTCTTTTCTTCTTCTTCTCTTCTCTCCCTCTACAGCAAGTGTATCCTTCTTTTGGTAAGAAGACTAAAACTGTGCACATGACTGTAGGCGTGGTCTCTTTATGGAGGTTGCAGGGAGAGTCAATGTGGTCCATTGCGTCAATGTCGGCTTTGTTCAAGAGTGATTCACCTGGTCCCATTCCCTTGCCTTTTTACCATAGCCCCTGAAAATTTCTCTCTCCAGATAATTATCCAATTTTCTTTCAAAAGCCCAGATTGAATCTGCCTCCACCAGATTGTCAGACCGTGCATTCCGGATCCTAGCCACTTGCTCCATTAAAAAAAAAGGGGTTTTCCACATGTCGTCCTGTGAATTCAGCCATGTTACTGAATTTAACTGCAGGGCGTTCCAATAGTTCCCAGGTTGTGCAATTATCTTGCGACACAACCATTTCTTTCCCTGGATTTCATTAATTCAAGGTCACTGACAGATAGACAAGGTCTAGCTATCTGCACAAGCACACACTGTGCCCTCGACAGAGAGTGGGATGGGGGTCAAGGCCCAGCTGCGCATGTGGCACGGATCGGAAGAGCCAAGAATAGCAAATGGCCAGAGGAGCAATAATGACCGGCTACCTTACTGATCGCTGAGGGCTCCTGGAGGCGAGGAGCAGAGCGGAGGCTGCATTTACAGACAAGTGTTATGTGTTTTGATTTTCCCTGACTGGCAACACTGATTCAGACTGATCGCGGCAACCAGTCAGCCACAGGACCACAGGCAAAGGGGCAGCTCACAGCCTCTGTGCGCTCTCACTCAACCGAGCACCACCAGTGGCCTAACTGCAGCCACCCGCCTCTGGCACCTCCCTCCCACCTCCCCTGCAGTCACTCACCCCCCACTGCTGTACAGAAAAGTGTAACTCTTTCGAGATATCAACAGTCACAGATTGTAACTCTTTCGAGTACATTCACAGTCCTTGGTTTTCCGGGAGTGGGACATGAACCCACAACCTTCTGATTCAAAGGCGAGGATGCTATGAACTGAACCACAGCTGACACCTCAAGTGTAGATGTGCATATGACAGTGGAATAGAACAACAGCGCTCGCTCCGACAGGGAGCCAACGCAGGCACAATGGACTGAACGGGTTGCAGAATTTTGTAATTCCATCACATCAGTGGCTGGCTATCACTCCCAGCGACTCTCCTGATTAGGCACGCTACCTGAACTTTGTTTTATGTCTCACATCCGATTCATTTTTAATATTTTTGCCACAGTGCCAGACATCAAAAATGATGAGCCTGCCCTGATTGCCAAGTCCCTTTCTAAATTTAATTTTACAGCTTTCAAAACAGTTGATCTAACGCTAGTTCACATGCTAACATAAATCTAACCCAGGCAGCATGGGCCCCGTAAATAATCCCCAGAGACACACACACACACCGCTGTCGACTGCCACATAACTGTGCTTCAGCTGTGGCTTTGCCAAGCAGTGTGCTGCTTGCCTCTTGAGTCCCGGTTCTAGGTTTAATGCCCACACTCCAGGATTCCAGCTGAGAAAAATAAGTCGGGGCTGACGCTCCATTGCAACGCTGGGAGCGTGCTGCACTGCCAGAGGTGCTGCCTTCTGAACGTGGCTTTAAACTGGGGCCCCGTCTGTCCGCTCAGGTGGGCGTAGAAAGCCCCTGGCACTATGTTGAGGGAGAGCAGGGGAGTTATCTCTGGTGGTGTCCTAGCCGGTGATTAAACGTCAACCAGCATTCCCCCTCCCAAAAAAAAAGCTTATCTGGTCATTATCACATCGTTACTCTCGGGATCTTGCTGTGCACAGAAATGGCAGCCGCGTCGTCTACATTACGGCAGGGGTTACGCTTTAAAAGTATTTCATTGGCTGTAAAGTTCTTTGAGACAAGTGGCGGCTGTGAAAGGCGCTATATAAATGCAAGTCTTTTTTCCTTTCCGGAGCCGGCAAGTCACTTTCCGCCCCCCCCGTGTCGTTGCTCCCTGGGAACAAAAAAGCCGACAGCATTCAGCGCAACCTTGGTCACCTACACCTGCTCCTCGCTCAGATGTTTGTACGTGTGTTTGTCTGTCCGCACCAGGTTAAACAGCACAAATGCGTCTGTCACCGTTTATCCGTGGTAACTTGGTATTCAGGAGCGCTTTCTGTTTATTTCCAGAAATGTGTGATTTTACTCCCCAAACAATTACAGTGCAGATGAAATTTGACATTCAGATGCACAGAGGAATGTTTATTCTCCCTGTGCCCCCTGAAGGTGACAAACTTCAGCGCTACACATTTCTATGCTGGAAGGTGAAACTGGCCTACACGAGATTCGTAGACACGTAAGAAGGTAGATTAGATTTAGGCAGAATGCAAATTGAGTTGCTCACGGCTCAATACAAACTAAGCTCCAGGTCTGTGTGTCTGTAGGGTGGGGGGGGTACCCCAAAGATGCTCTGGGGAACACCCACCAACACCACCCGCACCTCCCCTGGCCCCCCCACAAGAAGTTCAAACTTGCGCTGGGCAATTGCCCTGTGCTGTGAACCATCCAAAAATGCGACTTCAATCGCCAAACTTCTGATGGTTCCCGACTGCGTTACAACAGTAGTCAACCCAGAGAAAGTTACAAGAATTAAAACCGCTTCTAGCCCCCTGGGTAACTCTGGGCGGAATCGTCCCATCCCATTGGCAGCGGACATCATGGCGGGCAATAGGGCGAGAAGGCCAAATATTGGTTTCGGGCCGCCAATGAAATCAGTTTGTGATCGTCCACCGCGCCCGTCGATGGCGGGTCACCTTTCTCGCCGTCCAACGCCCGGAACTTAATTTTAGCGCATTGGCATCTCGTTATTGTGCCCTCACGCTGGAATCATCCCCCCCACCACCTCAAATTTACCGCCCCCATCGGCGTGACTTCAGAACGGCCTGCTTGACCGCTGCCTTTAAAAGGCGGGCGCCTGGCGAGCCGGGGTTTGAGGGGAACTCGGAGGTCAGTGCGCACAGCGCTCGCGAGTGGGACGTCAAGGAAGAGGTGCTGTGTATCCGGGACGGGAGGGGTGGGGGGCGGTTGAACAGGTGAGCCGCTTTTTGCCGGCTGGCTTTCAGGGCGGTGGCCGGAGCAAGGGCTCCAGCGAGGGTGAGGCCGGTGGGGGAGGGGGGGGGGGGTGGGGGGAGGGTGTGAGGGGTGAGGCTGGGGGTACGGCAGCACAGGCCGAAGGGGGTACGCAAGCACATGCTGGGGGTGAGGGTGGAGGGGTGAGGGAAGAGGCCACCCACTCGGAAACGTTTGTCACAAGTGAGAATTCTTCTACAGCTGAGACCGTTCAGCGGCAGCTCCATTGATAGGCTTGGAATCGGGACTCTGAAGCTTTTCTATCCACTCCAGCAGCGCAAAAGCATTAAACAGGCACCAAATGCTCCAGAACATTTCACCCCTTGGGCGCAGACAGCAAATTAATGTGCGTTTTAGGGGGCAGCAGAACAATTGGCCAACTGGGCAAGTTGTAGAATCCCCTTGCGAAAGGCGGCCATGGTGCAGTCACTGGTGGAGCCGCTCACAGCCCCTTGCAATGTCCTTATTAACATTTGGGCCAGTATCTATCGTGGTTCAAGCTAACAGCACAGCCTTGCACTATGGGTTAGGAGGATGCCTGAGCCTGAGCTGAGAGCACAGGGGCTGAAGCTCTCGCCAATTGGTCAAGTGGAATGGGGCAGTGTTGGGTGGGGTTTTGGACAGCCAATGAGTACACGACACACTGGCCACTCAAGTGGGGGTCAGCAATCTCCTGCAAGCATGAAGAGGCCTTCAGTCTTAACCAAGAGAGGGTCTTAGTACACCCATGCTAACCCTGGCATCTCACTCTTTGACCCTGCAGGAGGAGAACATTAGGATCATGGAGCCTGGTGATTTAGCGGCATGCCTCATGGCTTACAGGGAGCAGAGAAGAAGAAGAGAGCGGCAGAGGAGCCTGGCTCGGCGAAGGGAGGAGCACCTCCCTCAAGATGAAGGTGCGGCAGGGCCTGCTGCAGATGTTGCTGAAGATCCACAGAGAGGCGTTACTCATAACGCCTCGCTCGATCCAGGGTCTATAGACACCGCCTGTCATTCCTGCAGATGACTGAGAACCAGTGTCGCTGACAACTGCGCATGTCTAGGGAACTGGTCAGTCAGCCTATACAACCTGCTGCAGGATTTGGTGCCACGGGGACATGGAGGGCATCCAATGCCAGTGGCTAGTCCGTGACCACCACAAACACATCCTGCAGGTCTGTGCACGCTTTCCAGGGAGTGTCCACGGCTCCTACATCCTCAGCAGGTCTCAGATCCCTGACATCTTCCAGGGTCCACAGGGGCTGCAGGGTTGGTTCCTCAGGGACAAGGGCTACCCACAGAGGAAGTGGCCGATGACACCCGTGCAGCAGCCTCAGACTACAGCAGAGAGACGGTACGACGAGGCTCATGCTGCGACCCGGACTTTGGTGGAGCAAATGATAGGCATCTTGGAAATGAGGTTCCGGGGCCTCGACAGGTCAGGTGGAGCCACTGCAATACAGCCCCCAGAGGGTGTCGAGCATCATCATCGTCACTTGCTGTGCACCAACTGTAGCAGGGGGAGGGCATGGCCGAGGAGGAGATGGAGGAGCTGCATGTCCCCTCCGATGAGGAAGACGTTGAAGGGCATGATGGCGATGAGGTCCTCAAAGGGGAGAATGCTAGTGGTGAGGACATTGTACTGGTCAGACAAGGTGGGCCCTCATATCCGCAAGACTCATGGAGGATGTTGACGAGATGCATGAGGACAGTCCTGACATCCTCACCTTACATCTGTAAATGTTTGACTCCTGTGTGGCTGATGGCAGTGCACACACCCTCAGTGCTCAGGCTCATGTCATGGAGATGCAATGGAGGTCTGAAGAGTCGCTATATTCCTGGAGGATAATGATGACATGTAGTGAGGACAGTCCATAGATCTTCACTTAGCCTCTGTGAATGTCTGACTCCTGTCTGGCCGAGGGCAGCTCGCTTGCGCTCTGTGACCAGGGTCATATCATAGAGATGCAGCCATTAAACTTTCACTGCACATGATTCCTTGTCAGCCTTCAGCACTTGATCCCTTCAGGAGCACAGCGTCACTGGTCACAGATGCTGAAAAGATGGGTGGGGGTGGAGGCAGCCCCTCCTTAAAGGTGCTGAGAGCACACAGAGAGAATGAGAGACTCTGTGATGCCTGCCCACTACATTCTGACAGCAATGACCAGCACATCGAGGTGCAGGCATCAGTAATGTGTTCAGGGAGTGTGAGGCTGCACCATCACTATGGTCTGAAGGCTGCACAGAGCACAGGGAAGAGGCCCTGGACTGAGACACCTGCCTTTATCTTGTGTAGAAAGGTTTCACATCTGAGTGACATGAACACTGCTCATCAGAACAAGGAGCCATAGGCAGGGGGACATTCGTGGGAGTTTATTAACATTAGTGAACATTATGTACAAGTGATTAACGCTCGTGCCCAGGCTGTGCAATTACATCTTCTTAACTTTCCTAACCCTATTGCTAGTCTTGGTGCTCCCCGGACATCCACAGTGGAGGTGGGGGCAGCCTGCTGACTGCTACGCCCTGTCTGTGATGACTGCGGCCGAGGGCTGAGGCCTGGAGGGTCCCGGCCTGCTTTGGGTGTCCTGCTGTGGGTCAGCTACATCCTCCTCGGCCTGTGGAGCTGGAGCTGCGGAGGTCACAGGAAGATGGCATTTGGATCAGCCGGACATTCCCAGAGTCACCTGGGTGGATGGCCCTGGGGGGAGGTGCACCTGCTGATCCTCCCCCCTATGGGTGCCCGAGGCCCCTGGCTCACTCCTTGGGGAGAAGGGGAAGCTGGAGTGAGATCGAGTTGTCCTGCACCCCTTTCATATTGACATTGTTGAAGGCCAACTATGGCATCAGTGATGGAGTTCAGCTGGCGCTGCAGTGCAGGACCAAAGTCCTTGACCAAGGTCTCCATGGCAGCCGCCATCTTACCAGTGTTGACCTCGGTGTGTTGGCATACCGGTGCTATCACCTCGGACTGAAGGCGGACTTGACTCCTCCATCACCCTTTGCAACCTGAGGAGTGTACCTTCCTGATGTTCCTGTGATTGCCTTCGCAGCTCCAACAACTGATTGACGACCGAGTCCAGAGGCTCATCATCTGACTCAGACTCAGCAGATTCTTGTCTCCAGCAGCCCTCCGAGTGCCGGGGACCAAGGGTGTCCCTGCCTCCGCCTGCTGTAGAACAGATGGTGTGCTGTGCTCACCAGAATGTGATTCCGAGGCTGCTCTACATCTAGGTCCCAGCAAGGTGTGTGTCGCTGCGCTGGTGGAGGGTGTGGGTGAGTGCCGTGAGGGGTCTTCAACAGTGCTGCCCTCAGGGTCCTCACCCGAGGTGCTCTCGGCACTGGGGTCAGGGTCAAGGTTGCCTGAGGGTGATGTGTCAGATGTGCCTAGGACAGAGAGTGGAGATTATTAGTGCTTGGCAGCTGTATTGAACACAGAACGCTGGACTCAGAGTAGTGTTGACAGAGGGATGATGTGGTGCAGGATCCTCACACTGGTGTTCACTGCTGACCTCATTGTCACTGCAGGAACGGTCCAGGGCCTCTCTGGCCAGCTCCAATGGCAGCTCTCAAATGGAGTGAGGACCTTGATGTCTGGCACTCCACATTCCCTCCCGCCCTCACCCCACATTGGCTTGGGACCTCTCCCATTGATTGTGCGCGATCGTGTCCTGCATAAAGACAGATAGAGACAGTGTGAGCAGGATGCACGCCAGGCCAAATGACAAGGCTGCCCGGCGCGTGTGGGTGCTGAGTGGAGCCATAGACGGGATGACGAGGCAGTCTCCAGAGGAGATGAGGCCAGTTGGAGATGTGAGGGTGTGTGTGAGGGAGTGAGTGGTGATGTCCCTTGAGCTGGCAGTGAGTGAGATGCCAGTGAATGTATGACGGACTTGAGAATGGGTGAGTTGCGATTGATGAGATGGTTGCCTTACCCTGGTGGCACGGATGGCATCACTCATCCGTTTCCTGCACTGGATGGCCAACCTCCTGTGTGCAGCATTAGCACTGACCCCGTCTGTCACCGCCTCTCAAGTTGGAGTGGTGAGACTGATGTGCCTCCTGCAGCCAGAGCGGGGGTAGAGGGCATCACACGGGCCTGCAGGGCATCCAGAAGTGAGACAACTTTCTCTGATCCATATTTTTAATTTGTTCTGTTAGATTGTTATCACTATTTTGGCATAAATAGCAAACAGAGGGAAGCCAAAGAGAGCCAGAGGGAAGAAGTACAGTTGCCCATTTCTTGTTTCCTCTTTAGAACTTGGAAAGTTAAATAGGTCGCAACCAATTTCCAGTTAGTGGATCCTCTTCTTCACCATCCTTAACCTCACTGTTATAGATACAGCTACATTGTGAATGGAGATCGGATTTATCGTCAGATAAATAGTCATTGATAATATTTGATATTATAATTATTATAATTATTATATTATATATTATATTATATATAATTATATATATATTATATAATAATAATTGATAATTAATACAGGGCTTGAGTATTGCTGAAAAAAGAGACATACTATAGTCAGGTACTTATTGATGTATTTCACAGAGATCTAGATCCACACAACAAGTGAAAATCTCCTACCAATTGGCTGATAACCAATATATGAGTGCAGCCCCAACAACACTCAAGAAGCTTGACACCATCCAGGACAAAGCAGCCTGCTTGATCGGCACCCCATCCACCAACTTAAACATTTACCACCAATGCACAGTGGCTGCAGTGTGTACCAAATATAAAATGCGCTGTTGCAACTGTTCAAGGACAAGGGCAGCAGATGCATGAGAACACCACCACGTGCAAGTTCCCCTCCAAGTCACACACCATCCTGACTTGGAAATATATTGCCATTCCTTCACTGCCACTGGGTCAAAATCCTGGAACTCCCTTTCCAACAGCACCATGTGTGTACCAAATGTGTTATAAGGTGTTGTGTGTAGTTCGGTAGGTCTCATGAAGAGGTCCTGAGTCTTGTATAGTTTAACAGTAAGTGTTTATTAACTGCTTGTAACTATATACATATATATCAGATAAGATCTAAGCAAGATGCTGTCTCCATGCTTGCCTCTACACTCGTTTCTGTCCGGCACAAGATTTCCCTTCAGGCTTGGGTCATATCTTCCTTTACATCACACTGTGGGCGGTACTGTACCCAGTCCCGCGTTAACCCTTTCTATGCCAGACCCTTATACTACAAGATGAACTGCAGCGGCTCAAGAAGGCGGCTCACCAACACCTTCTCAAGGCACTTAGGAACGGGCAACAAATATTTGCTTTACCAGAGATGCCTACAACCCCTGAAAGCTTTTTAAAAAAAAGATAATTCACAAAAATGGCACAATTTCATGAACACTGCTCACACACATGGTGTTATGCTGCATCTCATGAGAGTTTATGACAGTTCATGCTTCAGGATGTGGTTAAGCCAACTTGAGACTCCGTGCATAAGTTAATTCAGCCCCGACCATCTGCTATTCCACACTCAGCTTTGGTGCGAGGACTTTGCTGTGACACGTCCCACGATCAGCGGCTGCTGCTGTCACAAGATAAGCAGAGTCCAAAATGGACATGGCTAAAGAAAAGGACAGAGCAAGCAAGAGAAGATGAAAGAAGTGGTAACATGAATAATATAAAAATAATTGAATGAAATTTTTTGGCGCTGTATTTGGTGACGGAGGTTGGTTCTACCCAGTTCCTGGCCAAGTCAAACTATGTGCTGAGGTGCTAAACTGATTTAAAAAAAAACCATATGGCCGTAATTTTACAGCCCTGTCATGGTGGGGATGGGGCCCTAAAATGTGGCGAGCCATTCTAAACTCCAGTGACCTCGGTGGGACTGTAAAATCCCATCGGCGTAAAATTCCGCCCAATAGAATTGACAGATATAAAAAAAGACCAGCTGGTTCATTGAATCTGCCCCACATTCATGATGGGCCCACCATTGACCGGGCACTCTCCCTGCCCCTCCCTGCCCCCATAGGCTGGGTAGTAGAGAAATGTCAGACATCTGCCCCTAGGCAGATAACCTCGGTACGCTGGTCCTTTCCAGACCAAAATACAGACAGAAAATGCTAGAAGAACTCAGCAGGTCTGACAACCTCTGTGGAGGGAGAAACAGAGTCAGCATTTCGAGTCCGTATGACTCGAGTCCAGAGCTCAGATGCTGTCAGACCTACTGAGTTTTTCCAGCATTTTCTGTTTTTATTTCAGGTTTCCAGCATCCGCGATATTTTGCTTTTATCTTTATAGACCAATGGTGCTCTTCACTGGCAAGCTACAAGTAACAGCTTAGGGAGGGGTCTGAGGGGGTTGCATCTTCCAATTCATTCAGTATGTGGCAGGAAGCATATTTCTTGCTAAAGCCAAGAGACAAAGAGGCAAAAAGAAAATGGATCATTGATTCTGGAATTTTGGTTTAATTTGCTATTCCGTTTATTTTCTAACCTGGCTGAATGAATCTACCCCAAAACCCAGTGTGGTTTCAGAACTGGAAGATCTACAATTGATTTGATCTTCTTAGTCTTGCCATGAGAAATGCCTTAAACAGAGGAGGCCACTCTATATTGCCTTCATCAACCTCATCAAGGCATTCGACCATGTGAGCAGAGGAGGTCTATTTAAGTTGCGGGAGGAAATTGGCTACCTGCTGAAGCTAAAGGTCAGCTATGATGAGGCAACATTAGAAGCCTTTGAGATCCACAGTCGGGTCAAACAGGGTTGAGCTCTGGCGTCAACACTCTTTGGCATATTCATCTCTTTGCTGCTGTCGTATGCCTTCAGGTCATCTACAGAGGTTGTCCACTTACATACCGGAATTGACAGAAAGCCGTTCAACCTTACTCACCTGAGATTTGAGGAGCACGTTCAGAGGCAAATGGACAGACTCTCTCATGCCCGTTGAGAGTTTAGTTTGACCATTGGCACCAGGAAAACAAATGCCATGGTCTAGGATGTTGCCATACTGCCATCTATCTAACCGCATTGACAATGTGATACTGGAGGTTGTTGGTAGCTTCACATATCTAGGCTCCAAAATCACCAGCAATCTGTCACTTGATGCTGAAATCAACACAGGCATCGCAAAGGCTACAGCTGTCATGTCCAAGCTGAGTAAGAGAGTTTGGACCAGCAGCAAGCTGACTGAGAAAATCCACCTGCAAGTCTACCAAGGCTGCGTCCTCAGCGAACGCCTCTTCAGTGGTGTGACCTGGACAATGTATGGCAGGAGAAAAGGCTGAACAGTTTGTATCTTCGCTGTAGAAGACATGTCCTCGACATCTCCTGGGAGGACTAGGTCACCAACTCAGAGGACCTGAAGTGCGCTAATTCCATCAGTACGCACTCATTGCAAAATCAGCGATGCCTGCGCTGGCTTGGCCACATACATCGGATGGACAATGGCCGTACACCCAAAGGCCTTCTGTGCGGTGAGCGGGCCACTGAGTCACATTCTCCTCAGCTTTCATATCGCTACTACAAGGACACCTGAAAGCAAGGTATGAAGATGGCGGACACTGACACCTGGGAGAGAGTCACTGACGGCCATGACCCCTAGAGGCTGACTGTCTGGACGGGCATTGGAAGAGGCGGGCGGAAACGAAAAGCTCATCTGGCCGAGAAGAGGGCCCAGAGGAAACAGAGGCCAGTGAATCGTGCACCTTCTCAGCCCACGGTCTAAGTATTAGCCTCCGTCGCCTATGACGGGTGATAATCCAATATGGCGGGCGGCGCAGAATAAGCATGCAAACTCCCCCCCTGGCATATCAGACCTTTAAGGGCCCATTTTATCCCTGTAAAATGGCACAGTACGATCACGTTTCTAGTCCTGTGAGCCTGCAATCAAGGTGTCCCCGCTTAGGTGAAAGCCGGCGTGGTGACGTCATGAGGAACATCTGTGAAACATCTGCAGCAACTGCGCAGCGAGACTGATGGCCCAGGATTGAAGTGTAGCCCTGTTATAAATAAAGCAGCTTGCCCACCACTGGCAACGACAGCCATTCACAGATACGACTCCAAGCTCTGACACTTCTCTCTGTTGCTATGTTATATCTTTGGCATTCGCGGCAACAGAAAGCAGCAGCCTCTGAGTAATTGTCTATTCTTCTCCATCGCTGCCACAAGACTCAAGAGACAGCAAAGAGCTGCAAAAAAGAAAAAGAGACAGATACAAAATCCTGCGTTTCCACACGCTCCTTGGCTGCCATTGCTGGTGGCCTGAGGGATTTATTGTATAATCATCCTGTTGTTGCAAAGGCTAATTGGCTGTCACTCCTGGATTCGCACAATGTACCCAATGACATGCAGCGGGGGAATGGACTGATATAAATCTGGTGCAATTTTCTATGAAGAAAAAGGCTAAAAAAGTTTTAATACATAAACTACGTACACTACATGTAAACCGACAGCCCAGTTGAAGCATTTACATTAGGCTCAAAAATATGCAGCTGGGAAGAGCAGGAGAAGCAGAAATAGGCTGCATGGTCCATCGAGCTTCATTTCGCATTATAAAAAGGAACTGTTGGCTAGACAGAGACAAGCTATTTCCGCTGTTTGGGAAGTCAAGGGCTAGGGGGCATAGCCACATCTCTCAGCAGTGAAATTCGGAAACACTATCCACACAAAGGCTGGTAGGAGTTTAGGACTCTCTTCTGCAAACGGCAAGTGGCGCTAGATCAATTGTTAATTTTAAATCTGAGATTTGATGGATTTTTAAAGGTATTTCGTCATATGATGACGTCATATCATAGGACAGCCATGATCTCATTAAATAGCTCGAGAGGTTAAATGGTCTACTTGTATTCCTGTGCTCTGCCATTTCATAAGGTCATGCCTCAATTCCACTTTCTTGCACTATCCCCATATGCCTCAACTCCCCTAGCATCCAAAAGTCTGTTGATCTCCGTCTTGAACACTCAATGCGAATTCCAAAGATTCACAACCTACATCTCAGCCCTAAATAGCTGACTCCTCATCCTGAGACTGGGGCCCCTGGTATTAGACTCTCCAGCCATGGGAAACAGCCTCTCAGCATCTACCCAGACAAACTCTTTGAAAACTTTCAACATGGTTCAATGGACAACATTGCATTTCGGTGTGTAGCTACATTTTGGGTAAGGTCCACGGATTTGTGACAGGTCAGTCAGGGCTGATAGTTTGTAACTTCTGGACAGGTGAATATATGACACTAGCCAAGGCAGCCATTGTAAAATACCTGATACTGTTGGGAGGAATTGTTACATATTCTGTTCGCCTTAGAAACTTTCTTGAGTTTGGTGGTGTCAGTCGCTCCTGTATGTGGTCTGAGTACCTTCAGTTAATCTAATTTACTCATATGTTTCTGTATCTTTTTTTGCATAAGGTAAACTGGGTTTCACTTGTGACCTGAAAGGGATGTTTGTGGTTTCCTGTGATTTTTCAATCTCTCTGAATGTGAGCAAGCCAGTACTTGGTATAGAGGAGTTGGTGGTGTAGTGGTACTATCACTGGTCTGGTAATCCAGAGGCCCAGGCTCTGGGGACATGGGTTCAAATCCCACCATAGTGGTAGAATTTAAATTTAATTAATAAAATCTGGGATTATAAAGCTGGTGATGGTGACCATGAAACTATGATTGATTGCTGTAAAAGCCCATCCTTAGGGAAGAAAATCTGCCATCCTTAGCCAGTGACTTACTCACTTACCTACCTGTGACTCTGGAACCACTGCAATGTGGTTGACTTATAAGAACGAGGCTTAGGATGCGTTGCTGAGATGTTTTTATTCAGAATCATGAAATGGGTGGCCAAAAAAGGTGGCCATTCGACCCATCATGTTCATGCCTGCTCTCTTGCAAGAGCAGCCCACCTGGTTCCACTTCCTGGCCTTTAGCCCCACAAATCTGTTCACTTTATATATTTATCGATTCGAAGGACTTGATTGAATCAACCAAACGAACGTGCACAGCAACAGATACAACCAGTTCACTTAGTTCCATCAGTATGGCTAATCTTTGGGTAATAATATAAAAATAATGAATATGCTACAAGTTCCCCACATCGTTGGGTTGTCTTGCTTGACTTGAAGAAATTAATTTCTGACTTACTCGTCAATCCCACTGTCTTTTGCTGCTGACTGCCTTGCAACATTCTTTTAAAGCTGTCTCTGCTTTGCTGCCTCTGTCTGTGGCCAGGATTTTCCAGCCCTACCCACCACCAAGACCTTCCGGTCCTGCCGAAAGTCAATGGACATTTGGCTGGCCCGTTGCACCCCCCTGTGGCGGGGGGGCCTAACACGGTGGGGCCGGAAAATCCCGGCTAATGCGTTTTATTTCTAATTGTTCACAGCCAGAACGGGAAAGTCTAACCGAGCTCCTTGTGTGTGTTCAGCACCAGCAACTTCCCAGCACAATGGGTGTGGGGTGTTCATTGATTGCCGAGGCAAGCTAACAAGTTGCCTATCCTTTGCAACCTATCTAAATGCTGGGTCGCTGAAGTGCGGGATACTGAGTTAGAATCACACTCAGCTGCCTCCTCCCCCTCCTTGACCAGAGTGAAAGGTTCATTGTACAAGTGCCTCTTGAAGAGATCACAAGGGGACATAAGTTCAAGGTGAGGGGCAGGAGGTTTAGGGGGGATGTGAGGAAAAAACTTTTTACCCAGAGGGTGGTGACGGTCTGGAATGTGCTGCCTGGGAGGGTGGTGGAGGCGGGTTGCCTCACATCCTTTAAAAAAGTACCTGGATGAGCACTTGGCACATCATAACATTCAAGGCTATGGGCCAAGTGCTGGTAAATAGGGTTAGGTAGGTAGGTCAGGTGTTTCTCACATGTCGGTGCAGACTCGATGGGCCGAAGGGCCTCTTCTGCACTGTGAGATTCTGTGATTCTGTGAAAGTGTGGTGTCCATGGTGCACAAGAAAGAAAGGGAGAAAGTTCCCAGTGTGTTACCTTACCAGTCCTGGTGAGGTCATTGCAAAATTAATGCTGGTTTAGGAAAAGGAAAAAGCACCACAGTTTTCATTGCCTTTCCTTATTATTGTTGGTGAAGGTTGGCTCCCAGTCTGGCAGAACCTCAATTTTAGAATTCTCATCCTTGGTTTCAAATCCATGCATGACCTTGCCCCTTTCCTACCTTTGTAACATCCTCCAGCTCGACAGCCCTCCAAGATCTCTGCACTTCTCTAATTCTAACCTCTTGCGCATCGCTAATTTTCATGGTTCCACCATGGGTGGCCATACTTTCAGCTGCCTAGGGCCTAAGCACTGGAATTTTCTCCTTAAACATCCCTACTTTTCTTTCTTCCTTTGAGATGACCCCTTAAAACCTGCCTCTTTGACCAAGATTGTGGCCACCTGTTCTATTGTGGCTCGGTGTCAAATTTTGTTAAATCACTCCCCTGTGGGATATTTCACTATGTTAAAGGCACAATATAAAGGTAAGTTGTTGTCAAAACTTTGTTAAAAACCTGGCAACAAACCACAGAAGGTTGCTTGAAAGGGGGAAGACATTTTAACCTTCCCTTTAAAACTGGAATGCATTGGTAGGCTACAAAGGACAGTCAGTTTACCCAAAGGTGTGAACTCCTTGCTTCAGTATCAAGCTATGAATATCAGACAACTCACTGTAGAGAAACACAGCACTGCCGTCAAAATCACCATAGCGTCTGTGTTGTCTAGTTGACATCAAATTCACTGTAGCCCAGAACTTCCAGGATGCCACAGGGATGTCAATAACCTCGGTCAGTCTGCTTTCGCTCAGAAGGTGACTGATGAAACCTTGGCTAAAGGAAACAGTTTCTTGCTTTCCCCAAGGACATGCAGGAGCAATAGTCCAGCATTCCAGAGTTTGCATGGATTGCAGGGTTGCCCTCAGTCCGGATGTCACTGGTTCCAACCCATGTTGCCCTGCAGGCTTCCTCTCACAACCCTCCCATGAATCACAGGGGCTTCCGCTCCCAGAATGTGCCACTCGTATGTGTGATCACCTGCTTCTCCATCATGCAGGTTTGCACCCGCTTGCCTGGCAGCAGCTGTGCCTACATATTGCAGCAGCCACACCCCCATCCCTGCGATCTCCCCCCTTGCACAGCAACTTAGCGGCTAGCTGCTTGGGTTAAAAGTGTAGACTGGACACATGTGGCTCATCACCCCTACCGGCAACACATGGCCTACAAGGGGGACAATATACAGAGCCGCCAATGGGTGAGATCTTGTAACATGATGATCGCAAGGACACTGATGACAAAGAAGATGACAATGTAGCAATGTGAAGAGCACTTCAGCTGATCAATCCCCGCTCCCTTTCTTCAAATAGCTGGGGTGTTGAAATGGGGCAAGGATGAGAGCTCAGAAGAGTTTGGGTCGTATTTTATGGCCATTATAGGACATTCAATAGTTGGTTCTATCAGGTCAATGGAACGGATTATTGGACAGTGTGATCTATAAGCAATCAACGAGTTACCGCTTGTTTTGCATCCTCTCCCCATCATGTCCAACATCTCATCCTCTAATACACTGGTCCTGCTCAAAGACCAGCGTTGTTATCTGTGTCAGCAGACATTTCAGGGCTGTCAGCTTCTATATGAATACTCTATGCACATGAACATGTCAAAAGGCTTGAGCGTTTTGCTAACTAACACAAGCATCTTCCTGTCCCAGTACCCCAGTGCCTGTCTTGAGTGCTGTCTTACCGACTGTAGTGCTTCTATAAGCTGCTTCCCCAGCGGCTGTGGTTTTGAAGATGAAATGCAGCCATGGCTCAGTCATGGCCTCATGAGATGCTCAAGGCTGGTGATCTCTAGAAACAGAGTCCCAAGAGGGTATGGCTACAGAGAGCATAAACTCAGAGCTGGGGCGGTCTGGTCTAGCTGGATTTCTGGCACCGGCTGGGGGGCGATGATGTTGAAGGGGTGGTGAGGGCCAAGATGTGCTGGCATTATGAAATGTGCAATCGCGTCGCACGGTTCCTCCCACTGCCAGGCTGTGGCTCAGTACTTCCAGCTCCGTGAAAGAGTGAACTAAGAGATTTGCAATCTGCAAAACCAGCATCACGGAAGATGAGTATCGAAGGGAAAAGAGACAGGCTGAAAAGCTTTTTGTCTTGTGCTCATCAGGACAGATGCAAGAAGGTCAAATTTCGGAGGGAGAAAGAATTTATACCGCATGGGAAAAGGGTGCTGATTGGTTGGCATGTTGACTCTGATTGATCAAGGCTCCAACAGCTTGACCAATCAGAGCCAACTTGCCAACCAATCAGCACACTCCTCTCATGCACGATAAATTGTTGTTCCCTTTGAAATTTGGCATTCCTGCATCTGTCCTGATGAGCACAGGACAAAAAGCGTTTCAGCCTGTCTCTTTTCCCTGGGATATCACTGAAGAAGGGAAGGGTTCTTTCCACGTAAGGATTAGAATTCCGAGGCCGCTTGACCCTGTGATCTACACATTAAGAGTCAAGTTTCTTTACCTTTCTACATCCTTGAGGAACAAGCTGAAGAAGCAAAGACTTCTAAGTAGTTTTCTTATCAACACTATCACCCCCTGAACACCTTGGCTGGGAAACTGGGCAGGGCTTGAAAACGGGCAAAGGATGGCAATGGGGCATTACCCCGTGGTTGCTGCTTCATTCACTGCCTGCGAAGTTAAACGATTGTAACATGCAACCAGTGTTAAGCCCGCTGCTGAGTGGCTGCATGCCCAAGCAAGGGGCTCAAAATCGTGAGAGGCTAGCACCAGCTAAAGCCAGCCTGTGCGGCTTAAAGCCAATTGGCACCTCTTAAAAGGGAAGGCGCATTGGGCTGAAGCAGGAGCCGTAAGTTATTCTAAAAGCGGTTTTGACGCGGGGAACACTCAATAATGGCACAACGTGGAGAGTGTGGGCCTCCGAGATTTTCCAACACTGCGCTACAGGTGGAGAGGAGGTGAGATGCCATCTACCTGGGGTGGCGGGGGGGCCGGGGGTGCGGTACAGAATGCACTCCAGGCGTGGTTTGGTTTATAAAGTCAGACTTGAATGTTTATTTCTTGACGGCTTTTATCTTACCTTGTGGCCGAACAGACTCTGCGATCGCCAGTAACAGAGGAAATGGGACTCTTGGTGGGCTGGAGGCTGGGGCTGCATTTACTGGTGACGGACGAGTCGATTGTGGACAGCCGGCACAGAAAGGGGTTGTGCCCTTTGCCTCCTCCCTTCCACCTCTTCCTCCTCTTCCTTTTCAGTTGGTCGCCGTAGAGCTGGTGATACGGGCTCTGCCCACATGGTGGCGAGGACGTGCAGCATGCAGCAGACCACCGACAGACTTGACACCCACTCTGCTGAGTGCTGCAGGCCTCCTCCAGACTGGTCCAGGGAGCATTGTTGAAACACCCCAATGGTCTGCTCTGATGTATTTCATGTGATAGCGTGGATCTTACTGCAGACGTGCTGCACAAGGACAGGGCACCAATGAGCCGTGCGGTCAGCGGATGACCCTTGTTGCTCAGCAGCCACCCTCTGGCTGGTCCTGGTGGCTCAAAAGCAGACGGAACAGTGGACAACTGCAGAATGAAGACATTGTGGATGCTGCCAAGGAGGCCAGGCACTGACCTGCTTGACAGGCTGCGTATGGTTGCACTCCAGCCGGATGTTGAGGGAGTGGGATCCCTTTTGGTTGAGATACATCTCAATGCAGCCTCTGCAAAGCGATGTGCATGCTGCCATTGGAAATCTGCACCGCGGGGGAGCCTGTAACCTTCACAAGGCCGAGTGCTCACTTCACGATTCTCTCTGGCAAAAAAAAATGTAAGGTATTCAGCCTTCAGAATGAAAAGCCTCACTGATTTCCCTTATGCAACACTGGATGGAAAACTTGATGCTGTTGCAAATATCACCTGCTCCAGCCTGAAAGGAGCCAGACAGCTTATGACCATGGTGACATTCACAGCTACTGACAATGCCACCCTTGCCCTGCTCTCAGTTTGCAGTTGTGGGCTGTAGCAGGTGGCAGATTTCAATGAAGATATCCTTTGTGAATTACAGACACCGACGCCTGTTCCTCAATGAGTTTGAGGTAGGAAGATTGTTCCCTGCATGACCTTCAGCTGAGATCGCTTCTCCACATCCTCCTCCCTCTTCCAGCAGCTCGTCCTGCTCTGCGGCACCTCTGTTTGCTCTCCCTGTCATGCTGTGAACCATGTCTGGAGGCAAATGGTTCGTGCAGAATCCTTGAGGTCAGGGCAAAGTCTTTTATGGTGTGCCACACCACTCCCTGCAGATGTCAGCAACTTTAACAACCCTGGAAACTAGCAAACACTTCCACAATCGCAGGAACAGCCAAGAGAAATCAACCAGCAACCAACCTGTAGGTAAGTGATGATCCCGTTAAATAGTGCTGGTGCAGGGATCCTTCCTCCTGCTGAACATACGGTTTTGTGTGAGTGTGGGACATTGCATTAGCTGAAACATCTGGTTCACAAATGGCAGTGCTCTTGTCAAATCAGCATGACGCACTGACTGACATTGTGATCTGCTTACTCTGCGTACCTCCGCAGATTCACTGCATGCTGAGAGGTGGTGGCATGGTGGTATTGTCACTGGACTAGTATCCCAGAAACCCAGGGTAATGCTCTGCGGAACCTGGGTTCAAATCCCACCTCGGCAGGTGGTGGGGAAATCTGGAATTAAAAGTCTGATGGTAACCATGAAATCGATAGTCGCAAAAACCGATCTGGTTCACTAATGCCCTTTAGGGAAGGAAATCTGCCGTCCTTACCCTGGTTTGGCCTACATGTGACTCCAGAACCACAGAACTGTGGTTGACTCTTAAATGCCCTCTGAACAAGGGCAATTAGGGATGGGCCATAAATGCCGGCCTAGCCAGTGATGCCCACATCCCATGAATGCATTAAAAAAAAAACGACCCTCACCAAATTGGCAGCTGGTGTGGCTCACACTGCGAATGTCTGTAGGTGCACGGTGGGCTCCACTTTAGAGGCAAATCTCCAACTATGGCCCTAAAAAAGCTGAGCACTAAAGAACCTAGCTTTGCAGCATTGCTGAATGAGCGAGCATCCAACTTAGCTCCAGCACTGAGTGATTATCTCAACGTGTGCATCTGCCAGGCAGTTTTGAGATTCGTCCACTCTCCATTCCTGGTAGTTACAAAAGCTAAGTCCCAGAAGAAAGGGTAGCAATCTCTTTAATTAGGCTAAGAAAGCCAATGCGCGCTCTACACAGAACAGAAAGATTGTTAGTCTAAAGTCTCATTAGGGGAATTTACTGGTCTCTCAATGAGTTTACAGACGCTGAAATGATGACAGCTGCTGACATTATCTACACTTACTCACTGTTGGAAAATCAGTTCCCTCAGTTCTTGCTATTCATTTTATTTTAAATTCACAGCTCACCCGCTCTTCTTTTGCTGCAGCCATCTCTGCTTTTCCCCTCGCCTTCCCTGACCTTTCTGTCACCTTCCTCAATCCTCTTATTTTCTCTCTCGGACCCCTCGTCCTCTCCCCTCCCAGGTATTTGCCCAACGAGCCATCTCCCAACATCTCTGATGAAACAGGCGACTGATTAACCTTTGGCCTCCTTCGCCTGTACTGGAATAACGAGTGGCCCTCATTCAAATATTGTTCTTCTCAAACAAAGCCTCACTTAAACATTTTTACCAGCTAATTAGTTTGTGTGAATTACTGCTGCTATGCACATCTGGGCCAATTAATGTTTCTGTGTAGGAACTGATGCCTGGCTCAATCTGCCTGGGCAACAGTACATCTTATGGTGGCAGAATTAGGAAGAAAATCAAAGCGTTAGATCATGCTTGCTGTGGGTTTGTTTTCCCAAATTGCTGAACATCTGTCATCACCCAAATCGAAGCATTTCAATAACAATCTATTGCATACAGCAATCGCAGAATTTAAATGGCACAGAAGGAGGCCATTCGGCCCATCGTGCCTGCACCAGCTCTCCAAATGAGCATCATGACCTCGTGCCATTGCCCTGCCTTTTCCCCGTAACCCCTGTCACGTTGTTTCTATTCAAGTAATCATCCGATGCCCTCTTGAATGCCTCGATTGTACCTGCCTCCGCCACACTTCCAGGCAGCGCATTCCAGACCCGAACCACTCGCTGTGTGAAAAAGTTTTTATCACACGTCACATTTGCCTCTTTTGCCAATCACTTTAAACCTGTGCCCTCTCGGTCTTGATCCTTTTACGAGCGGGGAACCCTGTCTACTCTGTCCAGCCCCCTGATGGCTTTGAACATCTCTGTCAAATCCCCTCTTAGCCTTCTTCTCTCCGAGGAGAACAGTCCCAACCTCTCCCATCGATCTCGGCAACTGAAGTCTCTCATCCCTGGAATGTCCATAGACCCATACAGGTCCCTTCCCCTGCTCCGAGGGGGCGGGGGGAGCGATTACATTCCCTGATTGCCTGGAGACTAGGTGCAGAGGAATGCACACACCCCTACCGGAGACTAACAGCAAAATACTGCGGATGCTGGAAATCTGAAATAAACACAGAAAACGTGGGAAAATCTCAACAGGCATGGCATCATCTGTGGAGAGAGAAAAGAACAGAGTTATCCTTTCAGGTCATGAGCTTTTTTTTCTTAGAAAGCTCTTACATTCCTAACTTTTCCCAGTTATGAAGAAAGGTCACTGACCTGCAGCATTAACTCTTGTTTCTCTCTCCACAGAGGCGGCCAGACTGGTAGAGTATTTGCAGCATGTCCTGTGTTTATTCCCAATGGGGGAGTCTGTCTGCTCTAGCGCACATCCATTTAACTGGATACGGTGTTGAGTCATTCTCTGCTCCCCTCCCCTCCGACAGCTATATTCACACTATCCAATGCAGGAAAATTTGCCCCGGTCCAAATTTCCTGGTTTTCATGTGCATGCTCAAAGGAACACTAAGGTTTATTGGCAGCTCTTTCTTGGAGCTTGCCGACACCAGAACTGAGGATAAACTTATCAGGAAAGTCAGAATAGGCTGAGGCTCATTCCTGTAGAAAAGAGGAGACTGAGCAGTCACCTGATAGAGGTCTTTAAGATTATGAAGAGATTTGGTAAGTTAGAAGTAGAGAGGATGTTTGCACTTTTTGGAGTGATGAAGACTGGGTTTCTCCAATATAGGATAGTCACTAATAAATCCAATAAGGCAGTCAACAGAAACTTCTTTACCTAGAGAGTGGCTAGAATGTGGAACCTGCTACCACAAGGCATAGTTGAGACAAATTGCCATGTGTTCCTGTTGTCTCTTGGTTCCCAGATGTTGGTAATAATCAGATTCAAGCTTGGAAAGATCAGAACTTTAAAAAAAATTCTTTTCATGTGGGCATCGCTGGCAAGGCGAGCATTTGTTGCCCACCCCTAATTGCCCTTCAACTGACCTTTCTAGGTCATTTCAGAGGGCAGTTAAGAGGCAATCGCATTGTTGTGTGTCTGGGGTCACATGTAGGCCAGACCAGGTAAGGACGGCAAATTTCCTTCCCTAAGGGACATTAGTGAAACAGATGGGGCTTATGACAATCGATGGTAGTTTCATGGTCACCATTACTGAGACTAGCTTTACATTCCAGATTTATTAACTGTATTCAAATTCCATGGTGCCCCCTAATTCTGGACTCACCCAAAAGAGGAAACATCCTTTCCATGTCCAACTTGTCAAGACCATTCAGGACCTTATATTGTTGAACCAAGTCAGCCCTCACCCTTCTAAACTCCAGTGGAAACAAGCCCTGTCTGTCTAACCTATCCTCATAAGACAACCCGCTCATTCCAGCTATCAATCTAGTAACCCTCCTCTGAATCACCTCCAATGTATTTACATCCTTTCTTAAATAAGGAGACCAAAATTGCACACAGTACTTGAGATGCAGTCTCACAAATGCTCTGTATAACTGAAGCATAACATCCTCAATTTTATAAAAACTAAATACTGTGGATGCTGGAAATCCAAAACAAAAATAGAATTACCTGGAAAAACTCAGCAGGTCTGGCAGCATCGGCGGAGAAGAGTTGTCGTTTCGAGTCCTCATGACCCTTCAACAGAACTGAATAATATTAGGAGAGGGGTGAAATATAAGCTGGTTTAAGGTGGGGGGGAGGGGGGGAGAGAGAAGAAGGGGGCGGGGTGGTTGTAGGGACAAGCAAGCAGTGATAGGAGCAGATAATCAAAAGATGTCACAGACAAAGGAACAAAGAGGTGTTGAAGGTGGTGATATTACCTAAACGAATGTGCTAATTAAGAATGGATGGCAGGACACACAAGGTACAGCTCTAGTGGGGGTGGGGTGGAAAGACTAACAGGGCATAAAAGGTATAGATTTAAAAATAATGGAAATAGGTGGGAAAAGAAAAATCTATATAAATTATTGGAAAAAACAAAAGGAAGGGGGAAGAAACGTAAAGGGGGTGGGGATGGAGGAGGGAGTTCAAGATCTAAAGTTGTGGAATTCAATATTCAGTCTGGAAGGCTGTAAAGTGCCTAGTCAGTAGATGAGGTGCTGTTCCTCCAGTTTGCGTTGGGCTTCACTGGAACAATGCAGCAAACCAAGTACAGACATGTGGGCAAGAGAGCAGGGTGGAGTGTTAAAATTGCAAGCGACAGGGAGGTTTGGGTCTTTCTTGCGGACAGACCGCAGGTGTTCTGCAAAGCGGTCGCCCAGTTTGCGTTTGGTCTCTCCAATGTAGAGGAGACCGCATTGGGAGCAACGAATGCAGTAGACTAAGTTGGGGGAAATGCAAGTGAAAGGCTGCTTCACTTGAAAGGAGTGTTTGGGCCCTTGAACGGTGAGGAGAGAGGAAGTGAAGGGGCAGGTGTTGCATCTTTTGCGTTTGCATGGGGAGGTGCCGTAGGTGGGGGTTGAGGAGTAGGGGGTGATGGAGGAGTGGACCAGGGTGTCCGGGAGGGAATGATCCCTATGGAATGCCACCAGGGTGGGTGAAGGGAAGATGTGTTTGGTGGTGGCATCATGTTGGAGTTGGCGGAAATGGCGGAGGATGATCCTTTGAATGCGGAGGCTGGTGGGGTGATAAGTGAGGACAAGGGGGACCCTATCATGTTTCTGGGAGGAGAAGGCATGAAGGCGGATACACGGGAGATGGGCCGGACACGGTTGAGGGCCCTGTCAACGACCGTGGGTGGAAAACCTCGGTTAAGGAAGAAGGAGGACATGTCAGAGGAACTGGTTTTGAAGGTAGCATCATCAGAACAGATGCGATGGAGGTGAAGGAACTGAGAGAATGGGATGGAGTCCTTACAGGAAGCGGGGTCTGAGGAGCTGTAGTCGAGGTAGCTGTGGGAGTCGGTAGGCTTGTAATGGATATTGGTGGACAGTCTATCATCAGAAATTGAGACAGAGAGGTCAAGGAAGGGAAGGGAAGTGTCAGAGATGGACCATGTGAAAATGATGGAGGGGTGGAGATTGGAAGCAAAATTAATAAATTTTTCCAGGTCTAGATGAGAGCATGAAGCAGCACCGAAGTAATCATCGATGTACCGGAGAAAGAGTTGTAGGAGGGGGCCGGAGTAGGACTGGAACAAGGAATGTTCCACATACCCCATAAAGAGACAGGCATAGCTGGGGCCCATGCGGGTACCCATAGCCACACCTTTTATTTGGAGGAAGTGAGAGGAGTTAAAGGAGAAATTGTTCGGTGTGAGAACAAGTTCAGCCATACGGAGGAGAGTAGTGGTGGATGGGGATTGTTTGGGCCTCTGTTCGAGGAAGAAGCTAAGGGCCCTCAGACCATCCTGGTGGGGGATGGAGGTGTAGAGGGATTGGACGTCCATGGTGAAGAGGAGGCGGTTGGGGCCAGGGAACTGGAAATTGTCGATGTGACGTAAGGTGTCAGAGGAATCACGGATGTAGGTGGGAAGGGACTGGACAAGGGGAGAGAGAAGGGAGTCAAGATAACGAGAAATGAGTTCCGTGGGGCAGGAACAGGCTGACATGATCGGTCTGCCAGGACAGTTCTGTTTGTGGATTTTGGGTAGGAGGTAGAAGCGGGCCGTCCGATGTTGGGCGACTATCAGGTTGGAAGCTGTGGGAGGAAGATCTCCAGAGGAGATGAGGTCAGTGACAGTCCTGGAAACAATGGCTTGATGTTCAATGGTGGGGTCATGGTCCAGGGAGAGGTAGGAGGAAGTGTCTGCGAGTTGACGCTCAGCCTCCGTGAGGTAGAGGTCAGTGCGCCAGTTTTCCTCAATTTTATGTTCAATTCCTCTCGTAATAAAGGATAGCATTCCATTAGCCTCTTGGTTAAATGCTGTACCTGCATACTAACTTTTTGTGACTCGTGCACGAGAACACCTAGATCCCTCTGCACCTCGGGATTCTGCAGTCGTTCTCCTGACTTTGATCCAGGTCTCTTATACACCATATTGAAGAAACATCTGTTGGTCTCAGTCTTGAAATGTTGGGATGACCACCCAGCGCCCACAAGCCTTTCAGGGAAAAGAAGTCCACATTTCCACATAGCGTTCTGTGAAAAAAAACCCTTCCTGCTTTCACTCCTGGATGGACTAACTGTAATTTTAAGGCTCTACCCCTTTGTTCTGGATTTGGGTAAACTTTTAGCTTCAATACTGACTCTTACCTTAGGTGTGTTGACTGTACTTTCTTCACCACACAAGTGGCATGTTTGCCTTTTGCGTGGGTTCTGTACTCTGCTGAAAACGTCTTTGAAAGCTTGTAGGTTTGCTCATTAATAGCTCAGTTTGCTATGAGCAATGTGTTTATAAAAAAAATCTTTCCACATCTTCAATGCAGAGTTCCCTGAAAGGCACGTTCATTAGGCGATATCTCTTACTCTGTTCATCACAGAAACTCTGCTGGTTCCCTCCGGTGCCTTAACACCAACTTGTAATGGGAGAAATGAACAGAATGCAGGAAGGCAATAAATTTTGAGTAATTTCCATGTTATCCACTGTGTTGCAAGCAGTTAACAAGCAATGTGAATGCCACATCCGTGCCTTAACATAAGTTATCAATACAAGGCCAGACTTTCATGTTGTGCATGAACCCTGGTTGTGTTTCCTGAATCAGTGTAATTAGAGTAAGACAAGTGAGCTCCAGGAATTGGAAAGCAATTCCGACAGGGCGACAGTGGAGGGGAGGGGAAGCTGATCTTCCCATGCTGCTGTAAGGCTTCTGACACATATAAGTGTGGAAGCAATTAGCCAACTTCGTAACCCAAGAAGCCTGGAAGAAATCGAGTGTGCTACCCGATGATAGCAAAGGTCCATCTTGAAGAAACGAAACCAAAGATGGAGGTTTCTCTTTGTTAATGTCTTGTTAATGACATTGTTAAGGTTTGTTAATGTCAATTACATTGTTAAGGTGAAGAGAAACAGGTGATGGGTATTAATTATCTTTGAGCGCATATAAATAGGGGATGCTACATGGAAATGTGGAATTCTCTCCCCCAAGCACCCTGTGGGTGCTGAATGTTAACTGAACGTTTCAAGGCTGAGACCAACAGATGCTTGTTCAATATTGTATATAAGATATCTGGACCGAAGGGAGGAGAACAGCAGTGGGTTTTAGGTGTTCTCATGCATGAGTCATAAAAAGTTGGTATGCAGGTAGAGTATTTAACCAAGGAGGTTAATGGAATGCCCTGAAGTAGTGTCATATGGACTTGAAAACGTTAACTCTGTTTCTTGCTCCACAGATGCTGCCAGACCTGCTGAGTTTTACCAGCATCTTCTGTTTTTATTTCAGGTTTCCAGCATCTGCAGGATTTTTACTTTTATCTGTAAATAGGGGATTGGTGGCCACCAACAGGTCCAGGTAGCGGGTGGTTGAGGGGGGGTCGTTGAACCTGACTCTCTGTCCCTCTACTGCCACTTTGTTCATGGCTTGGTGACCCTGGAGAGGGAACACACGGTATCCACCAGTGTACTAGTGGCCTTCCGCGATCGGAGGGCACCGCGGGGGCTGGAGTGCATCATAACCCACCCCCCCACCCCAACGGTAACGCTATTTTGTCTCCTTTCACATTTTTGTTTTAGTTACAGTGACACACCCGGGGCTGTTTACCCCTCTCATTTATTAATTTTTAGTTTAATTTATTGATTTTGCTTTTACAAAGATTATTGGAGATTGGTGGCCATCAATAGGTCCAGGTAGTGGGTGGTTGAGGGGGGGTCACCCGACCTGACTGTCTGCCCCTCTACCCCAGCTATGTTTGTGGCCAGGTGGCCCTGGAGTGGGAGCACGCGGTGTCCACCGGTACACTTGACGCCTTCCGCGACTGGTGGGCACCGCGGGGGCTGGGGTGCATCATCAGCCCCGGGAATGATATTTTTGTTTTAGTTAGTTAAGTTTCCTTTGACATTTTGATTTTTGTTACAGTGCTCCATCAGGGGCTGTCATCCCCTCTCATTTATTGATTTTTGTTTAAATTGTTGATTTTTTTTTTAACTAAAAGAGTTTAAATAGGGGATAGCTGGGACACTGGGTTGAGAGGAGAGCTGTGCGACTGAACAGGTCAATAAGCTCTCTTGATAGAGAAAAGGTCTGCGTTTTGATAATAGGCTTCACCAATTGGCTTGGATCCTATTAACACTCTTCACCATTGAGGGCCACTGAAACTTGCTCCTTACCCCTTCCAAGAACAGCAGTCCAATTGGAAGGGGGGGGGGGAAATTGGCATGAATTTGATGGACTGAATGGCCATAATGACTCTATGACTCTATGGGCTGAATTTTATGCATATGTCCAACCCGATCGGGCGTGAGATTGCGCGAGATGATGGCAAGCAAGCGTCTCGACCCCATCCCGCGCTCACGTGATATTTTGGTCGTGGGGGGGGTGTGCCCGCCGACAATTAAGAGGATATTTAAGCCCATTAACGATGCAATTGTCTGTCATTTTGCGTAGCCCGTCCAACCTTGCAGTTGGCGGACGGGCGAATCGGCCAGGCGGCCTTTGCATTTTTCATCAAACCCCACCCATGGCGGGGGGGTGGGGGGGTGAGATTTCCGTGATGAAATGAGATATAAATACATTTCTGTGGACAGCATTTTCATTAGCTAAAATTTCAGGTGACTGATTATGATGCACCCCCTGGCCTGCCGATGGCGCCTACCTGCCTGCCGAACTGAAAATGAGTTTGACTCCAGTGTGAATGCTTCCCCCACAAGACCATGCAAATGGATGCACTGCAGAAAAAAAAATTGAATGACATTTCTTGTCAGCCAAGGTAACCCAGAAGGGAAAAAACAGTTCGGACCAGTATTCTTATTTCCCAGTTTTTACTGGTGTTCCATTTTAAGGTGTGCAAGACCAGCTCGGACCAGTACTCTTATTTCCTAGTTTCTACTGCTTTTTCTCCTTCTGGGAGAATAACCACCGTCACCCCAAACTGATCCAGTGAACTATGGCACTTACAATTATCTTCCCCTCATATGGGGCAGAATTTTACGGCCCTGTTTCGGTGGGGACGGGGCTGTAAAATGCTGCGGGCCCACTATAAACCCCATTAACTACAGTGGGAATGTAAAATCCCGCTGTCGTAAAATTCTGCCCATGGTCTTGAGGCACTTAAAATTTAACCTTAATGCATATGATGTTTGTGGTATAATGGAGTATGCTGGGTGAAGCCTCATAAAGGGTTAATGGTAATAGTCTGTTGTATCATAGAAAGGAGTGACATACACTCATCTGACGAGAGACTCCGGGACAGTCTAAAGTGAAAGTAAAAGGAAAGCGAGCTTGCTTCAGAGCTTGTAAGAGTGTTATTCATAATTTGTAAATATGTTAAAAGAAATGCTAGAGTCTTTATAGTTAGCATTCTTCAGGAACCATTGAAACTACTCCAGTCCAATAACATAATGCTGAGTGGCACTCTTTGTACCTTTAGCCTTCACCTAACAGAATTCCTTCACTCACGTCCTTGAATGCCTTTATTGTAATAGAATTTTCCCATCCACCGCAATTGACTGTTGCATGCACAGGTCACAGGTCCCTTGTTGGATACATGTGTCTTGCTGCATGTCATCTTTACAGTTGCAACTTCAAAGGTGAAGAGTGCTCATCGCAACTGGGGGAGAGATCTATCAGAGATGATGAACTTCCAAACTCCGGACCTCTTACCCGGCATGAAGAAGTCCTATTAAAGAGGATGCAGAAAACCTGTATAAATCCATTTTTAATCATGTATTAAAATTTCAAATGAGATGATGAAGAGTGGCTTTGCAAACAACTCGGATGCTGCTTTTTTTTGAATCTGCCAACCTCAATTTTCAGGTCTGCAGTCAAAATGTCAAAAGTGCTGGAGTGCTAATGATTTTCTGCCCTAAGATTAGATAGCTCTCCACACGCCCGATAGGCTTGATGCAATAAGGTATTTATGAACCCGAGCTTGTCTGGTTTGAAAGCCGGCAGCTGAGGAATGATCATTTTGAAGGATAGATGGCACCAAATTATATTTAAGAAGTGACACCGAGCACAACATCACGGAAAGCCATGACAGTGGGACAAAAGAGACATGACTTCAAATGAGTGAAAGGAAAGCCTGGGGCTGACAGCAGGGAAGTAGGCTTTCAAATAATGATCAATATTTTGAATAAACGTAAAGGCAGATTAAAAAAGACACCCTTTAGCTTTGCTCTGTTCAATAGGCAAATGGATGTTGCGAAATAGAGCAGGTTGCTTTCCCTTTCTGGGTCAATGAACTATGGTGGGCTGATTGGGCTTCCTATCTTCTAGTGACATCCGGTACTGGATTAAAGCACACCCACCATTCTTGTCCAATTGACCCAATGTTTACAGGTTATCGAAACATAAGATCATACAAAATGGGAACAGGAATAGGCTAAAAGCAAAAAAAACTGCGGATGCTGGAAATCCAAAATAAAAATAAAAATAAAAATAGTTTTTTGCTCTTATCAACAGGAATAGGCCATTTGGCCCCTCAAGCCTGTTCTGCCATTCATTAAGATCATGGCTGATCTGATTGTGTCTTTCCTGCATGTTCCCCATAACCCTTGACTCCTTTGTAGATCTGATTAACTCAGTCTTGAAAATATTCTATGACCTAGTCACCACTGCTCTCTGTGGGACAGAATTCCAAAGAATAATGACCCTTGAGAGAGAAAAACAATTCTCCTCATCTCTGCCTTAAATGAGAGATCCCTTATTTTTAAACTGTGCCCCCTAGTTCTAGATTCCCCCAAGAGGGAAAACATCCTCTCAGCATCTAACCTGTCAAGCCTTCTCAGAATCTTATATGTTTCAATAGGATCACCTCTCATTCTTCTAATCTCCAGTGAGTATAGGCCTAATCTGCTCAACCTTTCCTCATATGAAAACCCCTTCATCCCAGGAATCCTAGTGAACCTTCTCTGAACTTCCAATGCAAGAATATCCCTCCTTAAGTAAGAAGACCAAAACTGCATACAATACTCTAGGTGCTCACCAATGCCCTTTACAGTTGGAGCAAGACTTCCCTACTTTTATACTCCATCCCTCCTGCAAGAAAGGAAGTTAACAAATAAGGAGTTAGTTTTACTGTTTAAAAACTCACTCAGGTAAAAGTATAAGACTTGTTAAACAGGTCAAACCATGCTCTGAATCCCATGACATAAACACACACATACACACACACGCTCACATACTAACATGCAATGCAGAACAAGTTACAGGGTGGAGGAGTGGAATTGATAAAAGTTAAAGTCCATAAGAAGAAAAGAGAAATATATGTTTTGATGGTCCTATGGTGGTCTCTCCAGTACTCCGGCCGATGTAAGCCGATTGTTTTTTTTTCCCTGAAGACAGTATCTTTTAAACAGTAATCCATCTTTTTCCAAACTGGGTGCTATGACACTTGGAATTCCTTCTGATTAAAGTTCTCTATCTCTCTGATGTGTTCCAAAATGTAACACAGATAGGGCCCCGAACTTGAGAATAGCAAGGAGAGAGTGAGGTGATGTTACATTCTGTGGTCTTCTTCTGTTATGTTCTGCAGACCTCACTTTTGCTGTAACAAACAGGCCAAGCTTATAACCATGTGGGATTTCGACCATCTGACAGCTGCTTATCGGCACACAATGGAGGGCAATCCATATTGGTCCCTCATTGTCAAAGCTATCAAGAGGCCATTGAAACAGACAGGAGGTCGTTAGCACTCTCCTTGCACAATGAGTTTCATCAGTCCTTCTTTCTTCCTAGAAGTGTCTGGAGTCGTGAAGTGTGGTAGCATATTTCCCTTATGTTTTGCAGAGGGTTCAGACAATGGCAAGTGTGAAGTCCGTCAGGTGAACTGCCTAGCCATGTACCCTGGTAATCCATGTTCAGAGGCTCTAGAAACTTGGGTGAATTTGTAGGTCAGATGACTTCTGCAGCCATCAAGCCTTTGCAGTTCTAGCTGTTTCTCTTCCTTTAAAAAAAAAATCCAAGACATTACATCAGCTAATGAAACTAATGATTATTATTTCACATTGCACACCACACATTGTCGTGACAATGGATGACAATATAACACTTGTTGACCAGCCTAACCTTCCACAAGCATTACCGAGGGATGGAAACAGATCAAGACAAATTGTACATTTGAACAGGGAATACTTTGCCCAGCTGAGTGAATGAGTGGATGCTGAGAGGGAGATGACGACAGGGCAATCAATGAATGTAGTGATGGACGACTACAACACCAGTAAATGCAAGCACATCTCACGGCCAGGGAGGTAAAGATTAAAAGGGAAAGTAGAAGGTGAGCTGTGGGCTGTGGGAGGTGGTGGTGATTGTGGTGGTTGTAACTGTCAATATACAAGTAAAAATTGGCCATATACATGAAGGCAATGAATGATCCCTAAATATAATCCAGTCATATTCCCATTTATGTATGACAAATTCAATATTCCCCCAGATCTCCTGGCATTAATGACTTCAAATGACAGCAGAAATAGAAACATGTCACAGCGACAGGGAGAAAATTCAGGACCTTATATTTATTACAAACAGAACAGACACGTTGAGGTGAATTTTTTTGGCTGTAATTCAATCCTGGAGCTGAAATGATGAACATAAACATCTTCACTGTTATGCTTTATTACAGAATCAGAGCTATGCAATTAGATTCCAACCTTGCAATTTATTCAGTGGCCGCTGTTATTTTTCTTCCATTTTATTCCTGTGGTGTTTAACTTCTGCTACTTATTTCTTTGGCAAAAGCCTGTTCAGCATTTCTGTATTTGACAGGGCTCAGTTGGTAGTGCTCTCACCTCGGATAACTAGAAGGCTGGTGGGAGGGAAGTTGAAGACCCCACTCTAGGGAATTGAGCACATAATCCAGGCTGATGCTTCAGAGCAGTACTGAGGAAGTGCCGCACTGTTGGAGGTGCTGTCTTGCTGATGAGCCAGCTGCCCTCTCAGGAGCAAAATATCCATGGCGTGTTTTCAAAGAAGGGCAGGGGAGTTCTCCCTGGTATCCTGGCTAATATTTATCCCTCAGTCAACACCATTAAAACAGATTATCGCATTACTGATTGCAGGAATCTGCAGTGCACAATTTGGCACAAACATCATCGCATTGACTACACTTTAAAAGTAATTTATGGGGCTACAAAGCACTTTGAGGTGTCTTGAAGTCCTCTAAGGCTCTATAAAAATGCAAGTTTTAAGCACGCTGGGCAAAATTATGCCCTTGTGGGCAAGTGTTCCCCGCCTGATTCAAAGCCATGGGAGCTGTTTATCAAGTGCTCAAGCAAAGTTTGAAAAGAGGAAGTTTCGTATAGGAATTGGCAGTTGTCAGTGACACCATTTTACACAGATTTCATGGCGACCGAGAAAGCCAGGAAGCGTGATTTGATATTACTTTGGCCAGAGGGTCAAGAAATAGTTCGAGAAAGTTCTGCATCAGAGAAGAAGAATTCAACATCCTTTTGGAGCTATTTTCTTTATTTGTCAATCAGAGGAAAGTACAGGAGCAGACTTAATTGGCCTAAATCTTTCACATCCCATTACAATTTAAAAGTGATGGATCTCTGTGAGATTTGGGCATTTGTTATGTTTTAAGGGAGAGACCAGCACATATTGGGCCCCCTCTTATTTAGATGTCTCAGACTGGTGCTCCCATCTGGCCCATTGGGAGAATCTGGTTTGATAACGCTTATCACGGTCGAATGTAATCCTTTATGATCAGTAATGCAATATGATAGTTAAAGGCTTGTTGGCAAAGGCATCATTCTTTCAGTAATTAAAAAATAATTCACATTAGATCAAATGTAAAGTGGTTATCCCTTCAAGCTCCATTCATAAGAACATAAGAAATAGGAGCAGGAGTGGACCACAAGGCCCATCGAGCCTGCTCCACCATTCAAAACGATCATGGCTGACCTTGGGCTTCAACTCCACTTTCCTGCCAGTTCCCTGTATCCCTTAATTCCCTGAGAGGCCACAAATCTGTCTATCCCAGCCTCAAATGTATTCAACAATGGAGCATCCACAACCCTCTGGGGTAGAGAATTGCAAAGATTCATAACCCTCTGAGTGAAGAAATTTCTCCTCACCTCTGTCCTAAATGATCAACCCCCTATCCTGAGACTGGGCCCTCGTGTTTTAGATTCCCCGACCAATGGAAACAACCCTTCAGTGTCCACCCTATCAAGCCCCATCAGAATTTTGTAGGTTACAATGAGATCGTCTCTCATCCTTCTAAACTCCAGAGAATATAAGCTCAATTTACTCAGCCCCTCATTGTAGGACAACCCCTTCATCCCAGGGACCAATTTAGGATACCAGTGCATGAATTTAAAGGACATTTTATGTTCTAAGCTGTGTTCATAATGACACTTTGTAAAAGATATTTTTCTTTAAGTTGATATGCACAACACAATACGCCTCTTGGAGAAAATATTTCTTGCATCATGAAGCTAACATGCGAGTAAAAATGCTAATTAGATCTAATTTAGATATGCAAATTGTGTTAATTAAAAGTGGACTTTCATCTGTAACCAAAATACAATTTCCTGTCTATAAGAAGCTTAAGTTGGTGTATTTATTATCCTGTTAGGGATAACATGAAAGAGTTGTTTTAATTGCGATTCGTTTACATAGGCAAATTAGCCAAATTACAGATATCTCTGGTAACCCAATTATGGTACCTGCTGCTTCACAGCCCCACCCCAATTTTTCTTCATATAAAAAGCCAGCGAGTAAAAAGATCACAGCTTCTGTCCTCATCAGCACAGGATTAAGAGAGGACTGAATCAGTTCATGACCTTTAGTAAAGCTGTTTATCTATACCTGTTGGTTAAAAGCTCAACTGGGCTTGGCTGTGCTTCCCTCTGCTGCCAATCTTACTTCACCGTCGGTGAATCGGCTACTCCCCTGGGGTGGGATAGAATTCAGGTCATCTGCCTGTTATATCCACTGCCCATCTTTCCTCTCTACTGCTTCTGGTCAGTTACTATTAGTTTTCCAACCCCTCTGAAGTTGAAAGTTGCCCCCTAGCGTTCAGGCCCAAATGTGAAGGAAGGATGTCCGGTTGGATGAATATTAAAGGATCAGTCAAGCCAGTTAAGTACTTCCAGTCCTATCTAAAAGGGGAGAAAGGAGACAAAGTTTGAGGTAGGAGGAAGCTGGTATTTGACTTCTCTATGGCTAGTGATCGAAATAGCTAATTATTTCCTTAAGTAAATCCAGGCCCCTTGATGGTGGTCCATTCCAGCTGTAGCATTAGTGTCATAAACCAAGAAATTTGTAGAGTGACTTGACCAAGATGTAGCTTGACCCTATCAATGATGCTTGGGATTGTCACATTGCTGAATGTGAAAGAGAGGTACACTTCCTCAGAGTGTCTCTCATTCTACTGCCATACCTTTGGGGCAGAAACCCCCTCATACATATAAACAGCGTTCCATCAGACGTCCATCAAAGTTATGGCAGCAGAATGAGAGAGGCCCTGAGGAAAAGGTTCTTACTGAGCAATAACTTTTAGAGCAAGTGCAAGGAGTTACCATCTTAACTGTACTAGATTTCCATCAAAATTCCCTCCCAAGCATCTCCTGCTGGACAATCCAAACAATGTCCCTGTGGAGATAAGGACATTGGAGTAGAACTTTGATGCCCAAAATGAGTGAAATCGGGACAGCCACTAGGTATATGCCCCAGTCTGATACTCTGTTCTGTTAAGTCAATGGCACTATGTAATGGACGGCTGATGTACACCCAGGCTCACTCAGTCTTGTCTGCTATAGCATTGGTCATAGGATCATAGAAAGTTGTGGCAAGGAAGGAGGCCATTCAGCCCATTGTGTCTGTGCCAGCTCAAAAAAGAGCGACACAGCCTAATCCCACTTTGCTAGTCCATAGCCCTGTAGGTTGCAGCACTTGAAGTGCATAGCCAAGTGTTAAATGTGATGAAGGTTTCTGCCACTACCACCCTTTCAGGAAGTGAGTTCCAGACCCCCACCATCCTCTGAAAGCAAATTCTCCTCAACTCCCCTCTAATCCTTCGACCAATTGCTTCAAGCCCATGCCTCCTGTCTATTCACGTCTCTACTAATAGAAATAGATGATTCCCATCCACTCTGTTTAGGCTCCTCATAATTTTATACACCTCAATTAAATCTCCCGGCAGCCTCCTCTGTTCTAAGGACTGGCTTCTATTGAAATTTTGCAAAGAACTGGAACTTTCCTCAACCTTAATAAATAAGACGAAACTCTCTCCTTCACTAAGCCAATCTAAAGCAAAGGAATCAAGCACAGAAAATGCTGGTAAAACTCAGCAGGCATGAAAGCGTCTGTGGAGAGAGAAACAGAGTTGACATTTCAAGTCCGCACGTCAACTCTGTTTCCCTTTCCAAGGATGCTGCCAGACATGCTGAGTTTTTCCAGCATTTTCTGTGCTTTTTTTTCTCCAGATTTCCAGATTTCCGGCATCCACAGTAAGAGTCATTTTCTGTATGACTCTTCTTCAGAGTGACTCTAACTTGACCCCATGACAGTAGTCATACAGACTCGAAACGTTAACTCTGTTATTTTTCTCTCCACAGATCCTCTTAGGCCTGCTGAGTTTCTCCAGCACTTTCTGTTTTTGTTTCAGATTTCCAGCATCCGCAGTATTTTGCTTTTAAAACAAAGGAAGATTTGGACTGAATTAAATTGGCCGTTCAAGTCCCCTCACAAACCAAATAGTAACCATCCTTTCAAATATAATGGTCTTACAAACATGAACCCATGCTGCTATTTTCATTATTAAACTCATAAATCTTCTTTAATATCTTCTTTATTCTCAAGGAGACAAGCACAAATGCTCACCACTATCTATCACCTCCCAACACGGTGATCTCCTGCCCAATTTGAGTCGGTAGAGGTGACTGAGAAATGGAGCTATGGTCAACTGAGAGGTCCAGGCTGCCAGGCAATCTGTTGACTACGCAAACAGATTGGTTATTTCCCAATCCGCTTGTTCAGAGAAGCAGTTTTGCCTTGTTTTCTCAAAGTGTGGGCTGGAAACTTGAGTTGATGAAGATGCAGGGCTGTCAGCTCTCCAAGGTTTGCTCTGGTGTTTCCAGGAACGAAAGAGTAATTTCCAGAACACTGCTGCCCGCAACATCTGGCAGATAAATGCCAAAAGGAAAATGTTGAAGTTCTTTTGCTATTCGAACATTTTAATTTATTAGATACATAAAATACTTGGGGATGGTGGGAAAAGCTGTTTGAATGTTTGAGATGGGGGAGGAGGGGGGATCACATGATGATGGCCGATGGAGTTGGCAATTCTATGAAAGTGGGGTGAAGGGGGAATAAACGTTTTGTCCTACTTTTATTCTTTTCCTGGGATGTGAGCATTACTGCCTTTCTAAGTTAAGACAAGACAAGACCCCTGTCTGTCCCTTCATGGTGTAATAGATCCCACGGATTTGGAAGGTGCTGTTGAAGGAGCCTTGGTGAGCGGCTGCAGTGCCTCTTGTATGGGGCTTACAATACTGCCACTGGGCATTGGTGGAGGAGGGAGCGAATGCGTAAGGTGGTGTTTGGCTGCTGATCAAGCGGGGCTGCTTTGCTCTGGGTGGTGTCAGAGCTTCTTGAGTGCTGTTGGAGCTGCAGCCATTCAGGCAAATGGAGCGTATTCCACCACCCTCCTGACTTGTGCCTCGTAGACACTCTCATCCCAGACTGCGCTGATGGAACAAGCCAGGCAATAAAACATGAGCGAGATCAGTCTTAATGTGTCAGCCATCAATTTGCCAAAGCACTTCCTTCCTGTGACAATCTCACTCTTAAGAGATCAAATCCTTGCCTGAAAGTCAAAAGGGACTTTGTTCTTTTAAATGATTAGCACGTCGCCACCTTCCTCATTACTACACGGGGGGAAAAAAAGATGAAAGAGAAAAGACTCATTTTCTCCATCCTGAAAAGTTCCTGATGGGTGAATAGTTTACGACAGCCAATGAATTCTCTCAGCTCATTTTGAAGGTTATTAATTATTTACTGGATAAACTGCAGATTAGAACTCTAATTGTACACCAGAAGCTTTGAGCCTGTCAATATTTCATGAGGAAAGTTCCGACAAAAATTAATTTATTTTGACACCTTTCTGAAGTGTTGGGAGGGAGAGGGAGCCCATTGTTAAAAGAGACAATGGCACATTGTTATTCATCACCACACTTCCCGAATCTACAACCATACGAAGGGTGGCGTGCTCCAGTGTATAGATTCTGCTCAGCCTTGTCTGGTGATGGTGGCAGTGGGGGAAGGGGTGGGGTGATGGTGCTCGGGGTGGGGGAGGTGCCGGTGAAGCCCCAATAGCCTGAGCGGCAACTGGTTCAGTGGGTAGCACCCTGTCTCCTGAGTCAGAAGGTTTAAGTCTCCCACCTGTACTTTCGCACAGAAATTGTTTCAGCGTGGTCAGGGTCTACTCAGGGATTTGGGAATTGCCTATTCTATCAGAGTATGTTGCCCGAGTCTGTAGTTTCTCAAAAGCATTAATCCTTATTTACAGCAAGCGTTTACAGCAAGGGGAGGCGATGGCGTAGTGGTATTGTCGCTGGACTAGTAATCCAGAGATCCAGGTAATACTCTGGGGGAATGTGGGTTTGAATCCTGCACAGCAGATGGTGGAATTTGAATTCAATAAAACTCTGGAATTAAAAGTCTAATGATGACCGTGAAACCATTGCTGACATGCCCTTTTAGGGAAGGAAATCTGCCATCTGGCCTAAATGTGGTTGACTCATAAGCAAACCGTTGCGAAGTCACAAAAACGGAATTAAATCAACAACAGCAATTGTAGCCCTGTTGGCCCTGCAAAGTCCTCCTTACTGACATTAGGGAGCTAGTGCCAAAATTGGGAAAGCTGTCTCACAGGCTAGGCTAAGTCAAGCAACAGCCTGACATAGTTATCTTCACGGAATCATATCTTACAGATAATGTCCCAGACTCCACCCACTGGCAGGACACACCTAACAGACCCAGCAGAGGTGGCGGCACATTGGTGTACAGTCGGGAGGGAGTTGCCCTGGGAGTCCTCAACATCGACTCCGGACCCCATGAAGTCCCATGGCATCAGGTCAACAAACATGGAACCCTCTGCTGATTACCACATACCGCCCTCCCTCAGCTGATGAATCAGTGCTCCTCCATGTTGAACACCACTTGGAGGGAGCACTGAGGGTGGCAAAGGTGCAGAATGTACTCTGGGTGGGAGACTTCAATGTCCATCACCAAGAGTTGCTCAGTAGCACCACTACTGACTGAGCTGGCTGAGTCTTAAATGTGTCTGTGGCAGGTGGTGAGGAAAAAACATACTTGACCTCATCCTCACCAACCTACCTGTCGCAGATGCATCTGTCCATGACAGTATTCGTAGGAGTGACCACCACACAGTCATTATGGAGACGAAGACCCGCCTTCACATTGAGGATACCCTCCATCGTGTTGTGTGGCACTACCACCGTACTAAGTAGGATAGATTTTGAACAGATCTAGCAACTCAATCCATGGGGCAGCAGCAGAATTGTACTTGAATACAATCATGGCCCAGCATATCCCCCGCTCTACCATTACCATCAAGCCAGGGGATCAACCCTGGTTCAATGAAGAGTGCAGGAGGGCATGCCAGGAGCAGCACCAGGCATACCTAAAAATGAGGTGTCAACCTGGAGAAGCTATAACACATAACTAGCATGCCAAACAGCATAAGCAGCAAGTGATAGACAGAGCTAAGTGATCCCACAACCAACGGATCAGATCTAAGGTCTAAGGATCAGATCCTGCTGCATCCAGTCGTGAATGGGGGTGGACAATTAAACAACTCACCGGAGGAGGAGGCTCCACAAATATCCCCATCCTCAATGATGGAGGAGCCCAGTACAGCAGTGCAAAAGATAAGGCTGAAGCATTCGCAACAATCTTCAGCCAGAAGTGCCGAGTGGATGATCCATCTCGGCCTCCTCTGGAGGTCCCCAGCATCATAAATGCCAGTCTTCAGCCATTTCGATTCACTCCACGGGATGTCAAGAAATGGCTGAAGGCACTGGATACTGCAAAGGCTATGGGTCATGACAATATTCTGGCAGTAGTACTGTGCTCCAGAATTTGCTGCGCCCCTAGCCAAACTGTTCTAGTAAAGCTACAACACTGGCATCTACCCAGCTATGTGGAAAATTGCCCAGGTATGTCCTGTACGCAAAAAGCAGGACAAATCCAACCCGGCCAATTATTGCCCCATCAGTCTACTCTTGATCATCAATAAAGTAATGGAAAGGGTTATCAACATGCTACCAAGTGGCACTTGCTTAGCAATAACCTGCTCACTGATGCCCAGTTTGGGTCCTGCCAGGGCCACTCAGTTCCTGACCTCATTACAGCCTTGGTTCAAACATGGACAAAAGAGCTAAACTCCTGAGGTGAGGTGAGAGTGACTGCTCTTGACATTAAGGCAGCATTTGATTGAGTGTGGTATCAAGGAGCCCTAGCAAAACTGGAGTCAATGGAAATCAGAGGCAAAGCTCTTCGCTGGTTGGAGTCATGCCCAGCACAAAGGAAGATGGTTGTGGTTGTTGGAGGTCAGTCATCTCAGCTCCAGGACATCACTGCAGGAGTTCCTCAGGGTAGTGTCCTAGGCCCAACCATCTTCAACTGCTTCATCAATGACCTTCCTTCCATCATAAGGTCAAAAGTGGGGATGTTTGATGATGATTGCACAATGTTCAGCACCATTTGCGACTCCTCAGATACTGTCCAAATGTAGCAAGACCTTGACAATATCCAGGCTTGGGCTGACAAGTGGCAAGTAACATTCCCACCACACAAGTGTCAGGCAATGACCATCTCCAACAAGAGAGAATCCAACCATCACCCCTTGACATTCAATGGCATTGCCATCACTGAATCCCCCACTATCAACATGTTGGGGGTTACCATTGACCAGAAACTGAACTGGACTAGCCATATAAATACTGTGGCTAAAAGAGCAGGTCAGGGGCTAGGAATCCTGCGATAAGTAACTCACCTCCTGACTCCCAAAACCTCTCCATCTCTACAAGGCACAAGTCAGGAGTGTGATGGAATACTCCCCACTTGCTTGGATGAGTGCAACTCCCACAACACTGAAGAAGCTGGATACAGTCCAGGACAAAGCAGCCTGCTTGATTGGCACCACATCCACAAACATTCACTCCCTCCACCACTGATGTACAGCAGTGTGTACCATCTACAAGATGCACTGCAGGAATTCACCAAGGCTCCTTGTGACAGCAGCTTCCAAACCCATGACCACTATTACCTAGAAGGACAAGGGCAGCAGATAGATAGGAACACCACCACATGGAGATTCCCCTCCAAGTAAGTCACCATCCTGATTTGGAAATATATCGGTGTTCCTTCACTGTGGCTGGGTCAAAATCCTAGAACTCCCTCCCTAACAGCACTATGTGTGTACCTACGCCACATGGACTGCAGCGGTTCAAGAAGGCAGCTCACCACCACCTTCTCAAGGGCAGCTAGGGATGGGCAATAAATGCTGGCCCAGCCGGCGAAGCCCACATCCCGTGAATGGATAAAAAAAAATTTGTACCTCTACATGAGGGTGGAGCTTCTCCTCCTTCAAGATCTCGCTTACTTCTCAGTCATGTGACCTGACATCATTATTACATCAACATCATGTATGCTTCTGATGTTAACCCTTTACAGAAATATAGAATGATACTTCAGTACAGTACTGAGCAAATGCTGTACTGTCTGATGAGCTATCTATTGCACGCAAAGTTAAGACAAGACCCCTGTCTGTCCCTTCAGAACATAATAGATCCCACGGCACTATTTTGAAGGAGCACTGTCTCCAGCATTCTGTCGATTTTTATCCCTCAAGCAACATGACTAAAGTGGATTATTTGATTGTTATCACATTGCTGTTTCTTTGAACCTTGTATTGCTGCTGTATTTCCTACATCTTAACAGCAATCACATTTCATTGGCTGTAAGCTCTTTGGGAACATCCTGTTGTGACACAGCTGATGGTAAATGCTGAGTTGTTCAAATCCCAAAGGGAAACTTGAAACAACTGCCACAACGTGTTTTGCAATTTGTATAAATTTCGAGATGTGTGCTTTGAATTCAATCATATTAAGACCACCAAGTCTTATAGGTTTTTTACAAAACTAGATTAAAATTTTATTAATAAGAGAAATGATTTCAAACACATACATAGATCTACAAATTACTATTATGATAACTTCTAAATCCCCTACTTAATCTGACTCCCAGTTACACTTTTGTTAAGGCAACAGTAAGACACATTGATTTTAAAACCCAGTCAAAGAAACATGATACCCTGAACAAGTAAAATTCAAAGTGAGTTTTCTTAACTTCAGTCCTTTGAAGATAGCAGCTTGAGGCATAAGTGCTGATGTTTCTCACACTTGTAAGATCTTAACGTGCCTACCCTTACACACAGCCTTCACTCCTTTATACATGTTTTCCTCTTTGAATGCAAATTCCCATTGTTTCATTATGTCTTTGGGCTTTAGCTCCCTGATAATAAAAACCTCTCATAGCACTAAGTTTTACCAGTGATTTTTGGGAAAAACAAACACACTGTTTCTAAACTTCACCTGGCTAGGTGACACATTTCACCCCTCCTTTGAAAACAATCTAGTCTGGTTAATTTAAAAATGCAAATGTACTTTTACCTTACATTCTAAACTTCTCCCACGTTTACTATGTTTACATCAAAGCCTTCAGACCAGCTGCCTTTAATCCAATTAAGTCTCACACACACACACACATCCCACTATTACTCTATTTTACAATAAATTCCAATAACATTATGAGAATTATTATATCTTCCTGACACATCCTGAGGTTGCGAAAGGTGCTGTATAAATGCAAGCCTTTTTATTAAGGATAACATGTACCAATATGTTCAGCCTTGGGACAAACACTAGCAAATGGGTCAATGCCTTGTTGCTCACATATAGGTCACAGAGGAACAGAAAGAGAAAAGGCGGGCACTATGCATCTTGAAAGATCTGGATATCCAGATGTCATTCATGCTGTCTCACTTTGTCTGACTGTAGAAGAAGGAGCACTCTCTTTCTTTCCAGGTCATTTAATGTTTCTTTTTGTGGAAATTTTGTCATGAAATGGAGGACGTTACCGATGAGAAATACTTTTTAGCAACGGACGCCCAACATGACATCAAGTGGACGCAGACGAAACCTCTTCTCACTTTGTCCGAATACTGTACAAAGTGGCTACCTGGTTCCCCTGTTGACTACACTTCGAAATTATCGCATCGGCTGTAAAGCACTTTGGGATGGCCTGAGGTCATGATAGGCGCTATGTAAATGCAAGTCATTGGTTCTAACATCGGATGAGTAAATTTCTTCTCTCCCACAACAGAAGCAAAAAAAACCCTGGCGTTTGTTATATTGGATAATCTGCATGCTGGTTGCTGGTGTGGATTGAGATAGACGTTCAATGAGATTCTGGCTGATCTTCAACCTAGCTACGCTCAGCAGGTCCGGTATGCATCTGTGGAGAGAGAAAAGTCAACAGCTGGAATTTTGTGGCCCTGCCCCCTGCCTGGATCTCCCGGTCCCATCGAAAGTCAGTGGATTTTTGGCTGTCCTGTCACATCCCCCGTGGCAGGCCCCACCGCAAAATCCAAGCCAATGTTTCAGATGACGACTTTTCATCAGAACTGGAAGGTGTTTGAGATTTACATCTTGTAAGCAAGGACGGAGCCAGGGAAAGTAGGAGGCAAAGGAGGAAGGGGAGATCTGTGATAGAGTGGAGGGCAGGAGAGATTAAATGACAATTGGGATGAGGGTGCAAGGCAAAAGTGGATGGTAATGGGACAAGTAAGGAAACAAAAGATGAGTCTATTGGAGGTGTAAGTGGTTTCAGCAGAATAGCAGAGGCAGTGGGAAACATAGAAAATCAGAGAAGACAGAGAATCCTCCCATGGCCTGGGAATTTTTGGGGAAAGATAGAAAGACTGAGGGCTTTACAGGGCTTTAAACTAAATGGGTGGTGGGGGGGGCTGGGCGGGGAGGGGGTGTTGGAGGAGGTTTCTGGAAGGGGAATACGTAGGCTTACAAAGCTAAAGGGTATGGCAGCCTTGCAGGGCAATGATACCTAGAGTGGGACAGTAAGGGACAGAGTGTACAAACATAAAAAAAAGCAGCAAATAGGGTCAAAGGGGGAAAAATGATAAAAAAGGCAAAAATTAATGGCTTTTTACTAAAATGCACAGATGATTAAGAACAAAATAAATGAATTAACGGCACAAACCGAGGTTAATGAGTATGATCTTATAGCCATTACTGAGACTTGGTTCCAAGGAGATCAAAGCTGGGAACTAAACATTCAGGGATATGTGACTTTTTGAAAGTACAGGCAGGAAGGAAAGGGTGGTGGGGTAGCTTTGTTAGTATGAGATGGAATAAATACAATAGCAAGAAAGGATCTTGGATCGGAAGATGTAGAATCCACATGGGTGGAGGTAAGAAATAACAAGGGGAAGAAGACACTGGTGGGAGTAGGCTATAGGCCCACAAACAGTAGCCATACTGTAGGACACAGAATAAATCAGGAGATGATGAGGACATGTAAAAAAGGCAGCACAATAATCATGGGTGACTTTAATCTTCATGTAGATTGGGAAAATCAAATTGGAAGAGGGTAGCCATGAACAAGAAATCATAGAGTGTATTTGGGACCGTTTCATAGAACAATATGTTATGGATTCAACCAGGGATCAGGCTATTTTGGATCTGGTAATGTGCAATGAGGCAGGTTTAGTAAATGATCTCAGAGTCAAAGATACTCTAGGAAACAGTAACCATAATATGGTAAAATTTAGCATTCAGTATGAGAGTGAGGAATTTGGGTCAGAAACAACTGTGCTAAACTTAAATAAGGGTAATTACAAAAGAATGAGGGCAGAGTTGGCTGGAATGGACTGGGATAGGATTTTAGCAGAAAAAACAGTTGATGAAAAATGGCAGACATTTAAGGAAATAGTTCATGAGTCAGAACAAAGATATATCCCATTGAGGAAGAAGGATTCAAGGAAGAGGATAAATCAACCATGGTTAACCAAGGAAGTTAAGGATAGTATCAAATTAAAAGAAAATATATACAATGTGGCAAAGATTAGTGGTAAACCAGAAGATTGGAAACATTTTAAAAACCAACAAAAGATGACCAAAAAAAGAGGGAGAAAATAAACTTTGAGGATAAACTAGCAAGTAATATAAAAATGGACAGTAAGAGCTTCTTTAAATATATAAAGAGGAAGAGAGAGACCAAAGTGAACATAGACCTCTTACAGAATGAGGCTGGGGAAATAATAATGGGGAACCATGGAATGGCAGAGGAGCTGAATGAATACTTTGCTTCAGTCTTCATGGTAGAAGACACTAATAGCATTCCAATACTAAATAATCAAGGGGCAAAAGAGGGGGAGGAAATAAATACAATAACTATCACAAGAGAAAGTGTGCTAGGGAAACTAATGGGGCTAAAGGCCAATAAGACTCCTGAACCTGATGGGTTGCATCCTAGGCATTAAAGGAAGTAGCTAAAGAGGTAATGGATGCACTGGTAGTAACCTTCCAAGAATCTTTAGATTCTGGAGAAGTCCCAGAGGATTGGAAATGTACACACTTATTCAAAAAGGGAGGGAGACAAAAAACAGGTAAATATAGGCCAGTTAGCTTAACATCTGTCATTGGGAAAATGTTAGAGTCTATTATAAAGGAAAGATATACTGGCATTGGAGGGAGTTCAGAGAAGGTTCACTAGGTTGATTCCAGGTATGGAGGAATGTTCTTATGAGGAGAGGTTGAGTAGGTTGGGCCTGTACTCATTGGACTTTAGAAGAATGAGAGGTGACCTTATTGCAACATATAAGATTCTTAGGGAGCTTGACAGGGTAGATGCTGAGAGGTTGTCTCCCCTTGTGGGAGAATCGAGGACCAGAGGGCATAATCTCAAAGTAAGGGATCACCCATTTGAAACAGAGGTGAGGAGGAATTTCTTCTCTCATTGGGTAGTTAATCTGTGGAATTCCTTACCCCAGAGGGCTGTAGAAGTTGGGCCATTAAGTATATTCAAGGCTGAGATAGACAGATTTTTAATCAGTAAGGGAATCAAGGGTTATTGGGGGAAAGGCAGGAAAGTGGAGTTGAGGATTGTCAGATCATCCATGATCTCATTGAATGACGGAGCAGATTCAATGGGCCAAATGGCCTACTTCTGCTCCTAAGTCTTAGGGCCTTATGGTCTTACTGCAGCTCCTCTGTAACTCGTTTGAAAGAAGTTCAAATGCGCTAAGGATATATAGTTACAGGATAAGCAGTTGATCATTTAGGACTGAGATGAGGAGAAGTTTCTTGGTCATGAACCTTTGAAAATTTCTACCTCAGACGGATGTGCACACTTCATTGTTAAATATATTGAAGGCTGAGATAGATAGGTTTTTGGTCTCTCACGGAATTGGGGGATATGGGGAATGGGTGGGAAAGTGGAGTTGAGGGAGAAGATCAGCCATCATCGTATATTGAATAGTGGAAGAGGTTCAAGGAGCTTTATGGTCTACCCCTGCTTGTTATGATCCCAGCTGAGGTTACCCCTGGACAAGCCTGATCCCAGAGTGGAACCCAGCTTGATAGATCCTAATTTTTAATGTGTTTGTTTAGATTCGTGGAGAGTAGCTACTGAACAGAGTCACCGGAGTCAGCTGATGAACTCTTAGCAAAAGAATAAAACATTTATTTAACAAGAAAAAAGGAACTATTACGATACACCTTCACCCACAACTATACCTTTAAAGATATATATATATATATATATAGATTTGTTAGGATAACACAAGTTACAAAAGGTATCTTCTACTCTGATGTCCACAGTAAGTACACAGTCCATGTACCAATAGGCACCCTGTGGTCAGGCACACCACACTCTGAAACCAGATGCCACCTCAACCAGATGCTATGGATCTCTCCTCAACTCCCCCCAGTCCCACCAGACTCTTGTCACACTGTGAGCTAACCAGTCTCACTGAACTTTGTCTTTCACACAAGGGTTTCCAATCTCCACTCTTGAAGACCTCACTTTGGAATCTTCTCTCAAACCAATGCTTCTTCTCAGATGCCTTCCGCAAGGGTTCGCCTCCAAGGTTTCGAACTCTCCATCTGGTGTTCCTCTTCCCCGGGTCACCACATATATTCAAGCTGTCTTCCAGGCACTCTCTCTCACCAACACAGCTGACAACAATACCACTGCTTCACATGCCCATAACAAAGAGTTACAGACCTTCAGTTGCCTCTTTGGACCTTCTTGCCTCTTGCAGGCTGTTCTCGCTTTAAATCTGCTTTCTGCAGGCTTTGTCTCTTTAATTCTGAAGCTTTGGAGCCTTTCTCTCTGCTCCTCACTCTTAACGTCACTTAACAGGGCTGTTTCCAGGTTCCTGTCCTATCTTTGATGAGGTCTTCTTTGGGCTTTCCCTTCTTTCACTCCCCTAGATTTTGGGGTTTTCCTTAGCTTGGGACTGGCTATCTGCCCCTTCCAGGTGGCTTCTGTTTGGCAGCTGTCTTCCAAACCAGCTGAACTCCAACGGCTTCCAAATCAAACTGCTGTTTCTACTCTTGCATGTGTGTCTGTGGGAGGGACCTGCCTCTCTGGCCCTCTGTTGTTAGGCAACAGTCCAACCTTTCCACCCTTGTTTGTTTACCTTAGCTTACAGTCATAAAATACCTTATTAGAAATGCAGGCATTTTTTAAAAGTGAAACCAAAACTCAATTTGACCTTTCTTAACACACACATACTGGAATACAAATCAAACTTAAACTTTAAAGCTAAAACTCATTCCGAACACCCAAAATACAAATATAACTTACTTTAACTCTCTCTATTTCCTAACACTGCTCCTGTTTCTTATATGTTCTCATGCTACGTATATCATGCTTAGCATAGAAAATCAACCAAAAATAATATGCAGAGGCCTAGAGAAACAGCTCTGAAGTATAGTGAGAGAAAGTATGTGGATGGTGGCTCTGTAACTAACTGTCTGGTAGTGTCAGACAGCTTATTAATGTTTAACATGCATCTGTCACATCATCTCCTCAATATTTCAACAGAGACACTATCCGAGCTTTATTATTCACGTTTAGGATATGAATGATTCTGGGAAGACCTCATTTTCCTAGTTGCCGTGATAAGGTAGTACTGGGCCTTCCGCTGTGGTTCTAATTCTTGAATTCCAGAATAAATTCCAATTCTTGTGAATGTTTCCATTAAAATAATGGAAGGAGGAACATGTTAAACCTTCATATGGAAACATCACAAGCAGCCATATCTATCCTATGAGGATTCATACAGATAAAAATGGTAGGACAAACATGATTAAACTCTTTTGAGTTATCAACAGTCACAGATTGTAACTCTTTCGAGTACAATCACATTTCTTGGTTTGCAGGAGTGGGACATGAACCCACAACCCTCTGATTTGAAGGCGAGGGTGCTATGAACTGAGCCACAGCTGACACCTTAAGCAAACATGATTAAATAGAGCATAATGTCACTTGGGAGCAATTGAAACAAGAGTAATAGCTATTTGGGAGTAATTAAAGAGTATGCTGGAACAAAATACTGCAACATTGGAAATTTGAAATAGTAACAGAAAATACTGGAAACACTTAGCTAATCTGACAGCGTCTGTGGAGAGAAACAAAGAGTTTCCGATCAGCTTTCATGGAAAATCATAAGCTTGAAATGGTAACTCTGTTTTTCTCTCCAAAGAGAATAATGGATACTTGGGAGTGATTAAATACAAAATAATGAATAATTCAGAGTAATTAAATAACAAATAATGAATACTTAGGATTAGCTAACAGAGAATTATGAATAGGTTGGAGAGATTTAATCGAGGATAATAGATGTTTGAGGATAATTACAGAGCATGATGGATACTTCAGAGTGATTAACTCATGCTTGGGAGCAGTTAAATAGAAAAAATGGACACTTAGGGGAGAAAAAATGCTTGCAAAGAAATCATACACTTTTATCCACATCATCAGTCATTGTGGTGAGTCTAGGGGGCAAAGAGGTCCACTCATTATCATGAGATAATTTACCAGACTGGCAAATAAAGATATTTGGTTTTGGCATCATAGTGGGTGACCACATTTGTTTCTGGAACAGTGTGTCCTTGTTATTCTGCGAGCTTCATCAACCAATCTCCAACGAGGCAATTAAACCTCTACATACTCAGCGCCAGAAACATCGGTTGGGAAAATCCACCTCCACTTTTGAGTGGAACATTCCAATTGAGGAGCTCCTATTGAGTGGGCTTGTTATTTGCAAGTTGCATGCCACCAATATGGAATGGGATTTATTAATCATGCCTTTTCCACTTAATTAGAACCAGATGAGAAAAGCATATTAAACCATTAATAGTTATTGGCAGAACCTAGGATGAGACAGTCTCTATTAATCAAGGATCAATTCGATCTATTCAAGATCAGCAAAGTTTTCCCAGAGTTAAAGCTCAGTTGACAGGTTATGTGAATGAGCATCCTTTTTTTTAATTGGATGGCCTTGTCCACAGCATTAGATACACACAATGTTAAAATAACAAGATGATTAGATGGGCGGAATCAAGAAGTGACGAGATTACATTGAATTTTAAGAAAGCTGTAAATTGTTTTGGTGGGAGGAGGGTTTTTTGGGAAGGAAGAGTTGGGATGGGTAGGGAGCAGTGTGAAGACTTGCATTTCATTGCATTGAGCCAGAACTTGCTGAACAAATAATGGCACACGAATGATGCAAGCCATTATGAATGTACTAATCAGCCAGCAAAATCAGGGGATTAAGGAAGGTGTTGACATTGAAGGGAGAACTTGAGTTGTGAATCTCCAGAAATTGGCTACTCTGCCATTTACTACATGCATAAAGTATCTTGCCCTTGGCCACCCTGTTATTTTGAAGACTTTTTGCTGGATTTCTACAATATTAGCCCCTTAAACACATCACAGAAATTTAAGCCTAGTGGTTAATAGCATAAGTCCCCTTTTAACTATGTGATCATTGTTAAATGCTGCCAATCAATCTCTCTGGCCCAAAAAGGGAACAATTTAAACTGTGGGATTCTCATTCTTTTAGGTAATGAATTGTTCTTGGAAAAAGGAAGGGAGACAGAAAGCAGGAAACTATAGGCCTGTTAGCTTAGCGTCTGTCATGGGGAAGATATCAGAAGCTATTATTAATGATGTCATAACAGGGTAGTTAGATAAATTCAAGGTAATCAGCCAGAGTCAACCTAGCTTTGTGAAAGGGAAATCATGTTTAACCAGTTTATTGGAGTTTTTTTGATGAAGTAACAGATGCAGTAGATAAAGGAGAACCAGTGGATGTGCTGCACTTAGATTTTCAGAAGGTATTTGATAAGGTGCCTCATCAAAGGTTATTGTGGAAAATAAAAGCTCATGGTGTAGTGGGTAACATATCGGCATGGATAGGAGATTAGTTAGCTATCAGAAAACAAAGAGTAGGCATAAATGGGTCTTTCTGGTTGGCAGGATGTGATGAGCGGTGTGCCACAGGGATCAGTGCTGGGGCCTCAGCTCTTTACAATTTGTATAAATGATTTGGATTAAGGGACCAAAGATATGGCTGCTAAATTTGCTGATAACAGAAAGATAGGGAGGAAGATAATTTGTGAGGAGGACATAAGGAGCCTACAAAAGGATTTATATAGTTAGGTGAGTGGGCAAAAATCTGGCAAATGGAGTATAAGAAAATGTGAGGTTGTCCTTTTTGGCAGGACAAATAAAAAGGAGGCATATTATCTAAATGGTGAGAGATTGCAGAGCTCTGAGATGCAGAGGGACCTGGGTGTCCTAGTACATTTTTAAAATTTGTTCATGGGACATGGGCATCACTGGCTTGGCCAGCATTTATTACCTATCCCTAATTGCCCTTGTTCAGAGGGCATTTAGAAGTCAAGCACATTGCTGGTGAGTCTGGAATCACATGTAGGCCGGACCAGGTAAGGATGGCTGATTTCCTTTCCTGAAGGACATTAGTGAACCAGATGGGTTTTGACAACAACCGGCAATGGTTTCATGGTGATCACCAGATTTTTAATTATAGATTTTTATTGAATTCAAATTTCACTGCCTGTTATGGTGGCATTGAAACTCAGGTCCCCAGAGCATTACCCTGGGTCTCTGGAATACTAATCCAGTGACAAAAGCACTACGCCTCCTTCAAAGAATTGCCAAAGGTTAGTATGCAGGTGCAGCAAGTCATTAGCTAAGTTAATAGAATATTATCATTTATTCCGAGGAGAATTGAATACAAGGCCAGGATTTTCCCGTCGGCGATTTGGGGGCGGGTCCTGCTTGCCGAGGGGAAAATGAGGTGGGATGATGTTGGGAGGAACCCCCGATGTCATCCCGGGCCATTTAAATCTTCAGGAAGGCGGGTGGACAGCGAATTCAGCTGTCCGCCCGCCGACCTGTCAATGGCCAATTAAGGCCATAGACGGGCTAATTAACCTTGTTAAAGACCCTGCCCGTCCAAGCTTAAGGCTGGCGGGCAGGCCAGGAGTCTCAGCGGGCTCCAGATTATTCGTGAAACTTCATCCGCTGGCGGGATGAAGTTTCATGTCCGTTTTAAAAAAAATTTAATAAGCTTTACGTGTTTCTTATTAACATGTCCCATCTCGTGTGACATTATCACATGAGGGGAACATGTTAATAATTTTAATATTTCTCTATTTTTTGACTTTTCTTAACTGTCAATAAACTCCCTGAGACAGGACTTTGCCTCAGGGAGCAGTGTGCACTTTGACAGTTGGGGATTCCCTCCCCCACCCCCCGCCCCACCCGCACAGGACACACATAGCACTTCCTGTCAGGCAGGCCGCTGGGCAGGCCTTAATTGGCCCTCCCACTCAAAATGGCGGCGGGCCTCGTTTCGGCGGTGGGGGTTGGCTGCCCGCCTACAGCTGAGCCGGTGGGGCCTGCTCGCCCACCAAGGGCAAAATTCTGCCCTAAGAGTAGGGAGGGGATGCTTCAGTTATACAGGGCATTGGTGAGACCACATCTGGAGTATTGTGTACTGTATTGGTCCCCCTATTTAAGGAAAGATGTAAATGCATTAGTAGTTCAGAGAAGGTTTGCTAGAATGATCCCTGCAATGGGCGGGTTATCTTGTGAGGAAAGGGTGGACAGGGTAGGTTTGTATCCGCTGGAGTTTAGAAGAGGTGACTTGGTTGAAACTTATGGGGCTAAATCTTATCTATGTCGGGCGGGCTGGGTGGGAGTGAGCGAGGGCGGGGATGGTGCCGATTGCCACCCACGATCGGCTGCGTGCCGCCATTTTATGTGGGTGGCCCACCCAGCATAATGCGTGTTCCGTAGCGCTCACCGCTACCTGTGCAGGCGGGGGGAGGAGGGAGAGTCAGGGCCTGTGCTCTTTCGCGCATGCACACGAAAGAGTGCAGAAATCTTCCTGAGGCACAGAGCTGCCTCAGGGAGGCTGAATGAGCAATTTGTAAAAATTCAAGTGAAAAATTATTTAAACATGTCCCCTCATGTGCCACATGAGCTGGGACATGTTTGCCAAGTTCACCAAATTTATTTATTTCTTTAATAAAACCTTCAGGAAACCTCGTCCCGCCCGTGGATGGGGTTTCCTGGAAAACGCGAAGGCCGCTTGGGCTCTTCGCCTCCCCGCCAACCTTAAGGTTGGACCAGCAGCGGTGTTAATGATGTTAAAGACTTCCTTAATGGCCTTAATAGGCCTTTGACAGTTTGGCGGGTGTGCAGCCGCTTCCAGGACGTAGGCCCGACGTCATCCTGCGTCATTTTGCACCTCAGCCCCGCCCCTGCACGCTGATGGCAATACTCTGGCCGTAAGGCCCTGAGGGGTCTTGAACAGGCTGGATGTGGAGAGGATGTTTCACCTTGTGGGAGAACCTAGAACTCGGGGTCAGCGTTTCAAAATAAGGGGTCGCCCATTTAGGACAGAGGTCAGGAATTATTTTTCTCTCTGAGAGGTTGTGAGTTGTGGAACTCTCTCCCTCGAAAGGTGGCTGAGGCAGAGTTCTTGGAAATCTTTGAGGCAGAGGGCTGTAGGTTCTTGATAAGCAAGAGGGTGAAAGTTCATCAGGGGTAGGCAGGAGTACAAGGTTAAAATCAGATCAGCCATGATCTTATTGAATGGCAGAACAGGCTTGAGGGGCCGAGTGGCCTACTCCTGCTCCTAATTCATACATTTGTATGTAAATTAAAACATTTTAAACTTTAAATTTAAGTTTCATTCTCTTACTTCCTCTTTCTGACTCAATGGGGGGAATTTTGTGCTCTTGCTGGTGGCGAGCTTGGCGATGGAAGGGCATTTACTTAGGCGTGATGGTGGTGAACCGGGACTCTGTAACCTTTCCGCCTCCACCAGAATTAAGTTCTGGGTGGGAAGGTTCCTAATAACCACTTAAAGGCCTTATCTCTCCGTCACTGATACTAACCCAGCTGTGAGCGGGCCAGTTGCCATGCGGTGTGTACGATAGGTGAACTTGTGCCAGCCACTTGCTGCCTCGGTGGGGTGGCGGGGTCCCTCGATCAAAGGCAATCGGCGCCTGATCGAGGGACAGGACATCGGGAGGGGGTGGGGCCTGCTGAGAGCCACCTCCCCTGCCCTTACTGTCAACCACCCACCCCTCCCATCTCCCTCTCCCCCTGGCCCCACCCCCACCCAACCACATTACTTACCTGTGGCCTGGGTCGCTCGGCACTCATACCTGCCCTGCTGAGCACAAGAGCTGCTGGCCTCTGATTAGCCGGCCGATCTCACTGGGCGGGATTTCTGCACCCGATGCCGTGATTCCAGGAGACAGCCCACCGCTGGCTTCATTCCTGTCTGATTGGCGTGTGGTTTGGCGGCCCTTCCCGAGAAGGTCTCTCGCTAGCCCTCCAGTCGGCAGGCGAGACCCCCAATTCACCAACAAGGCTCCACCCCCATATCTTTCTTTCCCTCACTTTATTTCTCCTTCTGGACCTGACTTGAGTCAATGGCAGCCTCCTTCTTCTTTGTTCCTCTGTTTGTTTCTTAATCCTTAAATCTCATTGGTTAAGGACGATGCACTGTTGGCTAAGCCACTCACTGATGTGAGGGCCTGTTGCCCTCGTCATGCCATTATTAGCTCTTATGTCAGCTAGCTCAGTTGGGAACACTTTGAGTCAGTAGGTTGTGAGTTGACGTAAGCCCCACTTGAGCACAACAATCTAGGCTGACCCACAATGCAGTACGGTGCGATACTGTCGGCGATGCCATCTTTCAGATGACCTCTGCCTGCCCTCTGAGATAGACTTAAAAGGTCTCATGGTAGAAGAGCGGGGGAGTTCTCCCCAGTGTTGTACGAACATACGAATTAGGAGCAGGGAGTAGGCCACTTGGCCCCTCGAGCCTGCCCAGCCATTCAGTAAGATCTTGGCTAATCTAATTTTAGTCTTAACTCCACCTTCCCGCCTACCCCTGATAATCTTTCACCACCTTGCTTACCAAGGATCTATCTATCTCTGCCCTAAAAGTATTCAAAGACTCTGCCTCAACCACCATTTGAGGGAGCATTAGTGGACCAGGTGGATGATAGTTTCATGGTCACTATTGCTGAGAGTAGCTTTCAAATAATTGAATAAAGTTAAATTCCACCTGTTGCTATAGGGGTGAATTTGAACCCACGACCCCCAGAATATTAACCTGGACCTCCAGTTTACTAGTCTAGTGACATTATCGCTACGCTACCATGTCTTAGCTAGCATTTGCCCCTCAATCAAGCAATGGCCGGGATTTTCCTGTCATGGGTGGGAACTGCCATGGGTGAGGCGGTGCCCCAGCCAGATGTCCATCGACTTGCGGCAGAACCGGAAGTCCCCAGCGGGCGGGTGCGGAAAATCCAGCCGATTGTCACGGAAATAGGTTACCTGGTCATTATCGCATTGCTGTTTGCGGGATCTTGCTGTGCAGACTCGCTGCCACGTTTCCGACATCGAAACAGCGACCGCGCTTCCAAAGTCCTACGTCGGCTGTCAAGCGCTTTTGGAGGCTGGAAGGCCGTGAACGGGCGCTACACGAATGCACGTTCTTCCTTTTCGAAAGCGAGGGTGCAAAATCGCTCCGAGCTGAGAGGCGCGGAGAAAGGTTGAGCGCGAGGCTGCTGCGCGATGCCCCACTCCAGCAAGTTCTGGCCCGAGTTTAGGGAGAATGTGCGGAAATGGCCCATTTTCAGCTCAGAGGGAACCAAGGAAGAAAGTTTATAGGAAGTCTAAAAGTGCAATAAAATAGTTTTGGAGATTTGCTGGTGATGGTGACTTAAGCATGTTCTCGGGCTTGGGTTTTATTTAGTGGAGTGTATTAACATTGTTACTCACTACCCTCAAAGCTATTTGTATTAAACACACAGCCGTGCAGGGTGATTCAGCGTTATGCAACTATTATAATGCTATTTTTTAATAGAAGCTTATCAGGTTGTTCAAGGGATCGGGTATATTGCAAAGCTCATTCTCATGGAGAGATTGCACTTCCCTGTTGAAAGAGCTGAAGCAGGATGTAAGGAATTGATGTACTGGGACAGGTTTCAACAAGAAACGGATAAACTTTGTTACAGGGAGCCGTTCAGATGCTACATACTTGAACAGGATCCTTGATAGGAACCCCCGCCAGATTACACACACTTAGAACTCATTGGTCGGAGCCTCCAAGAACATCATGTGACCCTTGATAGGCAGTAGTAGAGGCTAGGCTTTCAGTTATTATGCAGGGACAAACTGTTCAGAAGGGCATAGATCCCTCCCCCACCAACCCCAGCAACAAGAGTTTGCAGTTATAAATTCTCCAAAGGCCGGTTTTGTCATGTCCTTATCATGATATGAGTCCTTGGGCTTATTTACTGTAGAAGTCACAAGGCACCAATCACTCATAAGGGATTTGGGTAAACACACTGTGGGTTCATTTATTCAGACTAGGCAGATACACACAGGTATAAAGCTTGAAGGCATCAGAGCTGTGTGTGTGTGCTCTGCTCAAAGCAAAAGTGAAACTAAGACCGGAGCACATGACAGACTTCCCTTCTAGTGATGTCATGCTGCTATCCCTTAAAGGCATATTACAAGTTTTAATTTGTTAGCTCTCAGAGAGCTTCCTTCCCCCTAAACACTTATAAAGACCAATGTAAGGGTGGCTTGAGGCTCAGCTCAAACTCCTTCAGTCTGCAACAGAAAGCCACATGTAGGAGAATATAAAGGATAGAATGAAGTGTCAACTAGCGGGTAAAAAAACCTTGGCTGGAATTTTATGCCAGCGGGATTTTACGGTCCTGCCGAAGTCAAGGGAGTTTAGAATGGCTTGCCACATTTTACATCTTCATCCTCACCATGACAGAGCCTTAAAATTCCAGTCTGTGTTTTTTTTTCCTTTTATGAGATGTGGGCGTCGCTGGCAAGGCCAGCATTTGTTGCCCATCCCTAATTGCCCTTGAACTGAGTGATTTGCCAGACCATTTACCCCTGTTTCTGTCACCCTCCTTTGGCCTTGGGACCCTTTGGTTCTTTTGGGAAATCTGCAGCTCCCTCTCCCAGTATCCAGTCTCTCTGGGGTCTTGGCTTCAAACTGAAACTTAATACTGCTGTTTCTTAGTTTTTCTGTGTGTCTATGGGACAGACCTGCCTCTCTGGACCCCTATTGCTAGGCAACAGTCCAATTCTTCTCCCCTTGATGGTTTACCTTAGCTTAAGTCATAAAATTCCTCATTAGAAATGCAAGCACCCTTTTAAGGTGAAACTAAAGTTCAGTTTGACCTTAGAAGCAAGTTGAGTCAGTCACATTGCTGTGGGTCTGGAGTCACATGTAGGCCAGACCAGGTAAGGTCCCCCTAAAGGGACATTAGTGAACCAGATGGGTTTTTACAGCAATCGGCAATGGTTGCACGGTCACCATTACTGAGACTAGTTTTTCAATTCTGGGCTGTTAACTGAATTTAAATTCTACCAGCTGCCATTTGAATGGGATTTGAATCTTTGTCTCCAGAGCATTAGCCTGGGCCTGAGAATTACTAGCCAAGTGGCATTATCACTATGCCAACATCTCCAAAAACAGGAGTGGGCATGATTATTTAAACAACTGTATTTTTTGCCTGTGAGCCAGTTACAACTGCCCCCCTACCCCACCACCACCCCAACCCCCACCCCCCCGCCATTGATTATTGGACTAGTACGTCCTGGCAGCAAGATGCAGAGCCAGGTTCCCTATTCCACTCAGTGTACATGCAACTCAGCACCTTCACATGGAATCATGGAGTGGTGCAGCACAGAAGGAGGCCATTCGGCCCATTGTGCCTGTGCTGGCTCTTTGACAGGATGACCCACTCCCCTGGTCGTTCCCCAGAGCCTTGCATATTTTTTTCCTTTTCGAGCATTTATTCGATTCCTTTTTGAAAGTATTCACTGAATCTGCTTCCAAAGCCCTTTGTGCTCCAGGCTGTAACTCGCTGAGTAAAATAACTTGTACTTATGTCATCACTCGTTCTTTTGCTGGTTGCGTTCTCTGGTTACGAACCCATTGGCTGCATGGTGTCTGATTCGCTCCTAATCATGCTGCAACAAATAATAATTCAAAATGCAGGAAAAGTTGAAGTAATCAGAAGCTAGAGAGTGAAATGTATGATGTAAGTCTTGAATCTCCCTGTTGCAGGGAAATCTGTGCTTTTGCCCTCCTGGGTTAGGAACATAGGACCAAGAATAGGATATTCAACATCTGAAGCCTGTTCCACCGCTTGATTAGATCTTGGCTGAGCCATATCTCAACCCCATCTGCCTGCCTTAGTTCCCTAACCCTTAATGCACTCGTCTAATAAAAATATATTGGTCTCAGAAATTTTCAACGGACCCCCATGTTAATAGAATCCAAGCTGGTTGGTGAAGCTGAAACCAAGACACAGGGTTTTTCTTTATTGGGAGAGTATATTGACTTGTTCAGTCTCACAGCTCTCCTCCCACTCAAACCAGTGTCCCAGCTATCCCCAATTATTTGTGTTGAAAGACAATTATCACCTCAACTGTTCCTATTAACCTAAACAATTTAATTGACAAGAAATTAACACTCCAGCCTTAAGATCATATTGCAATTGAGGCACTTGGAATGTTAGGAAATAAAGGTAGTTTAAGTAAGTTATATTGGTGTTTGTAGGTGTTAAGAATGAGTTTTAGCTTTAATGTTTAAGTTTGATTTGTATTTCTATATCTGTTGTTAAGTAAGGTCAAATTGAGTTTTAGTTTCACCTTAAAAGGGTGCTTGCATTTCTAATGAGGAATTTTATGACTTAAGCTAAGGTAAACAAACAAGAGGAGAAGAATTGGACTGTTGCCTAGCAATGGGGGTCCAGAGAGGCAGGTCTGTCCCACAGACACACAGAAAAATAAAGAAACAGCAGTATTAAGTTTCAGTTTGAAGCCAAGACCCCAGAGAGACTGGACACTGGGAGAGGGAGCTGCAGATTTCCCAAAAGAACCAAAGGGTCCCAAGGCCAAAGGAGGGGGACAGAAACAGGGGAAAGTCCACAGAAGACCTTCTACTCAAAGGAAGGACAGGAACCTGGAATGCATGTGGTAACCCAGGAAAGAGGAACTTCAGAAGGAGAGTTTGAAACCCTGGAGGTGAACCCTTGCGGAAGGCGTCTGAGAAGAAGCATCAGTTTAGGAAAACATTCTGAGGCAAGACCTTGGAGAGTGGAGATTGTAAACCCTCATGTGAAAGACGGAGTTCAGTGAGATTGGTCAGCTCACAGTGTGACAACAGTGGGGGGTTGAGGAGAGATCGTTGGCACCTGACTGAGGTGGCATCTGTCACTTGGTTTCAGAATGTTGTGTGTTTGACCACAGGTCGCCATAGGTTTACAGGGACTATGTACTTACTGTGGACATTAGAGTATAAGATAGCTTATGTAACTTGTGTTATCCTTACAAATCTGTATATATCTGTAAAGGTATAGGAGTACTGCAATATATATTTCATCCTTTCTTGCTGAATAAATGTTTTATTCTTTTGTTGAAGGTTCATCAGCTGACTCTTGTGACTCTGTTCAGTAGCTACACTCCATGTATCTGAACAAAAAATTATAAATTAGGATCCATCAAGCTGGGTTCCACTCTGGGATCGGACTTGTCCAGGGAGTAATCTCAGCTGGGGATCGTAACAGGAATTCCATTACCCTGTGCATGAAGAAGTGCTTTGTGACATCAACCCTGAAGCCACCTCTAGTTTTAAATGAAGCCACCCCCTCCAAAATGTTCTTCTGCCTGTTTTCTTTCAGATGTTGGTGGACTTACGGTGCACTTTCCTGTTTTTATTTCAGACCTCCCAGAAACCTTTTGTTTCCCCTTTACTCTCTGTCACTGCCCTCAATCTGCAATGGCTTTGGTGTGGAGATAAGGAACCACAATTGCCTGTCACAACCTTGGCCTAAATTCGATAGAAGGCCCAGGAAAATGGTTTGAGCAACAAGTAAATGCAGTTTCTCAGGTTTCTCCACTCATGTTCTGTTGAAGTTATGGCAGGAAGGTCCCGAGAAACCTTTGCAGAGATTTCCATCCTGCAATGAGGAAAATTTGAAGTTTCCCTGATAGAGAAAATGAAGAAGTTTTATTGAAGATTTAACTTTGTAGTGGACTCGTCATGAGAGTCCCTTGAGGAGAGAGGCAGCGGACGATTAGCAGAGACATGGAGGATGCAGTGTACAAGTTGTTGCTGAGTTGCCACTCTCCTACAGACCTTATTTTTCTTATTTTTTCATGGGATCTAGCTGGCACTGCCTCCGCCAACACTTACTACTCATTCCTAATTGCCCTTAAGAAGGTGGCTGTGAGCTGCTTTCTTGAACAGCTGCAGTCTACATGGTGTAGGTACACCCACAATGCTGTTAGGGAGGGAGTTCCAGGATTTTGACACAGCGACAGTGAAGGAACGGCGATATATTTCCAAGTCAGGATGGTGAGTGGCTTGGAGGGCAACTTCCAGGTGGTGGTGTTCCCATCTATCTGCTGCCCTTGTCCTTCTAGGTGGTAGAGGTTGTGGGTTTGGAAGGTGATGTCAAAGGAACCTTGATGAGTTGCTGCTGTGCATGATGTAGATGGTACACACTGCTGCCACTGTGCGTCAGTGGTGGAGGGAGTGAATGTTGAAGGTGGTAGTTGGGGTGTCAATCAAGTGGGGCTGCTTTGTCCTAGATGATGTCGAGCTTCTTAAGTGTTGTTGGAGCTGCACTCATCCAGGCAAGCGGAGAGTATTCCATCGCACTCCTGACTTGTGCCTTGTAGATGGTGGACAGGTTTTGGGGAGTCAGGAGGTGAGTCACTCGCTGCAGAATTCCCAGCCTCTGACCTGCTCTTGTGGACACAGCATTGACATGTTTGGCCAATGTGTTATGATTCAAACTTGTGCCAGAAAAATAAATCTGTTTCAGTTTGTCTAGAGAATGTTTTTGGACTGAGCCACAAATGATTCAAAAGGGGAACGTGACACCCCACTTGGTGTACAAAGTGTTGAAACACAAATCTGGCTCTTTGATCCCTTGGACCGGGCAGTTACAATGTGGAGGCTTATCAAACTTCACTAAGTGACCGCAACAACAACTATTTGTATTTACCTAGCACCTCTAACCTAATTAAGCATCCCAAGGCACTTTGCAAGAGGGTTATAAGGCAGAATATGACCCTAATGCTGCATTAGGTAATATTGGTAAAAACAAAAAGCTAAAAGCTACTGCGGATGCTGGAAATCCAAAACAAAATAAAAACAGAATTACCTGGAAAAACTCAGCAAGTCTGGCAGCATCGGCGGAGAAGAAATCAGTCAACGTTTCGAGCCCTCATGGCCCTTCAGCAGAACTAGGGCCATGAGGGCTCGAAACGTTGACTGATTTCTTCTCCGCCGATGCTGCCAGACTTGCTGAGTTTTTCCAGGTAATTCTGTTTTTATTTTGTTTAGGTAATATTGGGACAGGTGACCAAAAGCTGGTCAAAGAGGCGGGTTTTAAGCAGCATTTTAAAGGGAGAAAGAGAGATAAAGAGCTGGGGAGGTTTATGGAGGGAATTCCAGAGTTTAGGGTCACGGCAGCTTCCAATGGAAAAGCAATTAAAATCAAGGTTGCTCAAGAGGCCAGAATGGGAAGAGGACAGAGATCTTGGAGGGTTGTGCGGCTGGAGGAGGTTCCAGAGATAGGCTCTGGAAGGATTTGCACACAAAGATACAGGAAATTACTTGAAGTGGAAACAAGTGCCAACAAAAACTCCACTGAGAGTGTGATTAATAACTCTCTGATCACACAGTGCTCAAGGAAATCTGCCTCTACATCAGAAAATCATCTAGAGGAAAAGATATCAAATTGCAGCCACGAATTGTGTTGAAAGTCTATTTGAATAGACATGGAGCGGTTAATATATTTTGGCAAAGTACGTTTGCTCCTTCGCTGTAAATGATGATAGAGTTGCAAAATTGATAATTGCTGCATTACCTACCTCTTTATCCACACGCTTTGGCATAACATTTACAGCACAGAAACAGGCCATTCAGCCCATTTCTTTTATGCTGGTGTGTATGCTCCATATTAGCCTGCACTGTTATATCAGTCACAAGCCAGTTGGTGAAGTATGAAACTCGACACTAGTACTTTTCCGGATAATGGGTTTATTCACGGTATACAGCATTACATATGTCTGCTTCCTATCTACCAACCCAGTGTCCCAGCAGTCTCCCTTTATAATCTTTTGAGCACCAATAAAATTAAGAAATGGAAAAAAAATTAACTAATTGACAGCCCCTGAAAGGGGACACTGTTTTAAAAAGTTAACCGGACTTTTAAAGGAAACTTAGCGAATCAAATTAAAATGTTGTTTTGGGGGCTGATAATGCACTCCAGCCCCTGTGGTGCTCACCGGTTGCAGAATGACATGCTACTCCTTTCCCCCCTAATGCTTATCCAGCTTCCCCTTAAATGCCTCTAGGCTATTTACCTCAATGATTTTGTGCGGTAATAGGTCCCTGCTCCTCCTTCAGGTACCGTGTACAAAGAAGGAGTTGGCAACCATGGACTTCCATTGGATTAGTCTATGACTATGCTTGGCAAAGTGCAACAGTGGCTTGCCATTGCCTTCTGTAGCATGGCTGACCAGGAAAAGCCCCTGGTTTTATTGCCTGCCATCAGGCATATCAGAAAGGTTTGCAGGCTGACAATCAACCTATTTGGCCATGTTAAAAAATGCATCTTCCCTGGCCATTAAGTCCTGAAGTGAGACTTGAACGCAGGGTTTCTGGCCTAGAGGTAAAAACACTGCTATCGTAGTACAAGACCTCTTTGTGCTAACAAGTGCTACATGCTAACCACTCTCTGTCTAACAAAGATCCCCCTGAATTCCCTGTAGATTTATTGACTTGCCCTGATGAACTCACCACTTTTGTATTGCATAATCCCTAATCATGACCATTATATTAATGCCCATTTTCCTACAAGAAGGATGTGCGCTGCCTGCATATTCCAATATTTGCCGTGTGAGGACCGGATACGGAATCACCAATAAAAGTGTGTTCAATGTCAGGAATTCCCTGTGACCAGCTGCTCTGTGTATATACAAGAATTGCAAAGGGCAGGAAGTAAAAAGCCTGCATTTCTAAAGCACCACTCACATCCTCAGTGCCTTGCAGCCCTTCAGTTCCTGTCTTGAAGTGTGGTCACTGTTATGTTGGCAGCCAACATGACCTCACCAGAAATCCCACCAGTGACAAATTGGAGACACATTAGAGGGCTGCTGGACCAGAGGGGGTTAAACTCTTAGCTCCTTGCTCTTCCAATTGGCTTGCAACTCTTAGCAACAAGGTCTGAGATATTAAAAAAAAAGAGTTACCAGCCAGAGGCTGAGCCACCATCATGAATTATTCATGCTGTTCCCTCTCTACCATTTCACTGATTTACAAATTCTAATAAAAGAATATGAGAAAATGTAACCTGCTCTTCTGACAATAGCCCTCAGTGAGTTGGAAATCGGTGGTAGCTTAGGGGAAAGTCACCAGTGGTGTTCAGATCTATTAAATGGGCATAAAAATAAACTATCTGCACACCTTACATTTACTCCTATTAACTGCAGCAGCTTGAACTAAGCATTACCGACAATTGTAGGCAATGCACAGCATGGTAAACGTTTCTCAATAATTATGAAGGAATCGCTTTGCAGAAGGAAACAGGAAGAAGTGCTTTTATCCAGCGCCTTTCATGACCTCAGGAGGTCTCAAAATGCTTTAACAGCCAATTAAGTGCTTTCGAGGTGTATTCACTGGCACAATGTTGGAAACATGGCAGCCAATTTGCAGACAGCAAGGTCCCGCAAACGGCAATGAGATCATTACCAGATAATCTGGGTTTTTATTAAGAGAAATAGGCTGAGGGATAAATATTGGCCAGGACACTGGGGAGAGCTCTCTTGCCCTTTTGTTGAAATAGTGGCCGTGGGATCTTTTACGTTCATGTGTGAGAAGGGATGGAGTCGCGATTTAACATCTCATCGGAAGAACTGTTCCCCAGAACTAGCTGCAGGCCCCAGCAAAGCTCTGACTGTTCTTTCTTTACCTGATGTTACACCATCTACTCGAATAACCCAATGGAATTTTTTTTTCCCAGTCACATTTGAACAGCCAACAGTTTTCAAAAATGGTAACACTGCACTATGTATTTTGTCACTCGGATTATTTTAAGGCTTAAATGGTAAATGCTAAGCGACGTGGACCTTATTAAATTTTGGTGGTTTGCAGTGGCTAATTTGGATGCTATTGTTGCATACATATGGTGACAGTATGTATTTTTAAATTGGTCGAATGCAACAACAGAAAAACAAATTGGCCCTTTGTGAATAATAACATGCATGAATTAAATATCACTGACATGCATGACACACTGAGAGAAGAGAGGCAAGGATGTTTTAGAAAACATGAGAAGCTAATCTACTCTGGGCGATTCAGAGTGTGAGCCTCTCGATGACTCAATGGTAAATTCACTTGTGATGTGGAGCAGTGGTGTCAACAATTTAATCTCTGACCTGTGCTATGCCAGCTGATTTCAGTTGGGGTGTTTGATAGGGGCAGTTCCAGGACTCAGTGCCCCCGAGCTGGGGAGGGGAAAATTCCACAGGGGTTCCTGTTTCTGGTTGACGGTTTACTGGTTCCTGCTAGAGGTTGAGTGTACGGGCCTGAGCAATGATACTTTACAGATGCAGAGTTTCCACCTTGCAGCGTCCCTCATTATTTTTAATGATCTTAGACTGTAATGAGGTCTGAAGTCGAGTAGGCCTGACAAACTGAGCATTGGTGGGAAGTATATTTTTTATTCATTCATGGGATGTGGGCATTGCTGGCTAGACCAGCATTTATTGCCCATCCCTAAATGCCCTTGAGAAGGTTGCGGTGAGCTGCCTTCTTGAACCGCTGCACTTCATGTGGTGTAGGTACACCCACAGTGCTGTTGGGGAGGAAGTTCCAGGATTTTGACCCAGAGACAGTGAAAGGACAGCGATACATTTCCAAGTCAGAATGGTAGTGGCTTGGAGGGGATCTTCCAAGTGGCGGTGTTCCCATGTGCCTTCTACCCTTATCCTTCTAGATGGCAGTGGTTGTGGGTTTGGAAGATGCTGCCTAAGGAACCTTGGTGAGTTCCTGCAGTGTATCTTGTAGATGGCAGACACTGATACTACTGTGCATCAGTGGTAGAGGGAGTGAATGTTTGTGGATGGGGCGCCAATCAAGCGGGCTACTTTGTCCTGGATGTTGTCGAGCTTCTTGAGTATTGTTGGAGCTGCACTCATCCAGGCAAGTGGAGAGTATTCCATCACACTCCTGACTTGTGCCTTGTAGATGATGGACAGGCTTTGGGGAGTCAGGGGGTGAGTTACTCGCTGCAGGATTCCCAGCCTCTCACCTGCTCTTGTGGCCACAGTACTTATATAGCTAGTCCAGTTCAGTTTCTGATTAATGGTAACCCCGAGGATGTTGATAGTGAGGGATTCAGCGATGGTAAAGCCATTGAATGTCATTTGAAAGCACTGTTGGCGATACCTCCATCATCATAGGGAGTAGACTGATGGGCTGGTAATTGATTAAATTGGATTTGTCCTGTTTTCTTTTGTGTCAGAACGTACCTGGGCACTTTTCCACATTGTCAGGGGGATGCCTGAGTTATAGCTGTACTGGAACAAGCTTGGCTAGGAGTGCGGCTAGTTATGGAGCACAATTCTTGAGCAATACAGGCAGGGTACTGTTGGGGCTCACCGCTTTTGCTATTCAGTGTGATCAGCCATTCCTTGATATCACTGTATTTGTTAACCGTTAAGCCTCGGCCTTAGGCTCAAAAACCTTTGCACCGTCATTTCCTGGTAACAGGGGCAAAAAGCATTTGGGAGTTTACTGAACCATGGAACCAACAATCTATTTCCTTAACCAATGAGCTTTAATAATTGAGAAAGAAACAGAGGAACAGCAGAGACGCAAATAGAATGAACTAAGGTTACATTTGGTACAGGAAGAGAAATTAGAGGGAAAGAAAGTTTGGATTCAAAGAAATGGAAAGGAAAAATAAGAAGCAAATTAAAACTTAAATTTGTTAGAATCTCTAAGAACAATTTACTCCCTGGAGGAGTGAAACGTCCAATCACAGGTTCAAATGATGGTGGCTTAGTGGTAATATCACCAGACTAGTAACCCCAGCAGCCCAAACTAATGCCTTGGGGTAATAGGTTCAAATCCCACCATGATAGTAGGTGGAATTTAAATTCAATGAATTAATCTGGAATATAAAGCTAGTCTCAGTAAGGGTGACCATGACAACTACATCTGATTGTTGTAAAAACCTATCTGGTTCACTAATGCCCTTTAGGGAAGGAAATCTGCCATCCTTACCTGGTCTGGCCTACATGTGACCCCAGACCCACAGCGATGTGGTTGACTTTTGGTTGCCGTCTGCCTAGCAAGCCATTCAGTTCAAAGCAATCAGCCATGGGCAACAAATGCTGGCCTTGCCAGTGACACCCAGGTCCCATGAAAGAATGAAGGAAAAAAAAAAACAAATGTTTTATTTCTGTGCCAAAAAGGTGGGGCGGCCTAAATCTGCTCATTGAACGAATCATTACGCTGTGATGCATCAGCCCTAACTTATTGTGGCAAGTTTACATTGAAGTTACTAATAGAAACGCAACTCGTTGGGGCGTTTGAGGGCAAGCTGCCGTTTTCGCAAGGCTAGTAGTGGAGCGGAGTAAATCATCCTGCAGCCTGTGAAGATTTGCAAGCCAATGGCGTATTTCTTCCTTGTAACAAATTGCTGGGTGATTAACACACTAACAGTAGAGAGCACATTAAACTGGCTGTGACTTTGCCAGCAATGTCTGGCGCTGACAGTGTTCTCCCTACAGGAGAAGGATTCTGGGGGGTTTAACTATGAGGTAAAGGAGGGCTCCAACTGAGGTGAGGGAAATTGGAGAGTGGGGGTTAGGACCCTGGGTTTTATGCATTAAGAATGACTCCTTTGTTAAAGCATTTATGACGTCTCTCGTATGGAACTGTTCTATGGCTTGACTGCACGAGTGAGAACTAGGAGAAAGCACAAGGAATAAAAGATAGGGAGAATTTCCCTCTTGATAGGCAGGAGTGGTGTGTTAAACGTTAATAATTAGGTAATCTGTCCCCAGTGTAGGTGCATGGTATGCCTGTGCTCCACTCTCAAGAGGTGGGGCAGCTCATTATAACGTTTAAATCAGGCTACTGCAGTGCAGTCAGGACCCTAATTTAAATTTAATGGCTAAAGAGTTTTCAGGGCTCTGCAAACTCAGCAGCTAAAGGAAGGCCGGAGCAATTGGATCAAGCGGCTATCACTGTTCCAACACCACTTGTGAGCCAGAAAGAGCTGGAGTGCTCACCACGCTCCATCAAGCTTCTCCTCCCATGACTATGCCAGGTATCTCATCCCTCCCTAATGCCAGTCCGACACCCCCCTTCTCCCCCACCACATATGCCCGATCTTTCCCAGTTGCTAGGAACCCAACGATCCCAGGCTGCGGCCTTCCGCTGCAGGCTGTCTCCTCAGTCAGGCCGGCAGCCGGGCGGGCGGGCAAACGAGTAAACAAAATGCGAGCGAGGTCCTGCCTTTAAGGTCGGCAGGGTGCCCATGGCCCCAGGCATTCCAAGATCCCCCCTCCCCACAGACACCTTCCATCGCTCGATCCCCGCTGCTCTGTAACTATCAGGGCCGTAGTATTGCCCACATGCTGACTGAAAATTAGGTTCTTAAAAGCCGAACTCAACATTGAAAATCAATGAATTAATAATTAAATACAAAAGAATATTAGATTTAGTGGGTTTTCTGGGAAAGCTGGGCTAATTGGAGTCAATGAGCTAACAAGAGTGCCATCCTGAAGAAATGGGGGAGTTAATCTACTGCTGAATGAGGGATATGTTTTGAAGGCTACAGTCCATGAGAAGGCCAGTAATTTTCTCAAGGGAATGAACTTTCCAAAGCGAACGCCATTCAGAAAGCTCACGGAAGGACAGGCTTGTTTGTTCTTAATTGAGAAAAGCCGAAGCATTCAATTATTGAGGCTTTTTCAACTGTCATTTTCAACCTTAAATGGAATTGTGTTTTTGCAAAACCACAGATAATCGTACCGGTCTTTGAGTGTGATGGTATCATTTGTTAAACAAGATGTCTGCGCACAATTGAGCCGATTATCAATTGTCCTACAGGAGTGAAGGACTCTCATTGTTCTGGTCTTTTGGAGCGAGACCCAATAATTATTTTCCAGCCTAGACTATGAGAGATAAGCTCATTTGCAACATCTTCTAATAAGCAATTTGTTGAAAAAAAATTATCTCTATCCTCACAGCTATTCAAATGTGGTAAACCATGTTTTGTCTATATTACAATTGGCTATTCATATTTTGTCTCAATGTTTAATAGTTGCTTCTCTATCCACATTGAAAAGTTTGTGCCTGCACACTTCAACATGACATTCCAAGTGTCCGTACAGTTGACAGGTAGTGTAGCGCTTTGTTTGCAGTGCCATCTGGAAAGGATGGCGTCGCTTTTACATGGTTTTCACTTCCCCTTTCTTCACCAGCTTTCCCCCCCTTCGATCTTGAAGACAAGATCCCCTCGATTGTTTACAAGGGCAGGTGTTCCACTTCAAGCTGGGATCCAAAGGGGAGACATCGCACTACCATGTGAGGGCCTCCATTGCAGAGCGGAGATGTCCTGTTCCACCATAAGGCCCCAGCAATGCAGTACGCCAGTGAGATAAGGCCATACCAGCTAACCTTCACGAGAAGCATGCAGGCCCCATGACTTGGACTCACAGAGGAATAAAGATTAATCAGGATTGATCTCCTTGCTTGGGCTTCGGATTGAGCGGTGTAGGACTGGGAGGGGTCGGTCGGGTGCGCACTCCAACCTCCTTTACCAATGGATGGGCAGTAAGAGTCTGTCCCTATGCAGCAAGCGTTTGCCAGGGCTGGGCCTGAAGATGACCTGGACCCGCCTGCCCCACGGGTACCTTTTACTGATCCCACAAATGCCAGCGCGGTTTCAGTGCTAGGGGGCCATGATCCACACGTAACCATTATCCTGAGGGATTCCGTGGTGAAGCCTGTTTTCTCTAGGCCCCTCTGTAAAGGCAGCCGACAAGGACCTGCGGCGGGCTCCGTCAGCTGCCTGACGCAGCCACAGTAAAACCTGAAGCATGGGGGAGGGTGAAAACTCGAAAGCAATTTGCTGGGGAATTCATGCCGTGTTCCCAGTCATTCCCTGAATAAAAGAGGAAGGGAGAAAATTGAAGCACCAGTGTCCTTGAGAAGGAACTTAGGTAATCATTTCGCAGGAGCCAAGTGGCGTCACGGGTGTGATGACCCTTCACGTTTTAATCATCGACAGAGTCTGACAATCTGCCGATGAGGGATTGACGGTGTGCTGGCTGCACTATTGCTGAGGCCGCACAGATCCGACAAGTTCATGTTTCTTTAATGAGGTTCAACCTCTCACCCCGCAGATGCAAACAACGCCAACTTTGATGTGCGGCTGGTGATTTAATTCTTGAAATGTTGTCGTGCTTTCCCTTGACAAGGCCACACAGGGCGCCCATGCGGTGAGCCACATATTAATTAAAAGCCTAGTCCCAAATAAGGCAAGCCTGGCGAGACTCTTATGATTAAAACGTGAAGGGTCATCAAACCCTCGTCACAGCTGAATGAAATGCTAGATTTAAGTTGTATTCTGTAGAAACAATGTTGCATGGTGAGAATGCATAACATGCTCCCTCATCAAGATTTCTTTACCCTCTGTTTTAATTAAAATAGTACCGAGGGATTTTCATACCAAGAAGCTAAGGCCATTTATCTTCATCTAGGTTGGCAATCTCTGCTATAGTTCCAAAGTTCTTAGCCTTAATTATCAAAAAAAAAACATCACCAAAAGTACTGGGGTTTGGGAGGGATGAGCAATGTGCATTTAGCTCTGTCTTTTAGCTGGAGACTGCCCTCCGGCTGTGACTGGGGAAAGCTGTGCACCCACCATCATAGGCGAATTCCTTATACCATCGTCAGCTGTGGCGCAGAAAAGGGTAGCGCTTTCCCCTCTGAGTCAGCGGTTCGAGCTCTACTCCGGGGAACTATTCCAGGCTGACATTCCCAGTGCAGGGCAGGGCTACACGGTCAGAAATGGTGTGTGCTTTGGACGAGACGTTAGACCAAGGCCCTGTCCGGTGGATGTCGGAGACTGTGCAGCACTATTTGAACAGCGGTGTTCTCCCCAGCGACCTGGGACAATGTTTACCCCTGAACCATCATCATTAAAGAAACAAGTTACCTGTTCACTTCCCCTGCAGAAATTGGCTGCCTTGCTTCCTATGGTATAACACTGGCTGCATTCCAAAAGTAGTTCATTGACAATAAAGTGCCTTGGGGCATCCTGACGTTTTGAAAAGTGCTGCAACATAGGATGGTTACAGCACAAAAGGAGGCCATTCAGCCTGCCATGTCTGTACTGGCTCTCTGTAAGAGCAACTCATCTAGTCTCACTCCCCATGCCTTTTCCCTGCAAAGTTTTCTCTTCGGGATGATTACGCAATTCTTTTTTTGAAAGCTTGAAAGATTGAATCTGCCTCTGCCACACTCTCAGGCAGCACGTTCCAGCTCCTAGCCATTTAAATGCAAGTCATCATTTTCCAATGGCCATAAAATGTGGTCAACCTTCCTACACGTGAGTGTCGAGTCTGGTGCATGGAGGTACCTGATAGAAGGTACTTCTCTCTCTGATGCTGTGCATGCACCATCAGAAGCAGTGGCCACCGATCCCTTCGATTTGATGGTCTGTTGCAGGTGAAGGGCTTATGCACCACACAACAGGGTGAAGACTGTTAATAGAATACCAGCCAGTTGGTGACACCAAAACCAAGGCACAGAGCTTTTCCCCACCGAGAATGGCTATTGACTTATTCAGTCCCTCAGCTCTGCCCTCACTCAACCCAGTGTCCCAGCAGTCCCCCACTTAACATTCTCAAAGATAATTAATGCCAATCATTTCTCCTAACTGTAACAATGTAATTGATATTAACAAACCTTAACAATGTAAATACCAAGAAATAATAAACCTTACCGATGTAATTGACATGACATTAACAAAGACCATCTCTGATTTTGCTTGTATCAAGAATAATTGGCAAAATAATGCAAATTTCATGGCAAAACTATTAAAGGCATAAACAAAGGGTGGAATTGTCCCAGATTTGCGCTGGGTGCAGTAACGGGCATGAAAAAAGTCATTTTAGCTGCCGGCCGCAATAGCGGATTTTCACGCCGTATTATCCAATTCCCTCACTGATAATGTATTTATGAGAAACACAGTGGGAGGGCTCGGTTTTGCCCACCACGCTGTGGCCTCAGAGCTTTCTCACTCTGGGCGCCATATTTAAAGTGCACCAGAGCACAGCCTACTTCATATCTTCAGACCAGGTGACAGATGGCTCTGAAAGCAAAGAAGATTGCAGCCCCCAAGTTTAGTGATGCTACTGTAGGGCACCTGCTGGATGCAGCGGAAGATGTGACTGTGATGTGCTCCACCTCCGCTCTGGTCCACCAATTTGGCCTGGGAGGTGATGGCAGCAGCGGACAGCACTACCAGAGCACAGAGGAGATCAGCCATCCAATACAGGAAGAGGATGAATAGTCTCATCCGATCCACCAGGGTAAGTCAATCACCTCATCACTCTCAACTCACACACTCCCAAACCCATCACACATCCACAGGGGTCTCACACCTCAAGGGACAACACCACTAACTCTCACACACACCCTCACATCCCCATCAGGCTCATATCCTCTGGAGCTCATCCCGTCCATGGCTCCGCTCACCACACAAACATTCCACTCAGTGCCCTGTGTCCTGCTCACACTCTCTCCATCTGTTTTCATGCAGGAGAAACTGGCTCACAACAGCAGGGAGAGGTCCCAGGCCTGAGGTGGAGTGGCCCACTTTAGGCCCCTCACTCACTTTAAGGAGTTGACATCGCGCTGACTGGTGAGGGTGTGAACTGTGTCGGTTGCGATGGTGAGGTCGGCGGTGAACACCCACCTGAGGATCCTGCACCACATCATCCCTCTCTCAACGCAGCTGTGAGTGTCTCTCTCTCTCCCTCCTGCTTTTGACTCTGCTGCCAGGCATTAATTATCTCTACTTTGGTTCACAGGGAGCTCTGCCAAGTGACCAACACCCTCAGCCAGCCAAACCCTCAGCTCCATCCGGGTCCTCACCTCCAGTCAAGAGGACACCTCCTCCATTGAATAGCTGGAAATAAGCAGCCTGGAAGACCCGTCACAGCGCTTACCCACACCCTCCACCAGCGCAGAGACACACACCTCGGTGGGACCTAGATCTAGAGCAGGCTCAGGTTCCCAATCTGGTGGTCACCGCACGGACACGTGTCCACAGCAGGAGGAGGCAGGTTCAGCCGAGCTCCCCGGCACTCGGAGGGCTGCTGGGGAAGAGGCATCTGTGAGGCCCGAGTCAGGTGATGAGCCTCTGGATTCAGCCTCCCAACTCATCCTGGAGAGTCAGCAGAAGGCAGGGGAACATCATGCAGAGCTGTTGGAAACCCTCAACAGAGTGGAACATCAGTCAGGGGAGTGCGGTCTGCCTGCTCTCTGATAACGTGGCGCCCACATGTGCGCATATGGAGGTCTCTATGGGAAGGATAGCGAACGCCATGGAGATCCAGGTCCAGCAGGACACAGAGATGCACGCAGACCTGCACTCCATCATGGTAGCCATGGGAGAGTTCTGCAGTGACAACACGAGAGGGAAATTGAGCACCTTGACATCCTCCCCAGGTGCTCCTTCCCCTTGAGGAGTCAGGCCGGGGCCCCCAGGCACCCGAAGGAAGGAAGAGCGGCAGCTGGACACCCCTGGGTCATCCAGTCAGGAATCTCAGAGGCTGTCCTCTCCATCCGAGTCCCCTTTGCCTGTGACCCCCTCAACCTCATCCTCTGTCACCACAGAGGGAGTGGCTGGCCCACAGGAGGGCAGGCAAAGCAAGCCTAGGCCCTCAAGGCCTCAGCTCTCCAGAGGACCCGTGACAAAGTCATCCATGAAAACAGGGCTAAACATCACACAGCTGTCTCCACCCCTGCTGCAGATGTCAGGGCAGCACCTAGAAGTGGTAGGACTAGAAAAATTAAGAAATTCTGATCATAAGTGGGTAAACAAATTTTTTGTCATTTTATAATCTGAAAATATATTCACTCTCACTGAATAATGTGTAATGTTGTCTTTCAGCTTCATTGACAGGCTTCGCGGGTCCTCCCACTACATCCCCCCCACTAGCAGTTCAGCTGCTCACCAGGAGTGATTCTGGAGGGAGAAGTGTGTGTGAGTGTGTGTGTGTGTGTGAGTGTGTGTGTGTGTGTGTGAGTGTGTGTGTGTGAGTGTGTGTGTGTGTGTGTGTGTGAGTGTGTGTGTGTGAGTGTGTGTGTGTGTGTGTGAGTGTGTGTGTGTGTGTGTGAGCGTGTGTGTGTGTGAGTGTGAGTGTGGCAGGGCCTTTCAGAGCCTCGTGCAGACTCTCTCCCACACCCGCGGAGCCCTCCTCCATCACACTCATCTCACTGCCCCGAGCATTTTCAATGCTGCCTGCTGGGGTTCTCTTCCAGTTGTCCCTCGGAGCTGACCTGCCTCTCCGCCTGCCCACTGACTGCACTCCAATGCAGCACCTCTGCCCGTCCGACACGAGGGCTCCGCCCACTTTCGATTTCTGCAAAATGGTGGATGTCAAGGTTATTGTCAGCTCCCCCACCCTTCCCTGTCCTTCAGCCACCCATAACTTTTCCCCCATCACTGTCGACCCCCCAGCAACACATTCCACCCCCCCGCCGTCACCTACCAACCAGAACCCATGTCTTTCCAGAATGTGCACGTGAACATGCACATTCCCTACCTTCCTGAGAATCCCACCCCCATCCACATTGACCTCCCTGACCTCCTCCTTCCTACCCTCAGGGTCCGTGTCTGCCTCTGTGAACCCACCAACCACCCTCGCCGCTCCTTCTACTGCTACCGATGTACCCTCACCCTCCCACCCTTTGGGCTCCCTCTGCCCCCTCTCGTATTCACTATTGGCCCTTACCGCACCCACACTCAGTCCACTCCCCAGGAGACAGTCATGACTCCACAGACCCCTCCCTTGCACGTTTACCTGGACATTCCCCACCCATTACTCCCTCCTCCACCCCTACTCCTTCCACTCCTGCCGGATACTTTCCTCCACTCGGTCACCTTCTCCCCTCCGAACTCCCCTCTCCCCTTGGACACCTTCCTCCCCGCCAGACACCTTCCTTTCCCTGGACACCTTCCTCCCTCTGAACTCCCTCCTCCCCTCAGACACCTTCTTACCCCCGGACACCTTCCTCCCCGCCCCGGACACCTTCCTCCGCCTGGACTCCTTTGCCCCTCAGAACCCCTTCTCCCCTCCGAGCTCCTTCCCTTCTCCGAACTCTCTCCCTTACAGCCCTCCTCCCCCCTTACGCCTACCTCCCCACTTCCCACGTTCTCCCTGTTACTCCCTCCTCCCCTGTACTCCCTCATCCCCCTCCCAACCTCACCCCCCCACAACACCTTTGTCCCCCACCCCCTGCAACCTCACCCTGCTCTTTTACACCTTCTTCTCCCACTCAGCTAGACTTTCCTCTTTCCCGCCCCCCCCTCGCCAATCGTCCAGAGCAGCCCACGGCCAAGGCCGTGATGTTGTGAAGCAGGCCCGAAGCATCACCGGAGACCTCCCGCCTTCCGAGAGCTGCTTCGCCGCGAGGCCATGTCAATGAGGATCCACCCAGCGTGAGGTGCACGTGTTCCCCCCAGAGCAGGGCCCAAACGGTAAGTCCCGCCCTCTGCACGTCCACACGTGTCCAGGCGTGTTCCTGGGCCGGCGTGTTTTCCCGCCGGTGTAATGGTAAATCTGGCGTGGGAGATGATCCCGGTCGGGCCTCACTTTGCATCCCGTTACCGGGATGGGGTTCAGGCCGGCCCCCAGCGGGACTCGCATTCCGCCACGACGGACACCATCGAACGATCCCGCTGTGCTTTCAGGCCGGCGTGAAACCGAATTTTGGCCTTCTCGCCATATTGTCCCCCCCCACCGCCCGCCATGATACCCAGTGCCAATGGGGCCGGAAAATTCCGGCCAAAGTTTAATCAAATATAAAAGAGCTCTGAAGAAGAGTCATGTGGGTTCGAAACGTGAACTCTGTTTCCCTCTCCACAGACGATGCCAGACCTGCCGAGTTTTTCTAGCATTTTTGGTTTTTATTTCAGAGTTCCAGCATCTGCAGTATTTTGATTTTATCTTACTGCATTTGTGGTCTCTTAATAAGCGGGGCACCTATATTATACTGAGCCACCAGCTTCAGAGGCTCTTCTGATCGGAGGACGCCCCCTCCAAATATTAACCCGCTCCTGGGCACCCATCATTCCAATGTTTGAAAGAGAGTGCATCTCCCAATGCAACACAGCGCTAACATGACAGAAAATTATTATTAACGTACAGAGAAAGTGCTCAGAGGTTGACGAGTGAAAATACAGAAATCGGATGATAGCTGAACGAAAGTCGGGTCTGCTCACAGGCCCCCTCCTGCCCCCCTTGACTGCTGCTCTAGAGGCGTGAAGGGCTGTTCACATCATTGCAAATTTATAAGTCCTGTATTAATAATAAATTATTAATAAGGCCCCACAATTGGCTTTACCCTCCTTTTGTTACTGTGACCAATGCCCTGGGGGCATTTCTGCTCTGAATCTTCCTCACTGATCCTCTCATAGAAACATAGGATGGGATTTCCTGTGCCCACTGGCGTTGGGCGTGTTCCGTGGCGTGACTGGGCAATGTGGCGCGATTGGTTTGTGTGATTGTCCGGTCGGCCCGTCCGTGGGAGGGTCCGCGTTTCCCGCCATTGGACGTTGGGAACTTCATTGTGGTACAATCTGCACATCATTCTCAGGCCAGCCCACCGGAATTGTTCCCTCCCCCCCCAGCGCCACCCCGTTTGGATCGTCCGCCCAGTGTTTCACAGCAGCGTGTATAAGGCCTGCACCCGACGGGCTGCACTACGAGGGGAACTCGGAGGTGAGGACACAAGCGGAGCGCTCACCTGGGTCGCCTGTTGGACTTCAAGGTTGAGGCGTGTTCTGTGGGGAGGGGGGAGGTGCAAGGGCTCACCTTCGTTTGAGGTGACTTTTTGGGGGGGAGGGTGGCGAGGGTGGCCCTGCGGTTGAAGGTAGTGCACAAACATGCGGGGTGGGGGAGGGAAGCAGCTAAGCCCTGGGGAAACCTTGTATAAAGTGACCATTCCTCTTCAGCTGAGACAGTTCAGGCGCAGCCTCATTGATATGATTGGAGTCAGGCTCTAGCTTATCTGCCCACGCAAGCAACATAAAGGCATCAAAGTGCCACCAAATGCTCCAGAGCTTTTCACCCCTTGGGCACAGGCTGCAAACTAATGAGCATTTTAGTGAACTGCAGAACAATTGGACGACTGGGCACATTGTACAATCTCCTTGCTGAAGCTGGGATATGGAGCAGTCACTGGTGGAGACGCTCACAGCCCCTTACAATGTCATCATCCCGGTTTGGACCAGTCTCTCCCAGGGTTCAAGCTAACTGTGCAGCCTTGCAGTGCGGGTTAGGGGAATGCCTGTGCCTGAGCTGAGAGCACAGCGTGCAGTCCAGTGGGTAAAGCTGCTGCCAATCGGTCAGGTGGACTGGGGTGGAGGGGGGTGGGGTTTCAGGCAGCCATGTAGCGCACTGAACTCTGCCCATCCAGATAGTGGCCAGCGCTCTCCGGGATGTGTTAAGAGGCCTTCAGACTTAACTAATTCACGTTCTTAGTACGCCCATGCTAATCCATGTGCCTCTCTCTTCCATCTTGCAGGAGGAGTACATTGGAATCATGGAGTCTGATGAATTAGCTGTATGTCTCTTGACACACAGAGAGCAGAGACGATGGAGAAGAGAGCATCTGAGGCTCCTGGTTGCGCAGAGGGAGGAGCAGCACCCTCTGGAAGAATGGCCGACTGGGGCTCCCGCACACTTCACCAAAGAGCTACAGCAAATTGTCGCTGGTCGCTGGACCCAGAGCCTATAGACGCTGACTTTCATTCTCGCAGATGACCGAGAACCAGTGTTGCTGAAGACTGCGCGTGTCTAGGGAACTGGTTGGTCACATCTGCCATTTACTACAGGATTTGGCGCCACTGGGTCTTGGAGGGCATCCACTGCTGGTGGCCGTGAAACTGGCAGCAGCGCTTAACTTCTACACTAGTGGCTCCTTTCAGGGCTGCACAGGTGACCTCTGTGGGACTTTACAAGCCTCCGCCCACAAATGCATCCATGAGATCACGGATACCATCTTCACGAGGGCACACAACTTTGTGCATTTTGCTCAGGACCAGGAAAGCCAAGATGCAAGTGCGATTGGATTTGCCCAGATCTCGGGTTTCCTACAGGTGCAGGGTGTGATCGAGTGCACTCACATGGTGCTCAGATCTCCATGGCAACACGCGGTCAACTATGTCAACTGCAAGGGATTCCATTCACTGAATGTGTAGCTGCTGTGCGACCATCACAAACACATCCTGCAGGTCTGTGCATGGTTTCCAGGGACTGTCCACGACTCTACATTCTCAGTCAGTCACAGATCCCTGACGTCTTCCATGGCCCACAGAGGCTGCAGGGTTGGCTCCTCGGGGACAAGGACTACCCACAGAGGCCGTGACTGATGACACCTGTACAGTGGCCTCAGACTGCAGCAGAGCGAAGGTATAACAAGGCTCATGGTGCAGCCTGGTGGAGCAGACCATCGGGATGCTGAGAATGAGGTTCCGGTGCCTGGACCGGTCTGGTGGAGCCCTGCAATATAGTCCACAGAGGGTGTCACACATCGTTGCTGCCTGCTGCACCCTTTACGACCTGGCACTGCAAAGGGTAGCTGGCAGTTGCATGCTCGAGAGTCCCTCAAAGCAGCTAGATTTGTGGAGGATGATGACAACATGCAGTGAGGACACTCCATAGATCCTCACATTGCATCTGTGAACGTTTGACTCCAGTCTGGCTTATGTACCTCTGTGAAAATGTTCCTGTTATGGAGGCACAGTGGAGGCCCTAATAGTCGTTCGATTCCAGGAGGATGATGACAATATGCAGTGAGGACACTCCATAGATCTTCACACAGCCTCTGAGAATGTCTGACTCCTGTCTGGCCGAGGGCAGCTCACCTTGATCGAGATCAGATCATAGAGATGCAGCCATGAAACTTTAAAAGCATCTGATCCTTTGTCAGCCTTCAGCACCTGATCCCTTCAGGAGCACAGCATCACTGGTCACAGATGCTGAAGAGATGGGGGCCAGCCCCACCTTAAAGGTGCTGAGAGCACACAGAGAGAATGAGGAACTCTGACTCCTGCCCACTACATTCTGGCAGCAATGACCAGCACCATCGAGGTGCAGGCTTCAGTAATGTGTCCAGGGAGTGTGAGGCTGGACCATCGCTGGGGTCTGAAAGCTGCACAGAGCACAGGGAAGAGGCCCTGGACTGAGACACCTGCCTTTACCTTGTGCAGAAAAATTTCAGTCTGAGTGACATGAACACTGCTCATCAGAATAAGGAGCCACAGACAGGGAGACATCCTTGGGAGTTTATTGACAATAGTGAACAATATGTAGAAGTGATAATCGCTCGTGTCCAGGCTGTGCAACTGCATCTTCTTAACTTTCCTAACCCTGCCGCTACGTCTTGGTGCTCCCCAGACATCCACAGCGGAGGTGGAAGCAGCCTGCTGACTGCTACGCCCTGTCTGTGATGAATTTGGCGTGCGTCCTCTGGAAGGCTGAGAGCTGGAGGGCCCCGGCCTGCTTTCGGGGTCCTGCTGTGTGGCAGTGGCACCCTCCTCAGCCTGTGGAGCTGGAGCTGCTGAGGTCACAGGAAGAGGGGACTCGGATGGGCCGGACACTCCCGGAGTCACATGGATGGAGGGCCCTGGGTGGCAGGTACACCTGCTGACCCTCCTCCCTATGGGTGTCCATGGACCCCTAGCTGATTCCTTGAGGAGAAGGGGTAGCTGGAGTGAGATCGAGCTGCCCTGCACCCCTCTTGTGTACACACTATTGGAGGCCAACTATGGTGTCAGTGATGGAGTTGAGCCCGCACAGCAGTGCATGAGCGATGTCCTGGACCAAGGTCTCCATGGCAGCCACCATCTCATCAGTGTTGACCTTGGTGCGTTGGCATGGTGGCACTATCATCTCAGCCTGAAGATGGATGGACTCCTCCATCGTGCCTTGCAAACTGAGTAGTGCAGTGGACATCCCTTCCCAAGTTCCTGAGTTTAGCCTTTGCAGCTCCAGCAACTGAGGTATGACCGAGTCCAGAGGCTCATCACCTGACTCAGACTCAGCAAATTTCTGGCCTCCAGCAGTCCTCCCAGCGCCGGACACCAGGGAAGTCCCTGCCTCCGGCCTGCTGTGGATCAGGCAGTGCGATGTGCTCACCAGATTGTGATCCCGAGGCTACTGTAAAGCTAGATCCCACCGAGGTATGTGTCTCTGCGCTGGTGGAGGGTGTGGGTGAGCGCTGTGATGGGACTTCAGGGAGGGTGCCTCCAGATTACGCTTCAGAGGTTTCTTCAGGACTTGATTGGAGGCTCTGGGTCATGGACTCTATTGGCTGTTTCGCAGATGTACCTGTGGAAGGAAAGGGAGATAATTAGTGCATTGCAGTGGCCTGTGAAAGAGGGCACATCACTCACGGTATGGTTGTTTGGTGGATGTTGCACTGCTGTATCCTCGCTTGTTAGAGCAGCACCGACCTCACCGTCAGCACAGGACCGGCCCTGGTCATCGCCGGCCAGCTGGATGTCTCTATTTTCAAAGCCCATGAGGACCTTGATTTCGGGCATTCCTCCACCAGTCTGCGACCTCCCCCTCTTGTTGTGTGCCAGCTTGTCCTGCATGGGTAGAGATGGAGAGAGTATAAGTAGGACGCCTGCCGGGCCAGATGATAAGTATGCCTGGTCTGTGTGGGTGGTGAGTGGTCCCATGTACGAGATGAGGACAATGAAGATGTGTTTGAGAGAGTGAATGGTGATGTCCCTTGAACTGGCAGTGAGTGAGGGCCCTGTGGATGTGTGATGGGTTTGTGAGTGTGTGAGTTGAGGGTGATGAGAAGAGTGACTTACCCTGGCGGAACAGAGGAGATCATTCATCCCCTTGAGGCACTGGTTGGCTGTCCTCTTTTGAAGGGCATTGGCGTTGACCACCACTGCCACGGCCTCCCAAGCCTGGGTGGTCATGCCCCTGCACACCCTGTGGCCAGAGTGGGGGGTAGAGGACATCGTGGTGGGCCTCCACAGCATCCAAAAGGCGTTCCAGTGACGCATCATTAAACCTGGGGGCTGCAGTCTTTTTTGCCTTTTGTGGACATCTTCCCTGCAGTGGTTCTGGGCTGGAAACACTGAGATGTATGTGCACGGCTGGACTTTAAATATGGCGCCCAGTGCGATGAAGCGATGAGGTGTTGGCGTGGCGGGTGAATGACAGCCCGCCCACCATCGAAATGGCATGTTTCCCGGGAATGCATAATTAATGCGATGGGTTTGCGATGATACGATGTGAAAAGCTGCCATTGCAGCCAGCAGGTAAAAAACGCCTTTTCACCCACCCGCTATCGCACTTAATGCAAATCCTGGGCGATTCCACCCATAGGGAAACTAGGAGTAGGTCATTCAGCCCTTCAACCCTGCTCCGCCATTCAATATGATCATGGCTGATCCTCTATCTCAACGCCATGCTCTCACGCTTGCCCCATACCCCATGATGCCTTTAGTGTCTAGAAATCTATTTCCTTCTTAAATATATTCAGTAACTTGGCCTCCACAGCCTCCTGTGGTAGAGAATTCCACAGGATCACCACTCTCTGAGTGAAGAAGCTTCTCCTCATCTCATCCCTAAATTGTTTACCCCTTATCCTGAGACTGTGGCCCCCTGTTCTAGACCCCCACAGCCTGGGGAAACATCATCCCTGCACCCATTCTGTCCAGCCCTGTCAGAATGTTATACATTTCACTGAGATTCCCTCTCATTCCTCTCAACTCCAGTGAATATAGGCCTAGTCGACCCAATCTCTCCTCATTCGGCAATCCTGCCATCCCAGGAATCAGCCTGGTGAACATTCGCTGCACCCCCTCTATGGCAGGTATATGCGTTCTCATGTAAGGAGACCAAAACTGCACACAATACTCCAGGTGTGGTCTCACCAAGGCCCTGTACAGCTGCAATAAGACAACCTTGCTCCTGTACTCAAGTCCTCGCATAATGAAGGCCAACATATCATTTGCCTTCCTAACTGCTTGCCACACATACATGTTTGCTTTCAGTGATTGGTGTACAAGGACAACCAGGTCCCTTTGTACATCAACATTTCCCAACCTATCACCATTCAACTAATACTCTGCCATTCTGTTTTTTCCTACCCAAGTGGGTAATTTCACACTTATCCATGTTATCCTGCATCTGCCATGTGTTTGCCCACTCACTCAACTTGTCTAAATAATCCTGAAGCCTCTTTGTGTCCTCCTCACCGCTCACATTCCCACCTAGATTTGTGTTGTCATCTCTAAAGTGCAAAAATGCAAGCCCAACTGTAGGGACGACACACATTCTCTGCCACACAACTTCACCGGGTTGACTGACCGTCCCCAGCTCCTGCCCTGCCTCACTCTTTGCCTCCAAGCTGTACCTCCCTTTCTGACCAGCCTCCTATGATTAACATGCCAAGTTTCACTTCACCTTATCAATATTTCCTGATTTGTCCTTGAGTAGATTCTCAGGTTCACTGTACAGGTGGGAATCTGCTTATTATAAGAAAGCAAGAAATAAAGACTCGCACTTACACCTTTCACAAGCTCGGGACATTCCAAAGCGCTTTACGGCAAATGAAGTACTTCTTGAAGTGTGGTCACTGTTGCAGCGTGGGAAATGTGGCAGCCAATTTGAACACTCAACGACATTACCAAAGCTGAATCCCCCACTATCAACATCCTGGGGGTCACTGTTGACCAGAAACTGAACTGGGCCAGCCATACTGGAGCTCTGAGAGGCTGGGAATTCTGTGGTGAGTAACTCACCTTCTGACTCCCCAAAGCCTGTCCACCATCTACAAGGCACAAGTCAGGAGTGTGATGGAATACTCTCCACTTGCCTGGATGAGGGAAGCTAAAATAACACTGAAGAAGTTCCACACCACCCAGGGCAAAGCAGCCCACTTGATCAGCCCCCTGTAAACATTCACTCCCTCTGCCAGCAACGCACAGTAGCAGCAGTGTGTACCATCTACAAGATGCATTGCAGATATTCACCAAGGCTCCTTCGACAGCACCTTGCAAGCCTGTAACTTCTACCATCTAGAAGGACAAGGGCAGCAGATAGATGGGAACGCCACCACCTGCGATTTCCCCTCCAAGCCACTCACCATTCTGACTTGGAAATATATCGCCGTTCCTTCACTGTCACTGGGCCAACATCCTGGAACTCCCTCCCTAACAGCACTGTGGGTGTACCTACACCACATGGACTGCAGCAGTTCAAGAAGGCAGCTCACCACCACCTTCCCAAGAGCAATTAGAGATGGGCAATAAATCCTAGCCCAGCCAGCGATGGCCACATCTTGTAAAAGAATAAAAAAAACACAGTAATCTCCCACAAACAGGAATATGATAATGACCAGATCATGAACTTTTGTTTTTAAAAATTCATTCATGGGATGTGGGCATCGCTAGCTAGGCCAGCATTTAGTGCCCATTTCTAATTGCCCTTGAGAAGGTGGTGGTGAGCTGCCTTCTTGAACTGCTGCAGTCCATGTGGTGTTAGGGAGGGAGTTCCATGATTTTGACTCAGCAGCAGTGCAGGATGGCGTTATATTTCCAAGTCAGGATGTTGAGTGCCTTGGAGGGAAACCTCTGGGTGGTGGTGTTACCTTCCCATGTGTTTGTTCCCATGTGGTGCTCCCATAGTGCTAATGGGTGAGTGACTGACATTGGCCAGGATACCAAGGGTATACCCCTGCTTTTCTTCAGAACAGTGCATTGGAATCTTTTCTCATTTGAGAGGGCAAACAGAACCTTGGTTTAACATCTCATCCCAAAGATGGCACCTCTGGGGGTGCAATACTCCCTCAGCGCTGCACTGGTTGCGCCAGCCTGGAATCAAAGTCCTTGGACTGGGACTTGAACCCACAACCATCTGACTCAGAGAGTGTCACCCACTGAGCCACAGAACTGGATTGTTAGAGAATAAATCTGATTTCCATTCCATCAATTTTACTGGACTAAAAAATTGGACTGGTTATATAAAGGCCAAACAATCTTCTCCACCAGATGACTTCCCAACTATGGAGATGAAATCCCCCTCCCCCCTTGTCTTCTCTGGTATTAAGCACCTTAGGATGTTTTACAATGTCAAAGGCGCTATATAAATGTAAATTGATGTTGTTGATATTGTTGTACTTTTAAAAATAATTTCAGAGCTATGCAGAGATGACACTAGTTTCTAAGTGTGCAACACGTTTATTTAAAAGAGTTTTAAGAGTTCTCTGCGATCACAAAATGGCTGCACTGATGCTTCCATCCCTGCTCCTCGTGGCTTCCGTGGTGTCTGTTTATTTTGCTCTGAGTCCACATCCAGGCTCAACCGATCAAGCACAGTGAATATGGAACAGTTAGCAGACTTACATAATCAAACACAGAACAACCGAGCCATTAAAAAATGCAGATATGGATTTCAACGTTAGTGATGTCTTGCATGTTGACTTTGACACTTGGCCTAGTTTAAACAATAAGTTTGAAATAGATACTACTGGGTCGTTGGGCTTTGCTTGAGGTTGTCATTGGAAACCTGACAACGTTTTCTGTCTCTCAAAACCCTCCAGTTGCTTCACTGAAGACAAGGGACAGGGTGAGGATGTATGAAAGCTGAGAAATATATTTCAGCGTGCCAAACTTCAGAGATTGTGTGAAGATGTTTTATTTTTCGAGTAGAGAGGTGCAGTTGAATGGAACTCTGTCCTCTCACATCTCAGACCCAAACTTCAAACACATCAGTTCAGAGTGAACTAACTCTCACTTTCCTTGTGGGCTGTCATCGCTCTCAGATGAACTGAATCTAAAGAGTCTCATCTCTTCAAATGAATCCAAAGTGCAAGTGTAGAAAGGATCCAGGACTAATTAGGCCCTCTGTCTTCAGATGGCCTATCAGATGCTGCTGTCAGAAAAAAGATCGAAAATAAGGTCGAAGAATGAATAAATGAATCAAAATGAAAATAAATAAAAATAAAAAATGTGGATAAAAATAATAAAAAATAAAAATAAATATTGAAAAAAGGGGGTGGGGATAGAGGACAGAGTTCATGATCTGAAGTTGTTGAACTCAATGTTAAGTCCAGAAGGCTGTAAAGTGCCTAGTCGGAAGATGCGGTGCTGTTCCTCCAGTTTGCGTTGGGCTTCACTGGAACAATGCAGCAGGCCAAGGACGGACAGGTGGGCAAGAGAGCAGGGTGGTGTGTTGAGATGGCAAGCGACAGGGAGGTCTGGGTCATGCTTGCGAAGCTGTTCCGCAAAGCGGTCACCCAGCATGTGTTTGGTCTCTCCAATGTTGAAGAGACCGCATTGGGAGCAGCGAATGCAGTAGACCAAATTAAAGGAGGTGCAATTGAAGTGCTGCTTCACCTGAAAGGAGTGTTTGGGCCCTTGGGCAGTGAGGAGGGGGGAAGTAAAGGAGCAGGTATTGCACCTTCTGAGATTGCATGGGAAGGTGCTGTGGGAGGGGGATGAGGTGTTGGGGGTGATGGAGTGTACCAGAAGGGAATGGTCCCTATAGAATGCCGACAGGGGGGGTGAGGGCATGATGTGTTTGGTGGTGGCATTGTGCTGGAGTTGGCAGAAATGGCAGAGGATGATCCTTTGAATGCGGAGGCTGGTGGGGTGAAAAGTGAGGAAAGGGGGACTCTATCATGGTTCTATGTACCCCATAAAGAAACAGGCATAACAGGGGCCCATGTGGGTACCCATAGCCACACCTTTTAATTGGAGGAAGTGAGATGAGTTTAAGGAGAAATTGTTCAGTGTGAGAACAAGTTCAGCCAGATGGAGGAGAGTGGCGGTGGATGAGGATTGTTTGGGCCTCTGTTCAAGGAAGAAGCTGAGAGCCCTCAGACCATCCTGGTGGGGGATGGAGGTGTAGAGGGATTGGACGTCTATGGTGAAGAGGAGGTGGTTGGGACCAGGGAACTGGAAAATATTGATATGATATTGGGCATCAGAGGAATCATGGATGTAGGTGGGAAGAGGCTGGACAAGAGGAGAGAGAACAGAGTCAAGATAGGAAGAAATGAGTTCCGTGGGGCAGGAACAGGCTGACACAATCGGGCTACAGGGACAGTCTTGTTTGTGGATTTTGGGGAGGAGGTAGGAGCGGGCTATTCGAGGTTAGGAGACTGAGGTTGGAAGCTGTGGGGGGAAGATCTGCAGAGGAGATGAGTTCAGTGACAGTCCTGGAAACAATGGCTTGATGTTTGGTGGTGGGGTCCTGGTCCAGGGGGAGGTAGGGGGAAGTATCTGAGAGCTGGCACTCAGCTTCTGCTTGGTAGAGGTCAGTACGCCAGACAGTAATAGCACTACCCTTGTCAGCAGGTTTGATAACAAAGACAGAGTTGGACCTGAGAGAATGGAATGCAACAAGTTCAGAAGTTTAGAGTGGGTGAGAGGAGCAGAAAAATTGAGAAATTGATTCCCGATGCTGTTGTCAGGTTGGGTAGAGATAGAGATATTCTGAGTATTCTAGAACGCGGAATATTCTGGAGGGGTGGTTTGGGAGGCAGGGGTGGGGGACCACTGAATTCAAAGTGGGGTGAGCTGGTTCTGGACATTCTCAATACAAAATCCAAACCCTTGTCTCAGTTTTAATCATTTCCACTTTGAATATGTAATTTGTTGCTGCCTATTGGAACTTTCCAGAAACTGGTCAACTTTCAATATCAGATATCAGGTGACTTGTGACAGCCATCTTAAGTCAGTGCCTTTTCTTGCTTTTAGAAAGTTATTATTAAACAATTCTGTATATGTTTGATCAGCTGATGAAATTACAAATTGATATCACTCACGCACAAGTCACATCATCGTGACACCAGGAGACCCAAAGTTGGCCTAAAATTGGACCTCGGGCCTTGGGTCTCGAGCCCTATCAACATTACTTGGGTGAGCTGCCAGCACCTATAACACCTCCGCAGACACCTCACCGATTTAAAAACTAATAATTTTGCACCACTTGCTTCCAGCACAATGACAATCTGTAATATGAACATAGGCCTGAAGAAAAGGTCAAGGGAAGGTGGGCGATGGCCGAGTGTCATGGTGAGAGTGACGTGATCAGGGTTCTGTGGATTTGGGTATAAGCAAACCCATCTGGTTCACTAATGTCCTTTAGGGAAGGAAATCCGCCATCCTTACCTGGTCTGGCCTACATGTGACTCCAGACCCACAGCGATGTGGTTGACTCTTAACTGCCCTCTGAAATGGCCTAGCAAGCCACTCAGCTCAAGGGCAATTAGGGTTGGGCACCACATGCAGTGATGCCCACATCCCAGGAAAGAATAAATAAAAAAAACAAATCATTGGCTGTAAAGCACTTTGAGACATCCAATGGTTGTGAAAGGTTGTATATAAATACAAGACTTTTTTCGTAATGAAGTAGCCACGACAAGCTGTAAAAGTAAATATTTTAAAGGTAAGGTGATATTTGGAGTGTAATCGCAACAATAATATGTGATACGAACAGGAGAAATTATTCACTCTGCTGGAAGGCCAAACTAAATGTATTCCCTTAATAAGGATGAACGCAATAGGCAGGTAATTTTTCAACTCCTATCAGGTATCCACTGAAGTGACTATGCAGGCAAACAATGATCAAATGGGTTCAGCCACACTATAATCCAGTGGGGACGACGCCTGTTATTTTTTTCTGTGTGAATCATTATGAAGTGTATCGCTTCCTGTATGTACAGCAGATGGGGAGGGCTCACTGACAGGCCTGGCTGTTGGATTTTTCCTCATTTTATTATAAGACATAGATCAGAAAGGAAGGCCTGTTGTGATTCTCTGAATAATTCAGTGCTCATGTTTCTCGCTGGTTAGCCCTTGAAGGAACAATAGGGAGAATGTCTGTTCACAAATGTATCCTGCGTTTGATTTTTCGTCTTTGAAAGTTAGGGGAGGAATGAAGATCAGAAAACAGTGATATCACTGGTTAAATTAGATCCATGTTCTCGTAAGATCATTATGGGGGAGGAAGGATTTTAAGATCACTTTCGTTCATCTGAAAGGAAAATATCCCCTCATTGTAGCATCCTTAAAGGATCCTTAAAGGATGCTAGGGTATTCTCTATTGTCTTTCTTGAAGTCCATTTCACACGATGATCAATCTTTGTACAAATTTTCTGACATTCCCAAATTTAATTTTTAATGGCTTGAATATTTACAGGGATTTTCTTTAAATGTATCCCAAATGGCCTTCAGTTGTGCTATAACTATTGTATGATTCACAGGACATGGGGTTCACTGGCACACCATCATTTATTGCTGGTGAGAAGGTAGGGATAAAGCCTTCTTCTCTTCAACTTCCTTGCTTGGCCATTGCAGGGGGCAGTTAAGAGTCAACCACTTTGCTATAGGTCTGGAGTCACATTGGTCAGACCAGGTAAGGATGGCCAATTTCCTTCTCAAAGCATGTGAATAATCAAGATGGAGTTTTAGATAGTAGTTTCTAATGGTAGCTTTTTTGTTCCAGATTAATTTAAATTTTCTTGCTTCCGTGGTGGGATTTGAACTCATGGCCCCTCCAGTCAATTCATTAGTTCAGGCTTCTTGAATTACTGGCTTCATGACTTAACTGTTATGCTACCTGCACCAATACCTGCAATTGGCACCCATGACCCTTTTCCAGCATCCATGAACTGAATTTGAACTCTATCTTTGTGCCTTCCTATTAAGGTCTCGACAAAATAGATGTGGAAAGAATGTTTTCTCTTGTGGGTGAGTCCAGAACTAGAGGGCACTGCTTAAAATTAGGAGTCATCCTTTCAGGACAGGGATGAGGAGAATTTTTTTTCTCTCAGAGGGTTGTGCGACTTTGGAACTCTCTGCCTCAGGGGGCGATGGAGGCGGGGTCATTGAATATTTTTAAGGCGAGGGTAGATAGATTCTTGTTAGGCAAGGGAACCAAAGGTTGCCGCGGGTAGATGGGAGTTTGAAACACAAACAGATCAGCCATGATCTTATTGAATGGCAGAACGGGCACAAGGGGCTGAATGGCCTACTCCCATTCCTATTTCGCATGTTTATATGTTGGCATGTTCAAAGCATTCAAGGCAATAATGTTTTCAGAAAAAGTTGAGTTGACAGAAACGAGGGTTGTATCAATCAAGGATACATAAAATGTTGATGATAGCCTTGAGCTATCTAAGCTCCATGCTGAAGAATTCCCTCCCTAGGCCCTCTGCCTCTCCACCTCCATCCTTTGATTCTCCTTAAAACCCACTGCTTTTACCAAGTTTTTGGTCCCAGCCCCTCCTAATTTAAACCAGCATTCTCTTTTTTTGCTTACACCTCTGTGATATGGTTTGGGATGGTTTCCCATGTTAAAACTGCTGTGTGCACGCAACTTGGTGTCGTAAATCAAGTTGATTCGCGTTTCTTCAGTTCCGAAGAAGAGTCGTATTGGGCTCAAGACATTAACTCTGTTTCTCTCTCCACAGATGCTGCCAGACCCCCCGAGTTTTTCCAGCACTTTCTGTTTTAATTCCAGATTCCCAGCATCCACCTATTTTGCTTTTACTTTGATGAATGCTCGTGACATTGAGGTATGCTTGGTCAAAATATCTTCCCTGTTCTGGCTTAGCTGTGGTAAAGCACATTGTCCCTCCTGACCTGTAGGTCCATAGCTCTGGCGTGAGCTTGGATTTTTAAGAAGTCAATCCAGAATAGTTTGTATTGTAGATTTCCCCTTCTGCCAGATCAATTTGATTTGCAATAAGTTGCATACATATAGCGGCTTTAACGTAGAAAACCAGCCCAAGCCACATCACAGAGGTGTAATCAAAAGAGAGAATGCTGGCCTAAATTAGGTGAGGGGGGTGGGGGTGACCAAAAACTTGGTTAAAGAAGTGAGGGAATCGAAGGATGGAGAGGCAGAGGGTTTAGGGAGGGAGTTCTTGGACATGGGGCTTAGATGGCTCAAGACGCATCAGCTCACTTGATACAACTTTCTTTTCTATCCACTCAACCTTTCCCGGGAACGTTAAGGCCTTGAATGTTGTGTCCACTTTAATTCTTAGGATGTTCCTGCTATTGCCACTGGGTGGGATTTTCCGGCCCCACCTGCCACTGGGATTGTCCGTTCCCGCCGAAATTCAGTGGACTTCTGTCGGGGCTGCTGAATTTCCCACGACGGGTCTGGTCCCGCTGCCATGGGTCTAGAAAATCCCGGCCACCGCCTCACCTTTCTCCCTACTATCACCACAGCCTTCTGTTCTTGCACCTTATTCCGATTATTCCTCTTATAGATTTATCCCCTTTCCATGTTCCTGGTCTCCGGTTCTTAGATGTTGCTCCCGTTGATTACCCTCTGCCCTGCTTTCCACCTTGCCTATCCCTGTCCTCTCTTCCCCCACCAGCTGCTTGTAGTTGCTCCTACCAGGAGATCTGCTATCATTGTATGTCACACTGGTCTGTCTTGCACCATCCTCGCACACCCTTTTCTAGGTTCGCCTGCAGCCGCTCTGTGAAGTCTGTCATCCAACTGCACCGAGGTCAGCCTCTCTTTCTGCTGCCCTCCACTTTTCCCACTAGCAGAGACCCCTGTAGTTTCTCAGCTCCGACCAAATGGTTGAAATGCTGACATTTTCTTTTCTGGGTGTCATTTTTAGAGTTTGTTTTGCTCTTGCAAGGCCAAACCCCTCTTCATTTGTGTTATGGCCTGTATTTGGAATTTTTTAGCATCCTAGTTTAAATAATTCAGGAAAGCTGCCTCAATGTTCCCCAGAAGTCTCTTTATCCCCATCCCTTTTTTGATCTGAAAATGTGTCCAGCTGTTTACATAGGCACTACCATTCTCCAAATATACCCTAACCACTCGACTCCATCTTCAAATATCCTCGCGAACCTGGCCCCTTTCTGAACACTGGAAGGATTCCAGAGGACCTAACTTTCCATCCGCTATAGAATCATAGGCTGGGATTCTCTAGCCCCCGCCCACCGCTGGGGTCTTACGGTCCCACCGACAGTCAGTGGGCTTTTGGCTGGCCCGCCGCATCCCCCACGGTGGGTCCCACGACGGTGGGGCGGGAAAATCCCGGCCACAGCATTGAACAGCATAGAAGGAGGTCATTCAGCCCATCAGGCCTAGCTCAGCTCCTTAAAAGAACTCTCCAATTGGCTCCATTTCCCATCTGTTCGCCCATCCCCCAGCAACTTTCTCCCCTTAAACTACAATGAACCTGCTTACACTGTGCTTTCAATCAGCATTTCCCATATCACAATAACTCACAGTGGAACAAACTTTCTTCTCAACACACCTCTTGTCCCTTTGCCCATTATCTTCAATCTGTGTCCTCTAGTTACGACACTGGAAGCCGTTTCCCCTCATTTACTCTATCAGAACTCCTCATGATTTTGAGCACCACTATTCAATCTTTCCCTCACTGTATCTGCTCTCAGGAGAACCACCCTTGAGTTAAAACCAATCCTTACGAAAGCGTTTTCAAGTCCCTCCTATTATTTCTCCCGTCTCTCACTATGCGCAGTGCCACCATCCAAACCTCTCCTGTCCCTCTCAGCATCCCTTCTCCAGGAAAGTACCTCACCAATCTGTGGTGATTACCTTTATGTCACACACGGCAAAGAAGCCCCTACAACTCTGGCTTTCCAACTGCGCCTCATTCCATCTGGTCGTCTCTGTTTCTCTAGTCAACCTTTTCTCCTGAGACCATGATGCTCCCTGCATCGCTCATTAATGTAATCTCTTTGGCCGCTTCTCAAATCTTCTTGGCTCTCTTATTATTTCTACCAGCCTTAATTCAGCTACTATCCTCAGTTCCTTGGTTTCCCTCTGCACTTGTCTTTTTCATGACAACATTGTCCCTCCTGTTGCCGGTCCCCAGCTCCAATTCCTGATGGTTCACATTCAAGGTCTGGCCATTTCACAGGCCTGGGCTGACTCACTGACTGAGCCTAACATTATCCATTTGCCCTCAAGAATCCCTTTGCTTCTTTCTGAGTAGTGTTAGGTTTTTAAGGGCTAATCTGTGGGACTGCGTAAATAGCACTCCGATGTAGTCGAGAGGGAGCATGTTCATGGCATCAGCAGTGTAACACCTGGTCATGGATAGCTGCACATAGTTCAGATTGTATAAAACAAACTAGTTGCTTGAACACACCAACATCTCAGTAATCATTCCGAAGCTAGGCTAACCAATGTACAACATGTATCATTTCCTCTAAAGCTTTTCTTTTGGGATATTCATCGGTAGATCTCTTAATCCTTTTCCTAAGCTTCATTACCCCCTGTGCAAACATCTAGCAATAAATGTGCCTAACAGCCCCTTTTGCTTTCAGTTCTTTCTATTCATTTCTCAATTACCCCCCCCCCCGCACCCCACTTCTTCTTATGGGTGTCCTTTATTTTTCTTGCAGTTGTCTCCCTTAACTTTATACTTTGCTCAGGTGCTATTACCATGGGGAGGTGATGGTGTACTGGTGCTGTTGCAGGAATAGGGGACCCAGGGTTAATGCTCTGGGGACCTGGGTTTAAATCCCACCATGGCAGATGGTGGAGTTTGAATCCAATAAAAATCTGCAATTTAAAATCTAATGCTGATCATGAAATGATTGTGGTAAAAACCCATCTGGTTCACTAATGTCCTTTAGGGAAGGAAATCTCACCTCACCTGGTCTGGCCTACATGAATCCAGGGCCACAGCAATGCAGTGGACTCTTAAATGCCTACTGAACAAGGGTGATTAGGGATGGGCAATAAATGCTGGCCTGGCCAGTGACACCCACATCCAATGAATAAAAAAAATAATCCTTCACTCTCCTGTTCCCTTTGAACTCAGATAATCCTAATAACTTCTAACTATCTCCAGTGGTCTCCACTGATTAGACTCCACGGTCTCCCCCACATCCTTGATCTATCAGCTATCGTGCTTTTGCCCGTGGTGTATGATAGAAGCTCTGGAAGAATGATCTCTATAAGTTGTACACCCTCAGTTCAGACAGTGCAGAAGAGGTTTACAACGATGGCTCCAGGGATGATAAATTTCAGCTATGAGGATAGATTGGAGATGCTGGCACTCTACTCCTTGGTGGGAATAGGGCTGAGAGGAGATTTGATAGAGATGTTCAAAATCATGATGGGGGCTGGACAGAGTAGATAGGGAGAAGCTGTTCCCGCTCGTAAAAGTATCAAGAACGAGAGGGTGCAGATTTAAAATGATTTGCAAAAGAAGCAAATGTGACGTGAGGAAAAACCCGACGAATGGTTCGGGTGTGGAATGCACGGCCTGGAAGTGTGGTGGAGGCAGGTTCAATCGAGGCATCCAAGAAGGCATTAGATGATTATTTGAATAGAAACAATGTGCAAGGGTACGGGGAAAAGGCAGGGCAATGGCACTAGATCATAATGCTCACTTGGAAAGCTGGTGCAGACAAGATGGGCTGAATGGCCTCCTTCTGCGCTATTGAGATTCTATGATTTCCTTCTTGGCTGTGCCAACACTCTGCCTGTTAAAATGCTGGGACCACTGGATTTCTCTTGAAGCAGAACTGTCCCAGTAATTGTTTTAAATATTCTCAGTTTGCGACGGAGTCATGAATTCTACTCAGCTTGAATTGTGTTCTTTTGGTGTCTGGTTTTCCCAGTGTTTATCAATAATAGCCACCTCTTCAATGTGACACGTGTCAGGGCTGAGGAATGAAACACTAAATTTGCCCATTAGTCTCCACTTTAAGCTCTCTCAGGTTAGGTAATGGGTGGGTCAGGTGCAGAATGAAGTTCCCTCGAACTTTCCTAATAAAATATCACAACATCCTACCTCAGGGGAGAGCTTCCAACCCATTTCCCTTGATATTGGTAATTTATTTTTACTTCAGGTACAATTTTATGCTCTGGGTTCAGCCATTGAGGGCTGAGACTGTCCTAAACGTGTTCCCTCACTGGTCTGTTGTGGCAAGTTAAGGATGATGACTCTAACCAAGATGAGATCAAGGGAAGAAGGTCTCAATGCACCTTGAAACCCCCATCAGACTGAAGGGATTTTAAACCATTGGTTTCTCCTGCTTTTGAATCCAGCTAGTAGGTTCCCAGAAGGTAAAAAACAGTTTGGACCAACACTCTTATTTCCCAGTTTTTAACTGGTGTTCCATTTTAAGGTATACCAGACCAGTTCGGACCAGTATTCTTATTTCCCAATTTTTACTGTTCTGGGGTTGTTTCTTACTGGCTGCAGCATTTAGATGTTCATGAGCGCAGTTCTGACATGCAGAAGGCAAACCATCAGGAAAGTTAGAATAGGGATGTAATTTTCCCCTTCAATATACCGTGACTTTGAAAATAAAAAGGTTTGTAGTGCTAGAACACGCAGGTCCTACCAACATCCCAAGACCATCATTTGAAACAGATGCTCACTCCACCAGAGAGCAGTTGCCTCCCCTGGTCAACTTTTATGCGGACATCCTAAAATATTTATATTTGGGGAATAGACTATTTATATTATTCTGCTAACCATTTTGCTGTGGGTCATCTACCCAGGATGATAACCATTCATCCGCAGCTTGCTACACATTCTGGATAACGTGTAGCACGGTTACTGAACTGGTCATTTAGATGCCCGATCTAATGCTCCAGGCACACAACTTCAAACTTGACCATGGCAGCTGGGGTAAAAATTTAAATTTAATGGATAAATCCGGAATAAAATGGTACTCTCATTAAAAACGATCATGAAACTATCGGTTGTTCCCTAATGCCCTCCGGGGGAAGAAATCTGCCATCCTCACTGGGTCTGGCCTACACATCACTCCAGATCCACAGCAGCGTGGTGATGCTTAACTGCCCTCAGCTGCATCAAGCTGCTCCAGAAAGCATTGTGGGCCACATGGACTGAAGTTTTTCATGATGGCAGATTGCCACCACCAATTAGGGATGGTCAATAATTGTTGGCCGAGCCAGTGGCACTCAGGCCGCGAGAGCAAATATAAAAACATTTGGCCCTTTGAGCCAATTCAACAATTTTTTAAAATAAAAAGCCTCAGAGGCCTACCAAATCCTGTGGGACATCAAGCCGCTGTGGGTGGATGAAAAGGACTCAGAGCATAATGGAGTCAGGTTCTATAAGGTCGGCGAGAGTCCCCTGGGGGCTTTCTTTACCCACATTTTTTTTGCAGAGAGTAGCTGCTGTGGCAAACGAGCTGGAAAGCTTAAAGCCGGCTTGCTTAATCAAAACGACCTCTCCAGGCTGGTGGGACAGCAGTGCCAAGGATGGGAGTGTTTCAAGATATCAGAACAGTAGATGTGCCTTGAATCAGTGCTTTATGGCCTGAGGTTGCTTGAAGCATTGAATTTTCAGTTCCAATGTCGGTGTGATAGATGAGGATCTAGTTAGACTGCCAGCTCCTCACAGACAATTCAGCCTTCCAGTAAGGAGTTGCTTCAAGATATGCATGGTTTCTGTCATGTAACATCTGCGACAGCAGGTCCTGTCCATTTCTATTGATGAAGATCGTTAGTTTGGAAAGTTTCTAAAACCCCAGAGTGCTGACAGCCTCAAAATAAAAAACAAAACAAAATACTAAACTTTTAAGAAAACTCTTTCTGGAGTTTAAAATAGGAAATGAAGATGGGAGCAAAAGGAGAAGGAGATGGAGTAGGTCATCTGGCCCTTCGAGCCTCCCCCACCATTCAACAAAATGTGGGCATTGCTGGCTAGGTCAGCATTTATTGCCCATTCCTAATTACCATTGAGAAGGTGGTGGTGAGCTGCCTTCTTGAACCGCTGCAGTCCCTGAGGTGTAGGTACACCCACAGTGCTGTTAGGGAGGGGGTTCCAGGATTTTGACCCAGTGACAGTGAAGGAACTGTAATATATTTCCAAGTCAGGATGGTTAGTGGCTTGGAGGGGAACTTTCAAATGGTGGTGTTCCTATGTGGCTTCTGTCCTTGTCCTTCTAGATGGTAGCGGTCGTGGGTTTGGAAGGTACTGTTTATGGAGGCTTGTTGAGTTTCTGCAGTGCATCTTGCAGATGGTACACACTGCTGCTACTGTGCGTCGGTGGTGGAGGGAGTGAATGTTTGTGTATGGGGCACCAATCAAGCGGACTGCTTTGTCCTGGATGGTGTCAAGCTTCTTGAGCATTGTTGGAGCTGCACTCGACCAAGCAAGTGGAGAGTATTCCATCACACTCCTGACTTGTGCCTTGTAGATGGTGGACAAGCTTTGGGGAGTCAGGAGGTGAGTTACTCACCGCAGGATTTCCAGCCTCTGACCTGCTCTTGTAGCCACAGTATTTATTTGTATGTATTTATTTAATGTCATTTGTCTACAGAAATCTATTGATTTCTGTTTTGAACATGCTTAGTGATTGAGCATTCACAGTCCTCTTGAGTAGAGAATTCCAAATATTCACAGCGCCGAGTGAAGAAATTCCTTCTCATTTCATTCTTAAAAATGGCCCACCCCTTATCCTGAGATTATGTCCCCTGGATTTATACTCACCAGCCAGGAGAAACATCTTATCTACATCCAGCCTGGCGCACCCTGTGAGAAATTTGTAAGTTTCAAAGCGTCTACCCTCTCAACCTGCCTCAGAATCTTATATGTTTCAAAAAGATCACCTCCCATTCTTCTAAACCCCAATGAGTATAGGCTCAACTTTTCCACATAAGACAACCCCTTCATCCCAGGAATCAGCCTAGTGAACCTTCCCTGAACTGCTGCCTTCAATGCAAGCCTCTATCAACCACTGGGATGTTCTACACCTAAACTGTGCTGGGGCTGGTGTCCATGCAAGAAGCCCAACTAAGGAAGTTGAGAGGGTCTTAAACTGAACAGTGGGGACAATGAATCAAATTTGGGAAAATTTGGTAAACCAAAGACAAGACAAGAGAGACAGGTATTAATATGGGAAATGATAAACAGACTGTGACAGGAAGGGACAGAGAGTACAAATCTAAGAGTAAATCGGTAGATAAGGCTAGACACTACAAAAATAATAAAAGGACAAAATTAAAGGATCTGTATCCAAACACATGCAGCATTCAAAACAAAAAATATGGACCGTTAGTGCAAATAGAAATAAATAAATACAATCTGACAGCCATTTCAGAGATATGGCTATAGGATGTCATAGATTGGGGCCTGACTGTTGAAGGGTACGTGACATTTAGGAAGGACAGGAAGTTAGGAAAAGGTGGAGGGGTGGCTCTGTTAATTAATGATGGTATTAGCACATTAGAGAGGGGTGGCCTATGTTCAGGAAACCGGGATGTAGAAATGATTTGGATTGAGATGAGGAATGATAAAGGCAAGAAGTCGCTTGTGGGGTATAGTGTACAGGCCACCTAATTGTAACCACAAAGTAGGACAGAGTATAAAATAAGAGATAATGGGAGCTTGTCAGAAAGGTACAGCAATAATTATGGGGGATTTTAAGCTATATATAGACTGGAAAAATCAGATGGGCAAATGTAGTTTAGATGAGGAGTTCATAGAATAATTTTGGGATAGTTTCTTAGAACAGCACATTCTGGAGCCAACCAGAGAGCAGGCTATACTAAACCTGTAATTGAGCAACGAGATAGGATTAATTGATAGCCTCCTAGTGAAGACACCCCTAGGTAGCAGCGATCATTATATGATTGAACTTTACATCCATTTTGAGGGAGAAACGAGTGTGTCCAAGACTAGTGTTTTAAACTTAAATAAAGGCAATTATTAGGGCATGAAAGCAGAGCAAGCTAAAGTGACCTGGCAAATGAGGTTAAGGGATATGTCAATAGAAGTTCAGTGGCAGACATTTAAAGGGATATTTCAGAATACACAGAATACATACATTCCAATGAGAAAGAAAGATATTGAAATAAGAAAAGAGTTAACAAAGTGAGCATGGGTCTTATTGAGAGTGCATCTGGGGAATTGATTTTTGAGTCATACGGACTCGAAACGTTAACTCTGTTTTTCTCTCCACAGATGCTGTTAGACTTGCTGAGTTTTTCCAGCATTTTCTGTTTTTGTTTCAGATTTTCCAGAATCTACAGTATTTTGTTTTTACAAAGTGACATAGATAGGTTAAGTGTGTGGACAAAGATCTGGCAAATGGAGTATAATGTGGGCAAATGTGAAACTGTTCATTTTGGCAGGAAGAATAAAAAAGCAGCTTATTATCTAAATGGTGAGAGATTGCAGGGCTCTGAGATTCAGAGGGATCTGGGTGTCCTAGTGCATGAATCACAAAAGGCTGGTATGCAGGTACAGCAGGTAATTAGGAAAGCTAATAGAATATTATCATTTATTGTGAGGGGAATTGATTACATAAGTAGGGAGGTTATGCTTCCGTTCTACAGGGCATTGATGAGACCACATCTGGAGTACTGTGTACAGTACTGGTCTCTTTATTTAAAGAGAGATGTAACTGCATTAGAAGCAATTCAGAGAAGGTTTACTAGACTAACACCAGGAATGGGCAGGTTGTCTTATGAGGAAAGGCTGGACAGGTTAGGCTTGTATCCACTGGAGTTTAGAAAAGTAAGAGGTGACTCAGTTGAAACCTTTAAGATCCTGAGGGGTCGCGACAGGGTGGATGTGGAGAGGATGTTCCCTTTTGTGGGTGAATCTAAAACTAGAGGTCACTGTTTAAAAATAAGGGGTCGCTCATTTAGCACAGAGATGAGGAGAATTTTATCCTCTCAGAGGGTAGTGAGTCTTTGGAACTCTCTTCCTCACAAGGCAGTGGAAGCAGAGACTTTGAATATTTTTAAGGCTGAGCTAGATAGTGTTATGACCCCAGCTGAGGTTACCTCCTGGACAATTCTGATCCCAGAGTAGAACCCAGCTTGATCATTCCTAACTTTTAATTTGTTTGTTTAGATATGTGGAGAGTAGCTACTGAACAGAGTCACCGGAGTCAGCTGATAAACTTTTAACAGAAGAGTAAAGCAGTTATTAAGCAAGAAATGAAGAACTATATTACAATACTCCATCACCCAGAACTATACCTTTACAGATGTATACAGATTTGTAAGGATAACACAAATTACAAAAGCTATCTTATACTCTAATGTTCACAGTAAGTACACAGCCCATGTAATCCAATAGGCACCCTGTGGTCAGGCACCCCACACTCTGAAACCAAGTGACAGGTACCACCTCAGACAGATGCTATGGATCTCTCCCCAACTCCCCCCAGACACTTGTCACACCGTGAGCCAATGGGTCTCACTGCACTCCGTCTTTCACACAAGGGTTTCCAATCTCCACTCTCCAAGACCTTGCCTTGGAATCTTCTCCCAAACTGACACTTTCTCTCAGACGCCTTCCGCAAGGGCTCACCTCCAGGGTCTATAACTCTCCTTGTGATATTCCTCTTCCCTGGGTCACCACATGCAGTCAAGCTGTCTTCCACGCACTCTCCCTCACCGACTCAGCTGACAACAATACCACTGTTTCTCGTGCCCATAGCAAAGAGTTACAGACATTCAGTTGTCTCTTTGGACCTTCTTGCCTCTTGCAAGCTGTTCTTACTTTCAATCTGATTTCTGCAGCTTTTGTATCTCTAAGTATGAAGCTTGGAGCATTTCTCTTTGCCCCTCATTCTTAATTTCATTAACAGGGCCTTTTCCAGGGTCCTGTCATTCCTTTTGAATAGAAGGTCTGCTTAGGACTTTCCCCTGTTTCTGTCTCACTCCTTTGACCTGGGGCTCTTTTGGTTCTTTTGGGAAATCTGCAGCTCCTGCTCCCAGTGTCCAGTCTCTCTGGGGTCCTGGCTTCAGACAGAAACTTAAAACTGCTGTGTCTTTAGTTTTTCTGTGTATACATATATATATATAAGTTAGGAGTAGGAGTAGGACACTGGGCCCTTGAGCATGCTCTGCCATTCAATAAGATCATGGCTGACCTGAATGTAACCTCAACCCCACATTCCTGCCTACCCCAATAATCTGCAGATTTCCCAAAAGAACCAAATGTTCCCAAGGTCAAAGGAGTGAGACAGAAACAGGGGAAAGTCCCAAGCAGATATTCTAGTCAAAAGGAACGTTAGGAACCTGGAAAAGGTCTGCATGTACTTTTGTAACATTGCATGATTTAGGATTTAGGGTTAGTGGGATCTGGGTCAATTGTTAGGTTATAGTTAGGGTTAGGAATAGTTGTTAGAGCTTAGTGTTTGGGGCTAGGAGCTGGGGTTAGGTTAGGATGTTAAAGTTAGAGGGTTAGGGTTAAACGTTTCATTTCGGTTGCTTAACAACATCGAAAACGAGTCAAACTTTTGATTTTTTTTTCCAACTGAAATATTAATGTTTCCTCCCAAGTAGAAATGATCCAATTTCTAAATAATGCCGTGAAAAGGCAAGATAAAACTGAAAGCTGTGATAACAATAGGTGAAAAATATAGATCGCAAAGCAGTAAGATCAGTAAGTACCCGGCACCATGAAAAATGTTTCTGCCTCAGCCCACACCATTCATTGATCTGCGGCTTTTGTACCTTGTGTGCAAATTGGCTGCTCAGTTTCTTACCTCATGTTAGTGGCTATGCTTTGAAAATAATTCCTTTGCTGTAAAGCGCATTAGGACACCCTGAAATTGTTTTATATAAATGCAAACACTTTGCTCAACCTTTCCAATCTTTGACTGAACTGTTGAAATACTAAACTTGGAGGTACAGACTCTGAAAAGAAAGACTTGGGGCACAATTTCCCCCCTGTCGGTGGGTGGGGGATGGTGGGGGGAGGTTTAGGAGCGGGCGCACGGAGGCGCGCCTCTGATCGGCGCCCCCGATTGGGGGCGTGCCACCATTTTACGTGGGCGGGCCAATGAAGGCCTGCCCAGCGCGGCGTCTGCCAAGAAGGGCTGTGCACTCTCTCTGTGGGTGGTGGGGGAGGGGATTCTCTGAGCTGAGAGTGCGCTCTTTTGCGCATGTGTACGAAAGAGCTCACATCTCCCTGAGGCTAAGTGCAGCCTCAGGGAGATCGGCTCCACAATATAAAATCTGAAAAATAGAAAGAAAATATTTCCCTGACATGTCCCCCTCATGTGTCACTGTCACATAAGTTGGGACATGTCCATCACTTTTAAATACACTTTAATTATGTTTTTTAAAACCAACATGAAACCTCATCCCGCCCGTGGATGAGGTTTAATGCTTTTTCTAATGCCCCCCAGGGCTCCTGGCCTCCCCGACAACCTTAAGGTTGGACGGACAGGTCCATTAATTAGTTTAACGACTTTGTCAATGGCCTCAATTGGCCATTAACAGGTCGGCGGGTGGACAGCTGATTCTGCTGAGCCCCCGCCTACCGGAAAATTTAAATGGGGCAGGATGACATCGGGAGCTCCGCCGGACATCATCCCGTGTCATTTTACATGTTGGTGAGCAGGCTCCGCCCCACCCCCCCACCCCCTCCCCGCTCGCCGACAGGGAAATCCTGGCCTTGCAGTTACATAGGGGCTGAATTTTGCCCTTGTCGGGTGGGCACAGCGGGTGGGCCCGAGGGCGACGACGAAAATGACTGCCGCCTGTGATGGGGCCCTGACTGCGATTTCACGCCAATTAAGGCCCGCCCAGCATGAAACGCAGCTCGTCACCGGCCGGGAAGGGCCGAGCGGGGGCGGGGGCCTGTTAGCTGCCGGGGTCCAATGGCGATCTGGCGGCCGGCATAAAGAAGGCCCAGGCAGCCCCAGAAAGGCTGCCGGGGAAGGACGTCTGGCTTCCGGTCAGACGGACAACGCACGCAAGTGCGGCAGGAAATGCCAGGCGGGAGATTAGGTCAGGTGGACACTCGGCCATTCCCCTCCCCGCTTTTCCAAAGAGTGTCTGGCCATCCTCCAGGAGGAGGCAGCCAGGAGCAACACCCTTGTCCCTAAAGGTGAGAGGAGCAGGCCACTGCACCTCGCCAAGAGGGCATGGGAGAAGGTGGCAGCAATGGTGAGCAGCCATGGTGTGGTCCGGCACACATGGGCACAGTGCTGGAAGCGCTTCAATGACCTGCTGTGCTCAGGAAGGGTGAGTGCCATGTTGGCATAGGTCAGTGTGCAGAAGCGTTCAGGTGTGTCCATCCTCCTGTGAGTGCCAACTGTCAATCACGCCAGAGCTGGTCAAGGGGGTGAGCCCTGGCTGTTTGGACTGAGTGCCTTGCAGCTCGAGGGTCACGACTCGGATGTGCCCTGCGAGGTGTTCCTCAGCTGGGGTTGGCCAGGCTGCACTGGCGCTGCAGGTAGAGAGTGGGCTAATCAATGCTCCTCTGTTCTTTCAGGAGAAGACAAGCCATAGCCAGGCAGAGAGGGCAAGTACAGGCAGAGGGCCACCCAACCTCCTGCTGCTCGCCCTGTTCAAATAGGACGCCCTTGAGGTGGAGAGCCGGCACACTCCCCATGCAACCGGGCATGGAGGGGGGCTGCCAGACGAAGGTAAGAATGCAGGGCACAGGGGTGAGAGTTTCGCATTGTGCAACCATTCTAATGCAGTCTCTTCATTGATGGGAGCCTCGAACCTGGAGTCCCCATTGATCATTGAAAGACGATGGCACCAAGATGCAGATCCCCATTGTCTCACCAGGGTGCCTGGCGCGCACAGTGACAGTGTGATGACTTTAACTAATCACATGTCCTTCTTCTCCCTTTTAGGTTCACCAGCACGCACTCCCTCCCTGAAGCAGGCACCAGCGCAGACACCAGCACCTCGATGGGCATTAGATCGGCGGTTAGTATCTTAGTGCACATTGGTAAGGGCAATTCACACTCGCATGAAGCACAGGCAGAGGCAGAGAGTGCTCAGGGTGCCAGTCGGAGGGCTGCTGGGGAGCAGAACGATGCTCAGTTGAAGGCTGATGATAGATCCCTGGAGTTATCCATCAGGTGGCAGATGCTGGATGTCCAGCAAGATGTGCAGGAGCATCTGGCGGAGATCCACGAGGGCCTGTGTGCCTTGGTCTCTGTTATAGTGGAGTCCATGCGGAGCGTGAGCACTGCATTAACCGCCATGGGTGGGCACACTGCCTCCTCCATTGAGAGGCAGCTCCCTGGACAGAATGAAGGGTTCCTGGGGTTGCCCTCGGACCTGAAAGCCCTCACGCAGGCACTGAGCTCAGCTAGTCAGTGTCAGTGTGGGAGATAGATGAGACACCCAGTATCCCAGCTAGGTGCTCGTCCATCAATGGTGAGCAAGGAGGTCCACAGCGGCTTCATGTTGGCGCATGAGCTGCCTGTAGTCTCTGCGGGCTCCTCTCAGGGCGCTCCGGATACAGCAGCAGCTCCTCTACCCCTCTGCTAGTGACTGAGGATGCTTCACCTTCTTATTTTATTGATGCGGGGTACGCCAGTACGTAATGCTGAACTTTATTGCACAGGCACTGAGTGTTCTTTGTGTTCAACTGAAAGGTTCCTTTCAGACACCCGGGATGGAGGTGGCAGCCCTGGCATGTGTTTGAAGCTGATCTTTGGTAGCCTCGCTGAAGGAGCATTGGATCAAGGCATCCCTGGTTCCCCTGCCTCTCTGGAGGTTACCGTGGTCTGTCTCCACACCCTCAGCATTCTCCTCACCATGCTCCGCTTCTGACTCACTACTGGACTCATCCTCTGTGGCCTGTACAGCTGTGTCAAGGTTCTCTTCCTCCAGTGGGTTCCCCCTTGCCAGTGCCAGATTATGGAGAGCACAGCATACAACCACTACAGTGACATCCGCTCTGGGGGCGGTATTTTAGTGCTCCCCCTGAATGACCCAGGCGTTGGAAGGGCATCTAGAGAAGACCTATGCCCCTCTCTACCACCACCCTTATGGAGGCATGACTCGTATTGTAACGCTTCTCTGCCTCTGTTCTTAGGTGACTGAGAGACATCATGAGCCACCTCTTCAACAAATAGCCCTTGTCACCCAGCAGCCATCCATCCAGCCGGGCTGGAGCACTGAAGAGCCTCAGCGCCTGGGAGTGTCTCAGGATATAAGCGTCATGGGAGCTGCCTGGGTACCTTGCACGGACTTGTAGAATCTGCATCCTGCGGTCACACATTATCTCCATATTTACCAAGTGGAATCCCTTCCTGTTGACGAAGGCACCCGGCTGACCCGCTGGCGCCTTGATGGCCACATGTGTACAGTTGATTGCACCCTGGATGTGGGGGGGCCCAACAATCACTGCAAAGTCTCCGGCTCACTCAGCCTGGCTGAACTTGTCCGTACGGTAAAGAATAAAGGTCATTACCCGCCTGAACAGAGCTTCTGTCACCAGATTGATGCAACAGTGGACAGCTGATTGGGAGACTCCACACAGATCCCTCACTGACCCCTGGAAAGAGCCAGAGGCATAGAAGTTGAGGGCCGCTATGTCCTTCAGAGCCACTGGCACGGGGTGTCCACTCACACAGTCAGAGCTGATCTCAGGCCCGATTATCTGGCAAATGCAGGTGACAGCCTCCCTCGAGAGGTGGCATTTGGCATTGCACCTCGGATGTATTGAAATAGCTGCGTAGCAGGATAGTGGCATCTTCTGCAGCCCCCTCCACCTCGGACTTCCTATTGGCCCTGTGCCCCTTGTGCCTGCGCCTCTCCTCCCACAGGTCCCTCTCCTGGAAGCTGCATTGGGACACCCGGCCTCCTCCCCCTTCTGCCCCTCTCTTCCTCCTCAGAGGACGTGCCTCCAGCGGAGACCACAATCCCCATTAGCAGGGTAAGGGAAGGCTGTCTGATACCTGGAAAAGTCCACATCGTCTGAATCCTCCAGGGGCGTGGCAGACAACAATGAGTCCTGAGATGAGGCCTGGAAATGCTAAGAATGAAGCCCCGAACAGAGATGAAGATGCCAAATACCAATAAGCAACCAGCTACGAACTGTCTACCAAACTCCTCACTACTCACACTGGAGATGCTGCTGACCCTTTTAATCCCGCCCTTGGATGAGGTTGGAGGAAATGTCGGCTGGCCGCCTGCCAGTTTTGCCTGTGCGACGAGCAGAAAATCACGCGGGTAACGTAAATCCCAAGACAGTTGCATTATTAAGGGCCTTGAGTGGCCTGTTAATTAATAGCAGGTGCCACCCGGGCACCCGCGCGTGCCCGCCAAGCGAAATATCGTGAGAGTGCGCGATGCTGTCAGGGCGCTCGCCCGACATCATCAGGCATTATTTTACTCTCGTTCGGGCCAGGCCGGCGCCCGCCCAACGAGGGAATAATTCTGCCCACAGCGTCTCTAATGACCATCTGATGTCTCAAATCACTTTACAACAAATGATGCGCTTTTAAGCGTAGCCACTATTATAATGTAGGAAAAACAGCAGCCAATTTGCGCACAGCAAGCTCCCACAAACAGCAACGTGGGAATGACCAGATAATCAGTTTTTGTGATGTTGATTGAGGGATAAATATTGGTGAGGACACAGGGGATAACTCCCCTGCTCTCCTTTGAAATCGTGCCATGGGATCTTTTACATCCAACAGAGAAAGTGGACCAGCTTAACATCTCCATTATATAAGCTCCACATTCCAAAGACTCCTGATGATCATTGGGTGAAAGCTTCACAGCCTTCAGTATTTTACGTCTATATTAATCTCAAGACCCTTAAAGTGGACTGGGCTGCATGCCAGCAATATTGGGCACTTGGCCAGAATGTTTCGATGGTCAGGTGCCCGATTGTTACAATTTAATGTTGCAATGTCTGGGTTGAATAGATCAGCCACCTTGAACAGCAAGGCATCATAAAAGTACTTCTGTAGGACAAGGAGGTCATCTGACAAGAGCACCATGTTCAGGATTGTAAATAACACACAGCTCCCACCCGGGTGAATAATTATCAATTCACACCCAGCCCTCGGAGATTGGTGGCTGTCTGATCTGAGCTGCTGGATGCAGTTTATAAGGACGCTGCTGCTTGTAGCTACTCCTACCAGGAGATCTGCTATCATAGTATGTCACGCTCGCCTCTCTTGCGCCATCCTCACACATCCACTGTAGCTCGTGTTACAATTCACTGCTCATTCACTGAGTCAAGGAGGAATCTGGAGGCAGCCTTTCCTTAACTTAGGTTTATTCACAAAACCCAGAGAACATAGGTCCAGATTCCCCTTTCCTTTTCCCCACGCACCCCCTCCACCCCGCACAGGTGAAAACCGGTTCTTATATATACTTCAGAATAATGCCCTAACCTTTCCACAATAGCAACAGCTGAATTCGCGTACAACTGGAGCACACACTTCATTGTGACAGGATTGCAACATTAACAGTTCATCTGCGATCACTCTGCAATGTGCGTCCTGCAATTATGCCTCATCGACCCCTCGTCCAGCTGCCCTAAGCACACACTGTGGGCAGAATTTTACGGCAGTGGGATTTTACGTTCCTGCTGAAGTCAATGGGGTTTAGAATAGGCTCGCCGCATTTTACAGCCCCGTCCCCGCCGAAATGGGGCTGTAAAATTCTGCCCAGTGTGACTAAACTCTTAGGTGCTGATTCCAACAGTATGATGATCTCATCCAATGATCATCACGAATCTTTGGACTGTAGAGGTGATATAAGCTCGTGTAAACTAGGAATAAAGGCCGTGGAATGAATTGGATGACCTGGTACTGGGCAGAACCCAGCACCCTTCACATCACCCGGTGTGTTGTCTGTACGCAGTGTTCCCTCTAATAAATCTGCAGGGGTAAACTCATGTGCCTCAAACTCTCCTTTCTAACAAAACCACAATAAAGGCAAACTTTGTTTCATCCATCGGTGTACAGAAATGCAAGCTAAAAAGAAATCGACGCAGAAAAAAACTCCATGGCCAGAATTTCCTGTTCGGCGTGCGGGGGCGATCGGTTCTGCGCCCACCTGCACCCGATCCCGACCGGCCTGCCCGACAGGGAGGAAATTCTCCCCCATGTTACCATGGTTCCTCACAGCCCTTCCATCAAGGGCAGCCATCATCAGATTGAGGTTGTAGAACCTGTCAATAGTTACGCTAATGGACTTGTTGTGTTATTATAATGATATACCTTGGGGTTATTTAATGTACCAGACACAAGGCACCAATCACTCATAGGGGATTTGGTGAACACATTGTGGGTCCATTTATTAAGACTAGGCACATGGGAACAGTTATACATAGGTATAAAGCTTGAAGGCATCAGAGCTGTGTGTGTGTGCTCTGCTCAAAGCACAAGTGTAACTAAGACTGCATCACATGACACACTTTCCTTATAGTCATGTCATGCTGATATCCCTCAAAGGCATATTACAACAGGATTTATTGTCATGTAATTTCCTCATCCACGCTCCCTGCCCTCACTTGAGCTATCTACATCAAGTGGTATATATTTATATATATAATATATATAGTATATATTCACATATATATATAATATATATACGTATATATATTATATATACGTGTGTGTGTGTCAATTGAATCTACCAGAGAAGCTGATGAAGCCATTCCCATGGTTGAATGTTTGAGTTAATTTAACTTTCCTAATTTTACATGGTGTTTAGCATCTTCCTTTAACCCTTCTTCCATGAAGATATTCCTGTATGGGGATGGGAATACAATCCCAGAGAGGGAGGGAGAGCAAGATGATGTCGCCCGCAGTTACCTCACTAACTTTCCTGACGAGAATGACTGTCTCGAACTGGGAAGTGTCCATCTTCAGCTGAGTGGTTTGATCGTCGGATACTGAGGCAGTTTCCCAGGGCTCTTTTACCAAAGAGAAAATTTGGGTGCGTGCGTGGTCAAAACCGTTTGCCATCCTCGCATCCCCCCACCCCTCCCACCCCACCTTCCCCCCCTTCACATGTTCACAGTTGGATCTTCGTTGAACATGTACACTGAATGTTTTGCCTCTCTTCCCAGAGCCCAGCTCTCTGCCCTCCCCATATCCAATTTTGCACTGAGGCCAAGGTGGCACTGGCACTGTGGCTGCTCAGAACTGAAAGGGAGACAATGATTAATATCTTTCTGCAGAGAAAGGTTCCAAATAGCTTTTCTGTCATTACCTCGCATGACATCTCAATATAATATAGTGAACTCTTGTTAAGTGTATGTGATTGCTATACACTTATCTGTAATAAGCAGTTAAGATGAAGCTATAAAGTACAGTGCAGGTTTAAACTGAATCCTGTTTGGAGTGCAGTTTTATATATTTCTAATAAAAATAGCCTGCTGTAAGTAGACAATCTACAGATGACGATTTATAATAGGAGAATGGCAGTCTGATTTACTCAGCTCTCTATAGCTGATGAATAAAAACAGAAAGTTAACCTTATTATGCATTTAAGAAAAATAGGCTTCCATAGGAAGAGGCAAAGGAACCATTTTGACTTTTGGGAAACATAACCTAGGGAGCTGAATAAATTGTTCAGATTAAATGCCAATTTGGCCCAGTTGACTCAGCGTCTTCATCTCTGGGCCAGAAAGTTGTGGCCCTCAGTTTCCAATCAACAGTGATGCAGACTACAAGACCAAAGGCAGGCTTGGCTCCTTTTTTAATGGGATGTGGGCCTCATTGGCAAGGCCAGCATTTATTGCCCATCCCCTGAGTGACTTGCTAGGGCAGTTAAGAGTCAACCACATTGCTGTGGGTCTGGAGTCACACGTAGGCCAGGCTGGGAAAGGATGGCAGATTTCCTTCTCTACCAGTGAACCAGATGGATTTTTTTTTTTTAATGACAATCGTCATGGTCACCATGATTGGGACTAACTTTTATATTCCAGACTTATTGGCTGAATTCCATTCCACCAGCTGCCATGATGGGATGTGAACCCAAGTCCCCAGAGTATCAGCCTGGGGGCCTCTGGATTACTAGTCCAGTAATACTACCACCACGCCATTGTCTCCCTGCTCAGAGGTACTGTCCTTCAGGTGTGAATGGCCACATGGGCGAGACTCCATGGGTGAATGTGTGCGCCTATTCAGCTGTTCCCTGCTCGAGCAGCCCCTTCGAACATGGCCAAGGAAATCAGAGCTAAATGTTGGTGCCTAACATGGTTGCCTACATTAACATCGTATCAAGAGACCGTGGAAAATTGTTTCCAAGCTAATCAGAGCTTTCCATTTGGGCCAGACATTAGTCATTAATTTAATGGCATTATGTCAACACCAGATGTTAGGGAATCCATAAATAGTCAATAACCTCACAGAAATACTGACAACGTAACCTGAATGTTGGTTAGGCTTCATGTATAAAGATAGATGTAGATACAAATTATGCAAATATAATATATTTATATATAAAAAATGTGTTGATACTCAAGGACTTAAGAGATAGGGACAGGATTAAGTTCAAAAGCAAAGGGTTAAATCATAGAATCATAGAATAATGCAGCTCAGAACGAGGCTATTCAATCCATCAGGCCTGTGCTACATCTTTTTTAGAGCTATCCAATTAATTTCACTCCCCTGCTCTTTCCTCATAACCCTGTGAATTATTTTCCTTCAGGTATTTATCCAATTCCCTTTTGAAAGCCATAATTGATTCTGCTTCCACCACTATGTCAGGTAAAGCCGTCACAATAATACACTGTCCAAAAATGTTTCCTCGTGTCACCTATGGTTCTTTTGCCAATCACATTAACTCTGCATCCTCTGGCTACTGATCCTTCTGCTTGGTCTCTCAGGGAATCAGGGGATATGGGGTGCGGGCGGGAAAGTGCAGTTGAAGCCTAAGATCAACCATGATTGTATTGAAGGGTAGAGCAGGCTCTTCGGCCTCTCCTGCCCCTATCTCTCGTCTTCCTGTGTTTCTCCTCATTATAAAACTATTCACGATTTTGAACCCCTTTATCAAATCTCCTCAGAACCCTCTCCATTCCAAAGAGCACAACCCCAACTTCTCCAGTATCTCCACATAACCAAAGTGCCTCATGCCTGGTTCCCTTCTAGCAAATTTCATCTGCACCCTCTCCCAGGGCTTGACATCTTTCCTAAATGCCTAAAATTGGTCACAATTCTCCAGTGGTACAAAGTTTAGCAGAGGTGATGGGGTGTGATGGAATACTCTCCACTTGCCTGGATGCAACACTCAAGAAGTTCACCACCATCCAGGGCAAAGCAGCCCACTTGATAGGAACCCCATCCTCCACCATAAACATTCACTCCCTCCACCACTGACGCACAGCGGCAGCAGTGTGTACCATCTACAAGATGCACTGCAGCAAATCACAAAGGCTTCTACAGCACCTTCCAAACCCGCCAGCTATACCACTTTGAAGAATAAGAGCAGCAGACATATGGGAACACCACCACTTTCAGGTTTCCCTCCAAGTCGCACGCCATTCTGACCTGGAACTATATCGCTGTTCCTTCACTGTGGCTGGGTCACATTCCTGGAAATCCCTGCTTACCAATACTGTGGGTATTCCTAAGCCATACGGACTGTAGCAGCTCACTGCCACCTTCTTGAAGTGGTTGGGATGTTGCTGGTCTTGCCAGCAACGCTCACTGCCAAAGAATAAATAGAAAAAAAAATGTCTGTCATGTTAGGTACGGTGTTACTGTTATTATCAATCTTTTTTTAAACTATGCCTCAACACACACTCACACACACATACACATTGACTCACATATACTCAAATACACACATGCAAACCCACACTCACACACAAACACACACAAACCCACACACATACACACTCGCTTACAGACACATGCACAAACACACACACACTCACACAAATGCACAAACACAAACACACACAAACCCACACACACTCAATGACACACATACACACTCGCTTACAGACACATGCACATACACACACACACTCACACAAATGCACAAACACAAACACACACAAACCCACACACACTCAATGACACACACACACACTCGCTTACAGACACATGCACAAACACACACACACTCACACAAACGCTCAAACACAAACACACACAAACCCACACACACACTCACACACATGCATGCTTATTCACACAAACACACACAAACCCACACACACTCAATGACACCCACATATACTCGCTTACAGACACATGCACATACACACACACACTCACACAAACGCACAAACACAAACACACACAAACCCACACACACTCACTCACACACAGACGCATGCTTATTCACACAAACACACACAAACCCACACACACTCAACGACACCCACATATACTCGCTTACAGACACATGCACATACACACACTCACACAAACGCACAAACACAAACCCACACAAACCCACACACACTCACACACACGTATGCATATTCATACATGCACACACAAACCCACACCCACTCACTCACACACACACACATCCACTCACTCACACACACACACACACACTCACTCACACAAACACACACATTCATTCACACAAACACACTCACTCAAACACACCTAGATACACATCCCCAGCAATGATCATTAAGACATTGGCGTCTCATTGGTAGCAGTGGGCTGGCATAGTGCCCAGCTAAGACCATATGAAGCCTTGCATGCTGCCTTTATGGGACAAACCCAGGTGTTTTGCCCGAGGCTGCTGCTATTAGTATCGGCTGCGATTAGGTGCCGATTGCCAAGAGACTGCAGAGGAGGAAGAGAGCATCATTCAGAAAATAAAAAAAAATGCAGATTTCATGGGCAGAAAATAGCATCAGTGGATTGGAGCTTATGGAATCATGGCTGACAGGCATAATGCAATGGGAGAGATAATTATAGAGAGAAAGGATAAAAGGTGAGCTATTCCACAGGCTGGCGATGAAGTACGGGGCTATAGGGGAGTTGCTGTGGGGGATAATTGACTAAGGTTCAGTAATGGAGATCTGGTCATGGAAAAGCATCCTGGATTATTCATGTCGTTTGCAGATCACTGAAACTTTAACCAGGTGGCAGAGAGACTGCTTTTGTGACCATTGTGCATGAACAGTGAACAGAGCGGGGCTGTCAGGGCTAACTAACTGTTCCACGTTTCGTACTGTTCCATGTCTCCCGCTGTACCATCCATCTAATATTAAAATAGAGCATTAATTATATATCAGCAGATGATTGTGACATCAATTAGGACAATTATTAGGAGGGAAGATCTCATTTGAATGAGTAGCACAGATGAAGTCACAATTTTGGGCATCAGAACTGTGATGTTTAAGGGTTCACAGGAGTTGGTATATATGATAACTCTTAAACAATTTGTCAATGTTTATACAGTGACAAAATCTCACTGTTCCACTGACATTATGCAATGCTTGATTAAGTAATTTTTTCTGCACAGCAATAATAATCCCTTTAACCGCTTCGTTGGGTACATATTTTGGAATGGACCACTAACAAGATGCATTTGAGTTGTCACATTGTGCAACCTTCTTTTATTTTCTGGTAATTAACTGGTACTGGGCCAGCCACCTACAGGCATGTGTTTCAAAACTGAGAACCCTGAGGAGAAAAGGACCTGCATGTAATGTGTGTGGTAAATAAGACCATAAGACCATAAGACATAGGAGCAGAAATTAGGCCTTTCGGCCCATCGAGTCTGCTCCGCCATTCAATCATGGCTGATAAGTTTCTCAGCCCCATTCTCCCGCCTTCTCCCCGTAACCTTTGATCCCCTTACCAATCAAGAACCTATCTATCTCGGTCTTAAATACACTCAATGACCTGGCCTCCACAGCCTTCTGTGGCAATGAATTCCATAGATTCACCACTCTCTGGCTAAAGAAGTTTCTCCTCATCTCTGTTCTAAAAGGTTTTCCCTTTACTCTGAGGCTGTGCCCTCGGGTCCTAGTCTCTCCTACTAATGGAAACATCTTCCCCACGTCCACTCTATCCAGGCCTTTCAGTATTCTGTAAGTTTCAATCAAATCCCCCCTCATCCTTCTAAACTCCATTGAGTATAGACGCAGAGTCCTCAAATGTTCCTCATATGTTAAGTCTTTCATTCCTGGGATCATTCTCGTGAACCTCCTCTGGACCCTCTCCAGGGCCAGCACATCCTTCCTGAGAGACGGGGCCCAAAATTGCTCACAATATTCTAAATGTGGTTTGACCAGAGCCTTATAAAGCCTCAGCAGCACATCCCTGCTTTTATATTCTAGTCCTCTCGAAATAAATGCCAACATTGCATTTGCCTTCCTAACTACCGACTCAACCTGCAAGTTAACCTTAAGAGAATCCTGGACTAGGACTCCCAAGTCCCTTTGCACTCCAGATTTCTGAATTCTCTCCCCATTTAGAAAATAGTCTATGCCTCTATTCTTCCTACCAAAGTGCATGACCTCACACTTCCCCACGTTGTATTCCATCTGCCACTTCTTTTCCCATTCTCCCAACCTGTCCAAATTCTTCTGCAGCCTCCCCGCCTCCTCAATACTACCTGTCCCTCCACCTATCTTTGTATCATCTGCAAACTTAGTCAGAATGCCCTCAGTTCCTTCATCTAGATCATTAATGTATAAAGTGAAAAGTTGTGGTCCCAACACTGACCCCTGCGGAACTCCACTAGTCACTGGCCGCCATCCTGAGAAGGGCCCCCTTATCCCCACTCTCTGCCTCCTGCCAGACAGCCAGTCTTCTATCCATGCTAGTACCTTGCCTCTAATACCATGGGCTCTTATCTTACTGAGCAGTCTCCTGTGCGGCACCTTGTCAAAGGCCTTCTGGAAGTCCAAGTAGATAACATCCATTGGCTCTCCTTTGTCTAGCTTACTCGTTACCTCCTCAAAGAATTCTAACAGATTTGTCAGGCATGACCTCCCCTTGATAAAACCATGTTGACTTTGCCCGATTTTACCATGCACTTCCAAGTATTCCGAAATCTCATCCTGAATAATGAACTCTAAAATCTTACCAACGACCGAGGTCAGGCTAATCGGCCTGTAATTTCCCGTCTTTTGCCTCACTCCCTTCTTAAACAGGGGGGTTACATTAGCGATTTTCCAGTCCTCTGGGACCCTCCCTGACTCCAGTGATTCCTGAAAGATCACCACTAACGCCTCCACTATCTCTTCAGCTATCTCCTTCAGAACTCTGGGGTGTAATCCATCTGGTCCAGGTGATTTATCCACCTTCAGACCTTTCTGTTTTCCTAGCACCTTCTCCTTGGTAATGGCCACCATACTCACCTCATACTCACAAATAAATTGGAAGTTGGAGCAGAGATGGGGGAGGGGATTTCTCATAGAGTGCAGGTGGTGGGGGGTGGGGTGGGGGTGTGTGGAGAAGAGGTTCCTCGCAGGGTTGGGGAAGTGGATTCCTCAATGGGTTGGGGGGGTGTTGAATTTCTCACAGGGTGGGGGACTGGATTCCTCAACGGGTTGTTGGCGGGGTGAATTTCTCACAGGGTGGGGGAGTGGATTCCTCAAGGGGTGGGGGTAGGGGATTTCTCAAAAGGTGGGGGAAGAGGTTCCTCACACATTTGGGGAAGTGGATTCCTCAAAGGATGGGGGAAGGGACTCCTTATGTGGTGGGTCAAGGGGTTCCTCAGCTTTGGGAGAGTGGATTCCTCAATGGATTGGGGGAGGGGATTTCTTGTAGGGTCGGGGAGGGAATTTCTAATAGGGTGGGGCAAGAGGTTCCTCGCAGGGTTGGAGGAGGGGATTTCTCAAAGGGTGGGGGAGGGGATTCTTCAAGGGGTGGGGGAAGGGATTCCTCATAAAGAGGTGGTGAGATAAAGTCATCATTTGAATTTCCTCTTTGAAGCAAAGGGATTACAGGCAAAACTAATACATGGAGTATTTTACAAAGATCAAAAGAGTTTGAATTTATTTAACTCACACTGCATGAAAGCTCATTGACCAGAAACAATTTGAACTCTGGTGGGCAAATGAATGGGTTTTGGTTAGGATCTCACCTGTTAGCTTTGTTTCTGTATCCACAGATGTTGCCAGCGTCCAACAGTTGACAGAAAAGACCCACAAACAGCAACAAAAAGTGACCAGAAAATCAGGCTGAGGGGTAGATTTTGGCCAGGAGAATGGAAAAAAATCCTCAGCTTTTCATTGTATGGTTTATGGGATCTTTTATGTGGAATTTACATAGAAATTTTAACATCAAAGGGACTGTTGGGCCTTGCAAGTCTGTGTTGTTTATCCTCATTCAAGTCCATGTCCAATTTATATATCCCTCTTCCTCTCTCCTTCAACTCCCTAACTAGATTTTTCTCAATCATTGTTGCAGTTTCTGCTTCAATCACGATTCCAACTCTCTGTCCTAAATCTCTTACGTAATCTCCCATTTATGTCCGGGTCCATATGGATCCGGAAATTGGGTATTACCTTCCCATTTAATCTGAAAGACATCAGCTCTGTCAATGCAATGTTCCTTTGGTACCACAGTGAAGTGTCAAGCCTGGATTATGTTTTCAAGTGTCTGGAGTGGGGCTTGAACCCATGACCATCTATTTCAGAGGAGATGATGCCAAGATAGAATCCAACCACTTTTTTATATAACCGAAGCAAAATTTAATGTAGCTTACTTTATTGTTAATTCTAACAATATAGCATTACTGTTGTAACACAATTGCAATGTCTTTGTGTCCAGTGCCTGTAGTGTTCAATTGCTCTGTGTTTGATTATGCGAGTCTGTTTACTACTGATGCTCACTGTGCATGTTTGCTTAAGCCTGGATATGGACTCAGAGAGAAGTAAACAGACAGTAGAAAGAGCTGAAAGCCAAAACTGAAGCATGGAGCAGACATTTTAAAGCACTGTGAATAAAACCTGTTGTCTAGTGTTATCTCTGCATCGACCTGAGATATCAAATGTACAACAGAGTCAATGGTAGGAATTTCCACAGGCGATTTCCTTGAAGGAAAGAGGCATAACAAATTTAGTGGACCTGAAGATATCCTTTCAGGTTGCTGGCAAAGAACTTCCATGGACTTTTCTCTGGCAACATTCATGTACTGCAAGGAGGAAGGCAGCGTGGGGACAGGAATAGCTAATCTGTTAACTACATTGGTTCCTCATCAGAATAGTCAACAGATTAACCATAAAGCCAGCTAATAGGCACTTTCCAGCATGAATATGGATGGCCTGTATTGTGCTGTAGCATTGCCTTCCTTCCTTTTCTCCTGCAGCTCTTTTAGGGCACCTGAGCATGATTGAACATCCTTTTATTTGCCACTGAATTGATTCGATTGGATTGATCATACCACAAGAGTTGAGCGAGCAAGCTGATAGAAATTGGCAACAGCCCAAAAGGTAGGGCATATTAAATAATAAACCTGACAATTTCTTGACACATGTTCAGAGCTACAAAACTAAAATGTTTGGACAGAATGAGCACAAATTACTTTCAGAAGGAGTGACTAGCCTGTGGCCTGATCGACAAAGATCAACACTTCAAACAGCTTCATTAGGTTAAAGAGTGTTTTTTTTTTAAATACTGAAACCAATAGCTCAAAATGCTAGAAAATATTTAACAAATGGGAGCTCCTTCATCAACAGTACTTGATGGTATTAACCTGCAATCAAAAATTCGAGCTGCAGGATATTCCCTCCATCAACAAGAGTTGCAGCATTATGGCCCGATCCATTGTAGGAGCAGAAATCCCCAAGTGCCAAACATAAAAGCTGGGCTTCTTAAAGACCTATTTTCTGTTTCAGACCCCCCTCGACCACAATCCCCCCCTCCCCCGCCCCGCCCCAGCATTTTCCACCTCTCAAGTTTAATCTTTCCCTGTTGCTCTTTCCTTCCCTGCTCATTCTTGAAACAAAAGGGATTCGATTGCCTTCAGCTTCTCAGAATGTAAACAGGCAAGGCAAGGTTTCACATGCAACTGGCTTTGCTTTGTCAAACCTGGGGGTCATGTAGCTGCCCCCCAGCTAAGCTGAATGATAAGCCAATCGCATTACTATACATCTGGTATCAGGTATGATGGCAGTATTCCACGCAGATCAGTGGACTTGGTGAAGAAAGAGAGCCAGAAAGGGAGAATTTGAATTTATACTGCCCCTTTGACAACTCCAGGACACCCCAATACACTTTACAACGTATAAAGCGTTGTGTATTCATCAGTTTGTTGTATATTTTCACGTACTTGATAGATCTCAGAGCAATGCTGGATTCCAAGGGTGGCATATTTGGGGCAGTGGACGTCTTGCCCCCTGACTCCTGAAGCAAAGTCGGCGTGGAGCCAACTCACTCCGCGCCAGCCAACCCTCAGCCATAATGCATTGCGGGCGGCCTACCAGAAGGACTTACGCCCTCCCCACTGGGGAGGAAGTCCCGCCAATTGGATTGGCTCCAGCAGTCCTGGCAGCGTCAAGAGTGGTTGTTGCCATGACTACGAGGAGGCCTAAGAAGAAGGCCCATGGATCTCGGAGCAAGGTACGTCCGGGGTATTGGGCAGGGAGGGTTTGGGCAGTTTAGGGAGGGGTTGGGTGTGTGGGAGTGGTAATTTAACAGAGCAGGTGGTAAGGAAAAAAGGTGGGGTTACTGTACCCCACCTTTCTTCTCACCCTTTAAAAAAGTTTTTTTAAAAAATGACCTGCTCATCTCCACCCAACTGACCGTGCCAACTGTATAATGGCATGGGCAGCATATTATTGGGGTCAACTGGCTTGCTAGCAAGCTCAGTTGACCCTCCATTATTATTTACATATAGTGGGTAGGCTGCTGGTTTCCGTGCCCGTCCTCCCCCTGTATTATGGGGGTGAGCTTGGCCATGGGCAGGAAGGTGCTGGGGCTGGCACCCGCCTTATTATACATGCCCCCATCAAAATCACGCCCGGCGGGGGCATGTAAAATCCAGCCCTAACTGTGCAATAGGTTTAATAGGCGCAAGATTTCAAAAATATCTCTGCAACCACAAAATGTCTGCACCCATGCTTATCCCAGCTCTAGCTTCTAGGACTTTCTATGCTGTCTGTTTACTTATCTCCCTGAGTCAACGCCCAGGCTTAACCAATCAAGCACAGTGAGCATAGTTCAGTTACCAGACTAACATAATTGAACACAAAACAATTAAACCATTGCCATGAAGTACTTTTGAAGTGTCTACTGCAATGTGAAAAATGCAGCAGCGAATTTGTGCACAGCAAGCTCCCACAAACAGTGGTGTGATAATGAGCAGATAATCTGTTCCAGTGATGTTGTTTGAGGGATAGTTCTGGACAGGACAGACCAGGGAGAACTCCTTTTTCTTCCTAGGCAGGCAATGCTTGTACATTAGCCTAAACTGAAAGGATGTGGCCAGGCTGAAAGCCTTCTACAGAATTAACATTTTAAAAAAATTTATTCTTTCACATCCCTAATTGCCCATAGGAAGGTGGTGATGAGGCACATTCTTGAAATACTGAAGTCCATGTGGTGTAGGTACACCCACAGTGCTGGAAGGGAGGGAGTTCCAGGTTTTTGACCCAGCGACAGTGAAGGAACGGTGATATATTTCCAAGTCAGGATGGTGAGTGGTTTGGAGGGGAATTTGCAGGTGGTAGTGTTCCCATGTATCTGCTGCCCTTGTCCTTCTAGGTGGTAGAGGTCTCGGGTTTGGAAGGTGTTGTTGAAGGAGCCTTGGTGAGTTCCTGCAGTGCATCTTGTAGATGGTACACACTGCTGCCACTGCATGTTGGTGGTGGAGGGAGTGGATGTTTAAGGTGGCGGATGGGGTGCCAATCAAGCGGGGTTGCTTTCTCCTGGATGGTGTCAAGCTTCTTGAGTGTTGTTGGAACATCACTCATCCAAGCAAGTGGAGAATATGTCATCACAGTCGTGACTTGTGTCTTGTAGATTGTGGGCAGGCCAACAATAGTGGAAAAGCATTACAGCATCTTTGCCAAGCTTTGATTTCCTTGGCCAAAACCAGAAAATGCTGGAAAAACTCAGCTGGCCTAACAGCATCTGTGGAGAGAAAAACAGAGTTAAGTTTTCGAGTCTGTATAACTCTTCTTCATCTGAAGTGTACTGAGAAAGTGCTGCATTGGCTGATATGCTGTCTTTAGGATGAGATGTTAAACCAAGGTCCCACTTGCCCTCTCAGTAGGGTTATAACCCTACACTATTGGCCTGGAGTCTCCAGGAACTGAAGATCAATTGGAGAAAAATCACCGGGACATTAGAAAGGATCGGGGTTGTTTTTTTTTTGTAATTTTCTTTGAACATTTCTGTTTACCAGAAATGAAAATATTGAAAATGAGGGGGGGGTGGAGATGGGCTGTTTGGCTGACAGTCAAGCATCATCCAATTGGGTAATGAGCCTTTTTGCTTTCCAACTGATGTAGGAAGGATGGATGTATTGGCTGATTAGTGGCTGAACCGTGGGGGCAAATCATGTGATGAAATCGCCAGGAACACTGTTAGGAACTAAACATAGTTTTAAGTAATTTATATGTGTATTTGTGTGTGTTAGGGATAAGCTGTAGCTTTAAGTTTAAGTTTAATTTGTAGTATTTTTTAATTTGTTTGTCGAGAAAGGTGAACCCTGGGTTTGGTTTCACTTTAGAGGTTCTGTGAAATGAGGCCAAGAAGTCTCTAAATTCTGTTTGTATAACCTGCGTTTTTAATGAGGTTTTACGACTCTTGAAGTGGCTTAGGGAAGTTAAAACAAAGTAGAAAAACTGTACTGTTGCCTAGTAACAGGAGACCCACAGAGACAGGGAGAAACAGAAAACAATTCTAATTGAGTGGTTTGTTAATACCACAAGGCGAGGAAGCTGGATAGGAGGGAATTGAAGAGAGCAGATTTCCCAAAAGAACAGAAGAAGAGTCCCAGAAACCAGGTAATGGGGACTGAGGAGAGTCCCAGAAGACAGTTAAATCAAGGAACAAGAACAGGAATCGGGAACAGGTCCTGTTCGGTGGAAGTGAAAGCAAGGAGCAGAGGGAAAGTCTCTGAATTAAAGAGAGACAGTTGCAGGAAGCAGACTCAAGGCAAAGCGGGTTTGCAAGAAGCCAAAAGATCCCAGGAGACAGCCAGATGTTGGTGACTCCTTACTATGGGTATGTGAAGTAGTAGTATTCTGTTGGCATGGCTGAGTATCTAAGAGAGTGTGTGTGGGAGGCGAAGCTTGAATGCACGTGGTGATCCAGGGGAGAGGAACATCGGAAGGTGGACACTTGTGGAAAGCACCCCAGAGAAAGCTAGGGTTGGGAGAAGGTTCCAAAGTGAGTTCTTGGAGAGTGGAGATTGGAAACCATCGTGTGAAAGATAGAGTTCAGTGAGACCAGCTGGCTCATGGTAACCAGCTTCTGGGGGCAGTTGATGAGAGATCCATATCATCTGTTTAGGGTGGCATCTTTCACTTGGTTTCAGAGTGTGTCTGATCATAGGTCACCTATTGGTTTACATGGACTATGTACCTACTGTGAACATTGGAGTATAAGATAGCTTTGGTAACTTGTGTTATCCTTATAAATTTGTATACATTTGTAAAGGCACAGTTGTGGGTGAAGGAGTATTGTAATATAATTCATCTTTTCTTGTTTAATAAATGTTTTATTCTTTGGCTAAAATTCGTCAGCTGACTCCTGTGACTCTGTTCAGTAGCCGCCCTCCACGTTTCTAAACAAAAAATAGATGTTAGGATCTGTCAGGTTGGGTTCCACCTGGAGATCTGACTTGTCCAGGAGTAACATCAGTTGGGATCATAACACACAATCACAGTCGGCAACCTTACCTCTCAGGTTGATGTAAAGGATGCTGTTTTGAAGAGAAGCGGGGGAGTTATCCCTGGTATCCTGGCCAAATATATATATCTCAATCAAAATCGCAAAAACAATCTAATTTTCTCAATATTACAGTACTGTTTGTGGGAGCTTGCTGTGCACAAATGATTTGCCATGCTCCCTTCCTTCAGTAACTACATTTCAAAAAGTACTTAATTGGCTGTAAAGAACATTGGGACATAGTGAGGTCATAAAAGGTGCTATATAATTGCCAGTCTTAATTTTCTTTCTATATGTGCCCGCACTGGCATTTTCATAAAATTATCCTTCTTTTCCTCTCTTTTTGATAGAATTTGCAGCCCAGAACCTGGCCATTAGGATTAACTGGCCCATGCAGGGGTTAATGCTCCACATGAGCCTTCTCCCGCTCTACTTCGTCTCATCCTGTTAACATTTCTCTCTATCCTTTCACATGGACTACTATTCACAAAACAGGCCATAGCTTAATGTGAGGAGCTGAATTGAGATACACCTCTCATCACCTCACAGCTGAACAGTTCATTAAGATCAGTGCCAGGGGATTAGTACAGAGTGAATCTGGCAACGGAATTGAAAATATCTGTTAGGATTGGAAACGTTTGAATATTATTTTAATCAGAAACCCATTACCTCACATATTCTAAGAAGTTTCTATTTGAAATTTGATCTGTGAATTTTGACGTTTACCGGCAGAGCATTTTGTTTGGGGATTTTCTTTCTTCACTTCTCTCCTGCCAGGCTGCCTATGTTCTGGGCCACAACCATCGATGTGCCCAAGTGCCATCTTATACAGTGGGCAGTGGCAAGGTGTTCAGCCATGAAATGTATCGCTGCCAAGCCTCATCCTACCCTCAGCCCATGCCCAGAAGTATCAAAAAACTGACACTCCTGTGCAGTACTGAGGGAGTGCTGCATTGCCGTTGAGGCTGCTTTTTCGATGAGGCATCCCTCAAACGGTTTTAAAAGGTCCCATGACCTCCACTACTGATGCACAGTAGCAGCAGTGTGTCCCATCTGCAAGATGCGGGAATTCACCAAGGCTCCTTCGACAGCACCTTGCAAACCCACGGCCGCTATCACCTTGAAGGACCAGGGCGGCAGACACATGGGAACACCACCACCTGGAAGTTCCCCTCCAAGCCACTCACCATCCTGACTTGGAAATATATTGCAGTTCCTTCACTGTCGCTGGGTCAAAATCCTGGAACTGCCCCTCCCCTTAACAGCACTGTGGGTGTACCTACACCACATGGACTGCAGTGGTTCAAAAAGGAGGCTCACCACCACCCTCTCAAGGGCAACTAGGGATGGGCAATAAATGCTGGCCCTGTCAGCGAAGCCCACATCCCGTGAATGAATAATAAAAATAAATGGCACTATTTTGAATGGGAGCAGAGCTGCTGTGTGTCCCACATTACAATGGTGACTACACTTCATTGGCTGTACAGCGCTTTGGGACATCTTGTGGTCATGAAAGGAGCTAGACAAGTGCAAGCCTCTCTCTCTTTCTTTCACACACACAGAGCAGGAATTTTCTTGGCGCTGTTATTGTGCCGGCACCACAGCTTCACCGGAAGTGAATTGTAAACGGCATTAACCATGCATTTCTGGTGAAGTATAGTTGGCAGAGTGGGAGCAGCTCCAAATTCCCAGCCGCATCCTTTCTAGCATCGGTATTGCAGGTGAGAAGTGGGAATGTCGACTGATCTGGTGCTCCCTAGCATGCGGTACTGAGGCTGATCCTATTGCACAGCCAGCTGTAATCCGAGAATGGGAAGCTCAACATGAGACAGGATCACAAGGTGGATGCAGCTCATCTGCCGAGAGACACCTTCCGTTTCCCATTATAACATTCCAACTGTGTCTTAAATTATTCTTGAGCTTTTACCTCCCACAACATTCTTCTGTTTCACAGAGTGTTCTCTCTTCTGTGTGAAACAGAATTTCTTGATCTGAAGTTGCTTTAGGCAAGTTTGAACCTGGGACCCCTTGTCATTCTAGAACAATTTGACTTAGAAGTGTGCTTCCAAACCTGTTATAAACACCTCTCGGTGACCTCCACTCAATGGCTGAAAGAACCTTGTGGCCTATATGATTGTGGTCCAGCACTTACCTAGGGTGCGCTGGACACCATTGGTGCTAAAGAGGAGCACAGCCCAGATTCAACCTATAGGAAACAAATCTTTAAGATTGACGGAGGTTGTAGTGGGAGAGTAAAAGGACTGGTGATAAAATTAAATCTGCTATCTTTGATATGAATAAGGACACTATCATTCCTGTTCAGTTCAGAAGTTTATCATTTGTGATTTAGGCTGAAGATATATTTCAACTTTTGCTGACAGTGTGTGTGTATACAAGGGTGTGTGAGTGTGTGTGTGCATGCGTGTGAGAGAGAGTATGTAAGGGTGTGTGTGATAGAGTGTGTGTGAGGGGCTGTGAGAGCGTGTGGAAATTTGTAAGTGATTGTGTGTGTTGTGAGCGTGTATGCCTGTGAGAGTGTAAATTCATGTGTGAGTGTGTGCGTGTGAGAGAGAGTATGTGAGAGTGTGTGTGGTAGCGTGTGTGTGAGTGACTGTGAGAGTGTGTGCGAGTTTGTAAGTGATTGTGTGTTGTGAGTGTGTGTGCCTGTGAGAGTGTAAATTCATGTGTGAGTGTGTGTGTGAGTTTGTGAATGTGCGTGTGTGTGTGAGTGTGCATGGGCGCGAGTGTGCGTCTTTCTGAGAGTGTATGTGAGAGGTCGTGTGAGAATGTGTGTGAGTGTGAGAGTATTTGTGATAGAGGGCGGAATCTTACAGAGGCAACAGGAGTGGTCTTGGTTGGTCACTGGTTGGGGAGCCCTTTTCATGGGGGTCCACTGCATCTTGTGCCACTTAGGCAGCTGACAGGCCGGTGACAGGCCTTCCCCTGGGATCAAGGATCCAAGCGATGGGAAGCCCTGCCTATTGAGAGCTGCTAGCCAATCAGAGGCCAACAACTCTTCTGCACTCAGCAGCACCACCGGGGAGGCAGTGGCTGCTGCCGGTACTGCACCCACCCAAGGCCTAGGATTGCTGAGGGACTGAGGCCCAAATGAATGATGGCGAGGGGGGGAGGTGCTTGGGCTAGTGGTTGCAGGGGAGGAGTGGGGAGGGGGGTCTGCAGCAAAGACACGTGGGTGACTCTCAGTGGATTCCCGCCCATTCCAATGCTAGGCCCCTTATCAGTGAGTGCCTTTGGACCAGGGACCCCTCCCCACCCCACTGGAAGCTTGCAGCAAACACACCAGGATTTGCTTTTGGGCCTATAGCATGGCGAGCCCCCCACCCACCACTGGGTGAATAGCAGTGTTGGTGGGATGAGGCATTTAAGCGGCCATTAATCGCCCACTTCAATCCCACCACGGACTTAATCAGGGTGGAGGCAGGAAGGCAGTGGGGATCCCACCCACCAACCTCCTGCCTGATTAAATGCATCCCCCCCCCACTCACCCACCACCACCAAACTCATCACCAGGACAGCATTTAATTCCACCCTCTGTGTGTGAGTGTGAGAATGTGTGGGTGTATCTGTGTGTTTTGTGCGTGAGAGTGTGTGTGTGTGTGAGAGTGTCTGTGTGTGTGTGTGTGCGGATTTGTGAGTGTGTGTGTATGTGTAATGAGTGTGGGGGTGTGAGTGTCTGTGCGAGTGAAAGTGTGTGTGTATGTGAGTGTCTTTGTGAGTGCGGGTGCGTGCGTGAGTGTGTGTATGTGTAATGAGTGTGAGGGTGTGTGTGTGTGTGTGTGCGTGTGAGTGTCTGTGTGTGTATGTGTAATGAGTGTGAGGGAGTATGTGTGAGTGTGTGTGTATGTGTAATGAGTGTGAGGGAATATGTGTGAGTGTGTGTGTATGTGTAATGAGTGTGAGGGAGTATGTGTGTGTGGCGGGTTTGTGTTAATGTATGGGAGTGTGTGTGTGTCTTTGTGTGTGTGTCTTTGTGTGAGTGTGTGTGTATGTGTGTGCATGTGAGTGTCTTTGTGTGTGTATGTGTGATGAGTGTGAGGGAGTGTGTGTGTGTTTGTGTATGTATGTACAGTGTGTATGTGTATTGTCAGTACACAGACACCTATCCTTTGATAACCACCCACCAACACCTTCCAGCTGAAGCCCGCGGGCTGAGTTTTTCTGAACCTGTGTCCAGGATTCTCATTGGAACTCGTGTTGTAGGCTTATTCCTGGACTGATGATCTTTGGACAATCTGACACCCCGTGATTTCCCTACAGATAGGTTGTGCTTTGAGATGTGAAACAGATAACTGCAGTGTGACACCTTGTAGCCTAGCAACGACCATTGTAAAGGGAACTGTGAAGAGGTACTGCCCCTCAATGCAAGGCATGTTATTTGCCATGTCCTCCTTTTGTTGATATTCAAGCATACTAATGATTCATTTTTCACAGGGTCAGTCCATTTACTTAGTAAGGACACAAACCTCTTATGGGTCTACTTATCCATGCTTTCACTAAAATGTTAAACACTCATGCTGGCCGCCTGTCCCAGTGTTTCACATTTCAGTACCACTGGAGGGGAAGATTACCTGAAAGAAAAAGGAAGAAAGACTTGCATTTATATAGCACCTTTCAAAACCTCAAGACACCCCAAAGTACTCCACAGCCAATGCAGTAGTTTTGATGTTCAGTCACTGTTGTCATGTAGAAAATGCAACAGCCATTTTGTACACAGTAAGCTCCCACGAGCAGCAATGCAATAATGTCCAGATCCTCTTGTTTTTTTTATTGATGTTGATTGAGGGTTAAATATTTTGCAACAGCACAAGGGGAGATAACCCCCCCTTCTCTTTTTCCAAATCGTGCCATGGGAGCTTTTGCATCTGGCTGAGTGGGCCTCAATTTAACCTCACATCTGCACCTCCAACAGTGCTGTACTCCCTGAGCGGGCTGCGGAGTGTCAGCCTAGATTGTCGTGCTCAAGTGGGGCTTGAACCCGCAACCTTCTAACTCGGAGGTGATGCCAGCAGCCTGGTAAATGCTATTCCATCAACCAAAGCTAACTGAAGACAGATTGTTAGCTAGTTGTCTCACGGGTGATTATGGGATGTCGATGGTGGCTGGTTTGCTACTGAACAAGTCGATGCCCATCCAATAGTAATTTGCTGCAGAGAGCACTTTGAGGTATTTCAACATGATGCAGCGCTCTATAAATAGGCCTATTATTTATTACAATTGAATTAGGCAAACTGATTTTTTATGGAAATCATATAATTCCTTTCCAGGCATCCTGCTTTAACAAATGGTTATCGAGTCATTTCAATTGGTTTGCACTCTCCTTGCTCATATAAAACCCAGCTTTTAATCCCAATAATTGCAGGAGGGGGGGAAAATTTATTTCTATTCAATCATGGGATACGGGTTAGGCCAGTATTTATCTCCAATTCTTATTCGCCCCTTGAGGACGCGGTGTTGAGCCACAGTCTGTGTGGTGAAAGTGCTCCCATGGCACTCTCAGGTAGGGTGCTCTAGGGTTTTGACCCGGTGACAATGAAGGAACAACCACATCTGGATGGTGCGTGACTTGGAGGGGAACTTGGAGGCGGTGGCGTTACCATGCACCCTTTTCCTGCGGAATGGTAGACTTCGGAAGTGCTGCCGAAGAAGCCTTGGCCAGTCGCTCCAAATGTTGCACACTGCCGCCATGGTGAGCAGGTAGTGGAGGGAGTGAATGTTTATGCTAGTGAGTGAAGTGCCGATTAGGGGGGCTGCATTATTTAGAATTGTGTCAAGTTTTTTTAAGCGTTGTTGGAGCTGTACCCATCCAGGCAAGTGGAGAATATGCTATTACACTCCTGACTCGTGCCTTGGGGGTGGTGGAAGGACTTTGGGGAGTCAAGAGACTCTTGCCACAGAGTCTCTGACATTCTCTAGTAATCACAGAATTTGTGTGGAAGACCCGATTGTTTCTTTGGTCATTAGTGGCCCCCAGAAAGTTGATGGTGGAGCCCTCAGCGATGGTCATTTATAGAATATGTTCACAACCTCAGGACATTCCAAAGCACTTCACTTCATGTTCAAAGAACATTGGAAGTGTAATTATTGCCGTCGTGTGTAGAGAATGGAAAAATAAATACCTTTGGAAATGTATACGGTTTAGTGAGGTCCCTGCACCAATAATGCTCATGGTAATTTAGAAACTATGGTCCCAAATTCTCCTGCTGGTTCTGTTGATCTCCCAGAATAACTTGGGCAGAAGTCTGGATCATTCAGCAGAAAATGGCAGGGACCCAGTTGCTTTCGCTCTCCACAGCCCCTGTGATTTTCCATGCAACCTTCCATACTGTGGAACTAGAGTTGACTTTGGGGCCCGGGGGTGAGGGAGACGAAGTGGGGTGGGGGCGCTGGTGGGGAGGGGGTGAGGTGTGGATCCTGGGAAAGGACTCTCCATGTTGGGAGCTCCCCCTTTCCTGGGCTCAGTCAGGACTCAGTGTTGAGGTGCAGGTTAGTATGTTGAGATAGATGAGGCCCACTAGCCACTGAATGGGCAGAAGCCTGTCGCACTGGGCCTGGGAACACATGCCTGGGAAAAGGCCTCTATCCTTTAAAGCAGCCAATAAAAGAAAAGTATATACCTCGGGATTTAACTTCTTGCACAAGCGGCAATGTGGATACTCCGTGGGACCGGAGGTGGAAGGGCACCTGAAAAGCCCCAACTCCCTCAAAAGTCAAAGGAAATAACTTTCCTAGGGGAAGTAAATGAAATGGAAAATAAACACTGGGGCATTAAACTTGAAGTGGATGGACACCTCACAGAGTTTAAATTAGACACAGGGCAGGAGTTTCTGTCTTAACCAACGAAGTAAAATGGCTTAAGCACATTACATTGCAGTCATCATCTATCAAGTTACAGGGTACAGGTGGACCACACATGGCAAAATTGAAGTACAAAAGAGGGAAATCATTGAACCTCCAAATGTCATCCAGAATCAAGAATCTTCTTTACTAGGCAGGAAGGCAGGTTTAAAATTGAAGCTAATCTATAAAGTTGCAGTACATTCAGGAATGAATTTCCAAGATTATTTACAGGCTTGGGAAAACTGAAGGCCAAGCACCCGTATTACCCTAAGAGCTGATGCTAAACCAGTTTGCCTCTTCACACTGAGGAACGTCCCTCACCCATTCTTGGACAAAGTCAAGGGTGAAATTGAGAACATGTTACGGCAAGGGGTTATCTCGCTGGTAACCATGCCAACAAAACGGTGTTTTAGGAATGTTCATGGTCCCAAAGCGAAACAGCTCAATTAGAGTCTGTATGGATTTCACTCAACTAAACAAATCAGTGGAACGTGAGAGCTACCCGATGGTCTCAGTGGATGAGGGTCTTGCCAAACTAGATCAGAGTACGTGCATCACCAAACTGGATGCAAACAGTGGATTTTTGCAGTTTCCTCTGGACAAAGAATCCAAATTGCTGACCACATTTATAACAGAATTCGGCTGTTATTGCTTTAATAGATTACCATTTGCATCCACTCCTGAAATTGTCCAGGGAGCCATGTCTCAAACCCTAGAAGACACTGAAGGAGTAACATCCCTATATGGATGATATATTTATACCTGGCTCCATGAGAGGAGAGCATGACTGGAGAGTTAGAGCTGTCCTGACAGGATGCGGGCCTAACACTGAACGAAACATGTGAGTTCGCCAAACCTATGATTAAATTTCGAGGCCACATTGTACAAGCCTCTGGAATGACGGTCGACCCACAAAAAACCCGAGGTGATCAGAGAGTTTCCACAGTGCAGGAATGTCACTGGAGCTCCAGAGATTCCTCAGGATGGTGACCCAAGTAGGCGAGCCCCTACCAAATTTGGCAGAAGTCACTGAGCCTTTGAGACAGCTGTTTATATAGGGTCAACAATTGAGCTGTTTGGCTTTGGGACCATGACTATTCCTGAACACCATTCTGCAATGTGGACCAGAAAAATGCGTTTGACAAAATCAAAAATCTTTTAATTTCATCTGAAATTTTAGCACATGCAACCCAGGACTACCAACCATAGTACCAGCAGAATTTTTTTATTCTTTCATGGGATGTGGGCATCACTGGCTAAGCCAGCATTTATTGCCCAACCCTAATTGCCCTTGAGAAGGTGGTGGTGAGCTGCCTTCTTGAACTGCTGCAGTCCATATGATGTAGGTACACCCACAGTGCTGTTAGGGAGGGAGTTCCAGGATTCTGACCCAGCGACAGTGAAAGGACAGTGATATATTTCAAGTCAGGATGGTGTGTGGCTTGGAGGGGAACTTCCAAGTGGTGCTGTTCCCATATGTCTGTTGCCCTTGTCCTTCTAGATGGTAGTGGTCGTGGATTTGGAAGGTGCTGTCTAGGAGCATTGGTGAGTGCATCTTGTAGATGGTACACACTGCTGTCACTGTGTGTCGGTGGTGGAGGGAGTGAATGTTTGTGGATGGGGTGCCAATCAAGCGGACTGCTTTGTCCTGGATGGTGTCAAACTTCATGAGTGTTGTTGGAGTTGCACTCATCCAGGCAAGTGGAGAGTATTTCATCACCTCCTGACTTGTGCCTTGTGGACAGGCTTTGGGGAGTCAGGAGGTGAGTTACTCTTTGCAAAATTCCCAGCCTCTGACCTGTTCCTGCAGCCATGGTATTTTTATGGCTAGTCCAGTTCAGTTTCTGGTCAATGGTAACCCCCAGGATGTTGATCGTGGGGGATTCAGCGAGGGTAATGCCATTTATTGTCAAGGATGATGGCTAGATTCCCTCTTGTTGGAGATAGTCATTGCCTGGCGCTTGTGTGGTGTGAATGTTACTTACCACTTGTCAGCCTAAGCCTGGATATTGCCCAGGTCTTGCTGCATTTGGACATGGGCTGCTTCAGTATCTGAGGAGTTATGAATGGTGCTGAACATTGTGCAATCATCAGCGAACATCCCCACTTCTGACCTTACGATGGAAGGAAGGTCAGTGATGAAGCAGCTGAAGATGGTTGGGCCGAGGACACTACCCTGAGGAACTCCTGCAGTGATTTCCTGGAACTGAGATTATTGACCTCCAACAACCACAACCATCTTCCTTTGTGCTAGATATGACTCCAACCAGCGGAGAGTTTTCCCCCCTGATTCCCCTTGACTCCAGTTTTGCTAGGGCTCCTTGATGCCACACTTGGTCAAACCTTGCCTTGATGTCAAGGGCAGTCACTCTCACCTTACCTCAGGAGTTCAGCTCTTTTGTCCATGTTTGAACCAAGGCTGTAAAGAGGCTGCTGTGAAGACTGGAAATCCTACAGTTCAGATTAAGATTAATGAGATATGACTCCATAACAAGGGAAGTTCTAGATGACAGCAGGTACACTATCAAGAATAGCATTTGAAGGAACCAATAGGGGATTTGCATTTCATCGAGGAGGTGGAAGTGTATACATCTCTCATTACTCAACACCTACTGTCTACTGCAAAGAAGTTGCAGGAGATATAATGAGCACAGCAGCAAGATGACAAAAGTGTCCAGATAAGGAAATACTGCCTGGAAGGATGGCCAGACTAATCCCCCAACAGTCCAATACTGCAGCAGTACTTCAAACAGCGAAATCTCCTCAAAATCATTGATCTCCTAGTTTTTAATGACACAATAGTCATACCGAGAGCACTTTGGCTTGTTACTCTTCAAAGAATTCACCAAGGTCACTTAGGGATAGCAAAATGTCAAGCGAGGGCGCAGCAATCAGTCTGGTGACCAGGGCATTACTCTTTCTATGGAATAAATGATTTCTAATTGTGTTGTGTGTGCGGTGAACGGCCAAGGGCAAGAAAACCACTATCGCCTTCTACTTTTCCATCAAGGCTGTGGGAGCGCCTGGGAATGGATTTAGTTGATTTTAAAAGCAAGATGTTCCTTATTGTCATTGTTACTGAAGGTGGTTCGAAGTGAACAGTTTGTGCAGCTTCACGGCAGAAGCAGTCATTCCATCACTGGAGAGAATTTAATGCAACACATTGTATTCCGGACATTGTGGCGTCAGACAATGGTCTGCAATTTGCTAATGAATTATTCCAAAATGTTGTGAAGGATTACGAATTCATTCACACAACCACTTCACCTCATTATCCCCAAGCAAACGGAGAAGCTGGGAGAGGTGTGGAACCATCAAAGACTTGATGAAGAGTGAAGATCTTAGTTTGGCTCTTCTGAGTTACCAAACCTCACCGCTCCAGAAATGGTTTCTGACCATCAGAGTTGTTAATGGGAAGGTGTTGGACAACACAACTTCCAGCTCTGCAACAGAAACTAAAACCTAATATCCACCTCAAACGACCACGAGAGGGTTAAACAGCATGAGGAAGAACAGAGAAACAAACAGGCTTGTGACTTAAAACTTCAGACACAGCATGAGTCTTATCAGTGTTGCAGCTGGGAGAGAGTGTGGGTACGAGTCCAACAGAACAAAAGCATAATAATCAAAAGGACTCCAGAACCACGATCATACAGGATTGAGACAGACCAGGGAACTATAAGGAGAAACCTTAGTGCCTTAATATCCTTGGAAAGAAAGCCAATAAAACTTGGGCTTATTATTCAGGTCCTGACTGAGAAAAAGAAGAAGAAACAAGACAAAGCTCTACAGCCACCCAGGAGAAGGACGCTCACCGACACAAGGGAGAGTGCAGAACGTCCTCGACCTCAACGATCAGAACAAGATCAGGGAGATTGGTCAAAGCACATCAGAGAACTAACCCTGTAAAGTCTGAGAGTTTCGGGTAAGACGTAGGATGATGTTAATAATTGGGGTAAAGACTTGAAGGAGACGTAGAGTAAAGGGTTAACATCAGAAGCACGTGATGCTGATGTTACAGCAATGTAACACCACATGATTGAATAACAGAGACCCGGAGAGAGGGGAAGTCCCAACCTTGTGCGAGTTCCCAATATGTATATGAAAGCTATAAATAAAGAGTAATGGGTTTAAGGAACTACAGTGTCGAGCAGCTTGCTTTGGGAGAATAGAGAAATTCCTAAGAACCCCATCTAGACCTCAGATGCACGACGAAACAACAAAGCGTATCCCTCTCTGAGGCACAGGGTAGTATTGCTTGTAGTTAAATTCTTTGAACAGCATGTTGGAAATTTCTAAAATAAGAAATAGGACACCAGGTGGTTAACACACATGTACAATTTCCAGATCCGTGACTCTAAGGGAAATGTAAACTCAATTAAAAGGGAGAAAAAAAGAACGGATTTGCAATTCTATAGTGTCTTTCATGGTCTCTAGATATCCCAAAGCGTTTCAGAGCCAATGATGTACTTTTGAAGTGTAGTCGCTGATGCAAGACTGGAAATTTCAAACATGTTTTCAAAATCACAAGCGGACTCAGATGAAGACCCTGTGTATCAGAGGATATTAAAGCACAGACGCCTTTTTCGAAAATAAACCATAAAAAGAAGCCTCTTTGTTCATCACTTTCACCATTGGCTTCAGCCTGCCACAATCTGGAGACTGCTTGCTAAAGCTTTCAATGAGTTTACGTTGGCAGCAAAGGGGACACAGGAAGCCATGGAAACATAGAATGATACACCACAGAAGGTGGCCATTCAGCCCATTGTGCTCTGTGCTGGCTCTTTGAAAGAACAGGTCAATTAGACCTTTTCCCTAAAGCACTGTTTACCCCTATCCCCCCAGTATCTGGTTTGAGTGAGGGGTGTGAATCACAGAGTTGGTGCACCAGTGCAAAACTCAAGGTATTATGGGGAGATGGTAGCACAGTGGTAATGTCTCTCCTAGACACCCAGGCTAATACCCTAGGGACATGGCTTCAAATCCCATCATAGCAGCTTGTGGAATTTAAATTCAATTAATTAATCTTGATTATAAAGGTAGTCTCAGTAATCATCAATTGTTGTAAAAATCCATCTGGTTCACTAGTGTCCTTCAGGAAATGCTGGTCTGGCCTACATGTGACTCCACAGGCCCACAGCAATGTGGTTGACTCTTAAGTACCCTCTGAAATGTTCAGTTCAAGTGCAATTAGGGACGGGCAGCAAATGCTGGCTCTGCCAGTGATGCCCACACCCCATGAAAGAAAAAAGATTAAAAAACCTGTCCATACTAGCATTTGCCCTCCAGGTGAGCTAATGCTTCTAATCTCATTTACCTGCGTTGGTTCCCAAATACCTGAACCTTCAGCTTCTTCAACCATCTACCTAACCTTGGCACTTGTTGAGGCGCTGGTGCCCATAGTAATTAGGGGCAGGGTTCTCCCGCAGGCTCTGAACCCTCAGGCTCAAGTGGGTGTGTCGGGATCCCGCACCCTCTGAGAAACAGCCACTCACTTGTGATTTTAACTGAATTAGCCAATTAGTGGCCAGAGGGCGGGTTCAGTGTCCAATTAAGGATGGCAGGTGGGCTCTTGAAGGTCAAGGGCCAAAAGAAGGCCCTTTAGCTTGAAAGCAGCAGCAGGATGCCATGGCAGGTAGGTAAGAGTGAGGGCACCGCCATTTTAAGGTGCCCTCTCTCCAACCTTTTTTAAAAAATTTTGAATTAAAAAGAGCGATTCAGTAGCCTGGCCACCATTGTGTTGGTGGGGTGGTTTGTGGGGGGGGGGGGGTGGGTGTTTGGAATGGGGGAAGAAATTCTTTCACAGGGTAGGCTGCAACTGCTGCCTGCAGTGCAGAGAGGAAGGGAGGACTTCTAAACCTGCCTGGAGTATTGCCACTACACCATCAACCCCCGCCCCCCCGCCTCGGTCTGCTACCCCCAGGTACCAGGCAGCTAAACTGCCCCCGTCACCTGGAGGAACCTCAGTCGGCCTCCAACAATAGGCCTCAATAGGCCTTTAATGACGTCAACAGGCTGCTTAACATGTGCATGTGGGTAGCTCTGTGGCGCCCACTCTGCCCACTTCACTTCCAGGAAAATTTCCGGATGGCACGTTAGAGCTGGCAAGCTGTCTAGAAGTGCAAAATCCCTCGCCCCACCTGCCTCTGTCCCGGACCCTGGCCGGGGCCAAAAATTCAGCTGTAGGTGTCCTCCCATTGACCTCACAAACTATAGCAGGATCAGACTGAGCGGCAGCTGGCGTGGCCCTGGCATAACCATTGAAAACCAAACAAGTTCAACTCCTCATTGCTCCAGGAGTGCAAGTTATTCTTATATTTATGTTTGAGCGCTAACAACTTGTTTTGAATCTTCAAATCCATTTTGTACCAAGCTTTGCGTCTTCTCTGCTAACTCCCGCTGAGCCTCAACGTTGGTTCCTTCTTATTTTTCATTCTTTGAAAAGCTTTGGGGGATTTTTCTCCCATTCAAGACATTGGAAATGCAGCCTATTGTTGGTGCTGAGATTACTTGTTATGCCATAATGAGCCTAGTTAGCTGAAATGACAGCCACGCTGGAGGTAAAATTTAACGCAGAGAAGATGCACTGCAGGAACTCACCAAGGGTCCTTACACAGCACCTTCCAAACCCACGACCGTCTAGAAGGACAAGGGCAGCAGACACATGGGGACACCACCACCTGGGAGTTTCCCTTAAGCCACTCACCATCCTGACTTGGAAATATATCGGCCGTTCCTTCACTGTCCCTGGGTCAAAATCCTGGAACTCCCTCCCTAACAGCACTGTGGGTGCCCCTACACCACAGAGATAGCAGCGGTTCAAGAAGGCAGCTCACCACCACCTTCTGAAGGGCAGTTAGGGATGGGCAGTAAATGCTGGCCCAGCCAACGATGCTCGATCCCATGAATGATTTTTTTAAAAATTAAGGGATATGGAGATAGTGGCATTGAGGTAAATGATCTGCCAAGACCTAAATGAATGGTGGAGCAGGCAAGATGGCCAAATGGCCTACTCCTCTTCCTAGGTCAGAGGTTGGGAATTCTGCGGAGAGTAGCTCACCTCCTGACTCCCCAAAGCTTGTCCACCATCTACAAGGCACAAGTCAGGAGTGTGATGGAGTACTCTCCACTTGCCTGGATGAATGCAACTCCAACAACACTCAAGAAGCTCCACAACCTCCAGGACAAAGCAGTTTGGTTGATTGGCACCCCATCCACAAGCATTCACGCCCGTCATCACCAATGCACAGTGGAAGCAGTGTGTACCACCTACAAGATGCGCTGTAGCAACTCACCAAGCCTCCTTCGACAGCGCCTGCAAAACCCCTGACCACTATCACCTAGAAGGACAAGGGCAGCAGATGTACGGGAACCTGCACCGCCACATTCTCAGGGGAAAATTAAAGGTGGGCAATTAAAATGCTGGCCTACCCAGCGATGCCTACATCCCGTGACAGAGTTATAAAAAAAAAGCTGGAGTATTGTGTCCAATTGTGGGCGCTAGACTTTAGGAAGGATGTCGAGGTCTTGCCGGGGCACAGAAGATGTTTCCCAGACCGATACCGGTGATGAGAGACTGTAGAAACTTGGATTGTCCTTCTTAGGGCAGAGAAGATTACGGAAAATTTGAATAGAGCCATTCAAAATCATGAAGCGTTTTTGAAAAAGTGAAACAGGAGAAATTGCTTCCACCAGCAGAAAGGTCAGAAATAAAGGACATAGATTTAAGATAATTGGGGAAAGAACACGAGGGAGATGAGAATTTTTTTACGTAGCAAGTACTTATGATGTGGAATGCTCTGCCTGAAAGGGCAGCAGAAAGAGTAGTAACTTTCAAAAGAAAATTGGATGAATTCTTGAAGGGAAGGAAATTGCCCGGCAATGGGGAAAGAGTGGGACTAATTGGACATCTCTTTCAAAGAGTTGGAATATGTGCAATGGGCTGGACAGGGTCCTGTGCTGTCAGATTGTATGATAACCAGCTGCACTTCATTCCTTTCTCTGATTTATAATGGCATTGTTACAGAGCTGAAGTGAGCCTTGAAGACAGAATAGGAAGGCACAGATTTGAGAAACTTCAGTAGCATTTCCTCAAACTGGTAAGAAACTTTCTTAGTTACATGTGCACAACATAAGACCATAAGACCATAAGACATAGGAGCAGAAATTAGGCCATTCGGCCCATCGAGTCTGCTCCGTCATTCAATCATGGCTTATTTTCTCAACCCCATTCTCCCGCCTTCGCCCCGTAACCTTTGATCCCCTTACCAATCAAGAACCTATCTATCTCGGTCTTAAATACACTCAATGACCTGGCCTCCACAGCCTTCTGTGGCATTGAATTCCATAGATTCACCACTCTCTGGCTAAAGAAGTTTCTCCTCAGCTCTGTTCTAAAAGGTCTTCCCTTTATTCTGAGACTGTGCCCTCGGGTCCTAATCTCTCCTACTAATGGAAACATCTTCCCCACATCCACTCTATCCAGGCCTTTCAGTATTCTGTAAGTTTCAATCAGATCCTGCCTCATCCTTCTAAACTCCATTGAGTATAGACCCAGAGTCCTCAAACGTTCTTCATATGTTAAGCCTTTCATTCCTGGGATCATTCTCGTGAACCTCCTCTGGACCCTCTCCAGGGCCAGCACATCCTTCCTGAGAGACGGGGCCCAAAATTGCTCACAATATTCTAAATGTGGTCGGACCAAAGCCTTATAAAACCTCAGCAGCACATCCCTGCTTTTATATTCTAGTCCTCTCGAAATAAATGCCAACATTGCATTTGCCTTCCTAACTACCGACTCAACTTGCAAGTTAACCTTAAGAGAATCCTGGACTAGGACTCCCAAGTCCCTTTGCACTCCAGATTTCTGAATTCTCTCCCCATTTAGAAAATAGTCTATGCCTCTATTCTTTGCCCATTCTCCTAACCTGTCCAAATCCTTCTGCAGCCTCCCCGCCTCTTCAATACTACCTATCCCTCCACCTATCTTTGTATCAGAATGCCCTCAGTTCCTTCCTTTAGATCATTAATGTATAAAGTGAAAAGTTGTGGTCCCAACACTGACCCCTGCGGAACTCCACTAGTCACTGGCCGCCATCCTGAGAAGGACCCCCTTATCCCCACTCTTTGCCTCCTGCCAGACAGCCAATCTTCTATCCATGCTAGTACCTTGCCTCTTACACCATGGGCTCTTATCTTACTGAGCAGCCTCCTGTGCGGCACCTTGTCAAAGGCCTTCTGGAAGTCCAAGTAGATAACATCCATTGGCTCTCCTTTGTCTAACCTACTCGTTACCTCCTCAAAGAATTCTAACAGATTTGTCAGGCATGACCTCCCCTTGATGAAACCATGCTGACTTTGCCCCATTGTACCATGCACTTCCAAGTATTCTGAAATCTCATCCTTAATAATGGACACTAAAATCTTACCAATGACGGAGGTCAGGCTAATCGGCCTGTAATTTCCCGTCTTTTGCCTCACTCCCTTCTTAAACAGGGTGTTACATTAGCGATTTTCCAGTCCCCTGGGTCCCTCCCTGACTCCAGTGATTCCTGAAAGATCACCACTAACGCCTCCACTATCTCTTTAGCTATCTCCTTCAGAACTCTGGGGTGTAATCAATCTGGTCCAGGTGATTTATCCACCTTCAGACCTTTCAGTTTTCCTAGCACCTTCTCCTTGGTAATGGCCACCATACACACCTCTGCCCCCCGACTCTCTTGAACTTTGGGGATGTCACTCGTGTCTTCCACCGTGAAGACTGACGCAAAGTATCTATTCAGTTCCTCCACCATTTCTTTGTTCCCCGCTATTACTTCTCCGGCGTCATTTTGCAGCAGCCCAATGTCCACTTTTGCCTCTCTCTTACCCTTTATATATCTAAAAAAACTCTTGCAATCTTCTTTTATATTACTGGCTAGTTTACCCTCATATTTAATCTTCTCCCTCCTTATTTCTTTTTTAGTTGTCCTCTGTTGGTCTTTGTAGGCTTCCCAATCCCCTGGTTTCCCACTGCTCTTCGCCGCATTGTATGTTTACAACTTGTATTTATGTAATACCTTTGACATAGCAAAACATCCCAAGGATGTGCATTATCAGTCAAAAATTGACAAGAGGCGTAAAGAGTTATTAGGACAGTTGATCAAAGCCTGGTTAAAGAGGTAGGGTTATAGGAGCATCTTAAAGGAAGGGAGAGAGGTAGAAAAGGGTAGAGATTTGGAGAGGGCATTCCAAAGCTTAGGACCTATGGAGCTGAAAGTATGGCTGCCGTTGGTGGGATGAAGGAGATTGGAGGTATGCAAGAAGCCAGAATTGGACAGGACAAGTTCATGGAGGAATTTGAACACAAGGATGAAAATTTCAAACTTGGAACATTGCTGGACTGGGAGCCAATGTAAGTCAGTGAACACGGGGATAATGGTGAAAAATAGCTGATGGTTCATGTTAGTCCAAAAGCAGTGTTGTTGCGTCAAATAAGCATTGTTGTAGAACAAAAGGCTATGCTACATTATTTAAAGTGAACGTTGACAGCACTGTAACAACTGGGAAACAGTAAGATGACCTTCACGGAGTAAACCAGACATTGCCTGGGATTAGATGTTTCTTTAGTTGAGCGCATTTCCCTTTGACCTTTGGAACTGCATTTAGCTACATCGAGCTACAACATTGGGTCCAGTTTCATGTACTGCCATCAATCAATGAGCCACTTGCCCACTTTACTTCCAGAGTGGGAAGCTGGTTGCCGCTAGTTACACTGGGCTGTAGTCTTCTGCCGAATGCCACTGAAAGCAAACGTGCAGGATCAACTCCCATCCGCTTATAGTACGAAAGCATGGTCCTCATGACAGAATCATCGATCCATGTTTCCACGGGATAAGAAAGTCCGGATAAGAAAGTCAGGCTTGTGAAAGGAGACAGGGTGAGCACGGCTGTAACATGATTAGCACCTTTAGAATGTTCCCTTATTCTTTCATGGGATGTGGGTGTCACTGGCAAGGTCAGCATTTGTTGCCCATCCCTAATTGCCCTTGAACTGAGTGGTCTGCTCAGCCATTTCAGAGGGCAGTTAAGAGTCAGCCACCTTACTGTGGCTCTGGAGTCACATGTAGGCCAGACCAGGTAAGATTTCCTTCCCTAAAGGAGCATTAATGAACCAGGTGAGTTTTGAATTGGCGATAGTTTCATGGTGCTTCATTTCTTGAATGAATTTCTTGAATGAATCAGCTTCCAATTTCAGATTTTATTGATTGGATTTAAATTACACCAGCTGCCCTAGGATTTAAACCCAAGTCTACAGAGCATTAGCCTGGGCCTCTGGGTTACGAGTCCATTGATATTACAACCGCAGCACCCTCTCTCCGCAAATCTAGAAATATAGATGGGACGAAAGCCTCTTCTTGTTCCGGTTTGGACCTCTTCCCAACCTGTCTTCTTTTCATTCATTGCTGGCATCAGCTTCCATGTGCAGTGTGAGATAGCTGTACCCTTACGAGCACTCTGCACGGTTTACTTTGTTGATGTTTAACATTGATCCCCTGATTATGGGATATCGGAGGGAGTGCCGCACTGTTGGAGCTTGTGCCCTTTGGATGTGACATTCACTGTCTGCCCTCTCAGGTGAATGCAAAAGATCCCCATGACACCATCAACGAAGCAGGGGAGCTTCCCTGGTGTCTGAGACAATGGTTAACCCTCAGCTAATGCCAGCAAAAACAGGTTATGTGGTCATTAATATCATTGGGGCCTCTGTACAAATTGGCTGCCGCATTTCCCTTCATTACCACAGTGACTGCACTTCAAAATACTCCACTGGCTGTGAAACCTTTGGGAGGTCATGAAAGGTGCTACATAAATGTAAGTTCTTTCTTTGTTTCTTGTATCAGTCAAATGGGATGCCCATCTTACTAAGTTGGGTCTCCTCCTCTGTGCCAGCTAGCGGGTAACACATTTTGAGAACTTCAATGGAACCTTAAGGAAGTCTGTGCACGGTTGGCGCGTTGGCTGTGAGTGCGCAAGGCACAACCTGCTTTCACTGGGGCTCCCGAGTCCATGACAGCATGCACTCAGTGGGCTAAGTGGCCTTCTTCTGTGCCATAATGACTGCATGATTGTGCATGGAGCACACTATTAAACTGTTGGCCCCATAACGTTTAAATCTAATGTGCCACAATCAGAGCCAACCTTCTCAAAGCCAGCTACCAGCAAAGATTCAGCTGAAAGTGACTCTCCATTCCTCCACTGTTTATAAATGTGTTGTTTAATTAAAAATCTAAACAACTCAAAGCCATAAGTTAAAGAGATTTCTTTTTATCTCAATGTGCTGTGACATCTGTCAAAACATAGTAAACCCAAAATCACTGCTGGCTCTGTAATGCATTATTTTATCCAATTCAGTTGGCAAATTGGTTTGTGTGCTGTTAAACTCAAGTATCACATCGCCACCAGTTCTTCAGTGTGCTTTTATCTTCTGTTTTTGACCTGCTCTCTGAACTCTGGCCCAGGTTTCTTCACAGAGATAGCTCCAAAGTGAATTCAGAAATGAAGACAATGGCCCAAAAACAGAAGTAGACATGTACCCTGGGGATGGGAAGGAGGAGGACAGGGAGGTCGATGTGGATGGGGGTGGGATTGTCAGGAAGGTTGGGAATGTGCATGTTCACCTCAGGGCCGGCACAACCAAGGGGATCTTATAAAATCGCCATAATCCCTGACTCAGCTAAGGGGCGGAATTGTCTGCTCCCGTTGCCAGTGGGTATCATGGCGTGTGGGGTGGGGTGGGGGTGGGGGTGGGGAAACAATTCAGCATGAGCGGCAGAAATCGGTTTCATGCCAGCATGAAATCACAGCGGGATCATCCGATGGTGTCCGCCATGGCGGAGCGTGAATCGCGCTGGAGGTCAGTGTGAACCCCCATCCTGCTGATGGGATGCAAAGTGAGGCTGACCAGAATCGTCACTTGGCAGAGCTCCCTGTGAACCAAAGTAGAGATAAGTAGTGCATGGCAGCAGAGTCAAAAGCAGGAGAGAGAGACACTCACAGTTGCGTTGAGAGAGGGATGATGTGGTGTAGGATACTCAGGAGGGTGTTCGCCGCCCAACCTCATTGTTGCCACAGGCCGGGTCCACGCCCTCACCAGTCAGCGCGATGGCACACTCCTCATAGTGAGTCAGGGGCCTAATGTGGGCCACTCCACCCCCGGTCTGGGACCTCTCCCTGCTGTTGTGAGCCAGCTTCTCCTGCATGAAAACAGTTGGAGAGAGTGTGAGCAGGACACATGGCACTGAGTGGAATGTTTGTGTGGTGAGCGGAGCCATGGACGGGATGAGGACGTGAGCTTGAGAGGATATGAGCCTGATGGAGATGTGAGGGTGTGTGTGAGAGTTAGTGGTGTTGTCCCTTGAGGTGTGAGATCCCTGTGGATGTGTGATGGGTTTGTGAGTGTGTGAGTTGAGAGTGATGAGGTGATTGACTTACTCTGGTGGAATGGATGAGATCATTCATCCTCTTCCTGCACTGGATGGCTGACCTCCTCTGTGCTCCACTGGCGCTGACACCACTGCCGCCGTCCCCCAGGCCGGATTGGTGACTCTGGCGGACCTCCTGCGGCCAGAGCAGGGGTAGAGGACATCGCGGTGCCTTCCACTGCATCCAGCAGGCGCCCCAGAGAGACGTCACTAAATTTGGGGGCTGCCGTCTTCTTTGCTTTCGGGGGTACCTGTCGCCTGGAGCAGTCCTGGTCTGTAGACAGGGAGTCGGCTGCGCTCTGGTGCGCTTTAAATATGGACCCCGGAGTGAGGGAGTGCCGAGGTCACAGCGAGGCGGGCAAATCCAAGCCCGCCCGGCAGCGATCCGGAGTGTTTCCTATGAATGTATTATTAACGAGGCGGGATACACCGGGAATGGGACAATACGGCGTGAAAACACGCCATTGCGGCCGGCCATAAGACGTCTTTTACCCGCACCCGCTACCGCACTTCCTGAAAATCTGGGACGATTCCGCCCAAGGTCTTTTTTCTGGTCCATTCAATCGAATCCTTCAATAGGCCACCTGCAGCCCATTAAAAAAAATGGCCCATTTCGTCTTCCATGAGGGGAGACTGTGTAAAATAAGCCTGTCCGCCCCCTCCAAAGAAAAGTCCAACGTTGTCCATCGCTCGCCGCTTGTTCCCCTCAGGTTAATACGGGCATTTATCACTCCAAATTCTGACCTGAACCCACATGTTTGTCCAGCTGGCCCTGAAATTCAGCAGTGATTGTCCCCGTTTCATGCTGTAACCCCAGCCTATGCCAGACCTCAGCCATCACTGTCGGTTGGGTCTTCGCTTTCCAGCCACACTTACATAGATCCAAGTAGAAAGTACATTACAGAAACAGACCATTCAACCCAACTGGTCTATCATGGTGTTTATGCTACACCCGAACTCCCCACCCTCCCACCTTACTTCATTTCATCCTATCAACATATTCCTTTTTCCTTACATGCATTTATCTAGCTCCCCCTTGGATGCATCTATTTCTTTTCTTAGCTTTAATTTAGGGGCACAATTTAATGCCCTCCCCTGAGGCGGGTTTGGAGGAGTGGTTGGGTGAGGGTGGGGTGGAATTTAATCAGGTTGGAACATAGCAGGTTGGGACCCTGCCACTTTCCCGCCTTCACCCTGATTAAGCCTGTTGGGTTTTGTTTCGAGCTCCCTGAGTGGTGGTGGGTGGTGGGAGGGCTTGTTCAAAGGCACTCAGTGCCTCGTTGAGGGACCTGGCGTTGGGAATTGGAGGCCCAGCTGAGAGCCACCCCCTTCCCTTGCTGCCGATTGTGATTGGCACTTAATACAAGCTTTCCCTAAAAGAGGCACTGTGGGGTGTCTCAGCGGCTCTACAATCGGTGACTGAAACCCCTGTCACCTATCCTAGGAGTCCATTTGTTATGGGCTTGACTTTTCAGACGGGTTTCTCATTGGAAACATCGAACTTTATTTACAGGTTGCATCAGCAGTTACACACTTCCATAAAACTCCACAACTAGAAGAACTCCCACTCTAAGGTTCCCCAAGCTTAGAGCTGATTCGTTCACACTGTCACGTGATATTCCACAACACAATAAGTCTTAAAGCTAATGTCACTTAAAGCAACAATTACTGTACCATTCCAAATGTTTTAGAGGAAAGAAACATTTGTTCTGGGTTAGAAACGAAATAAATTTAGAAATGCTGGTATGAACCAGTTGGGTCAAATGTTTCTGTGCCGTACATTCTATGTAATTCTACATAAAAACCTATGTCATTGAATGGAATCAAATTTTGAGTTGATATTGTCTGCTCATTATCCATTCCTCCCAGCACTTTAATCCCATCGTTGGCTGTAAAGCACTTGGGACTTCCTGATGCCATGAAGGGCGCTATATAAATGCTAGTCTCTTCACCCCACTTCAGGAGAAAATTGGCAAAGCAAAGTTCCAGCACCAGACCAGTTATTCAACTGGGATGGTACGTCTCCTTTAACAGCTGTTCGAAGTAGTGTAGGGAGTCCTTCACGTGTTCAGGCCAACATTCACCCATCATCTCAAAAAACGAAGGGTCTTTTCCAGTGTTGGGCAACCTTGCTGTTGCAAAATGGCTGCTGCAATGGCTAGACATCAGCAGCCACCACATTACAAAAGGGAAACCAGTTGGGTGTGGGGCACCCTGAGACATTTCCGACAGATGTGATTAAAATGCGGTTTAAATTCTGTTCTCCCTGAATTTATGCCCAGAATGAATGGGTTAAATCAAAATATTAATGTCCAGGAGCTTGCAATCACAATTGGCACATTATTCTCCATTGTCCAAACAGCATCTTAAGATTTTTGACATGCCTTTTCATTAGGGGTCAGAGAATAAGACTAAGTGGCACAATTTTACCTTAAATAACTTCAGATTTGCATTGTACCTTGACAAGCTGTCATATTCTGCAAACACTAATATATGTCACTGGATCTGCAAATTATTCATCACCTGCTGTAAGCATTTTTTAAGTCTTTAATGTCTTAATTTAGACCTTACCACGCCATGCTCTTCCATAGTTATGCTTCCCCTTGTCATATATATATATATGGCCCCCTCTTTGACATTTTTAAAAATTTGTTCACAGGATGTGGGCATCCCTGGCAAGACCAGCATTTTTTGCCCACCCCTAATTGCTCTTGAGAAGGTGGTGGCGTATGACTTGTGCGGGCCTCAGTTCTGCCTGCAGTGATGCTGCTGATGCAATCGGAGTGGTTGTTTCAGTACTAACATTAGCGTTGGTATAATTAATGCAAGGTTGCGTTTCCTAAACACAATCATCACTGTGTTAATGTACAACAACTAAAACACCAATTAAACTGAGTACTCTGGGGAGGGTATGCGGGGGGGTGCCCTGACAACGCTGAGCCAACCTGTAATTTTCTGCATGAGGAAGCATCACACTCAACATGCATTACAAGTGAAGTGGGTTTTAAGTGCTGCGCCTCGAGAGAAGGGAGAAAGGCTTGCATTTACATAGCGCCTTTCTCGGCCCACGGTGCTTGGCAGCCGGCTCCTGGTCGCTGTTGCGAGGTGGGAGACGCGGCAGCCAGTTTGCGCACAGCAAGCTCCCACAGCAAGCGACGTGATCGGGACCAGATAATCTGTTTATTGTGATGGTTGTTCGAGGAATCAGGACCCCCAAGAAGGACTAAGATAAAAGCAAAATACGGCGGATGCTGGAACTCTGGAACAAAAACAAAAATACCTGGAAAAACTGTAATGGATATTGGTGGACAGTCTATCACCAGAAATTGAGACAGAGAGGTCAAGGAAGGGAAGGGAAGTGTCAGAGATGGACCATGTGAAAATGATGGAGGGGTGGAAATTGGAATCAAAATTAATAAATTTTTCCAGATCCAGACAATTTCCACCCCTCCATCATTTTCACATGGTCCATCTCTGACACTTCCCTTCCCTTCCTTGACCTTTCAGTCTCAATTTCTGGTGATAGACTGTCCACCAATATTCATTACAAGCCTACTGACTCCCACAGCTACCTCGACTATAGCTCCTCACACCCCGCTTCCTGTAAGGACTCCATCCCATTCTCTCAGTTCCTTCACCACCGTCGCATCTGTCCCGATGATGCCACTTTCAAAACAATTCCTCTGACATGTCCTCCTTCTTCCTTAACCGAGGTTTCCCGCCCACGGTGGTTGACAGGGCCCTCAACCGTGTCCGGCCCATCTCCCGCGCATCCTCCCTCACGCCTTCTCCTCCTTCCCAGAAACATGATAGGGTCCCCCTTGCCCTCACTTATCACCCCACCAGCCTCCGCGTTCAAAGGATCATCCTCTGCCATTTCCGCCAACCCCAGCATGATGCCACTACCAAACACATCTTCCCTTCACCCCCCCGGTGGTTTTCCACAGGGATCGTTCCCTCCGGGACACCCTGGTCCACTCCTCCATCACCCCCTACATCTCAACCCCCTCCCACGGCACCTTCCCATGCCCACGCAGAAGGTGCAACACCTGCCTCTTTACTTCCCCTCTCCTCACCGTCCAAGGGCCCAAACACTCCTTTCAAGTGAAGCAGCATTTCACTTGCACTTCCCCCAATTTAGTCTATTGCATTCGTTGCTCTCAATGCGGTTTCCTCTACATTGGAGATACCAAACGCAGACTGGGTGACTGCTTTGCGGAACACCTTCGGTCTGTCCACAAGCATGACCCAGACCTCCCTGTCACTTGCCATTTCAACACTCCACCCTGTTCTCATGTCCACATGTCCGTCCTTGGCCTGCTGCAATGTTCCAGTGAAGCCCAGCGCAAACTGGAGGACTAGGCACTTTACAGCCTTCTGGACTGAATATTGAGTTCAACAATTTCAGATCATGAACTCTCTCCTCCATCCCCACCCCCTTTCCGATCCCGCTTTTTCCAATAATTTATAATTTTTTTACAACTATATTTTTTTCTTTTCTCTCCTATTTTTAAATTTATTTTGATCTATTGTTTCATCTCCACCTTTTAGCCCATTTCGATCCCTTCCCCCCACCCCACCCCCGCTAGGGCCATCTGCCACTAGCTCGTCCTGCTTTCTTCCTTTAATGTCCCCTTAGATAATATCATCACCGTCAACACCCCTTTGTCCTTTTGTCTATGACATCTTTGGCAATCTCTTCTTGGCCTCCACCTATCACTGGCCCCCTATCCAGCTCTACCTGTCCCACCCCCTTCTACCAGTTTCTATTTCATCTCATTTCTTTATATCTTAGTTCTGATGAAGGGTCATACGGACTCGAAACGTCAGTTGTATCCCTCTCCGCAGATGCTGTCAGACCTGCTGAGTTTTTTCAGGCATTTTTGTTTTTGCTCCAGGGAGGACTCCCCTGCTCTTCTTTGAAACAACTCTATGGGATCTTTTACACCCACTTGAGAGGGCAGCGGAATCTTGGTTTAATGGCAGACCTGTCAGACGGCACCCCTGACAGTGTGGCACTCCCTCAGTACTGCACTGGATTGTCAGGCTGGAATATGCGCTCAAGTCAAGCAAGTGGGGCTCAAAACCTCTGACCCAGAAGCGAGGGGTCTAACTGAGCCACGACTGAGAGGCGGCTGATGAGCACAGACCTTTTCCCACTGACCAAACCCCGTGGGTGTCCATTTGGATACAGCCGAGGGAGATAGACATGAGGGAAAAGAACCTGGAGTTTGAGGAATTATCCTAATCGGAATATGTGATGCCAAGAGCGAGCTGCCTGGTGAAACAATAGGAGTAGGTCAAGCGAACACAGGTTCAGCTAGGCCGAAGGCTCCGTTTCGAGCTGATGCCAGGGAGTACGAAAGCAAAATACCGTGGACGCCGGACATCTGAAATGAAAACAGAAAGTGCCGGAAACTCTCAGCGTGTCAGGCCATGGAGAGAAGCAAAGTTAACGGGCGCGGTTTTCCGGCCCCGACACCAGCAGGCGTTGTCGTGGCTGGGACGGGAAAATTCGGAGGGCCGCTAAAGTGGCACTCCGAGTTTTCCTGTCCCGCCAGTGACGATGCCCGCGGGTGTCGGGGCCGGAAAATCCCGCCCGATGTCGCAGGTTGATGACCCGTCATCGTGATCGGGTTCCCCTAGTCCTCACCTTCCACCCCACCGCCATCCGCTTGCCACGAATCACCCTCCGCCATTTCCGCCACGTCCAGCATGATGCCACCACCAAACACACCGTCCCCTGCCCTCCCCTTTCAGCATTCCGAAGGGTCCATTCTCTCCGTGGTACCCACTGGTCCACTCCTCAATCGCCCCCAACACCCCATCCCTTTCCTATGGCACATTTTCACTCCAGCACTGAAGATGTCCTTTTGCCTCCTTCGTTCTCACCATCCAAGGCCCCAAACACTCCTTCTAAGTGAAACAGTGATTTACTCGTACTTCCTCTCAATTTAGTATCTGAAATATATGGTCTCCCCTGCACCAGGGAGACCAAACACAGACTGGGTGACTGCTTTGTGGAACGCCCCCACTCATTTTGCAAGATGACCACTTGGCATTTGAATTCTCTGCACAGGCAGCGGTGACATAGTGGTATTGCCACGGGACTCATAATCCAGTAGACCCAGAGTAATGCTCTGGTGACTTGGGCTCAAATCCCACCATGGCAGATGGTGAAATTTGAATTAAAAAAAAATCTGGAATTCAGAATGAAACCATTGTCATTAAAAAGCCATCTGGTTCACTAATATGCTTGAGGGAAGGAAACCTACTGTCCTTATCTGGTCCAGAACCACAGCAATGTGGTTGACTCTGTAATGGCCTCGTAAGCCACTCAGTTCTCAAGGGCAATTAGGGATGGGCAATAAATGCTGGCCTAGACAGCGATGCCTACATCCCATGAATAAATAAAAACAAACCTTGCTTCCACTCTGACCTCCCTGTCCTTGGCCTGCTGCAGTGTTTCAATGAAGCTCAATGCAAGCTTGAGGAACAGCACCTCATCTTTCCATTTTGGCACTCTATAGCCTTCTGGACTCAATATTGATCAGGGCCAATGTGGGAAAGTGGTAGGGTTCTCATCCACCGCCCTCCCGCCAATTAAATCTCAGATCATAACTTCTGCCTCCATCTTTTTTTTTGGTGCTGTTTTGGCCTTCTTTCATTTCTTTCTTTATTCCTTCATTTTGCATGCAGATGACCGCTATGTAGTCATCTTGACACATCAGTTGTTTCTTTACCACACCCACTACCACTTGCTTTGGCTTTTCTGACCCTTATATATTGTTGTGTTATCTGAAAATATCTGGAAAGGGCTAGGAACTAATTAGTAGGAACTAATGTGTTGTGTGTAAGTGTTCCAGGGGCCACATTTTACAGCTACACTAACGACCGAAGCGATGTGTGCAGAACCAGTTCAATCCGGTCCTCCTATTGTACCAGACAGTATGGCAAAATTAAACATAAAGAGTTTCTGATCTTTCCAAGCTTAAAGTGTGATTATTAACAATACCTTGGAACCAAAAGACAACAAGGGCACATAGCAGTACCATGAAACCCGTGGTCATTTAATCTTGCCTGCTCTCCATCCTATCATAGACCGTCCCTTTCGTTCTTCCTGCATTGTCCCTGCTTCCACTGGCTTAGAACCTATGACATTTCCATCTTGCTTCACTTCTGATGAAAGGTCATCGACCTGAAACTTTAACTCTGGGCGGAATTTAATGCCCTCCCCCCCACCGAGGTGAGTTTGGTGATGGGGGAGGAATTTAGTTGGCGGGAGGGTGGCGGATGAGGACCCTACCGCTTCCCCGTGTTGGCCCTGATCAAATTTGGGGTGGGAAGACATGTGGATGGTCTGCCCCACCACCACCCCTCACTCCCCCCCAACCCCGGCCTTCAATTAAGGCCCTTAAGTTGGGCAATTAATGCCCACAAAACCAGCACTGCTGGTTTTCACTCAGTGGTGGGTGGGGTACTCACCCCAAAAAGTAAACCTTGTTGGAGTTGCTCGCAGTCTTCCAATGGGGGGAGTCCCTCAATTAAAGGGGCTCAGTACCTGATCGAGGGACCCCGGCATCAGGAAGGGGGGTAGCCTGCTGAGAGCCGCCCCCCCTGCCCTTGCTGCCAAATCCCACTCCCCCCTCCTCCCCCTGCAACCCCCACCCTGTGACCCTCCCTCCCCCCCCCCCGGCCTCCTGCCTGTGGCCTGGGTCCCTCGGCCATCCCAGTCCTCGGGTAGGCGCATTTCCAGCTGCAGCCACCGCCGCCGCTGGCGCTGTCGAGCGATGCACAGCTGCTGGCCTCTGATTTGGCAGCTCTTGGTGGGGGCGGGGTGGGGGTGGGGGTGGGGTACAGTATTTCCACCCCCCAGGAACCTTGGTCCATATGAACATAAGAAATAGGAGCAGAAGTAGGCCATTCGGCCCCTCGAGGAGAAGGCCTGCCCAGCTAAGTGCCTAAATGGCACTTGCTATGGCAGGCATTCCCGAAAGGAGGTGACATTGGGCCCTCACCGTCATCCCAGCTGGCGGGCGATACCCCATCACCTCCATTAACTGGTGCCCTCTGCTTCTCTCCACACCTGCCTGAGTGTTTCCGGCATTTTCTGTTTCGATGCCAGGGGGTACTTCTTTCCACAAGGAAAATCAACGGGTGAAGCTAACGTTCAGACAAAAGCCTTCAGGTCATTGCTGGAACTAGAAGGATTGCTATAGGCAATACAGCCTAAGCAGCCTTTTACAGCACCCAAATAGGCCATGGCTAATGATGTATACCTGGACTCTACTGGCTCTGTAGCCTTTAATGCTCTTGCCTGACAGCGCAATGAACTTAGTTTTGAAATTTCCAAATGACTCCCTCTCCCTCACCGCTCCCCCCAGCAACGCCCCCGCCAAGCTTGCCAACTGTGATTAAATGAATCCCTGGAGGTTTCATCACATGACTTGCCCCCACACTCCAGCCATTAGTCGGCCAACACATCCATCCTTGTGACTTCACTGCCTTCCTACGCCAATTGGAAAGCAAAGAGACTCATTACCCAACCGGATGATGACTGACTGTCAGCCAAACAGCCTTTTCCCCCCCATTTTCAATATCTTTATATCTGGTAAAGAGAAACATTAAAACAAAAATCACAAAGAAAGCAATCTTTTTGAAAATCCTGATGATTTTTCTCCAGGGTTGCACACACAGCGGTTTCCTGGGGACTAATCTTCAATTCCTGGAGACTCCAGGCCAATCCTGGAAGGGTTGGCAACCCTACCTGCCACCAATGCTGCCAACCCCAAGCCCTCCCCATCCCCCACCCATTCCACCAGCCTCAACAGTTTCTTTTGGGGGTAAGAGAGTTCCAGACTTACCCTACCCTTTGAGTGAAGAAGCTGTTGAATGCTTGGACAGGACAGTTGAGGTATTTTCGGGATGGATGAACTGTGATGGGCTTTCCTCAACAGTATTTATCTCAATATTGTCACTGCGTTAGCCATAGCTATTAAGCTTATTGCTGAAGGGTCCTTGTGGGGTCCGAGGGGCGATTTTTCAATCATTCCATTCAAGCAGTAACATGGGCTGTTCCCCCATTTCCTTAATGTGATGAGGCACAAGCGGGGATGATCCCAGTGCAGGAAAAGCAGCCAGAATGCTGTACTGTGTAAACGTTATTTCTGGTGCTACTAAAGAACATAAGAGATAGGGACAGGAGGAGGCCATTTGGCCCTTCAAGCCTGCTCTGCCATGTGATAAGGTCGTGGCTGATCATGTCCGTAGATCAATAAGACCACGTATTTCTACCTCCTTAACGTCAATTGACTCTGTGCCTGCCTCAGCTCATCTGCTGCTGAAACCCTCATTCATGCCATTATTACCGCTAGACCTAACGACTCCCATGCACCCCTGGCCTGCCTCTCACATTCTACTCTTTGTAAATTGCACACCATCAAAAACTCTGTTGCGCCTCTCCTGACTCGCACCATCTCTCCTCGCTGGCTCCTGGTTAAGCAACATCTCCTTTTTTAAAATTCTCATCCTGCTTTTCAAGTCCCTCCATGGGTCTCGTCCGTCCGCATCTCTGTAATCTCCTGCTGCCCCACAACCCCCTCAGGTCTTCCCAACCCTCCCCAATTTTGACCGCTCCACCATTGGTGGTTGGGCCATCAGCTATCTATCAAGGACCTAAGCTCTGGAATTCTCTCGCTAAAACTCCCTGTATCTCTAATTTTCTAGAAGCTCCTTTTAACCTACCTCTTTGACTAAGCTTTTGGCCATCTGCACCAATATCGCCTCATCTGACTCAGTGTCAAATTTTAGCATTATAATGTGTTATGTAGTTGATTTTTCAGGCAACGTTTCTTGGTGGAAACATTTAGCTTTAGTTCCAAGACAGCAGCAGCAACTACATGCACTTGATGCACTCAGACTCTATGACTAAAGAAGGACTCACTCTCTAGAGGTTCCCCGCGCTGCTAACACATTGGTTTACATAGATCGTGTGATCTTACAACACAGGATTGTCCTTAAAGCTACAGTCCTACAATTCCCAAAACTACAATTACTACATAATGCTTCTGTGAAACACCTTTTACAGCTTACTGCTGCCAAATCATGAAATGAGGAAGTGAGTGAGTTGGATATGGTTTCAGATGTTGTAAGATGTTGTGTCTGTTTGGTAAGTCTCGTGAAGAGGTTCCAAGTCTTGTATAGTTTAACATTAAATGTTTATTAACTACTAGCAACAATATAAGGCATAAGGTCTACAGTATAAGGTTTAAGCTAGGAGCTGTCTCCATGCTTGCCTCTACACAGGTCTCTGTCCAGCACAAGGCTGCCCTCTAGACTTGGGTCATGTGTTCCCTTACATCACAATGGGGCAGTACTGTATCCAGTCCCACGTTAACCCTTTCTATACCTTATACTACATCAGATATTTAAAATTTTAACATCTGATCACCTGAACCCCAATTCCCCCCATCCCATTTTTCTCTTCCACAATTCAGCCCACAATATATTTAATGTGTTTTCTATTTTCCATTCCAGGCTTCAAGCATGTGATCTAGTCTGACACTTTTAGCTCAAAACTAAGTGAGTGCTTGATCTCCATTGGTTGTGTCAGCATCACAGACTAACATCCGTATTCCGCCAATATTCACAACAGGCACTCGTGACCTCACCATGGAAGCCTTTCAACTCACCTTGGTGGGATTTTCTGACTTTTGGCCAGTTCAACAGTGACATCTTACATTTATATAGCCCCTTTAATGTAGTAAAACAAGAGCATCATTAAACAAAAATTCACATCGAATCACGTAGAGAGATATGAGAACACAAAGTTCAGTTAAAGATGTAGGTTTTAAGGAGTGCCTCAAATGAGGAAAGAGAGAGAGAGAGAGGTGGAGAAGTTGAGGGAAGGAACTCCAGGAGCTTGTAAACCCTAGGCAGCTAAAGGCACAGCTATGAACGCTGGAGAGATTAAAACCAGGGATTTGCAAGAGGCCAGGAATGGAGAAGTGCAGAGATCCCAGGGAGCTGTAGGACTGAAGGGGATTACGGAGATAGGGAAGGGGGGAGGCCAAGGATGGATTTGAAAACAAAGTTGAGAATTTTAAAACCGTGGCGTTGCAGCCAGGACCCAGTTCCAGCCCTGGCCTGTGTTAATTGAAGCTGATCTTGGCCAGAGCTGCAAAGGAAAGGGATTAGGGGGTTAAATCTAACTGGCTTGTGATCTGGTCATGGAGCGTCGCTTGTTGGGAGGGCAGACTGGACTATTGGGCTCGGAGCTAACTCACCCTGCCAATTTTCTGAGCTGGGAAGAGCTGGTCAATTAGGCTTGGACTTTTACCAGCAGAAATAAAGGCATAGAACACTGGAGAAAACCACAGCTTCCTGGGAAGAGATTTTTTTCAGTTGCCATTAAGGTGGCATCTTGTGCTGCGGGTCTGAAGTCAATGGCAGTCCTGGTGCCTCATGCCAGAAATAATTTTTTCTCCATGTCAGCTCAGGCCTTTAAGAGTAGACAGACGACACAACATCACCAGCCTTCAGTTCCTGATAATCCAATTTGCTTCTGAGCTTGGCTTTGTACCAAGATGTGAGAGGAAGACTTTCGCTTATTTTAAAACAATTACAGACAGTGAGGTACTTCTTGAAGTGTAGTCACTGTTGTAATGCAGGAAAGACAGTACCCAATTAGTGCATAGCAAGCTCACGCAAACAGCAATGTGATAATAACCAGATGATCTGTTTTATTTTTGTGATGTTGATTGAGGGATAAACGTTGCCCGGGACAGTGAGATCAATTCTGCTGCTCTCCTTCAAAGTAGTGCCATAGGATGGTTTTATATCTGCCCAAGCAGGCAGATGGGACCACCGGTTTTCCATCTTGTCTGAGAGGCAGCACCTCCGACAGTGCTGCATCCCCTCGACGCTGCACTGGGGTGTCCGGCCTGTGTTTTTGTGCTCGAGCCCTGGGGTATGGACTTGAACGTGGAAACTTGTAGCTCAGAGGTGTGTGTGCTACCCACCGAGCCACAGCTGATGCTGGGAGAAGTTTGCCTCTCTGTTTGGCCTCAAGGGTTGAGGGGTGGGGGGTGGGGGGGAGGGGGGAACTTGAAGAGAAGCTCCCCATCGCCACCATTACTGGAAAACATGGGAATATCGAGCGAGAATGGAATTGGGCTCAGCTGTGATGTTGTGTAGTCTGTCAATGCTTAATGCCTGAGCTGCCTTGGAGAACAAATGGTTTCTAACATGAGGTACTGGGGGAAGCCATTGACTGCGGACCTGCAGCTTAATGGGGATGGGGTGGGGGGGGAGAATGGTTGAAAAAAATCTTCCCAGGAAATCGTGGTTTTCCAGAACGTTCTCTGCCTTTATTTGTGTTGGTAAAATTCCAAGCCTACTTGACTACTGATGAACCTGACAAAAGTTATGTGAAAATAGCCACATGGGTCCCGTGGAGTGTCAAAGTGGGAAATTTAATTCAAAATTCACACATGAGATGTGAGGATTTCAGCAGAAGGCCGCATGAATCCTGAAAGACAGAATGTTTTTATATTTTTAATTTCTGCCTTCTGTCATGAGCAAATTACAAAGGTGGTGTAATATAGGAATGCAGGTTAATGGGTAAGAGAAAACTTGCATTCGTATAGCACCTCCTCAGGCCACCCCAAAACGCTTTACAGTCAATGAAATACTTTTGGAATGTAGTCACTGAATGTAGTGTAGGAAAGGCGGCAGCCATTTTTTGCACAGCAAGCTCCCACAGACAGCAATGAAATAAATGATCAAAGAAGCTGTTTCTGATGCTAAAAACATAAAATGATGGAAATTCTCAGCAGGTCAGCCAGCTTCTGTGGAGAGAGAAACAGGAGTTGACATTCATGAGATAAAAGCAAAAAGAACTGCGGATGCTGGAAATCCAATGCAAAAACAGAAACAGAAATACCTGGAAAAACTCAGCAGGTCTGGTAGCATCTGTGGAGAGGAACACAGTTGACGTTTCGAGTCCTCATGACCCTTCAACAGAACTAAGTAAAAATAGGAAAGGGGTGAAATATAAGCTGGTTTAAGGGGGGTGCGGGAGTTGGGACAAGAAGAGCTGGGTAAAGGGCCAGTGATAGGTGGAGATAACCAAAAGATGTCACAGACAAAAGGTAAAAGAGGTGTTGAAGGTGGTGGTATTATCTAAAGGAATGTGCTAATTAGAAAGCAGGACAAGCAAGGTACAGATAGCCCTAGTGGGGGTGGGGGGAAGGAATACTAAAAAGGCTAAAAGGTAGAGATAAAACAATGGATGGAAATACATTTAAAAATAATGGAAATAGGTGGGAAAGGAAAAATCTATATAAATTATTGGAAAAAACTAAAAGGAGGGGGAAAAAACAGAAAGGGGGTGGGGATGGAGGCGAGAGTTCATGATCTAAAATTGTTGAACTCAATATTCAGTCCGGAAGGCTGTAAAGTGCCTAGTCGGAAGATGAGGTGCTGGTCCTCCTGTTTGCGTTGAGCTTCACTGGAACAATGCAGCAGGCCAAGGACGGACATGTGGGCATGAGAGCAGGGTGGAGTGTTGAAATGGCAAGCGACAGGGAGGTCTGGGTAATGCTTGCGGACAGACCGAAGGTGTTCTGCAAAGCGGTCACCCAGTCTGCGTTTGGTCTCTCCAATGTAGAGGAAACGGCATTGGGAGAAACGAATGCAGTAGATTAAGTTGAGGGAAGTGCAAATGAAATGCTGCTTCACTTGAAAGAAGTGTTTGGGCCCTTGGACGGTGAGGAGAGGGGAAGTAAAGGGGCAGGTGTTGCACCTTCTGCGATTGCATGGGAAGGTGTCGTGGGAGGGGGTTGAGGAGTAGGGGGTGATGGAGGAGTGGACCACCTCCATCTACACTTCCATCCCCCACCGGGATGGTCTGATGGCTCTCCGCTTCTTCCTTGAACAGAGGCCTGAACGACCCCCATCCACCACTACTCTCCTCCATCTGGCTGAATTTGTTCTCACACTGAACAATTTCTCCTTTAACTCCTCTTACTTCCTCCAAATAAAAGGTGTGGCTATAGGTACCCGCATGGGCCCCAGCTATGCCTGTCTCTTTATGGGGTATGTGGAACATTCCTTGTTCCAGTCCTACTCCGGCCCCCTCCCACAACTCTTTCTCCGGTACATCGATGATTACTTCGCTGTGGCTTCATGCTCTCGTCGGGACCTGGAAAAATTTATTAATTTTGCTTCCAATTTCCACCCCTCCATCATTTTCACATGGTCCATCTCTGACACTTTCCTTCCCTTCCTTGACCTCTCTGTCTCGATTTCTGGTGCTAGACTGTCCACCAATATCCATTACAAGCCTACTGACTCCCACAGCTACCTCGACTACAGCTCCTCACACCCTGCTTCCTGTAAGGACTCCATCTTATTCTCTCAGTTCCTTCGCCACCGTCGCATCTGTTCTGATGATGCCACTTTCAAAAACAGTTCCTCTGACATGTCCTCCTTCTTCCTTAGCCGAGGTTTTCCACCCACGGTGGTTGACAGGGCCCTCAACCGTGTCCGGCCCATCTCCCGCGCATCTGTCCTCACGCCTTCTCCTCCCTCCCAGAAACATGATAGGGTCCCCCTTGTCCTCACTTGTCACCCCACCAGCCTCCGCATTCAAAGGATCATCCTCCGCCATTTCCGCCAACTCCAGAATGATGCCACCACCAAACACATCTTCCCTTCACCACCCCCTGGCGGCATTCCGTAGGGATCATTCCCTCCGTGACACCCTGGTCCACTCCTCCATCACCCCCTACTCCTCAACCCCCTCCCACAGCACTTTCCCATGCAACCGCAGATGATACAACACCTGTCCCTTCACTTTCCCTCTCCTCACCGTCCAAGGGCCCAAACACTCCTTTCAAGTGAAGCAGCATTTCATTTGCACTTCCCTCAACTTAATCTACTGCATTCGTTGCTCCCAGTGCGGTTTCCTCTACATTGGAGAGACCAAACGCAGACTGGGTGACCGCTTTGCAGAACACCTTCGGTCTGTCCGCAAGCATTACCCAGACCTCCCTGTCACTTGCCATTTTAACACTCCACCCTGCTCTAATGCCCACATGTCCGTCCTTGGCTTGCTGCATTGTTCCAGTGAAGCTCAACGCAAACTGGAGGAACAGCACCTCATCTTCCGACTAGGCACTTTACAGCCTTCCAGACTGAATATTGAGTTCAACAATTTTAGATCATGAACTCTCTCCTCTATCCCCACCCCCTTTCCGTTTTTTCCCCCTCCTTTTAGTTTTTTCCAATAATTTATATAGATTTTTCTTTTCCCACCTATTTCCATTATTTTTAAATGTATTTCCATCCATTGTTTTATCTCTACCTTTTAGCCTTTTTAGTATTCCTTCCCCCCACCCCACCCCCACTAGGGCTATCTGTACCTTGCTTGTCCTGCTTTCTACCCTTAGTTAGCACATTCCTTTAGATAATATCACCACCTTCAACACCTCTTTTACCTTTTGTCTGTGACATCTTTTGGTTATCTCCACCTATCACTGGCCTTTTACCTAGCTCTTCTTGTCCCAACACCCCCCACCCCTTAAACCAGCTTATATTTCACCCCTTTCCTATTTTTACTTAGTTCTGTTGAAGGGTCATGAGGACTTGAAACGTCAACTGTGCTCTTCTCCACCGATGCTGCCAGACCTGCTGAGTTTTTCCAGGTATTTCTGTTTTTGTTTTTGTGACATTCATGGTCGATGACCTCCCATCTGAAATGGAAGTTGGCGGACGATTACAGGTGCAGATAAGGAGGGAGAGGAGGAAAGAACAAAAGGAAATGTGTATAATAGAGTGGAAATTAAGGGTTGACAAGAAGGATGGTATCATGCGGTGTCATATTTTTATAATGATATAAATACACCAAACGCCTATAAACACGTATTAAGTCTAGGCACATAAGAACAGATATAGATGGGTATAAAGCTTGAAGACTATAGCAGCAAAACTGTGTGTGTGTGTGTGTATGTGTGTGTGTATGTATGTGTGTGTGTATGTGTGTGTGTATGTGTGTATGTGTGTGTGTATGTGTGTGTGTGTATGTGTGTGTGTGTGTATGTGTGTGTGTGTGTATGTGTGTGTGTGTATGTGTGTGTGTGTGTATGTGCATGTGTGTGTATGTGTGTATGTGTGTGTGTGTGTATGTGTGTGTGTGTGTGTATGTGTGTGTGTGTATGTGTGTGTGTGTGTGTGTATGTGTGTGTGTGTGTATGTGTGTGTGTGTGTGTGTATGTGTGTGTGTGTGTGCTCTGCTCAAAGCCAAAGTGAAATTAAAGCTAGTTCGCATGACACACTTCCTTTCTAGTGATGTCATGCTGCAATACCTTAAAGGCATATTACAACATGAGGCAAAAGGGGTTGGTAATGGGTTAAGTAAAGGTACAAAAGAAGGGCCTAGAAATCAATTTTCATGTTAGGGTTGAGGGATAAATATTGAACAAGGCACTGCAGAGAACTTCCTGCTGTTCAAACAGGGCAGTGGGATCTTTTATAACTGAGAGGGCAGGATCGCAACTATCACAAAAGCAAGCACAGGTGACATTCTACCCTATCAAGCTCATAGCTACTTAGGGATTAATGACTCAAGCCTGTGTTCCCATGCACAGAGGACTGAAGGGAAACATTAGTTTGCTGCTTCTAGATGTTGGCTAAGGACAGCATTGGGTTAACCTGTAATTTGTCCCCATTGTAAAAGAACCTGTCTAGTTTCGCACAAGAACAGCCAAACACTTGAATAAAGATTGATTTGAATGACGGACGCCGCGCAGAGTTTGCCTCACTTAATCCCCACGGCAACCAAGATGGAGTTAAGGTGCAGATCGGTTATGATCTAAATGCAGGGCTAGTTGAGTGGAGTTGAATGATCTTTTCCTATTACCACAACACCCTCTCCTACATCTGAATCTAGTGGCAAGATGAGGTTGAGACGTCTGGAAATGGAGAGGGCTGCGACATTGCGACTGTGGTATCTGATGCCCCTACACCCAAAACCTGGGCTTTGCACACAGCAGGCAGTATTTAACTCCCTCTCCTGGGAGTGGGCTGAGAGGTGAAGGAGGGCGGGGCAGCTTAGAATTGAAAGGGAAGGGTTGGGGGGGGTGGTGGTGGGGTTGGGGCGGAGTGCCCACTGCCTTCCCTTCTCCCCCTCTCCCAGCCCCCCAATTAAGAGTGACCGGCCTTCGGCCTTCCCACCTGGAGGCCAGCTGAGGCCTTTAATTTTACTAGCGACAGGAGCGCCACAGGCCACGCGGTAAAAGCTGGCGGCCTCCCTGCAGGCTTGGGTGGAGGGGCCCTCTCGATCGGGCACCCCGTGGCCCCTCGACAGCCCCCTGCCCCCCCCCGCTCCCAGCCCCAGAGGCAAGGGGCCACACCCACTGAACGGGCCGCCTCCCGCCCTCACTAACAACACCCCGCCCCCTGGCTGGGGCCTGCCTGAGTGGCTCTGGCTGAGCCTGGTCCCACTTCCCTAATTCCAGGGCCTGCTGCAGTACCGGCTGTGGCCACCGTTCCCGGTGGTGCTTCAGGTGCTGAAGAGCTGCTGGCCATCCGATTGGAGGCAGGATCTCTGCCCTTAAAGGCACGGACGCCTCGATAATAGACAGTCAACTGCCTGACTGACATTGAATCCCGAGAAGGCTTCCGAAAATGGCCGGTGCGGGGCTGCCCCGGCTTTCTGGGCGCTAGATGGGGCCACCTCTCTGGCCATTAAACTCAGCCCGGCCTTGCAGCTGTACCTCCTTAGCCAGAAAAGTTAGTTTCTCTGCCCCGTTCCCCCCACCAACTCTCCACCGCAATACACGTTAGGAAATGGAGTTGTTCCTATCATCGGGGATCCAAATCCAGTTCAGCCTGTGAGCTGATGCGATTTCCCCAGGGTGCGGCACTGCCGAATACTCAGAACGAAAGGCGAGAGTTGTGTCAGCAGAGCAGACCAAAGTTTGGGGGCCACCCCAGTCAGAACTCCCCTTCTCCCGAAGGGAATAGGGTTCCCATTCCCATTCCTATGCCCGGACAGCACCAGGAGCCCTGAGCCTCTGGAATGTGGTGCCAGCTGGTCTGGTGGGTGCCGACTCTCCGTTGTCTTCAAGGGGGAGCTGGTCGGGCCCCTAAATGAGGCAAAGATTGCATCATACGGAAGGCAAGAGTCTTTGCCGGTAACCCCTGGACTGGTTTCGATCGTCTGAGGAGGGGGGCGGTGGGGTGGGTCGAGGTCAGCTCAACTGGTCAACTTGCAAAGGCTCAGCTGGACCAGTTCCAATTTCCACTGAGGAATGATAACAGACTTTTATTCCTGAGGATCAGAGAAGAATTTTTGAGCTTACGTTTTGCCTCACTGGACTTGGATTTTCACTTTGGGTATTTTGTCTCTTGAAGGAGATTATGTGACTGAGGGATGGAAATTGGAAAGGTCCTTTTGTGAGGCTCCAATTTCATGAGTGTGGGGCTGGGCTGCTGCCTACCATTTTTATATGCTTGTTATGCCCTTCACCCAGCCTGGCTGAAGAGCCTGCCTAGCCAAGAACCATCACTCCCTTGAGTGATCTACCAAAAGGGAGCCGTGCCGGGTGAAGCCGTACCACAGGACGAATGAATCTCCTGTGGAAAACGGCCGTGAGGAAAGGTGGAATCATAGATTCCTCCAGCGTAGAAGGAGGTCACTTGGCCCATTGTGTCTGCGCTGGCCAGTTTGGAAGAGCGATCCAATTTAGCCCCACACCGTCGCCTTTATCCCCCATAAGCCCACAAATTTGTCCTCTTCAAGATAAATGGGACACAGCAAGTTTTATCGAGCTCGTGCCATTCATTCAGACCCAGGACCAATTGCAAAGCAAACTCCAACGTGACAGATTGTCATGCACAAACCGAAGACAAGCATGTCTCCTCATGACCTTGTGTGTAAACTCTTGTGCTCATTGCACAATTGAAAAATTGCTTCCCTCTTATTCCCTAAAGCACTTTTGCTTATATACATTCAGCAGGCCCAGGTGTATAGGCGCGGAATAATCCCAGCAGTGATGAAGGCTAATGAATTTCCCAGAGGGAACTATTAATCTTCTCTGTTGGTTCAAAAGAACTTTCATGGACAGAGACTAATAGACTCAAACAGCTCCCTCCCATTTAATTGATCTCAACCCTGCCTCATTATGCTGCTCAAGCCCTTCCCTCTTCAGAAACATGTCTTTGCCCCTTGAACCCATTCTACCATCTACTTCAAAGCCCTCCTTGGTGAGATATCATGACAGTTATAAATTGGGGTACAACATTGAGCGGAGAGCAATTTCGAGGCCAATAGGCTTGCTCTCTCATCCTTGGAAGTCATTAGGAGTCACCCCCCATCTCCCCTCAATGACTAAGTGGGTATTGTCAAGGTTTAGCCTGAAATTAGGTCAAGCAGGCCAGATAGGCCCTGGGCCTGATTCCCTCACCTTGTGCTATTTTCAGTAGAGGCAACAGTTGCAGTTGGCATTACCTGAGTTGCAAACAGAAAGAGCTTGCGTTTCTATAGTATCTTTGCCAACCTCAGAACACCCCAATTTTCTTTACAGATAATATTTTTGACGTCTAGTCATTATTATAAAGTAGGAAACACAGCAGCCACAACAAGCTCCCACAAACAAAAATGAAATAATGACTAGGTGGTATGTTTTCTTACTGATATTGGTTGAGGGATAGATGTTGGCTAGGGCTCCATGGAGAACTCCCATATTCTTCTTCAAAATAGCGCCATGGGACCTTTTATGTCTTCCTGAGTGGGCAGATGGGGTGAACTGAAACCAAAAGAGTGCAGTATTCCCTCACTACCACACTGGAGCATTGGTGTGGACTTTGGTAATTAAGTCACTGGGGTGGGGTGTGTACCCACAGTTTTCAGGCTCAGGAGCAAGAGAGCCGCCCACTGAGCCACAGCTGACGGGCATGCATGACAGAGTCAGCCAGTGTGGCACCTGATTATTATCCAGTGATCCTCTGCTGGACAGGCAGCCAGGGCAGACGTCAGGTCAGCACAGCATTGGATTGACTCTCATGTTCAAACAACTGGGAGGGCAGCCAATGACATCGCTCAATCAAGTCGGAAGGGCAGCCAACAAGAGTGAAATCATACCCCAGCACAAGTTATCATCTTCAGGAGTGGAAGCAGGAAAAAGCAGAGAGGAGAGCGAGCGGTGGGAGATGGGTGGAAATTTAGAAGGTTGCGTTCACTTATGCTGCAACACTGGGGGAGCACTTCCTGCAAATGTGCAGTTGAACTCTGTCAGTGTCAGCTCCTTGCATTAAAATGAACAAGTTGGCTTGACAGAGACTAACAATAAAGTTCAAGTTACCCATTCTTAGGTTTGTTCAGTCCTTAATCAACTGCAAGTTCGTGTATCTAGCCTACGTAGCGTTTATCAACTGTTCCCTCTGTAAAACATGGTTCTGATGATTCTGATGTAAATGATGAAGATATATAATCAGGAAATTATATTCCCAACATCCAATGAACTCAGAGGAGGATAGATTGTAATATTTAGCTTAAGGACAATTTTTGTTTAAAAAAAAATCAATTAAAAAAAGTGTAGTTTGAAAATATCTACCCAATGCGGGACATGAACCTATGCATTGAGAGTACCAACTGAGCTAACCAGGTGCATAGTAAGTCTCTCCACAGACACCAAGTATAAATGAATGCATCTCACTTTAAAGCTGTGGTTATGTGGGTTAAGCCTGTGAGCAGTCAAGCGATGCAACTTACGTAAAATGCAAAGTGCAAAATCAACTTGCTGGAGTCCCCATGTTGGGGAATTCCAGCCGCCAACGGCAAAGGTATCAGGAAGAGTTGCCCATGCGCTGGTGGCCACAACGTAGCACATCTGTAGCTCTTCCTGACACTTTCACGGCCGGTGGCAGGAGGCAAAGTGAATTTGGAAATTCGCAACTTGTCAGAATTGTTCCTCTGAATGCAGAAGTATTGCGAATAAACTATTAGTGTCTAGTTCTGTCAGAGATCAGCCACACGAGGAGCACGGTTTGCAAAGTGAGCTAGGAAGCATTAATGCAGCCCGCTGACATAGCCCTGCATATTTTATTATTTAAATATTTCACTGCTGCCTTCCGCTTATTATAACTGACAGCCACTCGCTCAGTCTGAGCAGCGAAGACTCTGTGTTCCAACCCATACAACCCGTTGAGCCGACACGGTGCATTTTTTATTACAATGGGAGTTCAGGGAGCGTCTCAAAAGTTCTAACTCTTACCACAGGTGTGCAGTATTTCACCAAGGCTTTACGTCAGTGGTGGGCAACCTGCATCAGGGTCCTGAGTGTGGCCCGCGAGACATTTTGTTGACCGTTGCCCACGCGCAGGGTTGGCAGGTGCCGCTGGTTTATGCCCGCGTTGTTTTTTTTCCCCTACCGATATTACTAAAGGGACACACACACACAAAGCAAGGGTACCATAAAGTGAGGCACATGCTGACTGCACACAACATTGACCGTGAGAGATCGTGTGCTCTTCCTCAGCATCCAATCAAAGCGCTGCCACGGTTCAATCGGCACGCCCTGCAAATCCTTATTCGTGGGGTCAGGGTTAGCGCACACGCCCGGTTTCAGTCTTGAGATGCAGAGTGGTCGCCAACGTGGCCCACTCGTTCGCCTAGGGTGCCCATCACTGTTTTGCACCCTTCCTTCCCTCCCAGCTGTATGAAAACAAACATGTCAAGGAGGCTGGCAAAGGAAAGGGGCAGGGCCACGCTAAACTCCGAGGTTGAACTTCAATTGTCCTTCCAGGGCGCCGCTGCGAATCTGCGATTGCAGTGGTAGTGGAAAGGCTGAAAAACCAGCCTGGGCTCGGATATACCAGCCCCTGACTCTGTCCAAGCATTTCCTATGTCTGGCCTCCTCTTGGGGGCAAAGTGAGACGCATCTTTAGTGCTGCGAGTGCCCCGTGGTTCCTTTGAAAATTAGGCACCCTCCCTCAAGATCCAAAAGACAAGCACCTCCAACAGTGCAGCAACCCCTCAGTACTGCAGATCGGATTGTGTTACCCTGGTCTCTGGAGTGGGACTTGAGCCCAACGTGAGTCTAACTCAAAGGCAGGAGCCCCGCTGCTCCAGTTGTCAGCATTCCCCCCGGCCGGAGTAATCGACATCCCACGAGCGCAATCACTTTCTCAGGAACTGTTACGCACTTCCAAGGGCAGAATGTTTCCCTCGGCGGGCGGGCTCGGTGGGTGTAGTCAGGAAGCTGCCCGCCTCCCGCCATCGGGAACCGGACCGCGATTTCACGCTTGGTGGGCCGATTAAGGCCCGGCCGGTGTGAAACTGTGAGCGGCAGCGCTCAGCGCTTAGCGCCGCCCGTGTGAGGGGAGGAGGAGGAGGAGGGTGAGTGGGCCGAGCGCAAACATCGCACAACCACACGAGCGAGAGCTTGAAAATCGCCCTGAGGCGCAGGGCTGCCCGAGGGAGATGAAGCGTTTTTAAAAAAGAAAAGAAAGAAAATAAAAATGTAATAAAACATGTCCCCTTATGCGACTCTGTCATGTGAGCAGGAGAATATTATTAATTACGTTTTAAAACTTGTTTTTTATTTGCTTTTGGAAACCTCATCCCGCCCGTGGACGAGGTTACCAACAAAATGCAAAGGCCGCTTGGCCTTTTCCTCTGCACCCCCCACCGATAGGTTGGACGGGCAGCGAAAAATTTAACTTAATTGGTTATTGACAGGCCTTTTAGTTGTCGGCGGGTGACTCCAGCGCGCGCCCACCGACCGAACCATCATGCGACTGGGCATTGACATCGGCACGCTCGGCCGACATCAACGCGCGTCATTTCACGCATGAGAAGTCAACCCCAAGTGTCGGACTACTGGTCTGACAATGCTCCGAGTTTAAGATTCTCACCCGTGGTCTTCCCCCACCCGACCTCACTAACCTCCTCCAGCTCTACAATCCTTTGAGGTCGCTACACTCCTCCAATTCAGGCCTCATGCACATCACTGATTTCCATTGCTCCACCACTTGCGGCCGTGCCTTCAACTGCCTACATCCTAAACTCTGAAACTCCCACCCCCTCCCCCCACCCCCCGAATTGCTCCGTCTCTCTACCTCTCTTTCATCGTTTAAGTCTCTCTTTAAAGCCTCCCCCTTTGTGTGGCTGGGTGTCAAGTTTTGTTTGATCATGCTTCTGTGAAGTGCCTGGGGACATTTTACTGCATTAAAGGTGCTATATAAATTCAAGCTGTTGTTGTTCACAGTGTTCTGTGTACAGGGGAAACCTTTGCAATGGAACATATCTATCTTTTGGAGGAACAAAATATATTCTAAAAAAAAACAGAGTTCTGCTGAAGGGTCATGAGGACTCGAAACGTCAACTCTTTTCTTGCCTGACCTGCTGAGTTTTTCCAGGTAATTCTGTTTTTGTTTAAAATATATTCTATGTTGTGCATCCAGTGTCAGTCATCTCCCAGTTACACTCTTGGTTGGAGAGTAAAGTTCCCTCCACTCAGCCCCAACAATGCCCCTTGTCACCTGACTTGCAGCATTCTGGCATTTTCCATTCTCTAATCCCCTCCAAACTCTCCGAGAGACATGATCACTTTAGCCCAGTAACGCACTGGGCTAAGACTTCCCGAGCTCAGGGAATAACCCTATCTTTGTGATCTGCAGTTTCTTCATGGCAGTTGCTCCCCCAAGAAAGTTAATCAGCCGAAGTGAATCTTCGCAGAAGACATTCCTCATGAGGAAGAAACAAAGGAACTGGAGCAGATCATTCAATGGGATGAAAGAAGGCTCAATTTTTACTCTGTAAAGCCTCAAATTGAACACATATGTTATCACTTGCCACCAAACTAAGCTAAGCTTGGGAACTTCAGAGGACTGTGTTTAAGAGCTAGGGGAAAAGCTGATGTCTTCCTTAAGAAATCCCTTGAAAATACAATGTGACTGCCTCAACACATGAAGCACACAAAGCAGCTCCCTTCAGAGACCACCCACAAATTGGGCTTGGTGAATGAAAAAGTAGAATTAGAGAAAGATGGAGGGACAGAAATGTTGGTAGATTCCTCGTTATTCAAGCATGTCTAAGCCGTAAGTGACTTTGTCACCTTCTGTAGGCCCTGCCATGACTGAAGGGTCCGATGCGAGATCGCCACGGATGTCCATATGACTGGCAGTTCACGTTGTCGTTGTTGGTACTTGGCCGGGTGGGGGAGGGGGGGGGGGTGGATATTCTGCATCTGCGCCACCTCTGGCCTTGCTCCAGGCTCACTGGATGTTGTGAGCTTGGCGTAGATGGTCCATGCAGCATCGCGAACCGAATTGCAGGGCTTGCCTCCACGTGGGCCAGCCAGCTGCAGTGTTTTCCCCAAGCGAGGTGGTCTGCAATGCAGAAGTTTGTAAGGGTCTTTTTTTAGGCTGCTCTTGTATCGTTTGTTCCAACGACCTTGATGTTGTTTGCCCTGAGACAGTTCTCCATAGAAGATCTGCTTGGGGATTCTGTAGTCACCCATGCAGGAGACGTAGCCTGGCCACACGTTGAATTTCCTGGTTGGTGCTTTCCATGCTGTTGAGCCCAGCATGATGAATGTTTGCTTGGGCCTGTGGTAAGACACCCAATACCTTTACAGTAACAAAGTTGTAAAGCAAGAACCGTGTCGTGGTTCCCTGACCCTTCAATCTCTTCTTTGCTGCAATGCTTAAGCAAGCCACTTAAGAGGTGTAGCTGCACGCCTGAACAAATAGGGGCCATTCGGGGAAAGTCACAGAGGCAGTAATCAGAGAGCTTCTGTGTGCAGATGGCTGGGCCTGAGCTGTGTACAACAAGGAGGACATCCAGGCTATAAAACAAAACCTCAAGCGCTGCCTAAAATAAGGAACAGAAACAATCCTTTTAAGTGCCCCATCAGCCCTTTGCCCATAGGTGGGCTCTTCCTGTGCTCAATTTCCAGGCCGCATTTGCCAACGCAGGAGCAGTGACTGATTGAACTTCACAGTGCAACCCATTGTCTGAAATATGCTTTGGGGCATCAGGGCACGGGAGAGCCACTGTACCAATGCACATTCTCTTTCTTAAAAATCCGACTGCATTTATTCCCTTTCTGTCCTGCAGCTCATATTTGTGCAGGAGGGAGGGGAGAGGGACAGTTCAGAAGAAGGTCACAGGATGGGAGAGGGGAGGGGTGGTCCTGGACAAGATCTGCCTTTTCTCTCACGGAAACGCTGACGCTGACCATCGTGTCATCCTGGCTGAGATTAGCTAAAGTTCAGAAGTCCGGAGCCTCCCTGTGTTTGCATGTACAAAGGCAGCAATGCTTTTTGCACTTCAAAACCCAAACATCTCGGTCTGAATAGGTATTCGGCGTTAGTGAGAAGTTCGGCCAAAGCTCTCTGGAACGTGAGAGGACCCTTATGGGAGGATGTGTGACCATCCAAATCCCCGCTGCCTGCAGTTTACCTTGCAGCCAGCCCCTGTTTCCTTATCACCCCTGTGCTCCCTGACATATATTGACCCCCAGTCAAGCAGCGTCTTGATTTTAAAATTCCCCCATCCATGTTTTCGAATCCCTCTGCGACTATGCCCCCTTCCTTCCTCTGTAACCTCCTCCAGCCCCACAAGTCTCCGAGGTGTCTGTGCTCCTCTAATCCTGGCCTCTTGTGCGCCCCCAAGTTTCACCCGCTCCACTATTTGTGACTTTGCCTTCAGTACCCAGGCCCCTGTGCTCCTTCCCTTGACTCCCCCACCTCCCTACCCCACTCTCCTCCTTCAAAACACTCCTTAAAACTCTTTGACCAGGCTTTCGGTCACCTGACCTGCTATCTCCTCATGTTGCTCAGTGTCATACCTCATTTTATGATGCTCATGTGAAGCACTTTGGGATGTCTCATTATGTTAAAGGCACTATATAAATATACATAGTTGTTCTACATAAATATAAATGAGGAGCACATATTTAAGGTAAACAGTGATAATAGGATAATGGAACCACAGTTTGTAAATGGTGAAAGGGGGATTCAGGACTATTGTCAGGAAGAAGGTGCTGTTGTAATCTTATTGGAGACCAGCAACTTTTACAAAGAAACTCCCAGTTCTATCTAGTAGAATTATGCCATGATGTTTCACATTTTGAACAAAAACATTTTTCCTGTTAAAGAGTTAAACAAAGAAAGCACTACTAACTTAACACTATATATTTCATAAACACTTATATTTTGAACCTGAAAACCTCAACAGCTGATTTCATGTTCGACTTTCATTTCCACCCAAGAGTTCCTCTATACTTTACAGGATCTTGAGGATTCTTTCATTTCTCCTGTGATCAAACCATGATGTGCCACAGCTCTCAGGAATTCACATTGATTCTCTTCAGTGGTCCTGCTATTCTCCAAAACAAAAACAAAAGTACCTGGAAAAACTCAGCAGGTCTGGCAGCATCTGTGGAGAGGAGCACAGTTAACGTTTCGAGTCTGTATGACTCTTCAGCAGAACGGTCCAACTCTCCTTAAGCACATCATGATTGTGAGCACCTCAGCTCAAGCATGGGTCTCACTGCTTTCTTGCTCAGCGACTCAAAAATCAAAAAAACACCCTTGGTTTCTGATAGCCCTTTGCTTTTGGTCTACATCTCCTAGCAGGTTTCCCTCTCTGCTTCTCAAAAATGCTTCCAGGCTCCAACTACAACTGCCTGTTTCTACGAGGAATCACACAGATAAACCCAAAACCAGGAAAAGAACCTCCCTGAAATCTACCCCCACAGCAATGCGGTACACCTGGGATGTCCCAGATAGCGATTCAAACCAATTCCTTCCCATTCCCAATCCTTCCCTTGGACCTGGGAAACCATATGAATAATTTAAACCCCTTGTGAAGACAAATGTAAATGTCTCATCTTCACGTAGAAGCTGAGAAAGGGGCTACCCATTATTTAATGCTTCCTCACTTCCAATTCTCACCTTATTAAATAAACACAGGCCACCCATTGAAATTGTGATTACTTTAGGTTTTTTCTACCAGCTTCTCACAGGAGTTTTATTTATCTTATAGTTAAAAATTTCAATCCCGTTATATTCCTAAAACATATGAATCATGAAATTCCATTTGTGTAACAATCTCTATACAGAGGGATCTTTCTTCTTCATTTTTTTTCATGGGATGTGGGCATCGCTGACGAGACCAGCTTTTGTTGTCCCTTCCAATTGCCCTTGACCTCAGTGGCTTGCTAGGCCATTTCCAAGGGCAGCTAAGAGTCAACCACGTTGATGTGGGTCTGGAGTCACATGTAGGCCAGACCAGGTAAGGACGGCAGATTTCCTTCCCTAAAGGGCATTAGTGGACCAGATGGGTTTTTACGACAATCCATGATAGTTTCATGGTCACCATTGCTGAGGCTAACTTTATATTCTGGATTTATTAATTGAATTCAAATTCCACCAGCTGCCTTGGTGGGATTTGAGCCTGTGTCCCCAGAGTGATTGACACTTGAAACCGTTTCCTGTGAAGAGTAGTAGAGGCAACAAAGCTCTCGAGTCTTTTAGAAGTCAACTGGTGCTATAATAGGGAGACTTTAGGGATTTTGTTTTCAGAAGCAAGGTGACCGAATGGCTTTCAGGGTCACTATTCACCTTGTGCAACTGTTGTTCAATGTTGGTACCTTCAATCAAAAACTGTAGATGCCTATGGTGGTCAGTTTAGTTTTGGCAAAGAGGCGACTGAGGTTAAGGAGTTTTCCATCTAGGCAATACCTAATACTCACACCAGAGGGCAGTTGATGAAGTGAGTAGCCACTGTAAGGTAAATGGTATAAATACTTACGGGGGCTGTCACACAGCCTTACTTGAACCGGTCCGGATTTTGAAGGGGACTGTTTCAGGGCTCTCACTCATGACAGTTGTAGTCTTGAATTGTGAAGGGAGTTTCTTGGACATCCCAATCTCTAGGGCACAATCCACAGCCCGTGCGATTCACTGGATCAAATGCTTTGGTCAGGTCGATGAATGAAATGACGAGTTCCTGGCGCTGTTGTCGACATTTTTCCTTGGGTCTGTCTGGCAACAAAGGCCACATGTCCGAGGCTCCTCGGGAAGGTCTAAAGCCACACCGTGTCTCTGAGGGGATTTCCTCAGCCCAATGGAGAATGAGTGTTAAGATTTTCCCTGCCCATGGACAAGAAGGAAGCACTTTGATAGTTTTCCCCGGAATGATTTGTCTCCCTTCTTGAAGATAGTTACAGCTGTCACATTCATGAAGTTGTGGGGGGGTGGGGGGGCGTGGGGGGGGCGGGGTTTGTGTGTGCGTCTGTGGAGGTGTTGGGGTGGGGGTGATGTGTGTCTGGGGGGGGGGCGCGGGTGCATGGGGTGGTGTGTGGGGGTGGCATGTGGGGGTGTGTGGGGTGGTGTGTGTCTGCGGTGGGGCCGTGTGGTGGTGTGGAGGGTGTGGGGGTGGGTGGTGTATGTCTGGGGGGGTGGGAAATGGAGTCATGTGGGGCATTGGGGGGGTGGTGTGTGTCTGGGGGAGGGCATGGAGTCATGTGGGGTGTTGGGGGGGATGGTGTGTGTCTGGGGGTGGTGGTGGAATCATGTGGGGCATTGGGGGGTGGCGTGTGTCTGGGGGGGGTGTGGAGTCATGTGGGGCGTTGGGGGGGTGGTGTGTGTCTGGGGGGGGTGTGGAGTCATGTGGGGCATTGGGGGGGTGGTGTGTGTCTGGGGGAGGGGGCGTGGAGTCATGTGGGGCGTTGGGGGGGTGGTGTGTGTGTCTGGGGTGGGTGGTGGTGGGGGGAGATTTTGACTTCCCAATTCCGTGGGATCTGTTCATGGTTGCTTGATATGATCAAAAGCCACCGGATTTTGGTGGTTAATGGAATGCTGTCCTTTATTATGAGAGGGATTGAACATAAAAGTAAGGATGTTATGCTTCAGTTACACAAGACATTGGTGAGACCACACCTCGTAATACCTTGTGCAGTTTTGGTCTCCGTATTTAAGAGGAAGTATGTTAATGCATTGGGGGTGGTTCAAAGGAGGTTTACTAGGAATGAGTGGGTTGTCTTATGATACTGGGCTTGTATCCACTGTAGTTTAGAGGAGTGAGGGGTGATTTGATTGAAGTATACAAGATTCTGAACGGCCTTGACAAGGTGGATGTGGAAAGGACGTCTCCTCTTGTGGGTGAGTCCAGAACTAGGGGGCACTGTTTTAAAATTAGGGATTGCCCTTTTAGGACAGAGATGAGGTGAATTTTTTTCTCTCAGAGGGTTGTGCGACTTTGGAACTCTCTGCCCCAGAAGGCGGTAGAGGCGGAGTCATTGAATATTTTTAAAGCGGAGGTAGATGGATTCTTGTTAGACAAGGGAATCAAAGGTTATCGGGGGTAGATGGGAATGTGGAAATCAAAACACAAGAAGATCAGCCATGATTTTATTGAATGGTGGAGCAGGCTCGAAGGGCCGAATGGTCTACTCCTGTTCCTATTTCTTATTGTTCTTATGTCCTTTGAACACCTGAGCTGGAATACCATTGGACCAACAAGCTTTGTTGTTTTTCATCCATTTGACTGCTTGCTGCAGCTCTTCCATCGGTGGTTGTTTATCCATGGGCTCTACCAATGGCTACTGGGGATAGCTAATGCCTTCAGATTCAGTGGGAGAGCCATTGAACAAACACTACTGTCCTTCTTGAAGCCAGCTCCACCACCTTTCAGGCAAAACTCCTTCAGAATCAATTCCGATGGCCTGGACACTGTGTCTGGATGGGCCAAAGGTGTCTCCCTGGCCAGGTCCTGTTTCTCAACTCTCAAATGTCCAGCTTTGCAGGGGAGGAGAAAGGAAACACTGCAACGACGCGTAGCTTTCCCTGAAGCTTGGAAGCATTGGCATTAATGACTGGGAGGAGCTTGCCGCCAATCATTCAAAATGGCAACAACTTGTCCATCAAGCTACATCACACTTTGAGTCCCAAGGTCCTGCACTCCGGATCCCATTATTTCATGGGACATCCTGCCCCAGGTGCTTGAAGATCTACAGGCCGAGAGTCAGCCTGCTCAGTCACATGAAGACCCATGGTAGAAACTCACGACCTGAGATGTAATCCTCGAATTGAGGGACGGTGACAACGATGACGCTGGTACCTTAACTAAGGAGTTTTATTAACTTCATCACAACCCCCAGATCCCACCCTACTGGGTACCCAGAGCATGAGGTGGGAGGAAGACATACCACTAAAAACAACAACAGTCACAACAACAACAACTGGTATTAAAATGGCACCTTTCATGTAATAAAACATCCCTAGGCATTCACAGGACTGCAAAATTGGGTGATATTAAGGCAGATATTAAAGCTTGGTCAAAAAGTTAGGTTTTAACGAGTGTCTTAAAGGAGGAGAGCGAGGCAGAGAGGTTTAGGGAGGGAACACTAGAGTTTAGCAGCTAGGCAGCTGAATGTTCAGCTACCAATTGTGGAGCAATTAGAATTAGGGAAATGCAAGAGGTCAGAAGTAGATGAGTGCAGAGATCTTAGAGGTTGAGAGAGATTACAGAGATAGGGAGGGTAGAAGCCAAGCCAGGAAGAAGAAAGAATTATATACCCTGCTATATTAGAGTACGTGTGACTTCAGACCCACCGCAATGTGGTTGACTCTAAAATGCCCTCCGAACCAGGGCACTTAGGGATGGGCAATAAATGCTGGCCAGCAACGCTCACGTCCCATGAACGAATATTTAAAAAAGAGAGAGGCGGAGAGGTTTGGGGAGGGAATTCAGGAGCTTAGGGCCTTGACAGCTGAACATATGGGCCACCAATAGGCCGCCTAAGTCCATTTTACCCCAACAGCAAAGAAGTGTTGGAAGATGGGATCGACAATGCAGTAAGACTGTGGTTTACAAAGGGCTCTGAATGGAGGACCCTCTGCGACTATTAGCTCACTCACGTGGGCCTAAATTCCAAATGGCCAGTTCAGTCACCCAAAGAAAGGCAGTGCAGAAAATAAGCTTTATGTTAGTAAGTGAATACGTACAGAAAAATTCAACCGAGATATTGAGCGAATTCTCGAGAGGCCATAGTCAAAGTGCTTGTTATGATGGCCTAAGATCTACTAAAATCTTGTGGACCTCCGATAACCTCTCCCTGTGATCTGTAGGCACCGGTGTACAGAAGTTTGCTCGATGGAAATGCAATGGGAAAAAAAAAGGGTGGGGGGGGACCAGATTCAAGGGATTTAGTCGATGGCTGAAAATCATTACAACTGTCATTAATCGACAAATGATAGCGACTCTGCATCTTTCTCTTTTCACTGAATGGAAAAGACCAAGGACTGATTATCAGCAATCCAGATTGAGGACTGCAATAGGCATCACGCCGAGGGAGGGAGAGCGTGACAGAGAAAAGAAACCTTCATCCATCTGTCTGTGACAGATTTGAAGCTAAGTCCCAGAGGTGAAAGGACAGCATTCAAACAAACTGAGTCACCTAATCCCTGAGGAAATTGCAACCTGATGAATGAAGGGACTGACATATTTCAGTGCTTGTCTGTTGTTATCCCGAGTTCTTATCTGCTTCTGTAAATGTTCCTGAAATTGGATTTTTTTTGCCCAGGATTTGAAACGGTTTATTTTGATAGGGACCCAGAGCTATTTACTGCCCTATCCTTCCATCAGAGGAAGATGCTGGTAATATTTTTTCAGAGAGTCGGAATGGATGTGGTAGATTTTTAGCCAGGAATGCTGCTCTCTTGGCTTCTAATCTTCTTTGCGTTTTTCCTCCCCCTGTCTCTTCCATGAGAGGGGTAACTCCCTTGGGAAAGACCAGGGGCACCAGTTCCCCCAATGGGTCAACCTTCATCAATGAGCCATATAAAGAGCTTTATTCAACCATTGATGAGGCATCAAATGAACGCAAACTGTACTTCTTCAATTAAATTAAATTAAACTGAATTCACTAAAATAAAAGCAAAATACATAGGTGTGATTCCGCGATTGGACAACATTTGCTAAATAATCCTCAGTGTACTAAGAATTACGCTGACAATCAATTTAAGATTGTCATTCAGGCTTGTAGTGTAGCGCATTTGTGTATACTGGAAGCTAGATATATTAATACACAGGGCCCTGTTCTTTGCAGACAGAAAGAACATGTACACACATTGCGCCCGTTTCAGCTAAACAAAATAAGTGGCAACCATTCGTTGACTCATTCCTCAGGCCAATGCCTTGACCAATCAGGGTTAAGCTTCCTGGTTTAACTTTCAAACACTGCTTGTCCATTAACTGTCAGTCACCATCAATGGTACATTCTCCATGGCAATGCTTCTACCAATCAAAGTCCACTTGCTAACCGACCTGCACTCTTTTCTCATGCAGTATAAATTGTTGTTTTCTCCTTTATTGGTATTCTTGCAAAGTGATTGCAAGATGAAAGGCTTTGACATTCTCTTTTATTCAGCAATAATTGGATCATGGGTGGCCTGTCCCTCAGATTCATTTCCTTGCCTTTGTTTCCTATCCCATGGTACCCTCACCCCTACCCTATGATACCCTCACTCCTAGCCCATCCTCACCCAACAAAAATCTATTGATCTCAATCTTGAAAATTCCAATTGCCTCACCCCTTCCCCCAGCATCTACAGCAATTGGAGGGTAAGTTCCAGATGTCCACCACTAGCCTTTGTGTAAGAAAAGTGCTCCATGATTTCACTAACCCTAATTTTAAAATATTTTCTCCATTTGCAGCTTATCGAACCCCATTATCATTTTCAACAGCTCGGCTAGATCAGCCTTCAGCCTTCTATACTCGAGGGAAAGGGAAGGATTTTCCCTGAAAGCTCAAATAGGTGTCAGATCCCACACTTTGGGCTGCATTTTACCATGATTGGTCAAGGCATTGCCCTGAGGAATGAGTCAGCGAATGGTTGCCACTTATTTTGTTTAGCTGAAACAGGTGCAATGTGTGTACATGTTCTTTCTGTCTGTAAAGAACAGGGCCCTGTGTATTAATAAATCTAGCTTCCAGTACACACAAATGAGCCACATTGCAAGCCCGACTGACAACCTTAAACTGGTTTGTCAGCGTAATACTTAGCACACTGAGGATTATTTAACAAATCAAAAACAAAAATACCTGGAAAAACTCGGCAGGTCTGGCAGCATCTGCAGAGAGGAGCACAGTTAACGTTTCGAGTCCGAATGACCCTTCAACAGAACAGTCATTCGGACTCGAAACGTTAACTGTGCTCCTCTCTGCAGATGCTGCCAGACCTGCTGAGTTTTTCCAGGTATTTTTGTTTTTGTTTTGGATTTCCAGCATCCGCAGTTTTTTGCTTTTATTTAACAGATGTTGTCCAATTGTGGAATCACATCTATATATTTTGTTTTTATTTTGGGGGTCCCCTGAATTACTCAGGAGCTTGGGGAGCCCATAGTTCCCCACTGTTGTCTCCATGGCAATGGTTCGACCAATTAGAGTTGACTTGCAATCAGCAGCCTTTTCTCCTGCAGGGTAAATCGTTGTGACTGTTTGAAATTTGGTATTCTTGCATTTGTCCTGATGAGTGCAAGACAGAAAGGTTCGGCAACATGTCTCTATTTTGAGGACGAGCTTAATCACACCACGGAGAAATCATGGGCAGAATTTTGCCGCTCGCCGACGCGTAAAATGACGCGGGATGATGTCGGGCGGAACCCCCAATCTCATCCCGCCCCATTTAAATTTTCAGGAAGGCGGGGGCGCAGCAAAATCAACTGCGGGCCCGCCGACCTGTCAATGGCCACTTGAGGCCATCGACAGGATCATTTAACCAATTAAAGCATCTGCCCGTCCAACCTTAAGGCTGGCAGGTCGGCCAAGAGCCCCAGCGGCAAATAGAAAAAACATGAAATCTCATCCACCGGCGGGATGAGGTTTCATGCAGGGTTTTAAAGATTGTAATAAAGTTGTTCTGTAAATTATGAACATGTCCCAACTCATGTGACATTGTCACGTGAGGGGGACATGTAAGGGATTTTTCTTTTCTCTATTTTTAATAGTTTTAAAAGTTGAAGCGATCTCCCTGAGGCTGCACTTAGCCTCAGGGAGATGTGCGCTCTTTCGTGCGAAAGAGTGCACTCTCGATTTTAGGGATTCCCCCCCTGCCCGCACAGGGAGCGCTTCCCGGCGGACGTCACGCTGGGCGGGCCTTAATTGGCCCACCCACATAAAATGGCGGTGCTGCCCCGATCGCTGGATCGGCTCCGCGCCCGCCCGCGATTGGCTCAGGCCCGCCCGCCCACCAGGCAGAAAATTCTGCCCCTTGTCACGCCAAGGCAATCCAAGCTGAGCACCCTCATCAGAGCAGAGAACGAGACCATCACAACAGACAGCCTCACAGCGGTGTGAAAATACAAGCAAGAGAATACAACGTGACGAGTCCTAGTATTAGCTCCACTGTCCAGGGCTAACACTGGAAGTGAAGCCTGTATTGACCTGTAAACTGCTGTCTGGTTTGTTAAGTTTTATACCTTCTTACATGTAATAAATTCTCCAGAATTGCCATGAATTGTTTTGTCTCTCGGTCGACTTCCTTTGCCAAGTCCAATTCAAGTTCGACATTGTTCAAAATGACCTTCGCATTTAATACAGAATCTCATTTCCTTCCTGGGGAGGGCCCTGCTTGTCTGTCCAGAAGATGCAGATTAAGATGGGGGAGCAGCAAGGAAGGAATTGGGCTCGGTTTGGATAAGTGACTCCCATTGTTTTAGCTCTGCCACCTTGGGTAACTGTTGTGCTGCACAATGACCATCTCCAACAAGAGAGAATCTAACCATCTCCCCTTGACATTCAATGGCATTACCATCACTGAATCCCCAACCATCCGTATCCTGGTGGTTACCATTGACCAGAAACTGAACTGGACTAGACATATAGATACTGTGGCTACAAGAGCAGGTCAGAGGCTGAGAATTCAGCAGTGCATAACTCACCTCCTGACTCCCCAAAGCCTGTCTAACAACTATAAGGCACAAGTCAGGAGTGTGATGGAATACTCCCCACTTGCCTGGATGAGTGCAGCTCCTACAACATTGAAGAAGCTCGACACTGTTCAGGAGAAAGCAGCCCGCTTCATTGGCACCCCATCCACCACCTTAAACATTCACTCCCTCCACAACCAATGCACAGTGGCAGCAGTGTGTGCCATCTACAAGGTGCACTGCAGCAACTCACCAAACCCACGACCTCTACAATCTAGAAGGACAAGGGCAGCAGACGCATGTGAACACCACCACCTAGAAGTTCACCTCTAAGCCACTCACCATCCTGACTTGGAAATATATCGCTGTTCCTTCACTGGGTCAAAATCCTGGAACTCCCTTCCTAACAGCACTGTGGGTGTACCTACACCACATGGACTGCAGCGGTTCAAGAAGGCGGCTCACCACCACCTTCTCAAGGGCAATTAGGGATGGGCAATAAATGCTGACTTAGCCATATCCTGCCAACGATTAAGTTTAAAAAAACATCCTCATGGCCCAATTTCCACAAAGTGTGAGGGGGAAGTTAAATTCGGACCTAACAAATGAAGTACGAAGGAGGCACGTTCCTGTGACGAATTCCAGAGAGAGAGAGAAGGGAGCGAAACAATTAAATCTGCAAATATCTCCCATTATAGCATTCCAAGATATGGTGCTTCCCCATTAAGAACTTAATCTGAGACTCACAAGACGCTGAGATTTTATCTTTCACTATAAATCAACTTGGCCTGCACATCTTCCCCTAATTCGAGCTTTCTGTGCTCATTTACCCAGAGGAAGCTTTTGGTTAAAATAAATTAACCAGCCAGATTCACAGGCTCCACAACACATGCAGATTTCCTAGTGAGTGAATAAGCACTGAGATTGTAATAATATGCTGCCTTGCCTGTAGTAATAGGCACTTCAACACTAAACTCGCAGGTTTGACAGAACAATGTGTGAAAGGTATCTATTTAATTTAATAAGCTTGGATTTAATACAGAACCAGAAATAACACCATTGCATAAAATACATTTCTTATTGTTACAAGATGCGCCTTTTCTCCTCCAAGCCAGACAAAAGAAATATAAAGATAAGCTTGACTTGTTTGTCTCATCATAGTCTCAATATTTTTCTGTGAAATGGGTTGAAGTCATGTCTTCTGTCTGGTGCCTGAGTGTGATTGTCTTCCACTCCTATGAAGGAACACCTTGATTCATTGTTCTATGAAGGCTGATGACGGTCAGGTATCTCATCAAGTGGCCACTCCTTTTGAGAGAGTATGGAGATTTGACACGCTATTTATAGAATGTTGCAGCACCGACGCAGGCCATTCAGTCCAAAAAGTCAGCACCAGCATTGCATCTTTATCTATGTGTGGTTGAGTGTGTGAGGTTGTGTGCGAGCAGATGTGTGTGTGTGTGGTTGTGTGTTTGAGGTCGTGTTTGTGAGGTTTTGCGTGTGAGGTTGTGTGTGAGGTTGTGTGTGTGTGTGGTTGTGCGTGTGTGGTTGTGTGTGTGGGTTTGTGTGTGTGGGTTTGTGTGTGTGTGTGTGGTTGTGCATGTGTGGTTGTGTGTGTGGGTTTGTGTGTGCGTGTGTGGTTGTGTGTGTGGGTTTGTGTGTGTGTGTGTGGTTGTGATGTGTAGTTCCGTGTGAGGTTTTGTGTGTAAGGTTGTGTGTATGTGGTTGTGTGTGTGTGGCTGTGTGTGTGGTTGTGGTCTGTAGTCCTGTGTGTGGTTTTGTGTGAGCGTGTGTGTGTGTTGCTGTGCCTGTGTGGTGTTGTGTGTGTGTGTGTGTGTGTCTGTGTGGTTTTGTGTGTGTGGTTTTGTGTATGTGTGTCTGTGTATGTGGTTGTGTGCATGTATGTATGTATATGTGTATTTGTGTGTGTATGTCTGTGTGGTTTTGTGTGTGTGTCTAGTTGTGCGTGTGTATGTATATATGTATTTGTGGTTGTGTGTGGTACAGCAGAGTTGAATTGTGTTCCCACTTGACATCCACGTTGTGATACATTGCTGCGGGCCCCTGTGATGCTGAGGTTAAAAAAATGCATTCATATAGCACCTTTCATGACACAGGGCATCCCAAAGTGCTTTACAGCCAATGACATACTTTTGAAATGTATTCACTGTTGTAATGTGGGAAACATGGCAGCCAATTTTTATACACCAAACTTCCAGAAAGTGCAGTGTGATAATGACCCAGATAATTTGTTTTTGTGATGTTGATTGAGGGATAAATATTGGCCAGGGCGCTGGATAGAACTCCCCTGCTCCTCGTTGAAAAGGAATAGTGTGATGGAATCTTTTACATTCAACCGAGAGGCCAGACGGGATTTTGGTTTAACGCACCATCTGAAAGATGGCACCACTAACATTGCAGCCCCTGTTAATACTTAAGGTAATTTGCCCAAGTATCCACTCCTCATGGAAGTGTGGTTTGACTATCCTATCACACCTAAGCTGGCCCTGTCCTGCACAACATACCAATGGGGCACAGGTATCTGGGCACTGGGTACCCTCACCAACGTGGCCCTTTTGCATGTGAATCGCACAGAAAAAAAAAAGGCATCAGCGCCATTTCAGGGAAGGATTTATAAATAATCATAATTTTATTTATGAGCATTGGAAGGAATTAACTTCATGTGACTCTATAAAGAGGGCCCCACACTAGTCTACTAATCACAGCTCACTTCAACAAGACTTAAATTAACAGCACAATGCAAAGTGTCGGAGCTGAAAGGCAAGTGTGTCTGTATGCAGTGTGGAGGCCTTTAATTATCGTGCCAAAAGTACTCTAAATTTTCATTAACATTAACAACACCATTCCTCAGTGACTGCCTGTCAAAGCAAACTTCATAATAGGTTCCATTTCACACTGTAAGCTGCGAAGCTGACATAAAGCTGTTGTGTTATTTACATTATAAAGAGGGACTGAGCCTTTATTTCAGGAACCCTGCTAGGATTTTCAAGTCATCTTGATTTAATAGAGTCACAAAAAATTGAAGTCTTCTGGCCCAGATTTATGGGGGTTATATTTTAAAACATGCTTTAATTCCAACTGGTAGACCTCATGTAGCCACCTTCACAGCAGGTCAGAATGGCACAGGACACTGCGCAGTTGCAATCCCATCTAGTGGCTGCATCCCTTAACTCTAGCAAGAGTGGGATCTGTTTACATGGGCTGCTCTCATTATAAGTGGGTGCATATATGCAATGTCAATATTAAATATTAGCATAAAAAAGTGCAATCAAACAATGTTGACAACAGGAGTTGAAATGTGCCGACAGGAATCGGGGTCACATGCAAGCCTTTTAACGCAAACTAACTTGAGCTCGCCTGCTGTCCATATCCAAACTCACTCCATGCCCTGCTCACGCGTCACCCCGCCCTCTCTGACCTACATTGGCTCCCAGTCTGATAACACCTCGATTGTACAACTCGTATCCTTGGCCTCACCCACTTCCCTCTCTCTGCGACTATCTCCAGCCCCACAACCCTCCAATATTCTCTGCGCTCCACCAATTCTGGCTTCTCATGCGGCTCTGGTTTTCATCACTTCCCCACGGGTGGTCATGCCTCTAGCTGTCTAGGCTCTAGAATACCCTCCCTAAATCTCTCCAACTTTCTATCTGCCTTTTCTCCTTTAAGGTGGCCCTTATCAACAGATGGGGAACAGGCATGAACGTGGAGCTGGGGCCAGGAGAAGATCAGCCACGATCTTATTGAAGGGTGGAGAGAGGCCTGAGGTACTGAGAGACCTACTCCAGTTCCTTTTTTCAATGTTCTTGTGTTCTTAAAACTGATCTCTTTGGTCAGGCTCCTATCCCCTGTCTTAATATTTGCCTGTGGCTCATTGTGACTCCTGTGAAGGGCTTTGGCACATTTCAATACATTAAAGGCACTATATAAATGCAAGATGACGTTGATGTTATTTATTTGGGTAAATTTTTTTCATTCATTCATAGGATGTGGGCGTCGCTGGCTGGGCCAGCATTTGTTTCCCATCCCTAATTGCCCTTGAGAAGGTGGTGGTCTTGAACCGCTGCAGTCCATGTGGTGTAGGTACACCCACAGTGCTGTTCGGGAGGGAATTCCAGGATTTTGACCCAGTGACAAGTGAAGGAATGACGATATATTTCCAAGTCAGGATAGCGAGTGGCTTGGAGGGGAACTTCCAGGTGGTGGTGGTGCTCCCATGTGTCTGAGTTTATCATTGTTGTTTCTGGTGCCTGGGTCAATGCTGGGTGGTCTAACTGGTTTCATTTCTTATTGACTTTCTAGCAGTTTGATACAACTGAGTGGCTTGCTAGGCCATTTCAGAGGGCATTTAAGAGTCAACCACATTGCTGTGGATCTGGTGTCACAGGTAAGGCAGCAGATTTCCTTTCCTAAAAGGGATTAGTGAACTAGATAGGGTTTTACAACAATGGTTTCATGTATCATTTACTTCCACTTCCTGGTTTTAAGGATTGAATTCAATCTGCTGTGGTGGGATTTGAACCCTGCATCCCCAGGGCATTACCCTGGGTCTCTGGATTTCTAGTCCAGTGACAATGCCTCTACACCACCCTCTCCCTCAATTTCAGTACAAATCATTATCAACACTTTTAATCATAATTGTTAGTGTAAAAAATGTGACTGGAAACTGTAACAATGGCAATGGAAGCACATTGACAGGAAATGTGAATTTATGCCAGAATTTTAAGAGAGGAATTTTACAGTTAATACCCATAAATCGTCATATATTAGAAGCAGCTCATAATTAAATAGCTAACATTGTAGCCGTGTTGTGGATCACTGAAATTATGGAGGATACGATGTTGGCTGGAAGATTATTGGGCTTATCAGGTCTAGAGATCACACTAGAGTGAATGAGAGTTTCAGAGGCAGATGGGCTGAGGCTAGCTCACTGGCAGGTAACGTTACTGAGGTAGACAAAGATGTGACGGAGGGGATGTAACCTGCGACCTGGGTAAGTGGCCGTTTCAGGGCTGAGGCAGGGGTTGGGAGAGGTCCTACGGGGAAAGGTGGACACAGCTTTGACAGACGTATTCAATGACTTTGGTGCAAGATGGGAGGTTAGAGATGGGGTGGTAATCCTCAGGGACAGAGTGGTCAAGGACGTTATTTTTGGAGGAGGAGGCAATGAAGGAAGTTTTAAGCGGCAGTGGGGCTGGGGTGAATTCTCTATTTCTGTTTTCCAACTCTCTTGTGATCATATTCATTAAAACATTCTTGATTAATGCACCGTCGATTAACAAAATTGCAAGCATTGGTAGTAATTCCTCTGCGCTATGCATATCGTCCAACCATTAAATTATATAATAAATAATACCAAGTTGATGCTTCTTCTCTCCTATATAGCGCTTATTAGACAACGGTCTTTAGAATCATGGAACCTGGGCAGATAAATAGAGTTAAGAGACATATCAGCCTTGATTTAACTGAATGACAGGTCAGACCCAAGATCTGAATGGCCTACTCTAGTTTCTACATCCTTACATTCTGGGGGACGGTGACAAAGTGGTAATAGTTGGGCTAATAATCCAACGGCCCAGGCAAATGCCCAGGAGGTGGGTTCAAATTCTACCATGGCAGCTGGTGGAATTTAAATTCAATTCATAAATTTGGAATTGAAAGCGAGCCTCAGTGATGGTGACCATGAAACTATCATTGATTGTTGTAAAAACCCAATTGGTCCATTGTTGGATCCAGTGCCCTGGTTTGTTGGGACTAAAGGATCCAGGTTGCACACTTGTTTCAGGGTGATCAAGACAGAAGGGCTGTAGATCATTCTTAGAAGAAACACACTCTGTTTATTTACAAAAGGAACCCAGCAGCTACACTTGTGTGCTTACAACTCAAAACTCTGTCTTTACACTTCAGACTCTAACTCAAGACTACTGACTACAGAGGTAGCCCACACTGCTCTGTTACTGGGTATCAAGATCATGTGATCTAACATTTGCCTTTAAAGTATATTGCACATTAGATTACAACATTACTACATTAACCATGAAACTGTGCTTGATTGTTGCAAAAAACCCATCTGGTTCATTAATGTCCCTTTGGGGAAGGGGATCAATCTTACACCCTTACCTGGTCTGGCCTACATGTGACTCTGGATGGTCAACCCTTAACTGCCCTCTGAAATGGCCTAGCAAGTCACTCAGTTCAAGGGGAAATTAGGGATGGGCAACAAATGCTGGTCTTGTCAGTGACACCCACGTCCCATGAAAGAATAAAGGAAAAATTAATATATGATTCCTAATAAAAGGAGAAAGTGGTGCAGAGAGCTATGGGCCAATGACCTACATACAGAATAAAGGAGTATGAGGGGGCGTGGGAGTAGATTGATTCATGAGAGTTATATATAGAATGATGCATTGATGGGAAGACTTTGCGAGAACAGTTAGAGAGATTCATTGACAAAAGTACAGAAGATTATCACCCTAGTTTGAAGCATCATTCTCCATAGTACTTGCATTTAGATCAACGCCCAAATCCCATAAGGCTTTAAGTGTTCTCAGAGAGAAGCTTATGGTTTTAACATGGATAATAGAGTCTGCATAAAGCTAATGTGACAGTAATTAATTTATCTGTTAAATAGTGGAGAGATTTTGCAGTTTCAGTCTACCTGATTCCTGTTTCTTCCCTTCCCCATTTCTCCATCCAAGTCCTGTCCCCAGCTTCCTAATATACTGTATGTATTGGCCTGCAGTCAAACACCCTGATGTCACATGCCATCTGTGAACACACATTAAGTCCAGCCTATTCTGGAGATCCTCCCCTGAGGAAATGGTTTCTCTCTATCAGTTCCAACAACTGGTTTGATCATCCTAAACACAACAGAAATATCGAGCTCTTCGTCTTTTATACTCAAGGGAATACACACCTCAGGGCATGGCCACTGTCACAGCCAGTGCCGTCTGCGACTGCTCTTACCAACGTTTGCCAGGAAGGGGATTAGTTATAAACTGAATGCTGGGTGGCAGGCAGCTATTTATATCACGATGGGTTGTGAGAGTGGGTAACACATAAAGTGGTACAAAGTTGCAAAACCACACCCACTTACAGACTCCTAGTTTTGTGATATAATCTGTCACATGCTCCTAACTCTGTGTTATAATCTTGTATTACACATTCCTAACCGTTATAATCTGTGTTACCTGTGGACTTGATTACTACAATACACACCTGCCTGGCCTTCCACATACCTCGATGAACTTTGTGGTCATCCAAAACACTGCTGCCTGTTTCTTAACGCGCGCTAAGTGCCATTCGCCCATCGCTCCTGCGCTCGCTGACCCACATTGGCTCGATCTAGGTCAAGCAATGTCTTGGATGTTAAAAACGTCACCCTTTTGTTTCAAATCCCAAGGCCTCATTGCTCCCTAACTGTGTAATCTCCTCCAGCCCCACAGCCTCCAAGATACCTGCGCTCCTCCAAGTCCGGCCTCTCGTGTGTCTCTAATTTTAATTGCTGCACCATTGGCAGCCGTGACTTCAGCCGTTTGGACACTAAGCTCTGGAATACCCTCCCTACACCCCTCTGCTTCTCTGCCTCTTTCCTCTATTTCAGATACTCCTTAAAGCCTTTGACCAAACTTTACCTTCTGACCTAACACCTCCTTACCTGGCTTGCTGTCACATGTTGGTTAAGGATGCTCCTGTGAAGCACCTTAGTTATGTCAAAAGCTCCAGCTAAATATAAATTGTTGCATTACACACTCCAAACTCTGTGTTACAAGATGTGCTACACACTCCCAGCTTTGTATTATAATCTGTGTCGCACACTCTGTTCTATTCTATTTCGCAGACTCTTTGTTCTGCATTATCTAATTGGAACTGAGTCATATGAACCACATGCTATCTTTTAAATTAAAAACTCTCATTTTGATTGCACTTACCCTGGGGACAACTACAGACAGAGTGGAATCATGTGATGTGAATGATAATGAGCAAGCTTTCAGATTTATGTCACACCTTGGGGCTGAGACACTGGTAGAAATTCCGACTTCTAAGTTCTCTAGTGCATTGCATATAAATATATACTTAAATTACCTGAATTGATGGACTAATTAAATGAGGGGGTGCTTCCAAGTGCCATGTTGGGGGGCCTGTGTTTATACCACAAGTCTATCATTGGTGTGAATGCTCCACACCAATCCTAAATTCACTTTAATTCCAGAGTCAGTCCCTAACTTTAGGATCAGAGCAATGACTCATAAGGAACATAAGAAATAGGAACAGCCTGCTCTACCATTCAATATCCATTCAAAATCATACACTCCACCATTCAATAAAATCATGGCTGATCAGCTGGTGTGTCGAATTCCATACTCCCATCTAACCCTGATAACCTTTGATTCCATTGTCTAACAAGAATCTATCTACCTCTGCCTTAAAAATATTCAACGACCCCGCCTCCATCGCCTTCTGAGGCAGAGAGTTCCAAAGTCGCACAACCCTCTGAGAGTAAAAAATTTCTCCTCATCTCTGTCCTAAAAGGGCAACCCCTAATTTTAAAACAGTGCTCCCCTAGTTCTGGACTTGCCCACAAGAGGAAACATCCTTTCCATGCCCACCTTGTCAAGACCGTTCAGGACCTTGTATACTTCAATCAAATCACTCTTCACTCTTCTAAGCTCCAGTGGAAACAAGACCAGTCTGTCCATAACCTTTCCTCATAAGACAACCCGTTCATTCCAGGTATCAATTTAGTAAACCTTCTCTGAACCGCCTCCAATGCATTTACACTTTTCCTTAAATAAGGAGACCAAAACTGCACACAGTATTCAAGATGCAGTCTCACCAATACCCTGTATAACTGAAACATACAATCCTTAAGCATAACATCTCCCACGCCTCTGCCCTCACACCTTCCCCTCCCTCCCAGAATCATGATAGGGTCCCCCGTGTCCTCACTTTTCACTGCCCCCATCCTCCGCCATTTCTGCCAACTCCAGCATGGTGCCACCACCAAACACATCTGCCCCTCACCCCCTCCCCCCACCCTCCCATCAACATTTTGTAGAGGCCATTCCCTCCGGGACACCCTGGTCCACTCCTCCATCACCCCCAACACCTCATCCCCTTCCAACGGCACCTTCCCATGCAAACACAGAATATGCAACACCTGCCCCTTTACCTCCTCACTGTCCAAGGTGCCAAACACTCCTTTCAGATGAAGCAGCGCTTCACTTGCACCTCCTTCAATTTAGTCTACTGCATTCGCTGTCCCCAATGCGGTCTCCTCTACATTGGGGAGACCAAACGCAGACTGGGTGGCTGCTTTGCGGAACACCTGCGGTCTGTCCGCAAGAAAGACCCAAACCTCCCTGTCACTTGCCATTTCAACACTCCACCCTGCTCTCATGCCCACATGTCTGTCCTTGACCTGCTGCAAGTTCCAGTGAAGCCCAATGCAAACTGGAGGAACAGCACCTCATCTTCCGACTAGGCACTTTACAGCCTTCCAGACTTAACATTGAGTTCAACAACTTCAGACCATGAACCTTCTCATCCATCCCCATCTCCTTTGTTATCACTTTTTTCAAAACCATTTTTTATTTTTTATCCACTTATTTTTATTTATTTTCATTTTTATTCATATTTTATCCCCCTTTTTGATTCATTTTTCTATCCGTTTCCTCATCACTGCCCCCTTTCCCACTCTACCCCCAAAAGGGCCAGCCGTTACTTGTTCCATGTTGCTCTTTCACAGGGTGCTTACCCTTGTTCTACTATTATCACATTCTGCTTTCTTACATTTATGCCACTATCAGCACCTTTCTTAGCCCTTACCTCTGCCATTAAACACCCCCTTTGCCCTTTTGTTCATGACATCTTTGTCAATCTCTTCTTGGCCCCTACCTATCGCTGGCCTTCTATCCAGATTCACCTACTCCATCCCCCTTAAACAGTATAAATTTCATCACATTTCTACTTCTCTTTTAGCTCTGAAGAAGAGTCATACAGACTCAAAGTGTCAACTCTGTTTCTCTCCCCACAGTTGCAGTCAGACCTGCCGCGTTTTTCCAGCATTTTCTGTTTTTGATCCTTACTTTTATGTTCACTTCCTCTGGTAATAAAGGATAACATTCTATTAGCCTTCTTAATTACTTGCTGTACCTGCATAATTACTCCTTGTGACTCATGTACTAGAACACATAGATCCCTCTGCACCTCAGAATTATGCAGCCGCTCTTCATTTAAGTAATACTCTGCTTTTTTATTCTTCCTGCCAAAGTGAACAACTTCACATTTTCCCACGTTAAACTCCATTTTCCCGACCTTTGCCCACTCACTCAACCTATCTATATCCATCTGCAACCTCATCATGTCCTCTTCACAACATACTTTCCTACCTATCTTTGTGTCATCTGCAAATTTAGCTCCATGTCTTCGCTTCCCTCATCCAAGTCATTGATGTAAATTGTAAAAAGTTGGGGCCCCAGTACAGACCCCTGTGGGATGCCACTCATTACATCCTGCCAATCAGAAAAAGACCCATTTATGCATACTCTCTGCCTCTGCCAGCCAGCCAATCTTCTAATGTATTACCCCCTACACCACGAGCTTTTATTTTCCGTAATAATCTGTGATGTGGCACCTTATCAAATGCCTTCTGGAAATCCAAGTACAGAACATCTACAGGTTCCCCTTTATCTACTGCGCATGTTACTCCTTCAAAAAACTCCAATAAATTGGTTAATCATGATTTTCCTTTCACAAAACCATGCTGACTCTTCCTGATTACCCTGAGCTTTTCTAAGTGCCCAGCTATAACCTCCTTAATGATCGATTCTAATAACTTCCCCACAACAGATATCAAGTTAACTGGCCTATAGTTTCCTGTTTTTTGCCTCCCTCCTTTCTGGAATAGAAGGGCTATGTTTGCCACTTTCCATTCTGATGGAACCTTTCCAGAATCTGGTGAACTTTGGAAAATTAACACCAATGCATTTACTACCTCATGAGCCACCTCTTTTTAGACCATAGAAGGTAGTCCATCGGGACCCGGAGATTTGTCAGCCCACAACTCCATCAGTTTGCTAGTGATTTCAATTTCACCAAGTTCCTTTCTCCATTTCACCTCCAGATTTTCAGCTTTTACTGGAATGTTTTTTTGTATGCTCTGTAGTGAACACTAACACTCTGTTTTATTTATTCATTCATGGGGTGTGGGCATTGCTAGCAAGGCCAGCATCTATTCCCCATCCCTAATTGCTCTTGAGAAGGTGGTGGTGAGCTGTCTTCTTGAACCGCTGCAGTCCATGTGGTGTAGGTGCACCCACAGTGCTGTTAGGGAGGGAGTTCCAGGATTTGGATCCAGCGACAATGAAGAAACGGCGATATATTTCCAAGTCAGGATGTTGTGTGGCTTGGAGGGGAACTTCCAGGTGGTGGTGTTCCCGCGTATCTTCTGTCATTGTCCTTCTAGATGGTAGTGGTCATGGGTTTGGAAGGTGCTGCCTAAGAAGACTTGATGAGTTCCAGCAGCGCATCTTATAGATGGTACACACTGCTGCCAGTGTGCGTCGGTGGTGGAGGGAGTGAATTTTTGTGGATGGGGTGCCAATCAAATGGGTTACATTGTCCTGGATGGTGTCAAGCTTCTTGAGTGTTGTTGGAGCTGCACTCATCAAGGCAAGCGGAGAGTATTCCATCACACTCCTGACTTGTGCTTTGTAAATGGTGGACAGGCTTTGGGGAGTCAGGAGGTGAGTTACTCACTGCAGGGTTCCTAGCCTCTGACCTGCTCCTGTGGCCATAGTATTCATATGGCTAGTCCAGTTCAGTTTCTGGTCAATGGTAACCCCCACGATGTTGATAGTGGGGGATGCAGTGATGATAATGCCATTGAATGTCAAGGCCAATGATTAGATTCTCTCTTGTTGGAGATGATCATTGCCTGGCACTTGTGTGGCGTGAATGTTACTTGCCACTTGTCAGCCCAAACCTGGATATTGTCCAGGTCTTGCTGCATTTGGACATGGACTGCTTCAGTATCTGAGGAGATATGAATGATGCTGAATGTGCAATCATCAGTGAACATCCCCATTTCTGACCTTACGATGAAAAGAAGGTCATTGATGAAGCAGCTGAAGATGGTTGGGCCTAGGACACTACCCTGAGGAACTCTTGCAGTGAGGTCCTGGAACTGAGATGATTGACCACCAACAACCACAACCATCTTCCTTTGTGCTGTGTATGACTCCAACCAGCGGAGAGTTTTCCCCCTGATTCACATTGACTCCAGTTTTGTTAGGGCTCCTTGATGCCACACTCAGTCAAATGCTGCCTTGATGCCAAGGTCAGTCACTCTCACCTCACCTGAGGAGTGAGCGTTTGGGCACTTGTGTAGACAGTGATGCTGCTGGCCCTCTGCTCTTCTGCCTGCTCCACTCCTCCAGGCAACAGTAAGGCCATTAATGGCTGCTGTTTGCTTATTGGAATCACCCTCCATCATGAGGTCCCGCCTCTAGGCCACACCCAGTGCCACTAACTGGGTGCCAGACCTGTCTCTGGGCCAATTAAAGCCTTTTCCTTTAAAAACCGCATCAAGGGCATTGACGTGGTGCGGGATCACGACCTGGAAGTGATCCGGCCATCGGGTTCCTGTCCTTGAGTGAAAATCCAGCCCATGGTAGACCCGAATCTGGCAGCGTACTGTATTAGAATGAAGCACAAGTCTGGAGGCCTGATGGCGTCAGAGATCTCCGTGGTTGCTGGGCTGAGCCGTGGCTGCCAAACCTCCAGGATTGTCCTGGAGGTACCCGGAGTTAACAACTAATCTGCAGGATACTACAGCAAGAAAATCATGGGCGCATTGAAGAAGAACTGTGTGTATTATTCAACTTGGCTTATTCGTTATAAAAACATTGGCAAAGGAGGTGGTTTGACCAGATGGGGCCTAGTTGGAGGTGGACGGTCCTGCGATGAAGACTCCAAGAAAATGCCCAACCAGAGTTGGCAACAGCATGTTGCACCGTGTCTCTACCTTCACTGTGGAATCACAGAGCTGTCATTTTAATCCCCATTCATGATAAGGAGGATTTATTTTTTAGCTTGGTGAGTTGGGATTTGGAATCCACTGCCTGGTTGGGTGTATGGGGAAAACAAAGTGCAGGGCTATGAGGAAAGGGCAGGAGGACTGGGAGTAAGAGCCAGCACAAGTTTTATAGGCCAAATGGCCTACTTCTGTGCTGTGTGATTCCCTGGTCTAGATGTTCCTCTCCCCGGATTGTCGGAGACCCAGCATATTCCCCCACCACAACATGCTTCAGGACCCGGCGGAAGTCCTGGCACACTGACTCCGTGGGGCTTTACATAACCAGGTGCCACCCTCCCCACCTGCCCCTTACCCAGCTACCCCTTACCCACCTGCCTCTTACCCAGCTGCCCCTTACCCACCTGCCCCTTACCAACCTGCCCCTTACCCACCTGCCCCTTACCCACCTGCTCCTTACCCACCTGCCCCTTACCCACCTGCCCCTTACCCACCTGCCCCTTACCCAGCTGCCACCCTATCCACTTTCACACCCACACATTCACCCATTCACTCATTCACTAACACACCGAAGAGCTGTTTCAATGTCCCAAAACTCCTCCGTGTGTTCGTGAATGAAGACGGGCCAGAATACGGCAGCTTGCCTTCCCCCCCACCCACCCCCTGACCATCCAGCGCTATGAGGGAGCAGGTCTATGGAAGACAGTCAGAAATGGGGATGTCTGTCGTGGCACAGAGAAGTAGGAGCAGAGCGGCAATCCGACGGTGATCATCATTCCTCGCCACATTCCAGCCTATGATTCTGTCAAACGTATCTTTTACTCTGCTTCTCACTGCCGTATATCTTGCCCTGGCAGGGTCCCTGAGATGGCAAAAAAAAACATATCATTGCTGAATGACATTGTCACTTGCTTTCCCAAGTACATGCATCCACAAATCTTTAAATGAGCCTTAATTATTCCTTCAGATCACAGTTTTCTTCTATCCTGCAGGTGTGACCTTCTTTGATTCCCACTTAAATGTCCTTAGGTCTGACATTCTGCGGTGACCTTTCAGAAATTTGTGTTCCTTTTTGCAGGCTGGCTGGCCATTGGCCGAGTCTCTGAACTTAATGCCACTCCTGTCACCCCTGCAATTGGGTTTGTGTTCACTTCAGGGAGCCAGGATAAAGGTTTCCACTTGCTGCTGGCTATTAAGGGACCCAAGTTAATAATGTTCAGACGGCCTCAGCCTGGGTCCTGAGTCCAGAGCTGGGAAAGAAAAAAAAAGTCACTCTGTTCATTAATTGCCCTTATAATTCAAGGGAACTTTCACTGTCTGTCAAACATGGAAATGTCACCCTGTATACAGCAGCAAGGCTTACTGTCAAGAGATTTGGCAATATTAGATTCTTGGCAGAATCCTTCTGTGGGTTGATTAATTAAACCTCACTCTAAATTCTAAGAGGCAAAATATAAAGGTGCAGATTCAGAAAATATGACAAGGCCAGCTACTCTAGAAATCCTAGGAAAGCATTGCCACCAAGGCAGGAGCAATGAGCATTCTTATTAACTTATTGTCACTCTGTTATCCCGCAGCTACAGCATATCAATACCAACATTACATTAAGTTCTGCTACATACCCTACAAGGGGATAATCATCCTTCATACTTTGTTAGGCCTGACTAATCACTTCAATGCTCTGGCTATCCACCACAAAGCAGGGTGTCTCCTTTACTTTTTCCATTTGTTCATGGGATGTGGGCGTCACTGCCTAGGTCAGCATTCCTTGCCCATCCCTAATTGCCCTTGAGAAGGTGGTGGTGAGCCGCCTTCTTGAACCGCTGCAGTCCGTGGGGTGTAGGTACACCCACAGTGCTGTTAGGGAGGGAGTTCCAGGAATTTGACCCAGCCACAGTGAAGGAACGGTGATATATTTCCAAGTCAAGATGGTAAGTGGCTTGGAGGGGAACTTGCAGGTGGTTGTGTTCCCAAGGGTTTGCTGCCCTTGTCCTTCCAGATGGCAGAGGTCACAGGTTTGCAAGGTGTTGTCGAAAGAGCCTTGGTGTATTGCTGCTATGAATTTTGTATACACTGCTGCCACTGTGCACTGGTGATGGAGGGATTAAATGTTTAAGGTGATGCATGGGGAGCCAATCAACCAGATTGCTTTGTCCTGAATGATGTCGAGCTTCTTCAATGTTGTTGGAGCTGCACTCATCCAGGCAAGTGGAGAGTATTCCATCACACTCCTGACTTGTGCCTTGTAGACAGTGGAAAGGTTTTGTAGAGTGATGAGGTGAGTTACTTGTCACAGAATTCCCAGCCCCTGACCTGGTCTTGTAGCCACAGTGTTTATATGGCTGGTCCAGTTCAGCTTTAGGTCAATGGTAACCCCCAGGGTGTTGGTAGTGGGGGATTCAGTGATGATAATGCCATTGTCAAGGGGCGATGGTTAGTTTTTCTCTTGTTGACAATGGTCATTGCCTGGCACTTGTGTGGCACAATTGTTACTTGATGCTTATCAGCCCAAACCTGAACATTGTTCAGGTCTTTCTACATGTGGGCACAGACTGCTTCAATATCTGAGGAGTTGTGAGAATCTCCACTTCAGACGTTACTTTGCAGGGAAGGTCACTGATGTAGTAGCTGAAGGTAGTTGTCCTGGGACACCACCCTGAGGAACCCCTGCAGTGATTGCTGGGGCTGAAATGTCCTCCAACAATCACAACTTAGCACATCCTAGGGCTCCTTGAAGCCATACTCAATCAAATGCTGCCTTAATGTCAAGGGCAGTCACTCTCATCTCACCTCGTGAGTTCAGCCCATACTTGGACCAAGCCTGTAATTAGGTCAGGAGCTGAGTGGTCCTATTGGAACCCAAACTGAGCATTGGTTAATACTGAGTAATTGCCACTTGAAAGCACTTCTCAATGACACGCTCCATCAATTTGCTGATGTTGAGTAAACTGATGGGGCATTAATAGTACGGGTTGGATTTCTCCTGCTTTTTGTGGACAGGCCATATCTGGGCATTTTTCCACTTGCTGGGTAAATGCCAGTGTTGTAACTGTACTGGAACAGCTTGGCTGGGGGCGTGGCAAGTCTGAAGGACAAGTCTTCAGTACTACAGCTGGGATGTTGCCAGGGCCCATAGCCTTTGCAGTATCCAGTGCCTTCATCTGTTTCTTGATATTATGTGGAGGGAATCAAATTGGCTTGAATACTGATATCTGTGATGCTGGGCACTTCAGGAGGGGGTTGAGATGGATCGTCCACTCAGCATTTCTGGCTGAGGGCAGTTGCATGAATTGCAAATGAGGCTAAGATTCCAACAGAGTACAAGAACAGTGAGCCCTGCTTCAGATTTTAGCGAGATGCTTTGTTAAGACAAAAAGCTGAGGTTCTGAAAATCTGAAGGCTGTTGCATGTGTGAACGCACAGCAGGATGCTCAACATCAGAGCGAGGGAGAATAGGTAATGGTTCAGGAGCCTGAAGCAGCTTTGCTGACATCTCCTACTCACTGATACTGAATCATCCCGGACTCGGCAAGAATTACTGGCCAGGGTTTGATGTTAATTGTAGACTCAAATTTTGTGATAGTGCAGATGAAATTCCACCCTTCAGGCTGTTACCAGAAAGAATGGGCAACATGGGCTTGGAGAAGTATGGATAACACATACACTCCATCAATGGTGTTCAGTAGACAGGGATGAAGTTGAAAGGGTTTAGGATCCCTGGGCTGCTTTTGCACCCTTGAGGCAGGTAGCAGGAATTGGGAAAATTCCTGGCTTGGCCTGGTGCCTCTGGAGAGAGTGCCTGCAGAGATCGGATTTTCATTGTGGGGGGGGGGGTGGCGGGGTGGGTGTGGGCTGCAGTCGGGCCAGACAAGCTGGTAAAATGTTTGGAGGTGGACACAGTGGCTGCAGGGTGCGGAGGCAGGCTGTTTAATAGGCCCGCCTCGGTGCTGTGGGACTTTGTCCCAGTTAAATTAACAACAGCAAGGCCCTCTAGCCCTCACCCCTCACACCCCCTCACCACCTACACACTACCCATGCCCTATCCTTGCCATCTTATGCCTCGCACCCAGCCTCTATGGTCCCTCATGCACCCCATGCCAAGTTATGGCACTTTCATGCCCATTCACCCGCTATACTATATTTAACCAATGGACCCTATAGTGACAGTAGGATGTGCAAAAAAAGCCAAAGAAACAGTCATTAACAGCTGAAGCTACAAGCACTTGCAACCTTGTTATTTTGTGTAAATAAACATTGTGAAATTGATAGAATAGTTCAGGGAACCAGAGCTGTCAATCAAGCAATATTTTCCCTGGGGTTCAGGTGTTCCAACAGGCTGGGTATTCAGCCGAACCCCATTATGTATGTTTGGATGAGAGCCCAAGCATCCATTAGCCTACTAAAACACCTGAGTGAAATGCTTTCTGGAAATCTACATCCAACACATCCACAGGTTCCCTTTTATCCACGTTGCTTTTTACTTCCTCAAAGATCTCTGATGAATTAGTCAAACATGATTTTCCTTTCACAAATCCATGTTGACGCTGCCTGATTGCATTGATATTTTCTAAGTGCCCTGCTACAGCCTCCCTAATAATAGATTCCAGCATTTTCCCCATGACAAAAGTTAAGCTAACTGTCCTGTCAATGGGCCAGATGACCTCCTTCTGCATTGTAACAGTTCTGGATTCTGATCTTACCAAAAGCAGGTGTTACTGCCCAATATTGGCCCTTTTGCTCCCATTGTTTCTTCAGCATACCATCACAGTGAGTCTCAATTTAACCCCCATCAATTTTACATTTTTAATATTTGTATGTCCTATAGCTTAAATGACAAATTTGACCTTCTTGGACTGCAATGGTTCAAGGTGGCAACGCACACCCACCATCTTTTCAAGGGTGTTAGGAAATAGAAATAGTTAAAGTAAATTATATGTGTATTTGGATGTGTTAAGAATAAGGTGTTTAAGTTTGATTTGTATTTCTGTATTTGTGTGTTAAGAAAAGAAGTTGAGTTTTAGTTTCACTTTAAAATGTGCTTGCATTTCTAATGAGATTTTTACAACTCTTGAAGAGAAGGTAGAGAAAAACTGTGCTGTTACCTAGCAACAGGGGTGCAGAGAGGGAGACCCACAAATACATAGAGACAGAGAAAGCTGAAAACAGCAGTTTGAGTTCAGTTGGAAGCAGCTGCCAGAGAAACCTGGACAGGCGAGGGACAGATAGCAAGTCCCAAACTGTAGTCGAAGCCAAGACTCCAGAGAAGAGTCTGCTGGGAGGGGGAACTGCAGAGAGTAGAATTCCCAAAGGAACCGAAAGGTCCCAAGGCCTAGGAGTGAGACAGAAAGGAAGGGTCCCAAAAGGACCTTCTAGTCAAAGGAAGAACAGGAACAGAAAAGGTCCTAATCTGTAGAGGTGACAGTAAGGAGTAGAGATGAAGGCTTCAAGCTTCAACCTAAAAGAGACGAAAGCTGCAGGATGCAGATTTAAAGTGACATAGGCATGAGAGATGCCAGAAGGTCCAAGGAGACAGCTGAAGGTCTGTAACCCTTTACTATGGGCATGTGAGGCAGTGGTGTATTGTTGATGGCCGTGTAAGAGAGAGTGCATGGAAGGAAGCTTGAATGTAGTATTGGTGGCTTGTGTCAGTTTTTCCTGAAGGCCAGTTTATGCGTGTATTCTAGGTTCACATGTGATAGTCTCTCAATTGTTACATGTCTTTGCTTTCTGTTTATACTCTCTATTCATTTTCCTACTTGCTGTTGATTCAAAGTACTCTGCAATTCTCCATACGTTTTCGACGACAAACTTCATCAAATCCCATTTAGTGACATTTGCTCTTCGTGTAAGAGAGAAATCTGTTTTCGATTTATTACTTAGTTTATATTGGGCAGAATTTTTTGCTGAGTGGGCATATGTGCGCCCGACCCGCTGGAGCGTAAAATGACGCGCGATGATGCCAGGCGAGCGTCCTGACATCATTGCGCACACGCGCGATTTTTCACTCGGTGGGCACGCGCGGTAGCTGGAGCTGCACCCGCCATTAATTAAAAGGCCAGTTAAGGCACTTAACAACCCAACTGATGGTGATTTAACCTTACCTGTGCCAGATTTCACTCGTCACACAGGCAAAGTGGGCAGGCGGGCAGGCCACAATTTGCAAAACCTCATCCACGGGCGGGATAAGTTTTGGAGGTAGTTTGCTGATGGTGGTTTATTGAGACTTGGCAGCTTATCCTCTGCTCGGGGCTTCATTCTTAGCATTTCCAGGCTTCATTTCAGGACTCATTGGTGTCTTCCAGGCCCCCTGAGGATTCAGGCCATGTGGACCCTTCCAGCTATCAGACAGCCTTCCCTTACCCTGGGAATGGGTATTGTGCTCTCCGCTGGAGGCACCTTCTCCTCTGAGGAAGAGAGGGGCAGAAGGGAGAGGAGACCAGGTGTCCCAATGCAGCATCCAGGGGAGGGACCTGTGGGAGGAGAGGCGCAGGCACAAGGGGCGCAGGGCCAACAGGAAGTCCAAGGCAGAAGGGACTGCAGAAGACGCCACTATCCTGCTGCCAGGGTTTACAGACAGCAATGCAGCTACCTCAATATGTCCGAGGTGCACGGCCAAAGGAGGCTCCGCCTCTCAAGGGAGACAGTGACTTCCATTTGTCAGATGATCGGGCCTGAGATCAGCTCCGACTGTGTGGGTGGACACCCCATGCCAGTGGCTCTGAAGGTCACAGTGGCCCTCAGCTTCTATATTTCCGACTCTTCCCAGAGGTCAGTGGGGGATCTGTGTGGAGTCTCCCAATCAGCTGTCCACAGTTGCGTCAAGCTGGTGACAGAAGCTCTGTTTAGGTGGGTAATGACCTTTATTCTTTACAGTACGGACGAGGCCAGCCAGGCTGAGCGAGCCAGAGGGTTTGCAGCGATTGTTGGGCTCCCCCGCATCCAGGGGGCAATAGACTGTACACATGTGGCCATCAAGGCGCCAGCGGGTCAGCCGGGTGCCTTCGTCAACAGGAAGAGATTGCACTCCATGAACGTGCAGATAGTGTGTGACCACAGGATGCTGATTCTACAAGTCTGTGCAAGGTAACCTGGCAGCTCCCACAACACCTACATCCTCAGACACTCCCAGGTGCCGGGGCTCTTCAGTGCTCCAGCCCGGCTGGATGGATGGCTGCTGGGTGACAAGGGCTATCTGTTGAAAAGGTGTCTCATGATGCCTCTCCGTCTCCCGAGAAAAGAGGCGGAGCAGCGATACAACAGGAACCATGTCTCCACAAAGGCGGTGGTAGAGAGAACCAGAGGTCCTCTCAAGATGCGCTTCCGTTGCCTGGGCCATTCGGGGGGTGCACTGCAATAGCCCCCAGAGTGGGTGTCACTGATAGTGGTTGCATGTGTCACTCTCCACAATCTGGCACTGGCAAAGGGGGACCCGCTGGAGGAAGAGGGTGTTGACACACCTGCACAGGCCACAGATGATGAGTCCAGTAGTGAGTTAAAAGAGGAGAAAGCTGAGGAAGTGGAGTCAGACCTCAGTAACCTGCAGGGAGGCAGGGACACCAGGGATGCCTTGATCCAACGCTCCTTCAGCTAGGCTGCCAAATAAGAACCACCACCACATGCCAGGGCTGCCGCATCCATTGTGGATCACAGAAATGACCCTTTCCTTAGCCCTCAAGATACACTCAGTGCCCTTGCAATAAAAGTTTGAGCCACCCATGTCCAGCATTACATACTAGCCTGACCTGCACCTACAAACTGAAGGAAGCATACACAGGCCAATAACAAAAAAGCAAATTTAATTGTATATTTGGACTCATTGTCTTGAACAGAAAGAAACTAATGCTGATAGTCACATCATTAAAAAAAAAAAACGGGGAAACAAAAGATCACCCATGACTGGTCCCTCTCATGCTTAAGGTACTTTAACTTTACGTTTACGGGTGCTACATCTAGGTGTTACCCCCTCGCTGGCACTGGCATTGGAGCCAGCTGCTGACTCTGCTGTCTTGTTGGCCTTGATGACCTTGGCGGCCGTCCTCTGGCCAGTGGAGCCTGTGCTGGCCCTGCCTGGGAGGGTGCGGCCAGTGCCACGGCTGGCATCACCCCAGTCACCGCAGCCTCATCAGATGTGACGGGCACTGGCAGAGGGTCGGAGGAGCTGCATGATCCAGAGCACCCTGAGAGGAGCCCGCAGAGACGACAAGCAGCTTGTGCGCTAATGTGAGGTCACCCTGGACCTCCCTGCTCACCATTGATGGACGGGCACCTAGCTGGGATACTGGTTGCCTCATCCATCTCCCGCACGGGCACTGAGCAGCTGAGGTCAGTGTCTGTGTGAGGGTTTGCAGGTCCGAGCGCATCCCCAGGAGCCCCTGATTCTGTTCCTGGAGCTGCCTCTCCATGAGAGTCGCCACTCTCTCCATGGAGGAGGCAAATTGCTCAGCCATGATGGTCAATGCAGTGCTCATACTCCACAGGATCTGCTCCACAACAGAGAACATGGTGTGGATACCCTCTTGGGTCTCCGCCAGATCCTCCCACACATCTCGCTGAATGCCCAGCATCTGCCGCCTAATGGACAACTCCAGAGGCTCATCATCAGCCTTTGACTGAGCATTGTCCTGGTCCCCAGCAATCCTCCGACTGCTGGCACCCTGGGCATTCTCTGCCTCCACTTGCACCTCAAGCAAGTGTGAAGTTCCCTTACCAATATGCGCTATCCACAGAACTAACGTCCACCAAGTTACTGGGATTTGCGCTGGTGCCTGCTTCAGAGAGCGGGTGTGACGCGGGCGCTGGGGGTACATGGTGGTCCTCCAGTGTCAGGGGTGGCCCTTCAGGGTCCGGAGTGCAAATGCCTGCTGGTGAAAAAGGGAGAAGAAGGACATGTCATTAGTTAAAGTCATCACACTGTCACAGTGCGTGCCAGGCACCCTGGTGAGACAATGGAGATCTGCATCTTGGTGCCATCGTCTTTCAATGATCAATGGGGACTCCAAGTTCGAGGCTCCCATCAATGAAGAGACTGCACTAGAATGGTTGCACAATCTGAAACTCTCACCTCTGTGCCCTTCACTCTTACCTTCGTCTGGCAACCCAGCCACACCGCGGCCGCTTGACCAAGGTGCCTGGCACCTCCCGAGCTCCAAGGCCTCCTGCTCATAGCAGGAGAGGATGAGGAGGAGTGGGGTCCCCAGCCTGTCCGTGACCTTTCAATATTGTTATGGGATGTCTTCTCCTGAAAGGACAGAGGAGCATTGATTAGTCCATTCTGTACCTGCAGCGCCATTGCAGCCTGGCCAACCCCAGCTGAAGAGCACTTTGCAGGGCACATCCGAGTCGTGGCTCTTGAGGCACAAGGCACTCAGTCCAAGCAGCCGGGGCTCACCCCCTTGGCCAGCTCTGGCGTGATTGACAGCTGGCCCTCAGACTCTAACAACACTGAGCCCCCCAGGGAGATGGCCAGCCCAAAAAAAACCAACTGAACACACTGACCCACGCCAACATGGCACTCACCCTTACTGAGCACAGCAGGTCATTGAAGTGCTTCCGGCACTGCACCCACGTGCGCCACACCACGTCATGCCTGCTCACCATTGCTGCCACCTCCCCCCATGCCCTCTTGGTGAGGTGCAGTGGCCTCCTCCTCCCGTCTATGGGGATAAGGGTGTCCCTCCTGGCAGTCGCCTCCTCCAGGAGGACAGCGAGGCACTCATCGGAAAAGACAGGGGGCAAAGTGCCCGCCCAACCTGCCCCCCTCCCCCCCCCACCCACCACCTGGTGTTCGCTGACACTCTGGATTTCGTTCTTGCAGTGGTAGAAAGACGTCCTTCCCTGGAAGCCTTCCCGGGACTGCCTGGGCTGTTTTTTAACAGGCTGCCAGGCCGCCATTGGACCCGGCAGCCTACAGGCCCCTGCCTCGGCCCGTGTTTCACGCTGGTAGGGTCTTAATTGGCCCGCTAGCGTGAAATCGCGGTCCGGCCCCGATCGCGGGCGGTGGTCGGCTTCCTGACCACCCCCACCGAGGGCAAAATTCTACCAATATTGTTGCCATTAAAAGGCCGATGATTTTTATAAGCTGGGCAGTAATAATTCATTAATTATACTGTACTGGACTCAAAGTCGCTGAGTCACACGGCTTAATTTGACGTAGAACCTTTCATGCCGTGAAACTTCCAGAGGCACTCTTCTGAGTGTGATCAAACAAACTTTGACACCAAACTACATTAGGAGATGTTAGGACCTGTGATGTAAATTTTGAGGACCATCGTAAAGTGGGAGAGAGGTGGAGAGGTTTAGGGTTGGAATTCCAGAGCCACAGAGTTTGAAGGCGTCCAGTGGTGTGGCCATGATAATCGGGGATGAGCAATTGGCCAGAACTGGATGAGTTGTAAAATACTCGGAGGATTGCAGAGCTGTTGAAGGTTACAGAGGTTGGGCGGGACAGGACCATGTAGAGAGTTGAACATGATAACGCGGGCTTTGAAGTCGAGGCGTTCGGGGATAGGGAGCCAATGTGGATCAGCGAACCTTTGAGTGATGGGTGAATCAGACTTGGGGCTGGACTTTTACCAAGTCCGGAAGACCTTTAAAAATGGAGGGTGGGTCCCCATTCCTGGATTTCCAACTCCGTTCCTGGGGTTCCCAACTTTTGGGATTGCCTTTTAAGGGTGTGGGCTGGTTCGGGTCGTGAGCTGCACCATGCACTCCAGACCTGGCCGGCTCCAATACAAGGATAGGCATGTCCTAGTCTGCCACAATTTTCAATGAATTGGGCCAGGTTTTCAAAGGGTCATGGTTCGTGGCACCTCAGAGGTGTCATGAACCATAGTCTACATAAGGGAACCATTTGAAAGATAAGTTCAAAAGGCCCTGCTCACGCATCCCCATGCCAAGGTGTGCCCCCAAACAACCTCTATGGTCCCTCATGCCCCCCTTACCAAGCTATGGCATTTCCATGCCCATTCACCCACTACACTGTACAGAACCAGTGAACCCTTCAGCGACAATAGTATATATAAAAACGCTTTTAAAGAAACAGTCATTCAATGATCACTTTCCACTTCCTTAAAAAACCTAATAAATATCGGTCATCCAGGCCCTTTAAAGTATTAATGGCTGAAACTGAAAGCACTTGAAACATCTTTATCTTATGTAAATAAACACTGCGAAATTGACAGCATAGATCAGAGACCCAGAGCTGTCAATCCAGCAATGTTCCCTTCGGGCTCAGGCGTTGCTACAGGCTAATGGATTCCTGGGCTCTGAGCCAAACCTCATTATGCATTCATGTATTTGGAGGTCATAGCTCGGCATAAGGGGCCATAGGGGCCTGGGTGAGGTGCATGAAGTGGCATGGATAGGACAGGAGGAGTAGGTGTGGGAGGTGAGGTTATGAGGGGTGAGGGCCCGAGGGCCTTTCTGTTTTTATTATTACATCCCACAGCACAGAGGGAGGGCCTTTTAAGCAGCCTGCCTCTATACTCAGCAGCCCCTATGGCTACATCCGAACTTTTTCCCTGGTGGGCTGACTATGGACGGTGGAAGATGAGAGGTTAACAGGTTAGCTGAGTCAGGAGGTAACAAAAAGATGGATCAAGGTTTCACTAGCAAATGGCCTGAGATAAGAGTGAAGGCGGATGATATTACAGAGGTAGATATAGGTGGTCTTGGTGATTTTTAAAATTTATTCTTTCACAGGATGTGGGCATCGCTTGTTAGGTCAGAATTTATTGCCCACCCCTAATTGCCCTTGAGAAGGTGGTGGTGAGCTTCCTTTTTGAACCGCTGCAGTCCATGTGGTGTAGGTACACCCATTGTGCTGTTAGGGAGGGAGTCCCAGGATTTTGACACAGTGACAGTGAAGGCACGGCGATATATTTCCAAGTCAGGATGGTGAGTGGCTGGGAGGAGAACTTGCAGGTGGTGGTGTTCCCATGCGTCTGCTGCCCTTGTCCTTCTAGGTGGTAGAGGTCAGGGACTTGGAAGGTGCTGTTGAAGGAGCCTTGGTGAGTTGCTTGATGGCAGAGGATATGGGGTCAGAAGCTGAGCTTGAGGTGGTATAGGACGACGGGATCAAGGGCATTACACCGATTTCTGCTGGATGCACGATAAGTTAACTGAGCAGAAACAGGGGTTCAAAGTTGGGATCCGTCCCTCAACCAAATCCATCACAAATAGATGAGCTGGTCACCCTCAAGAATAAACCTCTTTTGAGTCCAACCAATTAAGCTAAATTAACAAAAATCGGGGGACAAAATAAACGCAGGCCCGAAATTAGGGGGGCAGTCAAGAATAGATGAACTGACCACTCAGCTCATTGCTCACCGTGAGATCTTGCTGTGCAGACAACGGCTGCCGTGCTGGTTGACGCAAAGTTGTCAAAGTTAACGACAAGCAACTTTCAGACATTTCAGAACTGTGATAAAGTGCTGTTTAAATGTAATCCTTTTTACATCTGAATTATAAATAAAATGAACGCACAGAATTCCCAGAGGTTGCCAAGGCACACTGTACTTTTTTTTTTTAGCTGTCAAAAGTTAAACCTCCCTCCCCTTGATCATTTCTCTTTTCATCCTCAGCTTTCATCGCAATCCAGTTCTCTCCTCACCTCTCCCTTCATGCTTGCCTGTAAACATTGAGGAGATTGCTTCTGCTTGTGCTGAAACCAAGAGGCTGTAAACACAAGCTGGTCATTAATAAACCCAAGAGAGAGTTCAGGAGAAACTTCTATATCCAGGCTCTGGATAACGAGTGGAAATAGCAGCCAAGATTCCTCATAGGTCCTTTCACTGTGCACTTCCCCTGTAAATATTTTTCTTGACATCAGGCAGGCAACATTTTAAAGGACCTGCCTCTTACAGGGCTTAGGTGAAGGGCACCAGGTGAAGGAACATTGGTTGTGGTGAATGGCATAGATGCATTTAAGGGGAAGCTAGAAAAGCGCATGAGAGAGAGAGGAATAGAAGGATGTGCCGAGCAGGTGAGATGAAGAGGAGTGGGAGGTAGGCCCTTGTGGAGCGTGAACACCAGAATAGGTTCCAAAGGAGAGTCACGTCGGACTCAAAACGTTGGACGGGATTTTCCACCCACGTCCGTCGCTTCTGTCTTCCGGCCCCACCGCAAGTCCACGGGCTTCTGGCTGGGGCACTGTCTCACCCACGGCGGGTCCCACCCACAACGGGGTGGGAAAACCCCGGCTATTAACTCTGTTTCTCTCTCCACAGATGCCGCCAGGCCCTCTGAGCATTTCCAGCGCTTTCGGTTTTTATTCCAGACCTCCAGCGTCTGCAGTGTTTTGCTTTCATTATACTGGAATAGACCAGCTGAGCTAAATGGCCTTTTCCTGCGGGATACGTCCAACGGGAATCCATGTCATATTTAATGTGGTCTAATCTGAAATGCCTCAATTCAAGCTGTCGGCTGAATTTTAAAAGTGTTTTCTGTGCTCTGTTTACACCGTGTAATTGGAATGATGGGTGATTGAAAAAGAAGACAGAGCATTGAATGAACAGGGAGAGAGTTTGTCTGGCTTCTCGCTCTGATTTTAGACCAGGTTTATGCCTGGTCCTGAACAGTACAGATTTCAACATGAAAAGCCAGAACAAAAACAGAATTACCTGGAAAAACTCAGCAGGTCTGGCAGCATCGGTGGAGAAGAAAAGAGTCGACGTTTCGAGTCCACATGACCCTTCAACAGAACTGAGTGTAGTTAGGAGAGGGGTGAAATATAAGCTGGTTTAAGGTGGGGGGGGCGGGGGGAGAGAGAAGTTGAGGGTGGGGTGATTGTGGGGATAAGCAAGCAGTGATAGGAGCAGATAATCAAAAGATGTCACAGACAAAAGGATCAAAGAGGTGTTGAAGGTAGTGATATTATCTAAGAAAAGTGCTAATTAAGAATGGATGGCAGGACACTGAAGGTACAGCTCTAGTGGGGCTGGGGTGGAAAGACTGACAAGGTATTAGTTGTAGATTTAAAAATAATGGAAATAGGTGGGAAAAGAAAAATCTATATAAATATTTGAAAAAAACAAAAGGGAGGGGGAAGAAACGAGGTGGGGATGGGGGGAGGGAGTTTAAGATCTAAAGTTGTTGAATTCAATATTCAGCCCGGAAGGCTGTAAAGTGCCTAGTCGGAAGATGAGGTGCTGTAAAGCCAGACTCTGGTGTTGAAGCTGAATTTCACCAGAACTATGGAGACAGGCTGGGAGACCCACACCTTCCCGACACCATTGGCATATAGTCGTCGGTGCGGACTGGAGCCACTTAAATGCCCAATGAAGAGATAGTCTCCATCCCTGCGGGCATTCTGCCATTGGGAAGGGCTGCTGTCGCGCTGGGAGAGACCACCAGGTGAGCGCCAGGTATCTGCCAGTGGGTTTCCAGGCAGGGGTCTTCCTTGACGGGCATTCCATGGCTTGCAGAGGGACCATGGGCAGCGATGGTCGCCTGCACAGCCTTTAGAAGATGACACCATCTCACCACCCAGAAGGACAAAACAGTAAAAACTGGGGAATAAGAATACTGGTCCGAACTGGTCTTGTACACCTTAACATGGAATACCAGTAAAAACTGGGGAATAAGAATACTGGTCTGAACTGTTATATTCTTCTGGGTACCCCTGACCACCAGGCCCTGCCTGTCTGGCCTTGTCTTTCTGCAAAGGGACTTAGTCTTCAAGGGTACCTCAGCATTGAAGCCTTCTCCTGCAGTCCCATCAGTTGACAGCTCTAATGGTGGCGCTATTGAGGCTGCTGAACTGCCAGCCCTCTGATTGAATTGGCAGCTCTTGGGGCGGGGTCCGGGGAGGAGGGTGGGAGGGGGGGGCGCCATCTTTAATTGGTCACCCCAGGGTCCTGCAGTCTGTTGGGAGGAAGTCAGTTCCCGCTTTTGACCCCGACGGCAAAATATTCATCTTAACATTGATCAGGGAGCCAGGGCTGTCAACCCAGCAATGTTTTCCCTGAGGCTCTGGTGTCTCAGCGGGCGAATGGGTTTCCGGACTCTCAGCCGAGCTTCAGAATGCATTCATGTGTTTGGTGAGCTTAGCATGGCATGGGCAGGGGAGGCATGAAGGGCCATAGTGGGTGGGTGGGGGGGGCATCAGGTGGCATGGATGGGGCTTGGGCAGTAAATGGGGAGGTGAGGGGGGGGTGCTGTGAGGGTTGAGGGCTAGAGGGCCTTTCTGTTTTTATTATAACTGGGGCCAAGTCCTACAGCACCAGGTACAGAGGTGCTTCATCAATGCTGGATAGAGTCCCTCCTGGAACTGATAGAATGAGAAATGGTTGTTGTAATGTGCATCAATGATTTATGCTGTCAGCTTCAATGGACCATCTGGAGGCTTTGCTTGCTTTATCTTTGGGAAGCGCTGACCTATTTCTTTGACGTTTAAATATATCTGCTAGAGACCACGATGGTGAAAAAGATGTACAGGGGAACTGGGCTGCGAAGCCAAGTGACCTTTTTGCCATTCTGCTCTTTACGTTCTCAGGTACAATGTCACATTGGAGTCCTGAGAACATCAGGAATGTGGATTGTTCACCCAGGTCTTCTGTAACATTGGTGAAGGCTTCACACTTGTGCGACATCACGTGTTGAGCGCAGTTTGGTCGCCACACTTTGAGAAGGATGTGAGGATCCTTGAGAGGATGCAGAGGAGATTTACCAGATTGGTTCCACAGGTGAGGGATTTTACCTGTAAGTTTACCTTGGAGATGTTGTTCTGCTCGGAGAAAAGGAGATTGAGAGGACATTCGGTGGAGGTGTACGAGATTATGACAGGTTTGGATAAGATAGCCAAAGATAAGCTGTTCCCATTAACTGACCATTTAAGGATTCGGGGCAGAGATATAAAGCTTTGGGCAGGAGATGCAGTGGGGGGAATGCGAGGATGAACATTCTTACACAGCAAGAGGGTAATGACTTCGAACTCGCTGCCTTTAAGGGTTCTGGACGTGGAGACAATTGGTGATTTCAAAAGGAAATTGGATGAACGTTTGAGGGAAATAAAGCTACAGCGCTATGGCGTTAGAGCAGGGGACTGGGACTAACTGGATTGCTCTGTCGAGAGCCGGTATGGACTCAATGGGCCAAATGACCTCCTCCTGTGCATAAAGACCATATGACTTGATGACATGATCTACTTACCTTGTCTGTTAACATGCCTTCTGTAGCTGGTGGAAACACTGAAATTTTAAGAACTTAAGGAGTAGCAGTAGGCCTCGTGGCCCCTTGAGCCCGGCTTGACCGTTCGAAATGACCTTGGCTGATCTTCGACCTCAGCCCCGCTCTTTATCCCCATATCCAGTGATTCCCTCGGTATCCAAAAATCTATCAATCTCAATGTTGAATATACTCAACAACTGAGTATCCACAGTTCGCTGGGACAGAGGATTCCAACGATTGACCCCTCTGAGAGAAGAAATTCTTCCCATCTCGGTGCTAATTGGCCAGCCCCTTACCCCCCGAGTGTGATGTCGAGGTCTACGTTCTCCGAGGGGAACCATTTTCTCAACAATAACCCTTCCAAAGCGTCACAGGATCTTATATGTAAGATCACCGTTCAGTCTTGTAAACGCCAGATAATATAGAATACATTCTACTCGACCTCTCCTCATAAGACAACCCCGCCATCCTGGGATGTGACCCAGTTGGGGTATTTTTGTCCCTACTCCGGAAGTCCCTAAGATTGTAGTCAGTTATATGTAAGCACAGTAGCTGCATATGTGAGCGGGACCACATTAAGTAAGGCACGTCTCAATCCGTGACTTCATTCCCCAACTACCCAGGGAGCGAAACACAATAAAAAGGAAAAACAAATTATGGAAATGTGAAACGAAAACAGATTTTCATACAGGGAAAATAGAGGTTTTATTTTCTGCATCAGGGAATTTATTGTAATGGATAGAACCTCTGCACAGTTTCCTGATATATTCTCGCACCTGAAGCATTATAAGTTGAAACTCTCCCTGCAAGTTCACCACCAAAAAAACAACCACTGGCATGGCCTTGCCTGAGGATGATGCTATTGCAGCGGTTGAGTTGGTAACAATCTCGCCTATGGGTCAGGAGGTTTAGGGTTCAAATCCCACTCCATTGACTTGGGAACAAAAGTCAAGGATTAAACTACAGTGCAGTACTGAGGGACTGCTACAGTGTCAGAGCTGCTAACTTTCAGATGAGATGTCAAACTGAAGCCCCACCTTCTGTCTCAGGTGCAGGTAAAAGACCCCGTTGCCCTATTTTGAAGAAGAGCAGGGGTGATCTCCCCAGTGTCCAGGTCAATACACGAGGGAAATCAACATCACAAAAAATAGAGGCCGTGATTTTACCACAGGTCCCAACGTCAAATGGAAACGCTTGCTGTGTGACCTTTACTGTGCATTTCAAGGGCGGCAGCCAATTAAGTGGCTGCCGCTGGGACTGCCATCCCAGTAAAGATGGTGACCTGCCTCCAAGGATTGCTGGTCCAGTTCGCAAAGGGCAGGATCTTCCGGTCGGTGAGCGGGGGGTGGTAAAATGATGTGGGGTGACGTTGGGTGGAACTCCTGACTTCACTCCGCGTCATTTCCATTTTCAGGTCAGCGGGGGCGCAGCTGAGTCAGCTGTGTGCCCACCGACCTGTCAACGGCCTATTTAGGCCATTGAAAAACTAATTAAGGTCATTGGTGGACCTGCCCGTCCAACCTTAAGGCTGGTGGGCAGGCCGGGAGCCCTGGCGGGCTTCAGAAATAGCATGAAACCTCATCCACGGGCGGGATGAGGTTTCATGAGGGTATTTACATTTTTAATAAAGGTTTCAATAAAACTTATGGACGTGTCCCAACTCATGTGACAGTGTCACATGAGGGGACATGGCAGGGAAAATATTTTAAACATGTTTATTAAATCGGAGCCGATCTCCCTGAGGCAGCACTCAGCCTCAGGGAGACTTGTGCACTCTTTCGCGCGCATGCGCACTCCCGGCTGAGGGAATACCCCCCCCACCCGCACAGGGAGCGCACGGCTCCCAAAGAAACACTGTTATGGACAGACCTGGAGCGGGAGAATAGGAGAATCATTCCACCCCTCCTCACATGGTCAGAGCTGAATGGAAAACTGGCTTCAGAGTCCGAGGCCAGAGGTGTGAAGGGCTGTTACACCTTGCCATTTTACTTCACCAACACAGCTGCATCTACTTGCCATTAGTATTGTTAAGTTTATCGAGACAATATAAATGACAATGGCAACAGATGGAGGGGAGTGAATAAAAGTGGCCTCTTTTAATCTCAGCCGTCAAACGATGTTCATAAACCAGCAGTGTCTCATTTTAGGCCTCGGGACATCAGTGAAACCTTCTGATTAAATTGCTGTACTGTTAGTGCTGGTGACACATAATCTCACCCACTGGAAATTACAAATATTGTGATGTCAACTGGTCAATATCACTACAAAACCCAGTCAGCAGAAATGCTAGAAGCTCTTCGAAATCATTAGGTGCTGTACCCGAGTGATATTTTCAAAGGCAGTTGTAATACACCAGGGCAGGAGAATGGTTTCAACATTTATCCTGTACTTGCAAATGGAGCTCGATTAACTTATCATCCACTGGTTGCTTTTTTTCTCTCTGTCCTCGGATCATCTCACTCCGCTCCTGTTTGTGGTCCTAATGAGTGCCAGCCATTTGGTGCCAGCTCACCTTCACATTGGGATGTGCTCGAGACACCCTCAAAGAGACCAAACATCCCCGCTGGCTGTTGGGAGTCCCTGGCTTGTGACCGAGCAAAACAGTGGGGTGGGGTTCATTCGGGAAGGCACCGGACACCTCGAGAGACTCGTCGGCAACATACAGTGGGGGGGGAGCACAAACCTCCAAACAACTCAGCTGCCCCGACCCTCCAAGCACCACCTTGCCCCACATGTCGGCAGATCTCCCATCGCATTGAACAGGCATCTCTGAGGCCATTAAACTGGAGGGGACGCAAGTCATCCTCGATCCCGAGGCATAGCCTAAGTAAAAGAAAAAGGAAGAAGGTATAGAGAATATGTCACCGGCTGGCTGTGGAGGCCATCAATGTTAAATTGGATGCTGCCTTTGCCTGTCATTTACCCATTGCACAGATTCTGGCACAGGTCCTTGATAACTCTCATTCCACGCCCATGTAATCTAGACTAATGCCCCCAGAGCAGTACTGAAGGAATGCTGCGCTGTCAGGGAGGCAGCCTGTTGAATGAGATATGGAAGCTCAGACCCATAAGACCATAAGACCATAAGACATGGGAGCAGAAATTAGGCCATTCGGCCCATTGAGTCTGCTCCGCCATCCAATCATGGCTGATAAGTTTTTCAACCCCATTCTCCCGCCTTCTCCCCGTAACCTTTGACCCATCTGCCCTTTTCAACTGCACACTAAAGATCACATTGAACTATCTGATGAGCTGTTAGAATCTGGAATGGATGGTGGCGACTGATTTAATCAAAGCTTTCGAAAAGAGAATTATCTGAAGAGAAGAGATTTGCGGGGCTATGAGGAAAAAGCGGGAGAGTCGCTCTTGAAGAGAGCTGGCACGGACGCGATGGGCCGAATGGGCTCCCATGGTTCTATGAGTCAGCTTTCCTGTCCGACTCCAAGTAGGAAGCCAGCACTCTCTACGCAAATTAAAAGGGAAGCTGTTTACATATGGAAATTGGGTCTCCAAATAATTTTCCGGTAACCAATTAGAGGGATTGAGCTCTCCGATCGAGCAGGAAGCTGACAGTGGGCCATCTGCTCATTCTACACCCAGCTTAACTGTTCTTTCTGCCCATTTCCCACCCAGTAGGAACAGTTAAAATCAACCCCCTGTAGAGTTTTTATTCAAACCCCTTTGCACGTGTTGGCTTCCGGTCCAATATTATAATCAGAGCTTAAAGTTATTTTTATTTAATTTACTTTCAACTTAACAGAATTTTCCAAGTCCAGTTTATGACTGAATATGACAGGTTGTTCATCATTCTTTTAAGCTTGATCATCATAAGATGCTTTGTTCTCTAGCAGAAACATTTAAGTTATAGGTAATAGGGTCATTATGGCACAGGAGGAGCCCATGCTGGCTCTCTCTAGAACAGTCCAGTCAGTCCCATTCCCCTGCTCTATCCCCATAACCCTGCAAGTTTTTTTCCCTCAAGTTCCCATTCAATTTCATTTGAAATTATTGATCATCACTGATCATTGATGGCTACAAGGGCAGGTCAGAGGCTGGGAATTCTACAGAGAGTAACTCACCTTCTGACTCCCCAAAGCCTGTCCACCATCTACAAGGCACAGATCAGGAGTGTGATGGAATGCTCTCTACTTGCCTGGATGAGTGCAGCTCCAACAACACTCAAGAAGCTTGACACCATCCAGGACAAAGCAGTCCGCTTGATTGGCACCCCATCCACCACCTTAAACATCCACTCCCTCCACCGCCGATGCACAGTACCAGCAGTGTATACCATCTACAAGATGCACTGCAGCAACTCACCAAGGCTCCTTCACCAGCACCTTCCAAGCCTGCGACCACTACCACCTAGAAGGACAAGGGCAGTAAACACATTGAAACACCACCACCTTCAAGTTCCCGCCCAAACCACACACCATCCTGACTTGGAACTACATCATCGTTCCCCGGGTCAAATTCCTGGAACTCCCTCCCTAACAGCACTGTGGGTGTACTTACACCACAGGGACTGCAGTGGTTCAAGAAGGCAGCTCATCACCACCTTCTCAAGGGTGATAAATGCTGGCTTAGTCCACATCCCATGAAAGAATTAAAAAAATCTTCGCTTCCACCGCCCTCATGGGCAGCGAGTTCCAGGTCATTGACACTCAATGTGTAAAAAAGGTTCTTCCTCATATTCCCCCTGTGTCTCTTGCCCAAAATCTTAAACCTTTGCCGCCTAGTCTTTGCAAGATCAACTCATGGGAAAAGCTTTTCTTTGCCTACCTTAACCAAACCTGTCATAACCTCCCAAGCCTCTATCAACTCTTTCTTCAATCTCCTTTACTTCAAGGAGAACAGCCCCAGCCACTCCAACATAACCTTGTAGCTAAAATCCCTCATCCCTGGAACCATTCAGGTAAATCTCCTCTGCACCCTCTCAAGGACCCTCATGGGGCGTCCTGAGGTGTGGTGACCAGAAATGGATGCAATTCTCCAGTTGTAGCCTGACCACAGAGCTTTATGGAGATTCAGCACAACTTCCCTGTTTTTGTACTCGACATATCTATTTATGAAGTCCAAATTCAAGCCCAAGATCCCTCGTGGTCACTTCATTTAGTACGCTTTCCTCTTGCAGCTTTCTCAGCCAATGTTCTTCCTTTGATTCTGTGATTTCACAAAACTTTGGGAGGTGTTTTTCTAGCCCTGACACTGGCAGGCATCGCCATGTTTGGGATGGGAACATTTGGAGAGCCGTTAAAGGTCAATGGCTGACCTACATGTGACTCCAGACCCTCACCAATGCGGTTGACTCTTAAGTGCCCCCTGAAATGGCCTAGCAAAGGGCAATTAGGGATGGGCAACAAATGCTGTCCTTGCCACCTCCCCAAGGAACAAACAAAAGGAATGTTGGGCTATATCAAGAAGTAAGGAACAACGGCTGGGAACTAGTGAGATGCGGATGCTGAGATGGATGTGTGGAGTGACGCGAAAGGTCCAAGTCAGGAACCAGCACACCCGGGGTTGTGGGGGTGGGGTTGAGGTCAGTGAAGATTGTGGGAGCATCGAAAAATGCAGCTGAGAAAAGATTGAAAATGGTCTGGTCCTCTGATGTGGAGAGAGAGGGAGAGAGAGAAATGGGTTGAGGCGGGAGATGGAGATGGGACTGCCAGGAAGGAGAAGAGGAAGGCCTAAGACCAGATGGAAGGGTGTGGTGGCAGGAGACTTAAACACAGTGGGATTGGAAGAGGAATGGGTGACTGACAGGGGCAGGTGGAGCGAGGTGACCAACCAGCATCGTGGCTCCCCCGAGTAAAATGGGGGAAGCTGAAAGAAAAAGAGGATAAAGAGAATTGGATTCTCTGGTGGGTAATCCAGAGAATGAAGATATAGTGAGCTAAGGTGGGTTTGGGTAGCCTTTTCTTTAGCAGGAACTGGTCGCTGTCGCAGGCGATGGCCCCTCTCCGAATTTTCCCCACCCCACCCACGACGATGTCTGCTGCTGTTGGGACTAGGAAATCCCCCGCTGCCCCTTGATTTTAAATTGACTGAAACAAGCTAGCAAGGCCAGAGGAGCCATCCTGATGCTAACGTGCGACTGCATTTTGTGTTCTGTGTTCAGTAATCAACCACACAGTATTCAATCAGGAGGTACAATGTATTAACAATGTCAGGTCAGTCAGCCACAGATAATTAAATAAGTAAGAAGGTCAATTATACGTATAATTGAAGAATTAGCAATTAATCAGTGCGTCTACTGAAAAGGCTGGTCTGTCAACTTTTACGCTAAAATATGTTTTACAGTAAGGGGCCGAATATTGCGCTCGTCGGGCAGGCACACACCTGACCCGAACGAGCATAAAATGACGCGTGATATTTCGGTTGGCAGGGGCGCGCGGGAGTCAGCAGCCCGCCCACCGACAATTAACAGGCCCGTTAAAGTTCTAATGAAATGAAAGTTTTCACTGCCCGTCCAACCTCGCGAAAGAGTCACATGACGGGACACGTTACTAACATTTTAAAAAATCTTCTATTTTTTAATTCTCAAAATTCTTCAGCTCCCTGAGGCAGCGCTGTGCCTCAGGGAGCTTATAATGCGCGTGCCCCCCACCCCCTGCGCACGTGCAAGTTTCCGTGCTCGCTCTCCTCCCGTGCCCCCCCCACCCCCCACTCCGGCAGTGCTGAGCGCTGCAGCACGCGTTTCATGCTGGCTGGCTGTTAAATGGTTAAACGATCGATCACGGGCAACAGTTGCTTTCCCGATCGCTCCCAGGCCTGCCCAATGTGCCCGCCCGATGAGGGCATGATCCTGCCCATGGGTCACGCTGAAATTCATTTTGGAAAGAGTACGATACTTAAATGCTTGAAACTCCAGCTTTCTTTCGGGTTGGCAAGGGCATCAAGGGATAAGATGGGCAAGTGGAGTTGAGGTACAGATCAGCCATGACCTAAATGAGTGTAGGAACAGGCTCGAGGGACTGAGTGGCCTCCCCTTCTTCCTCCAGTTTTAAGTCTGTATCACAGAAGGTGGCAGTTAGGAATTTAATTCTAGGGACTTTATGATCAGATAGAATGATCAGCAACGGCCTTCGTAGCCTTGATTATCAAATTTGGAAACCAAATCTTATACGATATTACGCAATGAATCAAAGTAGCGCGTGGAAATCAGATAATAAGGAACACACTGACTAAATCTATTGTAATATTATCTGAGCATTTATGTAAATCCCTAACCAATCGATGACTTTTAATAATTGAAATTGGACCATTTAACAGAATGCCCATGTCTGGGTGAGGCTTGCCCCTAGCCTTATTCCCATCAGAGAATGCCTGTTCCAACAAAGGAGAGATAGCAGGAAGGTTTTCGATCACTGGAAGTCGCAAGGCCTGTTGGATTCAATAAGTCTACTTTTATTATTTGGGTTATTTATTTAGAATCAGTCTAATACTGAAAGAAGATAGTAAATGATTTTAATTACAGACACATGCTCTGTGTATTATAATTGAGAAGGCTTATTTGTATGAATGCATGATTTTTATACATCTTGACGGAACTAATTCTGTACTTGACTATTGCTGAAAAAAGAGACACGAGTGAGCTTTTCGCTGACAACCAATTTAAAGTTGTCAGTCGGGCTCACAACGTGGCACATTTGCCTGTACTGGAAGCTACGTATATTAATACACAGGCCACTGCTCTTTGCAGACAGAAAGAGCATGTACACACACTGAGCCTGTTTCAGCTAAACAAAATAAGTGACAGCCATTCACTGATTCATTCCTCGGTGCAATGCCTTGACCAATCAGGGTCAAGCTGCCAGGTTTAAATTTCAAATGATGCTTGGCAGTTAACTGTCAGTCACCAACACTGGTGAATTCTCCATGGCAACGCCATTTGCCAACCAATCGACACTCTCTTCACATACAGTATAAATTGTTGTTTTCCCCTTATATTGGTATTCTTGCGAGTGTCCTGATGAGTGCAAGACAAAAAGCTTAGACATATCTTTTTTTTCAGCAATACTCAAGTTCTATACCACCAGATGACTAATTCTATGCTGTAACTCTGTAAATATTTTCTTTTCAAATAAAACTCCTTTTAATTTACTACCTGAAACGTCTGCCCTACCTTCAGGTTTAAGTCTTGCTTGGGCGTAAAAGAGTTAAAACGAACCACTGGTGAATTAGGTGGATTCCAATTGGGCACCTATCCAAAAATCTTGCGATATTTAGGACTGAATCAGGACAATCATGTACATGTTAAAGATAGTGGAAATCTGGAATCCACGCCCAAGAGAAGGCTGCAGATGCTGGAGGTGAATTGTAATTTTTGGGAATGGGATTGAGGGAGTTTTTTTTGGTTGGTAAGTGTATCGAGGGAGAATATGGGCAAATGGAGTTGAGGTACAGATCAGCCATGACCTGACTGAATGGCGGAACAGGTTCAAGGGGCTGAGTAGCCTCACCTTCTTCCTGCGCTCTGTCTTATTGCTGCCCGGGTTGTTTTGCAGGTTGGGTGGACGGGAGTCAAACGATCCCATCCCAGGACGAAAAAACAGTGAAAACTGGGGAATAAGAGCTCTGGTCCGAACTGGTCTTGTATACATTAAAATGGAACGCCAGTAAAAACTGGGAAATAAGAGTACTGGTCTGAACTGGTCTTGTATACATTAAAATGGAACGCCAGTAAAAACTGGGAAATAAGAGTACTTGTCTGAACTGGTCTTGTATACATTAAAATGGAATGCCAGTAAAAACTGGGAAATAAGAGTACTGGTCTGAACTGGTCTTGTATACATTAAAATGGAACGCCAGTAAAAACTGGGGAATAAGAGTACTGGTCCGAACTGTTTTTTGCTATTGGGATAGGCCGGGATTTTCCGGTACCACTCGCTGCAAGACCAGGAATTCCTGCCCGAGGTTGGTCCGTCAAATTTTGTGTCCAGCCTGGGACAGTTCCCGCGGTGGGCGGGATCGGAAAACCCCGGCCATAGCTTTTTTCATGCCAGGAAGAAAACTCAGGAAGGATTAAAGACAAAATCGTTCCTGTGTATTCAGGAGATTAAAATGGGACTTCAAATGATAATATATCATTTCCAGACCCTTGCAGCACACTGCTTGGTACATAATAAAGCAATTTTCTAAGATCACAGGAGGTTATACCAGCAAAACGTGACTCCTGCTGCCTGAGAGGAGAGCGAGGTGATTTTATTTTCTCTGCTCTTCTATCACAGTTCATCTTTTATTCCACTAAAACTGAAACTCATCCAGTACTGCGCTCGATCTGCTACGGATTTTCTACCTGCCTCGCGCCTGTTGATTGGTGAAGATTTTTTCTGACAGGTAATTTTCAGCCTGACTAAGCCTGGATCCCACTCCGGCTGAGCGTGGGAGGATCTTGACGGGCAGTAGATGAGCAGACATGGCTTCTGCTTTTCTCGGCTTATTAACCCTTAATGCAGCCTAATGTCAAATCCAAAACCTGAATCACACACACACACACACGTACACTCTGTTAGGGAAGAAGGGGCTGCACTCAGTCGGGGAGAACCGGTCGAACAATCAGTCTGAAAGGAGAGGTATTATCTAAAAAAAAATGCAGATTGTTGAATGAGCGAATCACATCGTGCGGTCTTAAATTGATAGCTCGGTGGCTGGGCTGGGGGTGAGTCTTTGTGACGCTGCTCTCTATCTTTCACTGCCCCTACTCCTTGATAAACCCCGTGAAAACCACGTGAGTTTACCACTCTGAAGTTTTCCAATGATTCAATGTTGAACCTAGAGAGAAAAGAATGGTGAATAACGTCAAAATCAATGGCTCGGTCAGAAGCTGAGATCGCTGATGCTCACTATCCAATAATGGAAACAATGGAATCCTCCTGATACAACTTTACACAGCAGAAGTCTTCAGAAGGGGTCCAGGCTCCAAAGGTCATGTTTTAGCTGACGGGCAATATGATCGGCGCAGGCTTGGAGGGCCGAAGGGCCTGTTCCTGTGCTGTACTTTTCTTTGTTCTTTGTCCTTTGTGAAAAGACTTTCCATCCAGCGACACAATGGGTGGGGACTTGCACGTGGAGTGATGACACCTATGTCCCAATTCCTGATCGACGTGTGCAAAGGTCTCCTTCAGGAGAGCCGGACTGCAAAATGTACCAATCCAATAAAAATGCAAAAAGAGTTTCAAATGAGAAAAGCCAACCTGACCCATCAAGTTCAACCCTTCTACAATCCAACGCAGCATCTCTTGGATCATAAACTCTCTGTCTCACTCAACATCTCTACCAAATGCCTCTACAGAGCGAACAAATCAAAGGACAATCTAGAGCAAGAATAATTAATTGGGTCAAAGCCAACTTCAATGGGAATGGATCTGGGCCTAATAAATTGGATTCAAAGGTTGGCAGGTAAAACAGTGGCTAAACAATGGGCTACCTTCAAAGAAGAGATGGTTCGGGCATTGTCAAGGTCCATTTCCTCAAGGTAGGGCAAACAAATCCAGAGCTCCGAGGATGACAAAAAGGTTGAGTTCGAGATGAAGTTTATGTCAGGTGTGGGGTGGATAATAAAATGGAGAACCAGACTGAATATAGAAAAGTTCAAAGGGGAAGTGGAAAAGCAAATATGAAAAGCAAAGAGGGAGTAACTAAATTGCTGGAGTTTTTTAATGAAGAGGTAACACAAGATTGTTGACGTTGTCTACATGGACTTCAAAAAGGCATTCGGTACAGTGTCACACAACAGACTTGTGAGCAAAGTTATAGCTCATGGAATAAAAGCGACAGTAGCATCATGGATACAACATTGGCTGTGTGTGTGACAAGAAACAGAGAGCAGTGGTTCATGGATATTTTTCAGGCTGAAGGAAGGTTTGTACTGGAGTTCCCCAGGGCTCAGGTGATTGGACTCTTGCTTTTCCTGATATATATTAATGACCTAGACCTTGGAGTACAGGGCACAATTTCAAAGTTTGTGAATGATATGAAACTTGGAAGCATTGAGAACTGAAGAGGATGGTTTTGAACTTTAAAAGGACGTGGACAAGTTGTTGAAATGGGCATCCAAGTGGCAGATGAAGTTCAATGAGAAGAAATGTGAAACGATTCATTTTGGTAGGGAGAACATGGAGAGACAATGTAAAATAGAGGGTACCACTCTGAAGACGGTTCAGGAGCAGAGGGACCTGGGTGCATAAGCCATTGAGGATGACAGGACAGGTTGACAGCATGGCTAATAAAGTATACAGTACCTAGGCTTTATTGATAGGGGCATAGAGTACAAGAGCAAGGAGGTTATGTTGAATTTGCATAAGGCACTGGTTCAGCCTCAGCTGGAGTATTGTGTCCAGTTCTGGGTTCCGCACTTTAGGAAAGATGTAAAGACATTGGAGAGAGTGCAAAAAGGATTCACGAAAATGGTCCCAGGGATTGGTTAGCACACAGAAGACAGAGAGTTGGGATTAATAGGCCTTTTTCAGGTTGGAAAGACCTAACTAGTGGAGTGCCACATGGATGAGTCCTAGGGCCTCAATTATTTACTATCTATATTAATGACTTGGCGGTGGGGGCAGATCGTAATGTATCAAAATTTGCTAATGGTACAAAATAGGTGGGAGGGTGTATTGTGTTGAAGACGTAAGTAATCTGCAAGGGGGTATAGATAGGTTGAGTGAGTACGCAAAAAACTGACATATGGGGCAGAACTTTGCCGGTGGCGAGCAGGGGGCGCGTAAAATGACATGGGATGACGTAGGCGGAACCTCTGATGTCATCCCGCCCCATTTAAATTTTCAGGAAGCCAGGGGTGCAACAAAATCAGCTGCGGGCCCGCCAACCTGTCAATGGCCAATTGAGGCCATTGACAGGATCATCAAAACAATTAAAGGACCTGCCCGTCCAACCTTAAGGTTAGCGGGCAGGCCAGGAGCCCCGGTGGCAAATAGATAAAACATGAAACCTCATCCACCAGCGGGATGAGGTTTCATGCAGGGTTGCAAAAATTTTAATAAAGTTATCATGTAAATTATGAACATGTCCCATCTCATATGACATTGTCACATGATGGGGACATGTTAGGGAATTTTTTTTTCTTCTATTTTTAATATTTTAAAAAGTGGAAGCGATCTCCCTGAGGCTGCACTTAGCCTCAGGGAGATGTGCGCTCTTTTGTGCGCATGCGCGAAAGAGCGCACTCTCGCTTTTGGGGAATCCCCCCCGCCCGCACAGGGAGCGCATAGCGCAGGAAGCCGGATACCACACTGGGCGGGCCTTAATTGGCCCACCCAAGGAAAATGGCGGCTGGGCCCGCTTCTCCGGCGGGGATCGGCTCCCTGCCCGCCGGAGATTGGGTCGGGCCCGCCCGCCCGAGAGGCAGAAAATTCTGCCCTTGGAGTTTAATGCAGGAAAGTGTGAGGTCATGCACTTTGGTAGGAAACATCAAAAGGCAGATGATTATTTAAATGGGGAGAGACTCCAAAAAAGTGCAGCACAGAGGGATCTGGGTGTTCTTGTGCATGAAACACAAAAAGTTAGTATGCAGGTGCAGCAAATAATTCAGAAGGCAAATGGAATTTTGGCCTGTATTGCAAGGGGGTTGGAGTTTAAAAATAGAAAAGCCTGGTTACAACTGTACAGGGTGTTGGTGAGGCCGCACCTGGAGTACTGTGTACAGTTTTGGTCCCTGTATTTAAGAAAGGATATATTGGCATTGGATGCAGTTCAAAAGAGATTCACTAGACTGATTCCTGGGGTGAAGGGGTTGACTTATCAAGAACGGCTAAACAGGTTAGGCCTTTATTCATTAGAGTTTAGAAGAATGAGGGGTGATCTTATTGAAACATACAAGGTTCTGAGGGGGCTTGACAGGGTAGATGTTGAGATGTTTCCACTAGTGGGGGAATCTCGAACTAGGGGACATAGTTACAGAACAAGGGGACACTCATTTAAAACTGAGAGGTGAAGGAATTTCTTCTCTCAGAGGGTAGTGAATGTCTGGAATTCTCTACCCCAGACAGTTGTGGAGGCTAGATCACTGAGCGTCGTTAAAGAGGAGATAGATAGATTTTTAAAATATTGAGGAGTTGAGGGCTATGAGGAGCTGGCACGAAAGAGGAGTTGAGGCCTGGGGCAGGTCAGCCATGATCTTGTTGAATGGCGGGGTAGGCTTGAGGGGCCGAATGGCCTACTCCTGCTCCTACTTCTTATGTTCTTATAAGGAACTTCAGTTGTGGAGATAGATTGGAGAAGTTGGAAATGTTTTCTTTGGAGAAGGCTGAGAGGAGATTTGATAGAGGTATTCAAAATTATGAGTGTCTGGACAGACTAGATAGGGAGAAACTGACCCCACTCATGAAAGGATTGAGGACAAGAGGGCACAGATTTAAAGTCATTGGCAAAAGGAGCAAGAGCAACACGAGGAAAATCTTTTTCACGCAGCGAGTGGTTAAGGTCTGGAACATCTGAGAGTGTGGTGGAGGCAGGTTCAATTGAAGCATTCGAAAGGGAATTAGACTGTTGGCTGAAAAGAAAGAGTGTGCAGGGTTACAGGGAGAAGTCAGGGGTATCGCACAAGGTGAATTGCTCATTCGGAGAGCGGGTGCAGACATGATGGGCTGAATGGCCTCCTTCTGTGCTGTAACAATGTGATGTGCTGTGATTCTAGGGGCACGATTTTCCTGTCAGCGAGCGGGGGGGCGGGGCCTGCTCTGCAACGCATAAAATGACGCGCGGGGATGTCGGGCGGAACTCCTGACGTCACCACGCCCCATTTAAATTTTCCGGTAGGCGGGGGCTCAGCAAAATCAACTGTGCACCCGCCGACCTGTCAATGGCCACTTGAGGCATTGACAGAGTCATTGAAGCAATTAATGGACCTGCCCGTCCAACCTTAAGGTTGGCGGGCAGGCCGGGAGCCCTGGCGGGCTTCAGAAAAAACAATGAAACCTCATCCACGGGCGGGATGAGGTTTCATGTAGGTTTTTAAAAATTTAATTAAAGTTTTTAAAAAAGTTATGGATATGTCCCAACTCATGTGTCAGTGTTACATGAGGGGACATGTCAGGGAATTTTTTTTTCTTCTATTTTTAATGTTTTTGACAGTAGAGGCGATCTCCCTGAGGCTGCACTTAGCCTCAGGGAGATGAGTGCACTCTTCTGTGAACATGCGCGAAAGAGCGCAATCTCAGGTTTAGGGATTCTCCCCCGCCCGCACGGGGAGCGCATAGTGTTTCCGTGAGGACGTCACACTGGGCGGGCCTTAATTGGTCCGCCCACGTAAAATGGCCGCATGCCATCGGTGGTGCGCCTGTGCGCGCCCGCACTTCAACTTCGCCCCCGACGGTGGGGGGATATTTCTGCTCTAGATCTTTTAATGTCCCTGAAACATTTAATACCATTTTATCATGCATTTATTCACATTAACAGAAAGTCTGTAGGTCGTTGTGAACCCCTACCTTAGCCTAATATATTCCTTTTTCTTTTCCTGATTCACACAGGGTGTGTAGCCCCCACAGCTATCCAAAAGTCGACAAGTGGCAGAGGTATTCAAATTCCTGCAATGGCTTGTTAACAAGGCCTGAAGGTTAAAATCTCCATGGTCTCCCCTGTGTTGCTCTTCAGAAAGTCTGGTGGTAGAGGATAAAACAGGAGCCAATATTTACACACTTCTATAAGCATTTATTCACAGAGGTACAAGTTACAAACATGCACCTCCTAAACTCCAACCCCACTTCCAGTCTGTTCCGATTTATAGGGGCCAAAGTGAGTCATTAGTTAATGCCCAGCACCTCTATAAAATTAAACATAATTAATATACAGCTAACAATGTCATGGTTGGATGGGGATCTAATTGAAACCAACCAGTCCACTGGAAATCCGCTGTCTGGTTCAATCTTTCCCCTGCCTTTACATAACACCTTATCATACTTGAGAAATGTATCAAAATTCTCCACATAACGACCAATCAGTTTGAACTAGTTAGGTCTGTTGCATGTGCAAACCAGGCCACTATTTTTCACACAACGACAACTTGCATTTATATAGCGGCCTTGACATCGTAAGTGCCCCAAGGAGTTCCATAGGAGGGTTATCAAGCAGAATTTGACACCGAGCCACAGAAGGAGATACATTTGGCTGTAAGAGGCAAGTTTTAGGGAATCTTAATAGGGAAGGGAGAGGCAGAGAGACGGAGAGGTTTAGGGAGGAAATTCCAAAGGCAAGGGCTTAGGCAGCTGAAGGCACAGCCACTGATGGTGGAGAGACAAAAATCATGGCTGTGCAATGATGCCAAAGTTGGAGGAGTGCAGGCACCTCAGAGGGTTGGAGGGTTGTATGAGTAACAGAAATGGGGGTCTCAGGGCAAGATCCCACATATATAAATAGTTTCAAATATATGGTCTGCCTTTGGCTGAGAAAGAAGGAAATGAAAGATTTACATTTATATAGTGTCATATCAAAACATCCCAAAACACTGTACAGCTAATGACATCCTTTTTGAGCTGAAGGAGTGCTATTGGCCGGAAAATTGCCACGCCATCTTCAATGCTCACCTGAACAACTTGGACAGGAAAGCAGGGCCTCCAGTTAACTTCTTGTCCAAGAGATGGCATCTCTAACACAATGGAATCCCTTTCAGAACTGCCCCAGAACAGGAACTTAAATAACTCGCATAAGCCCTGGCTTTGAAATACAATTCTGGTTTAGTGATAAAAGCGCGATCACCCATGCTAAACTGACTAAAAGGATTGTTATCAGCTTATGAACACCAAAAGCAACTTACTGTTTCTCAGTGACCCGCATGTAGAAAACAACTCAAGGTACCTCATGTGGAAAATGGATCCTGAGTGGTCAGGAGAAAGTTTGGATAGGCGTGATTGAATGAGTAGATTTCAAGAAGGTTTTTAAAGGCACTGGGAGAGCATTAAAGGTTTAGGGGTCCATTGAAAGGATCTGTACAGAGTGAGGTTGACATCAGCTAAGACCCTGCCACTGATAGGGGGGATTGAAAGGGAGGAATACATCGGAGGTCAGAGTTCAAAGGCGGAAAGAATGGTCCAGTGGACTGGAGGTGGTTGGGTAAATTTATAGATGAGTTTTGTGGCGCAGCGGGTAGCGTCCCTACCTCTGAGCCAGAAGCTCCACGTCCAAGTCCCGCCCAGGGCTTTTTGAGCACGGGAGATGTGTTTATGGCGTGGCCAAACATACAAATTAGGAGCAGGAGTAGGCCGTTCGGCCCCTCGAGCCAGTTCCACCATTCAGTAAGATCATGGCTGATCTGATCGTAACCTCAACCTCACATTGCTGCCCACCCCCAATAACCTTTCACCCCCTTGTTAATCAAGAATCTATCTAGCTCTGCCTTAAAGACACCTTAAAGACTCTGCTTCCACTGCCCTCTGAGAGAAAAATATTTCCCCTCATTTCTGTCTTGAATGAGCAACCCCTTATTTTTAAACCATGACCCCCTAGTTCTAGATTCTCCCACAAGAGGAAACATCCTCTCCACATCCACCCTGTTGAGACCCCTCAAGTTTCAATCGAGTCACCTCTTACTCTTCTAAACTCCAGTGGATACAAGCCTAACCTGTCCAGCCTTTCCTCATAAGACAACCCGCCCATTCCTGGTATTAGCCTAGTAAACCTTCTCTGAACTGCTTCTAACGCATTTACATCTGTCCTTAAATAAGGAGACCAGTACTGTACACAATATTCCAGATGTGGTCTCACCATGTGGACTGCAGCGGTTCAAGAAGGCAGTTTACCATCATCTTCTCAAGGGCAACTGGGGATGGGTAATAAATGCTGGCCCAGCCAGCAAAGCCCACATTCCATGAATGAATAAAATAAAACAGTCGCCCTGTACAACGGAAGCATAACCTCCTGACTTTTGTAATCAATAAATGATAACATGCTTCCTAATTATCAGGTTGATTATCAAGCTGCAAATTCTTCCACTATATACTTATGGCGGGCAGCAAGAGCGGGAGAGTTTTCTGGTCAGCCAGGACTGTGTGGTAGCCTCCCCACGTTAAAAGACTCCATCCAGGCTTAAGTGTCCTCCTCGCTTTGAGGGACTGCTAGGGAGAGCGATAAGGTTCAGATCAATTCATGACGAGCCCAATCCTATTACCTATCACCAATAATGTTCCCTCTAATTTTTCTTTGTTCTGTGTTGCCTGTTTGTTGCAATTCTCGGTGGACTGCTGAGTGACTGTATACCCTCAAGGGAGCAATGACCACCAGTGTCTTTGAGAGTGTGTGCTTAATGAGTTGCAGATGATTCTTCATCCCAACCTTTCCCCTCCATTGAAATGGTTGGACATGGAAGAATGCTGTAAATAGGATTAAGGCAGAAACATGACTGTGTACATACAGTAAATAGATAATCAGCTTGGATAAATGGTTCCAGTTATAGATTTTCCTCGAGCGTTGCTCTGTTGTGCTTGAAAGCCAAGTCGCTTTATTAGTAATCTATTCCTATCCAGCGGGGCTAACATGGAGATTAACAGAGATTAACACAGTAGCACCACTGACATTTCCACCCCTTATTCAGCACAGTGATGAGCTGATAGCAATGTTTGAGAGAGCAGAGGAAGAGGAAGGGCTGGATTTTCATGGTACGTTTGGGAATCATGGGTTGGGCCATTTCGCGACATTATGTGTCTCGAGTTCTGAATGAACCTGCATGCACATGCTATTTCGCCACCCCCTCCACACCCCCCCCATCCCCACCCCCACCCCAGGAACTGAGGGGTAGGCTATAGTCAGGGTAGCCGCCCCCAAATCAGGCCTGAGGATGTGGCCAGTTAGAAGACCTACCTCCGTTCACTAGGACATTGGCCCAGTTCTATTCATGACTGTTAGGCCCCCTAGCCCTCACTCCTCACCCCCTCCACAATTCCCATGCCCCTTAAATCTCCCATGCCCATTCCCTGCCTCCAAGCATCGTTCTTGTCCCTGTGCCCCCTCCATACACTCCATGCAACATTCATGCTCCCACGAATCCTCCATACCCCCCCATGGATACTTAAAACCTTACCATGCCACTCCATAGCCCCTCATATCTTCCATGCCCCCCACCATGCCAGCAACCCCCATGCACCTTCTGTACCCACTCACCAAGTATACGCTATGGACAAAACACGTGAGCCCTACAATAACACTGGGAAATCTTTGAAAATCTCACAGTCATCTCTTCATGTTCTTGGAAGCCTCAATAGATGGACTTTCAATCAAATAAAGTCAGCATCTGTTCAGTTATTTCAAAGGCTCCACAGATGCCTGGGCTTTAAACCAATGTGAAAATCAAAGGACAAGGTCAAGATGATCCATTAATACCTGATCTTCAATGTCGTCAAATGCAGAAGAGCACTTTATCCCCTGGAAAAAGTACTCTAGTACATGTGGGCATTTATACAATGCTGTTAATTTCATGGTCATGACTTTTAAGGACAAAGCCCTATGATCAATGGTTGCATTAAAAACAGACTTAACTTATCATACAACATCTAATTATGATATTTGAAGTTGTCCAGCTTGTCAAAAGATTCCCAACTCCACAATGGGCTTCCTTCCCTCAAGATTCATGAACTGACTGACCTGATGTGTTTCACACAGCCTATAGGAGCCCATGTGCCTCGCTGAAGATTTCGAACTCAAAATTCAGGCAGGCATCTAAAAGGCTGAACCCTAAGTCACTTTGAGTGCACATCAGGTCCTGACCCGTGACGTTTCTACACGTTAGTCAAAATGGCGGCCGGAGGGAATTAGGTGGTAAATTTGAATTTACAATCTGCCCACCCCCTCCTTTTTCAGCTGCCCAATGCAAATTTTCCCAGTGTCAGTATGGCAAAACCTCTCCTAATCTCGGTCCTAACTGGCTGACCCCGTATCTTCAGACTATGAGCCCTTCATTCTAGACTCTCCAGCCAGGAGAAACAAGTCTCTCAGCACCCACACTGTTAAGTCCACTGAGAATTTTATACATTTTAATGAGGTCACCGCTCATCCTTCTGAACTCCAGAGAATGGGGGACGACACTCTCAACCCAGGAATCAATCTAGTGAGCCTTTTCTGCATTTCCTCTTAGGTAAGTATATCATTCTGTAACTAAGGTGATCAAAACTATATGCAGCACTCCAGCTGTGGTCCCAACAAGGCCCTCTTTAACTGCAGCAAGACATCTTATACCTATATCCCAACCCTTTGCAATAAAGGCTAACACACCATTTGCCTTCCGAATTCCTTGCTGTACCTGCAAGTTAACTTTTTGGTGATTCGTTCAAAGGATCCCCAATTCCCTCTGCATAACAACATTTACCAGCCTCTCATATTTAAAAAAAAAATATTCTGCCTTTCCATTCTCCCTACCAAAGTGGATAATTTCACAGTTCCCCACATTATACTCCATCTAGCCCTATCCAACATGGCAGTCGTTTCACTTCCAGCATGCAATGAGCACATTCATGCCGCCCGCCAACTTAGATCCTTATAGGCCAATAGTTCTCCAGTGGGTCCGCGATGCAGGGCCAGCCTTTCTGTTGGATGACTGCCCAGGGCACCATTGTCAAGAGTGGGTATCAGCTGGAGACGTGCTGTACTCCCATGATGCTCCTGCTCCTCCAATGTGCCCTCCACACCTTAGTCCCCCTCCCACACTCCACCCATCGGGCTCCTGTGCTTTCTGGGATCCTGGTCTCCCCAGGCTCACCTACTGCTCTCCCAGGTGCTCCTATCCCCCTGTTCCCCCCAAGGCTTTCTCTGTCCTCTGTTCTCTCTGGGCTCCTGCTGAGGATAGACAGACTCTGCAGTGAGAAGTATCCAACTGAATATCTGTAAGTAAGTAGTTTTTTTTAAGCCTTATTAAAACACCATGACATGCAGCACATCCATATTATGAGCATTATATAGTATTATAGTTCAGATGGGGTGCACAGTTGCTAATCTATTTGAAAAGGGAACTTTCAGCCAAAAAGATTTGAGAACCCTTGCTTTAAGAGTCCACTTAATGATTATAAAGAGGATGCCATGCAATCGGACTTGGAGTTTAACAAATGATTTGATTAAACCTCCATTTACCTCTCCATCTTGTTGGAAAGTGCCTTGCCAATTGCACAACTAACTCATGTATAATCTTTTCATTGTGCAGTGCCTTGGTTCTACTAAATTATCTCTCACCCCTCCTTAGTGCTTTCAATACTTACTAATCTGATACTCTGTCTGAGTCCAACACACCAATTAGTGTTAATTGTGAGTCGTTTTGTATTTTGATTCATTCTTAGGTTGGACAGTTTCCCATCTATCTCCATGCCTGTTGCTGGAGCTCAGGTGCAGAGGAAACTGAAACTGGAGGGTTGGCGCAATGACACAGTCTCGTTTCACCCCAGTTTTCACTGAGGTGGGGTTTGCGATGCTTCCGTTGCTGAGGATTGCGGCTTGTGTGTCACCGTGGAGCAGGCGGAGGATGGCGACAACTCCCGGAGGGCAGCCACATTTGAGGAGGATACTCCATCAGCCTTCATGTTCGATGGAATCAAAGGCTCTTGTGAGGTGGAAAAAGCCGCAGGCGGCAGTTGGCGCTGCTTGCGCTTTTGTCGAATTTGCCGCCCAGCGCAGATCATGTCTATGGTGCCTCTTGCTGGGCAAAAACCACACTGCAATTCCTCGGCCACTGGGAGAAGGCAGTTGAGGAGGATCCTTGCAAGGACCTTCCCTGTGGAAGACAGCAGGGACACTCCTCTATGGTTACTGCCATTGGACTCATCTCCCTTTAACCCAAATTCAAAATCACTCCAACCTCAATCATTGAGCTTCCGTATGCAGTTGGCGCTTGAGTATGCACTCACTCAGAAACTGAACTCTGGCTCATTGTCAACCCCTTCTCCAAAGCATTTGAGAAAATGGGCCTTTCACAAAACAACTGAAAAACTAAGATAAACTTTCAACCAGTTTAAGAATGCTATTTTAAACTTAAATAAGGGCAATTATGAGGGCATACAAGCAGAGCTCGCGAAAGCGAACTGGCAATTTAGTTTAAGGGATGGGTCAATAGAGACATAGTGGTGGACACTTATGGAGATATTTCAGAATACAAATAAATACATTCCAACAAGAAAGAAAAGTTCCAAGAGGAGGACTCACCATCTGTGGTTAACAAAACAAGTTAAAGATACTTTCAAACTTAAAGAAAAAGCATATCATTGCACCAAGGTGAGTGGCAGGTCAGAAGATTGGACAGAATATAAAAAACAAATAACTTAAAGATTAATAAGGAGGGAAAAATTAGAGTTTGATAGAAAGTTAGCTATAAATATAAAAACAGATAGTACGGGTTTCTATAGATACTTTAAAAAGAAAAGAGTTAACAAAGTGACTGTTGGTCCTGTAGAAAGTGAGTCTGCAGGAATTAATGATGGAAAATAAGGAGATGGCAGATGAATTGAACTGGTATTTTCCATCGGTCTTCATTACAGAGTATTCAACCACATCCCAGAAGTAGCTATATATCAGGAATTGGAAGGGAGGGAGGAACTCAAGAAAATTACAATCGCCAGGGAAGTGGTACTTAGCAAATTGATGGCACTGCGGGTTGACGAGTCCCTGGGTCCTGATGGATTTTATCCTAGGGTTTTTAAATGAGTGGCTAGTGGGATAGTTGATCTGTTGATTTTAATTTTCCAAAATTCACTAGATTTGGGGAAGGTTCCATTAGATTGGAAAATAGCAAATATAACTCCTTTATTCAAAAAGGGAGGGAGACAGAAAGCAGGAAACTATAGGCCAGTTAGCTTAACCTCTGTCATAGGGAAAATGTTAGAAGCTATTATTAAAGACTTTAAACAGAAAACTTAGATAAATTCAGGGTAATCAGGCAGAGTAAACATGGTTTTGTGAAAGGGAAATCATGTTTAACCAATTTATCTGAGTTCTTTGACGAACTGTGGATATGCTGTGGATAAAGGAGAGCCAGTGGATGTACTGTACTTAGATTTTCAGAAGGCAATTGTTAAGGTGTCACATCAAAGATTATTGCTAAAAATAAAAGCTCGTGGTATAGGGGGTAAAACATTAGCATGGATAGAAGATTGGATAGCTAACAGGAAACAGAGAGTAAGCATAAATGGGTTATTTTCTGGTTGGCAAAATGTAATGAGCGATGTGCCATAGGTATCAGTGCTCAGGCCTCAACTCTTTACAATTTATATCAATGATTTGGATGATGGAACCGAAGGTATGGTTGTTAAATTTGCTGATGACACAAAGTTAGGTAGGAGAGTAAGATGTGAAGAGAACATAAGGAGGCTGCAAAGGGATATAGATAGGTTAAGTGAGTGGGCAAAGATCTGGCAAATGGGTTATAAGGTGGGAAAATGTGAAATCGTCCATTTTAGCAGGAAGAATAAAAAATAAGCATATTATCTAAATGGTGAGAGATTGCAGAGCCCTGAGATGCAGAGGGATCTGGATGCCCTTCTGCATTAATCACAAAAAGTTAATATGCAAGTGCAGCAAGTAATTAAGAAAGCTTATAGAATGTTGTTTATTGAGAGGAGAACTGATTGCAAGAGTAGTGAGGTTATGCTTCAGTTATACAGGTCATTGGTGAGACCACATCTGGAGTACTGTGTACACTATTGGCCACCTTATTTAAGGAAGAATGTACATGTGCTGGAAGCAGTTCAGAGAAGGTTTACTAGACTAATACCTGGAATGGGCGGGTTGTCTTATGAGGAAAGGTTGGACAGGCTTATATCTGCTGGAGTTTAGACGGGTAACAGGTGACTTGATTGAAACATTTAAGATCCTGAAGGGACTTGAAAGGGTGGATGTGGAGAGGATGTTTCCACGTGTGGGAGAATCTAGAACTCAGGGTCACTGTTTAAAAGTAAGGGGTGGGGGTTGGGGTGGCAGACATTTAAGACAGAGATGAGGAGAAAGTTCTTCTCTCAGAGGTTCATGAGTCTTTGGAATTCACTCCCTCAAAAGGCGGTGGAAGCATAATCTTTGGATATTTTTAAGTCAGAGATGGATAGATTCTTGATAAACAAGGGGGTGAAATGTTACTGGAGTTAGGCAGGAATGTGGAGTTAAGATTAAAATCAGAGCAACCAAGAAATTATTGAATGGCGGAGCAGGCCCGAAGGGCTGAGTGGCCTAATCCTGCTCCTAATTCGTATGTTTGTATGTAACCAACTCCCTCATCACATCACCTCATCCCGTCGATTAAGATCAACGGTGAGATCCTGGAAAATGTGGATCAACTTCTGTATCTTGGGAGCTTCCTCTCGATGAAGGCAAAAATAGACACTGAAATTCATTATCGCCTCCAGTGTGCCAGCTCAGGCTAACTGAGGAAAAGAGGACTTGAGGAGCAAGATCTCAAACACGAGACTTACGCCAGAGCTGCCCCGGCAGCAGAATTCCCCAGGGTCATTAACGCTTCAGAGACTTGGAAGGCCTACAGAAGGCACCTCAAAGCATTGGAGAAGTACCAGCAGCGGCGGCTTCGCAAGATCTCCCAAATTCAGTGGCAAGAAAGGTGGCCCATCAACTGCGTCCGCTCCCATGGCAACCAGCCCAGCATCATGGTGCTAATCACCCAAAACCAGCTCCACTGCACAGGACATGTCGATCGTATGCCTGACACCAGATTCCCAAAGCAACTGCTCTACTTGGAAGTCGGCCACGGCAGGAAGCTCCCAGGAGAATAGCGGAAATGGTTTACAGATGTTCCCGAAGCACCCCTGGAGAGGTCAAACACGTTCTCCGACTCGCGGGAGACCCTGATCGAAATGGAGAAGTCTCATTTGGGAAAGCACCAACACCATCAGGAGACTTTGTTGGGGATGCACAGAGATAAAGTCGAGGCAGGGATGGAACGCCCAAGCCTCCAAACAGCCCATCTACCCAGCCCTGAAAGCACCACTTGCCCCATTTGTGGTAGAGTCTACAGATTGCACATTGGACTCATTGGCCATTCCAGAATCCATCAAACTGGAGTGGAAGCGAGTCTCCCTTGATCCCAATGAACTGCCTAAGATGAAGAAGAAGATTAATGCTTATTGAGATTAGATACTGAAACACCTAATCTCGGTGAGAATTCACATCTTTTGTTCTGCTTACCTGGATTTAATCCTGTATCTTTATCATTCACACAGAAGTAGAACCCCCTCCCTTTCTTCTCTTCCTGGCCACATGTTTCAGGGCCACCAAAATAATTTAACAGTCAGAGTCGCGTCAATTCGCTGATTCCTAGCAATTGGTCAGAAATCCGAAAAGATCAATAACTTACGTGACCGTTTCATAACCACGGAATCAGATCATAGCCTTTCATGAGCTCATGTCACACAACCCAAATTGAGTACTCAGTCAAATCATAGCACCTTATTCCATATGATGATATGATTCTTAATTATTGCGTTCACAATTCACTGTAAGAACTCAAGTACGTGAGATTCACAATTCCAGCATGACTACAGCAAATTTACTCAAGACACTCAGACCAATTCTACCATTTTGCACACTAACCCTAAATTAGAATACATCAAAAGACGCACAATGCAGACGTCAGATAAAAGGGGGCCAAGAAGTTACGCTCATGTTCACCTTAATCTTTCCCAATGATTCAATTACCATGGTTATATGGTCCACTTAAGCTCTTCAATCACTTTATCACTATAAATAGTGACTGAATCAACATGTCCCAGACCCTTAAGACATGGATGATGGCATCCTGAAATTGGATTGTAACAGAGAATTGTTTCACAAAGCATTTAAAGTTTAGTTGAACTGCGAGGAGATGACATAAGCTGACATTGATTGATGTCTAGGTTTGACTCCCATTGACATGCAGAGAAGTTAACAACAAAAAAAGCAGATGTCTGATTTTTGTACTTTCTATTAACATGTTAGCTATGCTTTTAAGTTCACCAAGCAACAATTTACCTGAAAATTTACCAGAAATTTAATGGGATTATTTGATTTATTTTGGAACCCATAGGTATTAGCACAGGTTTACTAAGTTCAATGGAAATTGATCTGTAGCTTTGTTTGAAGTTTGTGTATAATTTGTGACCCTGTCACAAGAATGATTAGATACACATTTATTCTGGAGTTGCATCTTATTGATCCCTTCTCCCTCTCAGGCATTCCCTGGGGATTGAGAATAATTCCCCTCCGCTCCGGTTCGATGGTTCTGAAATTGTTGATAAGTCCAATGCCAGGTTTGTAGACTCTGCCAAATGCGAGGCAGGTGGCGCTTGGAGAGTTGAGTTGATAAGTTGTTTGGGGGTTTGTGCGTGCTCTCCAAGGCCTCAGTTTCACCTCTTTGTGTTCCCAATGAATTCTTTCGATGTGTTTGGTGTCTTCCCAATTGAGCCTTGTTTATTTCTGTTGGTCACAAGCCAAGTCCCATGAGTTGGCAGGGATGTTTGACCTCTTCAGAGATGCTTCAGTGACATCACTAAAGCATTTCCACTGTCCTCCTGGGAGTGGCCAGTTGTGACTGAGTCCTGAGTAGAACAGTTCCTTCACAAGTCTGGTATCGGGCATATGAATGACTCATCCTGCCCAGCGGAGCTGCTTTTGAGTGATCAGTGCCTTTTAGTGATGTTAGTTGAGGGATAAATTTGTTTTTATTCATTCATGGGATGTGTGTGTCATTGGCGAGGCCAGCATTTATTGCCCATCCTAATTGTCCCTTGAGAAGGTGGGGGTGAGCCGTCTTCTTGAACCGCTGCAGTCCGTGTGGTGTAGGTACACCCACAGTGCTGTTAGGGAGGGAGTTCCAGGATTTTGAACCAGCGACAGTGAAGGAACGGCGATATATTTCCAAGTCAGGATGGTGAGTGGCTTGGAGGGGAGCTTCCAGGTGGTGGTGTCTGCTGTCCTTTTCCTTCTAGATGGTAATGGCCGAGGGTTTAGAAGGTGCTGTCTAAGGAGGTTTGGTGAGTTCCTGCAGGGCATCTTATCGCCAGGACACCAGGGAGAACGCCCCTACCGTTCTATGAACAGTACCGGGAGATCTTTTTCCTGAGAGGGCAGACAAGCCCTCAGTTTAGCATCTTGTCTAAAAGACAGAACCTCTGACAGTACGGCTTCCCTCAGAATTACACTGGGAGTGTCAGCCTATTGGGCTCGAATCCCAGGAGTGCGCCTCGAACTCACAACCTGCTATCTCGGAGGTGGAAATCATACCCACTGAGCCACAGTTGACGAGGGTAATGCTGACACACAGTGCACACCAATTATTTGTGAGTGCTTCTCATGCCCTACATCTCCCAGGCTGATCTCTTGTTAGATTCTTCAAGAGACAGGAGCTGACGACCGAGATCATGTAGCTGCTTATTCTCCGCGACAAGGCACGGGCATATTTAACATATCACTATTTGTATTACTCCATTATCCTTGGACATGTAGCTCCTGCCTTTGGCACAAAGGATGAACCTATTCAGTACCAACAGTGACAAACTGGCCAAGTTTATTCAGAGAGGTTTTGACAGGATTTGTTTCATTGAAGGTGACGTGCCAAGATATCAAAGTTAAAAGCAATTAGGGAAGATGAGGGCCCAGAGATTTGATGGTGCCACCCACTATTTTCAGGCACTAAATGGGCAACTGAGCTTCCAATATGGTGGGCAGGAACTGTGCGCTCATTGTGTGTCAGAAGAGTGCCACCTGACATATTGGTAGAGGCAAAAAAAAAATAGGTGCCCAGGGTTCGTACCTGAAGCAGACACTAGGCCCTCTGCATATGCAAATAAAAGGCCTAAAGCCTGTTTGAGGCCCATGGTCAAAATTGTGTCACCCTGAGTGCAACTGGCACTGGGTCAACAATGTTCAGGAAAACCAGGGGTTAAACTTAGTGCAGGCGGTGTGGGTTCAGAGCACAGACGGGAGAACGGGTGGTGAATCCGCGTCACCCCTCCAAAGGGTGCCGGCGCTATTGAAGTGCAATTAGGCACTTAAGTGGGCAACATTGGGCCTCCCACAGAATTAAGACCCCGGAAGGGTGGAAATCCCGCCCCTGAGAGCTGCCAGGAGCTGTGGCTGCTGTTGGCAAGTCAGGGAGGCCTTCACCAGGAATCATCCCTGGGTCCCTGGAGACAGGTGAGTAGGAAGAGTTGCTGGGTGGGGGTTGCTGGTGGTGAGTGGGGGGGGCGGTGTTATCAAGGGATGAGATGGAAGGGCAGGGGAATGGATTTCAGCAGGCCTGTCCCCATATCAGGCAAAGAAATGTCATCAGGCAAAGAAAACCCATGCGAGTTTGGGAGAGTCCCTGAGCCACGACTAAATCCTGGTTGGCTCAGGGGTAATAGTGACCATTAAATGGCTCAGTAATGAGCCTAACTAACCAGAGGGCTGGTCCTTCACATCATTCCTGCTGCTGACTTATTAGCAGGGGTCAGCTTTACTGCAGGTGGAAATGGGCTTTGTGGTCTGACGAATATCTAGTTCATGGTTCATGTTAATCGTTTAGAGGTAATGTTTAGTTCTGCGAAGATTGTTGTTGTGAAGGGAAAGTAATAAAAATGCTGGGCTTTAGAGATCGCCAGAACACCTAAAGAAAATGGCAGTTCAGAAGGTTACTCATGTTTGTTTAATAAAGTCAGAATGGAGCCATTAAACAGCAGGTGGGTTTACTGTGTAAAGGTAGGGATAATTGCTTAGTTAGAGGTTAGTTAGAGGATAGACCAGAGCAGGCTATGTCATCAAGGAGATGGGTGGAGTTTAGGGAGTTTTCTTTAGGAAGTTTCAATTGATCTGCGTGTTCTTCAGCAGGGGAAGAGGCTCCATACTGAAAAGGTACCGCTGTTCTCCAGGCAGAAAGGGCTCAGAAAAGTCCTTGGGGCAGTTTGATGTAGCTGAGAGTTGCAGTTTGGACCTGATGTGGTTTGTAGCTTACAGAGAAGTCCTGGGAGATGTTACCAGGCTCCCAGCCTGTATTGAGTACAAAGAAGTATTGGGGAGCTGAGAAGGGGGCAGAAGGTTACTGGTTCTGTGCCAAGCAATTATGGCTCATTAAAGCCCAGGGAGCCATTTGTAGCTCAGTGCAGATGGGAGACTGGAGTTTTGAGAAACCCAGGGGCAGTGCCAGCTTAAGTGAAGCTAACAGGTTGTGAAAGAGTTGGAGGTGTGCCTGGAATAAGGCACGGGAGTGCAGCTTTGTGAATCCTGTGGAACACAGTCTCAGGAGAAGAGATTCAACCATCAGGAGGTGAACAATCATTGAGGCAGTCCGACTCGTACTGGCTTTTGAGGGAACTCAGAGACTAAATCTTCGAAAGTGAAGAGTTGAAATCCCCTATGAGGGAGACAGAATTTTAATGAGATATTGTAGCTCACAGTAGTCACTGATATCCGGGTGGGTTGCTGAGAAATCAATGGGATCTCTCTTGGTTGCATTTGCCATTTAACGCTCAGTGTGTCGTGTTTGACCATAGTTTGCCTGTTAATTCATATTTACCTCATGCTAATAACGAATGTTAGAGTATAAGATAGATATTCTAACTTTTTTTTAACCTTTTTGACTTTGTGTGGTAAAGTTTATTTTGTTTGTTAAAAACTGCGGAATCTTATGGTTCTATTCTATTAGTGGGTAACTGGGATTTTAAACTTTGTCTCCTTTAAACAAAAAAGTTATGGTCCCCAACCGGAATGTAACAACGCCTTACCCCATGATTATGAAGACCCACCCACCACCTAGCTCGCTCCAGTTGACTCTATTAAACCCAGGCCCAGGTATATATGTGGCTTAACCAGGGGGTCCATAAAGGGACTACTGCAGGCCGCCATCAAAAAGGTATGCTTGTTAAAATATAACTAGTGAACTGAGGAGACAGGGGAAACAACAGTAGATTAATACAGTGGGTTATGTTGGCCATCATTTGCTCCCATTTTGATTTTGAGTGTCCTGATCATCCTTGCCCCAGGGGTGCCTGACTGATCCTCTTCAGGTTTAGTTTTGTTGTTATGCTCCCTCGTGTCAGAGGCAGTCGGCCCTTGGTTACCAGGTCAATGATTCAACTTGGCAACCCCAATTGGATATAATTTCTTTATATTGGTTCAGGGGATGTGGATGTCACTGGCAAGGCCAGCATCTGACGCCTATTCCTTAACTGCCCTTAGGAAGGTGGTGGTGAGCTGAAATCCATGTAGTGTAGCAACACCCACAAAACTGGTAGGGAGAGAGTTTCCTTAACTGTCCTTAGGAAGGTGGTGGTGAGCTGCAATCCATGTAGTGTAGGAACACCCACAAAACTGGTAGGGAGAGAGTTTCCGGCCAAGCTCTTACATTTATACCCTTTTCCTCTTGCCTGTCACTCATGGTTACTATCAGCTGAAACTCATTTTCATCACTCTGTCTAGTTATAACCAGTCTTTCTCCTATACAGATGTCTCTGTTCTTGTTTGCAGGAAATTTAGGTGTGATCATCATCTAATCAATTGTCAAAGCAAGCAATTGATAAGTTGGTTACAGTTGATGAAGTTAAGACGATCAAATCGTCTAACAGTTAATGATGCATTGTACACATGCTGATTGGCTCCACTTAGCTTCAACCCTGTATTATCTGGCAAGGCTACCTGACAATGTCCCCTTTCTAAATTCACGTCTCTCCCTTCCGAGATTTCAACCTTTCTCTTTGACAGCTGCCTGTGGGTTTCCGCTAAAATTCTAGAAGTTTCCACCTGTATATTGCTTGGCGATGTGCAGGAGGTGTCTGCTGCTCATCGGGCTAATGTTAGCAAGGCCTAAGGTCCAATACTGGGTGGTCCTTGGCTTTGTCCATTCTGGTGCAAGGAATATTGTTTGGCGGGAATGAATTTCTAGATTAAGATAGCTGAAATGTATGTTAAGCAATACTAAAATTATGTTTTTAAAGCATTGTAGATTGCAGAGGAACTGAGGAAAGTGAGTTGTTCCGTGCTTTTGAGATCCCGGGAGAGAAGGAAATGAATCAATTAGTCTTGATGTCAATACAAAGATGCTACAGGGTTGACAAAACTGGTTATGGGCCAAAACTGGGCCAGAAGCTTCAGGGTCAAGTCCCACTCCAGGACTTGATGGCTTTGGAAGGTGCATTCATAACGTGGTCAAACAGGTTGATTATCAGCCTGTGAATCCTTCCAATAGACCTGATGGCAGCGTTAAGAGCAGGAGAGTTTCCTGGTCAGCCATACTGCAGAAGGCAACGGCAAACCACTGCAGCATTTTCCCAAGCATAATCCTGGGCCAATCCAATGGACGCCCATGGTGGCCGATGCCCTCTTAGGGCCTGGTACCTGGAGGAGGAGGAAGAAAGTTTGGAGATTAGTAGGAATGGCAGAGGAAAGTCTAGAGATGCATGAACAAAGTAAGCCTTAAAACAATGAGTGAGTGAGAGAGAAGATACCAAAGCTACAGACACCATAACTCTGAAAAAATGACCTCTCCTAAAGTTGATCAAAAATTTGGACCTGTGAAACCTCAAACATTGGATCCAATTGAACTAATGGTGTTTGCACCCAGCATGTCCTTCAAAGAAAATTGGAGTGTCGGGGGCATAAAGCCACTGTCAGGGTTCATTAAACCTAAACTTGCATTCATCTAGAGCCTTTCACAATCTCAGGTCCTTCACAACTAATGAAGTACTTTTGAAAGTGTAGTCACTATTGCAATGTAGGAAACATGGCAGTCAATTTGCTCCGACAATAGGATAATCTGTTTCTAGTGATGTAAATTGGGAGCCAAATACTGGTCAGAATACCAGGGATAACTCTCCTGCTCTTCTTTGACATCATGCCATACAATCTGAGAGAGCAGATAGGGCCTTAGTTTGATATCTCATCTGAAAAATAGCACCTCCAACAAAGCAGTGTTCCCCCCAGTCCTGCATTGAACTGGCAGCTCAGATTTAAGCCTCTGGAGTGGGGTTCGAACCCACAACCTTCTGACGAAAAGACAACAGCTCCAAGCACTGAGCCTTAGCCGACACCATGAATGGTTATAAACCCATCGACAAGGGCTTTGCAACCACATTGAAGCACAGGGAATGGTTTGGTCATTCGCAGACCTCCTCATCTGCAACCCGACCGACATCATGCTAATCAAGTAGTGGTTAACTCCAACATGAGGCTTGGCAGAGGAAAAATTGACCTTTGCAGTGAGCCTATCCTTGAGAAAAATAAAAAAAAACTTCTCTTTCAATGTATGAAGTAAACATTTCTTTGTCAATACCATCGGAGTGAAAAAAATACAGGGTAGAGTTTTCACACTGTCGAAGAAGAATTATGGCTAATATGAGTAGTTATGACAGTTAGGTTCGTGGAAGTCAGTTTTGGGGGTGATGATTGCAATACCTTTCTGAAGATGTGTTTGCCTTGTGGGTCACTGAGTTGCCCTCTTTTTCAGAAGATCTGTCACATTTCCAGCATTGCAAATCAAGGCCCAGGTTTATAAATAAAGAAAGACTCCCATTTGCAAAGCATTTTATTGTGTTGCTCAGAAACATTTCAAAGCACTTGACATTAACAGAATAAAAATAGGATCCAGCTATTATCTGACAACAATGGCACATTGTCATAGAACTTAGCAATTTCTATGCGAGGTTACACTGGTCCTACCCCAGAGATTCAAGCAGATCTTCCCATCTATTTGTGTGGCTGTCTGTCATTTCTCTTTCAGCAGAATGAAGGGTAACTCTATGACCAGCTCGTGGTGGATAGATGTGGGACAATAGAATGCAGAATTGATTGCCATTAAGATGAAGACAGTGAGGGGAGGGCTATAGAAGCATTGACAGCTTCTGCCCCTGTACCCAATGATGCAAGTGGGTTTTGAAATCTTTTACATTAATTAGTGCTTAATTCGGACATCTTGCTATTAGGGGCGGGGAGTATGAAAGGAAGACTTTGAAGGTGAAGACTTTGAAGGTGAAGACTCTGAAGGTGTACCCAAAAGCATTTGTAAGGGCCCTTAAGAGGCATCAGTGACTTAAAACTTTGGATACACTTTCTCTCTTTCTCTCTCTCTGGATATCTGCTGCGTAACCTGCATTAAATTTCACTTCCCCTTGTTAGCAAGCCTTGTACAAGGTTAGAGATTAGAAAAAATGTTTCATTTTCCAATGCATCTCCAGTTTGGATTATGACAGCTCCAGTCCCACATGGCATCCAAAAATCATTCTGCCCATATCCTAACTCACACTATGTCCTGTTCACCCATCACCCCTTACCCTCTGGCCTACATTGGCCCTTGGTGTAGCAACGCCTTGCTTTTAAGACTCTCACCCACATCTTTGAGTCCTTCATTGGCCTCGCCCCTCCCTATCTCTGTAACCTCCTCCAGCCTCACAACCCTCCGAGATTTCTATATCGATTCTCGTCTTTTGTGCATCCCCGAACTTAATTACTTCCCTGTTGGTGGCCCTAAGTTCTGGAATTTTGAGCACTTTCATGACCACTGGATGTCTCAAAGCGCTTTACAGCCAATGAAGTACTTTTTGAAGTGTTGTCACTGTTGCAGTATGGGAAACACAGCAGCCAATTTGCGCACAGCAAGCTCCCACAAACAGCAATGTGATAATGACCACATAATCTGCTTTTGTGATGTTGATTGAGGGATAAATATTAGCCAGGACACCGGGGAGAACCTTGGCCTTTATTTCAAAGGGAATGGAGTATAAAAATAGGGAAGTCTTGCTAAAGCTATACAAGGCCACTAGTTAGACCTAGAATACTGTGAACAATTTTGGTCCCCTTATCTAAGGAAAGATATACTGGCATTGGAGGCAGTCCAGAGAAGGTTCACTAGGTTGATCCCGGGGATGGAGGGATTTTCTTATGAGGAGAGGTTGAGTAGGTTGGGCCTGTACTCATTGCAGTTTAGAAGAATGAGAGGCAACCTTATTGAAACATATAAGGTTCCTAGGGGGCTTGACATGGTAGATGCTGAGAGGCTATTTCCTCTTGTGGGAGAGTGTAGGACCAAAGGGCACAATCTCAGAGTAAGGGGTCGCCCATTTAAAACAGAGATGGGGATGAATTTCTTTTCTCAGAGGGCAGTCAATCTGTGGAGTCCTTTACCACAGAGGGCTGTAGAGGCTGGGTCGTTAAGTATATTCAAGGCTGAGATAGACAAATTTTTAATCAGTAAGGGAATCAAGGGTTAGGGGGAAAAGGCAGGAAAGTGGAGTTGAGGATTGTCAGATCAGCCATGATCTCATTGACTGGCGGAGCAGACTCGATGGGCCAAATGGCCTACTTCTGGTCTTATGGTCTAACCCCCCTGCTCTTCTTCAAAATAGTATGAATAGATCTTTTACAATCACCCACCCAAATAAGCAGATGTGGCTTTGGGTTAACATCTCATCTGAGAGAAGGTGCTGCTGGCAGTGTAGGGCTCCCTCTGTACTGTACTGGATCAGTTTTGATTTTTGTGCTCACACCCTGGAGTGGGGAGGCTAAGGTTTTTAGAACAGATTTATATCCTGGGAACCAGCACACCCAGACTGTTGGTAACACAGACAGAATTAATTCTATGGCCAGGAATCTCGGGGTTACCCTGGAATAACTGAACACTTGGCCAGACTATAAGAACACATGGACCTGAATTACATTTAGCGGGGCTGGTTACTCTATTCCCAGAAGGAAGTGCATAAACAAGTTATTGAATGATTTTATCCCTGTGATCATTTCACTAGTTCCCAGTTCACTAGTAGGGTAAATACAGGATTCAACATTTAAATTACTGAGAACAACTTGTTCAATGCTTTAGCTGAGCCTTCGATTTCTATCAGATGTTCGATTCACATGACTCTTACTTTGCTTTAAGACGTGAGTCAGATAGCTAGGATTGTAAACAAGATCCCTAGCACTTAATTATTAAAATACTAGTCACTCATTGGAATATCGATTCAGCCCTTGCAATTGAATAAATTGTAAATAATTGAATGCATTCCTCACTCTGCAATCCAGGCTCTGGATATAGCTGCGCGCACTTGTACAGGTATTTACGTGCAGGTCAACGATACATGGCTAATTTATCCTCTGTAACACTGAAGGGATGTGGTTGAGCTGTCAGAACTTGACAATGTTATAAGAAGGAGCTGTTTGTGCTGAGTCCTCTGGGTGAGGAGCTAAACAGCCATAGCAGCTGGACCCTCACACTCTATCACCCTGGAGTTTCGAGTATCAGTCAGGAAAGGAGGGGGGCCGATACTCGGCTCTGCTGCATAATAGAAACCGGCAGATAATTGAGAGGCCGCACATCGTTCCCTGGCACACATACGTTACAGCAAACCCTTGGCACGGAAATAGAGACTGGTGCAAAGAAAGACTTGCATTCCTCTAGCGCCTCCCGTGACCTCAGGACAGCCCAAAGCACTTTCCAGCCAATGAAGCACTTTTTAAGCATAGTCACCGTTATAAAGTAGGAAGTGCGGCAGCCCATTTTCGCACAGCAAGATCCCGCAAACAGCGATGTAACGAGGGCCAGGTAACCTCTTTCAACGATGCTGACTGAGGATTGAATATTTAGACAAAGGTTTAACTCCCCTGCTCTTCTCACTAAACCGGCGGGGTGGGTGGTGGGGCGGGGAGGAGGAGAGGGGTGGGAGTGTGAGGTGGGGGGTGGGGGGGGATGCGGTGCTACAGCCTTTTTGCCTTTGGGGGCCATGTCTTCCATGCAGCAGTCCTGGGCTGGAAGCGCTGAGAGGTGGGCGCGCGACTGCCCTTTAAATATGGCGCCCGACGTGAGGAAGCGGCGTGGTGATGGCGTGGTGGGCGAATCAGAGACCCCCTCGCCTGCCAAGCAGCGTGTTTCCCGGGAATACGTGATCACAACGAGGCGGGGGGGGTTGAGACGGCGGGTAAAACGTTCTTGTTCCCGCCCACTACCTCACTTAGTGCATATCTGGGACAATGGCGCCCGAAATTAGGTTGATTTTTTACGTGTGTGGACCCGCGACTGATTTTTGTCTATTTGTGAATTGCCCGTGATAAGAAAACGGTTTCCCGCCCTTGAAATAACACCTTCGGTAAATAGAAATGTATCAATCTCAGATTTAAAATGAATAACTGATCTAACATCAACTGTCATTTGCAGAAAACAATTCTAAATGTTTACCACACGTTGCATGTAGAACGGTTTCCTGCCTTCACTCCTGAAAGAGCTGGCTGTAATTTTTAAGCTATGCCCCCTTGTCCTAGACTTCCCAGCCAGTGAAAATAGATTCTATTGATCTAGGGTATCAGTTATCATTATTTTCTTTGTTTATTCACGGGATGTGGGCTTCGCTGGCTGGGCCGGCATTTATTGCCCATCCCTAGTTGCCCTTGAGAAGGTGGTGGTGAGCTGCCTTCTTGAGCTGCTGCAGTCCATGTGCTGTAGGTACACTCACAGTGCTGTTAGGGAGGGAGTTCCAGGATTTTGACTCAGCGACGGTGAAGGAACGGCGATATATTTCCAAGTCAGGATAGTGAGTGGCTTGAAGGGAAACTTCCAGGCGGTGGTGTTCCCATCTATCTGCTGCCCTTGTCCTTCTAGGTGGTAGTGGTCATGGGTTTGGAAGGTGTTGCCTAAGGAGCCTTGGTGAGCTTCAGGAGTGCATCTTGTAGATGGTACACACTGCTGCTACAGTGCATCGGTGGTGGAAGGAGTGAATGTTTGTGGATGTGGTGCCAGTCAAGCGGGCTGTTTTGTCCTGGATGGTGTCAAGCTTCTTGAGTGTTGTGGGAGCTGCACTCATCCAGGCAAGTGAGAGTATTCTATCACACTCCTGACTTGTGCCTTGTAGATGGTGGACAGACTTTGGGGAGTCAGGAGGTGAGTTACTCTCCACAGAATTCCCATCCTCTAACCTGCTCTTGCAGCCACAGTAATTATATGGCTAGTCCAGTTCAGTTTCTGGACAATGGTAACCCCCAGGATGTTGATGGTGGGGGATTCAGCGAAGGCAATGCCATTGAACGTCAAGAGGCAATGGTTAAATATCTCTAGTTGGAGATGATCATTGCCTAACACTTGTGTGGCATGAATATCTTGAAAATTCAATCAACTTCCAGGGAAAACAATCCTAATTAGTGTAACCTTTCTTCATAATTTAACCCTTAGAGTCCAGGTATCATTCCGGCAATTCTACACTGCACTCCCTCCAAGATCCTTCCTAAGAACTGAATGCACTACTCCAAGCGTGGTCTAACCAGAAAACATAATATATGAAGCACCAAGCTCAACAATCAACAGATCTGCTGTGCCCAGGGTTTAAATCTGGAAATTTAATGTAAGTAATTCAGTACTGGGCAATCCATGACTAATGATTCAGGGGGGAATAAAGCAAGCGATGTCAGCAGGGAATGAGTGAGTTGTCACTTTCTTGAATCCACCTCGGTATCAGGTTGAATAATCAACTCGCTAGATCAATATAAGATTTTCACTTCAAGAAGTTATGACGTACTTGTGGTCAGTTTTAGTACGGTTGACCGACACCATCAACCTAGAACTGTCCAGCTTTGTAAGCATCTCGCTCTTTATTAATAGAACTGTTTAGCAGATGCTGGTTGCTGCAGACAACATTGCTTTCACTGATCATTTAACAAACAGAGTAAAGATACGACAAAATCAATATTCTCGAAATGGAGGAAGAGAAAGCAACCGCATCAAACCTTGTTAATTAACAGCAGTACCTCACAGAATGTATTACCATCTGCTCAGCCAGGAACAATCTCCACAGGAAGCCGCAAGAGAAGGATCAAACATAGAACTGCCCGACATTGCCAAGGTTTGAAATTTGGAAGGGCCACTCCAGGCAGGCGGTCCCAAAAGGAGAGCCGACATAAAAGAATCACATCCCTCAAAAACTTTGAAGAGTTCTTTCAAGCTTTGAGTGTCAGCCGTGGATCGGTTGATAGCACTTTGGCCTCTGACTCCCCAAGTCCTGGGTTCAAGCCCCATTCCCAGGACCTGAGCACCATAATTGGCGGCTGAGGCTCCGGTGCAGAACCGAGGGTGTGCCGCACTGTTGGCGGTGCCCTCTTTCAGGTCGGATGTTAACATGACCCCATCTGTCTGTTTAGATGGATGTAAAAAATTCCACGGGCAGGATTTTCGGGTCGTTGGGCCCGGGAGCGGCCATGGGACAGCCCACCGCTTGCGATGGGCCCCTGACCACAATCTCACACAGCTGGCCAATTAGTGAAAGGCTCGGTGCTGCCAGGATGGGGGCAGGAGGGAGGCAAGCGCTGAAGCCTGCCTAGGTGCAGGGGAGCACGCAATGAAAGCTCCCTGAAGGCAGGGATCCGAAGAATTTTAAAATCAAAGATAAAGATTTAGAAACTCTGAAAAAAATGCCCCCACATAGACTCATTCACATGAACATATACCACAATAAAAATTATGTCAAAACATTTGTTTAAAAAATTAATGTCAGAAATCTCATCCCGCCTGTGGATGAGGTTTCCTCAAAAATGCAAAGGCCGCCTGGCCGATTCGCCCGCCCGCCAACCGTAATGTTGGACGGGCAGTGAAAAATCTCCCTAAATTAATAAATGAATGGCCTTAGTAGGCCTCTTAGTTGTCGGCGGGAACGCTGCTGACTCTTGCGTGCGTGCCTGCCAACCGAAATATTACGCGATGACATCGGGACGCTCGCCCGACGCCATCGCGCGCAACTTTACGCCTGATTGGGTCGGACACGCGCCCAACCACGGGATGTAGAATTCTGCCCCGTGGCGCTATTCTGAAGAAGAACAGGGGAGTTAGACCTGCTGCCCTGGTCAGTATTTATCTATCAATCGACATCACTGAAAACGACAGCTCATTCGGGCGTTATCACATAGCCGTATGAGGGAGTTTACTGTGAGCAAATTGGCTGTTGCGTATGCTCCATTACAACAGTAACTACACTTCAAAAGTACTTAATTGGCCCTGAAGCACTATATAAGCCTTTCTTCACTGCATTAGGATCCGTATTGAGTATTAGCAACACTGCTCACCTCAAAATTACTTTTATTGGCTGTTTTCATTGGATACAATAAAGACCAGCTACTCAGAGGAAAGGACGCTGTTCCAATTTCAAGGGCAGGAGGGTGAACATGATTTTGCGCGAGAGGAATTGAAAGTTTAATGAAAGGTTAAGGATCTTGGTGTGTTGACTTTGCAAAGAAAAGACTTTGAGTGACTTACTTGGCGTTTTCAGTGTTGTTAAAGGGATTGATGAACTTCACTTTAAAAGCTACATCATGCTTTTGAGTCCCAACGCCTTAACGGTGGGGCAGAGCGGCGGCAGAGAAGGAAAGAAAAGGAAGCGAATCCTGCACTCCGGATCCCACTACCTCCTGGGACGTCCTGCCCAATGTGCCCAAAGAAGGACAAGGGCAGCAGACACAGGGGAACACCACCACCTGGAAGCTCCCCTCCAAGCCACTCACCATCCTGACTTGGAAATATATCGGCCGTTCCTTCATTGTCGCTGGGTCAAAATCCCAGAACTCCCTCCCTAACTACACTGTGGGTGTACCTACACCACATGGGGCTGCAGCGGTTCAAGAAGGCAGCTCACCACCACCTTCTCAAGGGCAACTAGGGATGGACAATAAATGCTGGTCTAGCCAGCGATGCCCACATCCCATAAAATGAATTTTAAAAAAAGATTGGCAGGTCAAGAATCGGCCTGTTCAGTCACATGAGACCCATGGCGGAAACTCACGATCGTGAGTAGACACCATACTCGATTCGGGGGCCTGCAATGGTGGTGATGACACCAGTTCAGTTTTGTGCATCGCACCTCTAGAACAATGGATTGGCTTTGCATGGGATACAGTACAGATTTATCAGAGGGCTTAAAATGTTAAACCTTGAAGGCAGGCTGTATAAACTTGGGTTGTATTTCCTAGTGTCTAGAAGGTGGTGGAGTAAACTAACTGAGGTGTTTAAAATGATGAAGTGAATCGGTAATTTAGATACAGAGAAACAATTTCCCTCAGGTGGTAGAATTCAGATCAGGGGGCCACAATCTTAGAGTGGGAGATGAAGCTGTTTGAGAGTGAGATCAGGAAGCACTTTTTCAAACAAAACAATGGCGATGAAGTGAAATTCTTTCCCACAAAGGGTTGTGAATGCTGGGTCAATTGAAATTTTGAAAACTGCGATTGATAGATTTTTTGCTAGGCATAGCTATCATGGGCGGAGTTCTTATGGCACAATGGATAGCACCCCTACCTCTGAACCAGAAGCTCTGGGTTTGAATCCCACTCCAGGGCTTGGTGGCCAAGGTTCATAATGTGGCCAAACAGGTTGAGTATCAACCTGTAAATCCTTCCAACACACGCCAATGGCCGGCGGTAAGAGTGATCCTGGAGAGATTCCTGGTCAGCCATGTGATGGGAAGAAAATCGGAGCCTCTACCATCCATAGCTCCAGGCTATTGCCGGGATTTTTCCCTGAAATCGGCAAAGTCTGTTAGCGGGTGTCAAAAATTCTGGATAACCTTGGTCTCAGCTGCATGGTGTTCGATCCCTGTTCGGTGTGGGGTGGGGGTGGGGGGGTGGTGTCAATTCAGTACTTGCCTCCTTGCCCTACCTGTAGTAGGAGTCGCAGTGCTAATGGTCACACCTGCCCTTGGGCAGCGAACCCAAGAAGAAGATAGATGTCACAGGGTATAGAACAAAAGTGAGTAAATAGTGTTGAGGCACAGGATTGAATGAGAACAAAGGTTTGAGGGGCTGAATGGCCTCCTCCTGTTCCTATACTCCTATGATGAAGGGTCCAAATGGAGACAAGAGTTAAAATTTAGGAGTAAAAAAGATACCCGGACATAACCATTTTGTTTTTGCACAAAAAGGGTAGATTTGATGGATACCATAGAAAGCTGTTGAAGTGGAGAGTATTAATGAGTTCTAGAGAAGGAACTGAGAGATGTTGTAAAAAGGTCAAGAGGTGACATTGAGATCCATCAAAAAATGGCAGGCTGTTGGACCTGATTGCCTTTTCAAATTCTTAATAATTCTTATGTTCTGATGAGGGATTGTGGAATATAAAACATCTTCTGCCTTTGACAAAGGCCCGAAATGTGAGAAATGAATGCCCACAGCGTAGTTTTGTGCTTCATCCCCCTTTCTGCAGCATCCCCAATCTCAGACGTTAATATGGAGAGCTGGCAAGTCAAGGCCAATACCCTCCCCATGGACTTAAGGAACTCGTGCCTTCTACCACCTTGAAGGACAAGGGTAGCAGGCACATGGGAACACAATTGCCTGCTTGTTGCCCTCCAAGTCGCAAACAATCCTGGCTTGGAAATATACCATCTTTCCTTTCATTACTGCTAGGTCAAAATCCTGGACACACCCCCCACCCCCTGCACCCCCACCCCATGCCCTCAACACTGCCCACACCCCCACCCCTACCTAACAGCACTGTGGATGTACCTATACCATACAGACTGCAACAGTTCAACAAGACAGCTCACCACCACCTTCTCAAAGGCCCTTAGGGATGGGTTATAAATGCCTGCCTTGCTGGTGATGCCCACATCCCCATGAACGGCAAAAAAGGAACAATGAGACATTCAGGACAAATGAAAGAATAGCAAATTTCAAAGTTTTTGCCCCAGGGCACACCTTCATGGATCAGATGGTGACTAATTACAGAGCAGTGTGACTGAGGCTTAGCGAGAGGCTGTCTTCTCAACCAGACCCTACTTGAGGAGATCAGGGGAGGGAAAAAAGATTGAGAGTCCAAAGAGGAGGGAAAGTCAGCCTTAAAAGCTTTTGACTACTTACGCATTGCTGATGCTTTGTTGACTAGTTTGGTGTCATCAAGAGGTTTGCTGACATTTTTCAAGAAATCCCAGAGTGGTGACAGATATTCAAATAACCTGACAGCTGGTGTACGTGTTTAGCTCTGAAAACCTAGCAAGTGAGGTCTGCCACAAACAGATTAGCTTAGCAACTGATTTTCATGATTTAACAGTGTCATTTAAATGCAAGTAGCAGTCAATAAATTCTGTCAACTAGTCTTCCTAATTAGTTGATAAATTCACCTTCAGTCCTTGTTATTAAATGCAAACAAACCACTCTCTGCCACTATGTTACATCAGTCAGTGAGCCTGCTGTTCAGAGACGAATGCCGGTCAATCTCCAATTTATCTTTCATTAATTTTTGTATGATCTTGAGAATCTGGGCAAGATTGGTCATGGATTCCATATTTCTCAGAGGTCTTGTAGCACTGGGGGTGGTGTCCATGTTTCTGAGCTAGAAGCTCCAGGTTTGAATCCCACTGAAGGACTTGATGGCAAAGGTAGGTGTGTTCATAACATGGCCAAAAAGGTTGATTATCAACTTGTAAATCCTTTCAACACACGTCAATGGCAGCCGGTAAGAGCCGGAGAGATTCCTGGTCAGCCTGTGCGATGGAAGGATAGTTGGAGCCTCTACCATCACTATTCATAGTTTGGGGTGGGGTGGGCTGCGGTTGGCTCAATTGACTAGATGGCTGGTGTGGATCAGATTGGTGCCAACAGCATGGGGTTTGATCCCTGTTCTGGCTGGCGTGTATTTAGGACTTGCCTCCTTGTCCTATGCCGTGTGGAGATTGTGGCACTGAGAGTCAGACCTGTCCTTGGGCAGAGAACTCAAGGAGAATTTATTGCTCATTCCTGAGTGCCGCCAGGGTAAGGCACCCATCTCATCACTCTAAACTCACATGCCCATCATACATTCACTGGTACCTCACTCACTGCCAGCTCAAGGGACATCACCACTCGCTCTCTCACACATATCCCTCCATCTCTCACACATATCCCTCCATCTCTCACACATATCCCTCCATCTGGCCTCCTCTCTGGAAACTGCCTCCTCAGCCCTCACCATCTTGAGGCCACCTGTGACCCCACACACACCCTGGGATACCCCCCTTCCCCAGTACAGCCCTCGCCCTGCACCCTCTCCCTTTGCTTGAGGCCACATCTTCCCCTTCCCCAAGCAAGCCCTAGCCCTGCAGCCGTTGAAAAGCAGCCCCCACCTTACGGCTGGCCTGGTAGGGAGAGACATGCCCGCGAGCGAGATGATGTGGTGCTGATGACCACAGGCGCTGCCCGAAGAAAGGTAGGCAAAGAAACTGCGAAGTCATGAGTAAAGTGCAGCTTGCCAAGTGAACGTTGCTTATGAACAGTTGTGAAACATGTCGGTGTGAGTCCCGCCATTGACGGGTGGAGCAGACGATCTCAAACTGGTTTTATGACAGTGTGAAACTGATTTTTGTGACCTCCCTACAGCTTTCGCTCCCGCCCACTATGACGTTCGCCACAAATGGGAGAGGTTGATTCTGCCCAGTCTTATCTTTATAACCCTTGGTTTTGGACTTCCCACAACTGGACACATCTGTACATCTACCCAATCAAAGCTCTTCATGTTCTTAAGGACCTCAGGTCACTCTCAGCCTTCTCTTTTCGAGATAAAAGAATCCGAGTCTTTTCGGTTTTTCGGGAAGTCCAGACTCCCGTTTCTTCTCTTTTCTCTCAAGATAGGCTAACTTTCACCCTTTTCACATTAATTCGCATCTGTCGTTCATTCTGCTAACCTCCAGAGGCTTATCACAGTCTTCCTCACTCTTTGCCAAAACTCATCAGAAAATGTTAATATTTTGGTCGCATTGCCCCAGTGCCAATCATCCACGTATTCTATGAATAAAAATGAATGAATCCCAGGAGACTCTTAGGGTGAATCACTCCGATCCCCTCTAGTCTGAGCAACATTGGATGCTCTCCAGTCCCGTGCACAATTTGCAGGATTAAGAGAATTCAGTAACCATGACCATAACATGCCTGTTAGATCTTCCTTTTCATCGTTTAACACTCTGAGCTGAAAATTACGAGGGCCAATCACCTTGGGCACCACACAAATCACATTCAGTGACAGAGGAGCTCTGTGGGTCAGTGATGGAGAGGCTCTGTGGGTCAGTGATGGAGAGGCTCTGTGGGTCAGTGATGGAGAGGCTCTGTGGGTCAGTGATGGAGGAGCTCTGTGGGTCAGTGATGGAGTGGCTCTGTGGGTCAGTGATGGAGGAGCTCTGTGGGTCAGTGATGGAGGAGCTCTGTGGGTCAGTGATGGAGGAGCTCTGTGGGTCAGTGATGGAGAGGCTCTGTGGGTCAGTGATGGAGGAGCTCTGTGGGTCAGTGATGGAGAGGCTCTGTGGGTCAGTGATGGAGAGGCTCTGTGGGTCAGTGATGGAGAGGCTCTGTGGGTCAGTGATGGAGGTGTCATCAAAATATAATATTTTTCACAATATTATTGTGATTTATTGTAAAGGTAGGTTAATAATAGTGTTTGGATTAGTTTCTCTGTGTGGATGTGTGTGGGGGTTTTATTTGAATTGCAGAGTGCTAATCTGGAACTTTGCATTATCAAAGGAGAAGATAAATTTGAAATGCTAAATAAGTAAACATTGCTGAAACTTTAGAATGTGAGGTGTGAAGAATATTTGCATTTTTATATAAACCAGAGTCATGAGTTTCAAAGAGATGGTAAGGTGTTACACCTAGCCAACAGAGGCTAAGCCAAACAGTGTGTTTATTTTTCCCAAAGATTCCCCGATAATATGAGTGCTATGGAAGATTTATATTATGGAAAAAGTAAAGTTGCAAAGACATATTGGGGCAATGGAATTTACATTAAAAAGGGAGAACCCTGTGTAAAGGAGATGCGGTTATGTGTAAGGGGATGATATGGTGCTATTTTCATAGCTTTAATCCCACTTAAACTCCTAAATCTCTGGGATTTCGAACTATGAAAGCAGTACCGTTATATGAAACAATGACTTCTGGTAGGCCATGTACACTAAAACATTGGTGCAGTTTTTCAATAGTTGCACATTATGTTGGTGATCTAACATCATACGCATCCTTCCACTTAGAATGTGTGCCGGAGATCACTAAAAATGTGGAACCTAAAAATGGACCTAAATGGTCTAAACGTAGTCTAACCCAGAGTCGACCAGGCTCCATGGATGTAGTGGAACAACTTCTGTTGTTGCTGGCACTGGAGACAGTGTTTAATCATTTTTTCTATATCACTGTCTATACCTGGCCACCAGATATAGCTTTGTGCAAACATCTCCATTTTCGTAATGCCTGGGTGCGCACTGTGAAGCTCTGTCAAGACTGGCTGTCTTCCTTGCAAAGGGACATCGACTCTTGCTCCTCACAGCAAGATTCCACCTTGACAACTTAATTCAGCTTTACAGGCATAGAACGGTTTTAACTCTTCAGAGACTTGTGCATTCGACCATCCTTGCAATATGTGTTCTTGGACTCTTGATAAAATTGGATCCCGGTTTGTCCAATTCTTTATCTGCTTCACACAGACCGACGAGGAGTCCAGGAAATTTAACACAAATACAACTTCTTGTGGCAATGGAGCATGTGTAATGATATCTGGCAAAGGAAAGTGACTGAGGGCATCCGCATTTGCTGTATGCACACCTGGACGATGCATAAAAATGTACTCATATGCTGACATAATCAAAGCCCATCTTTGAGTTCTGGCAGAGGCTATCGGCGGGATTGCTTTATCTTCACTAAATAAACCCATTAGTGGCTTGTGATCTGACACTATAATAAAGTGTCAACCATGCAAATATTGATGGAATTTCTTGACTCCAAACATTACAGAAAAGCCTTATTTTTCAAATTGTGAGTCACCCTTCTCGACTGCAGAGAGAGTTCTGGGGATATATCCTGTTGGCCTTTCAGAATCATTTTCCACCATGTGTGACAGCAACGCTCCCACACCGTAGGGAGAATCATCACAGGTTAACGTTAATCCTTTTGATGGGTCATAATGTACTAGCAGACATGATGAGTGTAACAGCTTCATGATTGTTATGAAGTCTTCTTCTTCTTGTGCCTTCCATGACCATCTATGGTTCTTCTTAATAATAAGTGTAAAGGGTCGAACACTGTAGACAGACATTAGACAAATTTGACAAGAAGCGACCGTGATAATTTATCATGCCCAAAAAAGATTTGAGCTCAGTGACACTGGTAGGAGGAGGCGCTTCCTTGATCGTCCTGACTTTCTCCTCCACTGTATGCAACCCTTGGGCATCCACTCAATGACCCAAATAAGTGACTTAAATCGCTTGGAATGTACACATTTCTCTTTTTAATCTTCACTAGCCTCCAAAAATCTCCCTAAAACTCCTTCTAGCTTGGCCAAATGTTCGGCTCCATTGATCCTGTGATCAGGATGTCATCCAGGTATACTACAACTCAGGGAAATCCTTGTAGTCAGCTTTCCATGGTTCTTTGGAAAATCTCACAGGCAGCGACACACCGAAGGATAGGCGTGTATATTGGTACAGGCCCTTGTGCGTGTTGATGGTTACATATCCTCTAGACGTGCTGCCTAGCCCTAGCTATTGGTGTACATGGTTCATGTCCAGTTTGGTATAGGATTTTCCTCTAGCAAGCTTAGCGTACAGATCTTCAATCCTCGGGATAGGATATTTGTCTAATTTAGCAGCCTTGTTCACAGTTAATTTGTAGTCTCCGCAAATGCAAGTAGCTTGGTCTGGTTTCATCACAGGGACTATGGCTATCCATTCTGAAAATTGGACTGGCTGGGTTATTCCTAACCTCTCTAAGCTGCACAATTCTGCATCCGCCTTCTCCTTTAGGGCGAAAGGCACAGGTCTGGCCTTAGAGAACCAGGATGTTGCCTCCAAATCTACGTATATTTTAGCTTGTAGGCCTTTTATCTCCCAATTCATCACGGAATACACTGTCTCACTTTTTTAACAGCTCAGGAATTTCTCCTGTTCTAACATAAAAATTTCTGACCAGTTGAGCTTAATTTCTTTTAACCAGCTGTGGCCCAGAAGGCTAGGCCCGTCACCTGTTACAACAATCACTGGCAGCTGGGCTGTCTGTTCCTGTAGGATACAGGTACAGTGCCGATGCCTTTCACCTATATTGCCTCTCCAGTGTACGTCTTCAGCTGAGCCGTGGTTTGCTCCAGATTCAGTGGCTGGGTACCTTCACTTAGGTATTTAAGGATGTGTTCTCCCACCACTGTGATCAGTGCTCCTGTGACAAACTCCATGACTAGAGGCTTCCCATTTACTTAAAGGGCGATGGTGATTGGTTCAGTTATCACTGCCTTGACATTGTATAGTGAATAGATATCGTATCAGCAGCTTCTGGTTCATTTATATTGTCCACGTCGATCATCTTGGTCTGCTGCCTGATTGGCTGCCTTGATTTCACCCTGCATTGCTTTATACCATACCCCTTTTTGTGACCGTAGTGGCATTCAGCCTCATTAAATCTGCAGGTTTCCGGTACATGGTTACCCCCACGTTGGTAACAAATTAATTTCTGGATCGCTGCTGGGATGCTTTTAGTATTCCTTTCTGTTTTTCGAGCAGTAGAGATTGTTTCTCGCTTCATGGTTTTCTCCCTGGTTTTCGCGCCACACCCAGTGGTAGGTTCCTGCCCCAACTGAAGCCATGTTGCGCACTCTGCAAATCCCGCGAGTCCCCCTCAGCGCTCTCCATTGCTAGTGCTATTTCCAGGCCACGCTTCAGATCAGTATTAACTTCTGCAAGTAAATGGGGCTGAATGGCGTCATCGTGTACGCTGCAAACCAAACGATCTCACAACATGTCATTGAGGATATCTCCGAAGCCGCAGTACTCAGTCAACTGTTTTAACTTTGCGCTGCGATTGACTCACCCGGGGCCCTTACTCTAGAGTTGAACTTGAACCTTTGCATAATCACTGATAACATAAGCTGGAAATGTGTCCTCTCGTGGTCGACTAGCTCGTTAAAAGATTTGGAATTGGGCGTCTTCGGGGCCATCAGACTACAGATGAGGTTGTGTGTCTTGCTCCCACAGACACTTAGAAAAATTGCTTTCTGCTTCTCCTCCACTTTGATATCATTCGCCGCAAAGTAGAAGCCTCGGTGCTCTATGTGCTGGTTCCAGTCTTCAATGGCGAGTCGTACGGGTTGATTCTGCCAAAGAGTGGCATGACTGGTGAGTTTACTTTTCTTCCTTCCTGTAAAAAGTGAAATACTCACGTTCAGGAGGAGCGGTACAACGTCAAAGCTATTTGTCCTCATCGCCAATTGTGATAAACTTACTGTACCGGACAGGTTTCTTGTTAGAAACAGTAAACTTTATTTACAGAACTCACGAAGAAGCTACATGCTTGAATCAGGTCCATGACTAGAAAACTCCGCTCCTAAGATTACCTGCATTTAGGGCTGATTCGTCTGTACAGTCACGTGATCCCCAAAACCGTAGGGAAGGTTTTACTTACAATCACTACCCCTCCCGAGCTCTTATCCTGTTGGTCCTGTGGGGTGGAGAGACTCTGGTGGCCTTTGATTATCGAGGCTCTGTTTAGATCCTCTGATTGGTTTCGAGCTTGGCACGCTACAGTTTTCCTCCAAATGATGCCCGCCTTGAATTTGAAAAGAAAGAGACCTGGCAGGAGGCGGGGTGGGGGGGGTTGGGCATTAGGTCCCAATGTACTAACTCCGCCCTCCCTTCAGTGAAACCATGAAAATCCCCAGGTGAGAAATGATGTGGGCCCCCATTGTACCCTGCATTTGCAACTGGGGGGGCTTGAGGGTTCCCCAGGCCCAATGCGAAAGGAAATCAGCCCTGCTGCTGCATCAACTGACCTGTAACCCAATCTGTAATTCTCCCTGGCTTACAGGGCAGTCATAAAGTTCACGGCAGTGATTAACTTGCCACTGGCTTCCGCTTTCCAAGGATTAAGCAGGCACCAGGCAATCGCTGCTGTCGAAACCCTGAAAGAAGGATTGCTAAAAAACAAACTCAGTCGCTCAATCCTTAAACAAATCAGCAACAACTTGAAACTTACTGTCACAAAGCAATCTTCGAGGGTGATGAGTGCTGTTCACTGCACATGTTAACTCGTGCGCTTTTCTGTGATGTGTTTTAATATATAAACAGGAGCTCCCACGTCACGAGCACACATAGATCCACGGGCTCTGGTTATGATAGTGTAAGAGGCTGGGAACATGGCGAGTCCTGTTAACCGAGGGAACCCGGAAGTAAGTCCGCAGAACCCACCACTAGCTTTTTGGTTCAGCTACCTCGTTACGTTTCTTCCGGGTTTTCCGTCCAATCAGCAGCGGCGGGCGTGCTGTGGACCCGCGTGGCAACTCCAGCGTTTAAAGGGACACTCCGAGTTTGACGTCGGAAGGAAGTTTGGAGCCGGGAAGGAAAGAGAAGCAGGGGGCAGAATGGTCGAATCCCGAGAGGCCTTCCTCAGCTCAGTGACACCTCCCTGGGGGCTGTGTGTGGAGTCGGAAGTAGATGCTGTTCCCTGACAACGGTGGGGGGAAGAGGCCCGCAGTGGAGACCACCCAGGAGGAGAAACACAATAGAAACTGGGGAATAAGGGGGACTGGGCTGAACTGGTCTTGTATGCCTTAAAATGGAACGCCAGTTCAGACCAGTACTCTTATTTCCCAGTTTTTACTACTTTTTCCCGCTGGGCATGATGGCACAGTTGGAGGTAGCACAGGAGGTCAGCAGCAGAAGCATGGTGGCATGCTCTAGGATTCAGTGCAGGTAGTGCTTGAATGAACTAACCAGGTGAGGAAAGGTAAGTTCAGTGGCACACCATGCTGTGCCAATCACCCCGCACCCACCCCCCGACCTCACTCTGTATCGTTAAACCTGTGACCTTATTGAAACATATAAGATCCTGCGTGGGCTTGAGAGAGCGGATGCTGAAAGGATGTTTCCCCTTGTGGGAGAGACCAGAACAATAGGGGACACAGTTTAAAAATAAGGGGTCTCCCATTTAAGACGGAGATGAGAAGAATTTTATCTCCCAGGGGGCCGTGAGTCTGTGGAACTCTCTCCCCCAGAGAGTGGTGGTAGTGGGGTCATTGAATATTTTTTAAGGCAGAGATAGATAGATTCTTGATTAACAAGAGAGTCAAAGGGTATTGGGGGGGGATAGGCAGGATAATGACGTACAGGCCACAATCAGATCAACCGTGGTCTTAATGAATGGCAGAGCAGGCTCGAGGGGCTGAATGGCCTACTCCTACTCCTGATTAGTATGTTTGTATGTTCGTGTGTACTCCTTCACATTACTTTTCTGCCCCCCACCCCACCCCCCGCCCCCAAGGGGCACTTGTCTATATGCCTCCAAAGAGTAGTGATAAGGTAGGAGACGGCATTAAACAGAAAATTAGAGATGTATGAAACAAGGGTGCTACAGTAATCATGGGTGACTTTAATCTACATATAGACTGGGCAAACCAAATTAGCAATAATACTATGGTAGATGAATTCCCGGAGTGTGTATGAGATGGTTTTTTAGACCAGTATGTCGAGGAGCTGATTAGGGAACAGGCTATAATAGATTTGGTATTGTGCAATAAGAAGGGTTTAATTAATAACCTTGTTGTGTGGGGTCCTTTAGGGAACAGTGATCATAACATGATAGAATTCTTCATTAGGATGGAAAGTGAAGTAGCCCAATCTCAAACTAGAGTCCAAATCTAAACAAAGGAAACTAGGAAGGTATGAGGCATGAGTTGTCTAAGATAGATTGGGGAACTTCATTAAAAGGCATGATGGTGGATAGACAATGGCTAATATTTAAGGAACGAATATATGCATTGCAACAGCTATATATCCCTTTCTGGCACAAAAACACAATAGGAAAAGCAGCCCAACCATGGCTAATAAAAGAAATTAAGGATATTATTAGATCCAAAGAGGAGTCATGTCAAGCTGCTAGAAAAAGTAGCAAGCCTGAGGATTGGGAGCAGATTAAAATTCAGCAAAGGAGGACCAAGAGATTGATTTAAGAGGAGAAAAATAGAGTATAAGAGTAAACTTGCAAGGAACAGAAAAGAGGGCTGTAAAAGCTTCTATAAGTATATGTAAGAAGAAAGAGATTGGTGAAGACAAATGTCGGTCCCTCACAATCTGAAACGGGAGAATTTATAATAGAGAACAAGGAAATGGCAGAGCAGTTAAACAGCTACTTTAGTTCTGTCTTCATGGAGGAAAACACAAATAACTTCCCAGAAATATTAGGGAACCAAGGGTCTAGTGAGAAGGAGGAATTGAAGGAAATCACTATTACTAAAACAATAGTGCTGCGGAAATTAATGGGACTGAAAGCCGATAAATTCCCAGGGCCCGATAATCTACATCCTGGGCTACTAAAGGAGGTGGCCATGGGAATAGTGGATGTGTTGGTTGTCATTTTCCAAAATTCTGTAGATTCTGGAACAGTCCTGGAGGGTGGAAAATATAACCCCACTATTTAAAAAAGGAGGGAGGGAGAAAACAGTGAATTACAGACCAGTTAGCTTGACATCAATAGTAGCCCAGAAGGAAAAAACAGTAAAAACTGGGAAATAAGAATATTGGTCCGATTGTTTTTTCCTTCTGGGGAGGTGGGGAAAATGCTAGAGTCTATTATAAAGGATGTGATAACAGGACAGCTAGAAAATATCAACGAGATTAGACAAAGTCAACATGGATTTATGAAAGGGAAATCATATTTGACAAACCTACTGGAGTTTTTTATGGATGTAACTAGCAGAATAGATAAGGGAGAACCAGTGGATGTGGTGTATTTGGATTTTCAGAAAGCTTTTGATAAAGTCCCACATAAGAGGTTTGTGTGTAAAATTAAAACACATGAGATTGGGGGTAATATATTGGTATGGATTGAGAATGAGTTAGCAGACAGGAAACAGAGAGTAGGAATAAATGGATCTTTTTCGGAGTGACAGGCAGTGACTAGTGGAGTACCACAGGGATCAGTGCTTGGGCCCCAGCTATTCACTATATAATATCAATGATTTGGATGAGGGAACCAAATGTAATATTTCAAAATTTGCTGATGATACAAAACTTGGTGGGAATGTGAGCGATGAGGAGGGTGTTAAGAGGCTTCAAGGTGATTTAGGCAAGTTGAGTGAGTGGGCAAATACATGGCAGATGCAGTATAACGTGGGTAAGTGTGAAGTTATCCACTTCGGTAGGAAAAACAGAATAGCAGAGTATTATTTAAATGGTGATAGATTGGGAAATGTTGATGTACAAAGGGACCTGGGTGTCCTTGTACATAAATCACTGAAAGCAAGCATGCAGGTACAGCAAGTACTTAAGAAGGCAAATGGGATGTTGGCCTTCATTGTTAGAGGACTTGAACACAGGAGTAAGGATGTCTTATTGCAGCTGGACAGGGCCTTGGTGAGACCACACCTGGAGTATTGTGTGCAGACCTGGTCTCCTTACCTAAGAAAGAATATGTTTGCCATCGAGGTCCACCAGGCTGATTCCTGGGATGGCAGGATTGTTGTACGAGGAGAGATTGGGCTGACTAGGCCTGTATCCACTGGAGTTTGGAAGAATGAGAGAGGATCTCATTGAAATGTATAAAATTCTGACAAGGATGGACAAACTGGATGCAGGGATGGTGTTTCCTCTGGCTGGGGGGAGGGTGTAGAACAAGAGGTCACAGTCTCAGGATATGGGGTAGACCATTTAGTAATGAGATGAGGAGAAACTTCTTCACTCAGAGGGTGGAGAACCTGTGGAATTCTCTACCACAGGAGGCTGTGGAGGCCAAGTCGCTGAATATATTTAAGAAGGAAATAGTTAGATTTCTGGACTCTAAAGGTGTCAAAGGGTATGGGGCGAGAGCGAGAGTACGGCGTTGAAATAGAGGATCAGCCATGATCATATTGAATGGTGGACCAGGCTCGAAGGGCTGACTTACTCCAGCTCCTATTTTCTACGTTTCTGCTCCTCACATCCACTTAGCACGCAGGTGCATCCATCCTCCTCTGTCTATACACTTTCTCACATTGTCATCCACCATCCATCACTCCCACTCACTCTCAACCCTATTTAATTTCATGGCTTTCACTCATAGTCACCCTTACAGAATGCTCTCAGTCCATTAGATAAACGTATGCTATTATACTCACTCACACATCTCTTCTTTTCCTCCTTATCAAAAGGCTCGATAATTTTGAACAGAACACTTCTATTAAAGGCCCCCTTAGCGTTTTTTGCTTGAAGGAAGACAATCTCACCTTCTCCAATCTCTCCACATAACTGAAGACCCTCACCCCTGGTACCATTCAGGAAATCACTTCTGTACCCTGTCCAAGGCCTTGGGATCCACCCCTAAAAGGTGTGGACCAGGTCTGGGCGTAGGATCCCAGCTGAAGATTTGTAAAGGGTTTATCAGCTCAAAGCGCTTCACATAATCAACTGCATGAACTTTTAACATAAATGGCATATAAGAAGCTTGTCCTAGCCAGGCAGAGTCCGTTGTGCGTGTGGCATTTGCTCACTCGCCTGTTTACCTTGTCAGGCGCTGAACTTCATCACTTTTAACTGGGACCACAGGGAAATAAATAGTTTTGAAGAAGAGCTTGTTACAGGCATGATTGATTTAACAAAATCTTAACTGGATGTACATGATCCGTGTGTTTGTGACTGGAGTCCCTTCAGGCCTCTTTGTTTGAATGTATTGCCGTATCTGTCAGCATTTGCCTTTTGAGTGATGCACACCTCGGCCTACTGAGGCCAGGCTGAATCTCTCCGCACAATGTAAGCTACCAACTCCTTTCACTGACTCAAACTTATTCTCCCCAAGATGGCTATAAATTCTGATATTAATACCATCGACATTAGTCAGTGCAAGTTCCATAATTGCCCTGATTCTCCCATTGGGTTCCCTGGTCTGTACTGAGTTATCCGATGATGTTCAGGCAGCGACTGAGGTGCTACAATTGGCCTCGGTGAAAGCTCTCTTTGAAAAGCTTGCCTGGGTGGAACGTGCCCGCGGTTGAAGCAGGTTCTCCTTTGAATTCTTCCATCGATCGTAGCCTGCCAATGCTTATCACGCAGGCTTGCAGATGGTCAGTGTCCTCTTGGGTGAGGTACAAGAGGTGAAGAAAGCTTTGTGAGCAGCTGGGCCCCAGTATGATCTGGCTGCTCGAGAGGAGAGGATAAGGTTGTTAGGGGGCGGGTTGGGGGTGGGGCATTGGGGGCAGTGGATAAGAAGGAAAGGCAAATGAGAGACAGCCTCACAACTTGCAAAGTTCAGAGATGCACTGCTTCAGTGACAACTGTTGAGTTTAGTAGGTTTTATTAATCACAGGTGGTGAGGAAGTCTGTGTTGTTCAGTTCATTTAGAGTTGGACTTGGGCCAGAAAGCCTTGTTAGTTTAGTCTTTCATCTTTTTGGGGCAGATACAACGAATATCAGAAAAATCATGGGTGAGATTAATGTTTCGGGTCCCATCCCCACCACCTTTGTGCTTAAAAACAGGACAGACAGGCAGTCATATCGACTTAGCGCTGTTTCTACGACCATTCCAATTTTCCTGCGGACTTGCATCCTAATGGCTAAAGCCATCATCCTAACATGTGAAATGTTATTCCTTTGACACTGTAAGTTGCCCCAAGGGCCCTGCTTCTCTCTATTCCCACCCTCCCCTGAGATTTGTTGCTTCATAAGCTGTCCTGCCTGATTTCTTGCCCACAAAATTGAAGAACTGCCTTTTGGGGGTGGGTTTCAGGACTATAGCTCATTGATTGCATTATAGTGAGGGTCCAGGTCCCAAAAGTGAGCTGGTCCCATGTTGACTCCTTCAGGCAGGCACTGTAAGCATCCCACCCCATCTCAGTCTCGGCTCACCATCCAGCAAACTTGCCTCTGAAACAGAGGGTTGTGGGTTTGAGGCCCACTCCAGATGTTTGAGCATGTAATCTAGGCAGGGCAGTACTGAGGGAGTGCTGCACAGTTGGGCGTGCTGTTTTCCACATGAGATGTTAAACTGAGGCCCTGCCTGCCCTCTCAGTTGGCTTATAGTGACGCTCTTTTGAAAAAGAGCGCAATAAAAGGGGCAGTAGACCACTAGGCCCCTCGAGCCGGCTCTGCCATTCAATAAGATCATGGCTGATCTGATGGTGGCCTTAACTCCGCTTTCTTGCCCGTCCCCCATAACCCTTGACTCCCTTCCCGATCGAAAATTCGTCTAACTCAGCCTTGAATATATTCAACGAGCCAGCCTTCACTGCTGTCTGGGGAAGAGAATTCCAAAGACTAACAATCCCCTGAGAGAAAAAAATTCCTCCTCATCTCCATCTTAAATGCGAGGCCTCTTTTCTAGAAACTGTTCTAGATTCCCCCACAAGGGAAAGCATCATCTCAGCGTCTACCCTTTCAATCTACCCCTTAGAATCTTTTATGTTTCAATGAGATCACCTCTCATTCTTCTAAACTCCAATGAGTATAGGCCCAACCTGCTCAATTTTTCCTCATAAGGCAATTCCTTCATCCCAGGAATCAGCCTAGTGAACCTTCTCCAAACTGCATCCAATGTAGGTATATCTCTTCTTAAATAAGGAGAGAAAAACTGTACACAGCACTCCAGATGTGATCTCACCAATGCCCTAGTGTAGCAAGTCTTCCCTACTTTTATACTCCACCCCCCTCCCAATAAAGGCCAACATTCCACTTGCCCTCCTAATTACTTGCTGTACCTGAATGCTGACTTTTGTGATTCATGCACAAGGACGGCCAGATCCCTCTGTACCGTAGCATTCTGCTGCCTCTCTCCATTTAAACAATATTTTGCTTCTCTATTTTTGCTACCAAAGTGAACAACCTCACATTTTCCCACACTGGACTCCATTGACCAAAATTTATACCCACTGACTTAACCCTTCTATGTCCCTTTGCAGACTCTTTGGGTGGTATTTTATGCCCTACCTCCTGGCGGGTTTGGAGTCAGGTGGAATGATGGAGAGTTAGGCCCCACCATCACCATAATTAAGTCCATGGTGGGAGGGCCCATGAATGGCCTTCCTACCCAGCCATCAAATGAGCCCATTCAATCGGAAATTAATGCCCACTTAAGGGCATCATCCTGCCACCGGCAGCCAGCAGCAGGCACACCCGTTGCCACTCAGGTGGTCGACAAGCAAACCTGTGCTGGGGAGGGGTCCCTTGTTCAAAGGCAATTGTTGCCTGATTGAGGGACCCGGCCTTGGGAAAGGGGACCTTGCTGACCTTGCTGCTGACCCCCTACATTCCCTTTCCCCCGGGACCCCCCAGCCCAGCAAACCCCTCCCGCCATCACTTACCTCTGGTCTGGGGTCTCTCCGTGATCTTGGGTCCCTGGTGTGGGTGGCGCTGCTGAGGAAAAGAGCTGCCGGCCTCTGATAGGCCGGCACTCTTAGCAGGGGCGGGGGGGCATCCGCCCATGGGGTCTTGATCCCATGGAAGGCCAGCTGATGGCCTGTTATCGATAATTCGGCAGGACTTCCTCAAAGGAAGCAGCTCAGGTTTCCCACCAGCTCTCCAGCCAACAGCTGAGACCCCGGTCACTTTCATAAAATTTTCCCCTTTGCGTCTTCCACACAACTTGATTTCCCGCCTACTTTTGTATCATCAGCCACGTTGGTGACAATACACTTGCCCCCTTCACCTAAGCCATTAGTATAGGTTGTAAATGTTTGAGTCCCCAGCCCTGATCCCTCTGGCACCCCAACAGTTACAGTTTTCCAAACTGAAAATGACCCATTTATTCTGACTCTCTGGGCAGATTGTCGATGCCACTGGCGTCGGGCGTTTTCAGTGGCGTGAGCGGGCAACGTGGTGAGGAGGGCGAAAACCGGTTTCATGATTGTTGCGAAACCAGTTTGCGATCGCCCGCTTCACCCGCCGATGGCGGGCCACGTTTTCTGCCCTCGGACATCGGGAACCTCGTTGTACCACACCTGCCCATCATTATAAGCCCAGCCCACCGAAATCATCCCCCCTCCCGCCCCCCTTCCGCCCACGACCCTCCCCCTCCCCCACTGTTGGATCATCCGCCCACATCACCGACATGTTTCACGACAACATTTAAAAGGCTGCACTTTGAGGGGAACTCGCCTGTTGGACTTTAAGGTTGAGGCACGTTGTTGGGGGTGGGGTGGGGGGGGGGGTGGTGGGTGGGGGATGGCGGATGGTGGGGAGGGGGGGAGCAGGGGCAAGGTCTGCCCTGGAGTTGAGGTGATTTGGGGGGCTGGGGGGCAAGGGTTGCCCTGTTGTTGAGGCGCATTGCAATGGGGCAAGAGCCAAGGGCTGACCTGCGGTTGAAGGTACCACACAAGCGGGTCTGGATGAGGGAAGCAGACACGAGACCTTGTATAAAGTGACCATTCCTCCACAGCTGAGACAGTTCAGGCACAGCCACATTGACATGCGTAGAGTCGGGCCTCTAGCTTATCTGCCCACTCAAGCAACGCAGAGGCATCAAAGTGCCACCAAATGCTCCAGAGCTTTTCACCCCTCAGGTACAGACTGCAAACTAATGAAGGGGTGGCTGGGGCTCCCACACACACTGCCAAAGAACCACAGTGAGCTGGCATTGGTCGGGCCTATAGACGCCGCCTTTCATTCCTGCAGATGACCGAGAACCAGTGTTGCTGGAAACTGCGCATATCTAGGGAACTGATCAGTCACATCTGCCAGCTACTGCAGGATTTGGTGCCACGGGACATGGAGGGCATCCACTGTCCATGAAAGCAACTGCTGTGATCAATTTCTATATCAGTGGCTCCTTTCAGGGCTCCACATGTGACCTCTGTGGGATCTCACAAGCCTCCACTACAAATGCATCAATGAGCTAACAGATGCCATCTTTGCCAGGATACACAACTTTGTGCATTTCACCCGGGACCAGGACAGCCAGGATGCAAGAGCGATTGGATTTGCCCAGATGTCAGGCATCCCATAGGTGCAGGGTGCCATCGACTGTACTCACATGGTGCTCAGATCTCCATAGCAACACACGGTGAACTACATCAGTCGCAAGAGATTCCATTCGCTGAATGTGCAGCTGCTGTGCGACCATCACAAACACACCCTGCAGGGTCTGCTACTCCTCCCTCTGTGCAACCAGGCAACTCAATCACTCTCTTCTCAGTTGTCTTCGCTCACTGTTTCCAGGGAGTGTGCACGACTCCTACATTCTCAGTACGTCTCAGATCCCTGAAGTCTTGCAGGATCCACAGATGCTGCAGGGATGGCTCCTTGCAGCTCCACACCCGCAGAGGATGTGGCTGATGACACCCATGGCCCGGCCTCAGACTGCAGCAGAGTGAATGTATAATGAGGCTCATACTGCAACTCGCAACTTGGTGGAGCAGACCATCGGGATGCTGAAAATGAGGTTCCAGTGCCTGGACCAGTCGGGTGGAGCCCTGCAATATAGTCCACAGAGGGTGTCACACATCGTCATCGCCTGCTGCGCCCTTTACAACCTGGCGCTGCAACGGGGAGAGGAGCTGGCCGAGGATGAGGTGGAGGAGCTGGAGGTCTCCTCCGATGAGGAGGATGATGACGGGAATGAGGGTGAGGAGGTCCTCGAAGGTGACAATGATGGGGATGAGATCCTCGCACTGGCCAGATGAGGCAGGCACACTCAAGAGGCCCTCATAGCAGCTAGATTTGTGGAGGATGATGATGACATGCAGTGAGGAGACACCATAGATCCTCACATTGCTTCTATGAATGTTTGACTCCAGTCTGGCTTATGGCAGCGCGAATACCCTCGGTGATAAGGCTCCTGTCATGGGGACGCATTGGAGGCCCGAATAGTCACTCGATCACAGGAGGATGATGACAACATGCAGTGAGGACACTCCATAGATCTTCACATAGCCTCTGAGAATGTCTGACTCCTGTCTGGCCGAGGGCAGCTCGCTTGCGCTCTGTGATGAGGGTCATAGCATAGAGACACAGCCACGAAACTTTAAAAACATCTGATCCTTTGTCCGCCTTCAGTATCTGACCCCTTCAGGAGCACAGCATCACTGGTCACAGATGCTGAAGAGATGGGGGCCAGCCCCACCTTAAAGGTGCTGAGCGCACACAGAGAGAATGAGGAACTCTGTGACACCTGCCGTCTACATTCTGGCAGCAATGACCAGCACCATCGAGGTGCAGGCCTCAGTAACGTGTCCAGGGAGTGTGAGGCTGGACCATCACTTTGGTCTGAAGGCCGCAGAAAGCACAGGGAAGAGGCCCTGGACTGAGACACCTGCCTTTATCTTGTGCAGAGAGGTTTCACATCTGAGTGACATGAACACAGCTCATCAGAACAAGGAGCCAAATTCAGGGATACATTCTTCGGAGTTTATTGACAATAGTGAACATTATGTACAAGTGACCAACACGCATGCCCAGGCTGTGCAACTACATTTTCTTAACTTTCCTAACTCTGCCGCTATGTCATGGGGCTCTCCGGACATCCACAGCAGAGGTGGACCAGCCTGCTGACTGCTACGCCCTGTCTGTGATGACTTTGGCGTGCATTCTCTGGAGGGCTGAGACCTGGAGGGCCCCGGCCTGTTTTCAGGGTCCTGCTGTGTGGCAGTGGCACCCTCCTCGGCCCGTGGAACTGGAGCTGCAGAGGTCACAGGAAGAGGGGAGTCAGATTGGCCGGACACTCCCAGAGACACCTGGGTGGATGGCCCCAGGGGGTGCACCTGCTGATCCTCCTCCCTATGGGTGCCCGAGGCCCCTGGCTGACTCCTTGAAGGGAAGGGGTAGCTGGAGTGAAATCGAGCTGCTTCCCATCCCTCTCACATACACACTGTCGGAGGCCAACTATGGCGTCAGTGATGAAGTTGAGTCTGCGCAGCGGTATAGGAGTGATGTCCTGGATCAAGGTCTCCATGGTAGCCGCCCTCCTACCAGTGTTGGCCTCGGTGCGTTGGCATGGCAGCGCTATCACCTCAGCCTGAAGGTGGACAGACTCCTCCATCATGCCTTGCAATCTGAGGAGTGCAGCGGACATCCCTTCCCAATGTTCCCGAGTTTGGCCTTTGCAGTTCCAGCAATTGTAACATGACCGAGTCCAGAGGCTCGTCATCTGACTCGAACTCAGCAAATTTCTGTCCTCCGAGTGTCGGACACGTGGGAAGTCCCTGCCGCTGTCTGCTGTGGATCAGACCATGCGATGTGCTCACCAGATTGTGATCCTGAGGCTACTGTAAAGCCAGGTCCCACCAAGGTGTGTGTCTCTGCATTGGCGGAGGGTGTGGATGAGCACTGTGATGGGACTTCAAGGAGGGTGCCTCCAGATTCCCCTTCAAAGGTTTCTTCAGGGCTTGATTGGAGGCCCTGGGTCATGGACTCTGTAGATTTTTTCCCAGATGTGCCTGTGGAAGCAAAGGAGAGATAATTAGTGCATGGCAGTGACCTGTGAAAGAGGGCACATCACTCACGGTATGGTTGTCTGATGGATGTTGCACTGTTGGATCCTCATTTGGTAGATCAACACCGACCTCACCGTCAGCACAGGAATGATCCAGACCCTCGCCGGCCAGCTGGATGGCTCTGTTTTCTAAGCCCGTGAGCACTTTGATTTCAGGCATTCCTCCACCGGTCTGCAACCTTTCCCTGTTGTTGTGTGCCAACCTGTCCTGCATGAATAGAAATGGAGAGAGTGTAAGCAGGACACCTGCCAGGCCAGAAGATAAGTGTGACTGGCATCTGTGGATGGTGAGTAGCCCCATGGATGGGATGAGGACAATGACAGTGAGCGTGAGAGAGTGAATGGTGATGTTCCTTTTACCAGCAGTGAGTGAGGGCCCTGTGGATGTGCGATGGGTTTGTGAGTTGAGAGTGATGAGAAGAGTGACTTACCCTGGCAGAACGGAGGGGATTATTCATCATCTTGCTGCACTGGGTGGCTGTCCTCTTTTGCAGGGCGTTGGCGCCGACCACCGCTGCCACTGCCTCCCAAACTGGAATAGTGAGGTTGCTGTGCATCCTGCGACCAGAGCAGGGGTAGAGGCTCCACTGCGTCCAGAAAAACACGTGAGGGCTGCATGACTGAATCTGGAGGGCTGCAGACTTTTTGCCTTTCAGGGCCATGTCTTCTTTACAGCAGTCGTGGGCTGGAAGCGCTGAGAGATGTGCGCGCGGGTGGACTTTAAACCTGGCGCCCGGTGTGATGAAGCGGAGCGGGGATGTCGCGGTGGGCGTATGAGAGCCCGGCGGCCATGTTTCCCGGGAATGCATAATTAATGCGGCAGGTCTGGGCCGATAAGGCGTGAAAAATTACCACTGCGGCCGACGGGTAAAACATCGTTCTACCCGCCCACTACCGCACTTAGTGCAAATCTGGGACAATTCCGCCCCATGCATTTTTATCTTGGTAAGGAAAGATGTAATGTATTTTGCAGATTATAAACATTTATTATTGAAAGCATTGGAGGTTAAGTAAGGCCTATAAACCCTCAGGCAGTGTATGTTCTGAACACCAAAATTAAAATCCTCTTCCACTGGGGCATGTAAATATGGGAGAACTGTAAAGTATCGTAATTGTTCAGTTAGTCACAATAATTTTAGCCTTTTCCTCACAACATATACATTATTTATTCTTGCATTGAGTGCACTGTGCTGTGTTACAACAATAACAACTTGCATTTATATAGCACCTTTAACACAGTAAAACCTCCCACAGGAATATTAGCAGACAAAAAAAAAAGATAAATTAAATATTAAGGCAGGTGACCAAACACTTGTTCAAAGAGGTAGGTTGTAAGGAGCTTCTTCAAGGAGGAGACCGAGATTGAGAGGCAGAGAGGGAGAGCATTCCAAATACTAGTGCCCAGATAGCTATAGGCATGGCTGCCAATTGTAGGGCGAAGATAATGTGATGCACAAGACGTCAGAATTAGAGGAGAATGCAGAGTTATCAGAGGGCAATCGAGCTGGAGGAAGTTAGAGAGAAATGGAGGGGGAGGCCATGGAGAGGTTTGAGCTCAAGAATTAGAATTTTAAATTGGAGATATTACTGGACCAGGAGCCAATGTAGGTCAGTGTGTGGTGTGGTGTGGTGACGGACGAATGGGGATTGGCATGACCTAGGATACGAGTTAGCAAACCTTTTTCTGAATCTTTTATGTCTTGGGTAAATGAGTCATTGACCAACCAAACTCTAACTGCACATCTTCCTGTGTTCTCATCAGTATCTACTTGCAATCAATAACGGGGAGAGACTGATGTAAGGATAAACAGTGATGGTTTATTGAGACATAGGGCAGAGCACCAGATCGTACCTGCTCACTCAGAAACCTCCAGAACTCGGCATACAGTTCCCAGTTGCCCGCGCTGTACAGTGGTTCGTCAGTGCAGTCACATGATCAGTACACTTGCATTCTCTTAAAGGGACAGAGTACCTCTCTTTACCACAAAACCCTTTCCACTGTTTGATGAAAAATGTTTCTGCTCGCTCAGGAGACCACCGTAGTCTTATTGCATATTGGAATGGTGAGTTGGTGCACAGGCTTGGAGCAACAGCTAAGTGTTGGGGCTCAATTGAGACCCTGGCTTCAGCCATTGTTGCAAACGTTAGGCCTCTGTCCACTCAAAAGTTGAGGAAATCAGAGAGGGTGTAACTTCATGACATTTATATCTATTCGGCCTTTGAAGCTGGTTCCAACCTGCCTGTCACTCCAGTCCCTGGGGAAAATGTGCATGTTCTATAAAATTCCATTGCAATGATACTCACAAACAGGAATGACAATTACATTGGCATGAAACTGAGGGAAGTTGGTGACAAAGTTATGTGTCAGCCATGGGTAGCATTCTCATCTCTGAGTTACAAGATTCCGGGTTCAAACCCCACTCCGGGGCTTGAGCATAAAAGGTAAGGCTGGCACTCCAGTGCAGTATTGAGGAAGTGCTGCTCTGGCACTTGCTTCTGCACGTGATGTTTAAACAAAGGGCCTCCCCTGGCTCCCTCAGGTGGGCATAAAAGAGCCCACGGCGCCATTTGGAGGAGGAACAGGGGAGTTATCCCCGGTGTCCCGGCCAATATTTATCCATCAATCAACGTGACGAAAATCGATTATCTGAGCATGATCACGTTACTGCTTGTGGGATCTTGCTGTGCACAAATTGACTGCCGCGTTTCCTACGTTACGGAAAAGGCTCCATTTCAAAAATACCTCATTGGCTGCAAAGCACTTTGGAATGTCTGATGTTCGTGAGAGATGCTACATAGGTGCAAGCCTTTCCTTCTTAAAGGGCTTGTACCACTGTCTTGTGATACTTCTTGACTGGTCTCACCAGGTGCTCTATGGTTCAAGTAAGCTCATGTATAATGTTAATATACTTTGACTACGATTATGTAAAATTTACCAAAAAAAATTATCTTGGGCTTAGGTGAGACCACACCTAGAGTACTGTGTGCAGTTTTGTCCTCCTATCCACTTGCCTTGGAGGAGGTAGAGTAAAGCTTCATTCGATTGGTTCTAGGGATGAGAGGTTTGTCCTATGATGAGATATTGACTAAATTGGGCCTATACTCCTTGAAGTTTGGAGGAATGAGCGGCCACCTCATTGAGACTCCAAAGGGGCTTGACAGGGGAGACACTGAGAGATTGTTTCCTCTGGCTGGGGAATCGCAAACAGGGGGTGGGCATTGCCTCAGGATAAGGGGCCCAATCATTTGGGACTGAAATGAGGAGAAACGTCTTCATTCAGAGAGTTTTGAAGTTTTGGGATTGTATAACCTAAAGGATTGTGGATTGTCATCATTGAATTTATTCAAGACTGATACCAATAGATTTCTATTGTCTCAGGGAATCAACAGGTATGGGGAGTAGACAGGAAAGTGGAGTTGAGGTAGATGATCAGCCATGGTTATAGTGAATGGCAGAGCAGGCTCAGAAGGCCAACTGGTCTACTCCTGCTCTTATTTATTTTGTTCTCTCCCTTTTGGGTGAATCTGAACAGACGATTTCAGAGCAGGAGTAGCCCACTCAGCTCCTCGAGCCTGCCCTGCCATTCAATGAGATCATGGTTGATCTGATTGTAACCTCAACCCCACAGTCCTGCCTACCCCCTATAACCTGTCACCCGCCTTGTTAATCAAGAATCGATCCAGCTCTGCCTTAAAAATATGCAAAGACTCTGCTTCAACCACCTCTTGAGGAAGAGAGTTCCAAAGACTCACGGCCCTCAGTGAAAAAAATTCTCCTCATCGCTGTCTTAAATGGGCGACCCCTTATTTTTAAACAGCGACTCCTAGTTCTAGTTTAGGTTGTGATTTTGTTACTAACATAAGAGGCAATTTCTCTCTATTTGGCAGCCAGTGGCAGTATCACGCATTCCCATTCCAGGCCAAGCACAGGTCGGACGCAGAGTAAAGTTTCTTCTGCTCTGCCCCCCACAACAGCAGAAGATCTCTACAACAATTCTTCATCTTGCCATTGTCTCCCCTCCTGTCCTCTTCCTAGGGTACAATCCTTGACATTAGCAGCTCGTTGGTGCCACCTTTGCAATTTCAAATGACTGTTCCGCACATTATAGCCTAGGTAATATTGAACAGAAGTACATAGAGTACATAATCCATTCAATACACCATTTCTCTGCCATTACCTTTGAGTTTATCTTGCTCATTCTGTAATGGCCCTATCTATCCCTACTTTAATGTCCCTTTTGTTATTTATCCGCCCACATTAAACATCAAATTATTTAGCTTTTTACATTCTTTGATCATTTAATTTTGTATTTCTTTTTCGCTTTCCTCATGTGTAGGCTTTAGAAAGGGTACAGCAAGCATTTACGACAATGATTCCAGGGATGAGGGACTTCAGTTACGCGAATAGATTGGAAAAGGTGGGGTTGTTCCCCTTGGCGAAGAGGAGGTGGAGAGGTGATTTGATAGAGGTGTTCAGTTTCAGGAGGAGTCTAGACGGAGTTGATGGGGAGAAACTGTTCCCACTGGCCGTCGATAACCAGAGAGCACAAGTTTAAAGTGACTGGCAAAAGAACCAAAGGCAACACGAGGGCAAAGCGAGCGGTCAGGATCTGGAAGGCACTGCCTGAGAGTGTGGTGGAGGTAGGTTCAGTCGTGACCTTGAAAGGGGAGTTGGACTCCTGAAGAGAAACATCACTGCGGAGTTACAGGCAAAGGGTGGAGGAGAGGGACCAGCTGAGTTGCTGTCACAGTGACACAGGCATGAGCTTGATGGGCCAAGTAGCCTGATTCTATGCTTTCCCGATTCCATGATTCTATTCTATTCTATGGGCGGAGCTTTAAGCCGATGGGATTTTCCGGTCCCGCCGAAGTCAATGGGGTTTTGAAAGGCTCGCCGCATTTTACAGCCCCGTCCCCACCAAGACCAGGCCGTAAAATTCCACCCCTATGAATTTTTATAACCTTCTCTTCTAAATTCTTCATATTCCCTTTTGTCCTCCTCCTATAGTAGGTGAGTACATCTTCCACATCTTTTACTTCACATTCACTTTTTCCTTTCGTTCTTTCTTCATCCATCATTCTCTATAATTGACTTGTTTGTTTTTGGCTTTTCATGCAATATATTTCTCTTGAGTTCTATCGATTTCCCCTTTTAAAGATTTCCCACTGCTTTTCTGACTCTCTGCTTTTTTTTTTCCCAAGAATTTCTCCTAGTTCACCTTCTTTAGTTCCACTCCATTTCCTCATAATTTGTTGTTTACCAAACTATTACCTTTCTCTTTGTTCTACTTATGTCACCATCGATCCTAACCTGTGTTGTGATCACTACTGGTAAATGCTTCGTTGCCTTCTCCAGGATTCTAGTCTTGTTGGAACTGATGACCCCTGCAGAGCTCCGGACCAAGTGCAGGAAGATTTAGGCTATGTAGTTCTTCACTGACTAGCACCTACATGACGGACCGAATAGCCTCCTTCTGTGGCATAAATGTTCTCCGATTCTATTATTCAGTGATCACACATATACTGAGGCAGGTCTTGCATTAGCTTCCTTTGAGGAAGCTTTAGTGATGCTGATGGCCAGGGACAAATTGCCTGATCTTGAATTCGTATTTTTGCCCCCTAGCCATATTGGAGGTGTTGAGATTGTATCATGGCAGCTCTGATATCATCAAATTATGTCCAACTGTGAAAAAAAACGTCTCCCTTGAGTTTGGGGAAGAGGGGGTGGGGGATAAATTTTAAAAACAGTTCATGTGTCCTGATTTAGCATATCTTTTGCAACAACATTGCAGGGAGTTAAGAAAACCTGCTGTGTGTTCACTGTGATCACTTATCAGTTTCCCACAACCTGTTTGACCACTTTAAGGCTGAGCCCAATTGGTGCTCGGTGAGTGCTGCTTCAGCTTCACTCCATTTCAGTTTTGTCAGTTGAACGCTTCTGACCACTTTGAAAGCAAATAAATGTCTGCAACTGGTATGGTTTGAGAGCTGGGCGATTTCATTTCAGGTCAGTGATTTCACTTGATCGCTATTCGATGTCAAATGATGACTGAAAGGTTGCTTTGGAAGGTAAATCATCACAAGTGAGTGCAGAATGATGTCAAAATTTTCGAGTAGGGATATATGCTGGCCTTGGTTTAATAATACGCAGGTAAGCTTCTTTTTTTTAACTGAGAAACTTAAGCAGAGGGCACAGGACACCGTGGAGACAGGAAACGAGATGAAGCAGTGACTAGATGACAGCACACTTGGGTTTCAAAAACCCAAAGATTATCCTCCATTGAGCAGAGAAGGTGGGGAAATTTTAAAACAGTACTCAAAATTATGTTGGGCTTTGGTACGAGTACTTGGGGATAAACTGTGCCCAATGATAGGAGGACAACCAATGGACACATATTGAAGGTAATTGGTGAAAGAATCTGATGTGAGAATAAGGAGAATTTATATTATCCAGTATGTTATCCAGTGCATTGTTGTAATCCGGAATGGACTGTTGGTGGAAGTAGATTTAATTGCAAATTTCAAAAGGAAATTGGATTAATATTTGAAACAGGAAGATTTGCAGGGCTATAGACTAAGAGCAGGGAAGTGGGACTAATTGGCTAGCTCTTTCAAAGTACCGGGGCAGGTCTTCTGTTCTGTATGACTCCAGGGGGGAAAGAAATTCAAGGAACGTTAAGACTGCCAATGCTTTGACTTCCCAGGAATGAATGAGTCAGGTTAGGAGGCAATGCAATATGTCTACATTTGAGAAGAGAAAAACTACATAGCTCAGGGTAAATCGCAGAGAAGCAATGACCATAAAATGGAGATTGACAAGAAAACTAGAGGGACAAGGGGTTCCATACCATCAAGTCCATAGAAATCTTGTTTGAACTACAGCAACAGATCTGTCATGATTTTCAATATCAATACGAACTTATCCTTTTTATTGGGGCTGAAAGCAAGTCTTGATTCAATTACAGAGCAGAAACTAGGAATAGAAAACCACAGCCAGCTGTTTATTAGTTCATTTTACAAACTACAAATTGAATCAAATTTACTTTCATGCATTAGCAATTGTAGAATAATGTAATAATATTCCAATTGTGAGGTTTGAATTTATTGCAGACTTACACAATCAGTGCTTATAATGCTATAATGTGACACAGTATCTCTTCTGGGTTAATTGTGCAATCTTTAAACTGATGGTCATAGGTCATCATAGAAATTAGCTTTGAGTTGTAATATCATTTTTAATAAATTGTCATATGAAGATAAATTTTTGAATTGTAGTAAAACAATGATGATTTATGGCTGGGCAATATTTATTCAGAATGATAGGTTGGTGAAGAATAAACATTTTTATACCTCAAGCTAATCGTTCAGTTTTTTCCCTAATCCTATCTTTCATTGTGTTCTTAAAGAAGCTTGCTCTCTCTCTCTCTCTTTCTCTCTCCCCCTCTTTCCCACACTCTTTCCTTCCACCCTGTTTTTCTGAGCTCTCTTGGTTCTTGAGACTGCCTGAGGACCAGTTTGTTCCATAGTCTGTATCATCCTTTGGAGTTACACGTACCCATTCCTTCTCATTGCCCAGCTAAATGTGTATCCTCACTACCTTCTGATCCATCAGTATCACCTTTTCCAGATTGCACAAACCCCAACAATGTTCCTGGTGTCTCGCCAATAAGGTCATTCATCTTACTTATCATATTCAGCTTCATCCCTTCTCTTTTCTTCTTCAAACAAACCCTCATTATTCACTGCTCAACTCATTTTCAGCAGATTCTGTAAAATCATAACTCAAACGCTTCCAATATTATTGCATCCACATTCAAGACCCAATGCATGGCTTAATTAACCATCACTACAGAAGTCCCTATGACAACAAAAACTGATCACACCTCTCCCCCTCATGCCATTTAGAAAGTGAACAGGTCACAGGTTGGGAATTCTGTGGCAAGTAACTCACCTCCTGACTCCCCAAAGCCTGTCCACCATCTACAAGGCACAAGTCAGGAGTGCGATGGTATACTCTCCACCTGCCTGGATGAGGGCAGCTCCAACAATATTTAAGGAGATCAACACAGAATCACAGAATTTTAAACGGCACGGAAGAAGGCCATTCGGCCCATCATGTCTGCACCAGCTCTCCAAATGAGCATTATGACCTAGTGCCATTGCCCTGCCTTTTCCCTGTACCCTTGCACATTGTTTCTGTTCAAATATTCATCTAATGCCCTCTTGAATGCCTTGATTGAACCTGCCTCCACCACACTTCCAGGCAGTGCATTCCAGACCCGAACCACTTGCTGTGTGAAAAAGTTTTTTCTTTTTGCAAATCACTTTAAATCTGTGCCCTCTCATTCTTGATCCTTTTACGAATGAAAACTGCTTCTCCCCACCTGTTCTGTCCAGCCCCCTCATGATGTTGAACATCTCTATTAAATCGCCTCTTAGCCTTCTTCTCTCCAAGGAGAACAGTCCCAACCTCTCCAATCTATCTTCGTAACTGAAGTTTCTCATTCCTGGAACCATTCTTGTAAACTTCTTCTGCACTCTCTCCAATGTGTTCACATCCTTCCTATAATGTGACACCCAGAACTGTACACAATATTCCAGCTGAGGTCTAACGAGTGTCTTATATAAATTCAGTATAACCTCCCTGCTCTTGTACCCTATGCCCCTATTAATAAAACCCAGGATGCTATATGCTTTATTAACTGCTCTCTCCACTTGTCCTGCCACCTTCAATGATCTATGCACCTATACACCCAGGTCTTTCTGCTCCTGCACCCCCTTCAAAATTCCATCCCTTATTTTATATTGTCTGTCCATGTTCTTCCTACCAAAATGCATCACCTCACACTTCTCCACATTGAACATCATCTGCCACCTATCTGCCCACTCCACCAACTTGTCTATATCCCTTTGAAGTTCTCCTCACAGTTTACAACACTCCCAAGCTTCCTTTCATCTGTAAACTTTGAAACTGTCCCCTGCACACCAAGATCTAGATCATTAATATGTATCAGGAAAAGCAAGGTTCCCAATACTGACCCTTGGCGAACTCCACTACAAACCTTCCTCCAGCCCGAAAAATATCCATTGACCATTATCCTCAGCTTCTTATTTTTCAGCCAATTTTGTATCTACGTTGTTACTGTCCCTTTTATTCCATGAACGATAACTTTTCTCACAAGTTGGTTGTGTGTTATTGTATCAAATGCCTTTTGAAAGTCCATGTACACCACATCAACAGCTTTACCCTCATCAACCTTTTCTGTTACCTCTTCAAAAAACTCTAGCAAGTTAGTTAAACACAATTTCCCCTTTAGAAATTCTTGCTGGCTTTTCCTTTTCAACCCATATTTTTACATGTGACTGCTAATTTTATCCCAAATAATTGTTTCTCAAATCCTGCCCACCACTTAAGTTAAATTGACTGGCCTGTAATTGCTGGGCTTATTCTTATGACCTTTTTTGAACAAGGGCATAATGTTTGCAATTCTCCAGTCCTCTGGCACCTCCTCTGAGTCTAGGGAAGACTGAAAAATTATGGCCAGTGCCCCTGCAATTTCTACTCTCACTTCCTTCAATATCCTTGGATACATCTCGTCTGGTCCCTGTGCCTTGTCAACTTTAAGTACTAACAGTCTATTCAAACACTTCCTGCTAATCAATTTTGAACCCTTCTAGTGACAGAGTTTCCTCGTCTGTCATCATGGCCTGCGTAGCACCTAACTCCTTGGTAAAGACGGATGCAAAGTATTTATTTAATACCTCAGCCATGGCTCCTTCATCCATGTGTAAGTTCCCTTTTATGTCCCTAATCAGCCCTACTCCTCCATTTACCACCCTTTTACTATTTATATGCCTGTAGAAGACTTTGGGATTCCCCTTTATGTTGGCTGCCAGTCTTTCCTCATAATCCACCTTCGCTTCTCTAATATGTTTTTTCACCTCCTCTCTGAACCTTCTGTATTCCTCTTGGTCCTCAATTGTATTTTCTACTTGACACACTTTTTTGTATCTTAAATTTTATCTCCTTTTTCATCCAGAGAGCTCTGGATTTGTTTGCCCCACCTTCGATTGAATATAGCTTGACTGTGCCTGAACCAACTCTTATTTGAAGGTAGCCCATTGTTTAGCCACAGCTTTTCCCACCAATCTTTCATTCCAGTCTATCTGGCCCAGTTCCGTTCATGCCCCATCAAAGTCGGCTCTTGTCCAGTTAATTATTCTTACTCTGAGTTGCTTACCGTCCTTTTCTACCACCATCCCAAAATGTAAAATACAATGATCACCATCTCCTAAATGTTCCCCCACTGACACTTGTTCTACTTGGCCCACCTCATTTCCAAGAACCAAATCCAACAGTGCGTCTTTTCTTGTTGGATTGGACACGTACTGCTGTAGAAAATTCTCCTGAACACAATCTAGGAACTTTTGCCCCTCTCCACCCTTTACACTACCACTGTCCCAGTCTACATCCGGTAATTAAAATCACCCATTGTAACTACACTATAATGCTTGCACCTCTCTGTATTTTCCCTGCAGATTTGTGCTCCTGCAACTTTCTCCCTAGTTGGTGGTCTATAGACTACACCGAGAAATGTAATTGCACCTTTTTTGTTCCTTAGCTCTAGCCAAATTGATTCTGTCCTTGAACCCTCTGGGACATCCTTTTTCTCCAGCACTGCAATGCCCTCCTTAATCAATACTGCCACACCTCCTCCTTTCCTATCTCTTCTGAACACCTTGTATCTGGGAATATTTAACACCTAGTTCTGCCCTTCCTTGAGCCAAGTCTTTATTATCGCCACATTATATTGGGCAATCTGCATCTGTAACTCCCCAGTCTTATTTACTATACTCCGTGCATTCACATACATGGATAGTAACCCTGATTTAGATTTTGTTACTTTTTCCCTCATTCTGACTCCACATATTAATTTACTATTCTCGATACTAGTGCTATCTGTCCCTCCCAGTATTTTGTGCACCCTGGTATTCCTCCCTAATATTTTCTCTTGGTTCCTACACCCTTGCTGAGTTAGTTTAAAGCCCTCCCAACATCACTAGCAAAACGCCCCTCAAGGAACTCAGTCCCAGCCACGTTCAGGTGCAACGCATTCCACTCGACTGAGCTGCCCTTCATTGTCTTAACTCTACTTCCTTTATGTTAACTTTATTCTACTTTGGATTATTTATATTACGTTATTATATTGGCCCTAAATTTCCCTTATTCCTGGTACTTCTCAGTTAAATTCAAGTATAGCTACTAGTTTTAAAATATTACACTTTTCTAATTTACTCACGAGGTCCTACTTACCGAGGCCGCTGCTCTTCTTTCTGAGGAAAGGTCGGAAAGGAAAGGAGCACCTCCTCACCGAACTCCCCCAGTCACATCTGGTCTCGAATTCTCGCCGCCTTCTCGCACTGTTTTTATAGCTCTTCTGCCCTCCTCTGGGTGCTGCTGACTGCCTGTCCCAGAGCCTTCTTCTTGCACTCTCCTCCAGGTCACCATCCAGGACAAAGCATCCAGGCTTGATTGGCACCCCATCCACCACCTTCAACAATCACTCCTTCCACCACCTTAAACGTTCACTCCCACCACCACCGATGCACAGTGGCAGCCGTGTCTACAAGATGCACTACAGCAGCTCGCTAAGGCTCCTTCGACAGTCCCTCCCAAACACACTACATCTACAAACTGGAATGACTAGGGCAACCAACTTGATATGTTCCCAAGACACTCACCATCCTGACTTGGAACTATATTGCCATTTCTTCACTGTCGCTGGGTCAAAATCCTGGAACTCCCTCCCTAACAGCACTGTGGGTGTATCTACGCCAGAGGAACTGTAGTGATTTAGGAAGGCAGCTCACCACTGTCTTCTCAAGGGCAATTAGGGATGGGCAACAAATGCTGGCCCAGCCAGCGACGCCCACATCCCAGAAAAGAATCTTTAAAAACTCATGCCATCACAGGAGTTAAGATGCGTCCCTTAAGCCTCAGACCCAAACACCTCTAGGATCGACAGGACATGTAGAGAAAGATGTTAAAAAGTTACCTGGAAGAATGATCCTCCTGGTCCCGCTAAAATACTGCCAGCCCCTGATCTCCCTAGAGTTCTGCCCCCAGGTGTTTAAGGCACAGAAGGAGGCCATTCAGACTACCATGTCTGTGTTTCCTGTGAAAGAGCTATCCATCCTAATCCCACTTTCCATACCCTTGTAGGCACTATAAGTGCGTATCAAAGTACGTTTAAAATTATGGGGGTTTCTGCCTCCATTACTCTTTCAGGCAGTGAGTTCCAGACCCCCAGCACCCTCTAGGTGAAAAATGTTCTCCCCAACTAACTAACCATCTGACCAATTGCTTTAAACCTGTGCCCCCTGGCTATTAGCCTCTCTGTTCTCAGAAGCTTGCTTTCTCTCTCTCTCTCTCTCTCACTCTCCCACCCCACCACTTATTTCCCACACTCTTTCGCTCCACCCTCTTTTTCTGAGCTCTCTTGGTTCTGGAGACCACATGAGGACCAGTTTGTTCCTTAGTTCCAATCTCTGTCCAGGATGGACTATATCACCCTTTGAAGTTACACCTACCCATTCCTTCTCATCGTCCAGCTATATGTGCATCTCCACTGCCTTCTGATCCATCAGTATCACCTTCTCCAGATGTTCCTGCTGTCTTCTCATCTTACTTATCATTTCAGCCTCATCACCTCTTTTCTCCCTCAAACATACTCTTATTGTTCATTGTTCAACTCATTTTCAGCACATTCTGTAACATCATAACTCAAACGACTTCAATCTTCTTATATCAGCATTCAAAGCCCAATGCATGGCTTAATTAACTATCACTATAACAGAGTCTCAAATGACAAAACAAACTGCCCACACCTCTTCCCTTCATACCGTCGTAGAAAGTGAGCAGAGGCTGGGAATTCTGCAGTGAGTAACTCACCTCTGTATCCCCAAAGTCTGTTCATCATCTACAAGCCTCAAGTCAGGAGTGTGATGGAATACTCTCCACTTGCCTGGATGATATACTTGCAATGGATGCAGTTTAGAGAAGGTACACTCGGTTGATTCATGGGACAAAGCGGGTGTCTTATGAGGAAAGATTGAGCAGGTTAGGCCATATAAATACTGTGGCTACAAGAGCAGGTCAGAGGCTGGGAATCCTGCAGCCAGTAACTCACCTCCTGACTCCCCAAAGCCTGTCCACCATCTAAAGGACACATGTCAGGGATGTGATGGAATACTCTCCACTTGCCTGGATGAGTACAGCTCCAACAATACTCAAGAAGTTTGACACCATCCAGGATAAAGCAGCCTTCTTGATTGGCATCCCATCCACAAACATTTACTCCCTCCACCACCAACGCACAGTAACAGCAGTGTGTATCATCTACAAGATGCACTGTAGGAATTCACCAAGCCTCCTTCGACAGCACCTACCAAACCCATGACTGCTACCATCTAGAAGGACAAGGGCAGCAGATAGATGGGAACACCCACCACCTGGAAGTTCCCCTCCAAGCCACACACCATCCTGACTTGGAAATATATCGCCGTTCCTTCACTGTCGCTGGGTCAAAATCCTGGAACTCCTTCCCTAACAGCACAATGGATGTACCTACACCACAGAGACTGCAGCGGTTCAAGAAGGCACCTTCTCAAGGGCAATTCAAGATAGGCAAAAAATGCTGGCTTAGCCAGCAACGCCCACATCCCACGAACGAATAAAAAAAATTACTTGGAGTTTAGAAGAATGAGAGGTGATCTTATTGAAATATAAAGGGCCAAATTTAATGAAAATGGAATTTTACGGTCCTGCTGAAGTCAATGGACTTTTGAATGGCTCACCGCAATTTGTGTTCCCTCCCCCACTGCAATGGGACTGAAACATATTGCCCATAAGATTCTGAGGGGCCTTGACAGGGCAGATGCTGAGAGGATGGGTTTCTCCTCATTGGGGAATCTAGAACTAGGAGGCACAGTTTGAAAAGAAGGGTCTCCCGTTTAAGGTGGAAATGAGGAGGAATTTCTTCTCTCAGAGGCTCGTTAGTCTGTGTGATTCTCTACCCAGAGCACAGTGAAAGCTGGATCATTGAATATATTCAAAGGCAGAGTTAGATTTTTGATTAACAGGGAGTTCAAGGGTTATGGGGGATGCAGGCAGGAAAGTGGAGTTAAGACCAGAATCAGGTCAGCCATGATCCTATTGAATGGCGTAGCAGGTTTGTGAGGCCAAATGCCTACCCCTGCTTTTACTTCTTATGTTCTCCTGCTCGTCCACTGTGACTTTGGCAAAGAATCCAAGCCTACTTTGGCAGTTTTTGCTGTGTTTCTACAACTCTTCACCATTGTTCAGGCAGGTGAGCCATAACTCAGTCCTGAGAGCTGTGTGCACTTTCCCCTAAATCTCATGGATGGCTAAGGGTCTAGTGCCAATGGGAGTATTCAGGCACTAGAAGGGTGCACGTGATGCCAGGGTTGTAGGAAGGCAGGGTTCTTGGAGAGTAACACTTGGACGTGCTGAGCCTTGTATCTTACAAAGAGGGACTATAGCCTGCCTCAAGTAACTGCTTAAAACTAGTTTATTTACACTACGTACATGATACACAAGGTGGGTTACTGAGTAGGCACGTCTCTTCTGAGTGCTGCCAGTCTGCTATACAGTGCCACACATGACTGCTGATGTCATAGGTACATTATAGTCTACATCACTCATTGGAATATCTATCCTACGAATGCGATCATGGCTGATCTTCTGGCTTAACCCCACTTTCCTGCCCCCCTCCCCCTACCCCTCTCCATAATCCTCCACGGACATATACTCTCCATAATTCCCCCAACGTGAGAAAGTGTGGGAGCTGTCAGAGTACATATGACACACAGGTGCACATCACTAATTTTGTTTTGAAGACCTATGTTCCCTGAGAAAAATATTTATCCCAGCCCGTAGTCATAGTGATGAAAGAGAGAGAGATAGAGAGAGAAAGAGAGAGAGAGACAGAGAGAAATCCTTTGCTCCGAAGCAGTTACAAAATCAGTTTAGCCTGAGCCACGCATTCATTTGATTGATGGACCCCATTGAGTGCCAGTCTACTATGGAGAACTATCAGCTCATTATATTACTTGGCTATCACCCTGTACTCTAATCAACTTTAATCCCCCATTGCAGCACAGAAGCTACTCAGTCATACATGATAAGGCTCATTACACTAAACCAGTCGACACTCAACGAGTGGGTAGAGCCAAACTGGTGTCAGGTGCTTGTATGCTGTTCTGTGCCAATGACAGGGGCAAACTCTCGATGTGAAAGCACCTTAGGTCAATTCTCTTCATGAGAAAGAGCCACAACACGGAGCTGCAAGTAAGAATAAGCCATGAGGGGTTGTCAACAACAACATGGCCAGAACTTCACCTTTGGCGTGCGGGGGCAGGCCCGACAGGCCTGAATGTAAAATGACGCGCGATACTTCGTTTGAACCGGTTGGCGGGCAGGAGAAAAGGCCAGGCGGCCTTTACATTTTTTAGGAAACCTCATCCACGAGCGGGATGAGGTTTCCCAAAGCAAATGCAATTTTAATAAAAACTTTATTTTGATTTGAAAACATGCCCCATCTCATGTGACACAGTCACACGAGGGGACATGTTTCACTAAATTTTTATTGTCTTTGTTAATTTTTTGAAAAAGCGCTTCAATTCCCCCTGAGGTAGCTCCATGGCCTCAGGGAGATTGAAGCGCTCCTTCGCGCGCATGCGCGATCAGTGCGCTAGGCCCGGATCTCCCTCCTCCTTCCGCCCGCACAGATAGCGCCCCGCACTGCCGCTCGCGATCCACGCGGGGCCGGCCTTAATTGGCCCACCTGTGCGAAATCACCTTAACCATCGTAGAATATCGCAAGATGCTTCACAGGAGCATTGTGCAACAAAATATGACCAAGCCACCCAAGGAGCTATTTGAAGATAAAGAAGAGTCCCGAAGAAGAGTCACATTGGACTTGAAACATCAACCCTATATCATCACATTGGCTGCCAGACCTGCTGAGCTTTTCCAGCACTTCTGTTTTTATTTCAACTTTCCAGCATCTACAGAATTTTGCTTTCATTATTAGGAGTTATTCGGGCAGACGAGCATCAGGTTAAGGGGCGTCTTAACAGAGAAGACAGGAGAAAGGTGGAGAGGTGTAGGGAGGGAATTCCAGAGCTTAGGGTCTAGGCAACTGAATGCGAGACCACCAATGGTAAAGTGATGAAAATTGGGCATGCACAAGAAGCCAGAATTAGAGGAACGCAGATATCGTGGAGGGTTGTGGGGCTGAAGGAGATTACAGAGATTAGGAGGGGCAAGGGCATGGAGGGAGAACAAAAGGATGAGAATGTTAATGTCAAGGTGTTGCTTGACTGGGAGCCAGTGTAGTTCAGCGAGCACAGGGGTGATACCCCTATGTTGTATCCCTGTGAGAATTCTGAAAGGTAACTGGGACAAGAATGTAATAAATAGAAACAGGAGCAGACCATTTGGCCCCTTCAGCCTGCTTTGTTATTCAATAAGATCATGGCTGACCTGTTTGTGTTTCGAGTTCCACATTCCCGTCTACCCCTGATAACCTTTGTTTCCCTTGCCTAAAAAAGAACCTATCTACCTCCGCCTTAAAAATATTCAATGACCCCACCTCCATCGCCTCTGATGCAGTGAATTCCAAAGTTGCACAACCACCTGAGTGAAAAAAATTCTCCTCATCTCTATCTCAAAAGGGCAACCCCTTATTTTAAAACAGGGCCCTCTAGTTCTGGACTCATCCACAAGATGAAACATCCTTTGCACGTCCACCTTGTCAAGGCCATTCAGGATCTTAAATACTTCAATCAAATCACCCCTCACTCTTCTAAACTCCAGTGGATACAAGCCCAGTCTGTCCAACCTTTCCTCATAAGACAACCCGCTCATTTCAGGTATCAATCTAGTAAACCTGCTCTGAATTGTCTCCAATGCATTTACATCCTTCCTCAAATAAGGAGACCAAAACTGCACACAGTATTTGAGATGCGATCTCACCAATGCCCTGTATAACTGAAGCATAACATCCTTACTTTTATGTTCAGTTCCTCTCGTAATAAAGGATTGCTTTCCATTAGCCTTCTTAATTACTTGCTGTACCTGCGTATTAACTTTTTGTGGCTCATGTACTAGAACACCTCGATCCCTCTGCACCTCAGAATTATGCAGCTATTCTCCATTTAAGTAATACTCTGTTTTTTTGTTCTTCCTGCCAAAGTGAACAACTTCACATTTTCCCACATTAAACTCCAAATGCCAGGTCTTTTGCCCACTCAATGAACCTATCTATACCCATCTGTAACCTCCTCATGTCCTCTTCACAACATACTATCCTACCTATCTTTGTGTCATCTGTAAATTTAGCTACCAAGTCTTCACGCATTTAAGTGGAATGGTGGATAATAGGTTGGGTAATATGGGGAAAATGAGGAGACATTTACTGATTCATTGAGTTGTTATGGTCTGGAATGTGCTGCCAGAAAGGATAGTGGAAACAGATCAATAAATTTTAAAAGGGAATTTGTGAAGCTCTTTGGACAGAAACAGTTGTATATTCAACCATGGGCATTCTTTATTACCTCTTCCTAACAGACACTCTCTGCTGGTACATGTGTATATGGTAGCCTCAAGTAGTCAAAGTGCACAATACAATTTTCAATACACTACAGAATTGGATATCTACTTGTAAAGGAGGAACTTGCAAGGCAATGGGGAAAGCGCAGGGAGGGGAATGGGACTTATTTAATGGTTCTTTTAAGAAGCTGGTACAGAACCGATGGGCCAAAGAGTCTCTTTCTGTGCTGCTTTATTCAATGATTCTAATGGATTCTCCACTGTGCAGACAATCTGTGAAGAAAAGAGAAGAGAAAAAGAGCGGGTGTGAGGGGGAAATGATGAAACGGAAGAGGAAAAGTGAAGGAGACACTTGCTTCTTGACAGTGCAATCTCTACCAAAGGTGAGGAGATTCTTCTATCTCCCTAGTAGCCTACTGATTACAAACAGGCTCTGTAAATATTTCAAAGAGCAATTTAAGCAAGTTGGATTTCAATCAGCGTTTGATTCACTGAGTCTTCCGATGATATGAATTATGCATCAGAATTACTACAGCAAAGAGCCATATTCAGTAATAAATTTCCCCCTCACTGCCCCAGGGAAGAGGTTGCTAACCAACTATGACTTAAAATGGAGGGATAGCAATGCCAAAAGCAAAGCTTCACACAGGAGAGAGAAGTAATTAGATAAGTGGAGCAGGTGAGCTTAATGGACTAATTCTTGATTTACACTTCAATTAAACTTGCATTTAATTAAACATTTCAAGGCTCTGTGTTGTTCAGAAATTGTTGCTTGGAGCGAGAGACAAATGTTGACAAACACTGGTGCACATGACGACCTTGTTCCTTGCAAAGCAGAGCGTATAGACAGCCAGGGAAACGAGGGCAGGCCAACTGGCTCACTGATGATGTTATGGTCACGGTTTGGAATGTTCCTTGGGCTCACCGCTATGGTGGGATTTAGGATCTCCTCGGGCATTCTGGCAACCTCCCAGTGCAATCCCGTGCTCCTGCCAGTCTTGTGTTGAAGCCAGGACTGAAGGTCTTGAAGACGTCCGTGGAGATTCTATTCCTGAGGGACATTAAGCTGCCTAATAGGGTTTTTCAGCAGAGAATGAAGCCACTTGGACCATCATGACCATACTGGCCCCCTGAAAAAGCAACTCAGCTAGGCCCACTCCCAAGCCCTTTCCCTGGAGCTCTCCAATTCTTTCCTTTTCAGGTGCTTTTTACAATTTCCTTTCGAAGGCCATGATTGAGTCGGCATCCACTACACTCTGATAGGGAATATTTCTCACTTTTCTTATCATTCTTTTTACTCTATATCTAGTACCTCTATATCCGTTCTGAAATATGAAGATCAGAAATGTACACAGCACTCTAGGCTTGGTCTAACCAAGTTTCTATATATAGTTTAACATTACTTCTCTGCTTTTCAACTCTATTCCTCAAGAAATGAATCCCAGTGCTTGGTTTGCATTTTGTGACCTTGTTCACCCTGCTTTAAATGATTTGTAAATCCGTATCCCTTAGACCTCTTTGCTTCTCTACCCCAAATAGACACTTCTTTTCCAGGGAGTATCTGGCCTCCTCATACCTTAGTGCGCTCTTCAAACTTATCTATTGTTCTCACACTTATCACAGCTCAGATTCTGTGTTCCCCCGATACATGCAAAGTTACCAGCGGGGGTCATGGGTTAGCAGTCAGGAATGAGAATCGTCACTGATCATGACAGTGAGCAGAGTGTGGGGTTGTAGGTGGCTCCTGCATCTGGTTGGTGCCACCATATGATGCGAGCTTGAAAGACTATCACAACACCCACATTTATCTAGCACCCTTAATGTAGTAAAAACACAAGAAATAGGAGCAGGAGTCGACCATGTGGCCCCTCTAGCCTGTTCTGCCATTCAATACGATCGTGGCTCATCTTGGGCTTCAACCCCACTTTATTGCTCGCTCCCCATATCCCTTGATTCCTTGAAAGAGCAAAAATCTGTCTATCCCAGCCTTAAATGTAATCAACGATGGATTATCCATCTGGGGTAGAGAACTGCAAAAATTCACAACCCTTTGAGTGAAGTAATTTCTCCTCATCTCAGTCCTAAGCGATTGGGCCCCTTATCCTGAGACTGTGCCCCTGTGTTTTAGATTTCCCGACCAGCGGAAACAATCTCTCAGAGTCCAAAAGGTTGCAGGGCACTTCCCAGGAACATCATCAGACCAAATTGACACCAAGCCAAGTAAGGAGAGACAAGAGCAAATGGCTGAAAACTTGGTCAAAGAGGTAACTTAAAAGGGAGAGAGAGAGTTAGAGAGGTGGAGGAGATTAGGGAGGGAATTCCAATGCTTTGGGCCCAGGCAACTGAAGGCATGTCCGCCAATGGTGGAGGGATTAAAGTTCGAGATGCACAAGGGGGAAGAGTTGGAGGGCCGCAGAGATCTCGGAGGGTTGTAGAGCTAGAGGAGGTAGCAGGGTTAGGGAGGGATGAGGCCTTGGAGGGATATGAAGGCAAGGAGGAGAATTTCAATATTGCGCCATTGCTGGACTGGGAGCCAATGTATGTCAGCAAGCACGGGGTGATGAGTAAATGAGACTTGGTGTCTTAGGATACAAGCAGTAGTGTTTTGGATGAGTTCAATTTGAAGTAGGGAGAAAGATGGGAATCCGTGGCCAGGAGAGCATTAAATAGTCAAGTCTAGGGGGTGACAAAAGCATGGATGAGGAAGTCCCAGCATCCATCCTCGCACTGTCAACTGAACTCAGTTGCACCAACTGGGAGACCATGATTAGCTTCAGTGTCCCTGAGTTAATGATGGAAAACAAAATCATAGAATTTCAAAGCATGGACTCAGGCCATTTGGCCCATCTTGTCCAATGCCATATCCAAAACTCGATCTCACGTCCAGCCAAGGTCTTTATTCGCAATTATGGTGCACTGATTTCTGCTGCTGCTGACAGCAGGATCTGAACTGTGACTGCTCCCATGTGTGAATAGCCCAATGACACTCATCATAATCCAGGATCAGATATGATGAATGGCCACTTGTACAGGGTGTTGTTTGTGGAATGGTGAGTCAGAAAAATGAGGGACAGAAAAATAAAAGCCAATATAGAGTTACCTGGCAAACAGCAAGAGGTTATCCAACTATATCCCTTTCGGATTAAGAATTCTAATTGACTCCATTTGAGGTGATCTGAATTCAAATCATTTATCAGAGCCTCTGCGCGGCAGTAGATATGAAGGGAAATGAAAGGTCTTTTTTCTCAACACTGATATTGATTTTGTTCAGATTCTGACTGGAATCATTTTCCATCATTAACTCAGGGACACTGAGGCTAATCACGGTCTCCCAGTTGATGCAACTGAGATCAGTTGACAGTGCGAGGATGGATGCTGGGACTTTCTCATCCATTGCTCCGAGGGATCTTGGAGAGGTGACCGGTGTCTCAGCCACCAGTTGGGAAGCCAGCAAGAGCCCATTGCATCTCGTCCCAATCAGGCACTTGACAGGCCAGCGGCGAGCCTTCCCCCAGGATCATGGACCCTGGGGGAGTGGGGAGTGGGGGGGGGGGGGGGGGGGGTGTGGGTGCAGAAGTCCCACCCAACAAGAGCTGACGGTCAATCAGGGACCAACAGCTCCATTGAATGGCAGCACCACCATCGCTGGATCCCAGGCCAGAGATGAGCGATGGCGGGGGTTGGAGGGGGGGGCGGTGGGGGGGAGAGTGTGGGTTGGGGGGCCGTGGGTGAGGGGGTCAGTAGCAAGGGCGAAGGGTGACTCTGAGTGGCACCGCCCCCTTCCTGGATACCAGGCCCCTCGATCAGGCACCAAGTGAACATTCCCCTTCATCCCCCCCACAGTGTTTGCTCATCATGCTCCGCGCATGTCAGGCCTGCTGATAGGTCAATACCAGGGGTGGCAGGATGAGGCATTCATTGCCCACTTAAGGGTCTAAGCTGGCGTTGGAGCCAGAAGGCTGCCCACGAACCATCCCACTGCGGACATAATTGGTGTGGAGTTGGGCAAGTGGCAAGGTCCCCACCTGCCTGATTAAATGCCACCCCACCACCACCACCACCAAATTCGCCACCGAGGGAGGGACGCAAGTTTCCGCCCCTTGTCTGCAGTCGTCCTCCGCCTCCAATGAGTGATCCCGGCCTGTGAACCTCAACGTCAAATCCTACTCGGGGTTGGCTTTGGTTGTAAATGGGACCCGCCCGCTCCAACCTGGCCGGGTAAAGCCATTCTTCATGGTTGATAGTTGCTTCGTTTCAGCAGGGCGGAATATAAGAGCTGCCTGCTTTTGGGACGGAGCAGATGATTGATCGCTCTACAAGGCTTGCCAAGTGCAACATTCAATCAAGCATGCACCCTGACAAACTGTAAATAGGAGAGCTCCTCTCAGAACATGCATTTAAAGCCTCTGAACTGTCTGATTAAGGGAGTCTGTAAGTTGCTTCCAAATAGCCATTATTTTGCATAATCATCAAACTAATCCTTCAATTAGACGCCAGCCTGTAATTCAGTCCTAGGCCATAATTCATACAGAAAGCATATGCGCCACTCAAATTGGTTTCCAATCCGTATCTCGTTCTTCAGTAAGCATTATTCTAAATAAGAATCATTTAAAACCCTCAAACCAGTTTTGGACCAAAGCTTATCACTTCCTATTCCGCGTATAAATCATCCAAACCCCTGGAATTAGAATTCAGTGTTTAACTAAGTCCCTGGTATCCACCGTCATAAATCTAAACAATATAAACCAGCCAGTTAGATTTCAGCTTAATCTCAATCCCATGTATCCATTAATCTATTTGGAACCTTTGCAATCCTGGATTTGTATTCCCATGAACATAGAAGATTAAGTAGCGATTTAATTGAAATGTTTAAGATGATTAAAGGATTTGATAAGGTAGATCAGGGGAAACTATTTCCTTTGGTTGGAGAATATGGAACAGCAGGGGTATCAATGTTAAAGCGGAGCCAGGTCATTTAGGGGTGATGTGGGAAAGCACTCCTTCACACAAAAGGTGGCAGGTGTCAACTGTGGCTCAGTTCATAGCACCCTCGCCTTTGAATCAGAGGGTTGTGGGTTCATGTCCCACTCCCGGAAACCAAGAACTGTGGTTACACTTGAAAGAGTTGCAATCTGTGACTGTTGATAACTCGAAAGAGTTTCCCCAGGCCTTGCTATTGGAGGTGTCAGCTGTGGCTCAGTTCATAGTACCCTCGCCTTTGAATCAGAGGGTTGTGGGTTCATGTCCCACTCCCGGAAACCAAGAACTGTGATTGTACTCGAAAGAGTTGCAATCTGTGACCGTTGATAACTCGAAAGAGTTTCAGTGTGTTAGAGGTGTCAGCTGTGGCTCAGTTCATAGCACCCTCGCCTTTGAATCAGAGGGTTGTGAGTTCATGTCCCACTCCAGGAAACCAAGAACTGTGATTGTACTTGAAAGAGTTGCAATCTGTGCCTGTTGATAACTCGAAAGAGTTTCACACAAAAGGTAGTGGAAATTTGGAACTCACTCCCACAAAAAGGCCCTAAAAGCTTTTTAAAGGGTCAATTGAAAGTTTCAAAACTTTTTATTGGGAAAAAGGGTATTAAGGGAACCAAAGCCGGTAGACGGAGTTAAAATACAAGGGGCTGAACGAGCTCGAGGGGCTGAATGGCCTCCTCCTGTTCCTATCTTTCCAACGGAAGAACACAGAACTAAGTACAACCCTTTTAACTTTGCATGAGATTGCCGCATGTGGGCTAGTTGTGTTGTGAGACCATGGCCTTGATTTTTAACTCTCTCAAAATCCATTAGCTTAATTATCGGGCCCTGTGCATGTAGGGGCCTGATCTGAGGCTGCCCAAAACCCCCTTCACTTAATTACCTTAACAGCCAACAGAGGAGACTTGGAGCATATTCTCACGTCCTAAATCGTCATGTCACTTGCCCTGTGCTGAAAAATATTTTGCCAAGCACTTTTTGAACAAGGCATTGCCCCATAAGAGAAATTATGTTAATTGGGGTGCCAACCCTCCAAGGTTGGCCTGGAGTCTCCAGGAATTGAAAATCAATCTCCAGGTCACAGCTGTGCGCAACCCTAGAGAAAAATCAACGGGACATTCACTAGGATGTTGCCTGGGATGAAACATTTAAGTTATGAAGAGAGGTTGGATAGACTTGGGTTGTTTTCGTTGGAGCAGAGAAGACTGAGGGGCGACCTGATCGAGGTGGACAAGATTATGAGGGGCATGGACAGGGTGGATAGGGAACAGCTGTTCCCCTTAGTTGAAGGGTCAGTCATGAGGGGGCATAAGTTCAAGGTGAGGGGCAGGAGGTTTAGGGGGGATGTGAGGAAAAACTTTTTTACCCAGAGGGTGGTGACGGTCTGGAATGCGCTGCCTGGGAGGGTGTTGGAGGCGGGTTGCCTCACATCCTTTAAAAAGTACCTGGATGAGCACTTGGCACGTTTTAACATTCAAGGCTATGGGCCAAGTGCTGGTAAATGGGATTAGGTAGGTAGGTCAGGTGTTTCTCACATGTCGGTGCAGACTCGATGGGCCGAAGGGCCTCTTCTGCACTATGTGATTCTGTGATTCTGTGAGATTAAAAAAAGATTGGGTTTCCTTTGCTAAATTTCTTTGTACATAAAAATATTAGAAATGGGAAAAAAAAGGCTGTTTGGCTGACAGTCAAGTATCATCCAGTTGGGTAATGAGTCTTTTTGCTTTCCAATTGGCGTAGGAAGGCCGTGCATCACAAGGATGGATGTGTTGGCCGACTAATGGCTAGAGCGTGGGGGCAAGTCATGTGATGGAACCTCCAGGAATACGTTGAATCACACTTGGTAGCCCTAAGTGTTAGACATCACCGACAACACTTCAGTCAGGCGTAGCAGGATTGAACATTGAGGGATTTTAATTTGCAGGTTGATCTTACTCCGCCTCTCCCGCACAATAATGGGCCGATTTTTTTTAAGGAGCACAAGGAAATGCTTTGCTTCTAATCCGCTAAATATTCAGCGGTGGAAACACAGATAACTGATCATCCTCTGAAAATACCCTCCCTTGGGGTCTGTTTGGAAAGTGCTGTGCATCACGATTGTATGACCGTGTGACCCTCTCAGACAGCCCAGTGTTTACCGTAATGGTTTGGTGGGTTGCTATGAATGCAAAACTACCCAAACACCCACAATATTCATTTGAACGCAGCTTTCCAACCTGCTGGTAGTAAACATGTTTCCAATAGCCTGTCCCTTCTGTCAGAAATTACTTAAAAATAGACAGTGACAAAAAATTTTGATTAGCTACAAGATTTTTTTTTATAAAGGCTCCTCATATCGTAGGGTCACCGGCCTGAATTTTGCGCTCGTCGGGCGCGCGGGATTGGCGGGCTCGGGAGCGAATGGGAAACTGTCGCCCGTCTACGATTTCACGCTGGCCGGCCAATTAACGTTTTGCGCTCTGAGAAAGGCTCAGCACTGCTGGTGGGGGGGGAGGGGGGGGAAGAGGGCAGGCGCCGATGTTGTCACCGGCGGGTGCCAGCGAGCGTTTCCACTGAGCTCCCCGAAGGCGGACGGCTGCCTCGGGGAGCTGCGGACTTCCAAATAGTGAAAGAAAGCACAAAGGAGCTGCAAAAGAAAAATGTCCATGCAGCACAATCGAGCGCCTGGAAGCATTGCTCATTAAAAAAAACAGTCCCCGGATATTTCTTTTCATTTTCAATCCGAACGGAGATTTCGTCCCGCCCTTGGATGAGGTTTCATCAAAAATGTAAAGTCCGCCTGGACGATTGCACCGGCCGCCAACCCTGTAAGGCTGGACAGGCCACGAAAAATCGCTTACGGTTGGGGCTGTTGTTGAGCTTAATTGTCGGCGGGCGGTCTCCCGACTTCTGCACGGGCCCCACCGAGCAAAATATCGCGCAAGTTGCGCGATGACGGCAGGACGCTCGCCCGACGTTATCTCGCGTGATTTTACGCCTGTTCGGGGCGGGCGCGGGCCCACGGGACATAACATTCTGGCCCATGGAATTCTGTTTGGCCTTTTGAGGTGAAGGTGGCCGTACTCATCACCTGGGGTGTTTGGTAGGGTTCCGGTGAAGTCGATATGCGTCCGGAAGGTTCTGATGCAAATAGGACAGGATACTGCCGGTGACTGAGACGATTCGGACGAGATGCTGGCTCGGCGTTTCCCCTCCTTGCGTTTTCTCTCCGCCCCTGATAGGCGCTCGCTCTCGAAGGAGGCTGCACCGGTTTTTATTTGGTTGCGCCAGGTGCGATGGCCCTGGGTGAGTTTCTCCCAGGACTCCAAATCAATATCAAAACACTTAAATGATACCTTCAGAGCATCCTCATAGCGCTTCCTTTGACCCCCATCAGAGTGTGCCCCAGACTCAAGCCCTCCATCGAAAATTCGCTAATCGGTACGCGAGTGTCAGGCATTCTGGCTATAGCAATATTACCGCACTGAAGCAGGCTCATCAGGCCTGTGCCAGCTCTTGGTTCAGTGGATAGCACGGTTGGAAGGTTATGGGTTCAAGCCCCAATCCGGGACCTAAGTGCAAGTATCAAGGTTAACAATCCAGTATAGTACAGAGGGGGTGCTGCACTGTTGGAGCTGCTGCCTTTTGGATGAGACATTAAACCAAGGCCTCGCCTGCCCTCGAAGGTGAATGTAAAAATCCTATGCCACTATTTCGAAGACAAACAGTTATCCCCAGTCTCCTACCCAACATTTATCCCTCAATCAATATATGAAAAACAGATTATCTGGTCATTATCACATTGCTGATTGTGGGACATTGCTGTGCACCAATTAATTGCCACGTTTCTGACATTAAAACATAGACTACACTTCAAAATCTCTTCCTCGGTTGTACAGTGCTTTGGTAGGTCATGAGTTTGTGAAATGGGCCATGGATCTGCAAGTCTTCCTATCTTCCATTCCCCGAAAAGCATTTGGAGCTGAGGGGTGCAGCAGAAAGTCTAGCTAATGGTGTCCCGTAGTCATTATTTCAATGCGAGTCTTTCTTTAGGCTTTGACAGAGATTTCCAATTTAGTCCCTACGCCAGCTTTAACCCCATAACCCTACAAACCTGGCCTTTTCGTGTCCAATTACCTTTTGATAATCCCTGTGTGTTTGGCCTCTACCACTCGTTCTGTAGTGCTGGGACCTGACAGTGTCCATTTGACTAAAGGATCAATTCTCCCTCCCAGGAACCATCCTGAAGTCCAACATTTTTACACTTGTTGTGGTGAGGGATGTTGGTGCTGGGAAATAAAGCCCCCAGCTTCAGTAATAAAACACACCTGACCCGGCCTGTCACACAGAGGGTTGCCAACTGTGATTAAATGCATTCCTGGAGGTTTCATCACATGACTTGCCCTCACACTCCAGCCATTAGTTGGCTAACACATCCATCCTTGTGAAGTACTGCCTTCCTATGCCATTTGGAAAGCTAAAATTGTTTTCATTACCCAATTGGATGATGTTTGACTGTCAGCCAAACAGCCTTTCCCCCCCTCCATTTTCAATATTTTTATATTTGGTAAAGAGAAATGTTCAAAGAAAATTAAAAAAAAACTTTTTTAATGTCCCAATGATTTTTCTCCAGGGTTGCACACACAGCGGCGTCCTGGAGATTGATCTTCCATTCCTGGAGGCTCCAGGCCAACCCTGGAGGGTTGGGACCCCTAAGTTCCCTACAACATATTCTCACAGTCCCCACCTCAGAAACGCAAGCCCGGCTGTGTCATTTTCACTTCCAAGACCGTCCATCTTTGGAAGGAGTTCTCAGTAAGTTTTCCAATTTCGTGACACGAAGGGCTGCCACTGGAGGTAGTCCTGGGCCCCATTAGGGCCTAAGCAGCATCTCACCCATCTGATCCTTCTTTTATTAAAAACACAGACAGGAAGCAAGCGTGCCCCATTTGCACCCAGAGCACATCACCTTGCAAACGCACAGGGGCAAGTTGCCGACTGAAGGCAGCTTTTTCCGAATTGAAATGTTGCCATCTAAATGCTACAGACTGGAATGGAGGTACAGTACCTTCCAATGATAAAAGATACCAGCGAAAGCAGACAGCCCAGTGCCGCCTGCTGTGTTTGGCGTATGTGCATCTTCGTGTTATTTCTTAGTGCATGTGCATCAGTAAAAGCTGTAAACTCTCTCCCATATGGCACGTTCTGACTCACGGATGTCTTTGCTCCATCTCCTTCATGTTTATAGTGAAGCCCCAAGTTGGCAATGGATCAAAATGATTGCTTCCTGGGAGCCAGTCGAGCAATGTTTATGAGAGATGAGCCTCTGAAGGTAACTGCGTTTGGCGGTGACGGGGGGGGAGGGGAGGATGTTGGTAGTGGGGTTGTGGGGGGGATGGAGTAGAGTGCTTCAGAGGATCGGACAGTAGCCTTTCGCACAACAACGCAAGGCTTAGGAGCAGGAATAGGCCATTCGGCCCATCGAGGCTGCTCTGGTCTGATTGTGGTTCAACCCCACTTTCCTGTCCCACCCCATAACCCCTCGTTGATCAAAAATCTGTCTAACTCAGTGTTGAATGACCCAGCCTCTGCTGCCCTCCAAGGAAGACAATCCCTCAGACTAACAACCCTCTGAGGGAAAAAGATTCTCCTCATCTCAGCCTTAAATGATCTGTGTAGTCATTAAAACTCAGTGAGGATAAAGCAGCTTTTTGTCTGTTGGCCTATCTGACATGAGGCTTGGGTATATGTACCTCAGCCGTGGGTGATATTTACCCACTGTTTAAAAACCAGATCGTACCCTGGCACCAACTGGCAATTTTGGAGTGGTCACTGTGGGTCAGTCACTGATGTGGCAAATGGAAAAAGGTCTGGCTGGTGCAAGAGTTCTTCTGAGTTAAGTACTGAGGCATATTTTTGGACCAGAGTAGGGGAAGTCCAAACCCGTGACCTCTACCACCTGGAAGGACAAGGGGCAGCAGATACATGGGATCACCACCACCTGTAAGTTCCCCTCCAAGTCACTCACCATCCTGACTTGGAAATATATCCCCGTTCCTTCACTGTCGCTGGGTCAAGATCCTGGAACTCCCATCCTAACAGCACGGTGGGTGTACCTACACCACATGGACTGCAGCGGCTCAAGAAGGCAACTCACCACCACCTTCTCAAGGGCAATTAGGGATGGGCAACAAATGCTGGCCCAGCCAGCGACACCCACATCCCATGGAAGAATAAAAAAAATGTTCAAAAAGAACGAGGCATCTGCAATAAATGTCGGCCCTTCCAGAGACGCCCACTTCCTGAAGAATGATTTTTTAAAAATGCTCCTGATATTTTATACACATTTTCCTGGCATTTTATACTCATGTTCTCACAATGTTATTTCTTTTGACATGACTGATAGTCCTGACTACCGCTCGGGACATCTTTCACTCTGTTGAATCGCTGTTTCCAGAAATACAAATCTCCTTGAGTGCTGGCTGGACATAACTCTCTGTGAATGGTCTCGCTGCCTGAAAGGAGTCCATTGACTTGGCTGATTGAAACACCAACGGCCCAGGCTTCACTGCAGCAGAGCCTCCCATGGCCCGATGCACCCTTCGGTTTTTATAGACCTTCTGCGCGGCGAGCTGCTGAAAGGGCGAGCGGACATCGCCACAGTGAGGGGAAGCCGCGAATGGGAGGTCTGAGGGAACCGGGCAATCTCTGAGGTCGCAGCTCAACCAGGCAGATCGCAGGACTGAGTCGGGAGTGTGAATTCGAGTTGGGCAAATTCGACATCGCGTCAGGTAGAGAAAGAGAAATAAAGGGAGGGAAGGAGAGAAAAGATCGGATTGAGGGAAATAAGTGACAGAAAGGAAAAGTTCAACAAAAAAAAATTAAAAACACGTTAAATATGACATTTTTAAAAGTGTAATTAAAACCTGAAGGATCTCAATCTGCCAGGGAATTTTTTTCGGAGGCGGGACCTGACTTGGATTGGCCGACCCCTGAACGGAGATTAAATAAATAATTAAAGGTCCTACTGACGGCGATTTTCCTGGTCCGTCAGCATTTTGCTTCTTGGAGGTGACCTCCCCAGTCTGGGGAGGAGTGGCAGGAGGGGGGGTGGTGGTGGGGGTGTGGCCATTGAGGCTGTCCGAAGGTGCTTCCACTCTGACGTGCTCTCTTGATCTCTAGCATACCTCAGCAGAGCCCACCTCTCCCAGTGGGGCTGCTGAGACTTCAGAGCTGTGGCCTTCTGATTGGGCGGGCAGCATCTAAACCTACCCGCTGCCCTTAATTGGATGATGACTTGAGGCATCCGTCTCTGGGAAAATTGCTGAGCTGGTCCCATTACCAGTAAGCGTGGGCTTGGGACTCCCGCTTGGTTGCACTGTTGGGATCCCGAATCCCATGGTAAAATCCTGTGTAATGTGTGTTGAGTTGGTTCACCTCAAATGTGGTGGCATTCGACTTCAACAGCCAAGGGATAGGGGAAATATCACCTAAGTGTCCTACTCTACCTTGTCACCCTGCTGGAGATTGTCCCAGATTGGGCTTCCTTGTGATGTACATGCAGGTGAGAACCCAGCTGAGCCTCTCACTGCCTAAGTTTCTACGTCAAGAGTGGTCACTTGGCTGAAAGTGCTGAAAGTGTCGGCGGAACTTTACCTCAGCCCGATGTCAACACCATCAGGAGAAAATGGGAGGAGCGGGAATGGTGAAGTAGAGGGTGTGGTAAGAGAGGGAGAATAATAAGGGATTTTCCAAATGGAATATTTTCGGAGGCTCCATCTCTTTGCCTGTTCACACATCATCAATTTGCTCAGGTGCCTCCAGAGGTCAGCGGTATTTAAAGCCAACAAAATGAGGTCACTGCTCTTAGCCGAAGAAGGTTCTTTTGTCCATTAGAATTCTATTAACAACAGGAGCACAATATTCCCACCATCCTCAGGGATTATGAAGAAGAAATGCCGGGGAATCAACTCCGGCAACTTTTTCCCTGTGACCGTGCTGGACAGTCCATCAATCCAACCTCCATTCACCCGAGGGCCGCTCCAATTGAGATTTTCCTGGGTCCCGCTGTTCCGTGTGCCCCCCAGAGCCAAATTGCACAGTGGGGGGAACTGTTCCGCTCTCAACAGGAGGGAGGGCACAAAGTAAAATGAACAGAAGAATAACTAAATCTATACATCCCAAAATACAGTCCCCATCCCTAACCCTCATCCTGACTGTGGTCAAGGGTCTCCATTCCAGAGTCAAATCCCTAGGGACCCCCCCGGCGCGATATAAAAGTGCTCAAACTGTTGAAACAATTGCTCATGTGGTTGTTGTACTTTCTACAGTTTCAGGCTCTCAAGAAAACCTTGCATCCTCGATCAACGAGACGCACCCAATGTAGGTCATATGGCTAGGCTTCAAAATCCATAGCTTAACTCCACATCCCCATGAGAGCAGGTAAAAAGGATTTGGCAATTAGAAAGAGGGAATGAGAAAGGGGGGAAGGTTCAAGCAGTCATTCAGTTGAGAATCGAGCAGTGCATTTCAAGCACTTGACGGTACAATAGTTTTTTATTTATTCATTCACGGGATGTGGGCTTCGCTGGCCGGGCCAGCATTTATTGCCCATCCCTAGTTGCCCTTGAGAAGGTGGTGGTGAGCTGCCTTCTTGAACCGCTGCAGTCCGTGTGGTGTAGGTACACCCGCAGTGCTGTTAGGGAGGGAGTTCCAGGATTTTGACCCAGCGACAGTGAAGGAATGGCGATATAGTTCCAAGTTGTCGTGGACCTGTTACTATATCTTGCTGTCACGGCAAAGGGGGCTTTTTTATTTATGGGCCTTGTGGCCAGTTTTGTCAGCTTCACGACTGCTTGATATCTGACAAAGAGCAGCGACAGACAGGGGTGTAAGTATAGACAGGGGAGAATATAAAGAAAGTAGGAAGAAACTTAAGCAAGGAGTCAGGAGGGCTAAAAGGGGTCATGAAAAGTCACTGGCAACCAGGATTAAGGAAAATCCCAAGGCCTTTTACACATATGTAAAAAGCAAGAGGGTAGCCAGGGAAAGGGTAGGCCCACTCAGGGACAGAGGTGGGAATCTGTGTGTGGAGCCAGAAGAAATGGGAGAGATGCTAAATGAATACTTCTCATCAGTATTCACCAAAGAGAAGGACTTAGCGGTCGATTTGTCTAGGGAAGAGTGTGTAGACAGCCTGGATCATGTTGAGATCAAAAAAGAGGAGGTGTTAGGCATCTTGACGAATATTAAGGTGGATAAGTCCCCAGCGCCAGATGGGATCTACCCCAGAGTATTTAGGGAGGCAAGGGGGGAGATTGCTGGGGCCTTGACAGAAATCTTTGTATCCTCACTGGCTACGGGTGAGGTCCCAGAGGACTGGAGAAGGGCCAATGTTGTTCCATTGTTTAAGAAGGATAGCAGGGATAATCCAGGAAATTACAGGCCTGTGAGCCTTACGTCAGTGGTAGGGAAATTATTGAAGAAGATTCTTTGTGACAGGATTTACTACCATTTGGAAGCAAATGGGTGTATTAGTGAGAGGCAGCATGGTTTTGTGAAGGGGAGGTCGTGTCTCATTAACTTGATCGAGTTTTTCAAGGAAGTGACAAAGATGATCGACGATGGAAGGGCAGTGGATGTTATATACATGGATTTCAGTAAAGCCTTTGACAAGGTCCCTCATGGCAAACTGGTACAGAAGGTAAAGTCGCACAGGATCAGAGGTGAGCTGACAAGATGGATACAGAATTGGCTTGGTCATAGAAGACAGAGGGTAGCAGTGGAAGGGTGCTTTTCTGAATGGAGAGCTGTGACTAGTGGAGTTCTGCAGGGATCAGTGCTGGGACCTTTGCTGTTTGTAGTATACATAAATGATTTGGAGGAAAATGTAACTGGGCTAATTAGTAAGTTTGCAGACGACACTAAGGTTGGAGGAGTTGCAGATAGTGAAGAGGATTGTCAAAGGATACAACGGGATATAGATCGGTTGGAGACTTGGGCGGAGAAATGGCAGATGGAGTTTAATCCGGACAAATGCGAGGTAATGCATTTTGGAAGATCTAATACAGGCAGGGATTATACAGTAAATGGCAGAACCCTTAAGTGCATTGACGGGCAGAGGGATCTGTGTGTACAGGTCCACAGGCCACTGAAAGTGGCAATGCAGGTGGATAAGGTAGTCAGGAAGGCATATGGCATGCTTGCCTTCATTGGCAAGAGTATTGAGTATAAAAGCTGGGAAGTCATGCTGCAGCTGTATAGAACTTTGGTTAGGCCACACTTGGAATATTGCGTGCAATTCTGGTCGCCACATTACCAGAAGGATATGGAGGCATTGGAGAGGGTGCAGAGGGGGTTTACCAGGATGCTGCCTGGTCTGGAGGTTATTAGATATGAGGGGAGGTTGAAGAAACTCGGATTGTTCTCACTAGAGCGACGGAGATTGAGGGGCGACTTGATAGAAGTTTACAAAATTATGAGTGGCATGGACAGAGTAGATAGTCAGAAGCTTTTTCCCACGGTGGAAGAGTCAATTACTAGGGGACATAGATTTAAGGTGAGAGGAGAAAACTATAGAGGAGATGTGCGGGGCAAGTTTTTTACGCAGAGGGTAGTGAGTGTCTGGAATTCGCTGCCAGAGGAGGTGGTGGAAGCAGGTACGATAGTGGTGTTTAAGAGGCAGCTTGACAAATACATGAATAGGATGGGAATAGAGGGATACGGACCCCGGAAGTGCAAAATGTTTTAGTTGACGGGCAATATGATCGGCGCAAGCCTGGAGGGCCGAAGGGCCTGTTCCTGTGCTGTACTTTTCTTTGCTCTTTGTTCTAAGTAGAGAACAGAAACATTGGAAGACCGAGTATAATGTGTCTCTATGAAGTAAAAGTACCTTTAGAGGACTGTGCCAGCAACACGTGTCTCAGCTATGTCTAGACATGAAGATAACAACCAGAAACAATGCACTATTAGATCCACTGGTACTTCAACACATGTCAATGTTTCCATGTTATAATCATTATTGTCAGATGCGTTATTGCTTTGACAACTTTGTATAAATTGCCTCAAACTCTGCACATTTTTTGTTTCTGTGAAAATTATTATATTTCTATTTCAAATCTGTGCTTTGTGAGTGTATTGTCCTGAGGCCTATGTCTAAATCAGTTCAGATTTCAGTTTGGACATTGCCTCGGCCGGGATACGAGCCACATCAACCAAGGAGGCCGTTGCCATGGTGACACTTGGATGCTTCCTAAGGAGCTTAAGGTCCGAAAATGCCAAGAGGCTGCCTTGTGGTTGGAGGAGGTCCCACCAAGTAATAGCTTGATAGGACGTCCTTTGAGATGGACACCAGGGAGAGCTAGTGACCTTCCCAATCAGCGGGACAGCCCGATCTGGTCCCTTAGGAAGGACACCCACTGCTATGTTTTGCCATTAATAATTCAAGGGACAAAATAGAGAGGAGATAAACTTGTAACTTTGGAAATCTGCCCTAAAGCTTAACAAAATACAAGAAGTCTAAACATTGCTGCATTAGTATTAAATATGAAAAAGAACTTCATAGCCATGCAGAACTAACTATGACAGTGAGTGCTTGTACTGCACTATGTCTTTAAGATCTCCATATTATGAATTTTTCAAACATCCCCTTTATTTCCAAGTACATCTTTAATTGACAGTCCTCCTGTATAAAGCACAGAGGATGTCTGTTCCATGAAGGGTATGCTATCAAGTAACATCAGCCCAGGAAATCCCTGAAGAAAAATAAACATTTCTCTGAGGTCAGGATTGAGTTCATCCACTCAAAAGACAAACAGACCTTCTACAGTTCAGAAGTGGGCCAGATGCATTAATGTCAGTGGATCTATTCCAGCTGAAGTGCAATGAGATGGATGGGGAGAGGAGAATTAAATTGATTTTATCCCCTCCCTATTTCTGCGACCCTCCTCCAGCCCATCAACTCTCCTCCAACTCTGGCCTCTTGAGCATCCCAATTTTCATCGCTCCATCATTGGCGGCCGCGCCTTCAGTTGCCTGGACCTGAAGCTCTGGAATTCACTCTCTAGCCCTCCCTGCCATCCCTCCTTTAAGACATTCCTGAAAATATCTCTTTGACCTTTGACCAAGCTTTTGCTGGTCTGCCTCAATATCCCCTTAGCAATGTCAAATTTTGTTTCATAATTGCTCCTGGAGCAAAGTCAAAGGTGCTATATAAATGCGGGTTGCCAATGTTGCACAGTTTGCTCAGTTGGGACCCTGCCATCTCTGGAACTTGGGTTCAAACCTAGTCCAGACTGTCATGATAAAAAGACTCCTTCATTTGTCAGCCACAAGAAGCCAAAGTGAACTGGGTCTGGGTCATCTTGACCCAGTGGCTGCAAGTCCACTGCACATACTACCCATAACTGAGCACGAATGAGTGATCACACCAGAATAGCTCGTGTGAGAAATGGAATTGTAAGTAAAGACCTGGGTCTGAATTTTGCACATGTCGGGCAGGCGCAGTCAGTGGGCCGGGAAGTGGACGCAATATTCGCTTCCGGCCACGTTCGTAGCCGAGTCGCAATTTCACGCTGGCTGGCCAATTAAGGCCCGGCTCGTGTGAAACTCTCCCGGGCATTGGGATGGCGTTGCCAGAGGGGGGGGGGGTGAAGCGTGGCGGGCGTCGGGTCCAAAGGGGACCCAAAGGGGGTTTCAAAAACCGCACAGGCAGCCCCCCTGAAGGCCGCCAGGAGTTTTTGAGGAGCCTTAGGGATCTGTCCAGGAGAGAGTCTAATGTCTGGCAGCAGTTATGACCTCAGCACCTGCTGGGTACACCAGGCGGGAGGACCAATGCTGGCGGGCACTTTGCCCCACGGTTCTCTGACGAGTGCCTGTGCACTCTCGTGGAGGCAGTGAGTGTCCGGAGTGATATTCTCATGCTGGGGGAGGCTGAGAGGAGGCCCCACCAGGCTAAGAAGGCCTGGGTAGAGGTGGCTGCCCAGTGAGCGGACATGATGTTGTGCGCTGCCCATGGATCCGGGTGCCGGAAAAGGTTCATTGATCCTCTGTGATCTGCAAGGGTGAGTACCAACTTGGCGTGGGACTGTGTATATGTGTCTTGGAGGGTGGCCGGTCATTGTGGTGCTCAGGGATGTGAGATGAAGAGTGCCAAATGGCACATATCTTTGTGGTGGCCAAGGCTTGGAGGTGTGCCCGCTTGCCTTGTGTGTATAGACGGGTGAGGCATGCCAACATGATGGGCACTTCAACCTGCATCCCCTTGGGGTGGGGGCGTGAGGCTGGGCTGGTGTGCCAGGTGGAGGGCACATTAAGGAATGCACCTTTGCCCGTACAGGAGAAGAGGCGCCATAACGCGCTGGGGTACACACGAGCGGGTGGTGGGGTCCCCAAAATACTGACACTTTCCAAGTTTGAGATGGACACCCTGGACATGGAACGCGAGCGTGGAACAAGGTCCACAGGTCACAGAGAGGCAGGGGTCTCAGGTGTAGGTAAAAGTCCAGTGGGCAGGTGAGAGAGTGGGGGAGTGTGTAAGAGCGGTAGGATTGTAGCATCTCCAATGAGAAGTTCTAATCAACAGTCCCCATTGCTTGTCCAATCACAGTGACTCAGTGAGGCAGTTGTCCATTCTGACAAGCAGCCTTAGCTCATGCACAGTCGCTTTGTTACAAGCTAATCAACTGACATGTTCTGTTCTTCCCTCAGAAGCGCTGCCCTCATGAGGCCTGATAGACCCTGAACACCCTCCCTTGATGACCAAGGAGGAGCCACAGACCGATCCCCTGTGTCACATCATCTCTCTGAAGCAGGCACCCGGGCCGATACAGGCAAGTCGGTGGGCACAAATGCATCGGGTCAGTCGGTACTGCACAGTGGGGAGGGCACATCACACTCGCTCGAGGTGCAGGCGGAAGCAGAGAGTGCCCAGGGCGCCAGCAGTCAGAGGGCTGCTGGAGACCAGGACCATGCTGAGTCCGAGGCAGACGATGAGCCTCTGGAGTCGCCCGTCAGGCGGCAGATGCTGGATGTCCAGCGGGATGCATGGTACGATCTTGCGGAGATTCCTGAGGGCCTGTGTGCCACGGTTTCTATCATGGAGGAGTCCATGTGGAGCATGAGCACTGCGTTGACCCTGAACACTGAGTGCACTGCCTCCTCTATCGAGAGAGAGAGGCGACTCTCATGGAGAGGCAGCTCCAGGGACAGAGTCAGGGGTTCCCGGGGCTGCGCTCGGACCTGCAAGCCCTCACACTGGCAGTGGCCTCAGCAGGCCAATGCCAATGCGAGAAATGGCTGAGGCACACCTAGTCACTCTGCTCGGTGCCCGTCCATCAATGGTGAGCAGGGAGGTCCAGACGTGCCTCACGCTGGTGGACGAGTTGTATGTCGCAACTGTGGGCTCCTCTCAGGGCATTCCAGATGAAGGTGGGCAGCTCCTCTGCCTGTCCGCCAGTGCCCATGGCATCTAATGAAGCCGCAACAACTGAGGAGTGCCCAGCCACGGCGCTGGACGCTCCTCCCCAGGCGGTGCCTGCACAGGCTCCGCTGGCCAGAGGACGTCCGCCAAGGTCATCAGGACATCACAGTTGGCAGGCCACCAATAATGCCACTGCCAGCGAGTTGGGGGGTTGTGGGTGAGGCGGGGGAGCATGAGCACTGGGAGGTGATCATCAAGATACAGCGCTTGGAAACAGAAGTTTAAGGCTCTATAAATGCAAGAGGGGTTGTCATGAGTGACATGCTCTATGTTCAAATTGTGTAACCATGACCACCATTTAACAATCTTATGATGTTTGATGGTCGCAATGTGTTTTATGTTTCTCATAGGTGTTGGGCATTGGAGTGGCTTGTGGCCGACAGGAAGAGCTGCAAACTTTATTTCAGGGGCAGTTAGTTGACATAGGGGGTCACAGGATGGCATCATAAGGAACGTTCAGTAAGGAGTCGTCACCCTTGCCCTCACTTTCAAGCCAGGCCTTGGATACCGAGCTGAATGAACAGAGAATCAAGGCCTCCCTGGTCTCCCCGCCCCACAAGGTTCATCACTTTGTCACAACCGCAGCCGATGTTATTGGTTGAGGAAGCCAAATCCCAGAGGGATACTCGTCTTACTGATCATAACCCTTTTATTGTACTTTGAAAACGAGGGGTAAACTGCTGATCCCAGAAGCGTAGGATCCCAGTAACGCTTTTAGGATTTTGAAATGTAAAAAATGATTTACAAGGAGAAAAAAAATTTTAACACACAAGATTAAAATTACGCGGTTGAAACAGGGGCTTACAAAACATCCCCCCCCACCCCCGAAAATACCCACTTGGTCAGAATGCATGGGGCAGGATTTTGAGTTCCGCATGTAGGCACGATTGGCGGGCCGGGGGGCAGCCTGGAAACAGGCCGCTACCCGTGGTCAGCCTCCAACCAATTAATGGCCAGCCAGCGTGAAAGGGGCGCTGAAATGCTCATTGCTGCCGGGGTAGGGGAGGGAGGGAGGAGGGCGACCGCTGAAGTCAGCTCACAAAAAGCTCCCTAAAAGCCAAGGAGCTGCCTCAGGGAGCTGAAGAATCCAAAAGCCATAAATAAATGTTTTAAAATGCTGGAAAAAAATGTGCACACATCAGAACGAGTCACCTAAACATACGGATGCTGAAAATTCTGTCCAAACATTTTTATCTTTTTTTAAATTAACCTCGGAAACCTCATCCCGCCTTTGGGTGAGGTTTCCTCAAAAAGGCAAAAGGGCCGCCTGGCTGATTCGCCCGCCTGCCGTCCATAGTGTTGGACATGCAGCGAAAAATCCCTGGTAACTGCAACATTAATGGCCTTAAGAGGCCTCTTAATTGTCGGCAGGTGCACTGCCGCCTCTCACGTGCCCCCAGCGACCAAACTATCATGCGAGTGCGTGATGACATCGGGACGCTTGCCTGACATCATCACGTGCTATCTTATGCTCGAGCGTGTCGGGCGCGTGCCCGCACACCGAGCGAAAATTTCTACCCATAAGTTAACTACTTGGAACAGCTCCCTCATAGATTTTTAACCATAAAAGTCCAGTAGTATTACCCAAAGCAAAACTGCTGTCACTTTAGTAAGGGGTATACCACATGATTTCTCACTCTCTTCCACCCTGCTGTGGAAATCCAAAAGTTCAGAACCAGACTGTTCTCTGAAAACACAGACTTTTCTGGCTTGAAACTAAATGGTTGCTTCAAATTCACAATCTTTCTTCAGCACGGAGCTGGTCTCAGGACATCTCACCCACACAGCCAACACAACTCAACGACACATCTTTCCTTATATATCTTTTTTTCCCTTTCATCTTATACTCCATTGTTCTAAGCACATCTTTGAACTCAACTTTTCCAAAATATAAAAATCTTTCATGTCTTCCTATTTCCTCCATGTCGGGTCAAATAAAATTTAATATCCTTCCCTTACAAATGAAACCTTTGTAAGTTGTAAAAGTCTCTTGAACTCCCTTTGAAACAACTGAGGAGTCAAGTCCCTACTGATCTTATAATGCAAATTTGAAAACCCAACCTATTTAATCACACATTCAACTCCACCATAGCCTCTCATTACAAATGCATGCATCTAGCTCTTTTACCTATCATCTCTCAGTTCCCAGAGTAAAGCTGTCTTTGCTAACCTTTCCCTAGTTTAATTAATCTTGGACAGACACACACACACACACAGACACACACCAGCATGAAGCGCGCGCTGAAAAGCTCAGCGCTGGCGGGGTGGGGACGGGAAGAGGGCGGGTGATAATGTCAAGCCCCGACCGAAAGCTCCATGAAGGCAGAGAGCTGCCTCAGGGAGCTGAAGACCTGAAACATCAAAAATAAAGGTTTCAAAAGCTGAAAAACACAGTGCCCACGCATCATAATCAGTCACCTGAAAATTTAGCTTATGAAAACACTGTACACAGAAATTTATTTATATTTTATTTCATCACGGAATTCTCATCCCAGCTGTGGATGAGGTGTGCTGAAAAATGCAAAGGCCGTCTGGCTGATTCGCTCGTCCGCCAACTGTAAGGTTGGACGGGCTACGTAAAATGACAGACAATTGCGCCACTCGTGGGCTTCATTGTCCTCTTAATTGTTGGCAGGCGCACTTCCAACTTTTGCGCTTAATCGCCGACCGAAATATCGTGCAAGGGCGGGATGATGTCGGCATGCCTCTGCGGTGACAGAGGACGAGGTTGAGGGGGTCACAGGCAAAGGGGACTCGGAGGGAGAGGACAGCCTCTGAGATTCCTGAGTGGATGACCCAGGGGTGTCCAGCTGCTGCTCCTCCTCCCTTTGGGTGCTCTAGAGCCCCGGCCTGACTCCTTGAGGGGGAGGAGCACCTGGAGGGGGTGTCGAGGTGCCCCATTTCCCTCGTGTGTTGTCACTGCAGAACTCTCCCATGGCTAAGGTGATGGAGTGCAGGTCTGCGCGCATCTCCACGTTCTGCTGGACCAGGGTCTCCATGGCGTTTGCCATCCTTCCCGTAGAGACCTCCATCCGTGCACATGTGGGCACCACTTCATCAGAGAATAGGCGGATGCACTCTGTTGAGGGCTTCCAACAGCTCTGCGTGATGTTTCCCCACCTTCTGCTGACTCTCCAGGATGAGTTGGGAGGCTGAATCCAGAGGCTCGTCATCTGACTCGGGCCTCACAGATGCCTCTTCCCCAGCAGTTCTCCGAGTGCCGGGGAACTCAATTGACCCTTCCTCCTCCTGCTGTGGACACGTGTCCGTGCGGTGACCACCAGATTGTGAACCTGAGCCTGCTCTAGATCTAGGGCCCACCGAGGTGTGTGTCTCTGCACTGGTGGAGGGTGTGGGTAAGCGCTGTGATGGGTCTTCCAGGCTGCTTATTTCCAGCTCTTCAATGGAGGAGGTGTCATCTTGGCTGGAGGTGAGGACCTGGATGGAGCTGAGGGACTGGCTGGCTGAGGGTGTCAGTTGCTTGGCAGAGATCCCTGTGAACCAAAGTGGAGATAATTAGTGATAAAAACAAAAAACTACTGCGGATGCTGGAAATCCAAAACAAAAACAGAATTACCTGGAAAAACTCAGCAGGTCTGGCAGCATCGGCGGAGAAGAAAAGAGTTGACGTTTCGAGTCCTCATGAACCTTCAACAAGGGTCATGCGGACTCGAAACGTCAACTTTTTTCTTCTCCGCCAATGCTCCCAGACCAGCTGAGTTTTTCCAGGTAATTCTGTTCTTGTTTTGGAGATAATTAGTGCCTGGCAGCAGAGTCAAAAGCAGGAGAGAGAGAGCACTCACAGTTGTGTTGAGAGAGGGATGATGTGGTGCAGGATCCTCACGTGGGTGTTCGTTACTGACCTCACCGTCACCGCAGGCACAGTCCATGCCCTCACCAGTCAGCACGTTGGCACACTCCTCACAGTGAGTGAGGGGCCTAATGTGGGCCACTCCACCCCTGGTCTGGGAGCCTCTCCCTGCTGTTGTGAGCCAGCTTCTCCTGCATGAAAACAGGTGGAGAGAGTGTGAGCAGGACACATGGCACTGAGTGGAATGTTTGTGTGGTGAGCGGAGCCATGGACAGGATGCGCTCCAGAGGGTATGAGCCTGATGGAGATGTGAGGGTGTGTGTGAGAGTTAGTGGTGTTGTCCCTTGAGGTGTGAGATCCCTGTGGATGTGTGATGGGTTTGTGAGTGTGTGAGTTGAGAGTGATGAGGTGGTTGACTTACTCTGGTGGAACGGATGAGATCATTCATCCTCTTCCTGCACTGGATGGCTGACCTCCTCTGTGCTCCGGTGGTGCTGACACCACTGCCGCCGTCCCCCAGGCCGGATTGGTGACTTTGGTGGACCTCCTGTGGCCAGAGCAGGGTGCCTTCCACTGCATCCAGCACGCGCCCCAGAGAGACATCACTAAATCTGGGGGCTGCCATCTTCTTTGCTTTTGGGGGGACAGTATCTGTCACCTGGAGCAGTCCTGGTCTGTAGACAGGAAGTCGGCTGCGCTCTGATGCACTTTAAATATGGATCCCGGAGCGAGGGGGCGCTAAGGTGACGACATGGTGGGCAAATGCTAACTCGCCCTCCAGCGATCGGGAGTATTTCCCGTGAATGCGCCAGGAATGGGACAAAATGCCACGAAAACCCATCATTGTCAGCAAGCAAAATGACCTTTTTCACACCTGCTACTGCACTTAGTGCAATTCTGGGACGATTCCACCCATCGCCTGACGCTGCTGTGTCCATTGGAATCTCCTGTTCATTACCAATAACCCTGTCAGTGGAACAACTACACCTGCTGAAATTTCTGATAAAACCCACTCATGGCCAAAAATCTCAAACCCCCCATTTCACTGTAGGACTGGGAACTCTACAACAACATTCACTTCTGCATCTCGTGGGGCCACTTGACCATGTCCAACAGTGTGTCCTAAATATGTAACTTTTGCCTTCGCAAATTCGCTTTTAGCCAAATTCACAACCGAATTGCCTTCCTGTAGTCGGTCAAACAGTTCCTTTAAATGTCATAGATGTTCACCCCAGGTTTGACTGAATACCACTAGGTCATCAATATAGATGCACAATTGCTTCGTCCTTCAATCACCTTGTTCGTTAGTCTCTGAAATGTTGCTGGCGCATTTTTCATACCAAAGGACATTACTTTGCATTGATATAAACCATCCAGCGTCACAGAAGCAAATATCTCTTTTGCCCTCACTGATAAGGGTACTTACCTCGCAGTAAGCCAATTTTTGTGATGAACTCTGACTGTCCCACTCTTTTGATACAATCCTCCGATCATGGAATAGGATATGAATCCGCCTATGTTACTGCGTTTACTTTGTGGTAATCAATACGCAGGACGGAATCGTCTGCTCCCATTGGTGGAGGGCATGCTTGGTGGCGTGAGCGGACAATATGGTGGGAAGGCCAAAAATTTGGTTTTACTCCCTCATGAAATAAGTTTGCGATCGTCCACTGCGGTCAATGGCGGGTAGCATTTCCCGCCAACCAACGTCAGGAACATAACTTTAATCCACTTGCATCTCATCATCGTGCCTGTCTTCCAGAATCATCCCCCCCACACTGGATCACCCGGGCACATTGGTGTGATTGCACGCTGACCCGTTTCACAACTGAACATAAGCGATGTGAACGGGGTGAGCTGCTCTTCGCTGGGGACTTTGAGGTTTCTTCATGCCTACCTTGCTCCGACCATCAGTGTCACGCTTTGCAGGCAGCACCACATCGCTTTTACAGGGGCTCACGGGCAGGTCTCTACCTACCAGGCTAACCATAAGCCGGGAGAGGCTTTTCAATGGCTGCAGGGCTAGGGCTTGCTTGGGGAAGGGGGAGAAGTGACCTTAGGCGAGGGAAGAGGCTGCAGGGTGAGGGCTGTACTGGGGAAGGGGGGTATCCCAGGGTGTGTGTGGGGAAACATGTTGATCTGTGCAAGTGGCCTCAAGAGGGTGAGGGTTGAGGAGGTAGTCTCCAGAGGAGATGAGGCCAGATGAAGATGTGAGGGTGTGTGTGAGAGAGTGAGTGGTGATATCCATTGAACTGGCAGTGATTGATATGCCAGTGAATGTGTGATGGGCTTGTGAGTGTGTGAGTTTCGTGATGAGATGGTTGCCTTACCCTGGCAGCATGGATGAGATCATTCATCCTCTTTCTGCATTGGATGGCCAACCTCCTCTGTGCAGCATTGGCACTGACCACCTCTGCCTCTCAAGTCAATATGGTGACACTGATGGGCCTCCTGTGGCTAGAGCGGGAGTAGAGAACATCATTATGACTCTCCATGGCACCCAAAAGGTGTTCCTGGGATACATCAGAAAAACTGGAGGGCTGCTATCTTCTTCCCTCTAGGGGCTATGTCTTATGTGCAGCAGGCTTGGGTTACAAGCATTGAGAGCTGTGCACGTGGCTGCAGTTCAAATATGGTGCCTGGGGTGAGGAAGCGGTGAGGTGACGGTGTGGCAGGTGAATCAGACAAAGCCCGCCAGCGAAACAGTGTGTTTTACACTGACTGCATAAATAATGAGGTGGGAAGAGGAAGATACGGCTTGAAAACCCGCCATTATGGCCAGCGGGCAAACATTGTTTTACATACCCGCTACTGCACTTGGTGCAATTCTGGGATAATTCCACCCATAGTCTTTGTGATCCATCCGGTTTTGGTACGATTACAATGGGTGAACTCCAATTGCTGTGACTGGATTCTATGGTATCGTTTTCAAGCAAAAAATACATTTCTTTCCACACTTGAGCCAATTTTACTGGATTTAATCTTTATGGGTGCTGTGCCATTGAAACTGAATCCCCCACATCAACATTATACAAAGCCAAATTTCTCTTCCCTGGTCTATTTCCACAAATTGCTTTGTGTGATTGTAACAGCTCTGGTAAATCACTCCGACAGTTTTCTGGATGGTAGCTTAATATCACATTTAGTTTCTTAAGTACTTTCTCATTGTTCAATTTAATCAGAGGAATGTCAATTTCAGAATCTTTAATTTCTGTGTCCCCCACTCCTTACCTACAACTACTAGCATCTCCTACTGTTTACCCTCCCTGTTAAGCTATAACTATTTTAATCTGGCTCTTTTGGCTTCAACTCCACTAACTTCAATGAACTAAACACCTCAACCTCACCCTCTCTAATCTTCTCTTCCTAAGTAATTTTTCAAAGATTGATCCAGCCAACTGAGGTTCTGTATCCCCACCACCACCCCACCCCCCAACCCCGCGCTCTTTTAGATTCTTCCTCTTCATGTTTAAGTTTGTATGTCTGTGACCTCATCACCACACAATCTGGAAACAATCTAGGATGATCTTTCTGTAAAACCTCTGTCGATTGCATCTCAACAGGCTCCTCTACTACAGTAGACGTAGTCAATATTGACAATCCAGCTATATCATTTCTTAGAATAAATTGAACCTCTGAAATGGGCAATTTCTCCACCACTCTAAAAATTAACTCTCCTATTTTCAAATCACTCTTTAATTTTATTTTATAGCATTAAATAGACCTAATGCCTCCATGAATTCCACTAACTAACACTTTCCCCTGCAATAACCCTTCTGCACAGTAGATGGCATTATCCCATAACATTAATGACTGTCTAGCCCCTGTATCATTTAAGATCTTAAAATTCTTTCCTGCTTTTCCTGGAACACATGGATATACTTTCCCTTCACATATAAAATCTTTAAACATCTCTGTAACTTGCCCTTCAGAACCTCCTTGGGTAGGAAGTGAACATATTCCCATCTCTCTGGCTAATAATGACTCTTCCTTTTTCACCTATATAAAGGCTACTGGTCTGTCTTGCATTTGGGTCTCAGAGCCCACATCACTTTTACTTACATAACTCTTCTCTGTTCCTATCACTGCAAACAGTCTGTCATTTACACTCCAACAATTTGATCTTGTATGTCCAGCCTTGTTACAATGGTAACATATAACTTTCCTTCTTTCATCTTTGTCTTCTATCTTTCCATTTTTAATAGACAGGCATCCTTCAATTGGCTCCTTGTTACTAACACTATTACCATCACTCTATACCTCCAATTCCCTTGCTGACTCTCATATGATCCCTTTCCTGAACTCTGCCTGTGTGAAATATCATAAGTATCGACTAAAATAGTAGCTTCCCTGATCTTTTTACTTTGTCTTTTATCTAAATATATCTTGATCGTTACTGGAACACTATTTCTAAATTCTTCATAATCATAATTTCTCTTACATTTTCAAAAGTCTTGTGTAACTTTAATGCAATAAACCATTGATCCCAGAGAGTTTCTTTTTCTCTTTCAAACTCTATGAACGTTTGATTAGGTCTCTTTCTTACAGTCATAATCTTCAACTGATGAGCTTCAGGGACAAGCTCATAAGTATTTAGTATTGCTCTAACTACCTCGTAGTCCACAGATTGCTCCTTTAATAAGCAAGCATACACATTCATTGCTGTACCTAACAAAACGCCCTGTAACATTATAGACCAAGCATCTCTTGGCCAATTCAATTTATAACTATCTTTTCAAATGAGGTGAAATGTCTTTCAACTCTATCCACTGTAAATTGAGGCACTAACTGAAGATTTTTTACTTAAATCAAATTCCTCAAAGAAATCAAAGTCACCATCTAAATCACTCTCTCTCCTTTCTTCCGTTATCCTAAGTTTCACGTTAGACAATTCCTACTGTCTGGTTTCTTTCTCTCACTGAAGCTCTCTATCTCCATCCTTCTTTTTTCCCCATTTGCTAACTTCTCTCTAGGAAATTCAACTTCAAGCTTTTACATTTCAGTTTCTTGCAATCTTTTATTTTCCTTTTCTTGCTCCTCCTTTTCACATTGAAGCTTTTAAAAAATACATCTATTTCTTTTAATCTGTCCCTATCTTTTTCATGTTTTAAAATTTCTCTTTCTTCCTCCTTTTCTTCCAATTCAAGTTTCTGTCTTTCACTGTCTCTTTCTACATATTTTTAAAATTTATTCAGGGGATGTGGACTTTGCTGGCCGGGCCAGCATATATTGCCCATCCCTCGTTGCACTTGAGAAGGTGGTGGTGAGCTGCCTTCTTGAACCGCTGCAGTCCATGTGGTGTAGGCACACCCACAGTGCTGTTAGGAAGGGAATTCCAGGATTTTGACCCAGTGACAATGAAGGAACGACGATATATTTCCAAATCTGGATGGAGAGTGACTTGGAGGGGAACTTCCAGGTGGTGGTGTTCCCATGTGTCTGCTGACCTTGTCCTTCTAGACGGTAGTGGCCATGGGTTTGGAAGGTGCTGTCTAAGGAAGCTTGGTGAATTCCTGCCATGCATCTTCTAGATGGTACACACTGCTGCTACTGTGTGTCGGTGATGGAGGGAGTGAACGTTTGTGGATGTGGTGCCAATCAAGCCGACTGCTTTGTCCTGGACGGTGTCAGGCTTCTTGAGTGTTGTGGGAGCTGAACTCATCCAGGCAAGGGAAGAGTATTCCATCACAGCCCTGACTTGTGCCTTGTAGATGGTGGACAGGCTTTGGGGAATCAGGAGATGAGTTACTCACCACAGGATTCCTAGCCTCTGACCTGCTCTTGTAGCCACAGTATTTGTATGGCTAGTCCAGTTCAGTTTCTGTTCAATGGTAACCCCCAGGATGTTGATAGTGGGGGATTCAGTGATAGTAATGCCATTGAATGTCAAAGAGCGATGGTTAGGTTATCTCTTGTTGGAGTTGGTCATTGCCTGGCACTTGTGTAGCACAAATGTTACTTGCCACTTGTCAGCACAAGCCTGGATATTGTCAAAGTCTTGCTGCATTTGGACATGGACTGCTTCACTATCTGAGGAGTCGTGAATGGTGCTGAACATTGTGCAATCATCAGCGAACATCCCCACTTCTGACCTTATGATGGGAAAAAGGTCATCAATAACGCAGCTGAAGATGGTTGGGCCAAGGACACTACCCTGAGGAACTCCTGCAGTGATCTCCTGGAGCTGAGATGACTGACCTCCAAAAATCACAACCATCTTCCTTTGTGCTAGGTATGACTCCAACCAATGGAGAGTTTTCCCCCTGATCCCCATTGACTGCAGGTTTGCTAGGGCTCCTTGATGCCACACTCGGTCAAATGCTGCCTTGATGTCAAGGGCAGTCACTCTCACCTCACCTCGGGAGTTCAGCTCTTTTGTCCATGATTGAACCAAGGCTGTAATGAGGTCAGGAGCTGAGTGGCCCTGGCGGAACCCAAACTGAGCGTCAGTGAGCAGGTTATTGCTAAGCAAGTGCCACTTGATAGCACTGTTGATGTCCCCCTTACATTACTTTACTGATGATCAAGAGTAGACTGATGGGGCAGTAATGGCTGGATTGGATTTGTCCTGGTTTTTGAGTACAGGACACACCTGGGCAATTTTCCAAATAGCTGGGTAGATGCCAGTGTTGTAGCTGTACTGGAACAGCTTGGCTAGGGGCGTGACAAGTTCTGGAGCACAAGTCTTCAGTACTATTGCCGTAATATTGTCAGGGCCCATAGCCTTTGCAGTATCCTGTGCCTTCAGCCGCTCTTTGATATCACATGGAGTGAAGTAAATCACATTACAACAATCAAAAATGGTTTCATGGTCATCGTTAGATTAATTCCAGATTTTAATTAAATTCAAATATCTACCATGGCAGAATTTGAGCCTGGGTTTTTCAGCATTACTGTGGATTCTGGATTACTAGTCTGGCGACAATGCCACTATGCCATTGCTTCCCCCGATATCAAGCTACTTCATCTGCAACTGAAATCTTACTACTTCCAAATGTGACACATTAGTTTGAGGTGTCTCCTCCTCTAATCTTAAATGCGGAATAGGTGCTTTAAACATAAACAGCCTTATGAAATTCTGCTTTTATTTCTACCTGCACTTGATCTGCTAACTCTCTCAGCTGAGTTTTAGTCAAAGATTTCAAATACTCCACAGTCACATCTTCCACTCCCGGAAAAGTCTTAGCAATTGCCAAAGCCAAGTTGCAGTCCAAGCACTTTAAAATCCTTCAACAGAAAACTCCTGAGTTCAATACTCCCCTCACACTCATATTCTTTAAAGTAACAAATCACAATTCAATCAAGGAATTTTAAATCCTGCAAAGAGCCCCCAAATTTGTTATGACCATAGCCAATGTTACTCGCTGAGCAAGCCAAATCCCAGAGGGAAACTTGTCTTACTGATCATAACCTTTTTCTTTTGTATTTTGAAAACAAGGGGAAAACTACTGATCCCAGAAGCACAGAATCCCAGTAACACTTTTAGGATTTTGGAATTAAAAGATTTATTAACAAGAAGCAAAAAAATTAAGCACACAAGATTAATATTAAACAATTCAAACAATCTTACAAAACATTCCCCAATAAACACCCACTTGGTCAGAACACATAAGTAAACTACTTGGCAACAAGCACTTATAGATTTTTAACCATAAAAATCCAGTAATGTTACCCAAGGCAAAACTACTGTCACTTTAGCAAAAGGTATAACACATGACTTCTCACTCTCTTCCACTCTATTGTGGAAATCCAAAAAAAGTTCAGAGGCAGACTACTTTCTGACAACAAAGAATTTTCTGGATTGAAACTAGATGGCTGCTTCAAATTCACAATTGTTCTCAGCACGGAGATGGTCTCAGGACACCTCCCCCTTTAACCACCATAACTTAATGAAACATCTTTCCTTAAATATCTTTTTTTCCCTTTGATCTACACTCCATTGATCTCAGCATCTCTTTGAACTCAACTTTCCAACTTATAAAAATCTTTCATGTTTTCTTATTGCCTCCACTTTTGAGTCAAATAAAATTTAATAACCTTCCCTTGTTTACTAGTGAAACCTTTGTAAGTTGTCCCTTAAACTCCCTTTGAAATTTAACAGCTGAAAAGTCAAGTCCCTACTTATCTTATAATGCAAATTTTAAAACCCAACCTATTTACTCTGACATTCAACTTCACCATAGCCTTTCATTACAAATGCAGGCATCTAACACCTTTACCTTTCATTTCTCAGTTCCCACAGACAAGCTGTCCTTACTAACCTTCCCCAAGTTTAATTAATGATGGACACATACACACACACACAGCCTTCTTTACAGAATGCCTCCACATTCCCAAAATTTAAAAAAAAATCACATCCAACTTCACAACTTCTGTAGCTATGTCCTCACCCTTGGCCTCCTCCATCTCCACATTGGACCCACCAGTTGAGTCGCCCTCTCTGGCCTGGGGAGCTGCCTCACTACTGCATCCTCCAAAAGGTCCCCCCTTGACAGAGCCAAATTGTGCAGAGCGCAGCACACAACAACATTAAGCAAGATGCACTCTGGAGGATATTTCTGTGCTTCCCCTGATCGGTCCAGGCACCTGAACCTCATCTTCAGCAAACCAATGGTTCTCTCAATTACCGCTCTTGTGGAGGTATGACTTCTATTGTATCTCTCCTCGCTACTGTCCTTCGGTGCTGGAATGGCGCAATGAGCCACCTATTCAAGGGATAGCCTTTGTTACCCAGCAGCCAACCACCCAGTTGAGCTGGAGCCATGAACAGCCTTGGCACCTAGGAGTGTCGCAAGATGCAGGCATCATGGGAGCTGCCAGGGTACCTTGCACAGACTTGCAGGATCTGTGTCTTGTGATCACAAATTATCCATGTGTTCTTGGAATGGAAGCCCTTCCTGTTGACGAAGGCACCCAGCTCACCCGCTGGTGCCTTGATGGCCACATGTGTGCAGTTGATGGCACCCTGGATGCAGGGGAACCCTACAATCGCTGCGAGGTCTCTGGCTCGCTCAGCCTGGCTGACCTCGTTGGTCCGGAAATGAGTGAATGTCCTGACCCGTCTGAAGAAAGCATCAGTGACCAGCTCGACACAACTGTGGGCAGCTGCTTGGGACACTCCCAGCTGATTCCCCAGTGACCCCTGGAAAGAACCAGTAGCAAAAAGTTGAAGGCCACTGTAACCATTAGAGCCACTGGCAGAGGGTGGCCAAGGGGAGGCCATGTCCAGTCCAATCATCTGACATAAGAAGGTTACAGTCTCCCTAGAGAGGTGAAGTCTACATCAGCACTGGATCTCAGACATGTTGAGGTAGCAGGATCGCTGCCTGTACACTCTGGCTGAGGGGTAGTGGTGTTTTCTGCGGACCCTTCCACTTTGCCCATCCTGCTGGCCCTGTGCCCCCTGTGGCCGCCCCTCTCCTCCCACAGGTCGCTCGCTGGGAAGCTGCCTGTGGACACTTCGCCTCCTGCCCCTCTCGTCCTTTCCAGAGGAGGCCCCACCAGTGGAATAGACAATCCCCATTCGCTGCGATGCCAATGGCACTGTTTAGTACACTGAGGGGTGCACTCACAGGAAGCCTCCAAGAAAGTTGAAGAGACAAAAGAGTTGTCAGGATAAAGCTGCCAATGCAAAAAGTCGATCAGAAAACACGGAAAGGGCTACGAAACCAGCAGCAAGCTCTTACCGAAACTCCTAACTGCTCACACTTCCAGGGCTCCGGTCCCCTTTTATCCCTCCCTGGAATGAGAAATCCCGTCAAATCGGAATGGCCACTTGCTCGTGCCGCGTTCGCAAAATCGCACGGGCAACGTAAAATTCAAGACAATTGGCTTTTTAATGGGATTAACTGCCCCTTTAATGGTCGGTGGACGCGCTTCTGACTCCCCTGTGCACCCGCCGACTGGATTACGGCGCGAGGACGCGATGATGTCAGGACGCTTGCCCGCTATGCTCTTGCCGTTCGGGTTGGACGGGCGGCCGCACGCGGATCGTAAAACTCCAGCCCTGAGAGTGCTGCCCACTGGCACTGGAGGGTAACTAGTTAAAGGCTTCCATTTCCTAGAATCATGGAATTGTTAAAGCACGGGAGGAGGTCATACTGAAGTGTATTACAATCCTAGCCCCTTTCTGGGGCTATTCTGGATCAGGCATTCTCCTCACTCTCACTTAAGGTTGGGAACGGCAGACCTCACAGGCACATAAATGGGTCTGATGTATTGATCTAACTCTCTCTGAAGGAAAAGATTCAGCAGAGAATATTACCATCCTCCAGATAGCCTTTTTAACAAGTTTTAGCCAGGTTATAATAACCCGGATATTGTAAGGGTCCGGGTGTCTCTCCCTACTCCCTCAATGTATCTCCCTACTGAAGAGTGTACGGAGATGTGTTCTCGAGTTGAATACAGAAGACTATATGAGACAATATATTTTCTAAGTTATATAAAAGTGCAGTAAAGAATCGAACAGGCAATTCACTTTTGATGGGAAAGTCAATCGCAACATTAATAATTCTAGGAAAAGAAAGTATAATCTTGTTTTTTGTTTGAGAATCCAAGTTTTAAGTCTAGATAACGTTACAATCACAGAATGGTTACGGTGTAGAAGGAGGCTATTCAGCCCATTGTGTCTGCACCGGCCCTCCGAGCATTTTAACTTAGTGCCAATCTCCTGCCTTTTCCCCGTAACCCTGCACGTTGTTTCTATTTAGATAATCATCCAACACCCTCTTGAATGCCTCAATTGAACCTGCCTCCACCACATTTCCAGGCCGTGCATTCCAAATCCTAACTACTCGCTGTGTGAAAAAAAAAATTCTCACCTCGCATATGCTTCTTTTGCAAAACACTTTAAAACTGTGTCCTCTGGTTCTCCATCCATTTACAAACAGGAACAGTTTCTCCCTATCTACTCTGTCCAGACCCCTCAAAACTTCTATCAAGTCTGCTCTCAGCCTTCTCCCTTCAAGGAAAACAGTCCCAACTTCTCCACTGTTTCCTCATAACTGAAGTTTCTCGTCCCTGGAACCATTCTTGCAAACCTCTTCTGCACTCTCTCCAATGCGTTCACATCCTTAAGTACAGTAATATATTTAGGATATCCATCAACATTTAAAGTAGCATGTACCTTAAACCCAAGAAGAAAACTGGAGCTTTTAGCGAGATGCCTCTATTCCAATTAAGAGGAGATCTATCATTGCTGCACCGCAGTACCTGCATCTTTACCGTGAGAAACGCTGGATGAATACAATGAATCTAAAAATGCACTGTATGGTTCTTATACTTGTACTGTTTCTAAGCTGCATCACTAATCTTTTCTTATGTATAGGGGTGTTAACACTCGACAAGTAGCTTCGTCCCTTTTGATTCCCCAAATATGGCTGTACAACTATCAATTTCTAGTTAAAATCAAAATTATTTAATTTGTAAGAAAAGGCTGACCCAGCCAGGAAGCTGTGAGCACCCGCGCTTGTCAACATCCTCAGAACTAACAGGATGCTGGGCATTGCAAATGGAGGCAACTTCCTAGCCATACACTTCTCATCTTAAAACATTAGAACTCGGTTTCCCCAGATTCAGCTGACAGGTGATCAGAGGCACATGTAGAAAATAAGTGTATCCAGTGTTAGATTGTGTCAACTTACAATGATTATTTACAGAATCTGTATTGGTGATGCCTGACCGAGGTGATGGATCCGTGAATCTCAGAAGCCATTTCCTGTTTTTCAGAAATTATGGCCGGAATTTTCCCGTTGGCATGCGGGGGTGGGCGTCGCACGCCTGCTCGTAAAATGACGCGCGGTGATGTCGGGCGAGCGTCCCGATGTCACCGCGCGCCATCGCGATGTTTGGGAAGGCGGGCGCTATAAATTCGGATGCGCGCCCGCCACCAATTAACGGGCCAGTTAAGGCCCTAGAGGCAGCAACTGATCTCGATTTTTCGCAGCTCGTGCCATCTTCAGGACATCGCACGGGCACAACGGGCAGGCGGGTAGGAGACATCGGTATAAACCTCATCCACAGGCGGGATTAAGAGGGGTGAGTGGGGTCGCGAATGTGATGTTTGAGGTATTTAAGTGCGAAAGTAACTTATTCTTGCCTGGCTGAGCAGGAAGACTTCAAAATTCCAGCTACTAGCACAAGAGTAAAAGCCTTGGTCCAGACTCTACAGTAGAGATCATTTCTAGGGCCTGCTGCTTTCAGGAAGCCTTCCCTTAGCCTGGGAATGGGAGTTATACTCTCCACTGGAGGCACCTCCTCTGAGGAGGAAGGGAGGGCCAGGAGGGGGAGGAGGCCAGGAGTCCACATTCAGCCTCCAGGGGAGCCACCTTTGGGAGGAGAGGCACAGGCACAAGGGGCGCAAGGCCAACAGGAAGTCCAAGGCGGAAGGGGCCGCAGAAGACGCCACTATCCTGCTGCCAGGGTTTACAGGCGGTGAAGCAGCTACCTCAACATGTCTGAGGTGCAGTGCCGAAGGAGGCTCCGCCTCTCAAGGGACACAGTCAACTATATCTGTCAGATGATTCGCCCTGAGATCTCCGCTAACTGTGTGGGTACACACCCCATGCCAGTGGCTCTGAAGGTCACAGTTGCCCTCAGCTTCTATGCCTCCGGCTCTTTCAGGGCTCAGTGGGTGATCTTTGCAGTGTCTCCCAATCAGCTGTCCACACTTGTGTCAAGCAGGTTACAGACGCTCTGTTCAGACGGGCATTGACCTTCATCCTTTACCATTGGGACCAGTCCAGCCAGACACAGCGAGCCAGAGGCTTCGCGGCCATTGCTGGCTTCCCCCGTGTCCAGGGTGCTATAGACTGTACACATGTGGCCATCAAGGCGCCAGCAGGTGAGCCCGGTGCCTTCGTCAACAGGAAGGGCTTCCACTCCATGAACGTGCAGATAGTGTGTGACCACAGGATGCTGATTCTACAAGTCTGTGCAAGGTACCCAGGCAGCTCCCATGACGCCTACATCCTCAGGCACTCCCAGGTGCCGAGGCTCTTCAGTGCTCCAGCCCGGCTGGATGGATGGCTGCTGGGTGACAAGGGCTATCCCCTCAGAAGGTAGCTCATGACGCCTCTCCGCCATCCAAGAACAGAAGCTGAGCAGCGGTACAATAGGAGCCAGGGCACCACAAGGGCTGTGGTGGAGAGAGTCATCGGTCTTCTCAAGATGCGTTTCCAATGCTTGGACCGCTCAGGGGGCGCACTCCAGTACCCCCCAGATCGTGTGCAACCCTCTCAGGGTGAACTGGGAATGGGCAATCTCTGCTGTCACACCCAGTGAGGGATCCATGCTGTGAGGGATTCAATGCCATTAGTGTACTCAGAGTTGGCGGGGAGGCATGGTTGGGGGGCTGGTGGGTGGGTTTGGGCGAAAGGGTGACGGCTTCATTAACTGACTTGAGGCAACTTGGTGCTCACCCTTCCCAAGCGCAGGAGATCATTACGGAGCCATGTGCACTGCACCACATCACGGGAGCTCACACTCTCGGCCACCTCCTCTCACGCATGTTTGGTCAGGTGGGGAGGCCTCTGCTTCCTGTCCCTTGGAAGAAAGACCTCCCGCCGCACTGCCACCTCCTCCAGGAGGACAGCTAGGCACTTGACTGAAAAACGACGGGCACACTGCCCCGCTAGCCCACCTTCCAGCCTGGCCTGCCCCACTGGCCTACCCCCTGGCCTGACCTGCCCCTCTGGCCCACCCTTCGGCCTGGCCTGCCCCGCTGGCCTACGTCACCAACATTGCCCCTCTGCAAAGCCCTTCTCCCAGCCATTGTGAGCAGCCTTTCCAAGGCTGCCAGGCCTTTATTTTTACAGGCCGCCGGGTCGCCATTGGACCAGGTGGTCTGAGCGCGCCTGTCGCCACCCACCCACTCCTGCTATACACGGGAGTCATGAACTATGCTGGACGGACATTAATTGGCCTGCTCGCGTAAAATGGTGGCGCGGACCTGATCCTGGGTGGCAATCGGGTCCGCGCCCGCTCCTAACCAGCCCGATCGACATTGGGATAATTCTCCCCCATGTTGTGTTAGCGGATGAGAGTTAGGAGATGAGAACAATATACCACAGGATGTTGGTGTCCTCAAGCACACCCAGGCATGCTGATGAACTCCTATTATTCTTTCAGGCAGATGAACCCTGCTTTTAAATTTTTAATCCCTACTTCATAAGGAAATCGCTCTTTGATCTTATAACTCCTTATTGTAGCTGGATTCCTTAACAATTTGGCCCTTTGTTGTAGTAGTAGGGTCTGGCACATAAAGGGTTAATGTGGTGCTGACCGCTCTCACAGTGATGTAAGGAGGCACGTGACCTAGAGCCAGGATCAGTCCGGAGATGGACAGAGTTGGGTAAAGACCGAGGGTCGAGTCAGCTCCATACCTGTATATATGTATATAGTTACGAGTTAATAAAGACTTGCTGTTAACATACTCTAGACTACGAAGCCTACTTCGGGGTGTCTGAAGCAGGATTCTTCAATTGTGACTATCCCGGCTCCCTGTAAGAGCTACTCAGCTAGCCCCGCACTCCTGCCTTTTCTCTGTAATCCTGCAATTGCTTTTTCCTGTTCAGGTGCTCGCTCAATTCCCTTTTGAAAGCCCTGATTGAATCCGCTCCACCAGACTCTGGATAAACATTAAAGCAGAACAAGAGAGGAACGGAAATCAATCTGTGCATTCTGCTCTTCAAAGAATGAGTGACGCATCTCATTAAGAAGGATGTAAAGTAATATTCTTCTCGGAGCTCCTTCTAGTCAACTCGACTGTCAGAACAGTACACAGCCCGGGATTGATGAAACTCCACAGCAAATGGTTCGTTTTTCCTAAATAAACTGTCCTCTTCCTTTTTATTCACTTCACTGACTCTTGTATCAAATCAAATAATAGATACCTTTAGGGTATATTTTTTCATCCATCTGGAAAGAGAAACACAGTTAACATGTTGCACCTTACAGACCCCTGCCTCCCTCTCAGAGGGAGATTTTTAAAAGATGGCTTTTTTTTTTTGTTCATGAAGACAACAGAATCTTACATTTACATTGCACCTTTAATATAGGCCACCTTATATAAGCCCCAAGGGGCTTCGCAAAAGAAACAGCAATTACAATTTGACACCAAGCCACATAAGGAGAATGTTAAAATAGGTGACCAAAGGGCGGGTCAAAGAAATAATTTTGAGCAGCGTCTTATAGAGGGGGGATAGGTAGACAGGCGAAGAGAGCGGAAGAGGTTTAGGGAGGCGGATTCAGGATTTTGGGTCTAGAGAGCTGGAAGCACAGCCACCCGTGGCGGAACAATGAAAATTGGAGATGCACAAGAGGTCACACTTTGTAATACATTGAAAGAATTAGTTACAAGAAAAAAATAAAAGTGAGCCAGCACCTGAAGGACAGTAGTAGCTCAGTCTTGTAGCTCCTTGCCTTGGAGTCAGAAGGTTGCTGGTTCAAATCCTACTCTAGAGACTTGAACACAGTTAATGATTAGGGCTATAAGTAGGGAATTGGTGATGTAATGGTGATATCAATGGCCTAGTAATCCAGAGAGAGGGATGTGGGTTCAAATCCCACCATGGCAGTGGGTGAAGTTTGACTTCAATTGGTAAACATGGAATATGATTAGTAATAGCAACCATACAACAATTATCTTAAAAGCCCATCAGGTTCACCAGTTCCCTTTTCGGGGAAGGAAATTTGCTATAGTTACCCTACATGTGACTGAAGGTCCATAGCAATTGTGGTGGACTCTTAACTGCCCTCTGAAATAGCCCAACCAGCCTGTTCAAGGGCAATTAGGGATGGGCAGCAAATGCCCACATCCTATGAAGAATTAAAAAAACACATATAATTTAATGACAGAAGTCATAGAAGTTGACAACATAGAATTCGGCCACTCAGCCCATTGCATCTGCACTGGTGCGCGTTGTCACCCTGAATGTATCCCACTGACCCAGTCTTGATTGTAAGAAATGGATTTTTAAAAATATTTCTGGACAATATTGTGTTATTCTGTGGAAAAGGCTGTATGTGGCTGTGTGTATGATTTAATTAAGCTGGGCACAGGGTAATTGAAGCCAGGTTATCTTGGGAGGTTTAAAACATGGAAAGGACAGAGGTGTTAGTTTGAGGTACAAGTGCATAGGTTAGATCTAACATTTGCATTTTTAGAAAAGTTGCGAGTTTGTTTGAATATCAGAGGAGAGTCAGAGGTGAGAAGATACACATTTGCATCTTGCAGTGGTTCCAAAGCTAAATAGAAGGGGGAATATCATATTTTATTGACCCAAAAGCAAAGACAAGATAGAGGCATGAAAGATTTAATAGTTTGAAAGATTTGAGCTTCAAAGAGGTGTGAGAACAATGGAACTTGTGATGAAAGGGGAACAGAGGTATTTTAGGGTCACTGTGGAGCTGTGAGATTTAGCTGGGGATAGTTATAGCTTGAGCTACTGTTTGAGCTATGAGGTGTGCAGCTGAAGCTAGGAGAAGATGTTATTTGAACCAACCACCCAGTCAAGCCATAAAAGCCTTGGGCTGCAAAGAAGCAGTTTTATTCTGAAGTTTGGTTTTCCACAGCAGAGTGGAAGTGAGTTAAAAGTCATGTGGTATGCCTTTATTGAAGCTACAGCAGTTTGTCTTGGGTAATGTTGCTCGATTTCTTATAGTTCAACATCTATAGGGGAGTGTTGCCTGGAAGGTGTACTTGTGGGTCTGACCAAGTGGAACGTACTGTTGTAAGACTAACCTTAGTTGTGCAACTGTAATCTTGTGTGCTTAAGTTTTCTTTTACTCTTGTTAATAAAACTTCCACTTTTTAATTTTTAAAATCCCAGAAGTGTTACTGGACCTCTTGCTGCTGAGATCGGTACATCTTCTTCTCAATTTCAAAATACCAAAAAAAAAATGGTATGGCCCGTAAGCCAAGTTTCCCTCTGGGAACAATTAACACCGGCGCATAACACTACCCCATAGCATCCTCTCCCTTAAAAAGAGGAGATCATCAGCCAGAGTTGTAGGAAGGTCACCAATTGTACAAGAGAGATCCTCCATAGGTGATAGCTCATTGCTTAGTTGACATTGCAGTGCTAAACCAAGAACTGAGTGTTTCTTTGATGTACAGGACGGTCATCAGCAGATAGAAACACTTGCTGTTTAAATAAGTCTATTTCCATGAAATGGCATTCTGCTGCTGACAAGCCTGTGTTCCCCAAGCATCTCAAGTATAGTTTGACATCTGCTAACAAAAGGCTGGCTAGGAGCTCCCAAAGTACTTAACTGGCACTGTCAGTGAATAGGGAAAAGACATCACTTTGATTTTTCTGTTGCTCATCTCTGGACAAACTAAGAAAAAGGAATTCATGGTCAGGGACAGATTTTGAACAAGTGTCTTGGGGATTAAATGGAAGTTGTCTGGCACTAAAGTGAAATGAGCTGGAGGCACTTTCCAAGGGTCCATATTAATAACTTGTCAGGAATGGGCACAAACTCGTTGTTCAAGTTTGCAGGCAATACAATTAACTATTACGGGGAATGGAAATATCCCACTCACAGAGAGGGTAGTAGAAATCTGGAACTCTCTGCCTCAGAAAGGCTGTGAAAAAATTGGAGCTTTCAAGACCGAGATTGCAAAATTTTAAGGATATCAAGGGATATGCAGCTAAAGTGGGTAAATGGACCTGAGATGCCTATCAGTCGTGATCTAATTGAATTGAGAAACAGGCTTAAGGGCTGAATGGCCTTCCTCTTGTTCCTATGAGCTTTGAAGTGGGGTTTGTGTCATGTTGTTATAATGATATAAAGGCGCCAATCGCTCATAAGGGATTGTGTAAACAGCTTGTGGATTCATTTATTTAGACTATGCACATGGGAACATGTATACATGGCTGAAAAGTTTGAATACATCTGCAGCAGAGCCATGTGTGTGTGCTGTGTTCTGCTCAAAGGCAAAAGTGAAACTAAGACTGTATTGCGTGCCACACTTCCCTTCTAGTGATGTCATGCTGCTATCCCTTAAAGGCATATTACCACAGTTTGAACCTCTAAGCTTATCAAAGGCAAGATTGCTATCACTGAGCAATTGTTGACAGTCTTGTGCATAGCTAGCTGATGTGTCATTCTCAGAAGGCCTGTTTATGATCTCTTGGCCTTCAAGTCCCACAAAATCTTCAGCACATAATCTAAGGTTGAGGAAAAAAATCAGCTGGTCAGACCATAGTTTTATTGATGAGAAGTTGCATGCGGTGAGCGTCAGTCATAATCTCCTCCGCGGAACCTGGGAGTCATGGTCAGAACCAGTGGGCAGGATGGTTATACTTGTACCATACGCAGATAGGGTTGGGGCAATCTGCAGTTCTGAATTTGATTTTGTACAAGATGAAAATTCATCGAAAACTATTAGCTCCAGATGTTCATAAATTTTCCGAGACCCTTCTCCGAAGTCTGCACAGTTGGCAGCCAAAGTCAAGACAGCTTGTTGGAGCGGAGCAGAGGGAACCATCCAGGCTAGGGAAATTAATTAGTATTTGGCTGGGAAAAACCAACACTTGTACCATGCTCATCCTTCATGTTAGTGAATGCAACTACATGTATAAATATTTGTGAATGTGTGCCTGAGTGTGAGTGTGCCTGTGTGTGAGTGTGCTTGTGTGTGTGTATGCTTGTATGTGTGTGTGTATATGTGTGTGCGTGTGTATGATAGAGAGAGTCTATTTGTACCCCCTAAGGTGATAACTATGAGCACAGTGCAGTTATTAAGGCACACACTATATATATACTTAAGCAGAACATATGCCAGAAACCGAACTGGACAAGGCAGGTCAGAGGCTGGGAATTGTGCAATGAGTAACTCACCTCATGAACCCCTAAAGCCTGTCCACCATCTACAAGTCATGAACCAAAAGTGTGATGGAATACTCTCCACGTGCCTCATGAGTACAGCTCCAACAACACTCAAGAAGCTCGACACCATCCAGGAGAAAGCAGCCCGCTTGATTGGCACCCCATCTGCCACCTTAAACACTCCCTCCATCATTGACGCACAGTAGTTGCAATATGTACCATCTACAAGATACACTGCAGCAACTGAACAAGGCTCCTTCATTAGCACCTTCCAAACCCACAACATATACCACCTAGAAGAACATGGACATTAGACGCATGGGAACACCACCACCTGAATATTCCCCTCCAAGTCTCACAATGTCCTGACTTGGAAATATAATGCCACTCCTTTACTGTCGCTGGGTCAAAATCCTGGAACTTCCTTTAACAACATTGTGGATTCAACAGCACCACACGGACTGCAACAATTTAAGATGGTGGCTCGACACTGTTCTGAGATGGTCCTCCTTATCTGTGGACTCCAGGCGTGGTACTTGGCTACTGGAAAGACTGTGCTCATTCTCTGGTACTTGCTTAACACTTGTTTATTCATACTACATCTAAACAGGCTACTAATCGACATTTTGCGCCAAAGCATTGTGTACCAACCTCTCTCAAGAGAGTTTAAGACATGTGACTGATGTTAGTGGTACATCATCATCTATATTAGCATATCCCATCTGTTAACCCTTTATACTACTAACACCACCTTCTCAAGGGATATTGGGAATGGAAATTAAATGCCGGCAGTGCCAACGATATCCACACACCATGACATGCTCTGAGGCAGGGGGTTAGGATTCAAGCCCCACCTCAGACAGTTCAACATGTAACCTAGGCTGGGATTCCTAGTACTGAGGGAGTGTGGCACTGTCAGACGGGCCATCTTTCAGATGAGACATTAAACGTTTAAGGCCCCACCTTCCCACTTAGATGGATGTAAAAAAGATCGCATGGCAATATTTTGAAGGAGAGCAGAGGTATTATTCATGGTGTCCCCATCAACATTTGTCCGTCACCCAATATCATTATCTCATTGTGGGCTTGATGGAACTTGCTGTGCACAAATTGGCTGCTGTGCATGCTGAATTACAATGGCAAATACACTTTAAAAGTACTTCATTGGGGCTTCTTGAGGGGGTGAAATGTGCTACTTAAAGGTAAGTGTCTCTATATAATTAATTAATACCGGAGTTTACCATTTGACTTGGAAATGTTCTGTCGACGAAGATTTACAGAGGAACCAGTGACATCTAGTGGGACTAGGTAGGTGCTGCAGGGGGGCTATTCTCCCATAACAGCAAAACCAACCATTCAAAATAAAATTCTGCCTGAGGTCTGCTTACGAGGCTCCACCATGTCTAGGGTGTCAGAGTCAAAAGATGATTAAAATTGCAAAGCTACAAGTACGGATCGGAGGGTTCTGCAACTCCCAGCTACCCGGAACACTCTCCCACCAAAAAGGAACCTGACTGGTACTACAGAAGGCAGCCACTCGACTTGTTGGCAGGGTGAGGGGAGGGGGTGACTGTAGAGGCAAGGAGCACAATTGATTGACACCTCTATTAAGAAAATGAGAATATTTTTCAATTCGGCGATTACTGATGCAGCCAAATCACTTTTCGTTTCCACTGGCTTCAGCAAACGGAACTCCTAAATGATGCAGTCAAATGCTATAAAGGACACCATTATGTTACATTGACGCACTAAAAGGTTGTTTCCTTTTCCGTCCCTAGGAGGGCAATGTATTACTGGCATATCGATGAGATCTCTTCTTCATGACATGCATGGCAGGGTTGAATTCATTAGAAGCTGGAGGCATAGTGAAAGGAAGCTTACTGCAATGAAAAAACTCTTTGTTGCTCATTAAGCTAATAGCCATCGTTATAGCTCAGAAACTTTCCCAGCAATAATATGCAACAGCACGCAGCAGCAAGAGACCCCGACTGCTGTGCCCTTTCGGGGAGTAGGTTACTAATGGCCTGGTGTTTCGGAAGACAGGACACTTTGCCTGGTAATGCAAGCTGTCTCTGCTTGAAGACACACGCCTGGTAACATCAGGCAACGCAGAATGTGCACAACTTTGAATTAAAGAGAGGCTTGTATTTGTATAGTGCCTTTCACAACCTCAGGAAAATCCCAACCGCACTTCACCGCGACTGAGAAGCTTTTGAGGCGCAATCACTGTTATCAGACAGGAAATGCGGCAGCCAATTTGTCTATAGCAAACTCCTGCAAAGAGCAATGAGCTGGATGGTTATATCATCTGTTTTAATAATGTTGGTTGAAGGGATAAATGTTACCCTGGATACCAGGGAGAATTCACCAGCTCACTTTCAACAAAAAACTATGGGGTTTTTTTTATATCCACTTGAGGCTCCACTAAGAGCTTGGATAGAGGTCCCTTGGATCGAAGAGTCCTGGAAACCATGCTGTTGCAAACTAATGAACATTGACACTATTTACAGAGACAAACTTTAGCAGAGCTGCATTAGAACCTTCTTCCTTCAGTTACACGTGACCTGGCATCGTCTGACATCACTGATGCTGCACTCTAGGTATTAGCATAATAGCTATTAACCCTTTTACTACACTTATGGTACAGGAAGCCTCTCTCACAAGTGGTTGATCTTTATGTGCGATCTTAGAGAGTGAGGGCCGGATTTTCCTCTTTTCAGGCAGGAATCAGGAGTCGGGCCATTTCCTGATGTTGCGATCCTGCCTCCCGAGTGGCCGTGCCCACCGATTGTATTTGACCCCTGCAGAGTCATGGTTGGGCTGGAGTCGGGGCTGCCACCTCCCGAAGTGGGTGTAGGCAGAAACGGAGGGAGTCAGATGGCGAGGGGGGCGGGTTAGAAAGCCTGACTTCATTCCCTGGGACGTTGATCCAGTTCTGTAAATGGGTTCAAGGCCCCAGAGCCCTCAGCCCGTACCTTCCTCACCCACCACTCACTCCCTGCCTCTATGCCCTCATGCCCTCCCCTTCATATCTTTCATATTCCCTTCATATCTTCATGCACCCCGTCATGCCCCAGGCCCACTTACCCACCCCCATATCCCTCACCTACCACCCTCACTCACCCAGTATCTGCTATGTACAGAATTCTTGAGCCCTATAATAACATTGGGAAGTCTTTGAGATGCTCATAAAACTGTCAAGATAAACAAAGTCATTCAAAAATCACTTAGAAAAACAGAACCCCCCTAATTGGTCATACAAATGTCAAGATAAACAGTCATTCATAAAATACTTCAAAAAAATCCTCCTATTCAGTAGTCACAAAGCTGTCAAGGTAAACAAACTCACAATCCCCTTGAGAGCTGTGTCAATAATCCCTGCTGAGCTGAATCCATTAGTGGGTTTGGAGCTCAGCCCAGCATGTAAAATGAGATTCTATTGGATGACTTTATCAACAATCCCTGCTGATCTGATCCATCAGTGGGGTTTGGAACTTAGCCAAACATTCATAATAGAATTCCATGGCACAACTGCATACACAAAATCTTCAGAGCTGCATGCATTCCAACTTTTTAAGTAACTGAAAGAGCTCAGTAATCTGTTCAAGCTTAGAAGCAGTGGAACAGATGGCTGAGCTCTCATACAATTAAAAAAATAGCTATTAATGAAACATTACCTTTTTCTTTCAGATAATCCTTTTAAAAACTTAATAAGAACAACTTGCATTTATATAGCATTTTTAAAATAGTAAAACATCCCGAGATGTTGAGGTCTCCCTTTCTCTCTCTTACATACATCAGCAGCTCCAACTCTTGGCCCTTCAGCCTTAGAAGTCCGCCTCCATCATTAATTGAGTGCTCCCTGGTCACTAATTGGCTGGCTCATCAAAAAACGCATTGGGTGTCGGCATGTTGTGCGGTTGGGACCTGGAAATGCACCCTATGTAGTGGGCCTGATGGAAGGAGAATAAAGCCTGATTCAAGTAAAATATTAAATCACAGGAGTCAAATGATGCAGTCAAATCTGAATATTGCTATTGTTCAATGCAAAAGAGTACTTTATCCATTGGATAATGTACTGCAATGCATCTGAACACTTTTCTACTTTCATAATGCTGGTCAATTTAATGGTCACTCACCTTTAAGAACAAAGCCCTTTTGTCAATCACTGCAGTAAAATCACATTTAACTTCTTACACAGCATTGCACCTTGGCAGGTGAAGTTGTCAACACCTTTAGAAATTACCTGTCAAAAAGTTCCCAAATCCAGGCTAGGCTTCCCATGGTTCACGATGCCTGCGAGCTGGTGTGAACCATGTCCCCTTCAGAAACTGGCTCAACACCTTCGAAATTGCTTGTGGTGGGGGGGTGGGGTGGGGGGCGGGTGGTGGAACTAAACTGCCCATTCCCCCATTCCCGCAGCGGAGCCAGCAAGGTTGGGTGTGCTGCATGCGGGCTTGCAGTTTCCCGTGCTGCTGAAAGTTGCCGGCGATGCGATGAGAGGTGGGATTTCTTCATGCAGGGTCCACCCGCCTCTTTTCCACCCGTTCAATGCTGGTTTCTCCTGGAGTGTCAGCAGAGCATTTATCCAGTCAAGGAAGACATCTCAGCAGGAGGTGTATCCCATCCTTACTCAATGTTATGTATGCAAAAGCAAACAAGAGAAGGAAACTTGAATGACATTCTGTGGTTTAGTCTTACAGATCTCTGGTATTGACTTAAAAATCATCTATCTAAAATGCATTATATCAGCTACACATTTCCAAACAGATAAGTTATTCAGTGCATCATTTTGCACTGAAAATGACCAATTACAGACCCAAATTTACCAAGATAACAATTTTATTTATTCTTTGATCTGGCTACATCTGAGTGATGCACTCATCAGCAAAAGCACATATGGTAATAAGGAGCTGTTTACATAAGAGAATGGGTAAAACACTTGTAATCTATCAAAACTCTGTCATCAACGCAGGGTGAGTTAAAACAAAAGAAAGATGTGCATTTTTTATAGCACCTTTCATGACCTCAGGGCCTCCCAATGCACTTTATAGTGAATGAAATGTGTTTGAAGAGTAGTCAATGTTGTAATGCAGGAAATGTTTCCATGATTATGAGGATATTTGTTGGCTAGATTCCAGAGAGGTACTTGAGTAATAAAGAGTTCTTTGCCTGTCATCAAGATAATTATCACTCTGAAACCATGTTTTACATTGAAACTACAATCTATGAATGGCTTTCGCTAATCTGTGCTTCTGTTGCATAGATTTCTTGCTCCCACCTTTCTGTGCATCCTACAGGTGCCTTTACCAAGAAGCCGATCTTTCTATCTAGCCCTAGACAAAATATTAGCTAGATTTTAAACATTGGGGTAGGTGAGATTGCACCCATTTGCACGAAACATCTGTAGACACAGGCTAAATTCTCGTTCTGTGATCAGGCCCACTAATTGGGCGCATTTCCAGGTTCCAACCACACATCATGCCTGACACCCGATGCGCTTTTTGATGAGCTGACCAATTAGTGGCCAAGGGGGGCGCTGAATTAAGGACAGTGGGCGGCCTCCCGAGGCCGAAGGGGCAATTGGAGGTTGGAGCTGCTGATGTATGTGAGAGAGAGAGAGGCCTCGACATCTTGGGATGTATGACTATTTTAAAATTGCCAAGTTGTTTTCTGGTAGTACAGAACTTGAGTATTGCTGAAGAAAAGGTATTTTGTCAAAGCTTTTCATCTTGCACTCATCAGGACAATCACAAGAATACCAATGTCAGGGGAAGCAACAACTTTATACTGTATGAGAAGGGAACGCTGATTAGTTGGAAAATACACTCTGGTTGGTAGAGATGTTGCCCATGGAGAATGCACCAGTTAATGGTGATTGACAGTTAACTGCCAAGCATTGTTTGAAAGTTAAACCAGGCTGCTTGACTCTGATTGGTCAAGGCATTGCCTTGAGGGATGAACCAGTGAATGGCTGTCACTTATTTTGTTTAGCTGAAACAGGCACAACGTGCGTACTTGTTCTTTCTGTCGAGAGTCCATTTGCCAACCAATCAGCACTCTCTTCTCATACAGTATAAGATTGTTGTTTCCCCTGAGGTTGGTATTCTTGCGATTGTCCTGATGAGTGCAAGGTGAAAAGCTTCAACAAAATGTCTTTTTTCAACAATATTCATGGTGTTGTTAAGTTTTGAAAAGGATTACCTGAAAAAAAGAGGTGATGCTTCTTTTATGGTTATCCTTCAAAGGTGAATTACTTAGGGAAGGGTAAGGAGGGAACAGCCTGGAATTGGGGTAAGAACGAAGTTGGGCCCAGCAAGTCAACCAATTTTTTGATCCATCTCAATCCTACCTCCCCACCTAATATGTCAGCCTGTCTCAGCTGGTAGAACCTGTGCCTCTGAATTGGAAGGCTTCAGTCTGAAATCCCAAAGCCAGATTTTAACCCTTCACTTCAGTGTAGAACTTGCTAACTTTCGTATAGGGCATTAGAGCAAAGCATCTACTGGTAGACATAAAGGATCCATCATTCGTAAACAATTTTTCCACAACTCACTGATGCTTTGTACCCTCCACTTGCTCATTTTGATTGATGACACCCATTAACTTTCGCCTGTCCCAATGAGGAGTGTCAAGGCAGGCTTATTAACTGAGACTGCCCTCAATGTGTGCCAGTTACTTATAGCGCAAAGGAGCGCCCGCATTTTGGTTCATAGTGAACTCTGAATGCTTATTACAAACGTCTTCAGCATGAGCACAAGTTACAAGTGCTAACAGAAAGCCCAGAAAAGAAAGTTAAGTGATTTAATTTGCTCCTTTCCTATTGTTCATTGTTACTCACCAATTGAATCAAGCTTATAGCAACACCTTATCTATATATAGTGCCTTTAATGTAACAAAACATCCCAAGATGCTTGACAGGAACATTGTAAAACAATGTTTGACACTGAGTCACATATAGAGATACTAGATTTGATGATCAAAATCTTAGTCAAAGAGGTAGGTTTTAAGGACCAGGAGGAAAGTGAAGTAGAGAGGCAGGGAGGCGTAGGGAGGGAATTCCAGAGCTTGGGGCCAAGGCAACTGAAGGCACAGCCGCCAATGATTAAAATCGGGGATGAACGAGGCCAGGATTCGAGAAGCGCAGGGATCTCAGAGGGTTGTGGGTCTGAAGGAGGTTTCAGGGGATGGGAGGGGTGAGGCTATGGAGGGATTTGAAAGCAAAGATGATAATCTTAAAACTAACACGCTGCTTGACCGAGAACCAATGTAGGTCAGTGAGCACAGGGATGATATAGGTGCGAGTTCAGAAATGGCAGCAGAGTTTTGGATGACCCCAAGATTAAGGAGGATAGAATGTAGAGAGGTGCGTTGGAATAGTCAAACCTAGAGGTTTCAGCAGCAGTTCGGCCAAGACGGGGCAAAGGTGGGCCATGTTGCAGATGTGGAAATGGGCGGCTTTAGTGATGGCACGAATATGACGTTGGAAACTCACCTTGGAGTCAAATGTGATACCAAGGTTGCAAACAGTCTAGCTTAACCTCAGGCTCTTACCAGCGAGAGGGATGGTTGAGGTAGCTGGGGAAAGGAATTCAGCTATTTAGGAAATTAGATATTAAATAACTGTTCATTAGGTAAAGTATTGCCAACTTACTTGGAAAATAGAAGTATATGGTTCAACTAGGACAGTGGTAACTTGGATACAATGTTGGCTAAAGGATAGGGGGCAGAACGGTGATGAATGGATGTTTTCCTGACTGGAGGAAGTTATGCAGTGAGATTCCCCAGAAGTCAGTATTAGGACCATTGCTTTTCTTGCTATATGTAAATGACACGGATTTGGGCATAGGGAATACAATACTGAAGTTTGAAGATGACACAAAACTTGGCACCATAATATATATAGCGACCAGAAAAGTAGCAAACTTCAGGAGACCAACGGCAGGCAAACAAAATGGACAGAGAGAGATGGCGGATGCGGTTCAATGCAGGTAAGTGTGAAGTGGTGAGCTTTGGGAGGAACAGTACACTCTGAATAGTGCTATTTTGAGAGGAGTGCAAGAGTAAAGGGACATGTGGTGCATATTTGGTCGGGGACCACGCTTTGTCAGTTCCAAATTCCAAATTCCATGCTGAGGGACACACTAAAGCTTGGGACAGCTACCTCAGAGGCGCAATGGGAAAAGGTCGCTGTCCAAGACCTTTCAGCCACAGTGCACAGAGGGAATTGTATAGACCCCTCGGGTTGGATGACCCACATTGAATGTATGCAGTGAATACTACATGTATCACAATTACATTGAAGCACCTCGGAGGGCAACCTAATCTCTGTAGACAACTTAAATACTATTGCACTTTTTTGTAAAGGCCAATCTGAAATGTCTGTAATATTCCTTTGATTATACTGCAGCACCTCAAGAGTGCAACAAGATCCATGTAGAAAACCTGAATATTATTGCACCTTCTATGATGGTCATTTTGAAATGTTTTGTAATGTTTTTTCAGATAGTTTATGAATAAAGCATATTTTTGCAAAAAAAAAGCATTTATTGCATATTTGCAAATCCTTGAAGGTAGCAGGGCAAACCTTAAGGTAGTCAAGAAAGTGTATAGGATACTTTGCTTTGTAGAGACAGGCATAGAATACAGAAACAAGGGGCTGAATTTTCTGGCTGATATGCGGGTGGCGGAGTCTGCACGCCAGCGCTTAAAATGTCGCGCGCGAGCATCCCGATGTTTAGGTCGGAGGGAGCGCTGTGCAGCGCGACACGCGCCCGCCATTAATTAAAGGCCTTGTTAAGGCCATTAAATCACCAATTGATGAAGATTATGAGGAGCCCGTGCAAACTTCAGCTCACATGCCCAACGCGCAGGCGGGTAAGTGATTTTTTAACAAACCTCATCCACTGGCGGGATGAGGTTTGATTTCGGATTTTAAAAAGTGTAATAAAGTTTTGTGCACTTTATAAGCATGTCCCATCTCGTGTGACATTGTCACATGAGGGGGACACGTTAATGATTTTTTTATTGTTCTATTTTTAATCTTTCACAGCCTTTCGGGGCTCTCCCTGAGGCAGCACCTAGCCTCAAGGAGATGTGCGCTCTTTCGTGCGCATGCGTGAAAGAGCGCACTCTGGCAGTTGGGGAATCCTCCCTCCCGCCCGCACAGGGAGTGCATAGCGCTTCCCGTCGGGCTTCACACTGGGCAGACCTTAATTGGCCCGCCCACATAAAATGGCAGCGTGGCCCGTTTCAGCGGCGGCGATCGGCTGCCCGTCTGCCCATCAAGGGCAAAACTCAGCCCAAGGAATTCGCTCCAGACCTCTGGTTTTATGCCTTCACTGGAGCCATTGCGTGCATGTTACGGCACTTTAGGATGGATTTCAAAGCTTTGCAGGGGGTAACACAGGGGTGAGGAAATTCAGCTTTGAGGAAAGGTTGGAGCAGCTGCGATTGCTCTCCTTAGAGCAGAGAAGGCTCTGTCTGAAAGGATAAATTCAGAGTAACTTTGAAACGACAATTGAATATGTACTTGAAGGCAAAGGACAAATTTACAGTTATAGGGAGAAAAGATTAGGGTGTGCGACTAAATCGGACGGCTCTCTCAAACAGCTAGCACAGGCATCACAGGTCGAATGGCTTCCTTCTGTGCTATAAGGCTCTTTGAGGGGAATTCTAACCCCTAAAAATGGATGCCTTTGGTTTAGGTGGGCTGTGAGAATCTTTTAAAAAATCTCAAACCAGCCTCGAACCCGTCCACTCCTGGTTTTAATGGAGGTGGCAGGTTAGTCATTTACTGAGACTGCGTACTCCAGATTTTATCTGTCTTCCAGGATTAACCCTTGGAGCTAAAGAGGGTTGATCCCTGCTTTGTGGAAGAAATAAGTGCCTTGCTAGCCCCTCCTGTGGGCCAGGGAGAGCAAGAGTATTTCCTCACAGCCCACCATACATACCTACCCCATCCATCCACTCCCAGGATTGTCAAGCTGCATCCCACCACCTTCAGTATCAGAAGCCCCCCCACCCCAGGATTGGAATACCACCCCCCCGCCCCCCAACCCCAACCCCTCCCGGGGTCAGAGGTTCCCCAAATCTGAATCCCCTCCCATGATCTGGGCCCCCGTGCCCCCACCCTCCCCCACTCCCCACAGCCTCCACACTACCACTAATCCAGCTGGAGGGTCCTAACCTACTTCTGTCCAGCCTAGAACCTTGGTCCACAATGTTTCTTGCCCACGGGAGAGCAAGTATTTGGTCAATCAAATTTGATTTCCAGGCGGGAATCTGGCTGGAAATATAGCCACGATTTGTGGGGTCAAAATTGCACAGCTCGTGAGTCTGTGTGGCCTGGCCACAACTCCTCCCAAGTTAAATACTCCCAGTTAACATCGGGACTGTGATTCTGTGATATTGATTCACCAGGCTTTGCCCGAGGGACAAGAGACATTCTTCAAAACATGGCACTTTTGAGGGGTTTGTCTCCCTTGAGTCCTCTGAGTAGTTTGATGCAGGGGGCAAGTGGTAGAGTTTCCCCAATTTGCCAATGCATCTTACTCAGAAGTGTAGAGGAGATCCTGGTGGAATAGCATAAAATGGCTGATGCTGACCTCCTCCTCCTGCAGAGATGCTGCGGGATATTAAAAGAATACCATGGAACTCCCAGGCAAAGACACTTAATTGTATTTTTAGGACTAAGAATGTGAAGGGAATTACGTTTATATAGTGCCTTTCCTTGCCTCCAGACATCCCAAAGTGCTTCACTGCCAGTGACTCACTTTAAGGCCAAGTTTAGTGATGCTGCAACTGCAGAGGGCGCTGTTCCCGCCACTTGTATCAAAAATGGTGCCAATCTAACGAAGGCAGAAGGAGAGACGTAAACTACAACTGAATGCGATGTTTTAATATGTGGTATATTTTCCCTAATCTAGTTTTATTATTTAGATTCCGGTTTGATTGCTAGGACTCATGACTGATATTCCTTGTGCCGGGATTTCAGTGCAACTGATTCCTTTGCATTTTTGACATAAAGTTGAAAGGAATTGTTTTTCCACAGAGAAAGGATATGAATAAACCTTCTATATTTTGCCCATGAGTAGCAGAATCACAGAATTGTTACAGTGCAGAAGGAGGCCATTCAGCCCGTCATGTCCATTCCAGCTCTCCGAATGAGCAATGCACTTAGTGCCATTTCCCTGCCTACTCCCCCCGTAACCCTGCACATTCTTCCTTTTTAGATAAGAGCACTATTCCTTTTTGAATACCTTGAATGAACCTGCCTCCACCACACTCTCAGGCAGCGCATTCCAGGTCTTAACCACTCACTGCATGAAAAGATTTTTCCTCATGTCACCATTGCTTCTTTTGCCAATTAACTTAAACCTGTGCCGGCTCGATCTTGATCCTTCCACGAGTGAGAACATTTTTTTCCCTATCTACTCTGTCCAGACCCCTCAAAACAAGAATTAACAGTGCACTGTACAGCACACTGAAAATCGCTTGCCTTCAATGTACGCGTAAGATGTACCTTAACAGTCCTTTAAAAACTTCAAACATTCACTCAAGCACTCCCAAGCATAGGAAAGTAGGTCATTCTAAACTACACAGCAACTTTAAAACAACGTGTTACTACTTAAATTATGCAATGTTAGAAGTCAGAGGCAGAGAAATCCAATTGAGCTGTATCTATTTCTCAGACTCAAAAAGGTGCCTGAAGCCACACATGTGCTAGGCACACAGTGCCAGCTATGCGTCCATTCAACTGGCACCTGGTTGATTGGCGTCATACATTACCGTGTTACTTTAAAAGTGTCATCACTGTATTGTAGGAAATGAAACAGAGTTCATTTCTATCAATTTGCTAAGGTCAGGAACTTGCCGAGGCTCTTTCGACAGCACCTCCCAAACCCCCGACCGCTACCATCTAGGAGGACAAGGGCAACAGATAGATGGGAACACCACCACCTGGAAGTTCCCCTCCAAGCCAGTCACCATCCTGACTTGGAAATATATCGCCGTTCCTTCACTATCACTGGGTCAAAATCCTCCCTAACAGCACTATGGGTGTACCTACACTACATGGACTGCAGCGTTTCAAGAAGGTGGCACAGCACTTCCTTCTCAAGGGTAATTAGGGATGGGCAATAAACGCTGACCTAGCCAGCAATGCCCACATCCCATAAATTAATAAAAAAGACTTCATATTTTGTACAGGGCAATGCTCTTTGACTTTAGGTGTCAGCTGTGGCCCAATTGGTAGCTCTCTTACCCCTAAATCAGAAGCATTTGGGTTCAAACCCCACTCCAGAATCTTGAGCAGAGAATCTAGGCTGATGCTTGTCAGTGCAGTACTGAGGGAGTGCTACACTGACAGAGTTGCTGTCTTTCAGATGAGACATTAAACCTAGGTTGTATCTGCTCTCTTGGGCGGAAGTAAAAGATCCCATTGCACTAGTCTGAAGAAGAGCAGCGAAGTTCTGGGTGTCCTGGCCAATATTTAGCCCTCAATCAATGTCACTTAAAAAGACAGCAGATTATCTGTTCATGATGGCATTGCTGTTTGTGGGAGCTCGCTGTATGCAAGCGTTGCATTTCCTACCTTATTAAACACCAACTACACTTCAAAAGTACTCCGTTGGCTGTGAAGCACCTTGGGGCATCCTGAGGTTGTGAAAGGTGCTATATAAATGCAACCTTTTCTTCCCTCCTACTAGGCACTGATTCTTGTGTTGCCAGTAACTGTTGATGAGGATATTGATTGCACTTGGCAGTATTAATACTGCTGGACTGATCACGATCACATTAGTGTGCCCAGCACATGTGTGGTTTCAGGCACTATTTTGAGTCTGAGAAATAGGTGCGGCTCAATTGAATTCCTCTGCCTCTGACTTCTAGCATTGCATAATTTAAGTAGTAACACGTTGTTTTAAAGCTGCTGTGTAGTTTAGAATGACCTACTTTCCTGTACTTGGGAGTGCTTGAGTGATTGAAGGTACATCAATTTAATTACAAAAATAACCAAAATGAGTTACTAAGAGCTTCTATGGCCAATGTCCATTATTTGTAGGATAACTGGCTGCTAGCAGAGAGTTACAAGGTTATGGCTCAATCAGACTGGTCTCATCTTGTCAGTCATTTTTCCAGAACCCAGGACAGTCCATCACAGGGCACACACTCAGGAGCAATTTCCCAGAGTCAATCCACCCAACCAGCAGGTCTTTGGACTGCAGGAGAAAAGCAGAGGACCCAGCAGAAACCCACACAGCCATGGGGAGAGCTTGCAAACTCCACACAGACAGGGACCCGAGGCGAGAATCGAACATGGGTCCCTGGAGCTGGCGAAACAGCAGCTGTTCCACTGGGCCACCCTTCAACTTAGCTCAGTCCATGAAAATTCAAGTTTTAGCACTGTCAAATAAACCTTGACCTTGAAATAAAGTCACGGGTTAACTGTTAGGTTGTATTTGGAGATGTTGCTCGTCACATTTTGGTAAGGGTCAGAATACCAAGAAACCCCTGCCCCTGAATCACTCTCAGGATGTTAAGGCCACCACTACGCACCCGGGTGCAGGTCTTCCCTGGAGGGAACTCCTGATGCCCCTGGACAGTTCTCCACTGGAGCTCGATCGTTTCCTGACCTGGGTGAGCCTCATTCTCTCACCGAAGACCAAAAACGGCAGAGAATCAAGTTCAACCTTCACCACTTTATTCCTCACCCTGATCAGCAAAGTAGAATAGGCAAAAACAAAAAACAGCTCAGGCATTTCTCTTGGGATGAGAGAATGCTGATGACACCATACCCTCTGATGCAATATGGATACATGGATTCTCTGCAACACTGCCCCAAATGGGGAGATGGTATTGTAGCGGTAACCTCACTGGGCTAGTAACCCAGTGATCTAGACCAATACTGTGGGGCCACGGGTTCAAATCCTGGCGGCTGGTTGAATTTATGTTCCAATAATATTACTGGAATATAAAGCTAGTCTCAATAATAGTGACCATGATAGCTGTCATCAATTTTTGTAAAATCTCATCCTTTAGGGAAGGAAATCTGCCGTCCTTACCTGGTCTGGCCTACATGTGACTCCAGACCCACAGCAATGTGGTTGACTCTTAACTGCCCTCCGAAATGGCCTTAGCAAACCGCTCGGGCAATTAGGGACGGGCAACAAATGCTGGCCTTATAAGCGACACCCACATCCCAGGAAAAATTAAAGGGGATAAAACAATCTTAGCCCGGTAACCAGGCTTGAGTGGAAACTAGGTTCTTTTCCTTTTTTTAAAAAAAAGTAATTCATGCATTTTGGCATCACTGATAAGACCAGAATACATTGGGCATTTCTAATTGTCCTGGAGAAGGTTGGCGGTGAGCTGTAGTGTTAAATGGTTGCAGCCGCTATGGTGTAGGTATATCCACAGTGCTGCTAAGGAAGGAGTCTCTGGATTCTGCGGGAATGGAGTGGAGGAGGGCTGATTTTTTTTGGTAAGTCTCAGGGATTGGTTACTGAGCAGCATTGGAAAAGGTTTTGAGCAATTGGGTCAATTCACTTAGCCAGGCACTGGCTGGAGGCTTCAGATCTTTCTGCAGTACTAATAGCTACCCAGGAAATATTAGAGAGAATAAAACCTAGTCTAACATCTGGGTAACTACACAACGGGTCCCCAATAAACCCCCTGACCTTGCGACTACCCCTGACCCCCTGACTACTCTGCAGACCCGACTCAACTGGCCCCCTTACTTCCCAACTACCCCTTGGCATGACCTGACCTGACTACCAGTGCCCAGACCCTGATCTGATCCAAATACCCCCTGACTCCACAACTAACCCCCAATTTGACCTTACTACCCCTCTGAATCAACCCGACTAAACCCCCTGACCCGACACGACCAGCCCTCCAACTACCTGACTACCCTGACTCCCACTACACTCCTGACCCAACCCCCAACTATCCACTGGCCACCTACTCCCCCACCACCCCCCAACTCAGCTCAGCCCCCAACCAATATACCCGCCTCACCCACGCACTCACCTACCTACCTCACTCACCTCACCCACTTGCCCCGCCACCAACTCACCCACCTACTCACCTCACATCTCTCACCCACTTACCACCTCACCCACTTAGCCCCTCACTCACTTACCGACTCACCCACTTACCCCCTCACCCGCTTAACCATTAAATCATCTCACCTACTTACCCGCCTCACCCACCCACCTCCTACCCACTTACCCAGCCACCCACTCACTTATTCGCCCACTCATATTCAGAACCAGGACATTTAAACTTACCATACAACAGCTTGAAAAGAGGGCATGTCTCGTTCCCACCTGACTCTACTCCGCTCCGACAGAATTCCCCGATGGATGTCCTGCTGCGTATTTCTGTGAAAGGCAGGTTTGGAAGGCCCTGGTAGAAACGTGCAGCAGTGTTGTTGAGCCGGGCTAATGTTCAAGAGCAGCAGCAACCCAACAATCATGGCCCCCAGGAGATCCGCGGCTCTGCCTCTCTCCCCCCCACAGATGGCTGCCTGACCTGCTGACTGTTTCCAGACATTTTCTGCTGTTATATCACTCGGGAAACGATCTATTTTCTGCCCCTATCCTATCTCTGGCAGTTAGTTCTTCATTGCCCCCAGCTTTGTAACCAGCATTAGATGGAATTCTTCACCCGACACGTTTATTTGATTCTCACTTGAGTCACGTTGAGTTAACCGTGCTCCAGTCAGGCAAATACAATTTGTTAATGAAATATTTAATCCTATGCAAGATATTTGCATTGCATTGAAAACTGAAACAGCTCAGTGCAAAGGTGGACAGATGGGTAAAACCATTCTTTCCTGTCCTCAGCTGGATAGAAAGATCCAAATTCCCCCCTGACTCCACAACTAACCCTCAATCTGACCTTACTACCCCCCGACTATCAACCCGACTAACCCCTCTGACCTGACACGGCCAGCCCTCCAACTACCTGACTACCCTGACTCCCACTACACTCCTGACCCAACCCCAACTATCCACTGGCCACCTACTCACCCACCACCCCCCACTCAGCTCACCCCCCCAACCAATGTACCCACCTCACCCACGTACCCACCTACCTACCTCACCCACAACCAATGCTGGGCTGGCCAGAAGCTCTTTACAGCCAATGAAGTACTCTACTTTGAAGTGTAGCCACTAGTTATAATGTCAGAAACATTGTAGTCAATTTGAGCTCATCAGTGTTCCACAAACAGCAATAAGATAATGACAAGATCATTTCTTTCAGTAGTTGGGTGAAAAATGTTGTCTTAATAAAATATTATCATTCTTCTCCAAAGTAGTGCTCTGGCATCTTTTACACTCACCTGCGAATGCAGACAGGGCCTCGGTTTAACATCGCATGCAAAAGGCAGCAGTTGCTGGCAGTGCAGCACTCCCTCAGCGCTGCACTGATGTGGAGTGCGTGCACAAGTTGCTGTGGTGGGTCTTGAACCCACAACCTGCCAACCAGGAGGCAACAGGGCCAGTCACTGGGCCATGGCTAAAATCATGGGCTCGTTTCTCGTGGAGTCATTGGAGGCGCCTGGGGGTCTTTAAAAATGGCGGGCGGGACCTGGGCCTGGACTCCTTACCCCCATTCCTGACAGACCCCATTTTCACCAGTGGGGGTGCGGGGGTGCGGTGGGGGATGAAAGGAGTCATAATGGTGAGATACCCTCCTTGAGCGAGGTTCTGACAATGGGACTCTACCTCTGAAAGAGGCTCTGATGGGGAGACTCTCTCTCTGCAACCCTCTCATTAAAGGGTCATGATTGGGTGACTGTCTTGGAAAGATGCCCTGGTGTTGAGGCTTCCACATTTTTTTTTTAAAATGAGCCTTTTTAAAATTAAAGAGCAGATGAAGAGGACATTTGATTATCACAGAGTGCGGAGAACACGCACTCATTAATAGTTTTCCACTACACTTTCAGAATTGATTTGCATACTCTGAAGCAAAGAATGATTGCTGACGGGAATTGACTGGTGGATGACTCCTTTATTAGAAGTGAAGAGACAAGAGGGTGCAGACTGGACAGCTGTGAGAGTCATTAATGGGATTTGCAGTCGGGAAAGCACGCACATGTATCTATTGCTTGGAAGACATTTGACTCGTGATCAGCATGAAAGATAAACTTCAAGCAATCACGGTTTATTTAAATTCTGAATGTTCATTGGCCGAAAGGTATCGTTAGCTATTGACTGAGAATAAGTGGAGCTGAAGCAAAGCCATCGTAATGCCCAGTGTGCAGGGTCCACATCGAATTGGAAACCACAAGCAGAATCACATTCGGCTTCTTTGTAGATTGATGTATTTAATGTATGTTTAATTGCGTGATAGATGTGGAGCTACAATTCCCAAGGCATTTCTCCCTGTTATAACTTGGAGCAAAATCACTCAAAGCTCTGTGTCGTAGAATCACAGAATGGTTGCAGCATAGAAGTAGGCCATTCAGCCCATCAAGTCCTGGTTCTCTGCAAGATCAGTTCCCACTCTCCCTTCTATGCTGTAACCATTTTATGATTCTATGATACAGAGCTTTGGGTGGCCTTGTGCCAAAGTTATAACAGGGAAAGGTGCCAGGGAAATTGTAACTCCACACATATCCCGCAATTAAACGTGCATTAAACACATTCCCCATAATCCTGCACACTTTTCAGTCCATAGCGTATAGGGCTACAGGCTAAATGTTGGAAAATGGGATTAAAATAGATACATGCTTGATAGCTGGCACTGACACGATGGGCCAAAGGACCTGTTTCAGTGTTGTATAACTCTATGACTCTAGGTGCTTATACAAATCCTGTTTGAAAGCCACAGTTCAACCTGCTTCCACCCCATGCCCAGGCAATAGACTCCAGATCTTCACCACTCGTTGCATAAAAGGAATGTTTTCTCATGTCACCTTTGGTTTTACCAATCCTCTAAAATCTGTGTCCTCTCCTTATCAACCCCTCCACCAAAGGGAACAGTTGCTCTCTATCTACTCTGTCTGGGTCCCTCATGAAAATGAGTACCTCAATCTCAAACTTCTCTTTTCTAGGAAGAACAACACCAGCTGATTCAATCTATCCTCATAACTGAAGTCCCTCATCCCTGGACCCATTCTCGTAAATATTTTCTACACCCTCTCTAAGGGCTCCACATCCTTCCTAAAGTGGTACCTAGAATTGGACACAATACACTAGTTGAGGTCAAACCAGTATTTTATAAAGGCTCATCATAGCTTGCTTGCTTTTGTAAATATATTGCACTGACCTAGCATAAACCAGGGATTAACTGCTTCTGTAATACTCCATGCCATATTGTGCAGTAAGTTTACCCATTGTGATGGCCAATGTACTTTTGGGGAAAAAACAATATTTTATGTTGGTGTGGTGGTCCCTTTAAGAACTAGGTTTCACTGGAAGATATCTTGTAAAAAGTCAGTTACTTCCAGTAACTGATCATGTGACCAAGGTGCCTGGGAGATAAACAATAGTAAAGTAAAGGAGTTAATTATAAGCTGGGGTAGATGTCCGTGTGTGGTCCTGTATTCAAGCAGTTTAGTTTAGAACAAGCTGGCTGCTGGGCACATCTCTTTCAAGTGGAATTCAGTTGAAATTCTGTGTGCTGGCTAAAATGGTTTGAAATCCTTGATAGCTAAAGGACTCTACTAACAGTGAGTTGCACCTCTGAGATAGCTGAGAAGAGAGCGAGTTCCTGGATGCAGGACTCTAAAATTTAAAGAGCATTACAGCCAGGAGAGTTCCAACTTGATGTGGTTAAAGACTCATGTGTTGAACTGGGAGGCTGCAAGCATGAGACGGTTAGAGGAGAGTTGAAGGGACAAGCTTCCCAGAGGTAAACGGACAGCAAAGAAATCTCAACCGTTATACAAATCTTTGAAACAGCACTCAGCCCAAATGGTTTAGCTTCCAATTTCTGACAAGTATCTGACTTCTTGAGTTTTTTAGGAGGTACAGGTCAAATGGGTGCAGAAAGAAATTTGAGTTCTGAAGTTTGATATAGAGAATGAATAACAGTGTGCTTTGTGCTTTTTATATTTTTAATGTAACTGACCATTTAAGATAGATTTTTGATGTTTTGTGTAGTAACATTCTTTTGTTTTAGTCTATGAACCTTGAGGCTTCATTTTTTTTCATAAATACTTGGATTTTCAGTTTTTTAAAAAAAACCAGCTACTGGTCTCTACCAAGATCATAACATCATAACACAGGTAATTAAAAGCTTGGTCAAGGGAGTCAGTTTTAAGGAACATCTTTCTCCAGAGAGAGTCAAAGGGTACTGGGGGTAGGAAGGAACGTGGAGTTCAGGCCACAATCAGATCATCCATGATGTAGAGTGGCACAACATACTCAAGGGGCCGAATGGCCTACTCCTGCTCCTAAGACGTATGTTTATATGAGGAGAGAGGTGGAGAGGGAATTCCAGAGTTTAGGGCTTTGGCAGCTGAAGGTACGGCCGCCAATGCTGGAGTGATGAAATTAGGGATGCGCAAGAGTTCAGAGTTCAGTGAACACAGAAGTCTCGGAGGGTTGAAGAACTGGAGGAGGTCACAGAGATAGAGAGGGATGGGACGAAATTTGAAGACCAAGATGAGAATTTGAAAATCAAGGCATTATTGGACCAGGAGCCAAAGTAAGGCAATGAGCGCGGGAGTGATGGGTGAATGGGAGTTCATGAGAACTGGGGTATGCATAGCAAAGTTTTACATGAGCACAGGTTCGGGGAGTGTGGAAGATGGAAGGCTGGCCAAGGGAGCACTGGAATGGTCGTGCATGGTTGAGATCATTGACGCTTTGTAGTTCCATTTACTAACACACATGGATGTGCCCAAAGTTCCTTGTAACTTGTCCTTTGTGTAGGTCAGAGTGAAATGGAGGGGGATTGAGGTGAGGAGAGGGGATGGCTAACACAAACTGACCACTGCAGTTTGAATCACCTCATTCTGCCCAGCAAACCAGGAGCAATAAAGTGGAAGCCGATTATTACCCTTTACCGTGTCTGAGAATGGTGCAGATAGGCCTTAAAGGGCCAAAATAAATGAATAATTAAAACACTACAAATGTTAACCCCCATTTTAATTGATGTGATAGATCAATGCTGGGCCATAGCTAAAGTTTATGTGCATTTTTCTATGAATTAATATTCCACGCATTGAATTTAAAATAAATTAGGCCACCTCGAGGTCTTGAATATCTGGAGCAAAGATTGGTACTTTGATTTCCAATCCCACACACATGGCCCTGGGCGCAATAATCTGTCATAATTACACCCTCACAAAACATCTCAGTAAATACTGTAACTATGGAGAGGATTTATAAAACCAGCACTCACTTTTATGTGCAATGGTATGCACTTGGTATGACTGAAAAATTAGAGTTCACCTCAGCCAACATTAATTTGCCACCTCAGGGTCGTTCATGTCATGAAACAATATGCAATGGGCTCAAACCTCAAGTTATCTTTTGATATGTTTTGCCTCCGTTTAAGTCCACAACCCCTCCAACTCCTGCCAACCTCGTCCATCGACACATCTCAGCATTCCCTTCACGTCCAGCCTCCACTCGCATCCTTACTGTCATGATGATAGCTGATTGTGGTAGTGGACCCCAGTATTAGATACTATATGGTACTCTGTACTATATAAGGGGTCGCCTGACCTGGGGGTTGAAGGTCAGATAGCAGACTGTCTTGATAGAGCTCAGATACTGCAGATATGTGTTCATGTTAGAAAAGTGTGTTATCAATAAAGTTAGCGCAGCTACAATGTCAGCGACCTGTGTGCGTCATTAAAAAAAGAAACACTAAACAAAACATTTACCTGACACCACTGATACAAATAGTTGGTTGAAAGTACAGTACTTGCATTTTGCTGAAAAAAAGAGAGATGTTGTGAAAGCTTTTTGTCTTGCACTCATCAGGGCAGGTTTGCAAGAATACCAAATCTCAAATGGAACAATGATTTATACTGCACGAGAAGAGCATATGCCTCTACCAATCAGAGTCCACTTGCCAACCAATCAACGGCCTCTTCTGACGTGCAAGTTGAAAATCTTCGACAGCACGTCTCTTCTTTTTAATGATACCGCTGATACCCCGTGGTGCAGTGAATGGACATAAAGGAGTTCAGCATCCCATTCATCCCCCTCTCCATGCAAATCTCTCCGTTGTCTTGCCAACCTCTGAAGAAATATAATCTTCTCATGCACTCTCCACAAGGATGATTCCTGGCCCCTCATTTGCCCTGCTCCGCTACCAGTGATGCTTTGCTTAGCCATTGGTACCCCTCCACTTTACCGCTTGCTCGATTTTACCATCCTGCTTTCAAAAGCTACAGTTGGGACTGCACTCCCCCGTTTATTCACTTCGGCTCCTTCCAGCCTTATTGGCATTCTCCCAGATGTTACGAGATTTTGTGAGAATGTCTTTCCCTGCAAAAGGAGTGCTGCAGAAACAAAAGCTGCTGTTCTCTCCTCACGGTATTGATGGCCTACATTTCCACGGGCACCAGGGCCCCTCAAGTACGTAAGACATTTTGATATTTTGTGTACTTCTGGTTGGAGTCATACCGAGCACAAAGGAAGATGGTTGTGGTTGTTGGAGGTCAGTCATCTCAGTTCCAGGACATCACTGCAGGAGTTCCTCAGGGTAGTGTCCTCGGCCCAACCATCTTCAGCTGCTTCATCAATGACCTTCCTTCCAGCATAAAGTCAGAAGTGGGGATGTTCACTGATGATTGCGTAATGTTCAGCACCATTCTCCTCACAAACTGAAGCAGTCCATGTCCAAATGCAGCAAGACCTGGACAATATCCAGGCTTGGGCTGACAAGTGGCAAGTAACATTTGCATCACACAAGTGCCAGGCAATGACCATCTCCAACAAGAGAGAATCCAACCATCACTCCTTCACATCCAATGGCATTACCATCACTGAATCCCCCACTATCAACATCCTGGGGGTTACCATTGACTAGAAACTGATCTGGACTAGCCATATAAATACTGTGGCTACAAGAGCAGCTCAGAGGCTAGGAATCATGCGATAAGTAACTCACCTCCTGACTCCCCAAAGCCTGTCCAGGAGTGCATCATCAGCCACATTGAGGGGGGCTGACAAAGAGGCACCTGTGGTCTCCGTCTGAAACAGGCTCCATCAGCCCCAATGCCTAACGCCTATTTCAGGCCCGATTGCAAAATTGGGCCGCTGGCTGATTTCAGGGAAATGGAACCTACACTTAGCCCAACAGAAAATTCTTACAGGGATCTCTGAAGGTCACCATTGAAACCGGCATATTTGTCAAATAAAAAGTGTGTGGAGACAAGAGGTCACCTGCTCTGTGGAGGCGGAATCCATTTCCAGCTCCTGCTACCCCATTCCCACTACCAATAACCCCCTTGCACTCTCCATTGTCTCCTTCCCCCAACTTGCCCCTTCTTATTCACCCTGCTAGCAACCGTGGCCCCTCCCTCACCATTTCTCGACTCCTCCTTCCCAATTGCCCCATTCCCCAACGTGTCGTACCCCTGCTGATCACCGTCTTTGTTCTCAGCGGACCACCCCCCCACCCCCCGGGCGATCAACCCCTCCATCCCGATTGTCGCCCCCAATCCTTCCACCACCTCCGCCGATTGTTGCCCCCACACCACACCCCCACTCCTTCCCGATCACCCTCTCGCTCCGCCGAATGCTCCCTCTGAGACTGGCCGAAGGAGGCAGTGCACGGCGCTACGACAATGGAGCCTTCAGCACCGGCAGGAGAAATCGTGCAGCAACTGGAGTCGGTTATCAAGCGTTGGAAGTAATTCTCGCAGCTGCTTGGCAGAAGAAATAGGCTGATAAATTGCACCGAGAAACCTTACACTGAACATTTACACTGTCACATCGAATAACAGGTCCCAGGAGTTACAGCTAGAATTACTCTGCCTTTGTCTAGAAACTCCAATAACTTTTTTTCCCCCAGACCTTCTGTAATATTCCATCAAGCTTTACTGCTGGAGTAAGTAACTAGATGGGAATAACTATATAAAAAAAATCCCACATCAGCTGCAAATCATAATGCTCCAGACCCGACTGCCCCACACGTTGTAATGACCTGCTCCACGTGCTTCTCCCTCTCCCTTTTCCATTTCTGGCCGTGATCCAGTCTCCGATCTCGGGTTGTGGAATGCCAGGTCCTGACTGTTACGAGGAGCAAAGGCCGGAATTTTCCAGCCCCCCACGCCGGCGGGATCTTCCGGTCCCGCCGTTGTGAACGGAGACCTCAGTGGCTCGCCGGCCCTGACGCGGGGGAACTCACCTTGGGTTGGGGGGGGTGGGCAGGAAAATTCCGGCCAAAGGCTTGCGTTTATATAGTGCCTTTCACATCCTCGATGTCCCAGAGAACTTTACAGCCAATGAAGTACTTTAGAAGTAGAGTTACTGTTATAATATAGAAAACATGGCAGTCAATTTGCACACAGCAAGCTCCCACAATAAGCAATGTGATGATGACAAGGTAATCCATTTTTTTGTGTTGTTGGTCCAGGAAGAAACGCTGGCCAGGACGCTGGGGAGAACACCAATGCGTTTCCTCCATAAACTCATGACCCCCACGTTGAGTTTAAGGCCCTTGCTAGAGCAAAGCTGGAGTCTGCTTGAACTCAGCGCTATGTTCATAAGACCATAAGACCATAAGACATAGGAGCAGAAATTAGGCCATTCGGCCCATCGAGTCTGCTCCACCATTCAATCATGGCTGGTAGGTTTCTCAACCCCATTCTCCCGCCTTCTCCCCGTAACCTTTGATCCCCTTACCAATCAAGAACCTATCTATCTCGGTCTTAAATACACTCAATGACCTGGCCTCCACAGCCTTCTGTGGCAATGAATTCCATAGATTCACCACTCTCTGGCTAAAGAAGTTTCTCCTCATCTCTGTTCTAATAGGTCTTCCCTTGACTCTGAGGCTGTGCCCTCGGGTCCTAGTCTCTCCTACTAATGGAAACATCTTCCCCACGTCCACTCTATCCAGGCCTTTCAGTATTCTGTAAGTTTCAATCAGATCCCCCCTCATCCTTCTAAACTCCATCGAGTATAGACCCAGAGTCCTCAGTCAGGTTCAAATGGCCCTGCTGCATTTGCGTTTCCTTCACATGGGAGTCACATCCCGACCCCTTTTTCCCTGTCGCCAAAATGGAATCCGTCAGAAATGAGGGTGGGGCTTCCGAATCCAGGGCCTGTCTGCCATGTTTAAAGGTTCCCCTGAGTCTCCACGGCTCCACAAAAATCTGGCCCACAGTGTCGGAAACCATTTCCAGCTCCTGTTCTCTTTCTGTTTCCAATACTCCCCCACTGTGCTTCCATGGGATCTTGTAGGGCAGGCGGGGGCCTGGTTGGATTTCTCATCCAAAAGGACGACATCTCTGACAGTGCAAGACTTCCTTGCAGTTGCAACCTAGAATTGGCGCTCATGGGGACTGGAGCACTCTCGCTCAAAGTCAGGAGGGCCACTGATCTACACCTGACACACTGAAAGAAATGCAGCACTCGCACAGGGACTGCCTATGTTTGCGGCAGAAAGCGATAATAAAGTAACAATAATGTAATGGATCCATATCTCCAATGGCCTAATGGTGGTTCCCTGCAGGCCAGGGTGAGTCTAGGCACTGACAAGGAATTACATTCGGTTATGACCTGCATCAGTCCGATATTTCAATACCTGGAGGGGTCAGAGGGGACTGACCTGCAGGTTGAGTGAGCAGTTGAGGTGAGCAGCATAGATGCATTTACATGAGGAGAGAAAGGAACAGGAGGATATGCTGAGATAAGTAGCAAGGGAGGAGGCTTGTGTGGAGTATAATGACCACTGTTTTAAGAGACAAAATGCTAATGAGTAAATAGCCAGAATGTAAACCATGTGACCAGCAGGAATTGATCAGAAGAGCTTTCAGTTTAGCTAGCAGCATGCGGTGTGAAACAATTGCAGCTGCACTTTTATGTCAACAATAGCTGTTGAATCTTTATAGTAAATTTGTCTGCTGAACATGCTGAGATGAAGTAGGGTTGGGGGAGGCTAATGTGGAGTATAAACACCACCGCTTTAAGAGAGAATGTACTAATGAGTAAGTAGCCAGTATATCAACTATGTGACCAGCAGACATTGCTCAGAGGAGCCCTCAGCTTAGCTAGCAGCATGTGGTGTGAAGAAATTGCAGCTGTATTTTAATGTTAGTAATAGCTATTGGGTCATTATAGTAAACCTGTCTGCTGACCAATCCTGTACTACATCTTCAAATAAACTGGACCTACATTTAGTTTACCAATTCTCTGTGAGATTGGTAAGTATGTATTAAGCAAACATAGAAATACAACATAGGTTAGTTGGGCTGAATGGCCTGTTTTGGTGCGGTACGTTCTGCTTAATATGTGTTCAATGACTGACTCAACCAAATAATTCATGGGCAGTTCTGCAGATGAGTTCTGACTTTTGGATGGACAACCCACCCAACAACATGTCCCTCAGGGTGCTTTTAGGTTTTATTTTGACCTTTATTTAACCTGTGCCCCCCTCCCCACCTCCCCTCTTCCTTGGAACCAAGAATACCTTGGGGGACCATTTTATCAGTGTGAGTGTCTTGCTCTCATTTACACTTGTGACTGGGCAGCGGGCGTTGGCCGCAGCATTTGATCGTGGGACGGTGGGGAGGCAGGGGGTGGATTTCAGCTATGCTTCCCCCTGCCCCCAGTCATTGTCCACGCCCAGGCAGATTCGCAGCTGGATTTTGATCAGCTGCCCTCTCAAATATTCCCCCCCCGCCTCTCCCCCCCCTTCAAAATGGCTGCTTCCTGCATTCTGCTGATGGGCAGGATATTCTCAGAAGCTTAAGTCTCAGGCAGAGCCAATGTTTGACCCTAAATGCGCCACAACAGGGTTTGACTGGTCCAAGTGCGTAGGGTCATTGGGTTAGTGTACATCTTCAAACTTCAATGGCTTTCAACATGCCAGTGATTGAACAGTTCACACCTCTGAGTTTTCTGCTGGATGAAAAACTGGTTGGTGGGAGCTGGATTTGGGGCAATGATGGTACAGTAGTTTGATCTGTGTGGCAAAGGTACTGAGTGAACCCATTCATTCAGCTATCGGGCAACTTGGTAAGGGTGAACTTTGAATTCTATTTGTCCTCAGTTTACGCTTCATAGATTTAAGACTTTTTTTTATTCGTTCATGGGATGTGGGCATCTCTGCCGAGGCCAGCATTTATTTCCCATCCCTAATTACCCTTGTTCAGAGGGCATTTTAAGAGCCAACCACATGGCTGTGGGTCTGGAGTCACATGTAGGCCAGACCAGGTAAGGATGGCAGATTTCCTTCCCTAAGGGGGCATTAGTGAACCAGAGGGGTTTTTATGGCAATGTTTAGATCGAGGAATCATGCTGAGGTCAAAATTCAGCGTTACAGCCTTGGACCGCCTGAATCTTGTCAAAGGAGAAGCTAGGTCATTTGGGTCTCAAACTCAACCCAGGCCAACTGGCTGGACAGCCACAGGCAGCGAGCATCACCTGAGCCTGAGGGAAGTTGCACGTGACTAAAGTTTCAGGGTAGCTGGTGGGGTAGTGGTTATGCTGGCGGACTAGTTATCCAGAAACTCAGGTTAATGCCCTTGTGGCATAGGTTCAAATCCCACCACAGCAGCTGGTGGAATTTAAATTCGGTAAATAAGTCTGGAGTATAAAGCTAACCTCAGTAATGGTGACCATGCGATTATCATCAATCGTTGTAAAAACCCACCTGGTTTACTAATGTTCTTTAGGGGAAGGAAATCTACCACCCTTACCTGGTCTGGCCTACATGTGACTCCAGACCCACAGCGATGTGCTTGACTCCTAACTGGACTCTAAAAAGGCCTAACAAGTCATTCAGTTCAAGGGCAATTAGGGATGGGCAACAAATGCTGGCACTGCCAGTGACGCCCACATCCCATGGAAGAAAACTGTGATTAAATGTATTCCTGGAGGTTTCATCACATGACTTGCCCCCAAGCTCATTTAGCCAACTAACACATCCATCCTTGTGACGCTAATTGGAACACAAAAAGACTCATTACCCAGTTGGATGATGTTTGCCTGTCAGCCAAACGATCTTTTCTTCCCCATTTTCAATATTTTTCTACTTAGCAAAGAGAAATGTTCAAAGAAAATGACAAAATAACAATCATTTTTAACGTCCCGATGATTCTTCTCCGGGGTTGCACACACACAGCAGTGTCCCTGGAGATTGGTCTTCAATTCCTAGAGACTCCAGGACGATCCTGGGGGGTTTGGCGACCCTACTGGGTGCACAGGAGCACTCCAGCGCCTCCGAGTCCCAAGATGGAAAGCGCAAAATAAATTTTGCAACTTACTCTTATTTTGGGGCCTCTCCTGCCTACGATCCACTTCCCCGCTAAGTTGCCAAAGCAAAACTCACTGTCGCTTCCGACTCAGGCATCCCAGTTAAAATTGTGGTCGGGGCTGCAATATTGGGGTCTGGCCTGCATCAGTCACCAAGGACCCCACTGACTTTGGATGGGTGTCCATGGGGTGTCTGCTCTATCGAACAGATTAAAATTGTGATCGGCTGGCTGGCATCAGCACGCGTAAGTCACCTTGGCAACTTTAACCTTTAACTTTAAGCCTTTAGCTTAAGCTAAGAGGGAGGGCTTAAAAGTTGCTCCCTAAATCTCTTGGGCTGCTTGCTCTTCACAATGCATCACTTCTACTCACATCTGAAAGACGGGGGACAGAACAAGCACAAAACTTTTACATGTGAATCGAGGTCAAGCCAATTCCTTGTTTATCACTCAAGTTAATCATCATGCTAATTGACGTGGTGATACACAGACGCACGGATAGGGCTAGTTTAGTAGCAAGTTCGCTCAGCGCTGACAGTTTAAATGAAGCTAAATTGGTTCAATTTAAAGCAATGGAAAACCAGAAATAATAAGAACAGCCTTGCCGTGGCAAATTCATTCTGCCGAGCCTCTCTGTCTCTCTCAAAGTACCTGATCATCACAAGCAGTTATATTCCTCTGCCTCATTCAATTTTATTTAAAGAATGCATGCGACACAATCCCAGGAGATTGCTACTGTTGTCACCTTCATCAGCCTTGTAAGATAACCTTGCCTTGAGTTTTAAGCAAGGATCTGTCATCAGGTTCCCAGCCCAGTATCGCCTCGGGGAGCTCCTCAGGTAAAAAATGCAACAGTTTTTTAACATGTGCTGTCTGTGGGCTGCCTTTGTTCCTATCGGGCTGTTTTACAAACCAGGGCTCACTAAGGCTAATCCTCCATTGGATTGTGATCTTCAGCAAGACTAAGCTCCCATATCAGAGCCGGCTTGCTTAAGGATGGGGGCAGGGCTATCTCTTTAGGATACTTGCTCTTCCTTCCGATATAAATGAAGTAACAGTCTCAGGGCACAGGAGACACGAGCACCCCAACAACTGATCTTTGCACAGCAGCATTTTCAACAACTGCAACTTTCATTTATGTGGCGCCTTTGACGAATACAACACCCTAAGGCGCTCCACAGCATAAGGGGAGGTGGTGCCGGTGGTATAGTGGTATTGTCACTAGACTAGAATTCCAGAGACCCAATGTAATGCTTTGGGGACACAGGTTTGAGTCCTACCATGGCAGATGATAATAATAAAATAAATCCAGGAATTAAAAGTTTGGTGATTACCATTGACATCAAAACCCATCTGGGTTTGCTCATGCCCTTTAGGGAAGAAATCTACTGTCCTTACCTGGTCTGGTCTGGCCTACATGTGACTCCAGACTCACAGTGATGTGGTTGACTCTTAAATGCCCGCTGAACAAGGGCAATTTGGGATGGGCAATAAATGTTGGCCTAGCCAGTGATGGTCATGTCCAATGAATGAATTTTAAAAAAACAAAGTAAGACACATTAAGGATTATTAGGCCAACCCAGAAGGTAAAAACTTGGGAATAAGGATACTGGTCCAAACTGTTTTTTCCCTTTTGGGAAATGACAAAAACTTTAGTCACACAAATTGGTTTGAAGGAGCTTTTCAAAGAAAAGTGAGGTAGGGAGGCGGAGAGGTGTAGGGAGGGAATTCCAGAGTTTAGGGCCATGGCAACTAAAGGCATGGCCACCAATGATGAGTGATTAAAATTGGGGGTGCACAAGAGGCCAAAATTAGATGAGTGCAGGTATCTTAGAGGGTGGTGGAGCAGGAGGTCATTACAGAGATAGAGAAGGGTGAGGCCATGGAGGGTTTGAAGGCAAGGATGAGAAGTTTAAAATCAAGACGTTGCTTGACCAGGATCTCAATGACCCGTGTCAGACAGATATAGCATGTCACATGATGCAATCACATGCTATGCAAGATCAGCACTGCCTCAGGCTAATGCAGTGTTTTTGCACTTTATATTACTACCATCATTGAGACAGCTGGTTGTAAGGAATTCTGGTTGTCATAGCAACGATTTTTCATTTTTGGGGGCATTGAACAGGATTTTGATATAAGCAATTAAAAAAGCATTGCTTTGGTATGGGATCAAAACAAGATAAGCATAAGAGGTTTGTGAGTAAAAAGAGGTAAAAGGAGCCTTGAATTGAACAGGATGACGTGAGAGTGACTGCTCTTGACATCAAGGCAGCATTTGTCTAAGTGTGGCACCAAGCACTGGGAAAACTCGCCACTGGTTGGAGTCATGCCTAGCATGAAAGAAGGTGGTTGTAGCTGTAGAGGCCAATTACCTCAGTCCCAGGACATCACTGCAGGAGTTCCTCAGGGTAGTTTCCTAGGCCCAACCATCTTCAGCTGCTTCCTCAATGACCTTCCTTCCAGCATAAGGTTGGACCTGGAGATGTTGGCTGATTTGTTCAGCACCATTCTCATGACTTTCAGATACTGCAGTCTGTGACCATATGCAGAAAGACCTGGACAATATCCAGGCTGCAACTGCGGCTGGTCAGTGGCAAGTAACATTCGTGTCACACAACTGCCAGGCAATGACCATCTTCAACAATAGAGAGAATCTAACCACCTCCACTTGACATTCCATGGTATTACTATTGCTGGATCCCCCACTATCAATACTCTAGGAGTTACTGTTGATCAGAAACTGAATTGGATTAGCCACATAAATACTGTGGCCACAAGAGCAGGTCAGAGATGGGGAATTCTGCATTGAGTAACTCAACTCCTGATTCCCCAAAGGCCATCTACTATCTACAAGGCACAAGTCAGGAGTGTGATGGAATACTCTCCACATCCCTGGATGAATGCAGCTTCCACAACACTCAACAGTATCCAGGACAAAGCAGCTTACTTGACTGGTGCTCCATCCACCTCCTTAAATATTCACTTTCTCCACCACCGATGCACAGTGGCAGCATCTACAAGATGCACCGCATCAACTTACCCAGGCTCCTTTGACAGCACCTTTCTAACCCATGACATCCATTATCTTGAAGGAAAAGGGCAGCAGATGCATGGGAAAACCAACACCTTCAAGTTTCCCCTCCAAGCCACAAGTCCTGACTTCAAACTATATCGTGGTTCCTTCACTGTGACTGAGTCAAAAACCAATCAACACTCTCTTCTCATGCAGCATAAATTGTTGGTATTTTCTTGTGAGCTGTCCTGATGGGTGCAAGATGAAAAGCTTTGACAGCATGTCTCTTTTTTCAACAAGATGCAAGTTTTCCTCTTTTTTCCTTCAAATCAGCAGGCAGTTAGCTTGACTATGTGGTGAGAAACAGGACTTGTAGTCCATTGCCAAATTTGCTTGACCATGTCAAAGTGTTCTCTTGATCCCTCAAGCCCAAATGCTAAAGGGTAGAAACAATTTCAAAATTCTCCACCACAACAAATCATCCCCACTGATCTTCCTCACCCAAACTCCACTTACCCCCACCCCTTCCCTCCCACCAACTTTGCCATTATCTACTGGACCCTCCATCCTTATCCTGGATATTAAGTGTGAGGAGCTCCTTAACTTCAGATCCAAAATCAAGTTCGTCAGCATTACTTCTTCTGATGTCTTCATTTCCTTATAATCTAGTCTGTCAACACTTTACATCCGATATGCTTCATGGAACAGGCCATTCGGCCAATCAGTCCTTGCTGGTGCTTAAGCCCCACTTGGGTCTCCTCCCATCTTTTCTCATTTAAATCCATCGTCTTCTCCCTCAAATGCTTGTCCAGTTTTTTTCTTAAATACATCTATACTATTAGCCAATTCATCCAGTCCCTTAGGTGGCCAGTTCCACATTCTCACCACTCTCTGGGTGAAGGCATTCCTTCTGAATTCCCTATTAGATTTCTAGCTGACTATCTTATATTGACGGTCTCTAGTTCTGCTCTTCCTCACGAGAGGGAACATTCTCTAGGTATCCACTCTATCAAAACCTTTCATCATTTTAAAAACCTCTATTAGGTCACTCCTCAGCCTTTGTTTTTCAAAAGAGAAGAGACCGGCCTGTCAATCCTTTCGCAATTAGAATACCTATGCATTTCTGGTTTCATCTTTGCAAATCTTCCCTGCACCCTCCTCTGTAACCTCTTTATAATATGGTGACCAGGATTGCACGCAGTTCTCTAAGTGTGGTCCAACCAAGGCTGGATACAGTTTTAGCAAAGCTGCCCCAATTTTCAATTCCATCCCACTGGAAATAAAACCCAGTGCTTGGTTTGCTTTGCTATGGACCTTGCTAGCCTGATGACACACACAACTATCCAGTTGGGATGGCAGGATTGCAATCAGGAGCAGGGACCATAACTTGTTCACCTCCATCACCCAGAGGATTATAAGGCCAGTTGGAGATCCCAGTACTGTCCTAACTTTGACCACTTGGTACAGGCAAGTGATTAGTTGAGACCCACAGAATTATGTCGACTTTTAATGATTGGTGTTTTTTTTAACTACGAGATCATTTTTTCCCTCTACCCAGCCTAGACTTGCGCCTTCCAAGTAATAAGTGACCTCCCCAGCCCTCCTACCAAAATTTGAAACCTCACAGCTCATAGTTTTCACTATCTCCCCTCTAGTCCTTACTGAACAGCCTTGAAGCTCCCCATTTACTCCCTCAGCCATTCCCATTGCAGTTCTTAACCATTCAGCTTCCCTTTCTCAGCTCCATGCTTAGTCATGTCATCAACATTCTCCTATCACCCAGCACAACCTCAACTGCCATCATCACCCCCTCCTACCATCAACCCCAGCATATTCTACAGATATCATCCTCTAAAGGCCTGGAATGCATCATTGCATCTTAATTACACTCCTACCGTTCTCTGTACAAGATCTTTACATTGGGTTACTGTCCCACCAACAGCATTACGATTGCAGTGAATAAAGCCACAAACTACATCCTATGCGACTTTGAAAGTGAATCAATGTCACTCCTCATCATCTCTACTGCCTTTGACACCAGGGACCACTGTACAAAAGGACGTTGCAGCTATGGCCCACATCTTCAATCTGCACCACCATCAGCTGTGTCCTCTCCAAGATCCACTAACTCTCCACGTTCTTGTGAATTGGTTTTAGTATTCCAATCCTAGCCTTCAAACCTCAGTGTGGTCTTGCTCCATCAATGCCTTAGTGATCGCCTCCACTCTTACATCCCTCCACTTCTCTGGCATCAGCCTACTCCCTTTCTTCCACCCGTTCTGCTCCGCTACCCTTTTCACCCCTGTAAAGACCTCTGAACTTTCCCCACCTTGTCACCTGTCTCCTCAAGGTCTTTCTCCATGACCAGCAGATGTTGTTCAATCAGGGCAGGGACTGGTACAACAGCCTTTATTTGAACTTATAGTGAGGATACTGATAGGAGGAAGCGCACTCAGCATTCAGATCTGAGAAGAGATGAGAAAGGAACATAGCCCATAGAATGAAGTATCATTATAGTGTCAGTCATGACTCTGGTGTTCTCCTCTGAGCCAGGCAGTTTGTGGGTTTCAGTCCCACTTCAGAAACCGAAGCACAAAATCTCAGTTGGCACTCCAGTGCAAGTATGAGGGAGTACTGCCGTGCCAGAATTGCCCTCGTTCGGAAGTGACATTAAACGACGGCCTCATCTTCGTGGGTGGACATAAGAGATCCCATGGCACTATTTTGAAGAGCAGGAGGGTTCTCCCCAGCGTACTGGGTGATGTTGATCCCTCAACCAACATCACTAAATCAGATTCTCTGGTCATTGTCACATTGCTGTTTGTGGGAGCTTGCTGTGTACAAAGCGGCTCCCTACTTTACAACAGTGACTACACTTCAAAAAGTTTGACGTTGGAGCACCGAGGTTATCAAAAGTTCTATATAAATGCAAGTTTTGTTCTCAACAAAAGATAATGTGATGGAGGGTTAGGTCAGAGGCAAAAGGTGAAAGGTCACTTGTCAGGTGATGATCTTCCTCCTATCCTACCCTAAGAAAGGGGCCAGGAGAATCTCCTAAGTATTCTTCCTAGATTTGATTGGCCAGAGCAGTAGGCCAATGTACGTCATCTGATTATTATTAATTTATGTCAGTGCACCAACTGAAAAAGCCATTGCTACAATGAATTAACTGATGAAAGAACTATTTTGAAACATTAACCCTCTTAATTATGAGCTTCCGTCAGCCCACATGAGACAAACTGCACACAGATGTTTCACTGCTGCCTTCCTCCCCTCTGAGACTCCGCTCAGTGACTTTGCCTCTCGCATTTATTGCAGCACTGTACCTTATGAAGCCTTTCTGCGATCTGGAATTATGAACGCTTTTGTGATTCATCTTTAGAAGTGGGCATTAAATATTAAAGCAACGTGTTGCTATAAATAACACACTCAAAGACCAGAGTCCCTGATATCTTGCATCATTATTCATTGTGTGCTCATTAACGGAGAACCCGCATAAAATCTCTTCTCCAGGAGACGCCCCTTTTTTTAAACAATACTCTTTGATCTATCACTGTATCTCATTTGACATGCATTGTTAATAGCGCCATTATTAAAGGAAAAATCATTTCAAATATTTTGTATAAACATTCACCTTATTCACTCTGGTAACCACACTCCTCTTATATCCTGAAGCCACTGATGAATCCTCTGTGTTTGATAGTGTAGACATAGAAAAGATCACTGATGTGGCCAGCACCAGGGGCTATAGTTCTTTTATGTTATTCATTGTTGGGACATAGGCATTATTGGCAGTGCCAGCGTTTACTGCCCCACCACTAAATTCCCTTCAGAAGGTGGTGCTGAGCTGTATCTTTTGGACCACTGCAATCCATGTGGTGTAGGTATGCCCACTGTTTCCTCTTTTCTGCAGAGGTTTAATGGAACTGAGTGGCTTGCTATGAGACCATTCCTGAGGGCAGTTAAGGGTCAACCACATTGCCCTGGATATGGAGTCATGTGTAGGCCAGACCTGGTAAGATTTCCTTCCCTGAAGGACATTGGTGAACTGGACGAGTTTTTAACAACAATCTGGTTGCTCCATTATTAATAATGTTAGCTTTTTATTCCAGACTTACTAATTGAATGTAAATTCACTCAGCCACCATGGTGGGATTCGAGGTGGCATGGGGTGTGGGTGGAGGGGTGAGAGGGTGCGAGGGGTGAGGGCTAGAGGACTTAAAATTTAATGAAGCAACTGGGACAAATACCCAGAGAACTGAGGGGAACTTTTCGAACAGCCCACCTCAGCAGTACCTGTGGGCGTCTCCGATCTGCAGCCAGGGTTGGCATGCCTGATTCCATTCGGCACTCACCACCCACCTGCCCCCTCGCCACCACCACCACACCCCCCCCACCCCACACCTTCCCCACTCCACCCACCACGGAGTGGAAACCTCACCACTCGTGGGTGTGGTGAACCAGGGGATTTCCCGACTCGCATTAACCGACCCAGGAGCGAAAATCCTTGTGAGTAAAGATGCCATCCGATCACATTGTTGCCTTCTGAGCTTAGATAACCATTTAAAATTCACAGTTGAGGCTCACAGACCACGAATGGTGAGGTTCCGTTCACCCATTTAACGAATCTCTAGTGTTAATAACATAATATTAAAAAGTACTTAAAGCACAGAAACAGGCCATTGGACCCAACTGGTTCATGTCGGTGTTTATTTGCCGCATCAGCTTCCTCCGGTCCTAATTCATTTAACCCTATCAGTAGATCCCACTGTTCCTACCTTTGGTCACAGAAGCTCTGAGTTCAAGTCCCACTTTGTGATGATAATGGAAGATGTGTTTATAAGGTGGCCAAACAGGTTGGTTATCACAGCTTATGAATCTTTCCAATACAACTGATGGCAGGCAGCAAGAGCAGGAGAGTTTTCTAGCCAGCCATACTGCAGAAGGCAATAACAAACAACTGCAGTACTTGCCCAAACATAATCGTGGACCAATCCTATGGAAGTCACCATTGCCCCCTCTTAGGGCATGGATGAGGAATCAATTTTTTTGAAGTTGAGGGAAGGTGGAATGAATATCGGCCAGGACACCAGGGGTAACTCCCCGGTTCTTCCTCAAAATAGCACCAGGGCACCTTTCACCTTCAGCTGAGGAGACAGACATCTGCGTTTGATATTTCATCCAAGCAACAGCATCTTTAACAGTGTGGTGCTCTCCCAGTACTTCACTGGAGTATCAGTCTTGATTTTTGTGCTCCAACATGACTTAAACCCAGAACCTTGTGATTAAGGGGCAAGAGTGCTACTGACTGAGCCACAGCTGACACATGAATGATTCACCTGCTCTTGTATAAGCGTTGCTAATCTCTAACATCCACCTGCGAAGAGAGATAGCGCCCTCGGTTTTAATGTCTCATCTGAAAGGCAGCATTTCTGACAGTGCAGTGCTGAAGTGCCAGCCTAAATTTTGTGCTGAGGTCTCCACAGTGGGCCTTGAACTGTGAATATCTGATTCAGAGGTGAGGGTGCTACCAACTGAGCCACAGTTAACACCATCAATGGCCGTTGGTGACGTGTGCCACCCCCTATAGACTGCAACGACTTTTGGCAGGCTAGTTCAGGGAATAATGGTATTAGTGCTCAAAACTTGCACTTTAATTCCCAAAACAATGGTTAAAACACACACAGAAAAAAAAAAAATCACTGAATATTCCAGAAAGCCAGGGAATTTGATTGATTCGGTCAGCGTCGCCTGGGATTTTCACAGGGCTTCTCCTGACATTCTGCTGTGAAGTGGGGGCTGTGATGCTACATAGCGAAACGGTCTTGGCTTCTGCCAACCTGAAGGGAGAGCCGTGGATCAGAAAATTCCTGCAGAGATCCAGGAATCAATGGCACTCAAAATCAGATTGAAAGTTAATTATCAACATAGACACAGGTCGTATTTTTCTTGGTGAACAATGACTGATTATTGCTCAATGAATATTATGGATTACTTGACAACCCACTAACTCACTAGTAGCTTCAGTGAGAAGCATTATCCGCCAGGAAATATAATAATATCGTGGACGGGAGACTAATTTGCAGGGCTATGGGGAAAGAGCATAACCTTCGATTCCCTTGCCTAACAAGAATCTATCTACCTCCGACATAAAATTATTCAGTGACCCGGGCTCCCCTTCGGAGGCAGAGAGTTCCAAAGTCGCACAACCCTCTGAGGGAAAAAAATTTCCCCTCATCTCTGTCCTAAAAGGGTGACCCCTAATTTTAAAACAGTGCCTCCTAGTTCTGGACTCATCCACAAGAGGAAACATCCTTTCCACATCCACCTTGTCAAGACCCTTCAGGATCTTATACACTTCAATCAAATCACCCCTCACTCTTCTAAACACTGGTGGGAATGAGCCCAGCCTGTTTAACCTATCCTCACAAGACAACCCTGAATTTGTACCTTCTCTTTGCCCAGCACTCTTATTCGAACCCTCATAAAGAATGAGTGATGTGCGGTCATTTGTCTTCTAGTGACAGTAATGTCCACGAGTGTCGAAGGTTGAGGACTCAATTGCACTCGGTGCTTTGGGAATGTGTAGGCCTGTCTTTTGACACCTACAAGCCAGTAGTTGGGATGTGGGCATGAGGCAGTGGATGAATTAAAGGAACCTGTCTTCGTTTTAAGGCTTTACCAGTGAAGCTCGAGTGGTTTCCAAGGTCCAGCAAAGCTACTTATCCACCAGCTTTTCCCATTCCTCTGAATTTCCTTGGAACCAATCCCAGGCCGGGATTTTCCGTGCCCGCTGGCAACGGGTGTGTTTGGTAGCGTGAGCGGACAATGTGGTGTGATCGCTTTCACAACAGCGTGAAGTCAGTTCGCGATCGTCTGCTCAGCCCACTGATGGTGGGCAGCGTTTCCCGCCATCGAGCATCAGCAACTTCATTGTACTACATCAGCATATCATTATTAGGCCTGCCCGCCGGAATTGCACACCCTTCCCCCTCCCCCACCCCGCCTTGTTGGATCATCCATCCAGGTGAACGGGAAAACACTCCGACGTGTTTCACAATAGTACATAAGCCACATGCACTTGGCGGGTTGCGCTTCTCTTGGGATTTCAAGGTTTGTTTGTCTACCTTGCCTCGGTCAGCACTCGCAGTCATCAGCGCCAGGCTTCACAGACAAAACCACATCACTTTTAAGGGGTCTCACAGACAGGTCTTTATCTACCAGGTCAACCATATGTGGGTGGCTTTTCATTGGCTGCTGGGCTAGGGCTTGCTTGGGGAAGGGGGAGAAGTGGCCTCAGTCAAAGGAAGAGGCTGCAGGGTGAGGGCTGCGCTGGGGAAGGGGGGTAACCCAGGGTGTGTGTGGGGGCACAGGTTGATCTGTGCTAGTGGCCTCAAAATGGTGAGGGCTGAGGAGGCAGTCTTCAGAGGAGATGAGGCCAGATGGAAAATGTGAGGGTGTGTGTGATGAGAATGGGTGGTGATGTCCCTTGAGCTGGCAGTGAGTGAGATGCCAGTGAATATGTGATGGGCTTGAGTGCGTGAGTTCAGAGTGATGAGATGGTTGCCATACCCTGGCTGAAGGGATGAGATCATTCATCCTCTATCTGCATTGGATGGCCAACCTCTTCTGTGCAGCATTGGCACTGACCACCTCTGCCATCGCCTACCAAGCCGGAGTGGTAATGTCACTGCCCCTCCTGCGGCCAGAGCGGGAGTAGAGGACATCACAGTGGATCCTCCAAGGTGATCAAAGGGCACTCGAGGGGTGCTGCCTTCTTGCCTTTTGGGGCCATGTCTTCTTTGCTGCAGCCCTGGGCTGGAAGCACTGAGCGCGGCTGCACTTTAAATGTGGTCCCTGGCGTGATGAAGCGGTGAGGTGACGGCGTGGTGGGCGAATCAGAGCCCACCCGCCATGGAAAGGGCGTGTTTCCCAGGAATGCATAAATAATGTGGCGGGTTTGGGATGATACGGAGTGAAAAGCCGCCATTGCGCCTGGCGGGTAAAACGACCTGCCCGCGACCACACTTAGTGCAAATTGGGGATGATTCCATGCCCAGTCTGCGCACCGTGACTCTGACAGTGGCTACAACGTAGAATCGCTAACCATCTGGTATTAGGAAATTCAAATTCAAGCAAAGATTTGGGAAAAAAAACTGGTCTTTTGACATTATGCAGTAACACAGGGTAGGATTTTCCTCACAGGCTTCTGAGTTTCACCATCTGGCTCAAAATGGGGCCAGGAGTCCACACCGTGTGGGGAACAGTTAATACTTTTGTGATTTTCCCCAAATTGGCCATTTAATGGCCGGAGGTTGGGCTCACTGTCCAGTCGAAGATGGCGGGCAGGCTCTCGAGGCTAGAGGGCCAATGGGGAGGAGCAGGAGGCCAATGGCGTGAGGGAGAGGGTACCCCAAGATGGAGGGACCCTCTCTCCAGCCTTTTCAAATCTAAAAGAAGAGAAAATACTTTTGCAGCTGGGCCGCCATTGTTGGGGGAGGGGAGGGGAGGGGAATGAGCCCCACTGCAGGGTAGTCTGTGGCTGCTGCTGAAATAATGCAGGCAGGGAGGGCCTATAAGTCTGCCTGAGTAGTGGCCTCTCAATCTGCTGCCAGGAAACCCCATCCAAGGAGCTGCACTCTCCCCTGCTTGCATGGATCTTGAGGCCAACTGGAAATTCCTATTAGGCCTCTGACAATAGGCCTTAATAGGCCTTTACTTGCCTCAACTGGCTGCCCACCGGTTGTAGGCAGGTATAGCCTTGCTGTTCACTCCACCACCCGCACCCCCACCCATCTCATCATGTCTCCGGGAAAATGGCCTGGAGGTGGGATGGGGCTGGGTAAATGGCACGCCAGCCAGTGGCATTAAATTCTGCAAACACACCCCTCCATGTCCACCCCCATCAGGGGCTAAATTCAGCCTGTGATAGAACTATTTAAAGTGATGGGAGGATGGGACAGAACATCTGAGAGCAGATATGTATCTGCTGTGTCCAATTGCTCTGCGTTTGATTGTGTGAGTCTGCTTACTATTGATGCTCACTGTGCTGGATTGGTTAAACCTGGGTGTGGAGCGGGAGAAAAGTAAAAAGTAAGTAGAAAGAGCTGGAAGCCAGAGCTGAAGCATGGAGCAGACATTTTAAAGCACTGTGAATAAAACCTGCTCCACACATAGAAAATAGCATCACCTCTGCATAGTCCTGAGATATAAAAGATATAGCAGCATCCAGTACTTGGGGAATTCAGAATGATGGGCCATAGGCTCAAGCTGAAATTTAAGGGTTTAAAGGCAGAGGGGCAGGAGAAACCTCTTCATGCAGAAAGTTGTTCCAGAGTTGGTAGCTGAAGGAGAAACAATGCCAATGCCCATGATTAGATTGGAGAAGTTTACTAAGTAAAAGGATATGAGAGCAGAGTGCATGAACGGGATTAGAAGTATCTGCTCAGATGGAGAGTGAAATTCCAACATGGATTGTTTGGACTGTTTTCATGAGGTAAATTCCATGTTTTTTAAATCTATTTCTTGTGTATTATTGAAATCAATGTAGAAGAAATTCGGAGGTGCTGTAAAACGAAGACTGGAGGTAACTGGACCAGGATCTTCTTGTTACTATAAAGGTGCTGCCTTGTCACAACTGGTAGAGCAATGTCCTTACGGGGTGAGAACTTCACTTGGCATTTAAAATGTTCAGTGTTCCCATGGAAATTTAGAATGGGAATCAAGAAAATAAGAACAGAATCTAACTGAAATTTCTAATGCCCAAATTAGGGAATTAAGAAAAGGACAAGATTAAAAAGACATATTTTCCAAGATGATTAAAATTACTGATTGAGCTGTGAATTATTTCAGCTTTACTTCATGGGCTCAATTTTCATTGACTTGGGTTGACTCAGGAAACCTTTAGAAATGGCAGTCAGGCCCCGATTTCAGGATTCCTGACCCCATTCCCGGGCTGTCAGATTTTCAGGCATGTCTTTAAAGGGTGTGTCACAGTCCCTTAGGGCTTGTGTGGTCTGCACCACCCCACCACACCAGGCCCTTCCCACTTCGCTTCTCCATGCCCCCGACCCCACTACTCAAACCACTGTGGGAGAGACTAGAACTCTCCCTGTGGGAGAGACTAGGACGAGGGGATGCAGTTTAAAAATAAGGGGCCTTCCATTTAAGACAGAGATGAGAAGATTTTCCTTCTCTCTCAGCGGGTCGTGAATCTTTGGAACTCTCTTCCCCAGAGAGCGTTGGAGGCAGGGTCATTGAATATTTTTAAGGCGGAGTGGATAGATTCTTGACTAACACGAGAGTCAAAGGTTACAGTGGGTAGGCGGAATGTGGAGTTGAGACCACAATCAGATCAGCCATGATCTTATTGAATGGCGGAGCAGGCTCGAGGGGCCGATGGGGCTACTCCTGCTCTTGGTTTGGATGCTCGTCTGTTCATCTGATCCTCCCTACAAGCGTCCATTCTCCTGCACCCCGCCCTTGCACCATAAAGAATGAAAACCGTGGGCCTTACACATGGCTGCACAAAGATGTTTGGCGCATGTCACCTGTAAACAGCTGTGAACCACTTACCGTGAAATTCTCGTATGCCGCTGACTTTATCTTGAAGGTAGGACATAAGTAAAAAAGGTTTTACACTAATGAGCATCCGTGTCATGCAGATATATTACACGTATGAATGGCGTAATGCTCGACAGGGCTGCAAACACGCTGCTGATTTTATCTCAATCTACTGCCGGGAAATCAAAATTTCACATCCCGCCAAATTAAGTCACCGCGTTTCCCGCTCTTGTGGGCTCCATAATATGCTGCGCCTAAACGTGGGCATAGAAGTTTATAATGGAAATGTGTTGTAAGATCCTGCGGCTGTGTTTAAAGAGCAGGGAACGCTCCTAACGTTTTGACCGGTGCCTGTCCCTCAGCCAATGCCAGCAAAACAAACTAACCAGCGATTTACCTCGAGGCTTTCATGACATCTTGCTTTGTGTAAATTGGCTGCCAGGTTTGCTTACAGTGGCTTGAGTTCAAAGTGTTCTGTCGGTGGCTGTGAAACACATCAGAGTTTTCGAGGATATGAAAAGTGCCTCGGAAATGAAAGCATTTTTCTGTCTTTCCTTGAGTAAATATTCATCCGAAACTTTCATTTGAAGTCTTAATTGACACCTTAGTGTCAGTTTTAACGAGTAGTTTAGGCCAGACCACCGCAGTTTCCAGGGGTGTGCACAATCCTTCTGATCTTCAGTCTTCGCTGCTTTTTAATTTTGTTCTTGTTACACTCAGTGGTTGAATTGTATTAATCTTCAGCACGCTATAATGTTTCTGCATCAGGCACTGAACTGAGTTTCAGGAAGTCACAGGTTTTTATTTTTGCTCAGAATAATATAGAAAGTACAGGGCAGAAACTGGCCCAACTGGTCCATGCTAGTATTTTCGGTCCCCACTACAAGCTCTGCTCCCTTGCCACCAACTTCATCCCTCTCCCTGGCAACTGTTTAAGGCTGAACCAGTCAATTCGCAAACCTTGTGTTATAGTTGTGCTCGAAATGAGCTGCCGACCACACACCTGTGCCCTCTCTAAGGCCGCCTTTTCCACCCTCATAGACTCCGCCCCTACTTCAGCTCATCCACTGCTGAAACCCTCATCCAAGATGTAATTGCATTAGAAGCAGTGCAGAGAAGGTTCGCTCGACTCATTCCTGGGACGAGGGGCTTATCTTATGAGGAACGGGTGAAAAGGTTGAGCCTGTACCCATTGGAATTTAGAAGAATGAGAGGTGATCTTACTGAAACATATAAGATCCCGGGGGGGATTTGATAGGGTGGATGATGGGAGGATGTTGTCACTTGTGGAGGAGACCAGGGGACACTGCATAAGAATAAGACGTCTACCATTTAAGACAGAATCGAGGAGAAATGTTTTCTCTCAGAGGGTCGTTGGTCTGTGGAAACCTCTTTCCCAGAAAGTAGTGAAGGCTGAGTCTTTGAATTTGTTCAAGGCCGAGTTAGATAGATTTTTGATAGACAAGGGAGTCAAAAGTTATAGGGGGCAGACAGGAAAATGGAGTTGAGACCACAGCCAGATCAGCCATGATCCTATTGAATGGCAGAGTAGGCTTGAAGGGCTGAATGGACCACTCCTGTCCCCAAGTCCTACGTTCCTATTTTCCATGCCTTTGTTAACTTCAAACTTGATTATTCCAATGCAGTCCTAGCCAGCCTCCCACTTCCTACCTTCTGTAAATTTGAGGTAATCCAAAATCCTGCTGCCTGTGTCCTTACTCACCAAGCCCCAATCACTGATCAGCCCTGTGCTTGCTGACCTACACAGTGGTCTCCATGCCTGGCTTCTCCGTATCTCAGTAACCTGCTCCAGACCCACACCCCTCATATCTGCGCTCCTCTAATTCTGGCCTCTTGGGCATCCCCAATTTGAATCACTGCCCCATTGGTGGTCTTGTCTTTAGCCTCCAAGGCCCTAAGTTCTGCAATTCCCTCCCTAAACCTTTCTGCCCCATCTACCTCGCTACCCCTCTTCCCTCCTTCAAGAGGCTCCTTAAAATCTTTGCCTCTTTGGCAAAGCTTTTTGTCACCTGTCCTAATATCTCCTTTTCTTTCTTGGTGTCGGATTTTGCTTCATGACTCTTCCTGCTGGGGTGTTTAAAATGGAAGGTGTTCTCTTCCCCATTGCTGAAGTCGCTCATCGAGCTGAAAAAGAAAGGGATGTGATATAAAGCACAGTCATTGCTCAGCAAGATTGTAGCTGTGCAGACAAGATGGATCTAGAGACTGATGCTTGGGTTCTGCTGAGTTGATTGATCTCAGTACTCTGGGTTCTCCAGTTCGTCTCATGGGGTGGGGACGTAGATGTAGTATATTTGGATTTCCAGAACATATTTGATAAAGTAGAACATAGAAACATAGAAACTAGGAGCAGGAGTAGGCCATTCAGCCCTTCGAGCCTGCTCCACCATTCATTATGATCATGGCTGATCATCCAACTCAATAGCCTGCCCCTGCTTTCTCCCCATACCCTTTGATCCCTTTTGCTCCAAGAGCTACATCTAACTCCTTCTTGAAAACATACAATGTTTTGGTCCCAACTACTTTCTATGGTAATGAATTCCACAGGCTCACCACTCTCTGGGTGAAGAAATTTCTCCTCATCTCAGTCCTTAATGGTCTACCCCATATCCTCAGACTGTGACCCCTGGTTCTGGACTCCCCCACCATCGGGAACATCCTTCCTGCATCTACCCTGTCTAGTCCTGATAGAATTTTATAGATTTCTATGAGATTCCCCCCTCATTCTTCTGAACTCCAGCAAATATAATCCTAACCGACCCAATCTCTCCTCATATGTCAGTCCCAACATCCCAAGAATCAGTCGGGTAAACCTTCGCTGCACTCCCTCTATAGCAAGTACATCCTTCCTCAGATAAGGAGATTAAAACTGCACAGAATATTCCAGGTGTGGTCTCACCAAGGCTCTGTACAATTGCAGCAAGACATCCCTGTTCCTGTACTCTGGCTATGAAGGCCAACATACCATTGACTTCTTTACCGCCTGCTGCACCTGCATGCTTAATTTCAGCGGCTGGTGTACAAGGACACCCAGGTCTCATTGCACATAAAGAGTTAATACACAAGATAAGAGCTTCTGGTGTTGGGGCTGATATATTAGCATGGAAGGACTGTTCAACTAACAGGAAACAGAGGGTCGAGATGAGATGGATCACTTTCAGGATGGAAAGCCCGAATGCAACACGAGGGCCTCAACTATTTACGTTTTATGCTAATGCCTTGGATGAAGGACTGTCTGTGTTGTAGCTAAGTTTGCTGACGATATGAAAATAGATAGGAAAGCAAGCTGCGAGGAGGATACAAAGAGTCTGCAAAGGTTTATACAATGGGCAACAATTTGGCAGATGGAGTAGGATGTGGGAAAATGTGGGGTTGTCTATTTTGGCAGGAAGAATAGAAAAGAAGAATATCATTCAAATTGAGAGAGAGTACAGAACGCTGCAGTCCAGAGAGATCTGGGTGTCCTTGTATGTGAATCACAAAACATCAGTATGCAGGTACACCGAGTAATGTTTTAAAAAAATTCATTCATGGGCTTGGCCAGCATTTATTGTCCATCCCTATCTGCCCTTGAGAAGGTGGTGGTGATCTGTCTTCTTGAAAAGCAGTCCATGTGGTGTAGGTACACCCACAGTGCTATTCGGGAGGGAGTTCCAGGATTTCGACCCAGTGACAGTGAAGGAATGGCGATATATTTCCAAGTCAAGAGGTGAGTGGCTTGGAGGGGAACTTCCAGGTGGTGGTGTTCCATTGCATCTTTGTCCTTCTAGATGGCAGTGGTCATGGGTTTGGAAAGAAGGCAAGCAGAATGTTGGTCTTTATTTCAAGGGGGATGAAGGATAAAAGTACTTGCAGTACTTAGTCTTGCCACAACTGTATTGGGCATTGGTGAGACCGCGCTAGGAGTGCTTTGTACAGTTTTTGTCACCTTACTTTGTGACATACTTGCATTGGAAGCAGTTCAGAGAAGGTTCATCATGCTGATTCCTGAGATGAGGGGTTTATTTTATGAGGAGAGGTTAAGTAGGTTGGGTCTGGTCTATACTCATTGGTGTTTAGAAGAGTGAGGGGTGATCTTATTGAAACATAAAATTCTAAAGGTAGATGCTGAGAGAACATTTCCTCTCATGGTGGAATCTAGAACTATGGGGCACAAATTTAAATATAAGGGGTCTCCCAGTTAAGATGGAGAGCAGTGGAGGCTGGGCCATTGAATATGTTCAGTGAGTTAGATGGATTCTTGATCAAGGAGTGCAGGCAGGAAAGTTAAGACCACAATCAGATTTTTTTTAAAAATTCATTGGATGTGGGCACCTCACTGCATTTATTGCCCATCCCCAATTGCCCTTGTTCAGAGGGCATTTAGGAGTCAACCACATTGGTGTGGGTCTTGAGTCACATGTAGGCCAGGTAATGACAGCAGATTTCCTTCCATAAAGAGCATTAGCAAACCAGATGGGTTTTTACAATAATCAGCAATGGTTTTATGATCATAGACTTTTAATTACAGATTTTTATTGAATTCAAATTCCACCATCAGCCATGATGGGATTTGAAACCAGGTCCCCAGAGAATTACCCTGGGTCTCTGGATTACCAGTCCAGTGACAGTACTACTATGCCACTGCATCCCCATGAGATTAGCCATGATCTTATTGAATGGCAGAGCAAGCATGAGGGGCCAAATGTCCTGCTCCTGCTCCTATTTCTTACGGTCTAATGTTATTATCTTAAGAACTGGAGAAATCTTAGCATTTTCTGCATGTACACCAAGGTTCACAGGCCAATGATTTGAAGAGCAGAGACAGCACAGAATCAAGCTAGTCTGTGATGCCTCCACCCTATTAACAGTTTGCTACAGATCACTGACAGTGATTGGCAATTGAGTCTGGTGCGAAAGGATCTCCAGAGGGAATATTTCAGGAGGAGGAGGAGGGGGCAGGAGCCGAGGCAAGTTAGCAAAACAAACTTCAGTTAAACAAAGTGGGATAAAGAGAAAAACAGAAAGACCTGCATTTATATAGCACAACATCAGGGGATGCCAAAGCGCTTTACAGCCGATAAAGCACTTCTGAAGTGCAGTCACTGTTGTAATGTAGGAGATGTGGCAGCCGACTTGTGCACAGCAAGCTCCCACAAACAGCACTGTGATAATGACCAGATAATCTGTTTTTTTTTGTTAAGTGATTTTGATTGAGTGATAAATATTGGCCAGGGCACTGGGGACAAATCCCTACTCTCCTTCAAAATTGTGCCAAGGGATCTTTTACGTTAAGAGAGAAAAGAATACTTGAAGCACCCTCTCATCCCCTCCTGTGAATGAATGGAGAAACACTATGAGTTCACAGGAGAATTAACTGACAAACCGCTTGCAACCTGCACAATCATAGTGTGTGAGAGTTTACCTACAGCACTGAGCAACACGCAAGGTTAAAGATAGAATTTCGATACTGAAATCAAATCCTTCTGTGCTTTGCTTTGTTAATCCCCACAGGGGATAGCAGTATTGTCATTGTCATGGTAATCCAGAGATTCAGGGTAATGCTCTGGGGACCCAGGTTCGAATCCCACCACGGCAGATGGGGCAATTTAAATTCAGTAAAAACCTGGAATTAAAAGTCTAATGATGACCATGAAACCCATTGTCAATTGTTGCAAAAACTCGTCTGGTTCACTAATGTCCTTTAGGGAAGAACATGTGACTCCAGACCGACAGCCATGTGGTCGACTCCTTAAAACCCTCTGAACAAGGGCAATTAGGAAATTTCTACGCTATTCTCTTCACAATACTTCCAAGCTTTGTATCATCTGCAAATTTTGAAATTTGTGTCCTGTACAAATAGCCCTTTTGGGGGAGACGGTGGTGGGGAGCAAATATCACAAGAAGACAGCTCAGCACCACCTTCTCAAGGGCAATTAGGGATGGGCAATAAATGCTGGCCCGGCCAGAGATGCCCACATCCCATGAATGAATTTTTTTTTTAAAAATCAGGAAAAAATGCTCCTGAATATCAGCTCATAAAAGCCATCTCTTATTGCAGCACTCCCTTCATAAAGTGGAGAACTCACTTGCCTCGTAAAATGCCTTTTGTGTCTGGCTTATTTCAACCTCTTGAACCTTCTACTTGCTGCCTGCAATTCGGGCCAGCAAAGGACGTCAGAGCACAGGTTATTTGGTGAGCGCTTCATGCAGTCTGCGGCACTGATAGTTGCATGTGGGAGAGAGACTCCGTTCTGAACCTTGTGAGGGTGTGATCCTTCAAACAGTTATGGTGCTCTTTGAGGAATTGTACAAAGGAAAAGAGGAAAGAAGGAATATCAGAACTTCAGGAGTAGGAACAGAAGTAGGTCACACGGTGCTTCGAGCCTGCTCCGCTATTCAATCAGACCATGACTGACTGATCTTTGACCTCAGCTCCACTCCCCCACCCTGTCCCCATATCCCTGGATTCCAAAAGGTTTATCAACATCTGTCCTTGGGAAAGGGAAAGAAAGATGTGCGTTTACATAGGCTTTTCATGATATTACAACAACAATAACAGCATCTTGTATTTGCATAGCACCTTTAACATAATAAAACATCCCAATGCACTTCAAAAGGGAGCTGTGAAGCACAATGTGACACCAAGTTGCATAAGGAGATATTAGGGCAGTTGACGAAAAGCTTGGTCAAAGAGGCAGGTTTTGAGGGGTACCTTATTAAAGAAAACTGAGGTGCAGAGGCATAGAAGGGGTTTTCCAGAGATTGGGGCCTTGGGCGTGGCCACTAAGGAGGAAGCAATTAAAATGGGGGATGCCCAGGAGGCCAGAATTAGAGAAGCACAGGTATCTGGGAAGGTTGTGGATCTGGAGCAGATTACAGAGGTAGGGAAGGGTAAAGCTATGGAGGGATTTGAATTAAGGATGTGAATTTTAAAATCGGGAGCTAACGTAGGTCAGTGAGTATATGGGTGATGCTATATCCATAGTCCAAGCTTATTCATATCACAGTCTCCATCTGGTTATATTCCGGTGGTAGAGTGAGACACCATCCCTTTAAGAGAATGCAAGTGTACTGATCATGTGACAGCACTGATAAATCACTGTACAGTGCTGGCAACTGGGAACTGGAAGTCTAGTTCTGGAGGTTTCTGAGTGAGCACGTATGATCTGGTGCTCTGCCCTATGTCTCAATAAACCATCACTGTTTATTGTTACATCAGTGTCTTCCCATTATTGATTGCAAGCAGCAATTGATGAGAACATAGGAAGGCGTGCAGTTAGAGTTCGGTTGGCCAACAAGTTCATTTGCCCAAGGCATAAAAATTCCTTATCTCTTCTCAAGCAGAATTAATGAGGTAATATCTCCTACACTACAGGCCTGACCTTGTATGGCCCTTGCAGAATGAGTCAAACTTACTTTGGCTGTTTTGCTTGATACACCAACATTTATACACTTCTACCCACCTGTGCCAGGCAGTTTGGATGAGGTATTTGTGCGGCTTCATGGGAAGAGGGCATCTCTCTGTTTCTGTGCTCTATGGTCAAAAATCCCATGACACCATTTTGAAGAAAGGTAGGGAACTTCTCCTCAGTGCCTGGCTAATATTTATATTTGGTGCACATGGGCTAGTAAAAGACATTTGATAAAGTGCCACACAACAGACTTGAGAGCAAAATTTGAACACATGGAATAAAACAGACAGTGGCAACATGGATACAAAATTGGCTTGAGTGCCAGGAAACAGAGAGTAGTGCTTTTTCGGACTAGAGGAAGATTTATAGCGGAGCTCCCCAGGGGTCAGTGTTAGGACTATCTATATTAATGACAGACCTTGGTGTATTTTTTAAATTCTTTCACGGGATGTGGATGACACTTGCAAGGCCAGAATTTGTTGCCCGTCCCTATTTGCCACAACTGTGTGGCTTGGCTCGGCCATTTCAGAGGGCAGTTAAGAGTCAACTACATTGGATGTGTGCCTGCAGTCACATGTAGGCCAGACCAATTAAGGGTGGCAGATTTCCTTCCCTAAAGGACATTAGTGAACCAGGTGGGTCTTTACAACAATCGATGATCATTTCATGGTCACCACTTACTGAGGCTAGTTTTCAATTCCAGACTTTTTATTCATCAAATTCAAATTCCATCAGCTGCCACATTGGGATTTGACCCTTGCTCCCAAGGTATTGACTTAGTGCCGCTGGATTATTAGTCCAGCGACATTTGCACCCAGTCACCGTCTCCCCCAACAGGGCTATTCGTCCAGGACACAAATTCAAGATTTGCGGATGATCCAAAACTTGGAAGTATTGTGAACTGAGAGGAGGATAGTGTAGAAATTCAAAAGGACAAAGACATGTTGGTGGAATGGGCTGACAAGTGGCAGACGACATTTAATGCAGAGAAGTGTGAAGTGATTCATTTTGGAAGGAAGAACATGAAGATGCAATACAAAATAAAGGGTACAATTCTAAAGGGGGTTAAAGAGCAAAGGGCCCTAGGTGTACAGGTGCGTAAATCATTGAAGGTGGCAGAACAGGTTGAGGGGGTGGTTAATAAAGAATACGATACCCTGGCCTTTGTCAATAGGGGCACAAGAGCAAGGAAGCCGTTGAACTTGTATAAAACACTGGTTCGGCCTCAGCAGGTGTATTGCATCCAATTCTGGGCACCTCACTTTAGGAAGGATATGAAAGCATTGGAGAGAGCGCAGAAAAGATTCACAAGGATGGTTCCACGGATAAGGAATTTCAGTTACGGAAACAGCCGAGAGAAGCTGGAACTGTTTTCTTTGGAGCGGAGAAGGTTCAGAAGAGACTTGATAGAGGAATTCATGATCATGAGGGGTCTGGACAGAGTAAATAGGGAAAAAGGATTCCCACTGGTGGAAGGATCGAGAACAAGAGGGCACAGATTCAAGGTAATTGTCAAAAGAAGCAACGGCGACATGAAGAGAAACATTTCCACACAGCGAGTGGTTAGGATCTAGAATGCACTGCCTGGCAGTGTGGTGGAGGCAGGTTCAATCGAGGCATTCAAGAAGGAATGGGATTATTATCTGAAAAGAAAGAAGGTGCAGGGTTTCGGGGAGAAGGCGGAGGAGTGACACTAGATGAATTGCTCCTTATAAGTTGTTGTTTTCCCTTTATATTGGTATTCTTGCCAGTGTCCTGATGAGTGCAAGATGAAAAACTTCAACATGTCTCTTTTTTCAGCAATACTTATTTCCCATATACCTTGCTGTCTTAAAGTAACTTTTTCATTGCCTCCTTTCAGGTGAAGGTTGCCTATTCGCCGGTTTGCTGTATATTTATTTTATTTATCTCAGAGCAATGCAGAGATGGCACTAGTTTTTAAGTGGGCAACAGGTTTATTTACAAGTGTTTTAAAATATTTCTGCAATCGCTAAATGTCCACACCCATGCTGAAAGTCCAGCTTTTGGTTTCTAGCAGCTTTGCCGTTTGCTCTGGCTCAGAGTCATCACCCAGGCTTAACCAATCAAGCACAGTGAGCATAGATCAGTTACCAGACTCTCATAGTGGAGCACAGAACAATTGAACACGACAAAGACCAAGTGAGATCAAAGTAAAGGCCACTGTGTAAGGTCAAAATGCCATCTCTTTCAGCCCTTCTGATGGACCCTTATCTTCGGTGACAGCAACAGGCATAAGAGACGGAGAAGGAAACAAATCTGCACTGGACTAAATGACAGTAACCTCAAGGCTCAGTAAGTCCAGCTACCAGTGTCCTACAAGACACCAGACCAAGGGACTGAGGCATCCACAGTCAGGGAATGGTAAATGAAAGTTTCTGAGAATAGCAGGAGCTGAGGAGAATTAAAGTGGAGTCCAGGGGACTGTGGCATATTTATGGGTGGTCCTGAAAAAAGTAAATATCTTTAAGATTAATTGGTCTTCTAAGAAAATTCTTCAGGGAGGTAAAAAGTAAACTTGAGTGCATAACAAACTTAGTTAAAACCATATTGTTCAGTTAATAGTGTTTGTTTTGTTTAAGTCTGTTACATATAATAAAGATTTTTTTGTTTTAAAAATGTTAAATCTTGTTCTTTTGGTTAAACTGAGGTGTGCCCATTGCTCTTTAAATGTTCATGGTTCCTAACTGGATCATGTGCTCCTCACTGTCCAATTGGAGTAGGAAGGTGGAGCACCATGAGATAGACACATTGGGTGACAAATCACAGCGTGGAGGGGAGGGGAGGAAGTTGGAGGTCATGTGGTGAAACATGCAGGAAAATATTCAATTTCTATAGGGTGTTTCCATTGGGGTGCTTATTGGCTGCGGATAATCCCTGCTGGAATGATGAGGGGAGATAACGTTTACAAACTAGTACAACTTTAAAGATGATGCAGACCCTGTGGGTTCAAAAGCACACAATGCTGAAGGTGGGAGGGCAAGTGGAAAAGATTGGGAAAAAGCAGAAGGGATCCTGGTCTTTATAAGTAGAGGGATGGAGCACAAAAGTAAGGAAGTCATGCTATACTTTTATAAATCAATGGTTAGATCTGAGCAGGAGCATTGCTTCTGATCCTAGGCAGCACACTCGCTCATTGGCAAGGGGATGCCAATTAGGTTTTGGAGATGGTGCCAAGGAGATTTAAAATAATGGTACCAGGGATGAGGCACATCAGTAGTGTGAGAAAGTTAGAGGAGCTGCGATTACTCTCCTTATAGTAGAGAAGAATAAGGGGAGACTTAACAGAGGTGCTCCTGATACTAACCACTCACTCCGTAAAGAAGTTATCCTCACGACACCTTTGGCTCTTTTGCCATTAACTTCAAACTGGCATCCTCTTGTTCTCGATTCTTCTGCCAATGGGAACAGCTTCTCTCTTTCTGTCTGCAAACGGGCTATCAGATTTGACTGCAAAACAGTGGCTGCAACTGAAAAGTGATGTGAAATGATTCTGGATGCCATGAGACTGTGAAAGGCGCTATATAAGTGCAACCTCTTTCTTTCTCTGTGCATCCACACTGATTTACGCATGATAAACAAAAAAAAACTGCATCTTGCACATGCCCAGACTTCAGTTCCTAATTCTTAAGGAAAATTAACTGGCATATTAACTCAGGATTGCCCTGGACTCTCCAGGAATTAAAGGTTAATCGGCTGGACAACTGTTGTAAACAACACCCAGTAGACAAATCATAGGGGCTTTTAAAAAAATAAGGTGTGCTTTTGTTCTACTTTCTTTAAGCACTTATGTTTATTAATTATAGAAAAATTGGAAATTACTGCGTTTGATGAATGAAATTCCTGCTTTTGTTACAATAAATGTCCTCCTCTGTTTAGAGACAAAATGATGCCTAATTAAGCATCATTATGGCAGCCTCTCAGGCAGTGCCATGGGCAGAATGTCTGGACCAATGACCTTCCACCAGTGTGAAGATCCAGACCATAATCTGTGAGAGTTGTTTGCAACAACACTGGGTCAACTGTGTCAATTCCCCTTTAAAAAAATGACTTAGACTTCTTGAAATCATTTGTTTTCTCTTGGAGTCCTTTTGAGGAGGCCAGTAGGGGTATGAAGTCAAGTGATCCTTTTCCTTTAAGAAAAATATCTGGCAATGCCTCAACTTTAAAATTCTCATCCTCATTTTCATATCCCTCCATAGCCTCGCTCCTCCCTATCTCTGTAACATCCTCCAGTTCTATAATCCTCTGAGATATCTGTGCTCTACAATTCTGACCTCTTGCACATCCCTGATTTTAACGGTGCCATCACTCACAGCCATGCCGCCAGCTGCCTGGCTTGAATGGTTGTTTGTAATTCTCTCCCCTCAACCTCTCCGCCTCTTTACCTCATTTTCCTCCTTTAGGACACTCCTGAATGCCGACCTATTTACCAAGCATTTGGCCACCTGTCCCCTTATGTGGCTTGTTGGCAAATTTTGTTCCCAAGAAATGGCCTTGGGACATTTTCTACACTAAAACCACATATATTCACACACAGAGCCCTGTCCCTTGCAGGCAGAAGGTGCATTTCCACGCATTGCAGCTTTTTGAACTAAACAAAAATTTGGGGGACAGCCATTTCCTGGTTCATTCCCCATGACAGTGCCTTGACCAATCAGAGTCGATCTGCCTGGTTTGAATTTGAACAAAAGCTTGGCAGTTAACTGTTCCCTGCTGCATTCTCCATGACAATGCCTCTACCAATCAGAGTCCACTTGCCAACCAGTCAGCACTCTCTTCTCATGCAGCATAAATTGTTGTTCCCTTTACTGTTGGGAATCTTGCAATCTGTCCTGATGTGTGCAAGATGAAAAGCTTAGACAACATGTCTCTTTTTTCAGCAATACTCAAGTTCTGCACTACCAAATGACTATTTACGGAAATATAAGTTGTTTTTCTTGAATGATTTTTTTTGTAGTCAATGTTAGTAATACCATGAAGTAACAGTCTTTTAAACTGAAAGAATAACCTAGCACCTAATATAAGTAGAAGAAGGCAGCTTGTACAAGAGATGTACTCTATAAGCCTCTATATGATACAACTCATTAAAGCATATCTCTCAGTGATATGTGACATAATTGATTAATATGTCACACATGTCTAACTTAACTGTGGATAGGCCCATAAAATATTCTGTCTAATTGAATGGTGTGGGTGGATAGTGCTAACTACTGGTTTAAAACTGCTTTATTTATACACATTAACTCAAATGTGGAACACATAATGGATGTCATGAAGCAACATAAAGTAGCAGCTTATTAGGGATGCTTGGTAAAGCGTTGTACCCTGGCAGAAGTCTATAGATGTAGCTCAGGAGAGCAGGGCTGAACAGTTTTTGAGGACAAGGTGGGAGGAGTGCAGCGAGGAGGGCACACTGATCTCTCAGCTTTGGGACCTGGGTTTATATCCAGCCCAGACCAATGAGGTTAAAGACATCTGTGTCATGAGGATGCAGACAATAGAAAGCCCATGTGATGTCAGGGTTTGAGGAATGCCACCACTGATGCAGTAGAGCATGCTCGTCACTAAGACTGTGGCTGACAGACATTTTTGGGTCAAATTAGGTAAAGCTTTACATTGCATCTCACAGTGTTATATCTGATCATAGAGTGCTTGATGCTGCTACTGAATGCCCAAGTAGTGCATGCTCTCAAAACAATTAAAGTGACTGGCAAAAGAACCAAAGATGGCATGAGGAAGAGATTTTACTCAGTGAGTGATTACAACCTGGGGTACATTGTCTGGAGCGGCAGTGGAGACAGATTCAATTGTGGCTTTCAAAGGGGAATTGGATAAGAACCTGAAGAGGAAAAAAATGCCAGGCTGCGGGAAAAGGGCAGGGGAGTGGAACGAGCTAAAGTTATTTACAAAGAGCCAACATGAACTCAGTGGGCTGAATGGCCTCCATCTGTGCTCTAACTATTCTATGGCTCTATGACCACTTATTATGACACAGCCAATGGTGAAGGCTGAGTTGTTCAAATCCCAGAGGAAAACTTGAAACAACTGTCATAACCCATTTTAACAATTTGTATGTTTCGAGGTGCAGGCTTTGAATTCAGTAGTAATAGGATCACTGAGTCTCAAGAGGTTTTATAAAATTAAATTATACATTTATTAATATAAGAAGGATTATAAACACATACATACATCTTCAAAATTACTACTATAATAGCTGCAAACCTCCCCTAATTAATCTGACTCTCAGTTACACCTTTGTTAAGGCAACAGTAAAACTCGTAGATTTAACAGACCTCTGGACATTTGCATTCAAAATGAGTTTCTTACAGCTCTGGGTCCTTGCAGACAGCAGCTTGAGGCTTATAGGCTAGAGGCTTCTCACACTTGTTGGATCTTAAAATGCCTCTACCTTACACACAATCTCCTTTCTTCCTTATGCATATCATTCTCTTTGAATGTAATTTTTCCATTGTATCGTTAGGCTTTTAACTTTACCTCTTCTAACAATAACATCCTTTCATCCCAACAATTTTATTAGTAAGCTGAAAAAAAAATAAACACATTGCTTGGCGCCTTCTAGCTAGGTGTAAGATTTCACCTGTGGTCTTGAATGGTTTCTTTTAACAAATGCAAATTTACACTTTACCTTCTACCCACCTTATGTTTACCTAATTAAGATTTCAAAATGACTATACATCAAATCACCCAGACTAGTTGGCTATAATCCAGTATAATGCGCATAGACACAGACCCCACTAGAACTCTATTTTAAAAAATAATTTCCAATAACATTATGGACATTAATATCTCTTCATGACACACTCACATTGATTGTTCTTGGTAAAACCAAACCCGCAAAGAGAAAAGCATAACAAAAAGGACCAAGTTGGGGGGTGGGGTGGGAGGTTTGGCATTGATGCCAACCTTCTCATTGGTAAGTTAAAGACAATTAAGTGCCCTGTAAAATGATGATTTTTTTTTTACCCTGATCAGTGGAATATTTTTGTAATGAGTTAAGAGTTAGTTCTAATCATGTAGGTAGCAGGTTAATATTGAGGGCTGGAGACCTGCTTGAAGGCCCAGTTACCAGCAAAGTCCCAGTTTTCAGTGTCAGGGCCAGCCACTGTTCTTTTATACTATCCTGATAAATGACCTAGATAAATGTGTTTGGGGAATGGTGTGCAAGTTCACAGGCAATATGAAAATTTGCATGAGCATTCGGACTGCGAAGGAGAACAAGCAGCTTCAGATACACTGGAAAATGGACCAAACTTTGGAAAATAGTATTCAACCTTGATGTATTTATGAGCAGCAGCGAGAACAGTGACATTTTATTGAGCATGACAGAAATCTATTGAGAGAGAAAAGCAACTTGGTATTATCGGATATCATCCCCTAAAGGTTCTTTAGTGCCGAGAACGTGTGGCTTAAAGCAAATAATGTATTGGGTTATATTTATAGGACTATTCAATGTCAACAACGTGTACTATTTTGACCTTATATAAACGGCTCTGCATTTGCCATCTAATTGGGGTTGGTGAGCGGGGCCAGGAGGCAAGAGGCTGACACACTGCGGCGCACTGGTAGGGCAGCCAGCAGCCGTCTTCCCAGTGAGAGCAATGCTCAGGGACAAGCAGCAGGAGCAGCGAGAATGCAATGGAGGTGCCACCCTTACCAGGGGAGCAGTTGCCACTGCATCGGTCCCATTTCGATCAGAGACATCAGCTTTCAGGACATCCTGAAGCAATGGCAAGCCTCTGACCCAGGAAGACATCAGCTTTGCCACTTTTCTTTCCTTAAAAGCCTTCAAACCGTTCACAACTCCGACCTCTTGCTGTGCAGCTGCCTGATTTGCTGAGTTGCTGGGGCAATGGCACAGCAGGGATCCTGGGTAACATTGGCTAAATTACCTTTCGCTCTCAATTGAGCCCTTCAATGCCTTAATTGGGTGCCCGCCACGGATGCGAGGGTTGCTGGCATCAGGTCTAGCTCGCCCCTTGGGAAAGGCCCGAGGAAATGGGAACACGTCAGGGAGCTGGCCCGATGCTTTCTTTCGAATTTTCCCAACAATCTCCACTCCCCCCAACCTGCCCCGCCTCCGAAGACCTGGAAAATTCCTCCCAGTGATCTCTTTCCTTTCATTGTGCCTGTCCCTCTCGCCTTGTCTCATAGGAATGTAGGATTAACATAAATAGGCCATTCAGCCCCTTGAGTCTGATCTACCATTCAATTCGACCATGGCTAATCAATCAAATCACGACAGACTTGGGTCTTTGCAATGGCGGCAAATGGAGTTTGATGCCTTTTTGGAACAAAGACTCGCATTTATTTTGCGACCCTATAGGATGTCCCTCAACATCTTACAGCCAATGAAACACTTTTATAGTGTAGTCACTGCTGCAATGTTGGAAACACAGCAGCCAATTTGTGCACAGCAAGCTCCCACAAACAACAGTGGGTTATTGACGTGCCCTCGGTGTACCGGGCTTAATTATTTTCTCTTAGCATTCTTGATGTTGGCTGAGGGATAAATATTGGCCAAGTTGTTGGAAAAATCCCCTTGCCAGGGCTGCAAGGATTGGTGTCAACCCATTGTTTGATCTTGTTGCTATTCGCTGTTCCTTTGCTCTTCAAAATGGCTGTCTGGCAAATTATACCTTAAGACATGATTGGATGGAGTGTTTGGAAGTTGAACCAGTTAGGTGGCAGGATGTGCTATAATCAAGAAGTCAAAATACAGTGACGAGGGTTCTATATTCAACACTGGACTCACTTTATTTCTGGGATATTGGGCAAGTGAAGGGTTACAGGGAGTTAAGGCTTGCTTATGGGTGCGAGTTTGTGACAAAGAGCCCAAGGGACATATTTAGTGTAAACACTGAACAAAAAAGTAATAGAACCAATGAATTAGCAGCACAATTACTGTTTAAATACTGTTATTTAAGCAGCTGATACATTGAGACTCTGTAATGTTGCTTTGAATCAAACTAAGAAGGAAACATAATTAAAATGACACCCTACAGCGTGATTGTGCATTACAGAAATTCGTTCTGCAAAGCTAGCGTGTAATAAGGTCAGCGCATTGCCTAGTTTATTTAGCTTCTTTTTAAAAATCAATCAGAATCTTACACTGCCCTCCACTTCCCCCGAGGCCACTTTTGCTTGGGGAGACCATTTAAGAGAGAGAATTTATTCTGTGAAAAAGAGAATGTTAAGAGAAAATAACTTAATTAAGTTCAGTACACTGAGGGGGCATATGTATGTGGAATTATTCAGCCCACTGTGCAACAGGGTTGCAAGTTAAATTGCAGCTCAGCAGTCGTATGTCCGTACCACCAGCACTGTGGGGGTACCTTCTCCACGTAGAACTCAGTGGGTGAAGGAAATGGCCCGTGGCCACCGTCTCAAGGGCAATGGGGGCATGGGCTAAAAATGCTGGACTGGCCAGCAACACCCATATCCCAAAGGAAAGAAAGGCTTTCATTTATATAGTGCTTTTCACGACCAACAAACATCACAAAGCTTTTTAGAGCCAACCAAGTCCTTTGAAGTGTAATGTAGGAAGATTACTGCTAATATGCACCCAGGAAACTCCCACAAACAGTGTTGTAGGGTGGTTGAGTTGCCTATTTGTAATAGAGTTGATCTGCAGATGACTCCTTGCGTGGAAACATTAAGTTTATTTACAATATACTGAGCAGCAACTACATGTGTGCTTTCAACTCCAACTCTATCGCTACACTGACTGATGCACTACTCTCCTATTGGTTACTACAGATCATATGATCCTTCTTAAAAAGTATTATTCTTAAAGGTACATTACACACTAAATAAAACTAGAATTGCTACATTCCTCCCCCTTTAACTTGGCTATACCTATTACATTTACAAGTACTTATTTTTCAAGCCAACATAATATTTACACTGGGTAAGGAATTTACAAGTTCAGTCTTTCAGGTGATTTCCTGGTACGTGTGGAATGTCGCAGCTCCACAACTTCAGATTCTTAGTCAGGAACCTCCTTTTCCGGAGTTGCCTGAACATCCAGTGCTTCGGTGGGCACTTACAGTTCTGTATCCTCAACTCTTACAGGAACATCAGTCCTGGGTTGAGTATCCTCAACAGGAAACACAGACCGGGTCATGGTCACTGGTGGGACTACATCTCGATGATTTGTCTCTCTCTTCCTTAAATGGTCCACATATTTATGGATGATCCGGCCTTCCACCTCCACATGGTAAGGTATAGGTCCAGTCACTGCACTTATTTCACCCGGTAACCTCTTTGGTCCTTCCCCGAAGTTTTTCACGTATATCGGCTCTCCCACAGAAAAGTTCCTCTCACGACTATGCCAGTCGTGTCTAGTTTTCTGGCTTCCCTGACTCCTTTCCACCCTCCCTTCTAAATTCAGAATTATTAACTCAGTCTTGTCTTGAGACGGCGTTTCAACAATAACTCTGCAGGTGTGACACCTGTTGTTGTGTGAGGGGTGGTCCTGTAATGAGAAAGAAAGCGAGCTAGCTTGGTTGCCAAGGATTCACCAGTTAGCTTTTTCATGCCAGCCTTGAATGTTTGAACTGCCCTTTCAGCCAGTCCGTTTGAGGGAAGGTGGGTACGGTGCAGTCTTCATATGAATGATACCATTGAAGCTGATAAACCGTTGAAACTCAGCGCTCATAAATGCCATGCCGTTATCTGAAACAACTACTTCTGGTAGTCCATGAATGACAAAACTCTGACATAGTTTCTCAATTGTAGCGGCCAACGTCGGTGACTTCACTTCATATATGTCCAACCATTTTGAATAGACATCGGCAATGAGCAGCAACATTGTTCCCAGGAAAGGTCCAACTTAGTCAATGTGTAACCACACCCAGGGCCTACCTGGCCACGCCCAGGGGTGTAATGGAGCTGTCACTGGCAATGGTTGCAGTTGCTGACATTGCACACAGTTCTTGACTAAACTCTCTATTTCGCCATCCATCCCAGGCCACCATAGATAGCTGCGTGCTATGGACTTCATTCGGGAAATTCCTGGATGGGCACTGTATAGTTCATTTAAAAGTAGCTCCCTCCCCTTTGGAGGAACTATCACTCATGCTCCCCACAATAAGATGCCATCCTGACTGGTTATTTCATGTCTTCTGTTGAAGTACGGTTTAACTTCATCAGATACGGGCTCCCATCTTTCCTTGCACTGTTTCATTATATGTCCATTTCTGTGACAATAGTGGCATTCGATTTTTTTAAACTGCCAATCACTAAAAGACTGTTTCCATCTCTATTAAAAAGATTTTGCTGCCAATTATTTTTCTTTATTCTTCGGCTAGCAGGGGCTGTTTCTCACTTCTTGGCAGAGTCTCGCTTTTTCTTGCCTGATTTTGCGCACCCTGTATTGCTTGTGAATCTCTTACAGTGCTTTCCATGGCCAACACTATCTCTAGCGCCTTCTTGAAATCAAGATTCACTTTAGATAATAATTTTTTCTGAATAGTGTCCTCCTTCACACCACACACTAAATGATGTCTCAGCATGTTGTTCAGAGTTGTACCGAACTCAAAATGTTCCATTACCTACTTCAAATTTGCCACGTAGCACGCAATTGTCTCAGCTGGGGCTCTATTTTGTGAATTAAACCTGAACCTCTGTATCGTGACTGAGGGTTTGGGTTGAAAATGTCCCTTCATGAGGTCCACCAATTCGAGTTTGGGGCAGTGAGTGCCATCATACTTCAAATCAAACCGTAGGTTTTGCTCCCATGAGTACTCAAGGGGATTACTCGCCTCTTCTCTTCCCCAGTAATCTTGTTTGTTTGAAAAAAGAACATGAAACATTCTATGTATTGAGACTAATTGTCTGTGGCTGGTTCAAAAGGATCGATTCTCCCAAATTGTGGCGTTTTGAGAGAGGATAACTTCTTCAATGCTAACGGAGCTTGCTACTTACAATCACTGGGTGAGGTACAGTGCTGATGTTTTTTCAACTTGATTTCTTCTGTTCAATCCTGTTTTGTCCTCATCGCCAGTTTGTTGTAGGGTGGCCAAGTTGCTTACTTGTAATAGGGTGGATCTGCAGACGACTTCTTGAGTGGAAACATTAAGGGAAGAATTATCCTCCCATTGGGAAGGACGTTCAGGAGCGGGCGCGTGCAGGCTTGCCTCCAATCAGTGCCCCTGATCGGGGGCGCACTGCCATTTTACGTGGGTGGGCCAATTAAGGCCCACCCAGCATAACGTCCGCCAGGAAGGGCAATGTGCTCCCTGTGCGGGCGGGAGGGATTCCCTGTGCTGGGAGTGCGCTCTTTCGTGCATCCATGTGAAAGCGTGCACCCATCTCCCTGAGGCTAAAAGCTGCCTCAGGGAGATTGGCGCCAAATTTAAAAATGGTACATGCAGACATATGAAATTTCCCTGACATGTCCCCTCATGTGACCCTGTCACATGAGTTGGGACATGTCCATCACTTTTAAGTAAACTTTTATTAAATTTTTAAAAACCTACATGAAACCTCATCCCGCCCATGGATGAGGTTTCATGCTTTTTCTGAAGCCCACCAGGGCTCCCGGCCTGCCCGCCAATCTTAAGATTGGACGGGCAGGTCCATTAACTAGTCTAATTACTCTTTAAATGGCCTCAATTGGCCATTGACAGGTCGGTGGGCGCACAGCTGATTCGGCTGAGCCCCCGCCTACCTGAAAATTGAAATGATGCGGGGTGACGACGCGAGTTCCACCTGACGTCATCCTGTGTCATTTTACGCATCGGGAAGCTGGCCCCGCCCCCTGCTCGACGACCTCAATATCCTGCCCTAAGTTTATTTACAATATACTCAGCAGCAACTATACGTGTGCTTTCAACTTCAACTCTATCTCCACACTTACTCTAGAGGTAGCCCGCACTACTCCTTTATTGGTTACTACAGATCATGTGATCTTTCCTAACACATATTATTCTTAAAGGTACATTACACACTAAATAAAACCATAAATACTACAAACGGCAATGTACGAATGACCAGACAATCTGTTTTTTGTGATGTTGATTGAGAGATAAATTTTGGACAGGATGCTTGGGATAACTCCTCTGTTCTTCAGCATATGTTCTAGGATCTTTTACATCCACTCAAAACTGATAGATGGGGTTCAGCTTAGCACCTTACCTGAAAGACAGCACCTCCAACAATGCAACACTCTCTCACTACTGAATTGGAATGTCAGACTTGGATTTTTTTACTCAAGCCCTTAAACCTTGAACCTAGAACCTTATGCTTTAGAGGTGTGTGTGTGCTAACAGCTGAGCCAAGGCTAACAAACTATAGTGACATGAAACGCATCAAGGTACTTGACATTGTTTGAAGATTTCTTTCAATTGTGACCCTGGCGGGATTGACTCTTACTGCTTTAGTTGGGCTCAAAGTGATGAACCTTCCTTCTTTTCTGTCGTCTTGGCAGGGTCGCCAACTGTGATTAAATGTATCCCTGGAGGTTTCCTCCCATGACTTTCCCCCACGCTCCAGCCATTAGTCGGCCAACACATCCATCCCTGTGACTTCACTGCCTCCCTACGCCAATTGGAAAGCAAAAAGTTTCATTACCCAATTGGATGTTGCTTGACTGTCAAAAGCCAAACAGCCTTTTTCCCCCCATTTTCAATATTTCTATATCTGGTAAAGAGAAATGTTTAAAGGGAATGACAGAAACATATTTTTGAATGTCCCAGTGATTTTTCTCCAGGGTTGCACACAGCAGTGCCCTGGAGATTGGTCTTCAATTCCTGGAGACCCCAGGGTTGGAGGGTTGGCAACTCTGTAACTATGCTACACTTCAAAAGTATTTCATTGGCTATGAAATCATTTGGAATATTCTGAAGGTACGAAGGGCGCTATGTAAATGGACGTTCTTTATTACAATATAGCCAAACATATCAGAGCACCAATACACTGTCATCCTGTTGGTAATAAATCTGTGTTATAAACTTGAAAACAACTGAAGTATGAAAGTGAGCTGTGGGAAACTGACAGTCGGAAGCCTGAGCTGACTAGGATCAACCCAGTAAAAACACCCCAAGGAGCTTCATAGGAGCATTATGAAACTGATTTGTCACTGAGCTAGAGAAGGCCGAAGGTTGACCTGATTGAGGTCTTTAAGTTTATGAAAGTATTTGACAGGCTAGACTTTGAAAAGATGTTTCAACTTGTGGGAGACAGACCTAAATCAGAGGGCATTCATTTTACAATAGCCACTAATAAAAACTAATCTGGAAATTAGGGAGAATTGTCTTTACCCCAACAGCATCTAGAATGTGGAACTTGCTACCATACGGCATGGTAAAGGCCAGTAGCATAAATGCGTTTAAGGGGAAGATAGATATGAGGGAGAAAGGAATAGAAAGGTATGGAGATAGGGTTAGATGATAAAGGGGTTGGGAGGAGGCTCCTGTGGGGCATAAACGTTGACTAGTTAGAGCTTGTCGGATAAGAACATGGTTGGTGGGCGGATCAGATGTGAGGCCTGAAGACCCTCCCTTGGAACCCCAACCCACCCCATAGCCAAACAGCAGACTCTGAGTCATGGTTTAAGACTCCGCACAAAGGAATTGCTTGAGCAACGTAATGGAGCAGCTCGTTAACAAGGTTGCTCAGCATTGGTCAGTGCCATGGCAATGGCGGAGCAGGAGAAGGGCAATCTGAGGGCTTGAGGAAAAGAGGCCGGCACTCTATGTCATATGCAGGGGCTGACCTAACTGAAAGCTCTGAAGATGGCAGTGGCAGAGAAACCTGAGGTATGTGGCATCACTTAATGAGAACACATATTATTATTGGGCTTTCTTTGAGTGCAAATTACCAGGACTTAAACGATTCAGTGTGGATTATGAGATAATGAAGTGTTTACAAACGGCTCTGATCGATCACATGTCTCCATGTTTTGGCCAATTTGTCTCACGCTGGTAGTTGGAATTTATCTCCATAAATTAATGTGGTTAAAAATAATCTTATCGACCTCAATCATTTGCAACAACATTGAGCCCTAGCTGCTTTCACTGCATTTGACTATTTCCTCAGGAGTGGCGGTGCTTTCTTTCAAAATAAACTTCCACCGTTCACCCCTGAGATTTACAAAGTTTATTTCAGATAAAATTGAGATCTTACAGTTCAGATTGCCAACTGAGGAAGAAGGTTGGCGTTACACAGTTCCGCCCCCCTTGACTGCAGCACCAGGTGTGGCAGTGTGGTAGTTATGCCCCTGGACCAGGATCCCCAGGAGTCTTGCTTTCAATCAGGAGGCTAATTTGATGCATTGGTGGGACTGGTGCCAGCAAAGAGTTGCCAACTCTGGTTGGACACGTCCTTGGAGATTGCATCACAAGACCTTTGACCTCCCAACTGTCCCACGCCTCACACTTCCTCATTACTCACCTGCCATTGTTGTATATTTTACATATCTCAGATGACACTAGTTTCCAAGTGTACAGTTGGTTTATTTCCAAGGGTTTTAAAATATCACTGCAATAACAAAAACGTCTGCACTCATGCTTACAGCTTAACTTCTAGTAGCTTCCATGGTTTCTGTTTACTTAGATCTGAGTCTACACCCAGGCTTAACCAATCAAGCACAGTGAGCATGGATCGGTTAACAGACTAACATAATCAAACACAGAACAATTGAATAATTGAACACTACAGCCACATCCAACCTAATGGTGCACGGCCTTCCCAGGCCATTTGGAATGTGAACAAACACTTTGCTACTCGGTTGAATATTGCCAATGTTTTTATGACCAATGAGTCAGCATTACAAAAATATTTCCAGCGACTTCAGGCAATCCTGGAGGGTTGGCAACCCTACATCAAAATAAATGAATATCAGAGATGCTGAGTTGCCAGAAAAGCCCAAATGTCTCACTAACATTATTCAAAAAGAAAAGAAAACCTTGCGTTTATAAAGCACCTTTATTGATTACCAGCGGAGGAAGGGGGGAGGCGGCCGGTGGGTAGGATAGAGTTGGGCTCGCTGATCCTGGAAGCAGAGCATAGGTGGCCGCGAGGGCGAGTGAATACCGAGGCGGATAGTTAGAAGACCCACCTCAGTTCTCCGGGACTTTGTGGCAGTTGTTTCTGAAGCTGTTAGGCTCTCTACCCCTCACACCACACCCAACCTCCCCGGCCTTCCCATACCAATTCATGGCCCTCGCACAGACACCCATGCCCCCTCAAACCCTCATCATTCCTCCATATCACACCCGTGCCCCCTCATATCACCATGCCCCCATCATAACCACTCATCAAGTGTCCACCATGGACAGACATCAAGAGCCATGTGGAAAAATTAAACTTCCAACTATCTAGTACAGCTCTCATTCATACGCATTTCTTAGATTAAAAAAACTCCGATTCATGAAACTCATTCAGATTTTAAATCCCCTCAAGTATTCAATCCGCCATAAAAACACATACTTCTGTTCAGTAACCAGTTCAAAGCCAACTAATTGTTTAATAGACTCTTTAATTTGTCAGTTGAAATGAGAACTCAGCACTCCTGAGGTAACTGCTTTTGTAGATTTTGAAACTCAGCCATGCACTCATAATGACCTCAGATGTAATAATAGCCCTTGGAAAATGTCAACAATGAACTCTATTGAAACTGTAGGAACAGATGATCATGGTTTTTACTAACCTAACCCAGATGGCATGCCAATCAAACACTCCAGCTGAGGCATTTTAAAAAAAAATTCTGACAGCTTCAGCCTGTTTCTTTTTTCATGCTTAAAGAGCTGGGGATTCAAAAAACTTCAGATCATGACACTTCAAACAGACCTTATTGCCTTTCATGAGCATTTATGTTTACTCAATCAATTTGTGACTTACACAGTGTAGGTTAAGGCCCTTGGAACTGTGAAAATGGGGCCTGTTTGAACTCAGCACTAATTTCAAATGGCCGGAAGAGTTTGAGTTTCCCGTCTGTGTGATTGATGTCCCTGTCCCCTGTCTCTGCTGGAAAAAATGGGATCAGTCAGAAACGGGGGCTGAATTTCCTCATCTGGGTCCCGCCTGTCATGTGGTCTCTGGAGTTGGACCGACTCTGTGAAAACTGGCACATACAGTAAGAATGAGGCCATTTTTCCCATCGAGTCCATTTGGGTGGCTCTGTGTAGAGCAACCCAGTCCCATTCCTCCGCTCTGTCTCCATAACCCTCAAGTGCCCATCCAATTTTCTTTTGACATCATTGATCATCTCCGCTTCTACCATCCCCGTAGGCAGCCGGTTCCAAGTCATTGTGACTCACTGCATAAAAAAGTTCTTCCTCACATCCCCCCCCTAAATCTCTTGTCCAAAACCTTAAAGCTGTGTCCCTCTAGTCCTTGTACCATCAACTAGTGGGATTAGCTTCTCTTTGTTTACCTTATCTAAACCTGTCATGATCTTGTACACCTCTATCACCTTGTACACCTCTACCAAATCTCCTCTCAATCTCCTTTGGTCCAAGGAGAACAACCCCAGATTCTCCAACCTCATCTTGTGGCGACAATCCCTCATCCCTGGAAACATTCTGGTCAATCTCCTCTGCAATTCAATAGTAGCTTCGAAAAGAGAATTGAATAAATGCTCAATGAGGAAAGAATTGCAGAGTGATGAAGAAACGGTAAGGGACTGGGGCAAATTGGATAGCTCTTTCAAAGATCTGTTACTAGCATGTTGGGCTGAAAGGCCTCCTTTTGTATCCTTGAATCCAGTAACGCAAGGCAACTTTAAAACCCTGAGGTACATCTTTCTGTATTCTGTGCCTGATGGAAGTGATTAATCATGGTAAATTATCTGAAAACTATGAATCAAAATTCTTATGTTTTGGGCATTCTCCATCTGAGAAAAAGTGTGGATGTTTAGAGACTGTCCATGATTCAGCACTCACCCTGTACCAGTGAAGGCAATGCTCTCTGGATTTCCCTTTCTCCAATCAGTTCCTATGCACAGCCAAGTCTTCAGTTCATGTGAGTGCACTCACCAAGGCTCCTTCAACAGCACCTCCCAAACCCACGACTGCTACCATCTGGAAGGACAAAGGCAGCAGATAGATGGGAACACAACCACCTGGAAGTTCCCTCCAAGCCACTCACCATCCTGACTTGGAAATAAATCGCCGTTCCTTCACTGTCGCTGGGTCAAAATCCGGGAACTCGCCTCCTAACAGCTCTGTAGGTGTACCTACACCACATGGACTGCAGCGGCTCAAGAAGGCAGCTCACCACCACCTTCCCATAGGAAATTATGGATGGGCAATTAATGCTGGCCTAACCAGTGACGCCCATACCCCATAAATAAATGAATAAAAAAAAACATTCCTACTCAAGTCAGTTGTTAACAACTGGTTACTGAAATACTACCCTGGAAGATTAGTTGTAAAGTGGGAACACTGAAATTGGGCATGTAAGAATATCTCTGGTTGGGTACGTGCATTGCAGGGGTTGCTCGAGTAGGACTGGATGTGTTTCCTTCGTGAATCATGTGGGAGTCAGCACCCTGAGCTCTAGTATAGAGGCGGGGACAGGACTCAGAAGGTAGATTTTTGCCCTGTCATCAGAATCTTGTCAGAAGCCACTCTACCTGGGGGCCAGTGTAGCATATGTGGCAGGTGTTATAAGTTATATCACAAGTGCCTTGGGATCATGACATTATGTCACAGATATCACTCTGTGACGGACTATGGATGTCAAACCGTGAGAGATTATCGAAATTGTAAACTCAAGATTTTCCTAATGGTTCAATAACAGAATACTAACAGCCCAGAAGACCAAGGCCCTATCTCAGATCCTATCTTATCTGAGGCACCATGGCCACTAATGCAGTAGATGTCCATGGCCCCAGGCTAGGAAATTGTGAAAACATAGTGACTTCCTCTCTGAACTAGGTTGCAGCTCGTAACCCAATGAGGGAATGTATGTGCGGATAGGATTGGACACCACCCTATCCTTCCTCACCCCCCCATCAAACAACTCCTAGTGGTAACTTGTCAGTATTCATGCTGTAGGCTGACACATGAATGATGGGCAATTGACTAGGTTGCTAAAGGGCAACCAGCACAGCCAATGGAACAATAACCCATGAATGATGACTGCCTGCAGGACAAGTACAATGAATGAACAAAACAATTTAGCTCTGGCGGATTAGCAGTTGAGAGATTCCCAAGTGCACATTAAAAAATGAACTTTGCCTCCTCCAGTGAAATGAAATGGTCATAAATCCCTATATGGAGACTCAGGCCAGCATTTCCAACACCCGGGGTTTGTGGAGTCATCCATACATCACACTCACATCAATCATTTGGCCTCATTTGTGAAGATAAATGACGCAAAGGCCACGATACGTCTGCTTATCACTCCGCACCATGCTTGAGAAATGTATTTGCTGGTTTGTGCGCATAGCGAAGGTTTCAGAAGAAAGCAGTTGCCCAAGGACCAGCTTATGACAGAGTCCCCCAAAGGCGTTTTGCATTCCCAAATAATGACTTAGGAAATGAAAGTGCCCTTTGTGCTTCAAAAAATAAAGTAAATCGCCCATCAGCCTTGTGATTTGTTGTCATCTCCTCACTGTTGGCAGCTTCCCTTGGTGTTACTTGCCCAGTACAAGGCTCAGTGGGTGGTACCCTTGTCTCTGAGTCAGAAGGTTGTGGGTTCAAGTCCCACTCCAGAGACTTGATCAGAAAAAACAAGGCTGGCACCCGAGTGCAGTACAGGGGAAGTGCTGCACTGTCGGAGGTGCCGTCTTTTGGAAGAGATGTTAATCCGAGGTCACATCTGTTCTCTGAGATGGATGCAAAAGATTCCATGGTACTACTTTGAAGTAGAGCAGGAGGATTATTCCTGGCGTCCTGGCCGATATTTATCCATCAATCAACAGCACAAAAATGGATTACTTTGTCATCATAATATTAGTGGGACAGGCAGGAAGTGAATGGTTATGGATCCTTTGGACAACCCATCTGAACATATTGATCATAAATCATGTTACAAGTTGCAGTACATATCTGAAGCACTGGCATGTGGCATCATCAAATGGTGGGCCATGCGACTTGGATCACAACCCCTAAGCTGACCTTTTTGTACATTCTTGACAGCTAGTTAAGTAGTGGCCACCTCAGGAGGTTAGAAACTCAATATCAGTGTCATACCAGTGCTCTCTCTTGCCCACTTCCTGTCCCCCGTGTTTACAGTGCTAAAGATGGTAATCAAGGAACAAGAAAAATGAGCCATTCACTACATCAAGTAGCATTGAGTCTATGACACAAGAACAGACCCTTCAGCCCAATTGGTCCATGCTATTGTATATGCTCTACAAGAGCCTTCACCCATCCACCTTCATCTAGCCCTATCAGTGTACCCTTCTTTTCTTTGTTCCCTCATTTACTTTTCTAGCTTCCCCCTAAATACTTCAATGCTAATTGCATTTGTTTCCACTACCCCATGTGGCAGTGAGTCCCACATTCTAACCATTCTCTTGAATTCCCTACTGAGCCTGTTAGGACTATGATATATTTATGGCCCAATGCTCCCAATGCGGTCTCCTCTACATTGGAGAAACCAAACGCAGACTGGGTGACTACTTTGTGGAACACCTTCGGTCTGTCCGCAAGCATGACCCAGACCTCCCTGTCGCTTGTCATTTCAACACTCCACCCTGCTCTCTTGCCCACATGTCCGTCCTTGGCTTGCTGCAATGTTCCAGTGAAGCTCAAAGCAAACTGGAGGAACAGCACCTCATCTTCCGACTAGGCACTTTACAGCCTTCCGCACTGAATATTGAGTTCAACAATTTCAGATCATGAACTCTCTCCTCCATCCCCACTCCCTTTCCGATCCCCCTTTTTCCAATAATTTATAATTTTAAAAAATATATAATTTTCTTTTCCCACCTATTTTTAAATTTATTTTGATCTATTGTTTTATCTCCACCTTTTAGCCCATTTCGATCCCTTCACCCCACCCCATCCCCACTAAGGCCATCTGCCACTAGCTTGTCCTGCTTGCTACCCTTAATGTCCCCATTAGCACATTCCTTAGATAATATCACCACCGTCAACACCCCTTTGTCCTTTTGTCTATGACATCTTTGGCAATCTCTTCTTTGCCTCCACCTATCACTGGCCCTCTACCCAGCTCTACCTGTCCCACCCCACTCAACCAGCTTATATTTCACCTCATTTCTCTATTTCCTTAGTTCTGTTGAAGAGTCACATGGACTCGAAACGTTAACTGTGTTCCTCTCCGCAGATGCTGTCAGACCTGCTGAGTTTTTCCAGCTATTTTTGTTTTTGTTTCAGATTTCCAGCATCCGCAGTATTTTGCTTTGATATATTTATGGCCCCTAGTTTTGGAATATCCTACATGGAAATATCTTCTCTGCATCAATCTCCTTAACGATTTGAACGATTTCTATCAAGTCATCCCTCAAACCTCCAGAGAACAGATCGCCCCTTCCCCCAACCCTGCCTGTCCCTGACCGCTATAACCTCTCCATTCTGATATCATTATCGTTAATCTTTTTTTTTTGCACCTTTTCCGTACGTCCTTAGCCTGGTTTTTTTTTGTATAATATGATGACCAGAAACGTGCAGAGTGCTCCAAGGCCAGAACTGTACGTCCGTCCACGAAATAGCGCGAGATGACGTTGGGCGAGCGTCCTGACGCCATAACGCACTCGTGCGATATCTCGCTCGGTGGGCCTGCGCGGCGGCAGTCGGAAACGCGCCCGCCGACAATTAAGCGGGGCAATTAAGCCCAGTAAGGGGGCAATTGAAAGCGATTTATCGGGGCCCGTCCACTTTCACGGTTGGCAGGACAGGCCAATCGGCCAGCCGGCCCTCACATTTTTGCTCAAACCTCGATCCAGGGCAGGACGAAATCTCCGTGGGGAAATAATAAAAAGAGATGCCTGGGGACTGGTTTTTTTTTATACGAGGTAGGCTTTCAGGCGCTTGGTTGTGCTGCGTGGATGTATTTTGCAGCATTTCTGTTGTTTCAGTCATTCTGTGGAGGTCTGCGGGCTCCTAGGGACAGGTGTCTGCCTTCAGGGAGTTCCCTGGAAGTACCTCACCAGCACCCGCCCTCTTCCCGACCCACCGGCAATGCTGAGCCTTTCTCAGCGCGCGTTTCGCCATGGCTGGCTGTTGATTGGCCAGCCAGTGTCAAATCATGGTTGGGGGCCTGTTTCCCATCCACCCCCCCGATTGCATGTGCCCAGGGACCGAAAACATTTTGGCCCAAGTGTGGCCTAACCGAGGTTCTGTACAAGCTTTGCATGAATTCATTGCTTTTCAATTCTATCCCTCGCCGAATAAAACCTTAGTGCTTGGTTTGTTTTTTTTTAAATGGATTTATGAACCTGCCTCGCTACTTTTAGCGACTTTGACTTTTAGGGCAGGCAGCCAGAAGCACTTGCGTACATGTTCTGGTGGGCGGTTGGGGGCCTCAATACAAATACAGAAGACTAGCTGCTGCCTGACATGCTGATGACTGCTGGGGAAATCTTTAGCACACCTTAAATTGGAGTTAGCAGCAGGAGAGAAGCAGATGGCATTGGCTGCTTAAGCTCTGCAGGATTTGTGCACGAGCAACGCTTAGATCAGTCGATATAAGTGCTCTTCTTCGTGAGGAGGTAACTTGCTTTTAAAAGGCAGACACAAGCGGCTGAACCAACCTGCAGTATCTCAGTTATGAAAAAAGGTCCTGTCCAATACCTGTGCACTTTCGATTGCCTCCTTGTTATATTGTGGTTGGAGGCAGTCTGGCAACAGACGTTTTTATAACTTTCTTTTACGAGCTCAGACTTTGCTTCAGTAAGAGTCTGACTAGGAAGGTTATTTTCAGATCAGTGCACTGTTACAATCGAATGCAATCTGTATCACTTAAGTGGGAAGTTTAATGCAGAATGTCATCCCTTGAAATTCCCCTAACCAGCGCTAAAGGCATAAAACACTAACAGAGGAATCAAATCACCTTGTATTGGGCTTCAAACATCTCTTAGAAAATCTTAGAGAACAACAGCAGCATCCAGTAGAGGCAGATCCCTCTAGAAATACATGAGGAATTATGGGCAGGTCCCTTTTTTATGCTCCAATTATATCAGCCCATTTTCTCTTGGTCTCAATTTCCTGCCCATTTAAAAGAAAAAACATGTCTCCTGTTCCCTCTTTTATTTATTTCGCCTGCACTAAATTGCAGCTAGAAATTTGCATTTGTCGCTGCCCAGAGGAACACATCTGACTCCCTTTATCATTATTGTGATTCATCACTGTTAGCCCTGGACCAGACCAGTGCAATTGGGCAATTTACGCTGACAGGCTCCAGTTGCAAATGAAAGAAAAGGGAAGAGTCTGCATTTTTATAGCACCTTTCACGTCCTCAGGAATGTCCCAAAGTAGTTCAGAGCCAATCAATTCTTTCTGCGGAGCAGATAATGTCAGTCTAAAATCAGCTCATTTGCACACAGCAAGATCCCGCAAACATCAAATGAGATACTTGCACCAGGTCAAGAAGGCGGCTCACCACCGCCTTCTCGAGGGCAATTAGGGATGGGCAATAAAGGCTGGCCTATCCAGTGACTCCTACATCCTGGGAATGAATAAAGTTTTTAAAAGTATAGACTTTTGGTGATGTTGGCTGAGGGATGAATGTTGGCCAGGACGTTGGGAGAATTCCCTGCTCCTCTTTGAACGGTAGCATGAGGAATCTTTTATATCTACCCGAGTGGGCCTGGGTTTAACGTCACCTCCAAAAATGCAGCACTTCTTGCACTGCACTTCATGTAGTATAAGGGTTGGCACATATAGAGTTATTGAGGGACTGAGTACCGCCCACACATTGATGTAGCAGAGCACATGACTTACACCCAGGGTCAGTCTAGTGTTGGATAGAGACGTGTGCACAAGCAAGCATGGAGACAGCTCCCAGCTTGTACCCTTTACTGCATATTTGTAAATAGTTCTAAGAGTCAATAAAGACTTACAGTTAACCTACAGATGACTACGAAGACTTCTTCGTATGTACCGAACACCTTACAACAGAAATATGCAAACTCTGAGTATAAACCATAAGAAACAGGGGCAGGAATAAGCTATTCAGTCCCTTGAGTCTGTTCCATCATTGTATGATCATAAATGATCTTTGACTTTAATTCTACTAATCCCCAAACCCCTTGCTTCTCCTAGAGTTGAAAAAATCCATCAATCTCAGTCTTGAATATACTCAACAATCGAGCATTCACTTACCTCTGGGGTAGGGGTAATTCGAAAGATTCATACCCCTTTGAATGAAGGAACTCTTCCTTATTTCAGTCTTAAATGATCAACCCTTTATCCTTAGAGTTATTTTTATTCATTCACGGGATGTGAGCTTCACTGGCTGGACCTGCATTTATTGTCCATCCCTAGTTGCCCTTGAGCTGCCTTCTCGAACCCCTGCAGTCCATGTGGTGTAGGCACATCCACAGTGCTGTTAGGGAGGGAGTTCCAGGATTTTGACCCAGTGACCGTGAAGGAACAGCGATATTTCCAAGTCAGGATGGTGAGTGACTTGGAGGGGAGCTTCCAACTGGTGATATTCCCATCTATCTGCTGCCCTTGTCCTTCTGGATGGTAGTGGTCATGAGTTTGGAAGGTGCTGTCGAAGGAGCCTTGGTGAATTCCTGCAGTGCATCTTGTAGATGATACACACTGCTGCTACTGTGCGTCGGTGGTGGAGGGAGTGAATGTTTGTGGATGGGGTGCCAATCAAGCGGGCTGCTTTATCCTGCATGGTGTCAAGCTTCTTGAGTGTTCAGTCATAGTTATAGAGGTCTACAGCACAGAAAAAGGCCTTTCGGCCCATCGAGGCTGTGCCGGTCAAACAAGTACCTAACTATTCTATCCCATTTCCCAGGACAAGGCCTTCACATCGCAAGTGCACATCCAAATACTTCTTAAATCTTATGAGGGTTTCTGCCTCTACCACTCTTTCAGGTAGTGTTGTGGGAGCTGCACTCATCCAGGCAAGTCAGGCACTCCTGGCTTGTGCCTTGCAGATGGTGGACTGGCTTTGGGGAGTCAGGAAGTGAGTTACATATCACAGGATTCCTCATCTCTAACCTGCTTTTGTAGCCACAGTATTTATATGGCTAGTCCAGTTGAGTTTCTGGTCAATGGTAACCCCCAGGATGTGATAGTGAGGGATTCAGTGATGGTAATGCCATTGAATGTCAAGGGGCGATGGTTAGATTCTCTTGTTGGAGATGATCATTACCGGGCACTTGTGTGGCGGAAATATTACATGCCACTTGTCAGCCCAAGCCTGGGTATTGTCCAGTTATTGCTGCATTTGGACATGGACTGCTTCAGTATCTGAAGAGTCGCGAATGGTGCTTAACATTGTGCAATCATCAGCGAATATCCCCACTTCTGACCTTATGATGGAAGGAAGGTCACTGATGAAGCAGCTGAAGATGGTTGGGCCGAGGACACTGCCCTGAGGAACTCTGCATTGATGTCCTGGAGCTGAAATGACTGACCTCCAACAACCACAACCATCTTCCTTTGTGCTCAGTATGACTCCAACCAGTGGAGAGTTTTCCCCCCAATTCCCATTTACTCCAGTTTTGCTCGGGCTCCTTGATGCCACACTCTGTCAAATGCGGCCTTGATGTCAAGGGCGGTATTCTCACTTCACTTTGGGAGTTTAGCTCTTTTGTCCATGTTTGAACGAAGGCTGTAATGAGGTTAGGAACTGAGCGGCCCTGGCAGAACCCAAACTGGACATCAGTGAGCTGGTTATTGCTAAGCAAGTGCCACTTATTAGCACCGTTGATGACCTCTTCCATTACTTTATTGATGACCGAGAGTAGGCTGATGGGGCAGTAATTGGCCGGGTTAGATTTGTCCTGCTATTTGTGTACAGGACATACCTGGGTAGCTTTCCACATTGCCAGGCAGATGTCAGTATTGTAGCTGTACTGGAACAACTTGGCTAGGGGTGCAGCAAGTTCTGGAACACAAGTCTTCAGTACTATTGCTGGAATGTTGTCGGGGCCCATAGCCTTTGCAGTATCCAGTGCCTTCAGCCATTTCTTGACATCATGTGGAGTGAATCGAATTGGCTGAAGACTGGCATCTATGATGCTGGGGACCTCTGGAGGAGGCCGAGATGGATCATCCACTTGGCACTTCTGGCTGAAGATTGTTGCAAATGCTTCGGCCTTATCTTTTGCACTGATGTGCTGGGCTCCCCCATCATTGAGGATGGGGATATTTGTTGAGCCTCCTCCTCCAGTGAGCTGTTTAATTGTCCACCACCATTCACAACTGGATGTGTCAGGACTGCAGAGCTTAGATCTGATCCGTTGGTTGTGGGACTGCTTAGCTCTATCACCTGCTGCTTATGATAGACCCCGCCCCACCCCCCCACTCGCGCCCCCTCTCCCCCCTCCCAACCCCGTTCTCTTAGTTTGGGGAACAACCACACTAGGGTTGCCAACCCTCCAGTACTGGCCTGGAATCTCCAGGAATTGAAGATCAATCTCCAGGACACCGCTGTGTGCAACCCTGAAGGAAAATGATCAGGGCACTAAAAAAACCTGGGTTTTCTTTGGTCATTTTGTTTGAACATTTCTCTTTACCAGATATAAAAATATTAAAAATGGGTTAAAAAAAACGGCTGTTTGGCTGACAGTCAAGCATCATCCGATTGGGTAAGGAGTCTTTTTTGGTTTCTGATTGGTGTAGGAAGGCAGTGAAGTCACAAGGATGGATGTGTGTTGGCCAACTAATGGCTGGGGGCAAGTCACAAGATGAGACCTCCAGGACTACACTTCATCAGAGTTGGCAACCCTATCCCCACAGCACCTGCTCTGTCAAGGCACCTCGGAATCCAATACCTTTCAACGAGATCGCCCCACATTTTTCTAAACCCTAGAAGGTATAGGCCCAACCCGCTCAACCTCTCTTTGCAGGACAAGCCTCTCGCCCCAGGAATGAATCTTGTGAACTTTTCCTGCGTAGCCTCCAAGGCAAGTATATGTGTCTGGAATGAAGCTTAATCCATAATCCTCGAAAGCACAGGTAAGAGTGATTCAAGTTGACACTTAAAAATAGGATCAATGTTTACGAGAAAGGCACTAAATGTGGGGAGCGGTAAGGAGAGAAAGAAAAAAAAGTGCACATCACACTACTAAACAAAACCCAATCCTCGATGAATATATGGAGAGCAACGAAAGAAAACTTTCGATGACAGCCTTGCAAAATGCCCTCAGGTGAAATATAAACAACTTCTGGCCGTCTGAAACATAAACCAGCAGCCCAGCCTTCAGACCACAGTGGCCCTGTGTTTCTTTGAGTGGATGCAAACAAAAGATGTAATCGAGAGAACTTTCTGTTCCATTGACAGGAGGTGGGGAAGCGGGTGCGGGAAAGGTGAGCAGCGAGTGACCGCAAGGTGTCTGTCACTGCATTGTGACATCTTGCTTGTTAAGGCTCTGCTATTGCCTGCCTGCCTCATGCAGCAACATCGCAAGTGCTCCAGGCTGCAGCTTTGCAACCTCGCGCTCAAGTGCTGTAGGCGGAGTTGTGGATGCTCTCAAGCGTTAAGACATGAGGTTCAAGGCCATAAGCATCATCTGATCCAATTACAGGCCTTTAATTGCTACACAATTTGTGCTGAAACGTTTATTGGATCTGACGGCGGGTCGAGCTGATGAATTTACCAGTTCAGCAATCCCTTTGACATTTCCTTTGCGACCGTTGCATTCCTGAGCTTTCAATTGGTTGCAAAGCTGGCCTTTGTAGCAAAACGTCAACCAATGAAAAATAGCAAATCTTCAACCAATGAACAATTACCTTTTTTTATAAATGAATGGACAGATTTTTTTTAAAAAGCATGCAATAATATTTCCTCTAGATGAGACAGAGAGGTTAGAATTGAAACAAAATTACCTGGAAAAACTCAGCAAGTCTGACAAGATCTGCAGAGAGGAACACAGTTAACATTTCGAGTTCCTCTCCACAGATGCTGTCAGACCTGCTGAGTTTTTCCAGGTATTTTTGTTTTTGTTTTGGATTTCCAGCATCCGCAGATTTTTTTTTTGCTTTTATCTTAGGTTAGAATTAAGTTCATTAAAACAGAAAGGAAGTAACACTAAAATGAAAGCAGGAAGGAAAGGGGAAGGGTATATGTGTAGCAAAACAGCAAACCAAGATTGTTCATTGCCAGTGTTTGCTGGTAAAAATAAGTGTCACTGTTTCACCCCCCACAAGTATTCACTCTGCACACCTTTGTGTATGGCTGTGTCAATGCACGCATTTGTGTGTCTGTGGGTGTCCATGTTTGTGTGTGTGTGGGTGTGTCCACATGTGGACGTCCATGTGTCCATCCATTGGTGTATCCATCACTTGTTTGTGCATGTTTTAGCCTGTCTTTATATTTTCATGTATGTTTGTACATCTGTGTGTCCAGTGTATGTGTGTGTGTGTCTGTCTGTATCCATCATGTGTGTGTTTTATCCATTTATGTATGTGTGTGTGTGTCTGGTTTGTGCTATGCTGGTGTCCCTGACTAAAGACGTCAAGGGGTATGGGGAGAATGGGAATACAGTGCTGAGATAGGGGATCAGCCATGATCTTATTGAATGGCGGAGCAGGCTCGAAGGGCTGAATAATCTATTCCTGCTCCTATTCTCTATGTTTCTGACTCACCCTTGCAGTCTCTGTCTCAAACGTTCTAACTAGCCTCATATTTACACACTGCTGAAACTAGATGACCAAGTCAAATAGGCAGAGACTTTCTTGTACTTGCTAGCAGTCTAAGAGTGTAATAGTCAAGAGATCGGTAAAGTAATGACAGCTGAAGGTAGTGCTAAACCTCTGCTAAACGAAGACAGTTAAAACTTCACACCTCTTCACTGGGCTATAATGAGGGAGTTACTTTGATGCTCCAAAGCAAAATGAACTAACATCCTAACTTCAAAATGGACTTGAGTATCTCTGAAAAAAGAGACATGCTGTCGAAATTTTATGTCCTGCACTCATCAGGACAGAATCACAAGAATTCCAAATCTTAGGCAGCAATTTATACGCATGAGAAGAGGGTGCTGGTTGGCATTTCATTTGGTTGGCAAATGAACTCTGTTTGGTAGAGGCAACCACACAGTGTTTACTTGCCAACCAATCAGCACTCTTTTCTCTGCAGTATAAATTGTTGTTCCCTTTGAGATTTGGTATTCTTGCGAATCTGTCCTGATGAGTGCAAGATGAAAAACTTCATCAGCATGTCTCTTTTTTTCAACTGTGCTCAAGTCCTGCACTATCAAGTGGCTTAAGTATTTAGTGAAATAATCATTTATTATCTTTGGACAAGATATATTGCAGCCTCTCAACCTAACGTGTCTATCCCAGTTGCTAAGATTTGCACAAAAAACCCAAATCGATATGGTGAAGGCCCACAATTATTCACCATTTTAGGGTTATTGAAACAGCTGCTGTACCACACGCAAGGTCTAAAATTCTTTTTTTTAAAAGTTAACTGTCTTCAAATTGGCATTACCTGCTAGTTGTCCAAAAAGCCAGAGAGGTAACGGGATGACAGAGTCCCGGGAGCAGACAAGCAGGAGGTTTTGTGGAGGTTGTAGACCTGTGGGAGGTTATGGAGGTTGGGGCGGGGCCAGAGCCATTCAAACATAAACATTCATTTAAACAAAAACATGAACATTTAAAATTTGAGGCTGGGCAGTTTGTTTAACTCAGCAAGGACTTGAGCGAGTGGGACTTGAGACAGGATTGAACGAGAGCAGCAGGAGGGAGGAGATGGTGCAGTGGTCTTATTGTTGGACTCGTAATCCAGAGACCAGGGTAATTGTAGGGGGATTGGGGTTCAAATCCCACCACGGCAGGTGGTGGAATTTGAATTTGATTAAAAATCTGGAATTAAAAGCCTAATGATGACTATGAAACTGTTGTAAAAACCTATCTGATTCACTAATGTCCTGTAGGGAAGGAATCTGCTGTCCTTACCTGGTCTGGCCTACGTGTGACTCCAGACCCATAGCAATGTGGTTGACTCTTTAAATGCTCTCTGAATGAGGGCAATAAGGGATGGGCAATAAATGCTGGCCTAGCCAATGATGCCAATATCCAATGAATAAAAAAAAAGTGGCTAACTGGGGAGCCAAGAGTTACATGTGGGGTGGAGATTGAGAGGCCCTCTTGGAATAGTAACACTGTGGGTTTCATTAACAGGTTTGCAAGGCTAGGGGTGAAGATGGCCAATGTTAAGGTGGTGGGGGGGTTGGCAGTCTCTGTGGTAGAGAGGATATAAGGTCAAAACCTCAATTGAAAAGGATAATATGGTGACAAATAGACTTGTTCAACCCAAAACAGTGGTCAGGAAGGCAGATGGAGTTATTGGCAAGGATAAAGAGTCAAGACAATGGTTTTGGCCCATCCCAATGTTTAGCCGGGAGGAAATTGCAGCTTATCCAAGACTAGAAAGTGGAAACCAGCCCAATAGCCAAGAGGTGAAGGGTGCCCCAGCATTGTACACATGGGAGCTGCTCCCATGTCTTTGGATGATGTTGCTGAGGCATAGAAAGTAGATGAGGAAGCTGAGGACCAAGGACAGGCCCTTGAGGAACACCAGAGATAATAGTGAGAGCTGGAAGAGAAGCCAATGCTGGAGAAGTACAAATAGAATCAAGAAAATCCCATTGAGGTGGACAAGAAACACAGAATCACAGTGCAGAAGAGGCCCTTCGGCCCATCGAGTCTACACCGACACGTGAGAAACACCTGACCTATCTACCTAATCCCATTTACCAGCACTTGGCCCATAGCCTTGAATGTTATGATGTGCCAAGTGCTCATCCAGGTACTTTTTAAAGGATGTGAGGCAACCCGCCTCCACCACCCTCCCAGGCAGTGCATTCCAGACCGTCACCACCCTCTGGGTAAAAAGGTTTTTCCTCACATCCCCCCCTAAACCTCCTGCTCCTCACCTTGAACTTATGTCCCCTCGTGACTGACCCTTCAACTAAGGGGAACAGCTGCTCCCTATCCACCCTGTCCATGCCCCTCATAATCTTGTACACCTCGATCAGGTCACCCCTCAGTCTTCTCTGCTCCAAGAGGAAAGTGTGATTGACCAGGTCAAAGACTGCAGAGTGATCAAGGACAACAGAGAGGGCTAGTGCACCACGGTGACAGTCAGAGACGGTTATGTCATTTGTCACCTTGCTTAGGGTCATTTCAATGCTGCATCAGTGTGGAAACCTGATTGGGCAGATTCAGACATGGAGCTATGGCAACAGGTGGACGTGACTTTGGGGCGAGGCAACACGTTCAAGGACTTTGGAGAGGAAAGGCAGTCGGAGATTGGGAGACAGAGGAGACAGGGTGGGTGGTAAGAGTATTCGTGTCATGACCATGCTTTTGACCAGCTGACAATTAGGAGTGGAATTTTATGGAGGTGACGGGGTTTCAGCTGGAGAGCTGGCAAAGGCCCCATGTTGCCTTGTTGTGGGAAGGCCCGCTGCAGCTTGTGCCACTCGGGCACTTAACAGGCCAGCATTGGGCCTTCCCCGGGATCAAGGACTCTCGGATTTCTCTCAATTTAGGGATAGGATTTTTCCTGCAGGTTCCTGAACCCCACTGTCAGGTTCCTGAACACCCGCTGTCAGGTTCCTGAGCCCCGCTGTCAGGTTCCTGAGCCCCGCTGTCAGGTTCCTGAACCACGCTGTCAGGCTCCTGAACCCCCGCTGTCAGGCTCCTGAACCCCGCTGTCAGGCTCCTGAACCCCGCTGTCAGGCTCCTGAACCCCCACTGTCAGGCTCCTGAACCCCGCTGTCAGGCTCCTGAACCCCGCTGTCAGGTTCCTGAACCCCCGCTGTCAGGTTCCTGAACCCCCACTGTCAGGCTCCTGAACCCCGCTGTCAGGTTCCTGAACCCCGCTGTCAGGTTCCTGAACCCCGCTGTCAGGTTGAAATCGGGGCTCAGGAGCCCATGGCAAAAGTCAATCAACAAATTGGCCAATTAATGAGCAGAGGGTGAGCTCACCATCCAATTAAGAATGATGGGCGAGGCTCTTGAAGCTGGACGGCCAATGAGAGGTCTTCCAGATGAAAGGAGGAGCAGCAGGCTGCAAGGGAAGGTAAGTGAGAGAGAGAGCTTCAAGATGGAGGTGCCCTCATTCCAACTTTTCTAACGGTTCAATTAAAAAGTGGATTTAACAACCTGTCTGCCACCCTGAATTTACTCCAAGCAGATAACTGGCCCCTGCTGCCTGCGGGAACTTGCAGGCTGACTGGGGTATCCCTGTTGGCCTTCTTTAACTGGCCCTTAAGGAGTTGGGTTAGCTACCAGCCATGTGTGGGTGGGTATCCCTGGCGCCCCTATCCCACCACCATCCCGCCTCTGGGAAAATGGCCCGGCCCGAAATGGAGCCGGAGCACTGGCGCACACTCTAGCAGTGCTACTCTCAGTGTCCGTTAGCCTCTGATCCTGCCTCTTGTAGGGTATAAAAGTCAAGGCCGAGGTGTTTGACCTGAGGTCAATGTGTCGATAAATGCTAAAAATAGATCCAAGGTGAATGCACGCCTCACATACAACTTTCGGCTGAACCATTGGGAAATGAATTATTGATAAGCCAGGAATGATGTCCATCATTAATAATCACACATTCAGGGAATGTAGACGGTTATTTATCAGCCACTTCCAGTACAAAATCCATCACATTTAATGTACTGTCCAATTATCCTCTACATGTATGTCAACCTGTGTTAGTTTTGCATTTGCATTGATGCAACTCCAGCTTCAATTTATCAGTTGAATCAAACTGTGGGACGTATCTAGAGGTGTTAACCTCACACCAGTTTCAATGCACTGAAAATGTAAAAAAGTTTGGATGCATCAGCAAAGAGGCGCATGCCATGTCAACTCTCGCGTAAGATGTTCGATCAGCTCTAAAGTTACAACGTAACCGGCAATTGGGTTGCAGGTGAGTTGAGCTTTCCCACGTGCCTTGCTTTCCCGGATCAGTGAGATGTGAGCCTTGCAGTCTGATCACCCACAGCAAGTCCATGAAATAGTATCTGCAGCCTATCAATGCACTTAAACCGTTGTAAAACGTGTGAAGTGATGTTCTGGCCACATTACAACCCGAGGATTCAGAAAACAAGTATCAATCACCGAGAGGTAGAAATACCTTGAGGTTACAACATAAAATCACACAAATCAGCCCATCTTGGCATTTACCTTCCGTGTAAGTAAACTGTTGCATTTACCCATCCCACTTGCCTGGATGAGTGCGGCTGCAACAACACACCAGAAGCTTGACACCATCCAGAACAAATCTTTGTCTTCACACCAGTTTCAGAACTGAAAATGTTAATTTCACTTCCTCCACCACCAACGCACAGTAGCAGCAGTGTGTACCATCTACAAGATGCACTGTAGAAACTCACCAATGCTCCTCAGGCAGCACCTTCCAAACCCATAACCACTGCCATCTAGAAGGACAAGGGCAGCAGATGCATGGGAACACCACCACCTGGAAGTTCCCCTCCAAGTCACTCACCATTCTGACTTGGAAATATATCACCGTTCCTTCACTGTCGCTGGGTCAAAATCATGGAGCTCCCTCCCTAACAGCACTCTGGGTGCACCTACACCACAGGGACTGCAGCAGTTCAAGGAGGCAGCTCACCACCACCTTTTCAAGGGCAATTAGGGATGGGCAATAAATGCTGGTCCAGCCAGTGACACTTACATCCCGTAAATGAATTTTTAAAAAAATTCTCATTTACCTTCATCGTCTGTTCTTTCCACAATCTCCTGCCATCAAAGACACCAATTAGATGCTGCTAAACAATACTGCCTTGATGTATTTTACATGCACAATACTTCCAAATGTGTAAGTCATGTAAAACTTTATATCACTTTAGATCAAGTTAAGTGATAGAAAAAGTTGCAAGGAGTCTACAGCACAGAAATAGGCCATTCTGCCCAACTGGTCTATGCTGGCATTTATGCTCCATAGCTCCTTCCAATCCTCTTGCTGCCACCCTATCAGCTTCTATTCCTTTCACCATCATGTGCTTATTTAGATACCTCTTCAAAGCAGCTATGCTATTTGCCTTAATTACCCCATGTGGTAACAAGTCCCCTAGTCTAACCACTCTTTGATTAAGGAAGTTTCTCCTGAAATCTTCATTGGATTTACTAGTGACTAACTTATGTTTATAATCTCTGGTTTGGACTTCTCAAGAGATGGAAATATCTTTGTCATGCCTACACTATCAAATTATAATCTTAAAGACCCCAATCAGGTCATCCCCTAGCCTTCCCTTTACTAGTGAAAAGAATCCTAGCATTATTAGCCTCTCCTGATTAACTATATCCTTTCAATTCTGGTATCATCCTTGTGAATCTTTTTTGCACCTTCTCCAGTGCCTCATTACCCTTCCATAGACACATATGTCTATATGTACATGCGAACATACGACCATACAGAGCAGGAGTAGGCCATTCAGCCCTTCGAGCCTGCTCTGCCTTTCAATGAGATCATGGCTGACCTGATTGCAACCTCAACTCCACATACCCGCCCACCCCCAATAACCTTTCACCCCTTTTCTTATCAAGAATCCATCTAGCTCTGCCTTAAAATCATTCAAAGACTCTGCTTCCACTGCCTTTTGAGGAAGAGAGTTCCAAAGGTTCATGATCCTCTGAGAGAAAAAAATTTCTCCTCATCTCTGTCCTAAATGGGCCACCCCTTATTTTTAAACAGTGGCCCCTAGTTCTAGATTCTCCCACAACAGGAAACATCCTCTCCACATTCACCCTGTCAAGACCCCTTGGGTTCTTAAATGCTTCAGTTAAGTCACCTCTTACTCTTCTAAACTCCAGCAGATACAAGCCTAGCCTGTCCAACCTTTCCTCATAAGACCACCCGTCCATTCCTAGTATTAGTTCAGTAAACCCTCTCTGAACTGCTTCCAACACATTTACATCCTTCCTTAAATAAGGAGACCGATACTGTACATAGTACTCCAGATGTGGTCTCACCAACGCCCTGTATAACTGAAGCATAACCTCCCTACTTTTGCCTCATATCAACAATTTCCAGTTCCCTAGCCCTAACCACCTCCTCTTCACCATGGACGTCCAATCCCTCTACACCAGCATCTCCCACCAGGGTGGTCTGAGGGCTCTCAACTTCTTCCTTGAACAGAGGAATCCCCATCCACCATCACTCTCCTCCATCTGGCTGAACTTGTTCTGTCACTGAACAATTTCTCCTTAAACTTGTCTCACTTCCTCCAAATAAAAGGTGTGGCTATGGGTACCCGTATGGGCCCCAGCTATGCCTGTCTCTTTATGGGGTATGTGAAACATTCCTTGTTCCAGTCCTACTCAGGCCTCCTACCACAACTCCTTTTTTCAGTAAATCAATAACTGTTTCAGTGTTGCTTTATGCTCTTGTCTGGACCTGGAAAAGATTATCAATTTTGCTTTCAATTTTCACTCCTCTATCACCTTCACATGGTCCATCTCTGACACTTCCCTTCCCTTCCTCTGTCTCCATTTCTGGTGATAGACAGTCCATCATTATTCATTACATGCCCCCGACTCCCACAGCTACCTCGACTACAGCTCCTCACACCCTCCTTCCTGTAAGGATTCCATTCCATTCTCTCAGTTCCTTCGCTTCCATCGCATCTGTTCTGATGATGCCCTTTCCAAAACAGCGCTTCTGATATGTCTTCCTTCTTCCTCAACCAAGGTTTCCCACCAACTGTGGTTGACAGGGCCCTCAACCATGTCCGACCCATCTCTCACGCCTCTGCCCTCACACTTTCCTCTCCCTCCCAGAAACATGATAGGGTCCCCATTGTCCTCACTTTTCACCCCACCAGCCTCCGCATTCAAAGGATCATCCTCTGCCATTTCCGCCAACTCCAGCATGATGCCACCAACAAACACATCTTCCCCTCACCACCCCCTGTCAGCATTCCATAGGGACCGTTCCCTCCGGGACACCGTGGTCCACTCCTCCATGATCCCCAGAACCTCATCCCTCTCCCACGGCATCTACCCATGCAATCACACAAGGTGCAACACCTGCCCCTTTACCTCCTTCCTTCTCACCGTCCAAGGGCCCAAACACTCCTTTCAGGTGAAGCAGCATTTCACTTGCACCTCCTTCAATTTGATCCACTGCATTCGCTGCCCCCAATGCGGTCTCCTCTACATTGGGGAGACCAAATGCAGACTGAGTGACTATTTTGCGGAACACCTTTGGTCTGTCTGCAAGCATGACCCAGACCTCCCTGTCACTTGCCATTTCAACACTCCACCCTGCTCTCATGCCCACATGTCCGTCCTTGGCCCACTGCAATGTTCCAGTGAAGCCCAACGCAAACTGGAGGAACAGCACCTCATCTTCCAAATAGAAACTTTACAGCCTTCCGGACTTAATATTGAATTCAACAACTTCAGATCATGAACTCTCTCCTCTATCTTCACCCCTTTTTTAATCCCCCTTTAAATATTTTAATTTTTTTATCCACTTATTTTGATTTCTATTAATTTATTCATTGTTTTATCCCTTTTTCTGTCCTTTTTACCCAAACCACCGCCCCCTACCCCCACCCCACCCCCACAAGGGCTATCTGTTACTTGTTCATGTTGTTCTTTCACAGAGTGCTTACCCTTGTCCTGCTGTTATCACATTCTACTTTCTTACCTTTACGCCACTATCAGCTCCCCCTTTAGCCCTTACCGCTACCATTAACACCCCCTTTGTCCTTTTGTTCATGACATCTTTGTCAATCTCTCCTTTGCCCCCACCTATCGCTGGCCTTCTATCCAGCTTCACCTGTTCCATCCCTCCTTAAACAGTATAAATTTCACTACACTTCTACTTCTCTTTAGCTCTGAAGAAGAGATTTATAGACTCGAAACGTTAACTCTGTTTCTCTCTCCACAGATGCTGTCAGACCTGCTGAGGTTTTCCAGCATTTTTGGTGTTTAATTTCAGATTTCCAGCATCCGCAGTATTTCGCTTTTATCTCCCTACTTTTATATTCAGTTCCCCTCGCAATAAACAATATAGTGTGGAGGCCAGAACTCCAAGTATCATATAGATAATTCCACTTCACTCAACCTTTACCCTCTATCGAATGATCTATTACAAGTGTGGAAGTGGGAGTGCCTAAATGTCCCATCAAAAACTGAAGAGGTGGTGGTGATTTTAAAACAGGGGTATTAGAGAAACTTGAGCAGATGATGCTCTATCTTGAAACAGTGGCCTAGCAATTTCAATCTTTGGGCCCTGGTAGAGATTAGAGACTGTTGGCATCCTTCCCTCTATTTGAGATAATAAAAGTGCAGAAAATCCACTGGGAATAGGTGCGGCTTCATACGGTGCACTCTTACTGGCTGAAGAGACCGATCTGTAAGAGGCAGGTTCTACCAGAAATGTCACATATTTGATGGTTATCATGTGTTGTTATGAGTTGCTGTTTTCAGTGTTGCCTCCTGTTGTCAAGCTAATGCAGCCATTGATTGTCATGGTGGCACATGCCAGCGCACAGGTGATGTCGCCATTTCCCTCTATTTTTTTTCCCCCTTTATTCTTTCATGGGATGCGGACATCGCGAGCAAGGCCAGTGTTTGTTGCCCATCCCTAATTGCCCTTGAACTGCGCGTGGCTGCTAGGCCATTTCAGAGGGTAGTTAAGAATCAACCGCATTGCTGTGGGTCTGGAGTCACATGTAGGCCAGACCAGCTAAGGACGGCAGATTTCCTTCCCTAAAGGGCATTAGGGCATTAGAGGCAGCCAGATGGGTTTTTATAATAATCGACAATGTTTTCATGATCGCCATTACTGCCCAGCTTTCAATTCCAGATTTATTAATTGAATTTAATAATATGGGCATCGCTGGTGAGGCCATCATTTATTGCCCATCCCTAATTGCCCTTGAGAAGGCGGGGGTGAGCTGCCTTCTTGAACCGCTGCAGTCCATGTACCAGTCCATACACCCACAGTGCTGTTAGGGAGGGAGTTCCAGGATTTTGACCCAGCGACATTGAAGGAACAGCCGATATATTTCCAAGTCAGGATGGTGAGCAGCTCAAAGGGGAACTTCCAGGTGGTGGTGTTCCCATGTGTCTGCTGCCCTTGTCCTTCTATATGGTAGGGGTTGTGGGTTCGGAAGATGCTGTCTAATTTGAGCATGTGCCCACAGAGCATTAGCCTAGGCCTCAGGATTCCTAGTCCAGTGACATTACTATTATACCACCATCTTCCCTATTGTTGGCTAGTTTCTCCGTATGAAAACCAATCTTTATGGTTTTCATGCATGTATCCTTGAAACGAGGTTTTGGACACCTCACCAGACAGAAAATCCTTGGAAATTCATCCGTCTCCCATCCTGCGAGCATGTGTGAGCCAGCAAAGCCACCTCTGCTTAATGAGTGACAACATTCTTGGGAGGTTTCCTTTGGAGAGGACTGCCACTTTTGTGCTTTTGTCCTTCCCGTGAGATGTCCAGAATGTGCCACGAACAGTGAAGGGTGGCAATTGTTGAGCCTCCTTTTCTTGATAAGGTGTAAGTCATGCAGGCTTCACAGCCATACAAAAAAGTGCTGAGAACATCGACTTCATAAACCGGCTCTTGGTCCGAGTGGTAACTTGTGAATTGATGAGAATCTGACTATGGCCAAATGAAGGATATCCCAAGGTGCAATCCTTCCCATATTTCACTGAGGCTTTTCCATACTCTGGGGACGCGTGGAGAGAAGAGGCAGCCAGAAACAAAGCAGCAAGCACGCGACAGGGCCAGTGTATTTTAAAAGGAACGGCACCACAATTCTGCAGTTGTCCCCAAAGCAGCCACCGCACGGGATTTGCAGCTGTGTCAAGCCAAAACGCCAGTCACTTTCGCCTATGTTTGCTTTGCAAACTGGACAGATTGAAAATGACAACTGGACTGCGCGGCATTCAAACTTGACATGTTGCTTCGATAGACGGCTGTTTGTATGCAACAGAAGAATCCTCGGCTGATTTTTCTCTCCGTCCAACTGTTTTTCTTTTATTAATAGGTGAACAAGAAGTCACAGCTGTTCCATTGAATTTTGCAGGACCCCTGCTGCTCTCCTTGGGATCTCCCTACCCTCGCTGATTAGTCTCATTTCATGCATCTCTCTCCTTCAATTTAAGAGCTGTAATGAGACTGAAGCCGTGTGCATATTAAAGGGGTCTTCAATCATCTTTCTCAAAAACAACTCTGAGCACCTGGGATCAGTCTCCCTTTGGAAACACACAAGGAGGCAGGAGATACAAGCAAAATACCGCAGATGTTGGAAATCTGAATTTAGTGTTAAAGACTAGAGAAGGTGCTGATAGTGGCATAAAGATAAGACTGCAGAACATGTTAATAGCAGAACAAGGGTCAGTAGGGGAAGCGTGAGAGTTGCAAATGTCACTTCTTCTGGCCCAGTTTGGCCGCCATAGATTTTTTTGTAAACAAAAATAGGCCAGAAAGAGATCGTGGTTTCGTTGTGATGGTATAAAATGGGTGGGAGCCTGTTGTACATGCCTGTTCATTTTATTACCATTAAAAATTGGAGATGCTTTAACACTTGCTCCTCTCTCTCCCTTCGCATCACAAGCTAACCCTTGCCCCTCTCTTTTAACTCAGGAGCAGAAGATGCGGAAGTTTCTGCACCAGTGAGGGAAGAGGAGGCCTGAAGATGCGGCATCACTCACTCTCCCCCCTCACCAGCGCCAGCTCAGCTACTGGGCACCAGGTGTATTTTAGAGACTGTTGAGATGTTGTCTCCGTGTGGTGTCTCACTGAGCACAAGTATCCACTAGCTAGGGCAGGCAAAATAGAATATCACAGATGCCAGCTTGCCAGTGGGCATGGTCGCATACTAGCTCTGGTGCAGATGGCACAGATGGTGACTTGAGGGCTCAGGTTGCTAGAGGGGGCTGGCGGACCTAGGCTGGGGTGTGATGTGTGAAGTGGGAAGGCTGCCAAAGAGCTGGCACATGGTATTGAGGAGCATGGAGGAACCTAGATCCAACTTGGCATAGAGCAAGGAGAGCATTCAGTGGAAAATCACTCCATGCTCATGGAAGCTTGGATGGCTGCCATCTTGGCTCTGGGGCCCACGTCAACAGGAGGTCTCCCAACCATCACAGTGGTCCTGCATTCTGTTCTGATGCTGAGCCATAGGAATGCATTGGCGCCATCCCAGGAGAGAGGCTCTATGGGAGAACCAGGAGCCATCTTCTCTCAGCATTCCCACTCCACCACCATCCCACTCCTCCGCCCTGCACTCAGATGCCACAGGAAGCAGCCAGGTCCTCGAGGCTCAGAACTTCTCAAGGTCCTCCCACACAGCCGTGAGAAGGTGGGAATCTCCCACCTCCCTTGCTATAGCCACAGGCCTAAAATGGACCAATTTAGCCAGGTATAGGCCCGTGCCTGATTTGCTTAGGGGCTTAAATCTTTGCTGCTTTGATAGGGGCCTTCTTTTGAGGTGGCCTTGGTGGTTGCCTGAATTAATATTGCACTGCTCCCATTTCAGACTGAGACTCCTAGATTTGTTTGCCCGAGTCGGATTTTGTGATGCATAAACTCTGACTAACCGTTGACCTTTCAGATGACCATTGGAGGCCGCTAAATTAAAGGCCCCAAAATTCCTAAATACAAAGAGCAGCAATGTTGCTCTTGTCTTCACAAACCAATTGCAGGCTGCTACTCCAAACTGTCTTCCTCTACCCATTCCCCCCACACCCCACGGTGTTACCTGTGGGCCTCAGCACCAGCCTAAATTGCTTAGGCCTAGACAAGCACGGCAGCAGAGAGAAGACTCACCAAGGCCCCTTACTCAGCACCTTCCCAAACCCACGACCTCTACCAACTAGAAGGACAAGGGCAGCAGACACATGGGAACACCACCGCCTGGAAGTTCCCCTCCAAGTCACTCACCACCTTGACTTGGAAATATATCGCTGTTCCTTCACTGTCACTGGGTCAAGATTCTGGAACTCCCTCCCTAACAGCACGGTGGGTGTATCCACACCACATGGACTGCAGCATAGAACCATAGAACACTACAGCACAGAAAAACAGGCCATTTGGCCCTTCTAGTCTGTGCCAAAATATTATTCTGCTAGTCCCATTGACCTGCACCCAGTCCATAACCCTCCAGACCTCTCCCATCCATGTACCTATCCAATTTATTCTTAAAACTTAAGAGTGAGCCCACATTTACCACGTCAGATGGTAGCTCGTTCCACACTCTCACCACTCTCTGAGTGAAGAAGTTCCCCCTAATGTTCCCCCTAAACCTTTCCCCTTTCACCCTAAAGCCATGTCCTCTTGTGTTTATCTCTCCTAATCTAAGTGGAAAGAGCCTACTCGCATTTACTCTGTCTATACCCCTCATAATTTTGTAAACTTCTATCAAATCTCCCCTCATTCTTCTACGCCCCAAGGAATAAAGTCCTAAGCAGTTCAAGAAGGCAGCTCACCACCACCTTCTCAAGGGCAATTAGGGATGGACAATAAATGTTGGCCTAGCCAGTGATGCCCACATCTTATGAATGAATTTTTAAAAAAAGGATGCTTGAATGGTGCCCACAGCCTGTATGAATTGTGACAATGTGGATGATTTAAATCTGATCCTCAGGCTTTTGTGTCTTGGCTTGACTACTCACAGCCATCTTCATCTCACCCTACCAGTAAAAGCTTCTGTTCCTTTTTCCTTCAAGAGTTTATTCATCTTCCCCTTGAATACATCAGTACAATGCAAAGGCAACAACTTTCATGTACATATTCACCTCAACTACTGCCTTTGGTGCCAAGATCTGGGGAACAAAGGTTTTCCAGAATTCCCCACTGGATTTGTCAGTAGAACTACCTTATTTTTATAGCTGCTAGGTCTGATCTCCCATAAGAGCAGAAACATCTTTTCTACATCTATCGCATCAAAGCCTTTCATAAACTTAGACTTTTATCAAGTCAGCCTTTTCTTGAAGAGACATATTACAGTACAGTGATAGACGAGACACAGGAATGAAGACTAGTTCTTTTCACTTATTCTTGGAATGCAGGCATTGCAGACAACGCCAACATTTATTGCCATCCTTGGTTGCTCTTGAGAAGCGATGGTGAGTCACCTTCTTGAACAACTGCATGTGCTCTTAGGAACACAGGAGCAGCATAGGCCATTCAGCCCATCAAGCTTGCCCTGCCATTCAATACGATCATGACTGATCAATCACTTCAATGCCCTTTTCCCACACTATTCCCCATATCCCTTTATGTCATCGGTATTTAGAAACCTGTTAATCTCTGCTTTAAACAAACTCAATGACTGAGCTTCCACAGCCCTTTGGGGTAGAGATTTCCAAAGATTCACAACCTCCTGAGTTTAAAAAAAATTCTCCTCAACTTGGTCCCAAGTTCCTTATTTTAAAATTGTGTCCCCTGTTTCTAGACTCCCCAACCAGGAGAAACATCTTACACTTAGGGAGGGAGTTCCAGAATTTTGACACAGTGACAATGAAAGAACAGTGATATATTCCACATCTGGATCATGTGTGATTTGAATGGGAATTAGGAGGGAACTAGGTGCTCGATCTCAATAGTCTGCTGGTTTTGCCCTCCTTGATGGTGGTGTCTGTGGGTTTGGAAGGTGCTGCCAAAGGGACTATGGCGAGTTGTTGCAGTGCATCTTGTAGATAGTACACACCATGTGTGTGTCATCAGTGGCGGAGGGAGTGAATGTTTAAGCTGGTGGATGGGGACCCAACCAAGTGCAATGTAAATAAATTTAATCACCTCCTCCTTTGGCGAGATTGATTTGTGTGAGGCAAATGCGAGTTTGTGGACTGTGCTCTGAGGTGACACCTCAGCTGCTCAAAAAAATCAGTAGACAATCAGAGAGATAAATGTTATATATTGTACGTATCTCAGAGAAACGCAGAGATGACAGCAAGTGTGCAACAGGCTTATTTACAGAGTTTTAAGATATCTCTGCAAACACAAAATATCTGCACTCATGCTGACAGCTCAGCTTCCAGTGTCTTCCACAGTGTCTGTTTACTTTGATCTGAGTCCAGACCCAGACTTAACCAATCAAGCACAGTGAGCATAGATCAGTTACCATACTCACATGATCAAACACAGGGCAACTGAACCCCGCAGCAAATAATTGAAGGGCAGTGCCTTTTTTAAAAAGAACAGTCTCAAGCCTGCCTTCGTTTGGTGACGAAGGAGTTAATTATGTCATACCTAGTTGCGCAACGTGGGTGATTCTCTTAATGGATCTGAATCTTTAGTAAGTGATTTGATTAAGTGGCAGCACCATTATCGTCCTCATTAAACACTGCATGACTCTTTCTAATGAGCTAGGGGGCTGTTGTTAATTGTGACCTATTACCATCCAGTCAAATTACCACTTCAGAGCAGGTGATTGAGCCAACCAAAGGCCGCAGAAATATTTGCTCTACAGAATGACAGAACGAAAATAAACCCTTTAGCTTCCCTTAATGGCATTAAGTGTTTGCGCAATTAATTTTGCGTAATAAGTTACAGAACTTGAAGGGATTTTTAATCATTGAACGCTGGCAGGACTAAAACTAATCTCTTTTGCCTCACTTGGCCACCACGAGGAATGGAAACACATCAGAGGCTAAATTCGATTGGATCTGAAATTGGGCACAGTGATCGCGATGCCCGATTAACCCACAACCATTTAGTGTGACAAAGGTGGCAAGCCAACGTTGTGCTGCTTTCTCATTTCAATGATTTCAGCCTCCAGTTGGCGCTAACCGCACGATTGATTTGCTAGATGTATCAGCGGGTGCGGGGGTGCTGGGGGGGCAATGTTATGAGTGATTTAGCGCCCTTTTAAAGCTAGCCTGCACCTCTTAAAGGAGAGGCTGGAGGAGGTGTTGCAGGGAGTGAACCCTCCTGACCTGAGAAATAGAGAAGAATGGCACAACATGGGAGAGAGAGAGAGAGAGGCCTCTGGGGTTCTCAGACTGTCGATGGAGGAGGTGGTAAGGAGGAGAGATGCCCTGTATCAACAGGAGGCCAGGAACCTCTCCAGGTGCAGGCTTGGAAGACAGTGAGAGCAGATAGCCATGGGGGTCAATACCAGTAGTAAAGCCCGATGGCTTATGTATAGAGCCATAAGAAGCTCAGTGACCTGACACGAATGGTCAAGGTCAGCGAATACATCTTTAAATGCCACATCCTAGCAACTGCACCATGAGCCTCAGATTTCTCAATTCACGGCATTCCCTTCACTCACTTACCAACAATCCCATCAATCAGGACTCATACTTAACATTCGTAAGCTCCACTGGGCCCTTATAATAGTGAGCACTGTTGCAAGCCTCGCTCCCACAGCTCACAAGCTGCACACATAGCCAACTATTCAGCCATGACAACCACATCACCCAAAGAGATTGGGCAGCACTCACCGACACACTTCCCACTATCTTGCAGGGCAAGGTGGTGCATAATCAGAGGCAGCAGGAGCTAACCGGGGGGTGACTGGTGTGCTTGCATGTCCTAAGTCCCACAGAGGAAATGGTGGTGGCCAATGTTGGGATGCCCATTGCTGAGGCTATGGCCAGTGGCAGAGATGAAACCATCAAAGATGACGATATCCTCACACCTAACCCTCCTCCTCACATCCCACCTGCCACTCTTTCCACTGTCTTTTCTGATTTACAGGCTGCAGATTGTTTAAGCACAGAACTGTTAATTCCCCACAGCACAACCCTACGCTTGTGCCTCCTTCCTTTCAGATACCCAAGAGGTTTAACCTATCCAGCATGTGTCATGCCACTCCTTGAAGGCTTCTGCAACAAATAGAGCCAAAGCAACGGCCAATAGAAATCAACCAACAACTAACATGTGAAAAGTTGAATTTTAAATAGTTCTTTCCAGTTGCTGAACGTTTGCTCAGTAATGTGAGGTTAAGTGTTGGCTGGAGTGTTGAGCTCCAAAATGGCATCACTGTGATAAGTCAACATTGCACACTAAATTAAGTCATGATTGACCTGCTCTTCATGCAGTGAACATTCAGTGTGCATGCAGTAAGGCCCTCACCAATATGGTGAACATTCACCGTGCATGCGACCATGCCCTCACCAATATGATGGATGTTCACTGCGTATGCAGTAATGCCTTCACCAATATGGTGGACACTCACCGCATGTGTAATAATGCCGTCGCTAATATGGTGGCCATTCACCGTGTGTGTAACAATGCCCACACCAATATGGTGGACAATCACCATGCATGCAGTAATGTCCTCACCAATATGGGGGACATTCACTGTGCATACAGTCATGCCCTCACCAATATGGCGGACATTCACCATGCATGCAATAATACCTTCACCAATATGGTGGCTATTCACTGCATATCCAATAATGTCCTCACCAAAATGATGGACATTCACCATGTGTGCAATAATGCCCTCACCAAAATGGTAAACGTTCACAATGCGTGCAATAATGCCCTCACCAATATGGTGGATATTCAACATGTGTGCAATAATGCCCTCAGCAATATGGTGATAATGTTCTCACCAATATGGTGGACAGTCACTATGCATGACCTAACACCCCGTCCAATATGGCAACTGGGGTTATTTTGCCTCAAAAGTGTGCAAGCAGGTGCCAGAGACACAAGTTTGGAGCTCAATGCCCCCACCCCCACCATAGTTTTGAAGAAAATAGGTGCAAAAGAGCCTCATTTCTCATTCATCCTTCCCAATTAATCATTTGCTTACAGACAGTAATCATTGCTGTTTCTGAGTGATTATGTTTGGTTTCAACTGAAAGGCAATGGCAGAAAGCGGGAGTTTCAATTTGGGCTATGGGGCACTAGTGGAAGAATAGCAAGAGAGGTAAGTAATGATTAATAATGGTAGGGTGGTTGGCACTGTGTAATAATGGTAGGGTGATTGGCACTGTGTAATAATGAGCAGGGAAATGGGCACTGGGTGATAATGAGCAGGGAAATGGGCACTGGGTAATTATGGGCAGGGAAATGGGCACTGGGTAATAATGAGCAGGGAAATGGGGACTGGGTAATTATGGGCAGAGAGATGGGTTATCAGTAACAGTGGTTGGAGTTGTAGTTGCAGAATAAAAGACACATAATTGAGCGATTGGAGTATTTTTTTCTGGATGTGGTATTGATTTTACTATATCTGATGAAGTGAATGAAAGACCCACAAGTAAAATGGGTGCAGCACAATCGAATTTCCAGGCCAGGAGAACTGGGACTACAGAAAATGATAACGACGAGAGGCAAAGCATTTGCGGAACATTCTGAAGGAAAACGCTTACAGCTTTTCCCACAAGCCAGGGTTTCTCTCTTTGTTTGTCAAAGCACGCCTTCACTTCTCGAGGTATTTGTATTCCTCCCAGTTTTGTTTCACATCAACCTCTGGGTTTCCCACAGGCTCTTACCGATCCCAAAGGAAACCAATTCCTGGATGCCGAGAACTCTTTACGCACACGTTCTATCTACCCTGTCACCGTATAAAGCTTCGGGGAATTCCAGCACATGTAGCATCTCAAAAAGCTGCCACCTTGTCTTGTTTTAATTACAGATTATAAACTTGATTATCTTATTATCTGTGTGAGCAGCAATGCGATGTTTTTTTTTGTCGCCAATAGAGTGTCACTGAGCTCCGGAGTACCTGTCGAGGCACCATTGTGCTGTGGTGCTAACTGAATTGAAAGGGGGAGTTTTTAACTCCCCAGCAAACAGCTAAGGGAATGCCCCAGGGAAAGGGGCTGCCTTTTTAACCGCCATGTTTCATTAAGATAGGTGGTGGCAAGGTGCCCAGCATGAATGGGCATGCATAGAAACGTAGGAAATGGGTAAAGGAGTAGGTCGTTTGGCCCTTCGAGCCTGCACCGCCATTCAATATGATCATAGCTGATCCTCTAAACGCCGTACTCCTGCTCTCTCCCCATACCCCTTGACGCCTTTGGAGTCTAGAAATCTATTTCCTTCTCAAATATATTCAGTGACTTGACCCCCCACAGCCTCCTGTGGTAGAGAATTCCATAGCTTCGCCACCCTCGGAGTGAAGAAGTTTCTCCTCATCTCAGTCCTAAATGATCTACCCCGTATCCTGAGACTGTGACCTGTCGTTCTATAATCACCCCATCCCCTCTCCCCCCACCCCGCAACAGCCAGAGAAAACATCATCTCTGCATTCAGTCTGTCCAGCCCTGTCAGAATTTTGTACATTTCAGTGAGATCCCCCCCTCATTCTTCTAAATTCCAGTGCGGAGGAACAAAGGGATCTGGGAGTTCAGATACATAATTCCCTGAAAATGGCATCACAGGTGGACAAGGTTGTAAAGAAAGCTTTTGGCATACTGGCCTTCATAAATCAAAGTATTGAGTATAGGAGTTGGGATGTTATGGTGAGGTTGTATAAGACATTGGTGAGGCCAACTTTGGAGTATTGTGTGCAGTTCTGGTCGCCTAACTACAGGAAGGATATCAGTAAGATTGAGAGAGTGCAGAGAAGATTTACTAGGATGTTGCCGGGGTCTTCAGGAGTTGAGTTACAGGGAAAGATTAAACAGGTTAGGACTTTATTCCTTGGAGCGTAGAAGAATGAGGGGAGATTTGATAGAAGTTTACAAAATTATGAGGGGTATAGACAGAGTAAATGCGAGTAGGCTCTTTCCACTTAGATTAGGAGAGATAAACACGAGAGGACACGGCTTTAGGGTGAAAGGGGAAAGGTTTAGGGGGAACATTAGGGGGAACTTCTTCACTCAGAGAGTGGTGAGAGTGTGGAACGAGCTACCATCTGACGTGGTAAATGCGGGCTCACTCTTAAGTTTTAAGAATAAATCAGATAGATACGTGGATGGGAGAGGTCTGGAGGGTTATGGACGAGGTGCAGGTCAATGGGACTAGCGGAATAATATTTCGGCACAGACTAGAAGGGCCGAATGGCCTGTTTTTCTGTGCTGTAGTGTTCTATGGTTCTAATACAGGCCTAGTTGACCCCCACCTCTCCTCATATGACAATCCTGCCATCCCAGGAATCAGAGTTTGCCAGGTTTCCACCAATAAACATTGAACCCCTTGGAGGCTGCCTGGTTGAATCTCAGGTCAGCTGTCAATGGGCGGAGGCAGGTTGGGAAGAGAGGGTTTCCCAGGCTGTGGCCAACCCTCATAATTCCTCATGGGTCCCCTCCCCCCACCACCAAAATAGCTTAGCTGGAAAGTTGACTATTTCTTGCTTGCCAGACATGACTGAGCGGCTGCCCGGGAGGAGGCAAAAGTGCAAATGGGCGTTAAAATATCTCCAATGCCCTCTGTGTATTGATGACCCAAACCTGATGTGCCTTCACCCAAGCTCCCAGCTGAGTCTGGCCTCAGCTGTGAGGAGATTGGATCGAGGTGTTCAAAATCATGAAGGGCCTGGAGAGAATAATTAGGGAAAAGCTGCTCATGTTAGTGGAAGTTTGAGAACAAGATGACACCGATTTAAGGTGATTGACAAAAGAACCAAAGGCAACACCAGGAAAAAGTTTTTTTTTTAAAAAAAGCGAGTGGTTAGGATCTGGAATGGGCTGCCCTAGACTATGGTGGAGGTAGAGTCAATTGTGGCGTTCTAAAGGGAATTGGAAATACACCTGAAGAAACTTTTCAGGGCTACAGTGAAATGGTGGAGGAGGTGGATTAGCTGAGTAGCTCTTACAAAGAGACATGACAGGCCGAATGGTCTCCCTCTGTCCTTAACTATCCTATGATTCTAGAACCACCCAAGTTAAAATAGCAGCAAGCGCCCTGCTTGAATTTGAACTGCTATTCTGCCTGGTTTCCATCAGACAGAGAGGGTACATTCCAACTTTGGTTTCTGTCGCTATCAGTTCTTTTGTTATCGGTTTTAACGGTGACGTCATCGCGCGTCATTTTACGCTTGTTCGGGTTGGCCGTGCGCCCGCTCGATGAGCAGAAAATTCTGCCCTTAAAGAACATGACCTGCCCACTGCCTTCACACCCACCCCCGACCGGTTTCCCACATTATAGTGGGCGGGGAAAGCACCAGCAATCCGACAGCCCTTGGGCCTATTAAGACCCTTCAGTGGCCCATTAATGGCCGCTTAATGGCCTTATTCCCCCTCTGCTGCTATTTACATGTGGCAGGGGATGGCGGAGGCCAGGGGACAGTGGCTTCCATCTTTCACCGCGGGAACTGTTGTCGGGCTAAGAAGTAGGGGGGGGGATTCTCCTTTGGTGGATCCCCTGGACCCATTGTTAGCACTCCCCACCCCTCCCCAAGATCATACCCCCCCACTTTAACCCTCCCTCCCTGGCCTCTCAAACCAGGCCCCCCCCACCGCCTCAACACCACCTCACCCCATTGCGGGGGTCTGCCTGCCAGGCTGGGGTGGGGGGGTTGGTAGAAGTCTCACCCTCAAATAGTTAAGGCTGCTCCCAATATAAAATGGCCGCAGGGAAGGGGGATTGGTGACAACCTACATTACAGTCAGGAGGGGGTGGGTAAGATGGCCCACAGTAAAATCCATCCCTGTACAATACTCACTGAATGATCACTACAACAAATATAGTTTTCTAAATTGACTTAAATATTTTCTTCGATTTGTCACAATGAATTCCTAATTGTAGCATTGCTGCTCTAATAGATTTGGAAGGGTGCCTGAAATCGAGGTGCATTTAATGATCTCCAGATGCATGCGCACATCATTAAGGATCCCATTTACTGCCAAAATGCGACAACAGCCCATTAGTTGCACTCTTCCCCCCCCAACCTCCAGCCCTGTTTTCTCTCAAGTTTTTCCAACTTACCCTTTTGAAAGTTACCAGTGAAGCTGCTTCCAAGTGTATTCCAGGTTGTAACAGCTCACTGCATAACTTCTCCTCTCAGCTTTTGGCCAATTACCTTAAATCTGGGCCCATCTGGTTACTGACCACCACCCCCCCCCCCACCCACTGTAGTTTGCCCCTTTATCCGCTCCACATGAACCCCTCATAATCCTCCAAACCGCAGAATTGAACATCAGGTTCAGCTGCACACACACACACACACACACACAGACACACACATATGGGTAGTGCAAGTAAATTCAACAGCAGCTTTCAAAAGGGAGTTGGATGAATATTTGAAGAGAAGAGAGTAACTACTGTGTTCTGGGGGAGAGTGGGACAAATTGGGATGATGCCACTAAAGAGACAGCACAGGCACAATGGAACGAATGGCCTTTTTTCTAGCTGTGACCGGAATGTTCCGGCCCCGCCCACCGGCGGGATCTTCCGGTCCCACTGAAGCCAGTGGGCTTATGGCTGGCTTTGCCACCTCCTCTCCAGCAGGGTCTACCGTGATGGGGCTGGAAAATCACGGACTATGACTCCATTACCGCCATGGTGGCCTCCCTTGGAAGTCAACAGAGCTATTTATATAGCAAACTCTTGTCCCTCTTTTAAACTTTAAATTAAATCTTGTATGAATTTGGAGAGCATTGAATACACCTTGACGCTCCAAGAATGTTAGAGCAAGGATTCTGAAATTCAGGGCAAAATTTTGGCCTTGGTGTGCAGGTGGGGGTGGGTGGGGATGGGCGGGAGGGAAGCCAGCCGCCACCCGCGATCGACAGCGCACCGCGATTTCCCGCTGGGTGGGCCAATTAAGGCCCGCCCAGCGTGATACGCAAGAGGCAGCGCTGTGCGGGCGAGCAGGCCTAGCGCAAACGCCGCGCGTGCGCACGAGAGAGCGCTGAATAATCTCCCCGAGGCTCCGGGAGATGAAGAAGATATTGAAAAAATTAACAAAGCACAGGAAAATGTAATGAAACACGTCCCCGCCACCCCCTCCCCCGCCCCATGAGACTCTGTCACATGAGCAGGGACGTGTTTTTAATTTTAAAAAATAAAGTTTTTATTTCGCTTGTATTTGCTTTTGGAAAACTCATCCTGCCCGTGGGCGAGGTTTGCAAAAAAAAAATGCGAAGGCCGCTTGGCCTTTTCGCCAATTGTTAGGTTGAACGGGCAGCGAAAAATTAACCACAATCGATAACTTAATGGCCTTGTGGGCCTTTTATTGGTCGGCGGGTGCGCTGCTGGCTCTGGTGCGTGCCCGCCGACTGAACTATCGCGCGGCTGCACGATGAAGTCGGCGCGCTCGGCCAGCATCACCGCGCGTCATTTCACACTCAGTCAGGTCAGGCGCGCGCCCGCCCACCGAGCTAAAAATCTGGCCTAAGAATCCATTGTGACAAATGTACGATTGTAAAAGGGAGCTTACTACGCAATTTTTGCTGCCCTGGTCTTTGAGGCTGTTGTGTTTTTTTATATATTTCATTTACCTCTAACCAATGCAGAGACGACACTAGTTTCTAATCGAGCAGAAACTTTATTTTTCAGAATTTTATACAATGCTTTAAATTGTCTACTCAATGCTTTAAATTGTCTACTCCATGCTTCAGCTCAGTTTACGGTGTTGTTTGTTTACTTACCTTGGAGTTAGGGCACCAGGCTTAACTAAGCAAGCACAGTGACATCAATAGTAAGCAGACTCACATAATCAAACACAGAACAACTGAACCTTTGAACCCCGCAAAGGTATTAAATGTGTGAAGTTATTTACTGAATATGTCATGATGCCTCGTGGTAAATATTGTACCAATCCCTATATACAGTTACCGCATTTCAAAAGTACTTCACTGGCTGAAAAAAACAATTTCGGACGTCAAAAGGAAATGGGACAAATATTGGAAGAGAAGAAAGTAATTACAGAGTTCTGGGGAAAAGAGCAGGAGAATGGGACACATTCAAGTCTTTTTGTCAGTTCAAGTCTTTTCCCTTTTTTTAAAATTAGGTGGCCGGATGAAAGAAGAAAAAAAAAGATTTGCATTTTTATAGCGCCTTTCGCGTCGCAGGAAACAGAAAGAAACAGAAACAGGCCACTCGGCCAACCTGGTCTGTGCTGGCCCTTTATAAGCTTGGGCAAAGGTACAAAGGACAACGCTGTCGGCTTCAGGAGAGGGACAGATATTGCTTTGAGGCAGGGAGTGGGAGGGGGGGGTGGGGTGGGTGAGCTTGCCAATAAACCTATAGCAGCAGGATACGAGGAGGTCCGAAGCCAGAGCTCAGCTTGGCTCAAACCCAAGGAGGGGGGGAAAAAAAAAACAAGGCTCCCCCCGCCACCACCCACCCACGGCTGCGGTTAAAGTAAACAACACAACACAATCTTCTGCCTTGCCCCTCTGGGAATAATTACAACTTGTCTGACATTTCCTAGCCTTCACTTCACTGCGTTCAGCCCACAGTGTGTTATGCCTGCGGAGAATTGTGCAGGTCTGAAAGCATTGGAAGGAGACGGTAAGAGAGAGAGAGAGGAGGGGGGGGAACCTAATTGACAGTCCCGCAGTAGGAGAGGAAAAAACAAAACAAAGCAAGTGTCTTTTAGGCTTGAGCGCACAACACAGACTCCACAAAGCATTTATTGAAGTGGGATCGTCCCCGACAGTATTTACTGGTACTTTTTGCAGTCCTGCATGTTAATATCTGGCTTGGCTCCTCGTTAAAAAGGGATATTGAGACCGCCTGGGGATTCAAAGGACCCTCACCCCATGCACAATATGTCAAAAGCAGTTCTTAGAAAGCCAGGCACCTTGGTTTCAGCTGTAATAAAGAGGATACGCGGCTAGGTTGGCCGATCTCTCTCAGCCGGGCACACGGCTTTCTCCTCCCAGACTTGGCAATATGTCCTCTCCCACCGATCACCCTGGTTGCCCGCCGCAGCTTTGGTTCCGCCCCTGGGTCTGCAGGTCATGGGTTCCAGCTCTGGAGGCTTGAGAAGGCTGGCACTCCTCTTTCAGTATCTTTATTTACTCATTTAGCACTTGCCAGTCCTCGAAGCCCAGGCGGTAGCCTCCCCATTTGCTGAGTTTAAGGTGATTAAGTCAGTCCACCATTTAGTCTGTAGAGGTGTCGGTGCAGCATTGCCTGTTTCTTTCCAAAAGTGCATAAGGGCCCCCAGCAGTAGGAGGCTGCCTGTACAGAGGTCCTGGCCTGTCCTGTCCTGAAGCTGCTTAGCAAAGAGGACCACTGTGGCCATGGTAGTTCATTTGACAGATTGCATTTGTCACAAGGAACTCGTTGGTGACTTCCCATGTTTCCCATCCCTTGATCCAGAGGATGTCTGCTGGTGGATCTTGCTCAGGAAAGGTGCTGCCTATGGGGGGGCGTTGAGATGGAAGGGTAGGTAGGTTGAACAGTTCATCGTGGAGCGGTGGGTGAAGTGCGGCAGGGATGGTTTTTGACAATCGGTGGATGTGTGGTGGAGTGATGTTTGCAAGGACAGGAAGCCAGGGGAGGCTTTATATATCTTTCAGATGAGGCCCCATCTGGCCTCTCACGTGGAGGGGAAAGATCCCACGGCTATTATTTCAACGACCAGCAGTGTCCTCAGTGTCCTGGCCAACATTCATCCCTGAACCAACACCATATGGGCTGCAGCGGTTCTAGAAGGTGGCTCATCACCACCTTCTCAAGGGCAATTAGGGATGGGCAATAAATGGTGGCCTTACCAGCGATGCCCACATCCCATGAAAGAATAAGAAAAAACAGTTTATCTGCTCATGGCAGTCCATGGGAGCTTGCAGTGAGCAATCTGACTGCCGCGTTTCCTACGTTATATCTGTCAATACACTTCCAGAAAGTACTTCATTGGCTGTTAAGTTCCTTTGGGAGGTCCTAGGCCCCATACAAATGCTGACTCTGACTGGAACGCAGTTCCAAAGGTGACTGGGAATCTCCAGCGCTTCTCCCAAGTCACCATTCTTCATGCACCAGCCTAATGGGTGTCAGCGTGGCTATTTGACCATGGTGGGCATTGATGAGGGTGGCGCAATCACAAGAGTCCTCAATTGATGTCCATAGATTTGCAATTTTCAGAAATGGTTCACTTAAGGGCTACCCTTAGTTGTGTTTTCATTCCACCCCCCTCCTCATTTTGTCTAATCCAAAGGTTCCATGCTGAATTGTAGACTTCTCTTCTCCAAGATTCACTAATATCCTTGGGCTTTTCGATTTGCGTGGCCCCGCCGCGTCATTAAGACCCATGAAGATATCTAGGAAACCTCCGATGGCTTTTCTGAAGCTCAAGAGTTTTGAGAATATCGACCCAGCCCGAGATCGGCCGGAACCCAAAGCCCAAAACAGTTCATCGTCAGGTCCTTTTGGATGAAGATCATGAATGCAGGAGTCAAAATGCCACCAGACCCATCAAACCTCAACCTTCTGGGCTCCCTAAACTCCCCACAGGCTATTAACGGTTGTTTGAGGGATGAAGGAATGACCTCGGTACAATGGTCGTTGTCATTAGGAGACCAAGATGCCTTTCTGAGGATAGCGTTTGCCCACACTTCAGAAGAACACTGTAGAGGAGCCTTAAACACAGCAGCTTAATCCAGCCACAATGTTCCACAAAGCAATTCCCTGCTGTTATCCAAACATAAGCACTCCATCACGCAATCAATTTCTGTGCTCTTGTCGTTTGACAACCACCTTAGAAACTCTAGTTCCAACTTAATTCCTGCCTCAGGGCTACATGGGTATCAATTGAGAAGCTCAGGCATTTCATTAACTCTCCCGTTAAAAAAAAAATAACACTCTTATAATATTTGACCTTTACACCACGATAAATTCAAAGGTCATAACATCTGAGTCTCACTTGGCTCCAGCCAACAGCATGGAGCGAGACCCCCTCAAAAGTGCCACATTGGATCTGAAGCAGTTTGGGGCATCCCATGGTCACCAAAGTCCACGTAAATCTAGATTCTTCCTTCATTATTGTCCCTATTAAGACCCACGCCAGCAGATCGTTCAGCCATGGAGCACAACAACAACTTGCATTTACGTGGCACCTTTCGTGTCGTGAAGCATTCCCAAGGCACTTCTTCACGGAACCAAAGAAGGAGACATTAGATGAGGCGACCAAGCTCTTCATCATAGAAGTAGCTTCTAAACAGCGTCTTGAAGGAATTGAGAGATGGTTGTGAGGCAGGAAGGTTTTGGGAAATGAATTCCAGAGCTTAGGACCTCGACAGCTGAAGGCAGGGCCACCAATGGTTGAGGCAAAGTAAACTGGAAATACAGAAGAGGCCCAGAGTGTTGTAAGGCTGGTGGAAGTTAGAGCAATAGGGAGCTGTGGGGCTGTGGAGGGATTTGAATACAAGGTTGGGAACTATAAAACTAAAGAGTCAATGAAAGGAAAGAAACATTTTGCTCTTATATGGAAACTTTAACACCCTCAGGACGGGTCCCTGTTCACTTTACACAGCTGACAAATTACTTCAGTCACTGTTGTTTTGTAGATAAACATGCTATGCAATGGTCAGTTAATCAGTAATGGGGTTGGTGCTTGATGGGTGAGTGCTGGGAGAGGCCTCCTCTTGAAAATAGTGCACCCATCTGACTTGGCCAACAGGACGTCATTTTAACATCTCATTTGGAAGACAATGAAATAACCCCTCGCTCCTGCACTAGCATTTCAATATGGGTGCTGGGCTGAAGTGGGTTTTGAACCCACAACCTGCTGATTCAACAGGCAAGGCTATTGCCCCTGAGGCAAGACTATTACCCCTGAGGCAAGGATATTGCCCCGAGGCAAGACTATTACCCCTGAGGCAAGGATATTGCCCCTGAGGCAAGACTATTACCCCCGAGGCAAGGATATTGCCCCTGAGGCAAGACTAATACCCCTGAAGCCAGACTATTGCCCCGAGGCAAGCTGTCACTACGTCAGCTCCAATCTAACATCAGAAACACTTGGCGGGATTTCCTGGCCCCTCACTGCCAGGATCATCTGGTCCTGCCGAAAGTCAATGGACTTTTGGCTAGGCCACCGAATCTCCAGCGACAGAGCCAGAAAACCCCGGCAACTGTTTCAACACACTGGCCATATATTGAATCATCCTTATGTCTACTTACCTACACGCGACAGTGGTGTTCCCCAAGGTTCAGTTTAGGACCATCCTTTTATTTATGATGAACACAGGTGTCTTAAGTATTGGAATGCAGAGTAAAATTTCAAAATTTGCTGTTGATGTTAAACTTGGAGGCGTGACAGACGGTGAGGGTGATTCCAATTGACTGTAACAGGGCATAGATAGGCTAACAGAATGGGCAGACAAGTGGCAGATGGAATTTAATATAAGTGGCAGATGGAATTTATTACAGAGAAATGTGAGGTGATGGATTTTGGCACAAGGGCTAGAAAGAAGCAATCTAGACTAAGTGGCACATTTCGAAAGAGAGTACAAGGGCAGAGGGATTTGGGGTCCATGTGCATAGATCTTTGAAGGTGGCTGGACATACTGAGCTGTTAGCAAAGCATATGGGGTCTTGGGCTCACAAAGAGAGATACTGAGTACAAAGGCAAGGAAGATAATGCGGAACCTGTATAAAGTTCTGGTTAGGCCACAATTGGAGTATTGCATCCACTTCTGGTCACCACACTTTAGGAAGGATGCGAGGGTCCAGAGGAGATTTACCAGAATGGAGGATTTTAGCTACAAGGTTGGGTTGGAGAAGCTGGGGTTGTTCTCCTTGGATCAAAGGAGATTGAGGGGAGATTTGATAAAGGTGTCAGATTTAGATAAGGTAGACAAAGAGGTTTCCCCCCTCACCCCGCCACCAGAAGAGTCAGCGGGAAACGCATCCCCGTGAATAGTGGCTGCCCCAGCCATTTAACGCTGCAAGAAACGGGACTTTTGCCCCCCACCCGTGTTATGGCAAGGCTGGTGATGCCCAAATCCCAGAGGCAAACTTGAAACAGCTGCCATAACGGTTTTCGCAATTCACATAGTATGAGGTTCTGAAATCAGGAAATGATGTCCCAGACTGCCTGTGATGGTTTCATAGTAGAGTAAATGTTTAATAAAAGAAAACAAAGGAAAAAAACACAATTATGCTTAAACACAAGAATGGCTTCACACACTGAACATTACTTTAAAACAGTTCCACAAGGTCTTAACTACCCTCAGAGCTAACCACCCCCTTTTCTGTTCAGCAACTAAGTTTATAGATTTCAAAATCTATAGAGTTCCAGTAATTTTTACCACACAGTGCCTTTTTCTCTTGGGGCGTCCTCTGAGGATGACAGCAACTGGGACTTCAGGCCTGACCTTGTTCACACTGTCTTCTGGGAGTTCTGACCAGCTATCCTGCTGTCTTCTGGGAGATCTAAGCAGCTACCCCCTCACATAGGCTTCAGTATTCCCTTAAATGCAGAGCCTCCCTTTGATTTCTCTGTTGTCTGAACCAGTCTCTTTAGAAATGCTTTCTTCCCAGAACTGATCAAACTTGTTTCTTTACCCTAGCTCTTAGATTTATCAAAAAACAAACTCACCCTTTCTTTACCTTACTTACAACTTTTTACAACCTGCATATACCTCCCTTCGAACTAAAACAACTTAATTCAAAAATACTCCTGTTATTGCTTTATGTAAAACTCTGATTGAAGTTCTGCTTGGTTCATTAACATATCAAAACCACTTCTTACTGTTGGTTTCAGACTCTTGCAGTCACTCTGGCTCCTATTCCAATAATCAAACTTACAACCTCCAACAGCCTGTCTTCCAGTATGTAAGAAATATGCTAGGGTTATTAACAGAAGAAAAATATTACAATTTCTTGTTTTCTTGACACCTCCTCCCTTTTTTTAGAAAATGAACCAGGACAAAGCAGCCCGCTAGTTTGGCACCACACCCACAAACATTCACTCCCTCCATCACAGATGCACTGTAGCAGCAGTGTGTACCATCTACAAGATGCACTGTAAGAATTCACCAAGACTTCTTAAGCAGCACCTTTCAAACCAATGACCACTACCATCTAGAAGGACAAGGGCAGCACATAGATAGTAACACCACCACCTGGAAGTTCCCCTCAAAGTCACTCACCATCCTGACTTGGAAATATATCGCCATTCCTTCACTGAGGCTGGGTCAAAATCCTGGAACTCCCTCCCTAACAGCACTGTTGGTGTACCTACACCGCATGGACTGCAGCGGCTCAAGAAGGAAGCTCACCACCACCTTCTCAAGGGCAATTAGGGATGGGCAATAAGAATGCTGGCCCGGCCATCAAAGCCCACATCCCGTGAATGAATAAAAAAAAAACCCATCATTATTCAAAAAGATGGTTTGATTTTCTCAACCCCTTTCCTATTAATCACTACTTATTGCTGTACACTATTTTTACATTATAAGATGCATGCATTAACCTGATACTATATCCAAGGTTTCAGTAAAAATAGAGTCCATTTCAGTCCTTTTCCCAGGTTTCACATGTCCAATCTTCCTTTCCCCTTAAACCCTTGACAATGCACCAGCAATTAGGTTTTCTTATCCAGCCACATGTATAATGTATAATTCAAGTTAAATGGTTGCAACAATAGACTTCATTGAAATAGTCTCCAGTTTTAAAACTTTTCCAAAAATCTTAATGGGTTATGGTCAGCGTAAACAATTGTTTCTGCTGAATTGTTGGTACCACAACTTTCAAAATGTTGTAACGCCAGCACCAAACCCAATGTTTCCTTCTCAACGGTGGAGTTGATGGAATATTTAACTTCTTTGAAAAATATCCCACAGGCTTTTCAAAACCTCCATCATCTTCCTGCAACATTACTGCACCAACACCCACATCACTTGCATCAATAGCCAATTTCATCTGCTTGGCTTAATTTTGGTGTCACTAAAACTGGCGCTGTTGTCAACACAGTTTTCAGATTTTTGAATGCATTTTGTCACTCCGATGTCCAGTTGAACTTCTGGTTCTTTTTTTAAGAGTTCAGTTACTGGAGCAGCCGCGCTGCTAAAATTTGGCACGGACCTCCCTGTAAAAACCACTCGTGCCCAGAAATCATAAAACTTTCCTTTTAATTGAAGGCACTGAGAACTCGTCACCCACGTCTCGAGGGCCATCTTACCATGTCCAGCAGTGTGGCCTAAACATGTGACCTGTGCTTTCGCAAAGTCACTCTTAGCCAAGTTCACCACCAAATAAGCTTCTCATAGACAGTCAAATAGTTCTCCCATGTTCGGCTGAATACCGTCAAATTATCAATGTACACAGCACAGTGACTCGGTCCAGCAGTAACCTTATCCGTTAGTCTCGGGAAGGTTGCTGGTGCATTTTTTATACCAAACGGCATGGCTTTGAACTGATGGAGCCCATCTGGTGCTACAAAAGCTGAAACCTCTTACGCCCTTTCTGTTAGAGGTACTTGCCAATGCCCTTTTAGCAAGCCGTTCTTTGTAATGAACTTTGATTGTCCCGCTTTCTCAATGCAGTCTTCCAAATGTGTCATTGACATGAATCCGCTTTCGCCACTGCATTCACCTTTCAATAAACCACGCACAGGCTTTGTGTTCCATCCGGCTTAGGTACCATCACAATAGGTGAACTCCAATTGCTGCAACTCAACTCAATAATGTCATTCTTGAACATAAATTCAATTTCTTTTTTCACTTGTGATAACTTTACTGGATTCAACCTATAAGGATATTGCTTGACTGGAACAGAACTCCCCACATCTACACCATGTTTTTTTTTCCAATTTATCCCTACAGATAGTTCCATACGACTGCAATAGCTCTTTCAAGTTGCTTCGATTCTTATCTGGAAGGTAACTCAGAACTTCATTCAAATTTTTAAGCACTTCCTCATTGTCCAATTGAATTCGAGGAAAGTCCACTTCAGGATCTTCCATCCCTACTTCCTTTTCCTGAGTCATCACTAATAATGCTTCTTCTTTCAGTTGCCCTCCCTATCAAAGTACTTTTTGAGCATACTTATGTGACATACCCTCCGGGTTTTTCTTCTATCTGGAGTTCTTACTAAATAATTCACTTCGCTTAATTTCTTTTCAATTTGGTAAGGCCCACTGAACTTGGCTTTTAATGGTTCACCTCATACTGGCAACAAAACTAACACTTCTTCCCCAGCTACAAAGCTATGGGCCTTTGACTTCCTATCTGCTTCTGTCTTTATCACCTGCTGTGATATCTTTAAACACTGTTTAGCTATCTCAGATACTCTGTTCAATCTTTCCTTGCGCTTTGATACATAGTTGAAGAGTATGGTTTCTGAATAAGCTGTTTGGTATTAACTGCTTTATTTTCGGATCTTTTTGCTGTGACTCTATCAACTTCCTTGAGCTAAACACTTCAACTTCATTCTCCTCCATTCTCTCTCCTGAACCACCCTATCAAAGATAATATCAGCTAATTGCCCCTCAGTCTCTTTGCCCTGCCTTCCAGACTCCTTCTCCTCCTGCCTCAACTTGTGAGCCCGTGATCGTGTTACTACTACAATCTGGAAACAAACCGGGGTGTTCCTCCCGCAGCACTTCGGTGGATTGTTTTCCCGTGGGCTGTTCAACTACAGTAGGCATCACCAACATCTGTGACCCAGCTATATCATTTCCTAAGATAAATTGAAACCCTGAAGTAGACAACCTACCCTCTGCTCCTACAATCACTTCACCTGTTTTCAAGCTACTTTTCAAATTTAACTTCCGCAATGGAATACTTTTTGTTTCTCCATGAATTCCCCTTATTAATACCTTTTCTTGCAAAATTCCCCCTGGGCAACAAATTTCGCCATCCCATAACATTAAGGATTAACTAGCTCCCATATGCCTTAAAATTTGTATATCTTTGCCAACTCCACCTTGTACACATGAAAATATGTTTCCCTCACAGATGAAATCTTTAAGCATGTCTACAACTTGACTTTCAACATCCCTTTGAATAGGGCTGTGAACCCATTTTCTCACCTTTGGCTAATACTCGTGCTTGCTTTTCTATTGAAACAAATCCTACCAGTTTGTTTTGTTCTAAATCCTCTGATTTTACAGCAGCTTTCGTAGTCCCCACTAATCCAAAAGGTTTCCTATATGACCCTCAGCACATTGATTTTGTACGGTCAATCTTACTACAATGAAAACATTTAAGCTATCTACCATCTCTTCCACTCTCAGCACTTTCCTTCCTAGCCTGAGCTGAAATCTCCTTAGAATCTCCAGCTGTCCCTTCTCCTCCTTGACTACCTACCTTCCTCTCACCTCCCCATTTTCTACCCTTCCCAGATTTAAAAGGGTGTTGCAAAACAAGGTTTCGATCTATGGATCAGCTCCTAATCATCTGTAAGCTCTGCTGCCTGACTAGCATTTTTAACCCTTTGGTCCTCCGCGTGGGTTCTTACTACTGAAGGAAATTAATCATTAAGTTCTCCCAAAAGAATTACTTCTCTGAGGGCTTCATAGATTTCCTCTATTTTTAATACCACCTGTCAAAATTACTTTGTTCGACTCTTTCAAACTCAACATAATCTGTCCAGGCTGTTTTCTCACATAGCTAAATTTCTGTCATGTTTGCCTCTGGAACCAACTCATAGGCACTCAGAATAGCTTTCTTCACTGCATTATATTCCCCAGATATTTCTTCTGACAGCGATGCATATACCTCATTAGCTCTACCTACCAACCTAGACTGTAAGAGCAATATCAAGTTTCTTTTGGCCATTTCACCTGTTCAGCTATATTCTAAAGAATGTTTCAACATCTCGTTCTTCAAACTTTGGAAGATCTTGTACAAATTTAAACATCTCCCCACTGGGTTCTGAACTGGAAATAAGTCTTTCCTCACTTTCTGGTGTCTCTTTCTTAATTGCCAGTTTTTTTTGAGCTGGGATTCTCTGTCTCCCTTATTATCTCTTTCCTCCTTTTCTAATCTCTCCAATTCTAATTCCCTTCCCTGTCTTCTTTCTTTGTACTCTTGTGTCTTTTTTTCTCTCCTGCCTTTCTGCCAGTTCCCTTTGGAATGCCCTTTCTCATTCCTTATCTTTCCTTCCAATTCAAGTTTCTCCAGTTCCTTTGCTTGTTTAAGTTCAAACTTCTTCATTTGTAACTGAAGTCTCACTACTCCCAACTGTGGCTCGCTACTTTCAGGTACCCCTTCCAATTTCAAATGCTGTTATGTCTGATTTCCTAAATCCTGCAGGTAATCCTAATTGTAACTTATCTGCCAATTCTAATAGCTTCGCTTTAGTTACCTTTTGTAAACCATCAAAAGTTATAACTTCTACTCCCAGACAATCTTAGCATCTTCCAAAGCCATTTTGCAGTCGGCCACTTTAAAATCTCACAATACCACTCCTGGTTCAGTATACTCCTCACCCTTGTTGCCCTTAAATTCACCAATTCTAAACCAACCAAGGAATTATTCTTTTTAATATCCTGGACAAGCCCCTCAATTGTGTTAAGGCATGGCTGATTGTAAATGTTGATCTGCCCAAATCCCAGAGGGAATTTTGAAACAGGTGCCAAAATGATTTTTTGCAATTTGTATAGTATGGGGAGAGGTTCTGAAATCAGGAAATGATGCCCCTGACTACTTGTGATGAATTGATAGTAGAGTAAATATTTATTAAAAGAAAATAGGGGAAAAAAACACAATTACACTTAAACATAAGAATGGCTTCACACACTAAATATTACTTTAGAACAGTTCCACAAGATTTTAACTGCCCTCAGAGCTAACTGTCCCCTTTTCTGTTCAGCAACTACCCTTATGGGTTTCAAAATCTATAGAATTCCAGTATTTTTTACCACAAAGTGCCTTTATTCCTTTGGGTGCCCTCTAAGGCTGACAGCATCCGGGTCTTCAGGTAAGACCTTGTTCACACAGTCTTCTGGGAGTTCTGACCAGCTATCCTGCTGTCTTCTGGGAGATCTAAGCAGCTACCCCCTCACAAAGGCTTCAGTGTTTCCTTAAATGTGTCCCTTCCCTTTGATCTCACTCTTGTCTCAACCAGTCTCCTTAGCAATGTTTTCTTCCCAGAATTGATTAAACTTGTCTCTTTACCTTAGCTCTTAGACTTATAAAAAGCAAACTTACCCTATCTTTACCTTACTTACACCTTTTTACAACTGGCATATATCCCACATCGAACTAAAACAACTTGATTCAAAACCATTCCTATTGTTGCTTTATGTAAAACTCTTGATTGAAGTTCCTCTTGGTTCATTAGCATATCAAAAACACTTCTTACCATTAGTTTCAGACTCTTGCGGTCACTCTGGCTCTTATTCCAATTACCATATTTACAAACACTAATAGCCTGTCTTCCAGTACATAAGAAATATTCCAGGATTATTAACGGGAGAAAAATATTACAATTTCTTGTTTCCTTGATGCTCGGGAGGACTTCTCACCTCAGGGAGTTGCTACCTAATCAGACTGGCTGGCAGCTCTATAGTGACAACAGAGCAGTGGCCAGGACTGGGGCTAAGGGTAGTCCCTAGATTCAAAGTGCCAGAGTCCTGGACCAGGTAAGTGTGGGTGGTGTCATGGCGGGGAGGAGAAATGAGGCCTGGAGAGGCGGGGAGAACTAGAGGGATGACAGTCTTGGTGCAGGGGGCCAGGGGGAAGAAGAAACCATGGACGGCAAACCTTGTTTGTGCGCAGGCACCTGGTGTGGAACGGAGGCCATTGACAAAGGTACCCTACCCTTCCCGATCAAAGTCCAGGGAGGGTGACCTTCCAGGCTTCTTCCCTGTCCCTGAATGTCTCCTGCCAACTACAAAATTAAGGCCAGGTGGGAAATGGCCCTAAAGCGGTCATTAATTTCCTGCTTAAGGGCCCCAATTGGAGCAAAGACGAGCGAGCTGGCCTAGGCCTTGCCTATCCCACTGTAAAATTGCAGGAGGGTCATGTTAAGTGGGGGGTGGGGGGTGTGGAAAAGCCATCCTGAGAATTTTACAGGCTGACCCCTCCCACCTTCAAACCCCACTGGCAGGGGGTCTGTAAAATACTGCCTCATAACTCTAAATCACAAAACTTCACATGACACAAGCACCAGGCTATATCGATCTCCAATAAGAGAGAGGATAAATACCTCCCTTCAACATTTGATGGAATTGCTGTAGCCGAACCCCCAATGTTAACAACGTGGGGGTGGGGGGGAGGGGGGTGGGGGGTGGGGGGGGTTACCATTGACCAGAAACTCAACTTGACCAGCCATATAAATGCCATGATTACAAGAGCAGTTCAGAAGCTGAGTATTTTACGACAAGTGTCTCACTTCTTGGCTCCCCAAAAGCCTCTCCGCCATGTCCAAAGCATAAACAGACGTACGAGTCTTCACTTGCCCAGATGGGTGCAGCTACGACAAGAAGCTCAACACCATCCAGGACAAAGCAGGCGCCTAGATCAACACCCCGTCCACCACCTTGAACATTCACTCCGTCCGCCGCGGGCACAGAGTGGCAGCAGTGTGTACCATCTACAACATGCACAGCAGCAGCTTGCCAAAGCTTCTTTGACAGCACCTTCCACACCTGAGACCTCTACCATCTGGAAGAATATAGGGGAGCAGGTGTATTGAATCCCACCATCTCAAAGCTCCCTCCAAGTCAAACGGCATTCTGACGTGGGCATATATCCAACGTTCCTTCATTTGGGTAAAAGCTCAGGATCTCCCAGCCTAACAGCACAAGTGGACCTCCTTAACCACATGACTGCAGTGGTTCAAGAAGAGGGCTCACCACCAACTTCTCTGGGGATGGACAATAAATGCCCATCTTGTCAGCGATGCCTGTAGGAATTTTAAAAAATACACGCTTGAACAAGCAGATTTTCAGAGGTAGGACCACAGTTTATATAGTGAGGGCAACCTGAGCCAGCAGGAGCGAAGCAGGGTTCTTTAACAGTACGTTGGCAATTTAACTAAGCTTATAGGAGCTTTCCAGTTTAACGAGTTCTTCAGTTCGCAAACCAAAATAGCTGCCATTTTGAATGGCCTTGTAGCTGGAGAAAGAATGCCAGGTCACACAGTAAACATTCCCCATTGCAGGTTCTAGGTCCAGCTCATGAATGGAAACCAGCAATCACAACCACAGGGGAAGACAATCAAAGCAGCCAATTAAACACGATTGCTTTCAACACACAAACAAAGTGGCTCTTATTTTCCTGCACCACTTTTAACTCTCTCCCGCTAGGACCCTTCAGCTAAAGTATCAAAGAGGACACCCGCGATTCGGAGCAAGCAGAATAGAAACACCAATACTAATTTCGAAATTTGTTAGTTGAGCAGTCAGTCGTGAGGGTCACATGAAGCTCTGTAACATGTTGTCCTTTCTTAACTGAGCGAGTGGTGAGAATGTGGAACCCATTACCACAGGGATTAGCTGAGGTGAATCACATAGATGCCTTAAAGGGAACGCCAGATAAGGACCTGAGAGGGCAAGGAACAGAACGATCAGAAGGATATACTGATCGGATTTGGAGGAGGATCATGTGGAGAGTAAACACCAGTACAGGATAGATGGGCCAAATGGCCTGTTTCTGTGTTGCAAATTCAGCATAATTCTCAATTTTTTTGCCAATCGCTACATTAATGACCAATTTAAGATACTCAGTCAAGTTCATAATGTGGCTGATTTATACTTGCTAGAAATAACGTACATTCATACTCAAGGACATACTCTATGCAAACAAGAGGAATGTGTTCAAGCCTTGCACCTTTTTTGAATTACCTGGGAGCTTGGGGAGCTGATAGATCCCTGTTGCTTTCTCTATGGAAATACCTTGGCCAATCAGAGTTGACTTGCCAACCAATCAGCACCCTTTTCTCCTGTGGTATAAATTGTTGTGATTGTTTTAAATTTGGCATCCATTGTGTTTATCCTGATGAGTGCAAGACAAGAAGCTTCAACAATATGTCTCTCTTTACATCAATATTCCAAATATTTAAACATATCGTAACATGCAAACTCGGAGAGCCATTCTTATGGGGTTCCATATATCGGATATGAGTTGAGCTGGCAAATCTTATATAATGTGATAATGGGGCACTGCATTTAGCCTTGGCATCCCTGGGCAAGAGGGAAATATCAGCAAGATTCTTGGCCCCCAGCCACCAACCCCCCCTCCCCATTGATCATCATCTTGTTGCTACCAACTGTGTGACTCTGTGTGTGATGTGCGTGTGAGTGTGCATGTGAGCATGTGTGTGGTGAGATTGTGAGAGAGAATGTATAAGAGAGTGCTAGAGAGAGAGTGTGTGTGTGTGTCAGTGTATGTGAGTGTGCAATGTGTGGTGTGTGTGTGTGTGTGTGTGTGTGTGTGCGTGCACACACATGTGTATCTATGAGCGTGTGTGAGCATGTGTGTCTGCATGTTTGTGTGTGTGTGTGTCTGAAGGAAGCAGGATCAGGTCCAGCTGTGATGCTTCCACAGTCGATAAGCTGTACAACTTCATTGCCTGGTTTGGCACTTAAGTAAAGGCCTGGCAATTCTGTTTAAGTCAACACCTTTGGGACAGAAGCAGGCAATAAACTGGAGCAAAAGGAAAGCTGAAACAGAAAACATACACCATTTAGTTCAGAAGCTGCCCACGCATAAGATGCTTGAAAATGATTGGCAGCTTCTCCGTCATAATGTTCAGAAATAGTCTTGTCTGTTCTGCCACTGAGCCAACTTAGGACTAACATGCACAATAGTTGACAGATACACATGAGCCTTACAGCATCAGTAGAGTTGTCAAACCTGGGCAAATCCTAGGTGTGATACTTTAAGTCACACGTGGGTGGAGGTATTTATCCTGTCAGCTCTTTTCAATCAGTCAGGATCACTCTGGCTGTAGAAGGCTAACAGCTCTCTGTGCATTCATTTTACAATGAGTCTGTGAAACTCTGCCTTCCACAACTTTACAACAACTTGCATTCATATAACACCCCCTAAAATAGGAAAAGCACCCCCTGGGCATGGCCAAACAAGAATTTGACATCGAATCACAGAAGCTGACCTTACCGCAGATAGCCGAAAGGTTGGTTCAAGAGATAAGGAGCATCTCAAAGGGGAGAGAGAGAGATGGGGAGGTTTAGAGAAGGAATCCCAGGCCTTAGGGCCTTGGCAGCCAAAGGCACGGCTGCCAACAGTGGAGTGATTGACATCGAGAATGCTCAGGCGGCTCGAATTAGAGCAGAGCGGCTATCTTGGGGGATTACGGTGCTGGAGGGGAGTATAGAGATCGGGGGTTGGGGGGGTGCGAGGGGGGCGGTAGCGAGGGCCATGAAGGGATTGAAAAACAAGGTTGGAAATTTTAACATCGAGGTATCACCGGATTGGAAACCAATGGAGGTCAGTGAGCACGGGGGTGATGGGCGAATGGGACTTAGTTAAGGTACAGGCAGTGTAGGTTTGGATGTGTTCAAGTTTACAGGAGATGGGTGGTGGTAAGCCTGCCGGGACCATGCTCAGGAATAGTTACAATGGCATCAGCATGCACTAACAAGGTAGCTCTCACTCTAACCTCTGTGAAAATAGAATTGTCACCATGTCTATCTGCGGAAGGTTAAAAAAAATCTTTAACGTATTCCTTCCCTCTCAATATCTTCTCAAAGTTCTCCCTTGTCTTTTATATTTATCTTCTTTTTAATTATCATGAGAAATATCACAAAAGCAATAGATAAGATCACCAATGCAGCACTTAAAGGAACAGGCCATCAGATCCTTGTGCATCACACCTGCAGAGCACTCTTAGGGCCGGATTTTGGTGACTGAGGCAGATAGCTTTAGTCAGGAAATTTCCCAACTCCGTGAAAAGAAAAGCGCCATGAACCACGAGATTTTTCACTCCATTTGGGAGGGAATCGGGCTTGGGATGAAGCCAAACCTGGATGCAGATGCCAGGAGGACACAGGGGGGAGGACTACGAAGGCCCCCTCTCAGTTCTCTGGGACTTCCTCCCAGGTGTTATTGTTATTTTAGGCCATCCAGCCCTCAACCCCTTACCACCCCACCCACCCACCCACCCCCATGCCATCCATGCCAATTCGTGCAAACTCGGGATCAGTTAAAATAAGAGGGTTGGTTTATTTTACACACACACACACACACAAAACGCAAGAAGGGGTTTCGCAAACTCCGCCCCTTTTTGCACTCATAAATTAAAGGAGGGACAAGGGGAAGAAAGGGGTTCAGGGCAAGACCACGATAAAAGTAAGAGTTATGATTTCACGTGAGTCCAGAGTCCAGAATCAAAAGGTATATTCCTTCAGAGGTTAGCAGGCTGAAACTGTTGCCGGATGATCCCGTCTTTCCTGAAGTGAGGACTTCCATGATGGGAGAAGGCATGTAGAGGTGACTTAGTCTTGAAGGCACAGATACAGAAGTTCTAGAGTTCCAGCGGTTCACAGTATAGCTGAGGGCCAGGCACTGCACCTGGACAGAGCTTTTTCTGCTGCTACCTCTTAGATGATAAAGCGATAGACTGTCCGGGTTCAGCTCCACACGGCAATACTACAGGCTCTAGCAGCTTGGGGGGGAGGTCATGTGACATAACTCCCACCTCTTCTCCTGGGTGTTGGACAAAGGATGTATTTTCCCAGGTCTGGGATCTTGAGGTGTTTAACAGAGGAGTCAGTATCCCATTTGTCCCTTTCAGACATACCGTCTCCAATGGACAGAGCTCTGCCTTAGAAATATAAAGGGGATGGGTGCATTTCTTTGGAATTTGATTATTGGCTATCTTTAAAGATAAGGAGGTCCCTGCTGGTTTCTAAAGGTTAGCAATTCCTCTGGTATGAGTCATGCCTATCCAGGGTAAGCCCATTTTTAAAATAAAAATAATAATTTTATAAAGTAGCTAGGTTGACATATATATTATATATATATATATATATACACACACACATATATATATATTCCTTCCTGTCTTCTGGCTGGGACACAGCTTATTGAGTGCAAGAGCAAGGAGGTTAGGTTGAGCCTTTACAAGCCACAACTTCGGCCTCAGCTGGAGTATTGCATCGAGTTCTGGACACCACACTTTAGGAAGGATGTGAATGCATTGGAGAGGGTGTAGATAAGAAGATTTCACGGATGAGGATCCTCAGTTATGAGGATGGATTGGAGAAGTTGTGAGTGTTTCCCTTGGAGAAGAGGAGGCTAAGAGGAGACTTGATAGAGATATTCAAAATCATCAATGGTCTGGACAGAGTAGATGGGGATAAACTGTTCCTGCTTGTGAAAGAATAGAGAATAAGAGGGTACAGATTTAAATTAGTTGGTAAAAAAATGAAAAGTGATATGAGAAAACATTTTTTCAATGAAGGATGGTTACGGCCTGGAATGAGCTGCTGGAGAGTGTGGTGCAGGAAGCGAGATATCTCAATCGAGATATTTAAAAAGGAATTAGACTATTATTTGAAATGGAAGAATGTGCAGGATTACGGGGAGAAGGGGGGAATGGCACAAGGTAGATTGCTCATTCGGAGAGCTGGTGCAGATGCAGTGGGCTGAATGGCCTCCCTCTGCGCTGCAACAATTTCTGTGATTCTGCGAACTCAGAGCCCTGTGTTGAGATAGTTTTAGCTTTTGAAACTCTGTCAAGCATTCATAATGAATAGCCCACAGGGTATTGTCAACTAATAACTCTATTGAAATTTTTGAATAAATGCTACACAAGTTGGCATGGCAATCAAAGCAGAGGGTTTTTCTTTTAAACAATCACTGACAGCTGCAACCAAGGATCGAGCGGGAAATTTAAAATAATCGTCAAATCCATGACAGTTAAGCAGTCTTCATCCACCCTTCAAGAGCATTTATGTCTACTCCATGGGCGGGTGTGCACCCAACCCGATCGGGTGTAAAATAGCACGCAATGACGTCAGGCGAGTGTCCCGATGTCGCCGTGCACTCGCGTGATATTTTGCTCGGAGTGCGCAAGCAGGTGCCGGAGCCATGCCCGCCACTAATTAACGGGCCACTTAAGGCCATTAACAGTCCAATTGATGGCGGTTTTTCATTGCTCGTGTGACTTCGCGCTTGTTGCACAGGCAAAACGGGCAGGCGGCTGGCCGACATTTTCAAAAATCTCATCCAAGGGCGGGATAAAAGGGGTCAGCAGCAACGCCAGTGTGAGTAATGAGGAGGTTGGTAGACAGCCCAGCCAGCGAAGCCCACATCCCGTGAATGAATAGTAAAAAGTCTGCTGCTGGTGACTTACTGGTACTTGGTAGCTTCATCTCTGTTAGGGGCTTCATTCTTAGCATTTGCAGGCCTCAGTTCAGGACTCATTGGTGTCTGCCAGGCCCCCGGAGGATTCAGACCGTGTGGACCCTTCCAGGTATCAGACAGCCTTCCCTTACCCTGGGAATGGGGATTGTGGTCTCTGCTGGTGGCACCTCCTCTGTGGAGGAAGAAAGGGGCAGAAGGGAGAGGAGGCCAGGTGTCCCAATGCAGCTTTCAGGGGAGGGACCTGTGGGAGGAGAGGCGCAGGCACAAGGGGCGCAGGGCCAGCAGGAAGTCCAAGGCGGAAGGGGCTGCAGAAGTCACCACTATCCTGCTGCCAGGGTTTACAGGCGGTGATGCAGATACTTCAATATGTCTGAGGTGCAATGTCTAAGGAGGCTCTGCCTCTCAAGGGAGACTGTGACCTCCATTTGTCAGATGATCGGGCCTGAGATCAGCTCTGACTGCGTGGGTGGACACCCCATGTCAGTGGCTCTGAGGGTCACAGTGGCCCTCAATCTCTAAGCCTCCAGCTCTTTCCAGGGGCCACCCAAGAACAGAGGCAGAGAAGCGTTACAATAGGAGTCATGCCTCCTCAAGGGCAGTGATAGAGAGGACCATAGGTCTTCTGAAGATGCGCTTCTGATGCCTGGACAGGGGGAGCACTCCAATACCAGCCCAGAGTGGGTGTCACTGATCATCATTGCATGCTGCACTCTCCACAATCTGGCCCTGGTAGGAGGGGACCCACTGGAGGAAAAGGATCTTGAAACAGCTCCACAGGCCACAGATGATGAGTCCAGTACTGAGTCAGAAGAGGAGCATGGTGAGGAGAACGCTGAGGGTGTGGAGCCAGACCTCATTGACCTGCAGGGAGGCAGGGACACCAGGGACGTCTTGATCCATCGCTCCTTCAGCGAGGCTACCAAAGATCAGCTTCAAACACATGCCAGGGCTGCCACCTCCATCCCAGATGTCTGAAAGGACCCTTGAACCCAAAGAACACTCAGTGCCTGTGCAATAAAGTTCAGAGCCACCTATGTCCAGCATTAGATACTGACGTACCCTGCACCAATAAAATAAAAAGGTGAAGCACACTCAAGTCATGACGACAAAAACATTTGACAATTCGAAACTATTTACATAAACTTCTCTGGTCTTTGTTCCCAGACCCATCTCTCAATGGAGGAGGCAGTGCGCTCGGCCATGAGGGTCAACGCAGTGCTCACGCTCCGCATGGACTCCTCCATAACAGAGACCATGACACGCATTCCCTCATGGATCGCCGCCAGATCCTCCCGCACATCTCGCTGGACATCCAGCATCTGCTGCCTAATGGACAACTCCAGAGGCTCATCATCAGCCTTCGAACGAGCATCATCCTGGTCTCCAGCAGTCCTCCGAATACCCATGCCCTGGGCACTCCCTGCCTCTGCCTGCCCCTCAAGCAAGTGTGAAGTGCCTCACCAGTGTGCACCGAGATACTAGCCGCCGAACTAATGCCAACCAAGGTGCTGGTATCTGCGCTGGTGCCTGCTCCAGGGAGTGGGTGTGATACAGGTGCAACAGAAGCTCGGTGGTCCTCCAGTGTCAGGGGTGGCCCTTCGGGGTCTGGAGAGCGAACGCCTGCTGGTGAACATAAACGGGAGAAGAAGGACATGTCATTAGTTAAAGTCATCACACTGTCACTGTGCATGCCAGGCACCCTGGTGAGACAATGGAGATCTGCATCATGGTGCCCTCGTCTTCCAATGATCAATGGGGACTCCAGGTTCGAGGTTCCCATCAATGAAGAGACTACACTAGAATGGTCGCACAATCCGAACTCTTACCTCTGTGCACTGTGCTCTTACCTTCATCTGGCACCCCCACCTCTCTTGCTCGGGGAGGGTGCCGGCTCTCGAACTCCAGGGTGTCCTGCTCGAACCTGCTGAGCAGCAGGAGGTTGGGTGGCTCTCCGCCCTCTCTGCCTGGTTATGGCTTGTCTTCTCCTGAAAGAACAGAGGAGCATGGATTATCCCACTCCCTACCTGCAGCGCCATTGCAGCCTGGCCAACCCCACTCGCAGGGCACATCTGAGTCGTGGCCCTTGAGCCACAAGGCACTCTGCCCAAGCAGCCAGGGCCCACCCCCTTGGCCAGTCCTGGCATGATTGACAGCTGGCCCTCATACTCTGGTGCCCCTGAGGTCCACGGGGGTGAGAGGGGAGGGGTCTGGCCAGACCTTAACACTTTTGTAAATTGACCCATGCCAACATGGTACTCAACCTTCCTGAGCGCAGCAGGTCATTTAAGCGCTCCCGGCACTGCGCCCATGTGCGCCACACCACGTCATGCCTGCTCACCATTGCTGCCACCTCCCCCCATGCCCTCTTGGTGAGGAGCGGTGGCCTCCTCCTCCCGTCCCTGGGTTTAAGGGTGTCCCTCCACCTCCTCCAGGAGGGCGGTGGGGCACCCATCGAAAAAGCGGGGGGGCGAGCGCCCAGCCGACCTGCTCTCCCCTCTGCCCTGTCTAGCCGCTCTCGACTCCATTGGGAACGCTGAACAGACGTCCTTTTGTGGCAGCCTTCCAGGGGCTTCCTGGGCCATTTTTAAACCGGCCGCCGGGTCGCCATTGGACCCAGCGGCCGACAGGTCGCCGGCTCCGCCCACCCCTTCCAGGCCAGCGTGAAGCTGAGTTTCACGCTGGGCGGGCCTTAACTGGCCTAGCAGCCGTGAAATTGCGGTCGGGGGCCTGAATGTGGGAGGAGGACCATTTCCCGGCTGCTCCTGGGCCCGCCCACCGCGCCCGCCCGATGACCACGAAACCCTGTCCCATAAATTTATGACCACCACAGTGCAGGTGAAGACCCCTGTAACAGCCAAAATGGCTCCCTTCAGCACCGAAACCAAATGGGCCAATAGAGTGTGTGGGTTTCCTTCCTGGGTGAATTGTTGCTCTGCCTGCAACGATTGGATCTGTCTGATCTGGGATGGGGCTGGGACTCACGCGTCTGGGTCCCACCCGCCATTTCCCCGACTCTGTGAAAACCTGACCCTTAGGGCGAAGCTGTCAGTCAGGCTCATTTCGAAGGCACAATGGAACAGCATCGCCGCACCATCGCCATCACCATCGCCATCGCCATCGCGGTGGTTCCTTAAGGTAAGGACAGAAAATGCTGGAAATACTCGGAAGGTCAGGCAGCATGTGTGGAGAGAGAAAAACGGAGTTAAAGGGCCCAATATTAATTCTGCGCAATTGGGCGGGGTGTTTAGTGGATTAACATTGGGCCCAGGTTAATGTGCTCTACATTCATTGGGAGCTGGAATGCCCAATGCGGACCTGAATGTCGGATAGTGAGAGGGAAGGCCATTATTGGGAAGGCCATCCTGCAATGAGTTTTCTTCAAATCAGAGTTTCCGATCTGTGTCTTGTGGGGCCTTTTTTTTTGTCGGCCTAGTCACAAAGGCTGACAATTGCATTAGCGATCTTACCCTCCAGCCCTGTTGTACTCAACTGCATTCCCCTGACATGCTCATCCGAGAGCTGGTGCTGCTTAGAGTGTGGATGAATCATCCACGAAGATATGAGAAAAGTAATTATGAACGTATTACTTTGTAAAGAACATTATTTAAGGGTCTAATAACTTTTTTAAAGACTGTCCTGCTTTAAGCTTTCAAAATTAATTTTCTTCAAGCATAAGAACCATGAACATTAGATAAGTATCAAAAATAACACAGCACATTACAGTGGTAACAATGCTGAGCTAAAATATATTCCTAGATCCACAATGGCAACTGCACCTTCAACTGCCTAAGCCCTAAGATTTGTAATCATCTCCCTAAGCCTTTCTGTCTCACTGACTCTCCTTCTTACTCAAAGACCTTCATAAAAACCTACCTCGCCGATGAATCTGTCCTAATATCTCCTTATGTGGCTCCGTGTCAAATTTTCTCTAATAACGATCTTGTGGCGTAGTGGGTAGCATTGCTTCCCCTGAGTCTAGAAGCTCTGGGTTCGAGTCTCACTCCAGGACTTGATGGTTGAGGAAAGGTGTGTTCATAATGTGACCAAGCAGGTTGAGCATCAACCCGCAAATCTGTCTATTATATGCCAGTGGTAAGAGCTTCCTGGTCACTCATGTAATGAAAAGAAATTGGAGCCTCTAACATCACTATCTTTATCTCTGGGCTGCAACACGCATGTGAAAGTGCATGTTGCCACAGTGACTCGGACTCCTCGGGAGGTGTGGTCAGTTGGTGTGGATCAGATTGGTGCAACAACACTGGGTCTGATTCCCAGTTCTGGTTGCCTCCTTGCCCTGCCTGTAATGGAGGTTGTGGTGCTCTGGGTTGGCCCTGCCTTTGGGCAGAGAACTGAAGGGGACGAACACACCTGTGGAGTGCCTCACTATGATAAATGCAAGTTGTTGTAAAATTCTTCATACACCAAATGACATGGCCTTATAACCCCAAAACTGAGAGGCTTTTACTGGGTTTTTTTTAAAATTCATTTTTATGGGGTGTGGGCATCGCGGGTTAGGCCAGCATTTATTGCCCATCCCTAATTGCCCCTTGATAAGATGTTGTTGTTATTCCTGCAGGCGGTTGTGGGTCCTGATTTCGGGCATCCATAGTTATTGCCTGAGTGGCTGGCTGTCCTAACTCGCGTCGAGCAACAAAATGGGACAAAGGGAGAGGCTGAGAACAACTCTTCTCAGTTATTTAAATACGATTTGCCCTCAACAAATCTGTGCCAGCTTTACCTGCATTTGCCTAAGCGACTTTTCATTTTGTCCCGCGTTATCATTTCTATAATCTTCCCTATCAATGAGGTTAAACTGACTGGTCTGTGGTTTTGGGATTATCTTTTCACCCTTTTTTGAACCAGGATGTTTCTTAAAATTATTTTTTCACGGGATGTGGGTGTCGCTGGCTAGCTCCCCTTGAGAAGTGAGCCGTCTTCTTGAACCGCTGCAGTCCACCTGGTGTAGGTACACCCACGGTGCTGTTAGGAAGGGAGTTCCAGGATTTTGACCCAGCGACAGTGAAGGAACGGCGATATATAACGGCAAAGGAACAGTGATACAGTTCCAAGTCATGATGGTGTGTGGCTTGGAGGGGAACTTCCAGGTAGTGGTGTTCCCATGCATCTGCACCATTGTCCATCGAGGTGGTAGAGGTCAGGGGTTTGGAAGCTGTTGAACGAGCCTTGGTGAGTTTTTGCAGTTCATCTTGTAGATGGTACACTCTGCTGCCACTATGTCGGTGGTGGAGGGAGTGAATGTTTGTGGATGGGGTGCCAATCAAAGCGGGCTGCTTTGTCCTAGATGGTGTCAAGCTTCTTGAGTTTTGCTGGAGCTGTTCTTATCCAGGCAAATGGAGAATATTCCAGCCTTGTGGATGGTGGACTGGTTTTGGGGAGTCAGTAGGTGAGTTACGCTCCACAGAATTCCCAGCCTCTGACCTGCTCTTGTCGGCACATTTGTGAACTTGTAATTCTCCAGTTCCTTCTTACCATTCCTCTATCGAAGGAGGATATTACAACGATGATGTGCGTGTGTGATATCAATCTTTAATTTCATCAGCTGATCAAATATATATTGAAACTCTTCAAAAAGACTTTTTAAAAAATCAAGCAAACATATGGCTGCCCGCTGTTCCTTCACTGTCGCTGGGTCAAAACCCTGGAACTCCCTTCCTAACAGCACTGTGGGTGTACCCACAAGTTGGCTAGTTTCTGGAAGGTTCCAATGTAGATTACTATTAAGACGTGCCAAGGCCACCTACTATGTAACTTCACACCTGCTGATGTCAAGAATTAGTTCAAAGATTTACTGAAACTGTAATAGCCCTCACCATTTGTCTTTCTATAAAGCTACCTTTTAAATAGAGACAGATATTCTACCAGGGCAATGGCCATAAAGAAAGTATTCTTCCTATCTCATCAAGATGGAGGATGGGTTATTCAGGAGTTATTGACTATGACATTAAAGAAACTAATCATCTAGGCCATAACGGTAACCCTGGTCTGTCCAGACTAGAGCTAATCAATTACCTTCTGAAATCAGTATGGGGAGGGAGGTCATAATCATCTTTGAACTGTCTTTTATTACAACATCAAAGCCTCTACACAGGAGTCTGGAAGAAATTTGCCAATGGAGCAGTAACACCAACTCTCTCCACTTTCTCTCAAGCTCAAGACCCTATCTCTGTTACATTTTGGAAGTCACCACAGAGATAGAGAAATTTGATTGAAAAGAAACTCAGGTACACTCACATAGACTTTTGGAAAAGATGGATTACAGTTTAAAAGAGGCTGCCTCCAGAAATTGCAGTTTACATAGTTTACATCAGCCTCAACTCCACTGGAATTTCAAGACCATTGGGAAAAATGCTGCCTTAGCCACGAATACCAGCAAAGGACTTATAAGCAATGAACTCTCTATCTTTCGTCTTTTATCAGTGAATTTTAATTTGGCCAAATGTCTTTTTATCTTTACCAGGGTGGGTTTTATTAGCTCAATAAAAACTAACCCTTTTTGTTTGAACTCAAGAAAGCCTGCCAGACTGGTTTCTTTGCAAAGAGCACATAAATGATTAAGCACAGACATTGAATACCTTCATCCTTATAAATTACAAAAAAAAAACCCTATTACGGTCAACCGAGGAATGGGAAACAAAGGGCAAGTGTCCTTCCTCGTAACAATTGGAAAAATATGACTAGTGCCTTGGCAATTTCCATCTACTTCCCTCAATATGTTTGGCTGCATCCCACCTGGTATTGATGACTTGTAAGCTTCAGGTACAGCCATCCCATCTAATACCTCCTGTTCAATTTTAAACTGATCAAATCTCGACTGCCTCCTCTTTCACCATGGCCTGGGCAGCATCTTCTCCCTTGGTAAAAACAGATGCAAAGTATTAATTTACATTTTCAAAACTTCTTTAGCCAGAGAGTGGTGAATCTATGGAATTCATCGCCACAGAAGGCTGTGGAGGCCAGGTCATTTGAGTGTATTTAAGACCGAGATAGATAGGTTCTTGATTGGTAAGGGGATCAAAGGTTACGGGGAGAAGGCGGGAGAATGGGGTTGAGAAACTTATCAGCCATGATTGAATGGCGGAGCAGACTCGATGGGCTGAATGGCCTCATTTCTGCTCCTGTATCTTATGGTCTTATGGTCTACATGCCTTAGCCATGCATAAATCTCCTTCTAGGTCCATAAACGTCCCCTATTCTTCCTTTCACCACTATTTTGTTATTTATAGAAGACTTTTCCTTATGTTAGCTGACAGTCTCTTCTCATATCCACTCTTTGCTTCATTTATTTGTTTTTTTATTCAATTCCCTTCTGAGCTTTCTATATTGAGCCTGATTCTTAATTATAGTGTCCACCTGACATCTATCATATGCGCCGTGCTTTACTTCATCTTACTCTCTACCTCTTTCACATCCAGGGAGCTCTGGGTATGTTTGCCCTAACTTTCATCTTCGTGGGAATGTATCTTGACTGTATCCAAACTATCTCTTCTTTAAAGGCAGTCAATTATAGTTCTGTCTGCCAACCTTGGATTCCAACTTATCTCAGACAGATCATTCTTATCCCACTGACGTTGGCCCTTCCCAATTAATTATTTTTACTCTGGATTACTCCTTGCCCTTTTCCATAACCAACCGAAACTTTATGATACAATGAACCCTTTTCCCTGAGTGTTCCCCCATCGACACTTGACTTACTTGGCCCACATCATTCCCGAAATCTAGCAGTGCCTCTTTTCTCGTTGGACTGGAAATGTATTGCAGTATCCCTCGCGAGAAAATGTTGGCATCATTTGTCTTCAAGAGCGTTCAACAGGCATATTTTGCACTCGTTTGAGATCATTTGTGCTCGAGCATGATTATTCAGCCATCATTTGACATCAGCTGTGCTCAAAAGTGATCATTTAGCCATCATTTGACATTATCTGCACTGAAAAATGATCATTTAGTCATCATTTGACATTACCTGTGCTCAAAAGTGATCACTTAGTCATCATTTGACATCGACTAGGACTTGCCAGTCCTGCCTGCTTAAAAACAATCATTTAGCCATCCACTGACATCATTACTCATCAATTAACATCAAATGAAATCACACAGTGCTCAAGCAACATAGTTGGCAATCATTTAACATCACTTAATTACCTTCAAAGCACTCAGAAGCATTCAACTGACATCACAAGCGATCAGAGCTGGCTTGTGTTGAAAAATTCCAAGTTCTAGTGATCATGACAACATTTGACTGAGTTCCAGACATCAGTTGACATCAACAATATTGTGCCTTAGATTTTTTTTTTAAATCCCAGTATGTTATGCATGCATTTTCTAAATTGTTCAGGGGTTGTGGCAGGTATGGGTCCGTATCCTGGAGGAGAGAGCGAGACTAGGGGGGGCTGAAATTTGGGACCTCGGGTGGGAGTAGGGCTGGGGGAGGGAAGGGTGTGGGAGCTTCCCCACATCCAGGTAGGGTGGAGAAATCGCGATGGAGGAGGGTGGTGAAGGTGGAAGGGGTGAGTGAGAGAGCGGGAGCTGAGGAGGAGGGAAGGCGTGAGTAAGTGAGTGGGAGTTGAGGTGGAGAGATGGCAAGGGTGAGTGGCAGTTGAGGGGGAGGGAAGGTGCGAGTGAGTGAGTGGGGGTTGAGGGAAGGGAAGGTGTGTGTGAATGAGCTGGGTTGAGGGGGAGAGAAGAAGTGAGTGAGTGAGTGGGGGCTGAGAGGGAGGGAAGGCGTCAGTGAGTGAGTGGGGGTTGAGGAGGAGAGAAGATGTGATTGAGTGAGTGGGGGTTGAGGGGGAGGGAAGGTGTGGGTGAGTGAGTGGGGTTTGAGGGAAGTGAAGGTGTGAGTGAGTGGATGGGGTTTGAGGAGGACGGAAGGTTGTGCGTGAGTGAGTGGAAATTGATGGGGCAGGAAGGCATGAGTGAGTGGGGTTTAGGGGGGAAGGGAAGAAGTGAGTAAGTGAGTGGGGGTTGAGGGGGCGGGAAGGGTTGAGGGGGCGGGAAGGCATGAGTGAGTGAGTGGGGGTTGAGGGGGTGGGAAGGTGTGAGTGAGTGAGTGGGGGTTGAGGGGGTGGGAAGGAGTGAGTGAGTGAGTGGGGGTTGAGGGGGCGGGAAGGTGTGAGTGAGTGAGTGGGTGTTGAGGGGGCGGGAAGGTGTGAGTGAGTGAGTGGGGGTTGAGGGGGCGGGAAGGTGTGAGTGAGTGAGTGGGGGTTGAGGGGGCGGGAAGGCGTGAGTGAGTGAGTGGGGGTTGAGGGGGCGGGAAGGTGTGAGTGAGTGAGTGGGGGTTGAGGGGGCGGGAAGGTGTGAGTGAGTGGGGGTTGAGGGGGCGGGAAGGTGTGAGTGAGTGAGTGGGGGTTGAGGGGGCGGGAAGGTGTGAGTGAGTGAGTGGGGGTTGAGGGGGCGGGAAGGTGTGAGTGAGTGAGTGGGGGTTGAGGGGGCGGGAAGGTGTGAGTGAGTGAGTGGGGGTTGAGGGGGCGGGAAGGTGTGAGTGAGTGAGTGGGGGTTGAGGGGGCGGGAAGGCGTGAGTGAGTGAGTGGGGGTTGAGGGGGCGGGAAGGCGTGAGTGAGTGGGCCTTGAGTGGGGAGCAAAGCGAGGGTGAGAGTGAGTTTTTGTGTAAAGCTGACAAGGGTTGTTTTCTTTGCCTTAGAATAAATGAAAGGACTGGCAGCAAGGGCCAGCTGGACCATCAAACCCAACACACACTCATGGTGCTGCACAAATAGACACTTCCAACCATCTCATCTCCTGAGGGAAAAGAAACACAGGAAAAATCTGAGGGTAATAATAGGAAAAAACACTCTGGAGCACCTGCAGCTCATCAACCTTATTTACCGCACTCCACGCATTCACATACATGCACTGTAACTCTAATTTATTTTATTCTGACCTCACCTAATACCTTACTGTTTCCTACTTTCGTGCAATCTGTCTCTCCCAATTTTCTGGGCACCTTGGTGTTCCCCTCTATTCCTGGTTCCCAAATCTCTGTCAAGCTAGTTTAAACCCTCCCAATGACACTAGAAAATCATCCGGCCAAGAGATTTGTCCCGGCTGTGTTCAGGTGCAACCTGTCCGGACTGTACAGATCCCATCTCCCCCAAAACTGATGCCAATATCCCAGGAGTCTAAAACCCGCCCTTCTGCACCATCTCTCCAGTGACTCACTCGTTTGCTTTATATCCTCCTCTTCCATACTCACTCATGTGTGGTACGGGGGGTAATCTGGAGGTTACTACCTTCGATGCCCTGCTGGCTAGTTTCCCACCCAGCTCCCTAAAGTCTACCTGCAGAACCACATCCCTCTTTTCTTCCGATGCCGCTGTCCTGATCCTTGAAGATTTGTCACTAGGCTAGTAATCCAGAAACCCAACTAACGCTCTGGGGACAGGGGTTCAAGTCCCACCACGGCAGCTGGTGGAATTTAAATTCGATTCATAAATCTGGAATTGAGAGCTCGTCTCTGTAATGGTGACCATGGCAACCATCACCAGTTGTTGTGAAAACTCACATCCTTCAGGATAGGAAATCTGCCGCCCTTACCTTGTGTGGCCTACATGCAACTCCAGATCCACAGTGACTCTTAACTGCCCTCTCAAATGGCCTGGCAAGCTATTCAGCTCAAGGATAATTAGGGATGGGCAACAAGTGCCAGCCTTGCCAGCGATGCCCACATCCCATGAAGGAATAAAGAGAAAAAAAAGAAATGTTTTAAAATGCAGGGCTATGGGAAAACAGCAGGATAGTGGGACTAATTAGATAGCTCTTCCAGAGAGATGGAAAAGGCACGATGGACTGATTGGCCCCCATCTGTGCTTTAAGATTCAATTCTATGATCTTGAAAAGAAAACCAGAATTTGCTACTGTGCCTTTCTTAGGTGAAATGGGCTGAACAAGCAAACGCGACAATAGTCTGCTGATTGCCTCGACTTCGAATTGAAAACCATTTTCGAAATAATGAAATAAATTAAAGGTTTGATTTGCACAATACAAGAGGCAATTACAATTTACTGCATTGCAAACAAGACTAAATTTACAACAAAACTGAGACGCTGATGAGATGTGATGTATTTAGCTGCGAAAATGAACCATTTTGAAGTTCTCAAACAATCAAAGTTCAACAAAATATAAATCAGAGCGTTTTCTAAACAAGGGGGAGCCGGGAGCCACCGAGGAACAAAGAGACATTGGAACTGTGTTCAGAAGTCAGTGAACAGTACAAAACATAAAACAAAATAACTAATGAAACGTTGGTCTTTATCTCAAGGGGGCCAGAATGCAAAGAGGGGAAGTGATGCTTCCATATTATGGAAAGCAAAATATCGCGGATACTGTTCTGACGAACATGATAACATAAGAATGCAGTAGACCATTCGAGACTGCTCCACTCTCGATTGGAATCATGGCTGATCTGATTGCAGCCTCAACTCTACCTAGCTGTCTGCCCCCCTCCCTAATCCTTGACACCCTTGCCAATCAAGAATCTGTCGGAGTCAGCCTTGAATCAATGACCAAGCCTCCACGGCTCTCTGGGGAAGAGGAATCCACAGGCTAACGACCCCCGGAGAGTTAAAAAGTTCTCCTCATTTCAGTCCTAAATGGGAGATCCGTAATGTTTACCCCATGGCCCCCAAGCTCTAGACTCTCCCACGAGGGGAAACATCTCCTCAGTGGCCGCGTTTGCTATGATTTTTATGGAGCTTTAGTCCGAATCCACCTGGAGAACAGTATTCAGTTTTGGAAACTGCACCTCAGAAAGGGCATATTGACCTTGGAGGAGATACATAACACATTCACCAAACTCAGGGGGTTAAATTACAAAGACTGGATGCTTAAACATGGTTTGTATTCGCCTTGACTATTGATGATTGAGGGATTATTTGATTAAGGGGTTTAAAATGTTCAAAGGACTTGCTAGGATAGGTAGAGAGGAATTATTTGCTTTCAGCCGGAATCAGGGATATAGATAGGCGCTCCTTTGTCTACCTTAGTGTAACATGCAGTTTAAGCACACAAAGGTTATTAAACTAGTTTTGTTTATTCAACTGGCATCAGCGTGGTGTCAACCCTCAAGGGAAAACTTAACTCCAAGAAACAGACCATTTACAGAGAATATTCACAGCCAATGCTCCAGATCTCTGTCTTATTTGGGGCCTCAGCAACTCAACTCAGTCACTCGCCAGGCTTACTCAGGCTTGTTCTGCTGTGCCGTTCCTGGCTGCAGTCCTGTTCTCTCCAGCTCTCTCTTATGAGGCTTCTCAGGCTCGGGGGTGATGCCATTCAGGTTTGGCTTGGGCCGGAATTTTCCGGCCCTGTCATCGCGGGACCCACCGTGGGAGACTCGGTGGCCCAGCCAAAAGCCCTTCGACTTTTGGCAGGACTGGATAATCCAGGTGGAGGGTGGGCCAGGAAATCCTGCCCTAGGTTTCCAAATCCTGTCCTGGCTCCTTAGCCACCTTCAGGGGGCTGCCCTAACCTCCTACGACACTGGCCTGGATCAGTCCTTGTTGCTTTCTCCCTTGACTCACGGCATCTGGCTCTGGCCCGCAGCTTGTCAACGACGTTTCTCCCTGGAGGGAGGGTCCCACAGGGGCCGACCACTTCCCCTGCTCAGTTCTCTCCTGCAACACCGCCATCTGCTTACAGGGTACATTATGAGTGACCTCCTCAAAAAATTCAACGTGATGAGTCAGACATAGCTTAATCTTAACAGAACCATTGCTGGCTCTCCCCGATTGACACGTGTTCAGGTGCTGGTTCACTCTATCCCTTATGGCAGACTCCAGCAACTCACCCATAGCTGATGTTAAGCTGTTGTTTCCTACTTTCTCCCTCGCTCCCTTCTTAAATGAAGGAGTGATATTGGTAATTTTCCAATCCAAAATTATAATTCTCAAATCAAAAGGAAGATTAAAATTCGTGTTCCTTCAATTTCCTCAACTCCTCCTTCTAATACGAGGCTGAAAACCATCATGTCCTGGAGATTGGTTGGTGGGTAAGGGGATCAAAGGTTACGGGGAGAAGGCGGGAGAATGGGGTTGAGAAACTTATCAGCCATGATTGAATGGCGGAGCAGACTCGATGGGCCGAATGGCCTAATTTCTGCTCCTATGTCTTATGGTCTTATGGTTATTTATCGATCCTTTAGTCCCATTAATTCCTCCATTATTGTTTGCTTTTTTTACTCATATTGAATATGACAGGTTAATCCTTGATTTATTTTTTACTTTTCCATTCATAACTGATATTTTTATTCTCCTCCTAAACTGTGGAAAGACACAAAGCCCTCACTGAATAAATCTATACATTCTTTTATGCCTATTACAGTATCACCTCTAATATAAACCGGAAGTGCTGGAAACACTCAACATCTCTGGCAGCATCAGTGGAGAGGGAAACAGAGTCAATGTTTCGAGTCACACATGACTCTTCTTCAGAATTGAAAGAGCACAGAAACATGATGGGTTATATGCCCTTGAAAGGTGGGGGAGGGAGAACAAAAGGAAAGGCCTGGGATAGGGTAAGGGGCAGGAGAGAGTAAATGAAAAGGTATCATGGGACAAAAGGAAAAAGGAGTGGGAGTGGTTGTAGTAAAGAGAAAAAGTGCTTAAAATGCCAAAATAATGAACGGCTCTGCGTGAACGCAAAAATACAAGAAATATGATCGGGGGTGGGCCATTTGGCCCATCGAGCCTGCTCCACCATTCAATCCGATCATGGCTGATTTTGAGCTTCAACTCCACTTCCTTGCCCATTTCCTATATCCCTTGATTCCCTGAGAGACCAAAACTCTGTATCCCGCCTTGAATGTGTTCAATGATGGAGCGTCCACACCCTCCGGGATAGAGAATCCCAAAGATTCACAACCCTTTGAGTGAAGTAATTTCCCCTCACCTCAGCCCTAAATGATCGGCCCCTTATCTTGAGATTGTGCCCCCAAGGTTTTAGGCTCTCCGATCAGTGGAAACAATCTCTCAGCATGCAACGTATCAAACCCCTTCAGAGTCGTGCATGTTTCAATGAGATCGCCTCTCATTCTTTTAAACTCCAGAAACAATAGGCTCAGTCTGGTCAGTAAATGAAAAGCAAGGTTCAAACCAGCAGATAAACAGAATCAAAATGGAGGGCGGGGCTCATGGTCGGAAATTCATTAACTCAACGTTGAGCCTGGAAGGCTGCAAAGTGCCGGATTGGAAGATGAGGGTGCTGTTCCTCTAGCCTGCGTTGGGTTTTACAGGAACATTCCAGCAGGCCGAGCACAGAGATGTGAGCATGAGAGCGAGATGGTGAATTCAAATGGCCGGGAACCGAGTGGTCAGGGTCATGCGTGTGGATTGAGTAGAGGCGCTCCATAAAGAGGTCACCCAATCTGTGTTTGGTTTCACCAGCGTAGAGGAGGCCGTATTGTGAGCAGCGAATACGGTAGACTAAATTGAAAACAGCACAGGTAAAATCACTGCTTCACCTTGAAGGCATGTTTGGGGCCCAGGATGGTGAGGAGGGAGGAGGGATAAAGGAAGGTATTACACCCACTGCGATTGCATGGGAAGGTGCTGTGGGAAGGGGACAGGGTGTTGGGGGTTGATTGAGGAGTGGACTCTTGTGTCACAGAAGGAATGGTCCCTTCAGAATGCTGACAGGGGAGGGGAAGATATGTTTAATGAAATCTCCTGTGTTTGGCTTTAATGGGCACTTGTCCCTCAGCCACTCTCTTACACTTGATATATCGAGAAAAATATTTTCTATTAGCCTTTATGTTACTTGAAAGTTCTTTCTCAAACTTCATTTTTGCAGCTTCTAATATCCTTTTTGCGCCCCTGTGTTGTTTTCTAGATCTGTCCTCGTTTTCTGGTTTCTCTTTTTTCATGGCAGTTAGTCACAGGATGGGTCCTTGAAGGTAACAGCCTTCCTCACTAGGCCCCAGCGTGTCCACAATCTACCTCCTGATAAAGCGTGGGGAGCAATCACCGCTCGCCCCCCAGCCCCTCACTCAAATCTTCGACTAAAATTACAGGCCAGGCCCCAGGCTCCACATTCCAAGAGGCTCCGGCCTGCTTCGGTCAAGCGCCTGCTCGCCCCCTCGAAAGGCTCGAGGCAGGAAGGCAGCAGGATTTGTGGGGGTGGGGGGGGTGGTGGGATAAGGTATGTATGCCCCCAACCTCATTTTTAATGCCCTCTCTGCTCCAACCCAATTCTTGCCAGGTTTGTGGGGGAGGGGAGGGGGGGTGGTGGTTAAAATCAGGCCCACTCCATTTGGGCGCTATGCCTACGAGAGCTAATTTAACCCATTATTGAGGACAGAATGAGCCAACCTGAGGTTTTCCCGCTTTTCTTTCCAAAGCTTCGCTCAATAGCTCTCACCCCGCCGGACTGATCTCCAATATCGCTTTATGAGAGATGGAATCCATTGAAAAGTTGGGCAACCATTGGGAGTTACAGCAGTTACTACGGGCGGAATCCTCCCATGCCCCCACCGGCGGGGCCAATGGCGGGTGGGAGGGCGGGGGTAGAAATCTCCAAATCTCCATTACGCCAGCGGGAAAACACGCCGGCCCAGAACACCTCAGGACGAGCGTGACGTGCAGAAGTACCTCTTGGGCCTTGCTCGTATCGCGGACACCCGAGGAGAAGAAGGCGCTGGAGGCCTACAGCTACCGGACCCTGGAGGACCACGTGGCGTCGCACGCTGGGTGGATCCTCATGCCCACGGCCCCGCCGCGAATCAGCTCTCCCAAGGGGCGGGGAGGTCTCCACGCAACGGCTTCGGTTTTGCTGAGGATTCGGATCCTCACGGACTTCGCTGATGCTCCGGATCTTTCGGGCCTTCATGAGCTTTGCCAGGGGCTCGCACTGTCTTCCATCGGATGACGCCTCAGCCTTGCTTCAGGGCTTTATGGATTTTGCCATTGGCTGGTAAGGCTGCGCCGAAGGACGGAGTTGGGGAAGAGGAAGGTTTGGGTGTAAGTGGCAGAGGAAAGTCTTGGGGGGCGGTGGTGGTGATGATGGGAGCAGGGGTGAAGGTGTCGGGGGATGGGGGGTTGAAGATGGGAGGAGAGGGGGGAAGCAGGTGGGGTGATGAGGGAAGGTGTCTGGGGGAGGAGGGAGCAGAGGGGGAAGAGGGAGTTCGGAGGTGGGATGGTGTTTGGGGGGAGGAGGGAGTATGTGGGGGGAGGAAGGAGTGAGAGTGGAGGAAGGAGTAAGAGGTAAGCAGGGTGTAGGGTGGGGGTGGAATGTCCAGGTGAATGTGCATTGGGAGGGGTTTGTGGAGTCAATGACTGCCTCCTGGGAAGCAAACTCAGGGTGGGTACACTAGGAGGAGATGGTTAGAGTAACAGGGGGCTGAGGGAGCCGGGAGGGTAGGAGGGTGAGGATGTGTCTGTAGCTGTAGAAGGGGCAGCGAGGGTGGCTTATGGAGACTTGGAGTCAAACATGGACCCCAGGGTTGGGAAGGAGGAGGTCGGGAGTTCAATGTGGACAGGGGTGGGGGTCTCTGGAAGGTGGGAACATGCATGTTCACCTGGACATCCTGGAACGAGAAGGGCTCAGGCTGGAAGGCGATGGTCAGGAGGTTGAAGGTTATGCCAGGGGGCTCTATTGTTATGAAGGAAAGGACATGGGTGATGGGGGAAGGGGAAATGGTGGGGGAGTTCATCAGAGGTAAGACTCCTACCATCCTTGCGATGTCGAAAGTGAGCGGAGCCTTGTGTTAGATGGACAGAGGTGCTGCATGGGGGTGTAGTCAGTGGATGGGTGGAACAAAAACAGAAAATGCTGGAAAAACTCAGCATGTCTGACAGCATCTGTGGAGAGAGAGAGACAGAGTTGAAATTTCAAGTCCGTATGACCCTTCCTCAGAGATACAGAGATGTAGAAATGTGATGAAATTTATACGGGTGGAGAAGGTGAAGCTGGATAAAAGGCCAGTGATAGGTGGGGGCAAAGGAGAGGCTGACAAAGATGTCATGGGCAAAAGGATAAAGGGCGCGTTAATGGTAGTGGTAAGGGCTAAAGGAGGCGCCGATAGTTGCATTAAGGTACGAAAGCAGAATGTGATAATAGCAGTGGGTGGGCAGAGCTACAGCTTAGCTCAGATGGACAACTGAAAGGGAACCCCAGCAGGCAGCGTTGGAAGTGCTCGGGAGAGTAAGGTGAGTGTGATGGATGGAGGCTCCATGTGCGTGGGAGAGTACTTGCATGAGACTCCGAAAGGCCCTGACATAGACGTCTCTCTCTCTAAATTCACTCATGGTCCAGCTGCTTGCAGCTGAACTGCTAGTGTTGGCGGGGGGGTGGTGGGAGGGAGGCATGGTGTCAGGAGGTCTGGTGAAGCCTATATAATGACGTTGAAAGACAACAGGAGACATTATTTAGTGAGAGTGAATATTTTTGCAGCTACTAGGCGCTGCCCTGACATCCGCAAAAGGGGTGGAGGCAGCCTGTGGAGTTGTTTGCCCTGTTGCCTTTGATGACTTTGGCGGCCGTCCTCTTGGCGAGCTGAGGCCTGGAGGCCCCTGGCTTACTTTGGCTGACCCGCTGTGGGCCAGCTGCTCCCTCTGTGGTGACAGAGGACGAGGTTCAAGAGGTGGTCAGAAGCAAAGGGGATTTGGAGGGAGCAGACAGCCTTTGAGGTTCCTGAGTGGATGGCCCAGGCCTGTCCAGCTGCCACTCCTCCTCCCTGTGGAAATGAGCGCTAATACCCACCGAGATGTGTGTTCCTGAGCTGGCTAAGGGTGCAAGGGACCACTGTGACGCCTCTATAGGTGTGGATCTCTCCTCTTCCTCTCCCTCCTGGCATTTCTCAGGGCTGGGGCTGGGGCTGGGGCCGATGCCTGATAGGAAGTCCTCCTCCTCCTCCTCCTCCTCCTCAGGCATTGGTCTCTTCCTGGAGGCACCTGTAAGCAAGGTAGAAGAGTGCAGGTGACAGCATCAACTGCCTCCAACACGGAGGCACATTCGACCCTCAGGTTTGCATTGAATGGATGAATTGTTACTAGGTGGATGCCCAAGTCTGAGCTCCCCATCGCCAATGGCCCTGTCCTGCTCCACTCCTGTGAGCTCAGATGCCCTCTCCTCGAATTCTGTCAGAGGCCTGAGAAATGGTTGCACCCCCCCACCCGTCCCCACCTCCATCTTCTCACATTCTCTGTGATTGTGACGAAGCTTCTCCTGCTCAAAAAAGAGAACATGTTTGAGAGGAGTTGCATGGGATTGGAACCGTCAAACTCGGTTCGTTTATCATACCTCCCCTTGTAAGTCAGATAGCCCACTTTGATGGCAGCACATCACAGGTGTGAATTGGGCAGAAGGGCTGTGGACCAGCTCCCTCCAGAGCGCTGAGCAAATCCACGGGCATGAGGAAGGCTCAGACAGGCATGTGATTTGTGGAGGTTGCTGGATCACTCTGTGCCTAAGCCAGTTCTCCCCCCCACCTTACCCTCAACCAACCCCCCACCCCCCCTTCCATACCGTGTTCCATGTCTGCCGAAGGCTGAGGGGGACACAGTGGGCACTCCACGGTGCATTGAAGTGGGACTGTGAGGCAGGGCGTGCACAGGGCAGGGCTGGAGGACATGGTGGTGGGCTCCAATGGTGCCCAGAAGGCCTCCCAGCGATGGGTCACTGAACTGGGAGGGGGGGGGGGGGGCTGCAATCCTCTGGCCTTTCGGGGCCATGTCTCCTGTACAGCAGCCCTGGGCTGGAAGCACTGAGAGGCGTGCACACGGGTGCACTTTAAATGTGGCGCCTGGTGTGAGGAGGCGGTGAGGTGCCAGCATGGCCGGTGAATCAGAGGCCGCCCGCCAGTGCAACGCCGCCTTTCCCGGGAATGCGTAATTAACAAGGCGGGATTGGGATTCTGCGGCGCGAAAATCTGCCAGTGGGTAAAAAGGCCTTTTTCCCGCCCGCAACCGCACTTAAGCGCCAACCTGGGACGATTCCGCCCGACATCTCTGATGATGTAACACTCTTCTGCAGGGCAGAAACTATGAAAACAGAATGAGTTAGTACTTGCTGGAAAAATAGCAGCCTGGTAACAATGCCCACCATCGTTCATTTGCAAATCAACCACCAAACTCAGGCGGTTAAGTGAAACATGACTATAACATCAATTACTGGGGACGGAATGACCAACACAAGCCTACTTGAGTTGTGAATCAACAGAACTTGCAGGATCATTTTTGGCATCCTGACTCTTGCAGAAACAGCCCCGCTTTGTTGTTTCTAGGAACTTTCTGGCGTTGTCCATTTAAGACATCCCTGAGGGAGTCAAATTAACCAGGCTCCCAAGTGCAGAGAAGATGGGATATTTGATTTGGCGTAGAGCAGCGCAGCATATAAGGGTGAATTCCGGGAGGATATCAGAAAACATTACTGAGAGACATGGTTTGTGTTTGGAAGAACTCACCAAGGTAAGTGTTCGGGACAGGTTGCTTCGATCCTTTTGTGATCAGGGGAAATGATTATTGACAGAGTGGTGGATTAGGCTGATGATTCACTCTTGCCAGTCTTATGCTATCACATAATGTCAAGGCTCACCCTCCTCTTCTGAATTGTAAACTACTAGCGAAGCCGTGAATGAATAAAACAAAAGCCTGTCCACCATCTACAGGGCACAAGTCAGGAGTGGAATACTCCCCACTTGCCTGGATTAGTGCAGCTCCTACAACACTCAAGAAGCTTGGCACCATCCAGGACAAAGCAGCCCACTTGATTGGCACCCCTCCCACTAACATTCACTCCCCCCACCACCGACGCACAGTAGCAGCAGTGTGTACCATCTACAAGATGCACTGCAGGAATTCACCAAGGCTCCTTCGACAGCACCTTCCAAACCCACGACCACTACCACCTAGAAGGACAAGGGCAGCAGACACATGGGAACACCACCACCTAGAATTTCCCCTCCAAGTCACTCACCATCCTGACTTGGAAATATATCGCCGTTCCTTCACTGTCGCTGTGTCAAAACCTTGGTCCCTCCCTAACAACACTGTGGGTGTACCTACACCACATGGGCCTGCAGCGATTCAAGAAGGCGGCCCACCACCACCTTCTCAAGGGCAACTAGGGATGGGCAATAAATGCTGGCCTCATCAGAGACGCCCACATCCTGTGAAAGAATAAAATAAATGTTATTCACCTCAGCTACTCTTAGTGGCAGCGATTGCCACATTTAATGACATAGTGCATTGGAACGGCAAATCATTGGGTCACAAGGGCATCTCCTTTAAGGCTTATCTTAAATAATTCCAGCAGAGGAAAACATTGTGGGAAACAGTCAGGAGATAACAGTGAACAGGCTGCTTATGTACAACACAGCTGGCCAGTGAAGTATCACCCTGGATTACACACTTACCTTCATGTAGATGAGCACAGCCAGCTGAATTGGATTTTTTTCCCCCTTAATAATCCATGAAAATAATTAAAGAGCCTGCTTGAAATTAAAGACAAAAATGCAGAGTCAACTGTGCCTTCATTTCATATAGGAGATGAAGCATTTTAATTTAAAATTCTAATTAATTTTCTCTCTTCGGTTTAGCATGAAATTAGTCATAGTGGCTGAATCGAATTCTTCTTAATGAAGGAAGAAAGATTTTTGTTGGGTGATCAATTTGGTATGGAAATCTGTGATAAGGGTTTTACAGCCTTGTGCATTCAGCTGCCTAGGCCTTAAGCTCTTCCAGCCTTGTAAATTCCTGATTTTAATCGCTCCAAGCTTCCAAGGGCCCAAACTCTGGAATTCCCTCCCTCAACCTCTTCCTCTCTCTCTCTCTCCCCTTCTATGAGACGCTTCTTAAAAACTATCTCTTTGACGAAGCCTTAGGCCATCTGACTTCTCCCCATGTAACTGAAGGTTAAATTTTACTTGATTATTGCTCCTGTGAAGCACCTTTTGTCCTTTACCTACTTTAAAGGTGCTATATAAATGCAGGTTGCTTTATAAGGTGATGAGTGCTAGATCTTGACTAATAGACAAGGACAGCTCCTTCACGTCTCCAAACAATAACACAGATTCTGCTCAATTCAAAATTAAGTCAATAAGTTATTGTTAAAAGATGTGCACTGAGTGCCTTTGACCAATTCTCTTTCACCCTTTAATTCATTTCAGTAAAGAATAGGTCAGGTAAGGTCATCATAAGGTCAGTAGTGGGGATGTTTGCTGACAATTGCATGATGTTCAGCACCATTTTCGACTCCTCAGACATTGAAGCAGCCTGTATCCATGTGCAGCAAGACCTGGACAACGTTCAGGCTTGGGCTGATAAGAGTAACATTCCCCACTAGGTACCCAATAATCTATCAACCTCAGCCACGAAAGTACTGAACAACTGACAATCCGCAGCTCTCTGGAGTGGAGGATCCCAAAGCTTCCCATCCCTTGGAGTGAAGACATTTCACATGGAAGTCCTAACCCCTTATTCTAAGACCAAGACCCCAAAGCAGAATATTGCGCTAGCCGGGCAGACGTGCGCCCAACCCACGTGAGAGTAAAATGACACGCGATGATGTTGGGCGTGTGTCCCGACGTCATCGGGCATTCGGGCGATATTCCGGTGGGCGGGCGCGCGTGGAAGTTGGCAACGCCGCCACTGACAATTAAACGGCCTATTTAAGGCCCAAAAGAAAATTTTCGCTGCCTGGCCAACCTTACGGTTGGTGGGCAGGCGAATCAACCTTTGGATATTTACCAAACCTCAACCATGAGTAGAAGGAGTTTCAATCAGTGAATGTAAAAAAAAAAAAATGTTTTCAATTTCAGACTCATTTCTAACATGTCCCTGCTCGTGTGACAGAGTCGCAATGAGGGGACATGTTTTTAACATTTTTAAATTCTTTACTTTTTATTTTAAAAATCTTCAGCCCCCTGAGGTGTGCACACGCAAGCTCCCGCGCTCACCCTCCCCCCACACCCCCACCCACCCCAGCAGTGCTTAGCACTGCAGCGCGCGATTCACATTGGCTGACCACTAATTGGCCAGCCAACGTGAAATCGCAGTCAGGGGCCGATCGCGGGCAGTGGTCAGCTTTCCGACCACTCCCGAGCCCACCTGCCGAGCCCCAGCCCACCCTATGACCTGAAAATCCTGGCCCAAGATCTAGATTTCCCCCACCAATATTTTCATAGTGTCTATCATAATGGGATCAGGCAAAGTCAACATGGTTTTGTGAAAGTGAAATCATGATTGAATAATTTATTAGGGTTCCCTGAGGAAGCAACAAGCAAGGTGGATAAAGGAGAACCTGTAGATGTGGTGTATTTGGATTTCCAGAAGGCATTTGATTAGGTGCCACATCAAAGCTTATTACATAAATACGAGCTCATGGTGTAGGGTGTAACATGTTAGCATGGATAAAGGGTTGGTTAGCAAACAGGAAGCAGAGAGTAGGAATAAACTGGTCTTTTTTCAGATTGGCAAGCCGTAACTAGTGGAGTACCACAGGAATCAGTGCTAGGGCCTGAACTATTTCCAATCTAGATTGATGACTTGGATGAAGAGAAGAATGTACGGTAGCTAAATGTGCTGATGACACCAAGTTGTGTAGGAAAATAAGTTGTCAAGATGAGGTAGAGAGTCTGCAAAGGGGTATAGACAGGTTAATTGAGTTGGCAAAAATTTGGCAGATGGAGTATAATGTGGGAAAATGTGAACTTGTCCAATTTGACAAGAAGAATAGAAAAGCAGTATACCATTTAAATGGAGGGAGATTTGTAGAGCACAGCGGGTATACAGAGATCTGGGTGTTCCAGTACATAAATCTCAAAAGGTTAGTATGCAGGTACAAGTGATTAGGGAAGCAAATGGTGTTTTTTGCAAGGGGAATGGAATATAAAAATAGGAAAGTTTTATTGCAGCTGCAGGGCCTTGGTGAGACCGCATCTGGAGTACTGTGTACAACTTTGTACATCCTATACCCTTTGGAATTTAGAAGAATGAGAGATGATCTTACTGAAACATATAAGATCCTGAGGGCATTTGAGGGGTGGATACGGGCAGAATGTTTCCTCTTGCGGAGGGGGAGACTAGAACTAGGGGACATTGTTTAAGAATAAGGACACATTTATTCTCTCAGACGATCGTTAGTCTGTGCAATTCTCTTCCCAAGAGACCAGTGGAGGCTGCATCACTGAATTCATTCAAGTCTGAGTTAGACAGATTTTTGATAGACGAGGGAGTCAAGGGTTATGGGGGAGCAGGCAGGAAAGCGGAGTTAAGGCCACAGTTGGATCAGCCATGATCTTTTTGAAAGCAGAGCAGGCTCGGAGGGTCAAATGGCCAAGTCCTATGTCCCTATGTATCCTTTCCCTTTATTTGTTCTTATGACATGGGCAATGCTGGCAAGGCCATGTTTATTGGCCACTCCTAGGTGCAATGAGCAGCCTGGTGATGGTGGATGTTCTCCTTGAATTGTTGCCGTCCTTTCGCTCATGGTGATCTCTTCAAAAATGTCTCCAAGCTCTCATTCATTGTTCAGAGCTGCCAGACGAAGGGAGGCCAATGTTGAGCTAGTTCGCCACCTACCATCCAAGTAGAAGCCTGATTACACTGATTAATCGTGGTGGTCAGTCTCTATCAATCAGTCTACAACAACACACCCAGATATGGCATGGGGTAAACCCCAGTGTAGAAGGCAGCCCCAATCCAAAAATCACCTGCTCCTCCCAAGTCTCTTACATTTACGCCACATATTGTAGAATCACGTGGCACAGAAGGAGTCTGTTCAGCCCATCACGCCTCTGCCTGTGCCGGCCTTGGGAAAGAGCTGTCCAATTCGTCACACTCCCGTATGCAACCTGGCCAGCAAGCGTTAAATCGGGAGTACAAGTTCCTCCTTTACAAATGTATCCCTAACCCTTTGAAAGTTATTATTGAATCCGCTTCCACAGCCTCAACAGGACACTCGAGACAGCTGCATAAAAGAAATTGACCTCATCTCACCCCATTCTTTTGTCACGTATCTTAAATCTGTGTCCTCTGGCTATTAACCCTCCCGCCAGCGCAAACAGTTTCTCCTTAATTATACTATCTGAACCTTTCATGATCTTGAACAATTCTATTTAGTTTTCTCCAGCTTTCTCTTTCCTAAGGGGAAGGATCCCTGATTCTCCACTGCCGAGTTCAATGCACACTCCCCCCCCACCCCACTCCCCCACCTGGAGGCGAGTTTAGAGTTGGGTTGTGGCGGGGGGTGCATGTGATCGGGCAGGAGGGTGAAGGTGGGAGGGCCGCTGGTATTCTACTCGCGGCAGGCAGGTAGTTTGCCATCGGGGACCACCGCAAAGCAAGCCCTGTTGGTTTTGCCCACAGCCTACAAGGGGGAGGGGATGGGGTTGGCGGGGGTGGGGTGGTGGTGGCGAGTGGGGGCGGTTCTGTCCCTCATTCTCAGGCACTGTGCCCAATCGAAGGACCTGGCGTCAGGAAAGGGGGACGCCCCATGGAAAGACACCCCGCAGACCCTCTTCCCCCCTCCCACACGCCCCCACCTGCCCCCCACCATTACCGATGTGCCCTTCGTGGTACCCTCATCCCACCCCACTTGCCTCTGTCCAGGAACCCATTGACGATCCGTGGTGAAGGTGTCAGTGCAGTACCGGCAGTGACCACCACTCCCTCTGATTGGCCAGCAGCTCTCGGAGGCGGGATTTCCACCCTGCTTGGGGCTTAGCCTGAAGGGCGGGCCAACGCCGTCCAGGTAAGTGCCTGATTCTCACCAAATTTTATCAGCTTGCCCGAAAAAGTTCGACATGGGATTCCTGCCCGTGGTGGACATGAACTCTGCCTCAAACATTAATCCTGCCCCTAGTCTCTCCACAAGGTTGAGGTCTCTCATCCCTCGTATAATCCTGGTAAACCTCCTCTGCACCGTTTCCAAAGCCTGTCCGCCTACTTAAAAGCATAGGTGAACATCAGGACCCTCTAAACTCGCAGCCACCCGCAAGGTCCCTCACAGGCCAGGCACAAGTTGGTCCCCTTTAAGTTATCACACTTGTGCGGTTGTACAAAGATTTAAGGGGCCTGCGTACTTCACTTGCCTAGGCACTGTGAAAAAAAAACTGAAGAGTTTGTTGACTGTAACCCATTGGAGGTCAGCACGGTTTATTTTTATTCATTCATGGGATGTGGGCGTCGCTGGCTTGGCCAGCATTTATTCCCCATCCCTCATTGCCCCTGAAAAGTGGTGGTGAGTTGCAATTGGGGGGGGGTTAAGTCACATGGAGTTGTTTATCTACCCCACCCCAACCCAGTTTCCACTGGGAGCGCTAGGGGTTAAAGCTCCATCCCCATTATTTTATCTAATTTGCATCCCATTACAGAATGTATATCCATATATGGCAGATTGTGACCCTGAGTTATTTCCTCCCTAAACGTGCCTCAGGTCCACTGAAAAGGTGGCAGAAAAAAGGTGATAAAGTTGACCTCAGCCTCACCAATCCCGGTTGAGCATCTTCCTGGCAGTGTCAACACATGACCTCCTGCCCCCAAACACCCTGCCCCCACACTCCCGCCAATGGCCATCCAACACATCCATCCCCTCCACCCACCCCCTCCCCCCACCCTACCCCAGCACCCCGCCTTACAATTAGAAAGTGAGTAGAGCCCTCGTTACCCGGTTGGTTGATTCTTGACTGCCAATCAAACAACCATTTCCCCTCGCGCTTGATATTTTCAAAATTAATAAACAAATGTTTTCAAAGGACATTTCTTTAATGCCCCTATGATTTTTTTTTCCTCCTTGATGTTTCTCTCCGCAGTGTCCTGGAGACCAACCTTTAACCCCTATTTCTACAGGATCTACTGTTCAGCTGATGGGCAGTCGGGTATGTGATACAGGGTATCTCTCCTTCCAACTTTCGCCTCCTTCCCTTGATAGTTCTCTATCTGTCAATCAGCCGACCCTTTCCACAGCTCGTCTGAGGTGGTGAATTTGCTGCGGGTAACAGATTATAGTGTAAAGTTTAGTCCAAGTTCTCCATGGGTATAGTTCATTCTTAGGGTTCCCAGCCCTCCTGGAAATGGCTAGGAGGAATCGGCAATAATCTCCCAGTGGCTGAAGAAAGCCTTCTGGGAGATTTTAAAACAATATTTTAACCTTGACACCGTCGAGTGAGATGGGCCAGTTTGCTCCACAAGTATCATTAATCCCCCCACTCCCCACCCACCCCCAACAAACCAGGAAGGAGCGCTGGCTGGGAAATGTAGTCTCTCTAGCATTGCGTGGAGGAGAGCAGGCAACAGGGTGGTCAGCAGGGCACACTGCGGCTGAGGGTGGGTGGGTTAGGGAGAGCGGTGACGCGACTTGCCAAGTGAAACGCCAGAAGTTGAGGCACAGGATGAGAGAAGCGACTGGATACGACTGTGACGGAGGGCAAGTAGCTCAGCTGAGATTGAGATTCTCCTATTGCTCATGTTTCTAGTTGCCCACCCCTCCCCACCCCCCCACCCCCCGCCAATTATTGTGCATCGACAGCAGTAAGAGTGGGCGGGGCAGGAATTGTATTTATGTATCTCTGTTCATAGCCAACTCATAGAACCCACCTGCGCCATGCCGCTGGGTTCCATGATGCCACTTCCGCCAATGCCAGCCGAAATATGTCCAGCCAGAGTTGGCGACCTTTTTCATTCATGGAGAGGGAACAACACCACCTGGAACCTTCCTGGAGACCAATATAACATAAACCAGCCCCACGCATATCAAATTCACAGAACAATTCAGCGTAACGACGCATGGTCCGATAGGAAAGGGCAGGTGGAGGTCCAATGCTGATACCCCGGACATCACTAGAACCATAATCTGAGTTCCCCACTCCACGGAGATAAGCAGATAATCGAGCTTGACACTCTTGGTAGTACTGAAGGAGTGCTACACTGTCAGAGGTGCAGACTCTCACTGAGGTATTAAACCCGGGCCCTGTCAGCTTTCTCAAGTGGATGGAAAAGATCCCATGACACTCTTTCAAGGAGGAGATGGAGAAATCTCCCTGGGGCTCGGGCCAATATTTATCCCTCAGCACCTCAAAACACATTTCCTGGTCACTATTGCATGGCTGTTCGTGGGAGCTTGCTGTGCAAAAATTGGCTGTCACATTTCCGACAACACTTCAAAACTATGCATGTGGCTGTAAAATGCTTTGGGATGACTATGGGCATGAAAGGTGCTATATAAATGCAAGTTTTTTAAAAAATCAAAACGTGATAGTATAACTCCTTCTCTTGCAGGACCAATGAGATTTCTGATTCTCAGCAGTGTGACTCTGCCCAGAATGTACAAACATGTGCGTAGATTGGACATAGCATATAAATGTACAGTCCAGGACGTAAAATGCATTATAGCTTTCCCACCAAATTCAAGACCGGCATTTGTTGACCATCCCTAATTGCCATGAAGAATGGGGTGGTGAGCCACCTTCTTGAGCCACTGCAGCCCGAGTGGTGTAGCTACACCCACTGCGTTGTTATGAAGGGAGTTCCAGGTTTTTGACCTACCGAGGAGGCCTTAGGGACAGGTGACCAAAAGCTTGGTCGCAGACGTAGGTTTTAAGATCACCTTTAAGGAAAGGACAGAAGTACAGAGGCGGAGAGTCTTGGGCAAGGAATTCTGGAGCTTTGGGCTAACTTAGCTGAAGGCGTGACCAGGGTAGTAAACATTGGAAATGCACAAGGGGCCAAGGCTGGAGGAACACAGAGGGTTGCAGGGCTGCAGAAGGCTATAGACCTACCCTATCCAGCCTGCAGTTAATAATTGAGTAGCTGGAATTCTACAGCTCCCTGTTGTGGAGTAGAGCATGTGGACAATGAGTAATCGCTGTATGCATAGCAGAAAATTATCAGCCTTGAGCTACCTTTCTTCAATTATTCGGCAAGTTGTGTTCCATTGAATTATTTAAACATTTTCTGAAGGTCTGAACTCCCATGTTCCTCACTCATTGATTATAAGTCAGGAGCTGCAGCTTAAACCTGGCCAAGCATTCCATGAGGTATTGCAGTCCTTATCAATTAGAAGGGCAGAAATTATTATCTGGTGTAATGGAACAAACCTACTACAGACACGGTGATGATTAATACATAGGCTGTCATAAAATGTCCATCGCGTGCAGCTAGTTTCCAAATCTTTTCGATATCCTGTGTGCCAAGTGGTTTCGCCACTTGCCCTTTGACCTGCCTCTCGCTCTGTGTATTAGTGGAAGAAAGAATTAGGAAAAAAAAAATCTGAAATAAAAGCAGCCACGTGGTAAGTATTGACCTTTCGCCCCGGGGTCTTTTAAGAGATTAACAGTGAACTTTTTCAAACAGGATTTGGCACAGCAGGCTTCCCGATCATTTGCAGAGAGTACCGTCACCCTATAGTGACACCCCTCTTTTCATTGTCTCGTGCATGCTACATTCCACTCCGCCACAAGGGGGTAGTCTTTAGCTTTTGTGCCAAAGTGTGGCAACCAGGTTGACAACTCTCCCCATGTGTTTTTACTTCCATTGGCATCAATCAGGAGAGATGTAAAACTGACTTCCAACTCGCTGTCATGCTGGGGTTTCCACCCCTGATAAAGGGGTGAGAGCAGGGGTAGGCGGGTGGAGAATTCCTCACTATTGGCCAGGAGCATCCCATCCCCAAGTCGTTTTGCCGGAGCCTGCCAAGTAACTGTTTGAGCTGATTTAAAGGTCAATTTCTCACCCTCAGGTGGAATGTGAAATTCTACCATGTTATGATCACTATTACCTAGAGGATCCTTTACTATGAAGTTATTAATTAAGCCTGTCTCCTTATACAATACCAAATCAAAAATAATCTATTCCAAAACATATTGTTCTAAGAAACTGTCCTATGAACTCAACCTCCAGGCTACCTTTTGCTAATGTGATTCGTCTAATCTATATGAAGATTACTACCACCCATTACTTTTTTTATTATTACTTGATTTATACTATGTCCTACAGTGTAGCTACAGTTGGAGAGCCTATAAATCACTCCCACCAGTGACTTCTTTCCTTTGCTGTTTCTTATCTCCACCCAAACTGATTCAATGCCTTGATCCCCTGAACCAAGATCATTTCTCACCACTGTACAGTACTGATCTCACCCTTTATTAAAAAGCTACACTACCTCTTTTTCCTTTCCTCCTGCCCTTCCAAAATGTCAAATAACCTTGAATAGGCAGGTTGTTTGTGATCGTTTTGCAACCATTTTTCTGTAATGGCAATATATCATACTCATTTATTTCTATTAGTGCTGTCAATTTCATTCATATTGCTGTGAATGCTGCATGCATTCAGATAAAGAGCCTTCATTGCTGCCTTTTTATCATTTTCCTTCCACTGACCTTATTGTTGGTGCACTCTAATGTTTGCAAGCAGTGACCTTTCCTGTCACACTCTGGTTCTCATTGCCTGTATCGCTACCCTGTACTGTTGCCTTGTCCTTTATCCTTCGACTTTTCTTCGTATGGGTCCCTCATTATTTGCAAATCCTCAAAACATGTGGCAAGTCCTAAGATGCCTGCACAGAATTAATTGAGCGAAGTCTCAATCCCATTCATACTTGGAGCTTTCAGGAGAGACACAAGGGAGAAATAGGGTAATGTATCCCAAGTACAATTAGGTGCCAAGTTGAGACACGTGGGGCAGTAGAGAGAAGAGCTACGTTGGGCTGAATGGCCTATTCTTATTCTTGCTTATTCTTATATTCTTAAAACCCAACTTCACAACACGGAGGTCTGACAGCATCAGAACTGATGAAGAGTCACACGGACTCGAAACGTTAACCGTGTTCCTCTCCGCAGATGCTGCCAGACCTTCTCCAGCTATTTTTATTTTTGTTTCAGATTTCCAGCATCCGCGGTATTTTGCTTTTATTTCACAACATTAAGGATGGAAGCTATGAGAGATACAACTACCAACACCAGTGCAAAAGGAGTGCTAATATTGGGTTAAGACGGGCTTTGGTTCTGAGTCGACACGCTTGCCCATACTCTTAACTTGAGCGAAACCTGATCTGAGAGTGCTGAGACTGACTGCAAAGAAGAAAGAATTTCCCTTTTCATTACGCCTTTCACAGGATGCCCCAAAGCTATTTATGCGCTAGTATGATTTGCTGATGTTAAGGTCACACAAACAATGAGTGGGGTAAATTTTTCAGCAAATCTGTTTCTGGCACTGTTGGCTGAGGGATAACTGTCGACCAGAAAAAAATCTTAACCTCATCTAAGCCTTTAAATAGCGCAATGAGATTTTTTTTAAAAAAGTAGACGGGGCCTCAATACAAAAGCAGGTAAAATTCTTCAGCCCTAAGCTTGCTCTGCCATGTTCTCACGATGTGTCCAAGGAATAACCTCAGCGAGGTGCCCATGAACGCCCCAATGTTTGCTCATTTTCCCATGTCCCTGTGACCACGTTATAGCCAAATTGCGCTGAACGAGTCATCAGTTTTTTTTTAACCACCAGGAACTGGACTGTGCCTTTAACCAACTGTTGGATGGGTCGGAGATGGTGGCTAGGAGATAGATGAGGTATATGTATTTACAGTGCTGAGAACAGGGCAGGTTTCTGGAAGGATAATTAGGTAAGGAGTACAGTGCTGAGAACAGGGCAGGTTTCTGGAAGGATAATTAGGTAAGGAGTGGTTAAATTATTTAAGAGGTTAAGCAGTGTTCATCTATTTACACTTAATAGGTATAGCACAGGTCCCCGCTGCCTATACTGGCTGACTATTGATGGCCTTTTCTCTTGTTATCACATCATACATTACACCTTGGTCCACTGTAGAGTTATTCCAGGAAATACATTACACAGAATGGCTACTATAATAATATTTTTTAAAAATATTACCATAATAATAACTCTCGTGTACCAAAATATCTCTTAATGAACTGAGCTGACACTGCATTTATATTACGGCGATATTGTTCCTCCTCAATCATTTAGCTGCAATGAATATTGTCACAAAAATACTAGTTATAATTTCCCAGGGACAGTTGAATTATTGAGCTGAAGACATAAATCTCAACTGTGTGTGTCACTGCAGATAATAATGGCTTCACCCAGGAATGACCTCCTGATCTCATCGAGTTGCCCTTTCACCCTGAGTATTATTGGAGCATAACTTAAGCCGGCTATGCAGCAATAAGGGTTTCCATTTTGGATTTTAAATTGAACTCCATGTTGATTGATTTGGGATATAATGCACTCATCTAACTTCAATCTCTCTTCTCCCTTCACACGTCAAGGACTCCAATTGGGATCACGCAACATAAATCTCTTTCAAAAATAATTTCGACTAGCACAACTACAATGAAACTCTTAGAAATAATTTATTGCAGCACCTTATTATGTTGCTTGCCTCGTGAGGTTTACTCTACAAGCACAGGATGGCACAGCTCAGTATGAGAACCGAGTATTTGCTTTGAATATTTCCTTGACGGATTGTCCCCCAAGGGGCAAAAGCTCTCTGTGGAATTATTTTGAATTTTACAACAAAGGAACAGGCCATTCAGCCCATTAGGTCAATGCTGGTGTTTATGTGCCACAAGATCCTCCTCCTGCTCTACTTCATCAAACGCCATCAGTTTAACCTTCAATTTCTCACTCCTTCATGTGCTTATGTAGCTTTCCCTTAAATGTATCTGTGCTACTTATCTCAACGCCGTACTGAGTTCCACATTCTCACCATCGTTCTCCACATCGAAGATTATATGGCGTGGTTCCTGTTAGTAATTAATCTTGCGAATCTCTCCTCACACCTCCTGAACAAGACACGTGAACAAGGTTGTCATCCCCCAGCAGAATGTGTGGGGTCCGAGAATGGACCTTCCATTTCTGTAATCCAGGTGAGTGCCTGCGTCATGCTACTGGTGCATCTAAGGCACCCACTGGAGGGGAATAGGCATAAAATTCAGCTTTGGGCTCCAACTTTAGGGGAGGGGGAGGGATATGGAAGTTCCCCCCACATCCACCTTCACCATCCACACCTGTACTACAGAACGATGTCTCTAGTTGGACATGCTTAACCTCACTGTAGTCCTCCAACACCTCTTCTCATTTGTCCTCATCTGGTTTCACTCTTACCGGTCAAGTTGTGGTTATATGAGCCTCTAGCAATGACTTCTCTTCCCAATCCCACATAATTATCTTCAGAATCCTCTAAGGATCCAACCTTGGCACTCCCCCATCTTCCCGCTGCCCCTTGGTGTCATCAAGGCAGCTATGGGGTGAGAGATGTACAGTGAAACTACACAATTCTGCTAACCTACTGTTTCCCTGAATCCTTGCATTGTTTTTATGTTGGCAGGCCTTCTCGTCCACCATCCAATTTTTGATGAATCTCAATTTCCTCCTGCTGGCCATCAGAAACATTCAGGCCCTTTAACCCCTCAAACCAGTTCCACTATACAGTTACCTGATTTGTACCTCAACTCCTTCTGCTCCACTTGCTTCCTTCCTCCCTTCAATTAGCCTTTAGCAATTAAACCTTCAACTGCTTGGGCCCCACATTCTGGAAATCCCTTCATAAACCTCTGCAGCTCTTAGCCCCCCTCCCCTGCCCCTCCCCTCCCCTCCCCTCCCTCCTCAAAATCCAACTCTTTGTCTTCTAAAAAGTTTCTTCTTTGGTTGCGTGCCCAATTTTTCATCACGCTCCTGTGAAACACCTAGAGAGGTCTTTCTATGTAAAAGACACTACACAAATTAGGGGAGACAGTGGGGCAGTGGTAATGTTGCTAGACCAGCCCCCTAGACTAATGTTTAGGGACATGGGTTCAAATCTCACCATGGCAGCTGGTGGAATTTAAATTCAGTTAATAAATCTGGAAACTAAAGATAGTTTCGCCAATGGTGACCCATGAAACTATCACCAATCATCATAAAAAATCTGCTGTCTTTACCCAGTCTGGCTTACATGTGGCTCCAGATCCACCAGGAATGTGGTTGACTCTTAACTGGCTGCTGCAATGGCCTACAAGTACAAGGGTAATTAGGGATGGGCAACAAATGCTGGCCTTGTCAGTAACGCCCACATCCCATGAAAGAATTAAAAAAACAAGGTCATTGTTATGGCTCCTGGTCAGATACTCAAAACTATAGAACTCTCTACTTCCCTCATAAGGCATTTAAAACTCATGTTTGGTGCATCCTAACCATTACTTGCTGATTTATCTCATTTTGTCTTCTCTACCAATGTTAAACTCTGTCTGACAATGCGCCACTGCAGCACCTTGGAATGTTTTGTACAGAAAATGTTGCTATATAAATGCACGTTGTTGTCGTTATTGTTGGCACTTTCCCTACACTATGATCCTTGACGTCCTCACTAATGCACAGCAGCAGGTGGTAGCAAAAGGTGAATCCTACCCATGGCTCAGGGGGATAGTACAGCTGGTCTTCCAGTTATTCAAAGTACTTCATCACACCAGGAGAAGGTCTACCCTTTCAAACCCTTTTAAGTTCTTAAAATCTCTATAACACTTCTCAATTTTCTCTTTTCTAGAGAAAAGAGCCCCAGCTTTTCATTTGTTCCAGATAATTATAACCTTGTATTAATCTGCTTATATGTTGCACCTTCACCAGTTCCTCCATCTCCTTTTTTACATTATAGCAACCAGAATTGTACACGGTACTCCAGTTATGGTCTATCCTGGGTCGATAGAAATTTAACATAACTTTGGCGCTTAACAATTGTGGTAATTATGGTTTTATTTAGTGTGTAATACACCTTTAAGAATAATGCTTGTTAAGGAAGATCACATGATCTTTAGTCCCCAATAAGAGAGTAGCACAGGCTATCTCTGTAGTTCGTAATTAGTAGTGTAGAGATAGAGTTTGAAGTGAAAGCACATGTGTAGTTGCTGCTGAGCACCTTTTTAAATAAACTAACAGTTTCCATCTAATAAGTGTCTGCTGATCAACTCTATCAATAGTACCAACTTGGACACCACTCACAACAAACTGGCGATGAGGATAAAGCAAGTTTAACAGAAGAAATCAAGTGAAACAAAATCGGCACTGTACCTCACACAGTAATTGTAAGTAGAAGTTCCGTTTGAATCAATAAAGCAATTCCCTCTCAGAATGCCACAATTCGGAAGAATTGATCCTTTCGATCCAACCATGGACAATTGGTCTCATTATATTGAAAGCCTCATGTCTTTTTTCAAGCAAGCGAGATTACGGGGGAAGAGAAGAGGCGAGCAATCCTCTTAAGTACATGTGGGAATAAAACTTATGGCTTGATTCAAAGTTTGACAGCACCTAGATTCAAAAAATTTTGATGAATTGATGTACCTCATGAAGGGTCATTATCAGCCCAGGGACTCAGTAACAATGCAAAGATTCAAGTTTAACTCAAGAAATAGAGCCCCGGGGGAGACAGTTGCATGCTATGTGGGAAGTTTGAAGCAGTTAATGGAACATTGTGAGTTTGGTACCTCTCTAAATGACAAGCTCAGAGATTGTTTAGTGTGCGATGTGCATGAGGACATGATTCAGAAGAGATTATTGTCTGAAGTGAATTTGGATTTCAAGAAGGCGCTAGAGATAACACTGACCATGGAAAGCGCAGTAAGAGATTCAAAAGCCATTCAGGGTGTGCAAAGAGGCGCCGTCCTCCACATCGGGCGGGAAACCCTAGCCAAAAAGGGCGCAAAGATGCAAGATGGCAAAGAGCCCCCGCTAGCCAGAAAATGAGAAAAAATGACTTAGCAGTGAAAACAAAGAATAATTTCATTATAGGTGGAAACAAGCAGTCTTTTAATGATTGGCAGCTTAAAAAAAATCAAATGTTATCATTGTCACAGAAATGGACATATGATGAGACAGTGCAAGGAAAGGTTCAAGCAGGCTTTTAAGCAAAAGAAAAAAGCCAGTGTGATCTACAAGGTAGAAGAGCCTGAAATAGCAAATTCAGATATTTACTCATTGATTAATTTGAAGGTTAGAAAGACAAAACCAATATATGTAACAGTGAAAGTAAATGTCAGACCTGTTAGAATGGAAGTGGACACAGGACCTTCCACTACAGTAACTGGGGAACATACCTTCAGACATCTGAATAATAAGTGAACATCAATTAAATTGAGAAGAAACAACTTCCCAATTAAAAACATACACGGGTAAAGACATTCAAGTCAAAGGCATAGGCAGAGTAACTGTCTATTATGGAAGCCAATCGGCAAAGCTAGCCTTGATGGTGGTACCAGGCGTGTGCATATGTGTGTGTGTGTGTGTGTGTATGTGTGTGTGTGTGTGTGCGTCTGCACGTGCATGTGTGCGTGTATTACCTCTGCCATCTCTTCCCTAACTTCTTTCACATTTTCATTCTACATCCTGCAGGGGCAAACAGCAATTCAAGGCAGGCACAACTGCTAAAGCTTGCCAGGTATCTTCTACTAAGGCTGTCGAGGGATAGGGATCACTTTGCCAATGAAGTCAAACCATTGCAGTATGCTGAGGACAGGAGGCTTCTTGCTCTGTGAGTTGTTCATCATTTGCCAGCCATGGTAGGTAATAGGCAGCAAGAACTTGCCACGTGGATTGGTTGGGTCTCTTGACTAAAGGTGGATGTTCCTCACTAACGCCGGGAAGAGACATCGGCATCAGACTGTCTAACCATCCTGGATGTGTGGATTCCGCTAACAAGATCCATTAACAGCAGAAATAAAGGCAAAATACTGCGGATGCTGGAAATCTGAAACGAAAACAAAAAATGCTGGGAAAACTCAGCAGGTCTAACAGCATCTGTGAAGCGAGAAACAGAGTTAACCTTTCAAGTCTGTATGACTCTTCTTCAGATCTGAAGAAGAGTCATACGGACTCGAAATGCTATCTCTGTCTCTCTCTCTTCACAGATGCTGTCAGACCTGCTGAGTTTTCCCAGCATTTTTAGCTTTTGTTCCATTAACAGCAGATTGCCGGGCATTCCAGAAGGCAAAAGACTCTCTGTTCATGGGAAAGGTTCGCTGGCTTCAGGATGACACTTCAGCAGAATCCCCAAAATTCAGTTTACAAAAGTCAGTGCAAGCCTTCCCAAACCTTTTCAATTACTTCTCACACAGAAGGCTTTTGAGAAGGAAGGCTTGCATTTAGATAGCACCTTTCACAACCTCATCACTTCCCAGGAGCAAAATACTGCGGATGCTGGAAACCTGAAATAAGGACAAAAATAAATGCCGTAAAGCCTCAGCAGGTCAGGCAGCATTTACGGAGAGAAACAGTGTCAATGCTTCAGGTCGATGACCTTTCATCAGAACTGAAGAGAGACGGGACTGTAAGGGTTTCTAATGCAGTGACTGCGGGGGAAGGGGCAGGAAGAACGAAGGCAAAGGTCTGTGATAGGGTGGAGGCCGGGGGAGATTTGGATCTCATGATGCAACAGCCAAAGAGAGTGGTAATGGGTATAGTAAAGAAACTAAGGCTGTGTCCAAATGAGGCATGAATTACTACATACGTGAAGCAACGTGAAGGGATAAAGAAAAGAACAAGACAAGACCCAACCCAGCAACACAAAAAGTGAAGAAATAACCGCACAGAACAAGATGGAGGCAGAGGTTATGATCTAAAACTGTTGAGCTCCATGTTGAGCCCAGAAGGCCGTGGGGTGCTGAGTCGGAAGATAAGGCTCTGTTCCTCGAGCTGGTGCTGGGCTTCACTGGGACGCTCACAGCTGGACGTGGACAGAAAGGTCAGCGTGGGAGCGAGGTGGAGAATGAAGATGACAAGCAACCGGAAGCTCGGGGCTGAGGACTGAACGGAGATGTTCCACAAAGCAATCGTCCAGTCTGGTGGCATTGGTGGTATTGTTATTGAACTGGTAATCCAGAGGCCCAGAGTAATGTTTTGGGGACCTGGGCTCTGAATCCCACCACGGCAGATGGTGAAATTTGAATTCATTAAAAATCTGGAATTAAAAGTCTGATGATGACCATGAAACCATTGTGGATTGTTGCAAAAACCCATCTGGTTCACTAATGTCCCTTTAGGGAAGGAAATCTGCCGTCCTTACCTGGTCTGATCTGCATGTGACTCCAGACCCACAGCAATGTGGCTGACTCTCAAATGCCCTCTGAACAAGGGCAATTAGGGATGGGCAGTAAATGCTGGCCTAGCCAGTGACGCCCACATCCCATGAACAAATAATAAAAAAAAAAGTAATGTCCCAAATTGCTTTACAGCCAATTAACTACTTTTGCAGTTTAGTAACTGTTGTAAGGTAGGAAAGACAGCACTAGTTAGTACAAAGCAAGCTCCCACAATCAGCAATGTGAAACCAGATTATCTCTTTTAGTGATTTTGACTGGGGGTTAATATTGGCCCGGACGCCAGGGATAACTCCCCTGTTCTTTAAAATAGTGCCATAGGATCTTTAACTTCCCTCCTGAGAGAGCAGACATGGTTTAACATTCCACCTGAGAGACAGCACCTCCAATAGTGCAGTGCTCCCTCAGTATTGCACTGGAGGGCCAGGCTAGCTTTATGAAGTGGCATTTGAAGCTATAACCTTCAAACTCCGAGGGAACTGAGCGATAGCTGACAAGGGAAATGAAAAAGGCACTTAATGAATCTCCATCTAACAGCAATTACTAGTAACTGGTGAAGACACAGACTCAACTGATTGATGGCCTGTCCAACTGAATCGCCAACAACCAAAAGGGATTAGTTTTACTCTGCTATAACTCTGACATATGAAAAGGGGATTGGAATTACCCAGGAAGGCTTGTTCACACTGCAAATGTGGAACAAGATCAGCAAATGTGGAACAAGATCGGCAAATGTGGAACAAGATCGGCAAATGTGGAACAAGATCGACAAATGCACACATGATGAGGCGATCTGCAGTGTTTTGAAATGGCCGCATGTCGGTTCAGCGCCACAAACTTAAACTCAATTGAGGGCAGTCAGGTTTAATTGAGAGCAGACTGAGGGTGACAGTATGTGACAGAGGTGTCAGTTAAACACCCGCGTCGCTGTATCAGGAACAACACAGACTTTTTCATTCACTGCTGTCTCAGCGAAAGAACAATGAACGTTTGTGGTACGAGCCAGATAGAAAGATTAGCTCAAATAAGGCGTGACATGTAGTTGAATGGATTTGAGGTTCAGACCCATCAGATATACATGCCAAGGTCGAACTTGATTGAGCGAAGTCAGCTCTTTCTTAAAACTCTTTCTTGGGATGTGAGTGTCGCTGGCTGGGCCAGCATTTATTGCCCATCCCTAATTACCCTTGAGAAGGTGGTGGTGAGCTGCCTTCTTGATCCGCCGCAGTCCATGTGATGTAGGGACACCCACAGTGCTGTTCGGGAGGGAGTTCCAGGATTTTGACTCAGCGACAGTGAAGGGACGGCGATATATTTCCAAGTCAGGGTGGTGGTGTGGCTTGGAGGGGCACTTGCACGCGGTAGCGTTCCAAATCAGTGATTACATATACTTTAAATTGGCAGCTTGCCTTTGTGGTAGCACTCACACCTGGACGTCACAAGGTTGTGGGCTTGAGCCTCATTCCTGGAGTCAGGCACATAATCCAATGCTGACCCTTCAGTGGAGTACTGGGGAAGGTCCAAATTGTCAGAGGTGCCATCTTTCAGACACAGGGTATAGATCTTGACTTCACGTGATCAGTTAGCAGATCTAGGACACTTGACTCTTCATCAAAATTAGCTTGGCTGTTTGCCCTAACAAGGTGAGACAGGGAGATCGAAAGGCTACTTTAAACAACAGAATTCTATGTATTGCATGTTCTTTGATACTAAGCACCAGCCAGCCCCACTTTGAAACTCAGCATGGTATCATTTCAAACCAGTTAACCTGAGCTGACAGTTATTGGCTCTGACTGAATGTTTTTACTTAGTGAACCTTTGAAAAATCAAATCAGGAACTTATTGGAAGGAAAGAGAAAAAAGCTTTTCGATTCTAAAATGCAGCAATCTAGATCTGCCGACAGGTGATTTAGTGGCTTTGTTCCAGGGTCAAACTTGGCTGAGCAAAGTCAGTTCTTGTGAGCGTTGCTGGCTGGGCCAGCATTTATTGCCCATCCCTAGTTGCCCCTTGAAAAGGGGGTGTTGAGCCGCCCCCTTAAACCGCTGTAGTCCGTGTGGCGTAGGTACACCTACTGTGCCGTTAGGGAGGGAGTTCCAGGATTTTGACCCAGCGACAATGAAGGAACAGTGAAATAGTTCCAAGTCAGGATGGTGTGTGGCTTGGAGGGGAACTTGCAGGTGGTGGTGTTCCCATGCATCTCCTGCCCTTGTGGTTCTGAGTGGTAGAGGTCGTGGGTTTGGAAGGTGCTGTTGAAGGAGCCTTGGCGAGTTGCTGTTGAAGGAGCCTTGGTGAGTTGCTGTTGAAGGAGCCTTGGCGAGTTGCTGTTGAAGGAGCTTTGGTGAGTTGCTGTTGAAGGAGCCTTGGCGAGTTGCTGTTGAAGGAGCCTTGGCGAGTTGCTGTTGAAGGAGCCTTGGTGAGTTGCTGTTGAAGGAACCTTGGCGAGTTGCTGTTGAAGGAGCCTTGGCGAGTTGCTGTTGAAGGAACCTTGGCGAGTTGCTGTTGAAGGAGCCTTGGCGAGTTGCTGTTGAAGGAACCTTGGCGAGTTGCTGTTGAAGGAGCCTTGGCGAGTTGCTGTTGAAGGAGCCTTGGCGAGTTGCTGCAGTGTATCTTGTGCAGGCCAATGTGGTCCAAATGTTAGTTGGATCCAGCTTACGCACCCAAGCACATAGACCATGCTGAGTACGCCTGACTATTTCATACAGCATCGCAAGGCGGCTGTTCAGGTGGCAATCAGGGACACCACAGATGCAGTGCAGGGAACAAATATGAGGGACCATTCCAGCAGGGGGTGCTGTTTCCACACTGACTTCACTGTAATCTCGATACCACCAGCTATTAGCAAAGCAGCAACTCTTCAAGAGCCACTGAGTAGCACCTGGACTTTGTACAGAATATGTTCTTATAAAACCAAAAGATAAAACCCTTCCCCAGTTAGTATCAGGTGCCCTTCATCACAACTGGAGTCTGCACTCAATTGTCATGGCGTTTGCAACATTAACAAGGCAGGTAGAAAGCTAGGAATCAGTCAGGGCGATTGCTTCCCATCGTTATAGAGTAATACATGCTGAAAATGCATGTAAAAAAAGAACTTGCATTTATATAGCCCCTTTCACAACCAAATGATGACTCAAGCTCTTCACAGCCAATGAAGTACTTGTGGAGCATGTAGTATAAGGGTCTGGCAGAGAAAGGGTTAATGTGGGACTGGGTACAGTACCGGCCACAGAGTAATGTAAAGGAACACTTCACCCGAGATGTAGAGGGCAGTTTTGTGCTGGACAGAGATGTGTGTAGAGGGCAAGCATGGAGACAGCTCTGAGCTTAGACCTTATACTGTATATATGTACATAGTTACTAGTAGTTAATAACCACTTACTGTTAAACGAAACAAGACTAAGTACCTCTTTGTGAGACCTACCGAATAGATACAATATCTTACAAAAAGTATAGTCACTATAACAATGTAGGAAACACAGCAGCCAATTTGTATTGCATGCAGTTCTGGAATCCGCATTATAGGAAGGATGTGATTGCACTAGAGAGAGTGCAGAGGAGATTTACCAGGATGTTGCCTGGGCTGGAGAGTTTTAGTTATGAGGAGAGATTGGATAGATTGGGGTTATTTTCCCTGGAGCAGAGGAGATTGAGGGGGGGGACATGATTGAGGTGTATAAAATTATGAGGGGCATAGATAGGGTCGACAGGAAGGAACTTTTCCCCTTGGTGGAGGGATCAATAACCAGGGGGCATAGATTTAAGTAAGGGGCAGGAGATTTAGAGGGGATGTGAGGAAGAATTTTTTCACCCAGAGGGTGGTGGGAATCTGGAACTCACTGCCTGAAAGGGTGGTAGAGGCAGAAACCCTCATAACATTTAAGAAGTATTTGGATGTGCACTTGCGATGCCTTGGCATACAAGGCTATGGGCCCAGTGCTGGAAAATGGGATTAGAATAGTTAGGTACTTGTTTGACTGGCGCAGACTCGATGGGCCAAAGGGCCTTTTTCTATGCTGTAGACCTCTATGACTCTATGACTCAATATGTGCACAGCGAGCTCTCACAAACAGCAATGTGATAATGACTAGATCATCTACTTTAGGTGTTGGTTGAGGGATAAATATTGGCCAGGACACTGGGGGAGAACTCCCCTCCTCTTCTTAAAAATAGTGCCATGGGATCTTTTACATCCACCTGAAGGGGTAGTTGGGACCTTGATAATGTCTCAGCCAAATGACAGCAGTACCTCAATCCCTCAAACCATAGGCATAGATTAAGTACATGGGGAGGCAGTGGCATAGTGGTATTGTCACTGGACTAATATCCTAGAGACCCAGGGTAATGCTCTGGGGACCTGGGTTCGAATCCCACCACGGCAGATGGTGGAATTTGAACTCAATAAAAATCTGGAATTAAAAGTCTAATTGATGACCATGAAACCATTGCTGATTGTTGTAAAAACCCATCTGGTTTACTAATGCCCTTTAGGGAAGGAAGTCTGCCGGCCTACATGTGACTCCAGACCCACAGCAATGTGGTTAACTCTTAAAAATGCCCTCTGAATGAGGGCAATTAGGGATGGGCAATAAATGCTGACCCAGCCAGCACATCCCATGAGTGAATAAAGTAAAAACCCCTCCTGGCTCAGAGGCTGGCAGTATATACACAATTTTCCGGTTTAACTGTCATTCCTTCCCCACCAGTGGTTGATTATCCCACATTCCGGACTTAGGCCAGGATTTTACTGCCCGCACAGCGTATCTCCACCCCACCCCACCCACCACGGTCGGATGCAGCGAGCCATTTAAATCTCCAATCAATTCGCCCGGACCGGAATATCCTGCTGGACAGGAGAAGGCATAAAACCCTGGCCCTACACTTAGAGAGTGGCTCCTTGGCTATGGTCAACGTGGTTGGACTGGTAGAACTGCACCCAGCATGAGTAATTGGCATGCCGGCTGAGATGCGATTAAAGTTCTTACCTGAGCCCAGTGCAGTGGAACATGTGTGTGTGCTCCGCCTCTGCTGAACTGGCAACTCTGGCTCCTGGCCATTTGGGCCTGGTGCCTCACCACACGCACATCCAGCCTCTAACCTCTAACCTTTTCTCTAAGCCGGGCACAGTGTCAGTATTTGAGCTGGCGGCTGTGAGCGTGCTATGTCTTCATCGCCATTCTCTTCTTGGTGGTCCTCCTCTGCCTGGTCTTGTGTGCCTGAAAGGGGAGAGGCACGAGGGCAAGGTTCGTGGTGTGGGGAAGAGGGGAAAGTAAGAGGCCTGTGCTCACACTCTGTAGCTTGTAAATCAGGAGAGAGGGTGGGATTGGAGGGAGGGGAAGTGGGATGTGAGAAGGAAGATTAGGCCCGACGATACCATCATCTTTGAGGATTTCAGCCCTGCTGGTGGCCACTGCTTCATCAGCGGGCGTCCAATCATGTTCTCGTCCATGTGGGGGGGTGAGGACATGTAAGCATGTCCCCTGACCCCCTCCAGTTAGCTCCTGCTGTTTCTGGTTGTGAGAGAGGTTAAAGCAAGTCGGCAATCTGTTTAGTCGATCATGGTTGAATAGCTGGCAGTGGGTGCAAGCTGTGAGCTGTAGCAATGTTAAGTGTGTGCGGGTGAGATGAAGTACATGAATGTTCAATATGTGGCCTGATTGATGGAGATTGCTGCTGTGTGCGTGAGCTGTGTTTGTGGAGAATTGCGCACAGTGTGAGGCTAGTGGTGCAGTTGACAGGATAAGACATTCGGAGATGACTTGCGCGCGGCGTCATTGAACTTGCGGCACTGTATCCAGTTCCATGGAGCTTGACTCCTCTCATTGACCTCCACGGCTCTCTGCTCCTACTGCCTTACCAGACATCTCTTCAGGGCCTCCTGAACCCTCCGGGCACAAGATGCCACTCCCCCTTTTCCACCTCCTCCAACAAGGTCCCCAGTTGAACATCCATGGAGCCCCTCACCTTCCGTGTTGTGCCATTCTTCACAGCTTCCGGGTCAGATTCACCGCCCGGGTCGGATTCACTTCCCGGGTCAGATTCACCGCCCGGGTCGGATTCACTTCCCGGGTCAGATTCACCGCCCGGGTCAGATTCACCTCCTGGGTCAGATTCACCTCCCGGGTCGGATTCACCTCCCGGGTCGGATTCACCTCCCGGGTCGGATTCACCTCCCGGGTCGGATTCACTTCCTGCACGACTGCCAAATCTGCTCCAGCGCGACGCTTTCCCCCTTTAAGAGATGCGGGCTCGCCTTTAAGTGCTACAGACTAGCTTTAAGTGATGCTGGCAAGTTACGATCTTGAGCTCCTGCTGATGCATGAAGCCAATGAAGGCAGTTAGCACAGGCTGCACGCAGCAATCATTCAAATGAACAGGAAGCACGAAGCTGGCGAGTTGCCTGCTTTACATTGAACGGACGGGGGGGGCAATCGTGCATGGAGATGCCTGGTCCAGTTTAAATGGGGGGGGGGGGGGGTGGGGGTGGTGAGGTGGAGGGTGGGGGGTTGGAGGTGCTACTCAATCTAGTCCCCATTATTCTTAGGGAAATGCAAAGAAGGCTGGAGCGGGGGAGAATATAGAGATTCAGCAAGTACATCGAATCCTATTCCCTACCCTCTGAGCTGTGAAGAGTGGAATCATATAAATAATGCAGAAGCAGTTCAGCTGCCTATCCAAATCGTTTTATTGCACAGAACACATAAAATATTCATGCTACAACATCCAATTTGTTTTATTTAAAGGGAGGAGACACTTTTTGTTCCCTTTGTGGTGTTCTATATGTGCAGAAGTAACATAAAATCCAGTGAGGACTAAACGGCTTCTTCCCACCCCACCCCCACCACCCCGTCAGAATGGAACATATTGACCACCTCATGATGAGGCTGCCCGCACTTTAGGAGGTATCAATGTTGCCAGAGGCAAGAGCGCACGGCCGGCTGCAGTCATGCTGGCCGAGGCTTTCCCCGCTGTGCTGATTGCTCAGTTCACCGGACCATATTCTTGACCCAGCGCTAATGACTCAAACAACCGCATTGCCGTCAACTTGCGATGCTGCCCCCCACCCCGCCCCCGTGTTCGGTGATAACCTTTTCGTCCATACAGGGAGCTGCAATGTATATAGAGCCCCTTCAGGCAGAAAAGTCTCGCCCATGAGAGTCTGGCAGCCTCATGGGATCGTGCACACCAGCACCATGGCGGCAACCCCCCCCCCCCAACCACAAAACGCACAGAGGCAGGATCGCCGGAGTTCCCTCGACAGCACCTTCCAAACCCGTGGCCTCCACCACCCAGAAGGACACGGGCAGCAGACGCATGGGAACACCATGCACCACCTGCAAGTTCCTCTCCATGCCACTCGCCATCCTGGACTTGGAACCAAATCGCTGTTCCTTCACAGTCGTCTAGCCAGCGACACCGACAGCCCGTGAATGAATATTAACAGAACAACCTTCGATTTCCTAACAGCGATTTTCACTGAACTCACCCACCCGGAAAGGGACGAATTGTTGGGTTTACACCCCCCACCGATTTTTTTTTTTCCTTTCATGGGATGGGGGCGTCGCTGGCAAGGCCAGCATTTGTTGCCTATCCCAAAGTGCCCTAGAACTGAGAGGCTTACTAGGCCATTTCAGAGGGTAGTTAAGATGCATCACTGTGGGTCTGGAGCCACATGTAGGCCAGACCAGGTAAGGATGGCAGATTTCCTTCCCTAAAGGACATTAGTGAACCAGATGGGTTTTTACAACAATCGATGATAGTTGTCATGGTCACCATCACTGAGACGAACTTTCTACTCCAGATTTAGTTCATTGAATTTAAATTGCCATGGTAGGTTTTGAACCCTTGCACACAGATCATTAGCCTGGGCCTATGAAATACTGGTCCTGTGACATTACCAGTGCACCACCATCAGTGTCATAGCTGGTGGGGCATGAAACCTGGATTCAACATCATAAAAATAGATTATCTGATCATTATTATGTTGTTCTTTGTGGGAGCTTGCTGAGTGCAAATTGGCTGCCATGATTCCATCAAATGTCATGGGGAGTGATTTTAATGTTACCCTATCACGGATTGGCCTCCCCTGCTCCTCCGGGCTTCTCCCTCGCCGAAATCTCAAGACCTCCGCCGGACAACCCTGGAGGGCCTACTCACCTTTCAACCTCATCTCAGGGTGGGGGAGAGGGCGGAAGCTTCCTGTCCATTGACTACGCTGCTTCCCACCCTGAACAGATAGGAAGCTGACCGGCGAGGATTAAGTGAGGCCAGGGAGTTGAAATACCGAGGGCCTGGGCGGGATCTCCAGGGGGTCAAGCTCACGGCCGTCAGGTACAACGCTGGTTTGACGTGCCATTTGATTGAGTCTCCGGCGCAGTCACACAGAAATGTCTTAGCCTTACCTCCGAAGCCACAGGTTGCGGGTCCTAACCCTACTCCAGAGACTTACCCACGTAATACAGGCCAACACTCCCAGTGCGGCACCGAGAGAGTGCTGCACTGTCAGAGGTGCCTTCGCTTAGATGAACTATTAAATAGAAGCCGCAGGTGGACTTATGAGATCTCACATAAGTATTCAAAGAAGTGCAAGGGTCTTCTGCCAATATTTAATCTTCAGCCAGTACACCACCATCAGCATCATCACTGGCGGAGTGTGAAACCTGGGTTCAGCCTCACAAAAACAGATTACCTGGTCATTATCACATTGCTGCTTGTGGGAGCTTGCTGTGCACAAATTGGCTGCTGAACTTTCAGGTTTACAAAAAGTCCGCTCGTTGAAAAGAGAGACATGATGCTGAAGCTTTTCACCTTGTGCTCATCAGGACAAACCAAGAAAGCCAAATTTCAAACGATCGCCACAATTTATGCTACAGGAGGGAAGGTGCTGATTGGTTTGCAAAATCCTAAGTGGGCTGAGAGCTACATTAAAAACCAACTTCAGGTAATCAGCTGAGCTCATAACATGGATTGTTTGCTTTTTCCAGAAGCGACATCAATTCATACGCAGGGACCCAACCACTGCAAACAAAAGGAATATGTTCAAGCAATGCGCCTCTTTTGAATTACCCTCGGCTTGGGGAGCCGAGAGCTGCCTGTTGCTTTCTCCATAGCGACGCCTCAGCCAATCAGATTCAACTTGCCAACCAATCAGCACCCTTTTCTCCTGTAGTATAAATTGTTGTGATCGTTTGAAATTTGGCATTCTTGTGTTTGTCCGGATGAAGAAAAGCTTCAGTAACTAATCTCTCTTTTCAGCAACATTCAAGCCGCTACATTTCCTAATTTACAACAGTGACTGCACTTTATTGGCTGTGAAGTACTTTGGCACATCCTGAGATTGTGAAAGGCACTATATAAATGCAAGCCTTATTTTTTCTTACACTGGGTTGGGCATGCATCTTACCTGGTGAGTTTCCCATGACCATAAGTTAGGTTAAAATTACCCCTCTAGTTCCCAATTGCCTGGAGTTAAAATGGGGCCAAAAGCAACAACCAAACAGGCCTAAAAAACGTTATTACTCTTTCTTCTGAAAAAGCTGTGGGGAAAGTTGTTGCTGTGCAAAAGAGTCTGAAATTTGGGCTGGAATTTTACACAGAGGAGGAGCGGCCTCATGTGGTTGAGAAGTCAGGGGTGACCCCTGCCTCCCCTTGGCCAGGCCATTGCTTGATTCAGGCTGAGGTTACCACAGGAAGCCTCGCGGGAAATGCCACTCCGGGAGCCGCTGTGCAATCAAACGGTCAGCAGCCCTCTACTCCCAGCAGCACCACCAGGGAGCATTGACCGGTGACCCGGGACTACAGCAGCCCCCCAACGCCGAGGAGTCATGGTTCCGGGGGCCCAGCGAGGTCTGGGATTGTCCAGGAGCCAAACTGGCAGGCTCCTCCAAGAGTTTCAGGGAGCCAAGTTCAGGAAGGTGGAGCGAGCACGCATGGAGGGTGGAGAGTAATGTGGGAGTTGGGGCCTCCGCTGGACACAGGGTGCCCTGAACAGAAGGGAACCCCACCACTCTCAGCCCCTAAATAGACCATTAGCTTTCATCGGGTAAAATACCAAAATTACCCGGACGTCTTTAAGTGACCACATAAGAGCCTCAATTGGTCCTAGGATGGATGGGCTGTCAGACACCTCTCCGAATGATAATAAAGTACCTGCAGAGGTGGATAGGCCAAGGAACATAGGACATAGGCACATTAGGCTCAGGAGCAGGAGTAGGCCATTCAGCCCTTCTAGCCTGTTCCACCTTTCGATAAGGTCATGGCATTTTTGGTTGTGGTCTCAACTCCACTTTCCTGTCTGCGCACCCCCCCATAACTCTTGACTACTATAGGGGCATAGGAGATGGCACTGCCTCCATGCATTCAATTTTATGCCCTCCTCCCACCCCGACCTGCCAACCTACTTCAGGGGAGGTGGGGGGGGGGCATAGAATTCCACCAGTTGGTGTGCGTCAGCCCTTTCTATCCTTCCCAATGGCCTCCAACTGACAATACCTCGCCGTCACCTGTTTTCTGCTATTCTTCTCTTATTTCAGGATTAACAGGAGAAAAAGATCCTAATCAGTTTGGCACTTCTTCAGGGAAGCTATGTGACAAATCTACAATGCGAGGTAAGCCCACGCACTGAGCATGATTTTAATTTCTTCTGAGACCTCAACAAACCCCTAAAGAGTTTTGTGAACATCATGGCTGACTTGGCGAAGAACAATCAGACAATCAGGGCCTGTCAGCCAGACCTTGAAAATAGGCCACGAATGGACTAATCCCAGCGTGGGTGACGGAAGCTCAGCGAGTGCAGAGTTTTGAAAGCACTCTGACTGTTTCTCTTAACGCCATCTGCGAGGGATCTGAATTAATAATCCTGATGCACGTTTGATATTTTCCGTTGCATTGGAAGCAGTTCAGAGAAGGTTTACCAGACTAATACCAGGAATGGGTGGGTTGTCTTACAGGGAGAGCTTGGACAGGCTGGGTTTGTATCCGCTGGAGTTTAGAAGAGTAAGAGGCGACTTGATTGAAACATATAAGATCCTGAGGGGTCTTGACAGGGTGGATGTGGAGAGGATGTTTCCTCTCGTGGGAGAATCTAGAACTAGGGGTCACTGTTTAAAAAAAAAAGAGGGTGTTCATTTAGGACAGAGACGAGGAGAATTTTTTTTCTCTCAGAGGGTTGTGAGTCTTTGGAACTCTCTTCCTCAAAAGGCGGAGGAACGTTTTGAATGTTTCTAAGGCAGAGCTAGATAGATTCTTGATAAGAAAGGGGGTGAAAGGTTATCGGGGGTAGGCGGGAATGTGGAGTTGAGGCTACAATCAGATCAATCATGACCTCATTGAATGGCGGAACAGGCTTGAAGGACCGAATGGCCTACTCCTGCTCATAATTCATATCTTCGTGTGATTGAGGGATTGGAAAAGGCACCAGGAAGAACTGCCCTATTATTCTTTGAAATAGTACCATGGGATCTTTTATGTTCACCTGAGAGAGGCAGACAAGGCCTTAGTTTAATGTCTCACCTGAAAAGGTGCCTCCGACATTGCAATTTCTTCTCTCAGAGAGTAGTCAATCTGTGGAATTCTTTACCGCAGAGGGCAGTAGAGGTTGGGTCATTAAGTATATTCAAGGCTCAGATAGACAGATTTTTAATCAGTAAGGGAATCAAGGGTTATGGGGAAAAGGCAGGAAAGTGGATTGAGGATTATCAGATCAGCCATGATCTCATTGAATGACGGAGCAGACACGATGGGCCGAATGGCCTACTTCTGCCCCAATGTCTTATGGTCAGTATTGCACTGGGAGTGTTAGCCTCAATTTTTAGGCTTATATCCTGGAGTGGGAGTAGAACCTAGAACCTAAGATCTCAAAATGAAGAGTGCTACCACCTGAGCCACAGCTGACGCTCAACATATTGAGTGGTCAGTGAATGTTCTTAACTGCTGAGGGGGAAGAATCAAATTGCCACAGCTGCAGCTATGGCAACAGATGATGGGTGAAACTCCTGGTGATTGGATGGGCAATGGGTGGAGGGCGGAAGGAATCAGCACATGGTGACATTCCCTCCACCTTCAGGGCGATTATAGCTGTGCACAGGCAACAGATACGATTGCCGAGTTCAGATCGCAAGGGGGTTATTATTGTGACATCCCCAAGCCTAATGTACAAGTGTTTGAGAACATGTTAAGCTGTTGACCCAAGTGCACACGCCTGTGGTCCGGCTACATCAATATGGTGGTGAAATGGGCAGCCAGAACAGAGTGAGACAGGTCTTCAAAGGATTTCTGCACCTCAAGTTACCCCCAAAGAAGATGACGTTCTTCAAGTGATGCCTTGGCTACGAGGAGTGCGGCAGCAAAGGAGAATGTGCTAAACTACACGGACGCAGTCTAAGAGCTCACTGATATACAACTAACCAGGCCAATAATTGTGAGTTACCTCTCTGCATTTTATACACTGGAATCCTCAATGGATGCATTGGCATGTGAGGTTCCTGTGTGTTGGGGGAAGGGAAAGGAAGGGGAGGAGAAATTTCTGGACAGCCCATTGATAGTTTGGCTGACCATAATTTAAGATAGACCAATTGTGAGTCCACCCTCAGAAAGGCCAGGGGCTCAGACCCCGGTGAGCCCCAGTAGGAATCTACAGAAGGCCTCACTTTGCAACCATGGCTCTCTGACAAATCTGTATTTTACAACAGTCTTAGAAAATTTGTACCACTCTGATTGGAACCTGCTAAAGTCTACCAAAAAAAAGGGTTTAAGGAGGAAAGGAGCTTGAATTTATAGCACGTCTCGTGCAACCTCAGCGTTTTACAGCCAATGAAGTACTTTTGAAGAGTAGCCACTGTTGTATTGTAGGAAACATGGCCGCCAAATTTGCGCACAGCAAGCTCCCAAGAACAGCAGCGTCTGTGGAGAGAGTTAACATTTCAAGGCCAATATGACTCTTCTTCAGAACTGGGAAGAGGTAGAAATGTGATGGGTTTCATGCTTTTAAAAAAATGAGGAGGGTTAGGTGGAGAAAAATAGAAAGTCAGGGATAAGTTTAGAGGGCAGGCGGGATTAAATGACAAAGATGTCAAGGAGCACAAGACAAAGGTATTGGGAATGAGAGTATTAAAGACTAAAGCTTTGCTCCAGAGTAGGTGTTAATAGCAGTATAAGGGTCAGCACTGTCTGAAAGCAAAAGAGCAGAATGTGTTAATAGTAGAAGAAGGATCAGCGCTGACTGAGAGCAAAAAGATGGAAACAAGATACAGACTGACACTTGTGGGGGGGAATAAAAATATTCAAAATGGCGGAGAGAGTTCATGATCTGAATTTGTTGAACTCAATGTTGAGTACAGAAGGCTGTAAAGTGCCTAATCGGAAGATGAGGTGCTGTTCCTCCAGCTTGTGTTGGGGCTTCACTGGAACATTGCAGCAGGCCAAGGACAAAAGACGGTTAATAAATTGGTACAAATTCCGATCGAGCTCACATTCGTGCTGTCCCACTGCCTGAATTCTGATCAAGAAGAACTGAAAAGAAAAACTTGCATTTAGATAGCACCTTTCACAACTTTCATATGTCCTAAAGCACTTTATAGCCAATGAAGTACTTTTGAAGTCACTGTTGTGATGTAGGATAAATGTTTGCCAATTTGAGGACAGCAAGCTCCCACAAGTGACGATGTGACAAAGGTAAGGGTAACCTGTTTAGCGATGTTGGTTGAGGAATAAAAATTGGCCGGGACACCAAGGGCAGAATTTTACGGCAGCGAGATTTTACGTTCCCGCCGAAGTTTAGAGTGGCTCGCTGCATTTTACGGCCCCTTCCCCGTCCGTGGATGCGGCTTCGCCAAAAAATGCAGAAGCTGCTTGGCCTTTTCGCCCGCCCGTCGACCGAACGGTTGGACGGGCAGCGAAAAACTCAAATCGGTCAATCGATCGAGGGCCTTGACAGGCCGCTTAATCGGCGGCGGCGGCAGTGCTGCCGACTCCCGCGCGTGTGCGTCCGCCGGCCGAAATATGGCGCGAGTGCGTGATGGTGTTGGGACGCTCGCCCGACGTCGTCGCCCGCGCTGGTCCAGGTCGGGCGCGCGCCCGCCCAACGGGGCAAAAAAATCCCGCCCTCCAGCTCCTTCAGCTCTGTTCCTCCTTTAATAGACCCACAGCTGGTGATACGGGAGTGACATTCACAGGTCGCCTGGGGTCTCGGCGGGGGGGAGGGCGGGGGTGGTGGTGGGGGCTGTGCTGAAGCGAGTTTACTGAGCAAAATTCACAGCGGCTGTTAAAATATTGATGAATTTTCCATGAGCTAATTTTAATTTCAGATTTGTTCTTCTGGCAGGTAGCACATTAAAGTCTTTCAAATCCTGCAAACACTGACATTTAATTTCAAAATGCCGAAGACACGGTGATCTGAGAATCAATATGGATTGTGACAGTTTGCATTACATCTTCAACATCCCCTGTATCACTGAACATATCACAGCTCCATGTTGTTCAGTGTTTAATCGGGAAACACTGGGCTGTGACTTCCGAGCTCCCCAGCTTCCAATTGGAAGCGGTGTGGGGGTGGCGGGGTGTGTGGTGGGGGAGGGGTGTGTGGGGGGCAGGGGCTGCTACCCTGAAGACGCGCTGGGGAATTCCTGTCGGAACTTCACGGCTAAGGGTTTGCATGGCAATTGCCCAGAAATGCCCAAACCTCCTCTTGGGCAATTGCCCCGTGCTGGGAGCCATCTGAAAATGTGACTTAAGTCGTAAACTTCGGAGGGTTCTGACAGGGTTACATCAATAGTCACTCAGGGAAAGCCGGAGGAATTAAAACCTCTCCTAATTTCTGGGTAGCTATTGTGAAGGCCCAGGCCAATGACTCCCACCACGGGACTCCCTCCACAGCCCTGACTTCCCCCGCCCTCAGGGGACTCCCCCACACCCGTGACTCCCCAGGGAACTCCCCACCGCCCCTCCCTCCAAGACCCCAAATAATCACCCCCCACAGTATTCCCCCAAACTCCGATCCCCCCTGTGACCTCCGATCCTCCCCGACCTCCGACCCCTCACCCCGCAACCCCCAAATCCTATCCACTTACCTTAGAAACTTGCCTTCTCCCTGGCCTGTCAATTTCAATTGGACCTTTAACTTATCTGGTTTATATAGAAACATAGAAACTAGGAGCAGGAGTAGGCCATTCGGCCCTTCGAGCCTGCTCCGCCATTCATTATGATCATGGCTGATCAATCAACTCAATAGCCTGCTCCCGCTTTCTCCCCATATCCTTTGATCCCTTTCACCCCAAGAGCTATATCTAACTCCTTCTTGAAAACATACAATGTTTTGGCCTCAACTACTTTCTGTGGTAACGAATTCCACAGGCTCACCACTCTCTGGGTGAAGAAATTTCTCCTCATCTCAGCCCTAAATGGTCTTCCCCCGTATCCTCAGACTGTGACCCTGGTTCTGGACTCCCCCACCATCGGGAACAGCCTCCTGAATCTACCCTGTCTAGAATTTTATAGGTTTCTATGAGATCCCCCCTCATTCTTCTGAACTCCAGCGAATATAATTCTAACCGACTCAATCTCTCCTCATATGTCAGTCCCGCCATCGCAGGAATCAGCCTGGTAAACCTTCGCTGCACTCACTCTATAGCAAGAACATCCTTCCTCAGGTAAGGAGACCAAAATTGCACACAATATTCCAGGTGTGGTCTCACCAAGGCCCTGTACTATTGCAACAAGACATCCCTGCTCCTGTAGTCGAATTCTCTCACAGCGAGTGTCGTTTTAAAAAAAGGGGGCATGTCCTTCTTCGAGCCGACTCTTCTGGACTTGGACGCTGGGCCTTGAGGGCAGCTGCACTGCCTGGATTTCGCCCGGCCTGAGCCAGAAGGTCGGGCGAGACAGGCACGGAAGAAAACCCACGCAAGGAATTGGGCACGGAGTGGCACCTGACACTGATATGCCACTCCAGGGAAGTTACGGCCAACTGAGTGAGTGGCCCTTAAGAGCAGGGCAAAGTTGAAAAGGAGTAAGCAGCAAGTCTTGTTAAATTTCAACGAACCTTGGTTCGACTACACTTGGGGTGGAATTTTGGGGGCGGGTCGTCGGCGGGGGGGTGGGGGTGGCCCCTAAAATTCCTCGAGTGGCCTTCCCACCAGACTCCCACCCACCCTGACCTCTCTGTAATTTTACAGAGGTGTGAGGCCTAGGCCCGGCCTGTTTGGCTTTGCTCTAGTTGAGGCCCCGAAAGTGGCCAATTAATTCATTTTCAGGCTGACGGGAGGAGGTCAGGGGCAAAGGAGGAAGCCTGGAAAGTGACCCTACACAGGCCTCGGGTGGGTAATTGAAGGGGTTGGTGGGGGAGACGCCTCCATCAATAGCTTTCTTTTAACTTCGGCCATTCCACCTCCCACCATCTCCAACATGGTCTGGCCCCTGTGGATGCTCACTCCACCTTGAACTCTCTACCAGCACCCCCTCCTCCCCTCTCTCTGCCCAATCTTCCCAGGCCTCACACATTGTCCTGACCCTGAGACCCCCACGCTTACCTGGTCCTGGACACCCGGGACTTAGTCTCTGGGAACTGCTTGCAGCCCCAGGCCTGCACCCTGCAGCTTCTGGCAGGGGCTAGAGAGCTGCCGGCCAATAAGATTGGCCAGCAGTTCTCTGAGGCACGGCATCCTCTCGATTGGGGTCTGGGAGTCCCATCTCCATGCGGTTAACACTCCTTGGAGCCTTAAATAGCTGTGGGTCAGGCAGTATGGGTGGCGATGCATCGGCCGTTGACTCTTTGGGTGGTGGGATGAAAAACCCTGTCTTACGAAGAATCCTGGCCTTGGAATTCTGGTCTCCATCTCTACAAGATACAGAGGCACAGGAGACAGCACAAAGGAAGACTTGTTAAGAGAACTAAGAAGTTGAAACTATAAGAAGAGACACCACTGTAGCTCCTGAAAAGGGAAAGCAGAGGAGCAACCTAATATTATGAAGGAGATTGGGGTGTAGACATAGAGAAGATGTTCCCATTTGTGGGGAAGCCCGGTAGTCACTAATAAATCCAATACAGATTTCAAGAGACGTGGTTAGAATGTGGGACTCGCTGCCTCGTGGAATCGTTGAGGCGAGTAGCGGATACGCTAAAGGGAATGCCAAAATAAAAAATGCCCGAGGGAGAAAGAAAGAAAAGGATGTGTTGATAGAAATGAAGTGAGGTGGGAGGAGCCTCATGTGAAACGTAAATGTTGTGTTACGATCGGATGAGGAGGGGTCAAATGGCCCCCCTCTTTTCCCTCTCCTCATTTGACCGTAGCAGTTTTTTTGGTTAAAAGGGATGTCTTTGCAAATTCAGTGAACCTTTTAACTGTCTACGCACTGTGACCATAAAAAACATGATCAGACAGCTTTTCTTGAGTATTTAAAAAGAAAAGAGAATCGTTTTTTTTATTGTATTTAACGTGGCCTAAGTAAGATAATAAATAAAAAACACTCTGACCTTCACACGCTCGCCTTGGGAAATAGTGAGCATAATATGATAGAGTTTTGCATTAAGTTTGAAAGCGAGATAGTTCATTCCAAAACTAGGGGCCGGGTTTTCCCTTCGTTGGGTGGGCGCGGAGGGCGGGCCTGGGAGTGGCCACAAAACGGACCACTGCCCGCGATCGGGTCCCAACCGTGATTTCACGCTGGCTGGCCAATAGTGGGTGGGGGAGGGCAGGAGGAGAGTGGGTACGGAAGTCTGCGCATGCGCGCGGGAATGCGCGCTGACAGCTCCCTGAGGGCACAGAGCCGCCTCAGGGGGCTGAAGGTTTGGGCAAAGGAAAATAAAGCTTTAATAAATGATATAAACATGTCCCCACATGTGACTCAGTCACATGAAGAGGAACATGTTTAAAATGAAGTGGAAGCATTATTTTGAGGTTTTTTTACTTTACCGTGGGGAACCTCATCCCGGCCGTGGATGAGGTTTCATAAAAAATGCAAAGGCCGCCTGGCCTATTCGCCCGCCCGCCCACCCACCGAGCAGTTGAGTGGGCAGCGAAAAATACAATTTAATTAATGCTTTAAGGGCCTTAATAGACCTCTTAGTTGTCGGCGGCCGTGCTGCCGACTCTCGTGCACACCCACCAACCGACCGACCGAAAGATCGCGAGAGTGCGCGATGACATCGGGACGCTCGCCCGACACCATCGCGCGAGATTTTATGCCCGATCGGGTCAGGCGCACGAGCCTGCCCAACGGATGTAAAATCCTACCCTAGGCTCTTAAATCTGAAGAAACGAAATTACAAATTCATGAGGGGCAAGTTGACTATGATGAATTGGAAGAAATACACGAGGAGATTTGACGGCTGACAGGCAATGTTGCTCTACACAGCCTACAACACAGCCTAAGGCGCAAAAGGAAAGGTAAATCAAACGTGGTTAACCAAAGTTAAAAATTGCATTAGATCAAAGGAAGTGGTTTATAAAGATACCAGAAAAAAGTGGTAAGCCTGAGGATTGGGAGCAATTTAGAACCCGGCAAAGGAGGACCAAGAAACTGATTGAGAGAGGGAAAAGAGAACATGGATGCAAACTAGTGAGGAATATAAAGGCAGAATGTAAAAGCTCGGTTAGGCATGTGAAAAGGGAAAGGTTAGCTAGGACAAATGTGGGCCCATTACACGTGGGGGCAGGAGAATTTATAGTGGAGAGCGGGGAAATGGTGGGGAAACTAAACAGTTACTTTGCATCTGTCATCATGGAAGAAGAAATACTTAACGACCAAGGGACTTGTGAAACTGAGGAACTAAAAGAAATTAGTATTAGTAAAGAAGTAGCACTTGAAAAGTTAACTGGATTGAAGGTTGATCCCCTGGACCAGATGAGCTTCGTCCCAGAATGTTGAAGGAGGTGACTAGAGAGTTAGCGAATGCATTACTGGTTATCTTTCAAAGTTCTATAGATTCTGGAAAGGTTCCTGCAGACAGGAAAGCAGCAAATGTAACCCCGCTATTAAAAACGGGAGGGAGAGGGAGAGTGGAGAACGACAGGCCTGTTAGTTTGATGACAGTAGTAGGGAAAATGTTAGAATTATAAAGGATGTGTTACTGGACATTTAGAAAAGAATGGTAGAATTGGGCAGAATTAACATAGATTTATAAAAGGTAAATCACGTTTGTCAAACTTCCTGGAGTTTTTTTGAGGACATTTGAGGATATTTTAAAGGAGAACCAGTGGATGTGGTGCATTTGGGTTTTCAGAAGGGTTTTGATAAGGTCCCATACAGGAGGTTAGTAAATACTAGAGCACATGGGATTGGGGGAAATACACTGGTATGGATTGAGAATTGGTTTCAGGAGGAGGTGGCAGCCCGGGTGAGCAGCCATGATGATGTGGTGCGGCGCACATGGGTGCAGTGCCGGAAGCGCTTCAATGACCTGCTGCGCTCAGGAAGGGTGAGTACCATGTTGGCATGGGTCAGTGTGCATAAGTGTTAAGGTTTGACTGTCTCCCCGTGGACCTCAGGGCTACTAGAGTCTGAGTGCCAACCGTCAATGAGGCCGGAGCTGGCCAAGGGGGTGAGCCCTGGCTGCTTGGACTGAGTGCTTTGCAGCTCGAGGGCCACGACTCGGGTGTGCCCTGCGAGGTGTTCCTCAGCTGGGGTTGGCCAGGCTGCAATGGCGCTGCAGGCAGAGAGTGAACTAATCAATGCTCCTCTGTCCTTTCAGGAGAAGACTGCCCACAACAAAATAGAAAGGTTGTGGACTGGTGGAGGCCCCACGAGCCTCCTAATCCTTTCGAGATACGAGCAAGATGCCCTGGAGCTCAAGAGCCAGCACGCCCCACGTGCAACCGGGCATGGAGAGGGGGGTGCCAGACAAAGGTAAGAGTGCAGTGCACAGAGGTGAGGGTTTCGGATTGTGCGACCATTCTAGTGCAGCCTCTTCATTGATGGGAGCCTCGTACCTGGAGTCCCCATTGATCATTGGAAGATGAGGGCACCATGATGCAGATCCCCATTGTCTCACCAGGGTACCTGGCATGCACAGTGACAGTGTGATGACTTTAACTAATGACATGTCCTTCTTCTCCGGTTTATGTTCACCAGCAGCTGTTCATTCTGCGGACCCCGAAGGGCCACCCCTGGTACCGGAGGACCACCGGGTGTCATTTGCACCTGCGTCACACCTGCTCTCTGGAGCAGGCACCAGAGCAGATACCAGGACCTCTGTCGGCATTAGAGAGGCAGCAAGTATGTTGGTGCACATTGGTGAGGGTACTTCACAATTGCTGGAGGTGCAGGTGGAGGCAGGGAGTACCCAGGGCGCTGGCAGTCAGAGGACTGCTGGGGACCAGGATGATGCTCAGTCGAAGGCTGATGTTGAGCCTCTGGAGTCGCTCATTAGGCAGCAGATGCTGGATGTCCAGCGAGATGTGTGGGAGGATCTGGCGGGGATCCATGAGGGAATGCATGTCATGGTCTCCATTATGGAGGAGTCCATGCGGAGTGAGAACTGCGTTGATTGTTATTGTTGAGTGCACTGCCTGCTCCACTGAGACAGTGACGACTCTCGTGGAGAGGTCCAGGGACAGAATGAGGGGTTCCTGGGGTTGCGCTTGGACCTGCAAGCCCTCACACACGCACTGAGCTCAGGTGGTCAGTGCCAATGTGGGAGATGGATGAGGCACCCAGTATCCCAGCTAGGTGCTCATCCATCAATGGTGAGCAGGGAGGTCCAGAGCGACTTCACATTGGTGCATGAGCTGCTTGTCGTCTCTGCGGGCTCCTCTCAGGGCGCTCTGGATGATGGCAGCAGCCCCTCTGCCCCTCTGCCAGTGACCATGGCATCTGATGAGGCTGCGGCGACTGGGGTGATGCCAGCCATGGCACTGGCCGCTCCCTTCCAGGCGGGGCCAGCACAGGCTCCACTGGCCAGAGGACGATCGCCAAGGTCATCAAGGCCAACAAGACAGCAGAGTCAGCAGCTGGCTCCAATGCCAGTGCGAGCGAGGAGGGAACCACCTAGATGTAGTACCCGCAAACATACCTTAAAGGCACCATGAGCACAAGAGGGACAGGTTACAGGTGATTTTATGTTCATTTTTGTTTACTTTATGTATATAGGTCTGATGTTGAATATCAGAAACGTGTCTGTTAAGATTTTTGAACTGTCAGAATGATATAAATTTTGTTTTTGTCATCATTGCCTGAGTACACTTCACCTTTTTATTTGATTGGTGTGGGGAATGCCAGTATGTAATGCTGGACGTAGGTGAATCTTTGGGATTCTCTACCCCAGAGGGCTGTGGAAGATCAATCACTGAGCATGTTCAAAACAGAATCTGATAGATTTTTCTGGAGTCCAATGACATTAAGAGACATGGAAATAGCGTGGGAGAGTGGTGTTGAGATAGATGAGCAGCCATCATCTAATTGAATGGCACAGCAGCATTGATGGACTGAATGGCCTACTCTGGTTCCTATGTCCCTAAACACACTCGGAGTTCACGCACGCAAGTAGATTACAGCATGGGGAGGATTGAGTGAAGTAAAATTAAGCGGAATATGACTTTTGGAGGTTGGTGACTTGGCTGGTTTCAGGCTGAATTCAACGGGCCTGCTGCTCTCACTCGGTGGTCCCTCTGCCCTCACTCGGTGGTCCCATTGCTCTCACTCGGTGGTCCCTCTTCTCTCACTCGGTGGTCCCTCTGCTCTCACTCGGTTGTCCCTCTGCTCTCACTCGGTGGTCCCATTGCTCTCACTCGGTGGTCCCTCTGCTCTCACTCGGTGGTCCCTCTGCTCTCACTCGGTGGTCCCATTGCTCTCACTCGGTGGTCCTGCTGCTCTCACTCGGTGGTCCCGCTGCTCTCACTCGGTGGTCCCATTGCTCTCACTCGGTGGTCCCTCTGCTCTCACTTGGTGGTCCCTCTGCTCTCACTCGGTGGTCCCATTGCTCTCACTCGGTTGTCCCTCTGCTCTCACTCGGTGGTCCTGCTGCTATCACTCGGTGGTCCCGCTGCTTTGTGCATCGATTCAGTTTAAAATGATGGACGGATGATTTATCAGTTTCTCTGGCAACCACAGTGATGAGCTGAATTATTTTTAAAATCTCTGTCTGCGGCATCGCGATAGTCAAAATCAGCAGACAGGGTTCAAAAACTTGCAAATTGGCTGGAGAGAGTGTTGGGGGCACAGTGGTGGTGGGGGGGAGGAGAGAGAGAGAAGAGGAACCCACCTCAAGGTCTTGTTCCTTCAGCGTCTCAGTTGCTTGTCTTGTTTTGCCGGGCAAGCAGGTGCAAAGAACACACACAAGTATTGGCTTGTCACACAACCTTCTGTCTCCAACCGCCCAGTGATCCAAAAAAGGTCATGGCCAGTGTATTCCCATTCTAAATTGATTAGATTGTGGCTGGGAATTCCTCACTCAGCCAGGGTACCTTTGTCCAAATAATTATGACTAATGCCTTGCCTCCACCCAGTTGAGTACCCAGTTGAGTCTCTGGACATTTTGCTAATGGGATAGGAGATGGCCTCCATTCATTATCTTTCAAGGGCATTGTTCCTGATGCAACGTTTGAGACAAGTTGTCTCAATTTCAATGGTTTTTGGAATATAGAACGTACAATGATATAAATGTGTAGCCATCTTTGTCTATGATCCCAAATTACTGGGTGTCGCTTTAGTCTTTTTAAAAAAATCAATTAGGGGGTTCCAGCCAGTAAATTCAAATCTCGTTTTTTGATACAAAGCATAGTTTCACCACAATTGACACAACCCGGTTGGGGCAAATGATATGTTTCTGTACCTTTAATTCCATGTAATACTATGTAGAGGAGGTTAGGTGCATCAGGAAGCACTAGCCAGTTAATACTGAGGTCAATCAGCTGCCGTACAAGGGAGGGCAATCCAAATGGACGCAGTTTTCAGATTCTCACTGGTCAAAACAAGTGAGGGAGGTAAGGAGTCCCACAGGGCGCAATGGTTCGAAGTAAGAATTAACGCAATGGGGGACGGGGGGGTGAAATTTGTATCGATGGGTAGACAGAATGAGTGACGGTACATTGACAGTCCACTTGGTAGTCCACCCGATAGTCTTTCCCAAGCATAAAATAAGACGCCTGGCGCGCTATCACCTATTTTGTGCTTCTGCCCAAGATGAGTTTCACCCCCATTGCATCAAACTTGGCTGGGAAGGCAACACAGTCCGGTCAGGTAGTGGGTCTGATTTACATCAGGGTCCGTAACGTTATCGATCCCAGTTTAAATTCAGAAGAGTCCCAGAGGTCCTCAAGTTGAATCATTCACAGGTTTCCACGCTCTCTAGGTATTGAGTGAATAAAGAGGTGTATAACACCTCATAGAATGCCACAGCACAGAATGAGACCATCCTGCCTATTGTACCTGTGCCAGCTTTTTGAAAGAGCTATATACAAGTAGTCTCACTTTCCTTTTTCCCCCCGCATTTTCATCTGCAAGCTTATATCCAATTCCCTTTCGAAAGTTACTATTAAATCTTACTGCAGCTGTACAGGGCCTTGGTGAGATCACACCTGGAGTATTGTGTACAGTTTTGGGATCCTTACCTAAGAAAGGATATACTTGCCACAGAGGGAGTGCAGCGAAGGTTCACCAGACTGATTCCTGGGATGGCAGGATTGTCGTATGTGGACTGATTGGGTCGACTAGGCCTAGTATTCACTGGAGTTCAGAAGAATGAGAGGGGATTTCATTGAAACACATAACATTCTGACAGGGATGGACAGATTGGATGCAGGGATGATGTTTCCTCTGGCTAGAACAAGGGGTCATAGTCTCAGGATAGGGGATAGACCATTTAGGACTGAGATGAGGAGAAATTTCTTCACTCAGAGGGTGGTGAGCCTGTGGAATTCTCTACCACAGAAGGCTGTGGAGGTCATGTTACTGGATGTAGTTAAGGAGCAAATAGATAGATTTCTAGACACTCAAGGTGTCAAGGGGTATGGGGAGAGAGCGGGAGCATCGCATCGAGATCGAGGATCATCCACGATTGTATTGAATGGTGGATCAGGCTCGAAGGGCTGAACAGCCTACTCCTGCTCCCATTGTTTACATTTCTCTGTTTCTAAACTTCCTTTTACTGTCCTTTCGAGCTGAACATTCCAGATCCAACTAAAATACGCCAAGAATTATAAGACTGTAACTTTGGTTAAGTGATTAACATTAGACAGATTTTGATAAGCTGCCTCACTTGGTCTATTCTCTTCCAGGTTTTCCCATTGCCATGGCTTGTCCATTTTATTTTTTAAAAAAACATATTAAGTGGCTGGGAAGAATACAGAACAAATTGGTAATAAACAGCATTATCTACATGCACCATTGATAATCTTTATGCTTCATTAGTTGAACACAGTGAGTTTCCTTGTCTTCCTCACCTTGATATTGTTGGACCATTTTAAGACTAATGGGCTTTTACATCATTGCTTGTTGAGCAGCCTGCCTAATGCTGGCCAGGTTTGGCATATTGCCTTACTTGTTTCTTTTCATGCACCATTATAGTGTAAGCAAGTTGACTGAAGCACAGCCAAAATGAAAAAGCCCCATTTTATATTTTTTTAAATCGTTTACGGGATGTGGGCTTCGCTGACTGGGCCAGTATTTGTTGCCCATCCCTAGTTGCCCTTGAGAAGGTGGTGGGGAGCTGCCTTCTTGAGCCGCTGCAGTCTGTGTGGTGTAGGTACACCCACAGTGCTGTTAGGGAGGGAGTTCCAGGATTTTGACCCAGTGACAGTGAAGGAACGACGATATATTTCCAGGTTGGGACGGTGTGTGGCTTGGAGGGGAACTTCCAGATGATGGTGTTCCCATCTATCTACTGCCCTTGTCCTTCTAAATGGTATTGGTTGTGGGTTTGGAAGGTGCTGTCGAGGGAACCTTGGTGAATTCCTGGAGTGCGTTTTGTAAATGGTACACACCGCTGCCACTGTGCATCGGTGGTGGAGGGAGTGAATGTTTGTGGATGTGGTGCCGATCAAGTGGGCTGCTTTGTCCTGGATGGTGTCAAGCTGCTTGAGTGTTGTGGGAGCTGCACTCATCCAAGCAAGTGGAGAGTATCTCATCACACTCCTGACTTGTGCCTTGTAGATGGTGGACAGGCTCTGGGGAGTCAAAAGGTGGGTTATCGTCACATGATTCCTAGCCTCTGACCTGCTCTTGTAGCCACAGTATTTATTTGGCTAGTCCAGTTCAGTTTCTGGTCAATGGAAACCCAGGATGCTGACAGTGGGGGATTCACTGATGGTAATGCCATTAAATATCAAGGGGCGATGGTTACATTCTCTCTTGTTGGAGGTGGTCATTGCCTGACACTTGTGTAGTGCGAATGTTACTTGCCACTTGTCAGCCCAAGCCTGGATATTGTCCAGGTCTTGCTGCATTTGGAAATGGACTGCTTCAGTATCTGAGGAGTCACTTATGGTGCTGAACAGCATACAATCATCAGTGAACATCTCCAATTCTCACCTAATGATGGAAGGAAGGTCATTGACGAAGCAGCCGAAAGATGGTTGGGCCGAGGACATCTTCAATTATATCTGCTCCCTTAGCTCCTGCAGGTAACCCCAATTGTAATTTATCTGCCAATTCCATTAACTTAACATCAGGTACCTTTGGTAAACCAACCAAAGTTATAACTTCAACACCCGGACAAATTTTAGCAACTGTCAAAGCCATATTGCAGTCTCACCACTAAAAAGAATCTCACACCAACTCCTGAATTCAGAGTACTTCTCATACTTGTAACCTTAAGATTCACCAACTCCAACCCAAGCAAGGAATTTCAAATATATCCTGGACGAGTCCCCAACTATGTTATGGCACAGCCGATGGTAAATGCTGGGCAGGATATTACGCTCGATGTGCGGGTGCATGCCCCACACACCCGAGCGTAAAATGATGCGCGATGACATCGGATATGCGACCCAACATCATCGCACAGTTTCGCGATAATTCGTTCAGTGGGCGCGCAGCCGACTCCAATAATTAAAAGGCCTTTTAAGGCCATTAACAACTTAATTAAATTCAAAATTTAGGCTTCCCATCCAACCTAATGGTAGGTTAGGTAGGTAAGGGCAGGCGAAAAGGCCAAGCGGCCTTTATGTTTTTTAGGAAACCTCACCCACGAGCGGGATGAGGTTTCCTAAAGCAAATAAGCACTAAATAAAAACTTTATTTCTGAATTAAAAGCGTGTCCGGCTCGTGTGACAGAGCCACATGAGGGGACATGTTACATTAAATTTTTATTCTCTTTGTTTTTTATTTTACACAATGCTTCAATCTCCCTGAGGCAGCTCCGTGCCCTCGGGGAGATTGAAGGGCTCTTTCTCGCGCATGCGCCAACTGAGCGCGAGGCCTGGCTCTCCCTCCCTCCCCACCCCCACCCACACAGGCAGCGCTGAGCGGTGCGGAGCCAATCACGGGCAGGGTCGGCTTCCCGACAGCTCCCCCCCCCACCGCCAGGGGCAAATCCTACCCGCTGTGAGGTGTTCAAATCCCAAATGGGAACTTGAAACAACTGCTACAACTTTGTTTTGCAATTTGTATAAGTTTCAAGACGCGTGCCTTGAAGTCAGTAGTAATAAGACACGAAGGCCTGAATCTTCGGCTCGGCGAGCGGGGGCAGGGCCCACTCGTCGAGGCGTAAAATTACGCACGGTAATGTCGGGCGACGTCACCACGTGTCATTTAGATTTTCAGTTCGGCGGGCGCATAGCCGACTGGGCTGCGCACCCGCCAAACTGTTAAAGGCCTTTAAACCAATTAAATATCAATTAAACTAATAAACTGAGCTGCCCGTCCAACCTTAAGGGTTGGCGGGGAGTGGGGGGCAGGCGAAGAGCCCAGGCGGCCTTCGCATTTTTCGTGGAACCTCATCCACGGGCGGGATGAGGCTTCACGAAGTGTTTAAAAACATAATAGAAATTTTAATAAAAATGAATTGACATGTCCCAGCTCATGTGGACAGTCACATGAGGGGACACGTCTTAAAATTTATTCTTTTATTAAAATTTTGAGAACTTAAACTAATCTCCCTGAGGCAGCTCCGTGCCCTCAGGGAGATTTTCGCCTGAAAGAGCGTAGGCCCCGGCTCAGGGAAGCCCCCTCCCCGCGCCCGCACAGGGAGCGCTCAGCGCTTCCAGGCGTATGTCACACTAGACTGGCCTTAACTGGCCCACCCATGTAAAATGGCGGCGCGGACCCAATCGGGGGCGTCCGTCCCCACACAACCCCCCCAATAGGGGGAAAATTCTCCCCCAAGTCTTATAGGGATTTACAAAACTAGATTAAACAATTATTAATAGAAGAAATGATTTTAAATACATACATAGATCTACAAATTACTACGACGATAACCTCTAAATCCCCTAATTAATCTAAACCCTCAGTTATACTTTTGTTAAAGCAACAGCAAGACACATATTTTTTGAAGACCCAGGCAAAGTAAACGATATCCTGAACAGTCAAATTGAAAGTGAGTTCTCTTAACTTCAGTTCCCGAAGGCAGTAGTTTGAGGCTTAGATGCTGAAGGCATTTCACACTTGTTGAATCTTAGTCTGCCTTCCCTTACACACAGCCTTTTCTCCTGTACACATATTTTCCCCTTTGAATGCAAATACCCATTGTTTCACCAAGTCTTCGGACTTTATATTTCTGATAATAAAAATCTCTCATAGCTCTAAGTTTTACCAGTAATCTTTGGTAAAAATAAACACACATCTTCTAAACTTCACCTGGCTGGGTGACACATTTCACTCCCTCTCTTGAAATCAATCCAGTTTATTTAAAAACGCAAATGTTCCCTTGACACCAGATGTTTCTAAACGTCCCCATGTTTACCTAATTAACATTTCAAACCTAACTCCTCTTCTTACATGAAAGCACCCAGGCTAGCTGCCTGTAATTCAATTAAGCCACACACACACACACACACACACACACAGACACACACACACACACACACACACATAGGGGAGGATTTTTCCCTCATTGGGTGGGCTCAGTGGGGGCGGGTGGGGAGCTGATCTCCACCCACAATTGGAGCCACACCCCACGATTTCACACCGACAGGCCAATTTAGGCCCGTCCAGCATGAAACGCGAGCATCAGTGCTCAGCGCTGCCTGTGTGGTGGGGGAGACGGTGGGGGGGTGTGGTGGGAGGAGGGTGAACACGAACCTCATACATGCGCGCGGGTGCGTGCTCCAAAAGCTCCCTGAGGCACAGAGCTACCTCCGGGGGATGAAAATGTTTCAAAATAAAAAAACAAAGATTTCTAGAATGTTACAAAACATGTCCCCTCGTGTGACGCCTGGTCACGTGAGGGGACGTGTTAATTAAATTTTAAAGTTTTTATTTTATTTTTTATTTGCTTTGGGAAACCTCATACCGCCCGTGGATGAGGTTTCCTAAAAAAATGCGAAGGCCGCTTGGCCTTTTCGCCTGGCCCGCCCACCGTAAGGTTGGACAGGGAGCGAAAAATAACATTTATTTACCCTTTTAATGGACTTAACAGGCCTTTTAATTGTCAGCGGGTACGCTGTCGACTTATCGCATGATGACATCGGAGCCACACCCCACGATTTCACCCTGGCAGGCCAATTTAGGCCCGCCCGGCATGAAACGTGAGTGGCAGTGCTCAGCGCTGCCTGTGTGGTGGGGGTTGGTGTGGTGCATGTGCTCCCGACGTCACCGCGCGTCATTTTACGCTTGGTTTCGTCGGGTGCTCGCTCACCAGGCTGAACATTCTCCTCGTAGACACAGGCCAGAATTTTCACCTTGACAGGCGGGCGGGCCCCACCGGCTTGGCAGCGGGCAGAAGGCTGACCTGCACCCCCCTGCCGCCGAAACGGGGCCTGTCGCCATTTTGAGTGGGCGGGCCAATTAAGGCCCACCCAGCAGCCTGCCCGACGGGAAACGCTATGCGCTTCCTGTTCCAGGAGGGATTCCCCATCTGCCAGAGTGAGCTCTTTCGCGCATGTGCACTGCTCCCTGAGGCTAAGTGCTGTCTCAGGGAGATTACTGACTTACAAAAACCTTTAAAAATAGAAAAATATTAAAATTATCACCATGTCCCCCTCATGTGACAATGTCACACGAGATGGGACATGTTAATAAGAAACACGTGAAGTTTATTAAATTTTTTAAAAATGGACATGAAACTTCATCCCGCCAGTTGATGAAGTTTCATGAATAATCTGGATCCCGCTGGGGCTCCTGGCCTGCCCGCCAGCCTTAAACTTGGACGGGCAGGGTCTTTAACAAGGTTAACTAGCCTGTCACTGGCCTCAATTGGCCATTGACAGGTCAGCGGGCGGACAGCTGATTTCGCTGTCCGCCCACCTTCCTGAAAATTTAAATGGCCCGGGATGACATCGGGGATTCCTCCCGACATCATCCCGCGTCATTTTCCCCTCGGCGAGCGGGCCCCGCCCCCACATCGCCGAGGGGGAAAATCCTACCCACAGACTCTACAATAAATTCCAAATAGCATGATGAAAATGGTTCTATCTCCCTGACACCTGCTCCACAGCCCAACGCGCATTGAGTGAACAGCTATCAGGGGGCCTTTTAAGTTTGGATATGACGGTGGGGGTGGGGGCGACGTCCTGCCCGCCCTGCAACATGAATTGTCGGGAAATCCCCCACCCCCCACCCACCGCCCGTTTGCATAATTAATGAGTCCAGCATCGCGCAATTCAGCGGCTTTTCCCGCTAGGCTCTGCGGCTGGAGTCCCTCTGAGGTCCTGCCCCTGCCACGGGTCTGAGGCCCAGGGCGGACGATTCCGCCCATTAACGCTGCCCTTCGGACAGCGGGCAGAGTTTTATGTCCCCCGGCTGCCGGGTAACCGCAAAATTTCTCATCCGGCCTTCCCGTCAGGTTCTCGCCCGCCCCTTGACCTCTCCGCAGTTTTATGGCTTGTAGGGGGCGTGGCCGAGAACGGCCCACCCGCCCCCTGCACAAGGGCCTCAAATGGCCTTGAATGGCCCATTAAGAGCCGTTTCCCGTTCAGCCTGGATTTTCAGGCAGGAGGGAGGAGTTCAGGGGCAGGGAGGAGCAGCTCGAACATAAAACATGGGAATTGGTGGCGTGGGCAGCCCCTTCTTAATATCGGGCACCCCCCCTTCAAAGGGCCTGACTTCCTGCGGTGGCTCCCTCCTCACCTAAGCCACTCTACCCCTCTCTGCCCACACCCCTGGGCCTAACCTCTGCTCCCCGCCCTGAGACCCCCCCCACCCCAACACTTACCTGTGTGCAGTCCCAGCCCTGTCCACTGCAGCTCCTGGCGCTGCAGGGTATAGTAAGCTGCTGGCCAACCAGGTCGTCCGGCAGGTCTCAGAGGTGGGTATTCCTCCTGAGGGAGGGGTGTAAGTCCAGTCTCCAGCCCATCAACACTTGTCGGAGCAGGGAAGACAGTGTTGGCGGGGGCTCGTGGGGTGGTGGGAAGGGAAACCTTGCTATCCTGAACACCCTGGCCAGTCATTCTCAAACTGGGGTCTCCAGACGCCTGATGGCTCATAGAGACTTTCAAGGGGGGTTGTCTGAGAAATAAGCAATCGCTCCACTGGACTTTTGCTGAACATGTTTTACAAGAGTCACGGAGAGACATCTGACTATTACAATAGCACTTTGCAGCACAAATTTTTCCAAATAGGACTCTTTTATATTGAATAATATATAATGGTTTATACATGGAAGCCTCTGTTGATTTTACGTCTTGAAAATGGGACAAAAGCAGAAAGTTCTGTTGAAGAGTCATACGGACTCGAAACGTTAACTGTGCTCCTCTCCGCTGATGCTGCCAGACCTGCTGAGTTTTTCCAGGTGTTTTTATTTTTGTTTTTGTTTTGAAAATGGGTCCGTTTGCTCTATCAACTCCTGGGAGTCACCATTAACCAGAAACTGAACCGGACCAGCTATAGAATGACTGTGGCTGCAAGAGCAGGTCAGAGGCTGGGAGTTCTGCAGAGAGTAACTCACCTCCTGACTCCCCAAAGATTCTCCACCATCTACACGGCACAAGTCAGGAGTGCGATGGAATACCCTCCACTGGCCTGGGTGAGTGCAGCTCCCACGACACTCAAGAAGCTCAAAACCATCCAGAGCAAAGCATCCCACTTGATTGACAGCCCATCCACCAATGTAATCATTCACTCCCTCCTCCACCACCGACACACAGTGGCAGCAGCAGGTACCATCTACAAGATGAACTGCAGCCACTCGCCAAGCCTTCTTCGAGAGCACCTTCCATAATCTCTATCACCAAGAAGGACAAGGGCAGCAGACTCACGGGGACACTACCATCTGCAAGTTCCCCTCCAAGCCTCACACTGTCTTGTTTATTTTGTTAATGATGCACACAGGCTGTCGACATTGTAGTTGAGCTAACTTTATTGATAACACATTTTCCTAACATGAACACATATCTGCAGTGTCTGAACTCTATCAAGACAGGACCCAACATGTGCTATCTGACCTTCAAACCCCAGGTCAGGTGACCCCACATATATAGTACAGAGTACCCTAGAGTATCTAATACTGGAGTCCACAACCACAACCAGCTATTATCATGACACACACTATCCTGACTTGGAATTCAATTCCTGTTCCTTCACTGTCGTTGGGTCAAAATCCTGGAACACTCTCCCTAACAGCACTGTGGGTGTGCCTACACCACATGGACTGCAGCGGTTCAAGAAGGCAGCTCACCACCACCCTCTCAAGGGTAACAAATGATGGCCTTGCCAGCGATATCTATATTCCATGAACAAATAAAATAGTATAATTATTGTCAGTATGGTGTCATGGTGGAGACAAGAGTAAAGAGAATGAGCATTGAGGGGCTTGAAGTGAGCCAAGAGGTAGGAGTGAGAATGCAGTCTCCAGGTATGTAGTGTGGAGCGGACTGGCTATATGAGTATTGTACAGCAGTATAATTTTGATGGGAGTGGAGTGTGGCGGGTAGTCCTAATTACTAATCAATTTGAAAAAGTGTCTTACAAGCAAACTGCTTTGGGAAGCATTGCCTTAGGGAGTGCCACACTGTCGGAGGTGCTGACTTCCAAATTCAATGTTAAGCTAAGACCCATCTCTGTCCTCTCAGGTGGATGGGAAAGATCCTACGGGATTATTCCAGGGAAAAACAGGGAAGTTCTGGTCAATATTTATCCTTCAGTCAGTATCATTACAATCTGCCCGTTATCTCATCGCTGATTGTGAGAACTTGCTGCGTGCAAATTGGTTTCCGCATTTCCGACATTGTAACAGTGGCGGCATTTCAAACTAAGTGCCTCACTGGGGGTAAAATGCTTTGGAACGTCCTGAAGTTGTGAAAGGTGCTTTACAAAATGCAAGTCTTTTTACGATTGGCCAGCTGGAGGTGAACCCAAAGGTGAGGTGAGCCAACAATGGCAGCCACAATTAGCCAACCTCAGAAAGTAACTTTGCCTCAAATCTTTATTGTATTTCAGTATTTTTTACCTTAACAAAATACACTTTGGGGGTGGCAGATCATTGAATTGCACTCCCCATCAGCTAGGTGTATCACAAGCAATTATGTTTTATGCAAAAAAAGCACTCATGATATTAAACCACACACTTCACCTATGTCTATTGCGATCAATCCTGAATTTTGACAAGTGTAAATTATGGAACATTGCTGTTTTCCCACCATAGTTCCCATTCTGGTCCACCAACCCTGATGTCATTCCTAGCTGGCTTTGAGTTGGGGGGGGTGGGGGGCTGAGAATATTCAATGGATGCCCAGGAGTTAAAATGACCTCGACTCTCCAAGATGGGTTCCCTCCTGGCCATGAGCTACCATCAGGTAAACGGGCGGCCCAGAGCGGCATTCACATATGAAGACCAGGTTGCTTCCTCCATCCTTGAGGAGTTAGCTGATCATGGATCGACAGCAATACAGTGCAATAACGCTGCCTAAACTGGCACCTTACCCAAAGGAAGGTAAAAATTAGCTATGGTTCCCATGCCAACCATTGTCCGATGAATGATTTTCAGGTGTCAGACGAATGCACCATTCAGCTCAGCACTCTCGGAGCCTTAGGAAGAGGGGAAGGCCATTCAGCCTGTGTTCTACTGTCCCATTAGATCATGCACCTTAACCCCATTTTCACATCTTTGCACCATATCCTTTGATATATTTGCCCCAACTGACATCATTCCTGAAATACCCAGCACCCACGGCCTTTAGAGGGTGAGTTCTACGATCCTTCACAAAAATAAGTGCTCCCTAACTTTGCTTCGCAATGATCCATTGCGCCCACTCGTTCTGGATTCGCCAATTAGAGGAAATTGGTTCTCCATACCATTTTAGCACCGTAAACACCTTGATCAGATCGCCCCTCAATCTCCAATACTCAAGCAAATACAAACCAATTTCATGCAAACTCTAGCCAGCCAGCAACCATGGTTAACTAATCTGATGTCAAGCTGAGCTGAAGTTTCCCTGTGTGCTATATTTAGCACACTAATTAGTGTGCTTGTGTTAAATTCTTATTGGTGTTATTGTAACAAAGACATTAAGCCATTAGCTAATTACCCTGTTGAGAGACCACATTCAGGTATTTCATGAAAACACATTAATTGGTGCACTAGAAGCAGCACGCGGAGGAATTTTAACCCCTCGCTGTCTCAGTTCAAAGTGGAAAAATGGTCAGTTTGACAACATGCCAGGAACTGGTCGGTGAACTGGAAGCAGATTCCATCAGCACCTTCAGGAAAGGAAGGGGGAATGCAGGTAGAACGTTGGAAGAGCGTTCGGTTGGGTTTACCTAGCGCACTGCTGGACCGTTTGCAACAAAATTTGGGGGTATTTTAAACCAATATGTCACGCAAAATAATGGTTGGGATCGAGCAAAATGCTGACTGATCAACCCTGTCTGCTTTTGCTCTGTATTGAAGTCAATGGAGACGGACATTTGGCAAGATGTGAAACTCCCATTCCAGCTGATCCGGTGAATTTCCTGCCAAGGAGAGGTTAAAATTCTCCCCATTATGTGACCGGAAAATAACAATGTCAGTGGAACAAATAAGCTGTTTATACTGTAGTGCCTCTGTTGACCTCGGGATACCCCTTCACAACCAATGAAGTACTTTAGCATAGCCGCTGTTGAATATAAGGAAACGAGGCAATCGTTTGCATGTAGGACAGTCCCACAAACAGCAATAAGGTAAATAAAGAATTAAAAATAAATAAAGAATTGAGTTCTGTTGAAGGGTCACGAGGACTAGAAGACTTGCTTTTCTCCGCCGATGCTGCCAGACTTGCTGAGTTTTTCCAGGTATTTCTGTTTTTGTTTTAAATAAAGAATTAGTTTGTTTTAGAAATGTTGGTTAAGAGATACATACTGGGGAGGACTTGAGGAGAACTCTCCTCTGCTATTTTTATTGGGTTTTTTTTCTCATTAGCGCCTAGGATATGAACAATGATGATCAAGACAGCATTGTTGGAGCTTTCTGAGCCGTTGGAATTTGTGTAGTGAAGCTATGTCTGCAGTGCTGTTAGATGGACAATTCCAGGATTTAGAATCAGTGACAATGAAGGAATGATCAGATAGTCCCATGTCAGGAAGATAGTGGCATGGTGGTGAGATAGCGGCATGGTGGTAATGTCACTGTGCTGGTAATCCAGAGGCCCAGGCTAATGCTCTGGGGACATGGGTTCAAATCCCACCACGGCAGCTGGTGGAATTTAAATTCAATTAATAAACCTGGGATGTAAAGCTAGTCTCAGTAATGGTGACCATGGCAACTATCATCAATTGTTGTAAAAACCCATCTGGTTCACTAATGCTCTTTATGGGAAGGAATTCTGCCATCCTTATCTGGGCTGGCCTACATGAGACTCAAGACATCAGACCCACAGCAATGTGGTTGACTCTTAAACACCCCCTGAAATGACCTACAAGGACAATTAAGGATGGGCAAAAACTGCTGACCAGTGATGCCCACATCCCATGAAAAAATAAAAGAAAAAAACGATGATGCATCTGAGTCAGAGGTGATGGCATTCCCAGGAACCTGCTGCCCTTGACCTTCTAGGTGGTAGAAGTCAGAGGTTTGGGAGGTGTCACATCCTTGATGAAAGATTTGGGATGAGAATCACTACAGCAAAGGAGGGAGGAAAATAAACTCACCCTGTTCTACAAAATATGGAATGGGCTGGTGGGAACTGACAGAAACAAGTACCTAGTGCCCTCCAGCAGTGACAAAATGTGAGGTGGCCATCCACACAAAAACCATTTGTCTCCCAGACAGTCTTTCTACCCAAGGACAATCCCACAATGCAACAAGCTGCCAAAGGAGATAAACACGGGAAATCTTCAAGACCCACCTTTAGATTATTTTATATACACGTTTCTCATTATTGGAGCTGCCATATGAGCAGGCCATACCTGGTTTAAGGACATAAGAACATAAGAAATGGGAGCAGGAGTAGGCCATTCGGCCCTTCGAGCCTGCTTCCCCATTCAATAAGATCATGGCTGATCTTCTACTTCAACTCCATTTCCCTGCACTATCTCCGTATCCCCTGATGTTCTTAACATGTAAAAATCTATCCTGATCCCAGCCTTGAACTTACTAAATGACTGAGCCTCCACAACCCTCTGGGGCAGAGAATTCCAAAGGTTCACCACCGTCTGAGTGAAGAAATTCCTCTCATCTCAGTCCCAAATGACTTGCTCCTTGTTCTGAGACTGTGTCCCTGGCTCTAGACACCCCCCAGTCAGGGGAAGCACCCTTCCTGCACCTACCCTGTCGAGTCTTGTGTTTTTTTTATTCGTTTATGGGATGTGGGTGTCGCTGGCCAGGCCAGAATTTATTGCCCAAATCTAATTGCCCTTGAGAAGGTGGTGGTGAGCTGCCTTCTTGAACCACTGCAGTCCATGTGCTGTAGGTACACCCACAGTGCTGTTAGGGAGGGAGTTCCAGGATTTTGTCCCAGCGACGGTGAAGGAACGGTGATATGTTTCCAGATCAGGGTGGTGTGTAGTTTGGAGGGCAGCTTCCAGGTGGTGGTGTTCCCATGTGTCTGCTGCCCTTGCCCTGCTAGATGGTAGTGGTCATGGGTTTGGAAGGCGCTGTCTAAGGAGCCTTGGTGAATTTCTGCATTGCATCTTGTAGATGGTACACACTGCTGCCACTGTGCGTCGGTGGTCCTGGACTGAAATAATTGGCCTCCGGCACCACAATCTTTTCCTGGGTATGGCTCCATATGGTGCCATGGAAATCCTTTTTTGTCCTTTTGATAGAGCAGGAGTCTTAACCATAAGACATCGTTTCTGACATTAATACAGCTTTCTCTTAATACTGTGTGTTCATCTCTCTGGAGTGAGGCTTAAACCTGCACTCTCTGATTTGCAAAGTAAGAGTTCTACCAATGAGCCAAGTGAGACATCTAAAAAGAGCATGGATACAATAAATTGGCTTTGGGGTTTTACAGCTGTGACACATCACTAGTGATGAGAAGTGAGTTGTGAAGAAGTCATTGTTCAGCATTTGAAACTGGCCAACCTTGATATTGGGATCCTTCTGATGTATAATTCATCTTTTCACAGAACTTATTGGATGCTTAAATAGAGCCTTTTTTCCAGTAACTTGCTGATGCGGCTGAGCTAATAAGCAAGAGCTGCAGTTGTCAAGGACAAGTTATTAAACGTGGACAGATTACACCTTATAGGGCAGCCAGCCCCAACAGCCCTAAGAGAATAGTATCTTTTTTCTCTTTCTTCATTCATGGGATGTGGGTGTCGCAGGCAAGGACAACATTTGTTGCCCATCCCTAATTGCCCCCAAACCGAGTGACTTGCTAGGGCCATTTCGGAGGACAGTTAAGAATCAACCACATTGCTGTGGGTCTGGAGTCACATGTTGGCCAGACCAGGTAAGGGCAGCAGATTCCCTTCCCTAAAGGACATTACTGAACCAGATGGGCTTTTACAACAATTGACAATGGCTTCATGGTCATCATCAGACTTTTAACTCCAGAATTTTTATTGAATTCAAATTTCACCATCTGCCGTGGTGGGATTTGAACCCAGGTCCCCAGAGCATGACCCTGGGTCTCTGGATTACTAGCCCAGTGACAATACCATTACCAATACCATCACCTCCCTGTGAAGTGCAGTGCCCAGAATTGGATGCATTATTCCAGTTGAGAACGAACCAATGTTTTATCAAGGTTCATCATAACTTCAACAAAGATTGCTGGAAAAACTCAACAGGTCTGACAGCATCTGTGGAGAGAAAGACAGAGTTAATGTAGAACAAAAACAGAATTACCTGGAAAAACTCAGCAGGTCTGGCAGCATCGGCGGAGAAGAAAAGAGTTGACGTTTCAAGTCCTCATGACCCTTCAGCAGAACTGAGTAAAGTTAGGAGAGGGGTGAAATATAAGCCGGTTTAAGGTGGGGGGTGGGGTGGGGGGAGAGAAGTTGGGGTTGGCAGGTGGTAGTAGGGACAAGCAAGCAGTGATAGGAGCAGATAATCAATAGATGTCACAGACAAAGGAACAAAGACGTGTAAAAGGTGGTGATATTATCTAAGAGAATGTGCTAATTAAGAATGGATGGCAGGACACTCAAGGTACAGCTCCTTTCAAGTGAAGCAGCATTTCACTTGCATTTCCCCTAACTTAGTCTACTGCGTTCGTTGCTCCCAATGCGGTCTCCTCTACATTGGTGAGACCAAACGTAAACTGGGCGACCGCTTTGCAGAACACCTGCGGTCTGTCCGCAAGAAAGACCCAAACCCCCCTGTCGCTTGCCATTTTAACACTCCACCCTGCTCTCTTGCCTACATGTCTGTCCTTGGCCTGCTGCATTGTTCCAGTGAAGCCCAACGCAAACTGGAAGAACAGCACCTCATCTTCCGACTAGGCACTTTACAGCCTTCCGGACTGAATTTTGAATTCAACAACTTTAGATCTCGAACTCCCTCCCTCATCCCCAAACCCCTTTCCGTTTCTTCCCCCTCCCTTTTGTTTTTTCCAATAATTTATATAGATTTTTCTTTTCCCACCTATTTCCATTATTTTTAAATCTATAACTGTAATACCCTGTCAGTCTTTCCAACCCACCCCCACTAGAGCTGTACCTTGAGTGTCCTGCCATCCATTCTTAATTAGCACATTCTCTTAGATAATATCACCACCTTTTACATGTCTTTGCTCCTTTGTCTGTGACATCTATTGATTATCTGCTCCTATCACTGCTTGCTTGTCCCTACTACCACCCCCCACCCCCACCAACTTCTCTCCCCCCACCCCACCCCCCACCTTAAACCAGCTTATATTTCACCCCTGTCCTAACTTTACTTAGTTCTGCTGAAGGGTCATGAGGACTCGAAACGTCAACTCTTTTCTTCTCCGCCGATGCTGCCAGACCTGCTGAGTTTTTCCAGGTAATTCTGTTTTTGTTTTGGATTTCCAGCATCCGGAGTAGTTTTTTTTTATCTCTGAGTTAATGTAGAGCTCTCTTTACTTCCCTTTAGTTCTGAAGAAGAGTCATACGGACTCAAAACATTAACTCTGTATTTCTCTCCACAGATGCTGTCAAACCTGCTGAGTTTTTCCAGCAATTTTTGTTTTTGTTTCAGATTTCCAGCATCCGCAGTATTTCGCTTTCATCATAACTTTCTTGCTTCTATACTTTCATACCCTGTGCCTCTGTTTATAAAGGTTCACATTTCAAATGTTCTTTGATGCATCACATGGGAACTGAACAGTCTGGTCCAAAATTCTACTCCATCACAATGATACAACATGCCTCTTAGATCACTACTTTCAATCTCTGTCACGATTATTTCAACACATCTTCAAACGGGTTTGCACCAATTTCCATCTGCACAATTTTAATGTTTATCCATTTCACATCACAAATTTATTAATGTTCTAAACATGGAGTAGAGCAAATTAAAATCCCAGCTGTTGTGTAGCACATGAGCAGTTGGTAAGGTGTTGGGGCAGAGTCTGTACAGAACTCCTTGGCTTTGGAAGCCTACAGAGTTTTCATAACAGCATCCAGTCCGAGAGCCATTCAGTTTAGCCTGTCATTCAGCAAACCAATCTGAACAATGAATTACAGACAACACTTAAACATGTCTTACACAAAACAAAAGGATTAGACTTCTTAGACAGGTTGTGCGGAACTTGGCAGCTGTCAGGCTGTGTTCTGCATGCAAAAATGTGTTGGGGCAGATGCTTAGAGAGTGTTCTAAGCTTGTTTCAAGATTTCGTATGTAAACATTGTGCTTGGCCCAGGACTTCTGTATAATAGGTGTGGGCTGGGCTTCAGTCCATAAGGCATTTGGGATCCTAGGCTTAATAAAAGGATAGAGTACAAAGCTAAGGAAGCTACAGCGAACATTTATAAAATATGAGTTCAGCCTCAACTAGAGTACTGTGCCCAATTCTGGGCACCACATTTTAGGAAGGATATGAAGGCATTAGAGAGGGCACAGAAAAGACTTACGAGAATGTTTCCAGAGATGACTTCAGTTGCATGGATATGTTGGAGAAGCTGGGATTGTTCTCCTTAGAAAAGTCGAGAGGAGATTTGATGAAGGAGTTCAATATCATGTGGAATTGGGAGTTCTCTTATTTGTTCATGGGGTGTGGGCATCACTGGCAAGGTCAACATTTGAGCCCATCGCTAATTGCCCTTGAGAAGGTGGGGGTGAGCCACCTCCTTGAACCGCTGCAGTCCATGTGGTGTAGGTACACCCACAGTGCTGTTAGAGAGGGAGTTCCAGGATTTTGACCCAGTGGCAGTGAAGGAACGGCGATATTTCCAAGTCAGGATGGTGAGTGGCTTGGAAGGGAACTTGCAAGTGGTGGTGTTCCCATGCATCTGCTGTCCTTGTCCTTCTAGATGGAGGTCATGGGTTTGGAAGGTGCCGTTGAAGGAGCCTTGGTGAGTTCCTGCATTGCACCTTGCAGATGGTACACACACTGCTGACACTGTGCACCAGCGGCAAAAGAGGTTAATATCTGGGATGATGGACTGTGTGCTGGTCAAGCGGGGCTGCTTTGTCCTGGATGGTTTTTGAGCTTCTTGAGTGTTGTGGGAGCTGCACTCATCCAGGCAAGTGGGGAGTATTCCATCACACTCCTGACTTGTCACCTTGCAGATGCTGGACTAGTTTTGGGGAGTCAGGAGGTAAGTAAAAGAAATTTCTCTTCATTTCAATCTTGGATGACCATCCTCTTATCTTGAGATTATGAGCCTGCTTCTAGACTTTCCAGCACAGGGAAACAACCTATCAGCATCGACCATGTCAGGCCCTCTTCGGAGCTGGTATGTTTGAAGAAGATCACACTTAGCTCTTCTAAACTCCAGAGAGTGTTAATTCCACTGGACCCTCAATACTATCCTCACTAACCTGGCTCTTAGTTATTCACACCCCTAATAACCCAGCATTGAATAATGAGGAGGGGAAAAAGAGCAAGAACCTGTGTTCCTATAGCATCTTTAACCACCAAAGGTTGCCCCAAAGCACTTTACGACCAACAAATTACTGTTCGAAGTGTAGTCACCGTTGTAATGCAGCAAGCAACTTAAGCACAGCAGGCTCCCACAAACAGCCATGTGGCAATGATGAGATAACCTGTTTCAGTGATGTTCGTTGAGTGATAAACGTTGGTCAGGACACCAGGGATAATGGGCCTTCTTTTCTTTGAGATTAGTGCTGTTGGATCCTTTAAATTCCCTTGGGGAGGATAGATAGATCTTTGGCTTAACATTTCATTTCAAAGACATACTCTAACAGGGCAGCACACCCTCAGTCCTGTGTTGGAGTGTCAGTATAGATTTAGTGCTTAACCTCACTGAAATGGGACTTGAACTTGAGTTAGAGGTGAGAGTCCTACCCACTGAGCCTACCCTCTCCTTCATCTCATTTGGCTTTGCCCATTTTACTTGGGGTCACCACAATGTTGGTTGGTCACCCTTCTCCATCTCCCCCTGTCAGTCACCCACTTCTCTTCCATTCCCACTGTCTTTAAGTCACTTGCCATCGCATCCTTCCATCTGGTCTTAGTCCTTCCTGGCATCTCCATCAACGAGATTTCTTACCTCCCTCCGCATCAGATGACCAGACCATTTCAATCCCTTCTCAGCTACTTTCTTCGATTCTCCCACAATCTTCACTGAGCCCTTGATTTGCTGGTTCCTGACTTTGTCCTTTTGTGTCACTCCCTGCATCTATCTCAGCATTTGCACCTCGTTTGTATCCAGTCATTGTTCCTCTCTTCTTGATATAGCCCAAGTTCCTGCCCTATTTAACAAGGTCAGTTTCACAATTATCTTGTAGATTTTTCCCTTCAGTTTTAGCGATATTTTTCTGTCACGGAGCACTCCACTGTACTTTTTCCAGTTACTCCAACCAGAGCTAATCTGTCACTTAAACTCCATTTCCATTCTTCCATCTTCAACCAGCACAGGCCCCAAGTACTGGAAACAACTCACTTTTTCCAAGGCTTCACATTTGATCTTTACGCTTTCACTCTGGTCCTCTTCCCTAGGCTCAAACTGACAGTCCATAAATTGGGTCTTCGGTTCACTGATCTTCATACCCCTGCCTTCCAGGGCTTTTCTCCATTTCTCCAGATTTTCAGTCATGTTCTCATCATCCTCACCACATAACTCAATATCATCTGCAAACATCATCGACCATGGCACTGCCTGTCTCACTTGCTCAGTTAGAACATCCATGATAATTGGGAAGAGGAAGGAACTCAGTGCCAATCCTTGGTGCAATCTGACTTTGGCTTTGAAACTCTCAATCTCCCTCACACTGCTTCTTACTCTTGCCTGGCACTCCTTGTACTTGTCCTGTGATAGTCGTACATACTTCTCAGGGACTCCGTTCTAGCACATCTCCAGACTTCCTCCCTCGGCAACCAGTCACAAGCCTTCTCCAGACCCATGAATCCAATCTTTATGCTGGATTGATCTGCCCGATATTTCTCCATCTCTTGTCTCAAAATAAAAATGGCATCAATGGTGTTTCTTCCAGGCGTGAATCCATACTGACCTTCACAAACTTCCACTATTTCTCTCACCCTCTGATCTATGACTTTTTCCCAGTCGGAGTTTAATCCCTCAGTAGGTATGGCAATGTTGAATGTCTCCCTCTCCTTTACTGCTGGCAAAATGCTTTGTCTCCATGGCCTTGGGATATTCTGTCTTACCATAATGCAATTGAGTAGCTTGTTTCGGACTGGGACCCCATATTCAGGTAGGCAGGTCCATACATTCCCGGGTGCCTCATCCAGTCCCACTGCTTTTCCGTTTCTTTTATTCCTTTCAGTGCTGTCCTGATTTTTTTTCCAGACTGATGCTACTTGTCACTCCTTGATTTGCAGCTACCTGTTCTGTCTTTGTCCTTGGATTTTCTTCATTCACAAGCCAGTTCAAGTACTGGCTCCACTTCTCTTTGATATCACCCTCCTTCACTAAGATTACTCAGCCTGCACCTTGATTGTATGTACACTTCCCACATCTTTTGTTAACCCATCTGTAGCAACTGCCATTCTGAAGATATCTTTTTGTCCCTCTTTGGTATTCAGAATTTCATATATTTCTTCCATGGTCTATCTCCAGCAATCACCTCCTTTTTGTCTTTTCATAACTGCTCTTTGTCTTCTTTTGTCCCGACCGTTCCCACTTCCTTAACACTTCCTTCTTTTCTGTTACCGTACTTCATGTTTTCATCCTGCCGTCAGGCTATCTTTTCCAGCCTTTCTCCTCCCTAATGACCTTCCACATTCTTCTTCTCCGGTTTTCCTCATCAAGTCTGCCGAGTTCCGCCGGTCTTCCACAGTCTCTGTCGTAGCTTCTTCTATTTCACTTGGCTGTCTCTCCGTCTGCTCTCTGAATTCCCCCTTCACTCGCGGACATTTGAGGTTCCACCACCTGATGTTCTGTCTACCTCTCCATTTTGTTTCTTCTGCAATCGGCTGTGCCACCAACACTCTACGTTGGGTGGTCAAAACCTCGTGCGGGAAGCTGTTGCAGTTCTTTGCTTCCTTTCCATGTTCCTTTCTAACCATGATGTATTCCTCTGCCACCACTGCTGCAGGTTATGAGCTGGTTAACTGTATTTTTGACACCGGGCATTTAGTATTACAATAGATTACAATAATATTTAATAATGGGCAGAATCTTCCGCTCGGTGTGCAGGCGCGCGCCTGACATGCTCAAGCATAAAATGACGCGCGATGTCGGGCAAGCGTCCCGACATCATCGCGCACTCATGATATTTCGTTCGGCGGGCACATGCCAGAGTTGGCAGCGCGGCCGCCAACAATTAAACATCTTATTAAGGCCCTTAGTGAACTAATTAATTGAAACTTTTCGCTGCCCGTCCAACCGTTCGGTTGGCGGACGGGTGAATAGGCCGAGCGGCCTTTTGCATTTTTGGCGAAACCTCATCCACGGGCGGGATGAGGGGTTTCGACCAGTGATTAAAAAGAATAAAAACTTTTTCCACTCGTCTCTAACACGTCCCTCTCGTGTAACAGAGTCACGTGAGGGGACACGCTTTTTAACGTTTCAAAAATCTTTCTTGTTTCTTTGGAAAATCTTCTGCTCCCTGAGGCACAGAGCTGCCTCAGGGGGCTTTTACAGTGCGCACCCCACGCGTATGCCCGAACTTCCACGCTCATGCTCCTTTCCTCCCCCCCCAACACAGGCAGCGCTGCAGCACGCATTTCACGCTGACTGGCTGTTAATTGGCCAGAGGTTGGGCCCTGAGCGCGGGAGACGATTGTTTTTCCAACCACTCCCAGGCCCGCCCACCGAGCCTGCCCAACTACCGGAAAATCCCGGCCAATAAGTTCACAGATCTTTCCCCCAAAGCGTCAGTCCGTATCTTACCCTCATATTTTTGCGTTCAGAAAGTGCTCACCTTTATTCTGCTATTAATACTTACTCTGGACCAATGCTTTGTACCTTTAATGCTATCATTACCACTCCCTTTGCCAGGTACTCCATGATATCTCTGTCATTTAATCTGCCTCACCCTCTAACCTTTCCCTGACCTTCTCTTTCGCTCCATCTGCCCTCCCCCCGATTTTTCAACTACAGGAAAGCCAGCACTGCCTCTCTCCAGTTCCGAAGAGTCATGTTGGACTCGAAACGCTACCTCTGGTTTTCTCTCTCCACCGATGCTGCCAGACCTGCTGAGTTTTTCTTTCTAGACTTTCTGTTTAAGTTTTAATTTAGTATTACTAGTTGGTATGACCCAACCAACTCCAGGATCTTGGCTTCTCCAAAGCAATATCCGTCATGGATGACCTCGTCTGCTGCTCTTTATCTCTCCACATGTCCATTTAGGTCACATGTCACCACTAGCCTGTCACTGAATGGTATTGTTGGGATTGCGTTGTCCATCTGTTCCCAGAAGCCTTCTTTCTGCTCTGGTCCACACCCGCTTTTGTGGTACATTAACAACTAACTATGTTTCACAATTTCCCCCCCCCAATTCCTAGGACTACTTTCATGATTCTGACACAGATTGTGCCCATATCTTGTCCTTCATTTCCTCGATTAGTGCTATTCCCACACGTTTTTTCTCTCATCCTGTCCACACTAGTAAAGCTTATGTCCACTACCGATTCATCTTGCTTTGCTGCCCTTTGCCTTTGTTTCCTGGAGACCCATGATTTGTATTCCTTTTTCTCTCCGAAGGCCAGTTGCTACACCACTTCTTCCTATCAGGCTCCTAACAGTGGCCTTGCTATTTTACATATAAAAAAGAAGCAGGAGTAGGCCATTCGGCCCTTCGAGCCTGCTCCGCCATTCATTATGATCATGGCTGATCCTCTAACTCAACTCCATACTCCCACGCTCTCCCCATGTCCCTTGACACCTTTAGAGTCCATAAATCTATCCATTTCCTTCTTAAATATATTCAGGGACTTGGGCTCCACAGCCTCCTGTGGTAGAGAATTCCACAGGTTCACCGCCCTCTGAGTGAAGAAGTTTCTCCTCATCTCAGCCCTAAGACTGTAACCCCTCTCAGCCAGAGGAAACATCATCCCTGCATCCAGTCTGTCCATCCCTGTCAAAATTCTGTATGTTTCAATGAGATTCCCTCTCATTCTTCCAAACTCCAGTGAATATAGGCCTAGTCAGCCCAATCTCTCCTCATACGACAATCCTGCCATCCCAGGAATCAGTCTGGTGAACCTTTGCTGTACTCCCTCTATGTCAAGTCTATCCTTCCTTAGGTAAGAGACCAAAACTGCACACAATATTCCAGGTGTGGTCTCACCAAGGCCCTGTACAGCTGTAATAAGACATCCTTGTGGGTCATTCTTTCACCTCTCCTGTAGGCTTCCCTCTTCAGCCTTCCTTGTCCATGGAACAGTAACACTTATTCATTCCTCACAGGATTCAGGAAGGGAAGCCCTGCACGTCGCTCGCAAGGTAGTCCGAACATGGTACCATTTCCATTTCCTCGCAAGCTCCCCAGGATCCTCAATACCACCCTGACTAACTTCGTTCATGGTTGTTAGCATTTCTAATAACCCAGCAATGAATGGTGAGGCGAGGAAAAAGAGAGAGAATGTGTCTTCCTATAGCATGTTTCTCAGGCTGGGATTAAATTACAACTTTACTTAAAAATTTGTTCACAGGATGTGGGCATCGCTGGCTGGGTCAGCATTTATTGCCCAGCCCTAGTTGCCCTTGAGAAGGTGGTGGTGAGCCGCCTTCTTGAGCCGCTGCAGTCCATGTGGTGTAGGTACACCCACAGTGCTGTTAGGGAGGGATTTCCAGGATTTTGACCCAGTGACAGCGAAGGAATGGCCGATATATTTCCAAGTCAGGATGGTGAGTGACTTGGAGGGGAACTTCCAGGTGGTGGTGTTCCCATCTACCTGCTAGATGGTAGTGGTTGTGGGTTTGGAAGGTGCTGTCGAATTTAAATTTGAACGGTGAAATGCTGAAAACACAGTATGAGCTGGATTCTTAAGGATACAATACACAAGCATCGTGCCTGTGCCGACTTTTGGAAAGCGCTGCCCAATCCATTCCATTCCTCATCGTCCTGAAATGTTTGCAACTTCATGTAGTTGAACCCTCGGCAGTGATGTTAGGCTCTGTCTCCGCTGAATTCTGGCGATACGACAGCAAAATGCCATCCGCGGTGCACACATATACATCGACAGACTCACACAAACACTGCTGACACAAAGTACGCTGGACACCACCTTGGTGCAGGCCCGAGCACTAACAACACTTAAGAAGCCTGACACCATCCAGGACAAAGCAGCCCACGTGGTTGGCAGCCCATCCACCACCATAAACATTCACTCCCTCCACCACCGATGCACAGTGGCAGCAGTGTGTACCATCTACAAGATGCACTGCAGCAACTCGCCAAGGCTCCTTCAACAGCACCTTCCAAACCCTTGACCTCTACCACCTAGAAGGACAAGGGCAGCAGATACATCAGCAACTGCAAGTTCCCCTCCAAGCCACACATCATCCTGACTTGGAAATATATCGGCCGTTCCTTCACTGTCGCTGGGTCAAAATCCTGGAACTCCTTCCCTAACAGCACTGTGGGTGTACCTACACCACATGGACTGCAGTGGCTCAAGAAGGCAGCTCACCACCACCTTCTCAAGGGCAATTAGGGATGGGCAATAAATTTTGGCCTGGCCAGTGAGGCCCACATCCTGTGAAAGAATAAAAAAAGCCCGCGTGAAATCTTCACACAAAAATTCTAAGTAAACTGCATAGCTTTGGCAATAGACAATAGCAGAATGTGATACAAGCACTCCCAGTAGTCACAACGCACCTTCGACCCTTTAAGAGATGCGGACTGCGCTTAAGCAGAGCCAGCAGGTAAATCTATTGGGCCCCTTGCGGATGCATGCAGGCAATGAGCAGTGCAGTTAGCGCTTTCTGCATGCAACAATTGGAAAGAGCAGGCAGCGAGAGGCAGCATGTGACCTGCATTACATTAAACTGGTGCAGGACAATCACTTATCACAGTCTGTGTTTGGGCATGGGGCTAGAGGGGGGTCTATCCAATGTAGCCCGCTCGAGCGTTTTGTCTCTCGTCTCTCTACCCCTGCCCCCGCTAGTTTTACGCTGCCACAGGAGGATTATCAGACTGATTAAAACACCGAATCACTCTGTATAATCAGCTTACTGCGCTCTCCCACGCGCTCGAGTTTAAAAGCCTATGGGGCGCTTATTGTAGCAACAGCAGCAATGAATTCATGGTATTCTCCAAACAAAATCAGGATCATTTAATTTTCTTTTCAAACACAGCTACAAAAGGATTTCCTGTAGGATTGATCAAATGGAGTTTCATGGGGGAGCATTGAACATGCTGAAGGACACTGGAAAGAGAAGATCAGGAGTGACAACGTGTTGCTTCTTCCACAGTTAATATATTTTAATCAGCTTTCAGGGCTTTTTTGTGGTAAGTATGGAATTGGTCCAATTGCAGTAATTCCTGGAAAATTGATTTGCCAGGCATGCTGCTTGATGTACATAGGCTGCATTTGAAAGATAGGACCAATGTAGGTTTCTCAAAACTCTCCCCAACATTTCTCTGTAGGGTGGTTGGAGCCTTGGCCAGTTGCCGCAGTGCATCTTGTAGATGGTACGCACACTGCTGCCACTGTGCGTCGGTGGCGGAGGGAGTGAATGTTTATGGTGGTGGATGGGGTGCCAACCACGCGGGCTGCTTTGTCCTGGATGGCATTGGGCTTCTTGAGTGTGGTTGGTGCTGGGTACCAGTTTTAATTTTATACATGTTTTTCCTGTATGCCATCTACTTACAGAACTAACATTTTAAGATGCCAAGCTGTCAAGCTTTCCGTCCACTTCTCCTCAGTTGACCTTCTGGCCTGGTTTGTTCTTTGGAATGCTTGCATCCATTATGCTCTTAATTTACAACCCACCTTTCAGCTTTTAGGATTCGCAGTCCCTTCCTTCATCCTCTTCCTTGACAAGTTCAACCATTGCTACGCTCCTCCTTGACTTTTCAGCTTCATAATTCCTCTGAATAATTCATGGCCTACTCCAAAATTTATTAAAGCAAACCACATCTATTTTGTCCATAACTCAAGGTGAACACCGCAGTACTGCACTGTCCCTCAGTGCGCTGCATCTTTAGAATTTCCTTCTCTGAGATGTATAAGGTATTGAGTCCATTAGGTGAAATTATGCATGAAGAGATATGACCGGGGCATGACAGGTTGCAAACAGTTGAAAAATGGCCTGGTCTAGGATTTAGAACAAATTAGCAGTCTAACGCAGAGGCAAAAAAAAAGGGTCAGTGTGTTGGAAATATTAATGTCATGTTGAGGCACATTTTGAGGCATTCTTCTGATTTGCGAAACATTCAGGTCCCTTAGGCTAATGCTTTTGAAGGGAAACTAGATAAATACCTGAAGGAGCAAATAACAGAAGGATATAATGATAGGTTCAGATGAAATGGGATGGGAGGAATTTCGTGTGGGCTGTATTAACTAGCATAGACCAGTTGGGCCAAATGGCCTGTTTTTTCTGTGTTGTGGACTTAACTCAATTCAATGGGTGCTGTATATTTTGTATCTGGGATCTACGCAGAGATGACACCAGTTTCTATATGTGTCACAGGTTTTATTCACAGTGCTTTAAAATGTCTGTTCCACGTTTCAGCTTTGACTTCCAGCTCTTTCTACAGTTTTGCTTACTTTCCCCTGAGTCCACACCCAGGCTTAACCAATCAAGGGCAGTGAGTAAGCAGACTTACATAATCAAAGACAGAACAATTGAACACAAAATAGGGTCCCTCACTTTTGGACACAGCATCATACCGAATATCTCATTCTTCAAATGCCCTGAAGCATAATATGAAAACAAAAGTTACCCGAGCTCTGAAGCCAGGTGGAACAATGATAGTATTGGCATTAATATCATCCCAATCTGTTGGAAATTGGGTAGGGGGAAGGGCAGTTAAAATGGAGCAGGAGACTTACCCATTGAGCTCCCACCCCAACACCCACTGATGAGCATTTTAAAAATGCAGGCCTCATGGACACCTGTCCAAACCAGTGAAGGGGCCTTCTGTAAATATGCAGGTCGGGTCCTGAGGGTGTCATCAGGTTCTGACTGACATTTTAACGCTGGACTGTCCAGGAAAGTAGATGAAGCTGACCCGACACACGGGAACTCATGGGCGGAGTAACAGCAGGTGAAGAGGGTTTGTAACCTTTGCATTGTGGGGGCAGGAGGTGCGGGAGTGCTGCTCTGGGTCCCATCTCCGGGTGTTATGGGATGTCGGGGGGTGTGGTTGGCAGTGGGGTGGGATGAGGGCAGGGAAACAGTGGCATCATGATAATTTCACTGGACTAATAATCCAGAAACCCAGGCTAATGCCTTGGGGGTGGGTGCTCAAATTCCACCACAGCAGCTGCTAGAATATAAATTCAATTAATTATTTTTTTTTAAAAATCTGGTGACCATGAAACTATTACTAATCATGGCAAAAACCCATCTGGTTCACTAATGTCTTTTAGGGGAAGGAAATCTGCTGACCTTACCTGGTCTGGCCTACATGTGACTCCAGACTCCACAGCAATGTGACTGACTCTTAACTGTCCTCCGAAATGGCCTAGCTAGTCTCTCAGGTCAAGGGGAATTAGGGATGGGCAACAAATGCTGGCCTTGCCAGCGACGCCCCACATCCCAGGAAAGAATAAAGGAGAAAGTGAGCCCTCCTTTCCAAAGCTGTTGAATTCTCCAGGACACTCGCTCCCGCTCCACGCACTCACCTGCCTTTTGACCACTTCCCTGACCGGAAATATTCTGACCAGACATAAACCAGCATGAGAATGGAAAGAGGGTTTGAAAAAATAATGGACAACTTCTGACAGAAAACGTCTCTTAACACTCCTTATCAGACTTGACTCCTCACTCCAACCAGTCCAGCTAATAAATTTAAGTTAATTTGAAAGGACGGTCAATCATATCAAAAGAGATGGTACAGAATGTTTACAGTGCTGGAATCTAATCCCAGAATTCAGGCATTCATATACTTCCACTGTAAACTCCAAATGTCTCCAAGGATCTCCGAATAAAGTACCCTTGTAATCACTCACTGCCTTTTCTTAATATTTGCTAATGCTTAAATTAAAATCAAAATGAAAGAGAATTGGATAAATACTTGAGAGAGAAAATAACTTGCAGGGCTATGGGGTAAGAGCCGGCAAGTGGGACTAACCGGATAGCTCTTCCCACTGAGCTGGCACAGGCTGGACGGGCCCAATGGCCTGCTTCCTAGATGTGTGATTCTGTGATGAGAAAATGCAGCTAAAGGAACAGAGGCAACGGCCCAACAATTTACTAAGTTGCCTCTTCAGTGGGGTTGCTAACGGCGCTTAAATGTGTTCCTGGAGGTTTCGTCACATGACTCGCTCCCATACTCCCGGCCATTAGTCGGCCAACACATCCATCCTTTTGACACACGGCCTCCCTACGCCAAATGGAAAGCAATAAGAAGGCTCATTACTAAATTGGATGATGCTTGACTGTCAGCCAAACAGATTTTTGCCCATTTTTAATGTTTTTATGTCTGGTAAAGAATAATGTCCAAAGGGAATGACGAAAAAAAAAGCAATCTTTTTTAACGTGCCAGTGATTTTTCTCCGGAGTTGCACACAGCAGTGTCCCGGGGATTGATTTTCAACTGCTGGAGACTTGAGGCCAATCATCGAGAGTTGACAACCCTACTTTCCAGGTCTCATTGCTCATGCCGGACTGATTTTTGATTCGGTTTAGTTACCTTCATGACGGAGAGTTTTATCCCACCCCTCTGGTTTGTAGAGCCTTGCGTGTAGGCCCGAACTAGGCCTCAACCCTCTATGCGAGAATTCTGGGTAAAGAGTGCTTAACCTGCCACTCTTCCAGTTAGCCGACAGGCAAAAGGAACTTTGATTATGGGTTTTTAGGTTGGTGGGCGGGGCACGATCGGCGGGCCCCCGGGGAGCGGCTGGGAAACGGACCGCCAACCGCAACCAACCGCGGTTTCACGCTGGCTGGCCAATCAGCGGCCGGCTAGCGCGAAACGCTCGCTGAGAGGCTCGGCGCCGTCAGAGTCGTGGCAGGAGGAGGGTGAGCGCAAGACGTCAGCCCTGGGTCGGACACAAGCGCTGACAGGAAGCTTCCGGAAGGCAGAGAGCTGCCTCGGGGAGCTGAAGACCTGAAACGCATGAAATAAAGTTTTTAACGTCAGGAAAATAACGTGCAAGCATCACAGTCAGTCACCTGAACATACATGTTGGGTAGAATCTCACCTATGTCGGGCGGGCGGTGGCGGGAGTGGGCGCGGAGATGATCGCCGCCCGCGATCGGCTGCGTGCCGCCATTTTACGCGGGCGGGCCAATTAAGGCCCACCCAGCGTAACACGTGACCCGTAACGCTCAGCGCTACCTGTGCGGGCGGGGGGGGGGAGGAGGGAGAGTCGGGGCCTGCGCGTGAAAGAGCGCAGGAATCTCCCTGAAGCACGGAGCTGCCTCAGGGAGATTAAATACATAATAAAAGTTTTCAAATAATAAAGTAAAAAAATTATTTAAACACGTCCCCTCATATGAGCTGGGACATGTTTGTGAAGTTCACAAAATGTATTTATTAATTTTATAAAACCTTCAGGACACCTCGTCCCTCCGGTGGATGAGGTTTCCTGGAAAATGCGGAGTCCGCTCGGGCTCTTCACCTCCCCGCCAACCTCAAGGGCAGACGGGCAGTGTTGTTAATTATGTCAATCGCTTTCTTAATGGCCGTATCAGGCTGGTTGACAGTTCGGTGGGCGCGCCCCATTTTACAGCCCCGCACGTCAACGTCAAAATTCTGCCCGTTATAAAAACGCTTTCCATAGATCTTTTATTTTTCTTTCATTTAATAACGGAAACCTCAGCCCGCCCGTGCGTGAGGTTCGAAGAAAACTACAAAGGCCGCCTGGCCGATTCACCCACCTGCCAACTGTAAGGTTGGACGGGTAATGTAAAATGAAAGACAATTGCAACTTTATTTACCTTAATTGGCCTCCTAAATTTCGGCGGGGGCGCTTTTGTCCTTGGCGGGCGCCCGCCGATCGAAATATCGTGTGGGATGCCGTTGGGACACTCACCTGATGTCATCTCACGTGTTTTCGCGCCCGATAGGGTAGGGCACACCCCCGCCCGCCGAACTGAAAATTCTGCCCTATGTCTCATTTTGGAGATCGGGTGGTTGAATTAAGGAAGCCAATAGAGTGAGAGGGGAAAATATTGATAGGCAGCAAAGGTTCTCGTTCTCAAATTCTTCATTCACGAAACAAATAGGCTAAGTGGCACAGAGCAGGGCAAGGCTATTAACAGCCAACACAACGCTGGCTTCTGAAAGCTAATCCAACAGGTGCCCTATTGATACCTATCTGTTTACCCGTCCGCTGTGGCTCTCACAACTGAGGCAGAAGTTGTTGGCTTGAGTCCAACTCCAGAGACCTCAGCACCAAATACAAGGCGGGCTCTCCAGCGCAGTGCTGAGGGAGCACTGTCAGAGGCACCCAGGCCAAATCCTGCAGCAACGATAGGAGCCTCGACACCCTCGTCACCTCTTTTTTGAGAGTGTCCGCCACATCTTGTGTCACTCAGGCCACTCAACAGGCCATTGGCGGGGGTGGGCCATCCTCCTGGATCAAGGACTCTGAGGGCGGAAGCCCCACCTGCCAAAAAAGCCCTCCTGTAGTCAGCAGCGCTACCTGGGGAGGTGGTTCCTGCAGCCAGTACAGCATCCACTCGGAGCTCAGATCGAGGAGGGGCCCAGGCCCAGGTGAGGGATGGCAGGAGGTGGTTGTGGGTGGGGAGGGGGTGCGGTGGTGTTGCTGGGGAGAGGGCTGAGGGGACTGGCTGCAAGGTGGCTTCCAGCGGACCTCCCTTCCCGATGCTGGGTCCCTTTATCAGGCACTGAGTGCCTTTGAACAGCAAGTCTTTATTAACAACTCACAACTATAAACATATTTACAGTAGAGGGTACAGGTATGGAGCTGACTCCATTCTCGCTCTTCACCCATTCCTATCCATCTTTAGACTGGCTCTGGGTCATGTGCCTTCTTCCATCACCGTGTGGGTGGTGCTGTACTCAGTCCCACATTAACGCTTTATGGATTAGACCCTAATACTACACCTAGGTCTGAATTTTTCAGTCGGCATGTGGGGGCGGGCCCAACAGACCAGCGTGTAAAATGACGCATGATGACATCAGGCGTGCGTCCCGACGTCATCGCGCTGTCTCATGATATTTCATTCAGCGAGCACACGCCAGAGTCGGCTGCACGCCCGCCAATAACTGATGGGCCTATTAAGGCCATTAACCAATTAATTAATGTAATTGTTTACGCTGCCCGTCCAACCTTACGATTGGTGGGCAGGTGAATAGGCCAAGCGGCCTTCACATTTTTTTAGGAAACTTCATCCACGTGCGGGATGAGGCTCCCTAAAGCTTTTACCACTTAAATGAAAAATTTTTCTGAAATATAAAATCTTGTTCCATCTCATGTTTAATTACATTTTCAAACCATTTATCTTTTTATTTCAAAAGCGCTTCAATCTCCACGAGGCAGCTCCATGACTCAGGGAGATTGAAGCCCCCAATTCGCACACTGGCCCCGACTCTCCCTCCTCCCCCTCCCACCGCCCGCACAGGTAGTGCTGACACATATAGAAACTGGTGTCATCTCTGCGTAGATCCCAGATATAAAATATACAACACACATAGAATTGCAGCTCCGCACCTGCCCCCGCCCGCTCCCGCCAAGCCCACCCCCCGACTGAAAAACTCAGGCCCTCGTTTCACAATAAGTTGAACATTCATCGCTTCGAGGGAATCCTGCAACAATTCAGATATCTGACTTCAGTTATTTGAACCCATCTGAATTACAATCCAGGAGTGCAAAGGGACTCCTTTCTCTTCCGGGCCCACAATGACTGATCTCCTACAAGAAGCCAAACATGTGAACTGGTAACTATTCTTTTGGTTTAACACTTGTAGAAGTGCACTCACTTCTTTGATTGTATTTTTCATGAGTGTGTGGTGTGTGGATGATGTAGCATCTAGATTTTTCAGGGTGAGTGCATGAATAAATAATCCTCTTTATTGAAATCCACAGAAGTCTGAAACAAATTGAGGACAAGGTGAAGGTGGCTTAGAAACACACGTACCTACCTTTCCAAAACAACCACACTGATTGCGGACAATAACTGAGGGCAATTGGAGGGTTCAGTTTATGGCTCCCACCATTATCCATAACAGTTGGTCAGAACTGAGTGTGGCACCTCTAATTAGCTCTTCACTCCCTAATATCTTAATTGCTGCAGATACAGGGTTGGGCTGATAAGTGGCTAGTGACATTCACACCACACAAGTGCCAGGTAATAACCATCTCCAACAAGAGGTGATCTAACCAGCTCTCCTTGACATTGAATGGCGTTACCATTGCTGAACCCTGGGGCTTACCATTGACCAGAAACTGAACTGAACCAGTAATAGAAATACTGTGGCTACAAGGGGAGGTCAGCCAATTCTGTAGTGAGTAACTCACCCCCTATCTTTCCCAAAGCCTGACCACCATCTGCAAGGCACATGTCAGGCATGTGATGGAATATTCCCCACTTGCCTGGATGAGTGCAGCTCCAACAACACTCAAGAGGCTCGACATCATCCAGGACAAAGCAGCCCGCTTGATTGGCACCCCCATCCACCATCTCAAAAAGCATTCACTTCCTCCACCACCGACACACAGTAGCAGCAGTGTGTACCATCTACAAAATGTACTGCACCAATTCACCAAATCTCCTTTGAGAGTACCTTTCAAACTCGTGACTTCTACCATCTAGAAGGGCAGAAGATGCATGGGAACATCACCACCTGCAAGTTCTCCTCCAAGTCACTCATCATCCTGACTTGGAAATATATCGCCGTTCCTTCACTGTCGCTGGGTCAAAATCCTGGAACTCCCACCCTAACAGCACTGTGGGTGCACCTACATCAAATGGACTGCAGTGGTTCAAGAAGGCAGCTCACCACCACCTTCTCAAGGGCAATTAGGGATAGGCAATAAATGCTGGCTTAGCCAATGATGCCCACACCCTGTGAAAGGATAAAAACAATATGCTGGTCTTGGAAATCTGATGGCAGGAATCCTCTGGCAGGTGACATCCTGAGGTCAGGAAAGATCATGTGTAGATGCAAGATCGTACATAACGACAGAGAGAACATCAGGTTTAAGGTAAGGAGCAGGAGGCTTAGAGGGGATTTGAGGAAAAAAATGTTTTAACCCAGAGGGTGGTTGGAATCTGGAACACACTGCCTGAGGGGGCGGTAGAGGCAGGAACCCTCACAACACTTTAGAAGTATTTAGATGAGCACTTGAAATATTATAGCATACAGGGCTATGGGCCAAGTGAGATTAGAACAGTTGGGGGTTGATGGCCAGCATGGATACGATGGGCCGAAGGGCCTGTTTCTGTGCTGTATAATTCTATGACTCTATGAGAACACTTCCAGCAGTAATTTGGGACATTCTGAAATTTAAATTTCCTGGTCCCGGGAATCATCGTAGGTGGGAATGGGAAATTTGACGGACCAGCACAAGGCGGGACTGGAAAATCCCCCCCCCCGCCCTTAAACACAATTCCTTTCCTTTTAAGTACTTATTAGTTCGCTCCATCCGAGGGAAAACCGGTTTTATCCTGTGAGCATTTGTCTGTCGTGCAGGATGAATGTACCCAACGAGTGGCAGGGGTGGCCAGATTGTCCCAAACAGTTTACATGTTAGAAACATAATCCCCTCCACTTGACCCCAGCAGAAAAAACCTTCAAGAATGATTTCACAGACATAAATCGGGGGAGGTGATCTGAATTTAAACACCATTGTGGGGATTCCATCAGGCTTGTTCCACACCACTGATGTTTTCTGGCACCTGGGAAAATAAACCTCTGATTTTCAAACCACGGAATTGGTGCCTGAATCTAATTTTCTGGAACCATTTGGAAACCTGTACTGTGCGAGAGACCATTTCCCTGTTCAACATAATAGCCCCTGGAGCTAGAGATTCAAATTCTCACAGGTTATAATTCCCTTATTAAAAGCTTTGCTTTTGAAGGAAGCCGACCTGGTGGTGAATCCTGGCCGCTGCACTTGAGATGATCTTCTTCTGATTAGCGAGGACCTGCATTTGTATAACTCCTTTCACGTTCCTAATACATTTCATACCCAACGGGCGGGATTTTCCACACCCGCCACCCGCGGATCTTCCGGTCCCGCCGGAAGTCAACGGGCTTCTGGCTGGGGGGTGCCCGCCTCGCCCGCGGCGGGTCCCACCCTCTACAGGGCAGGAAAATCCCAGCTAACGAGTCCATCTTGAAGTGCGGTCAGTGCCGTTTTGCGAGCCGACATGGCAGACATTTTGTGGCACAGTGAGATCCCACAAGCAACCCCGATGAGGAAAAAAGGGCCAATGAATGAGTTTGTTGGGATATTGGTTGAGCCGTGAATCTTGGCCATGACACCATGAGCACCTCACGTTCATCAAGGCGGTTTGGCGGGCAGCATTCTTACCTCGGAGTCAGATGGTTGTGGGTTCAAGGCCCCCGTTATCCTTACTGACACCACAGTGGAGGGTTGAGGGAATGCTGCACTGTCATTGATGTTACCTTTTGACTAAGACATTGATTCAAGGCCCGGTTTGTCCTCTCAGGATGTTGTAAAAGACTTTGTGGCACTATTTTGAAGAAGGACAATGGGGCAGAGCTGGCGTTCTGGCCAATAGTTATTCCCCAATAAATCAATAAAGTAGGTGATCAGATTATTATCCCTAGGATGCTGCTGTTTGCAAAAAAATGGGTTGCCATTACACTAGTGACTAGAAAAGTACGTCATTAGTGGTAAAGCACTTTGGGATTTCCTAAGGTTGTGAAAGGTGCTATATAAATGTAAATCTTTCTTTAGGGGTGGGCGGAATGAAGCTGTCAATTGCCAGTCGCCTGTCCTTATTCTTTCATGCAATGTGGATGTCGCTGGCAAGTCCAGCACTTGTTGCCCATCCCTAATTGCCCTTGAACTGAGTGGCTTGCTAGGCCATTTCAGAATCGTCCACATTGCTGTAGATCTGGAGTCACATGTAGGCCAGACCAGGGAAGGACAGCAGATTTCCCTTCCATGAAAATGGGTTTTTAACTACAATCAATGATAACAATCACATCACCATTACTGAGACTAGCTTTATATTCCCAGATTCATTGACTGAGTTTACATTCCACCAGCTGCTATAGTGGGGTTTGAACCCACCTGTCCTGAGCCACTGGATTACTAGTCCAGCGACAGTACCCACTATGCCACCATCTCCACTTCACCTAAACAGTTTTCAGCTCCAGGTCCCATTTACCTACTTCTTTTGAACTGTTGGCACTGAGATATAAGGAGCATTCCTGCTCCTCCAGCTCTGGCAGACAAAACATTAGTCATGGCTTTACAGGGCAGCGGTGGTCTCATTCACACCTCAGCCGTTTCTGGGAACACCGATTTCACCTCCATCAGGCAGCGAAAGAGCTGCATCAGGGCTCCTGTCCCTTTAAGGGACCAGCCAATCAGTGGACCAACAGCTCATCAGTCCCAATACTGCCACCGGGAGCAATGGCCACTGCTTGGACTGCAACCAGGCTGCAGCAACACCATGGGCGCCATCTTGGGACCAAGGTAAGTTGGGTCAGGGTCACCGAGGCCAATCAGGCAGGCCCAGTGAAGTGGGCGGAGTGGTGTGGGCAAGGGGTGGGGGATGTTGCAGTGGGGATGGCGCTCCAGGGGCTACAAGGGGAGCGTCCATTCACCGCTGGCCCATGCCAGAGGTGGCATGAAGACCACTCCTCACCCTCCCACTCAATCTTTCAGGTCCCCAACCTCCTAGCCCATTCCTTGAGGCCATGTCAAATCACAGCCATTGAAACAGCTGTTTTCAGTCCCCATTTGTCCCTGTAAAGACCTCTGAGTAGGTTGCTCGGCGCCTGCACAAATGGACATTGCAATCGAATAGAAAATCACTCAGATTCCTAGAGATATTAATGAAAAGAGAAAGTGCTGGCAAAACTCAGCCAGTCTGGCAACAACTGTGGAGAGAGAAAAGAGTTAACGTTTGGAGCCCAATATGACTCTTCAAATGCCAAAGAAGTGGCCGAATCGCCCGGTGGGTTGGGAGCTGATTCTTCTGCCCGCCGTCAGCTGGTGGGCTCGGAGCTCTGGCCGCCACATTTAAACGCCAGCCCAACCCGTACATCTCACTGTCTCCAGCCCGGCTGTCTTCAGGACACGTGCAGAGATGTCTTCCAGCCACAGGAAGGCCGAAAGCCTCAAGGAGAAGGTAGCGCCCCCCCCACTCCCAGCAACCCCCCACCCCCCCACCCCCCGCCACCCCCCGCTTCACCCACCAGGCCTTGATCAGAGGAGTGTGGGCTCACAGGCAGGTCCTGTATCCCAGGGATGGCTCCAGGAAGCACAGCAGCCTCACCTCTCCGGACTGGGAGGCCATCGCAGAGCAGGTCAGCCCGGCTGGTAACCACGCCCGAAACGCCAGTGCAGGAAGAGGATGAATGATCCCATCCGCTCCGCCAGGGTAAGTCATCCTTCAACTCCCCCCAATATCAAACTCTCATCACGGCATCATCCACTCAATCGGCTCCTCTCTTCAGGGACCTCATACAACCATTAGCAGGAGACACATATCAACACTCATTCTCTCACCGAGACCTTCACATCACCACCATCCCACCTATCATGTTGCTCACACTCCATCCTCTGGCCCTTCTGGGGAGGGCTCACCACACACAGGGGGACATGAATCTCACCCAACCTCTGCCCCATCCCTTCTCATCACAGGCCTTTCATTCTTCTTCATACAGGACAAGCTGGCACACAACAGGCACAAGAGAGCGCAGACCCGGGGAGGGACGGCTGACATCATTGCCCTCACTGAGTTTGAGGAGGCTGCTGTGTCTGGGGAGGACAGGGATTGATCCTGTGGGGAAAGGGGAGATCGGCCTCTCTCAGCAACCTTCTATGGATCACAGCTACATCACTTCACATCCTGACATTCACAGTGACTCACACACCGTCTACAATAGCTCATGCTCGTCAACAGAAACTCTTTTTCTATTTTCTAGGCACCAGCAGATCGAGGCCCACAAGACAGCTGAGGACCCAGACCACCTCCGAAAAGGAAGCTCTGGAAAACCCTTCACAACGCTCACACGCACCCTCCACCAGCCCACAGACACACGCATGGCACGGCACATGTGGGCACAGCTATAGATTAGGCTCGGGCTCACTTCCTGGGGAACACCTCGCTGGCAGCAGTCGGAGGCAGGGACAGCTCAGGCGCTCGGAGAGCTGCTGGAGACCAGCCACCCGCTCGGTCCAAGTCAGATGATGGGCCTCTGGAAGCAGCTGCCAACTCAACGCTGGGGATGCATGATGGAAGACATCAGGCAGAGATTCGACAGGCACTCTGCTGACTACAGCAAGCGATGGAGGAGCCTGTCTGCATTCTGTCTGATGTCGTGGCCCTGACGTGCGAGCGGCCAGAGGTCACCATGGGAAGCCTGGCGACCACCACAGAGACCTTGGTCCAGCAGGTGTTGCCGGATTTGCGCTCGGCCCTACACTCCGTGGCCACACACCCTGGGTGGGCAGAAGCAAGATGTAGGCGACATGGGGACGAGGCACCTTGACCTCCGTCCAGGTGCACCCATCTCCTCAAGGAGCCAGGGTGGGGCCCTTGGGCACCCACAGGGAGGACAAGCGTCATCCGGGCACCCTGGGGGCCTCCTCTCAGGACACTCCAAGGGTGTCCAGCCACTCACAGCCCCCTCTGCCTGTGACCCCATCCACTCTGGCTGCTTAGGCCGCTGAGGGTGCTTCTGACCCTGAGCAGGTGACCCTTATCAGGGCAGGGCCCTCCAAGCCTCGGGCCAACAGAGGGTGTCCGCCAAGGTCATCACAGACATCAGGACATAGCGGTCAGCAGGCTGCCTCCACCTCTGCTGCGGATATCAGGACTGCACCCAGGCGTAGCGCTAGAGTTAGGAAAATTAAGAAAATTTGATGTCACTTTTGGGTCACGGGTGGGCTTTAACTGCAAAGAAATTGCACTTTTGTGAATACATTTGATTTTTCTGTGAATATTTTGGTCAACTGAAGGCAATTGTGAATTTGTACATTGGTGTCCTCTTATGTTGAGGTTTAGCCTTCCTCCCACTCAGTGATAGTGTCCCACTGTGAGATTAAATTTCCTGTGATGTCAACCTCAGTTGAACTAGTCTCCGCATCCTTGTGTGATGTCAGGGAGATGGGTTTAAATCTTTATTGGAAGTGTGTGATGTAAGCGTTTCTCACCCTTCCTCAAGGAACATCATTGAGCGAGGGCAGCTCATCAGCATTGATATTCTAACGGCATGTGTGTTTCCTCAGTGGTAGTGGCAGAAGACAAGACATGCACGGGAGGAGGAGATCCCGAGGCATGTCCACATCTCAGTCGCAGCAGCGTTTGCATCATTAGATGGCGGCAAAGGCTTCAGGTCATCTCTCGCATCGCTCTTGCTCCTCAGTGGACCCTCAGTTCTCAGAGTGAGCTCACTCACAGGGCACCATGGACCAAAGCAGAGATCATGGCCAGAATGCGCAAGTGTGAATACGGGAACATTCTCACTGCGAGTGGTTGGACATCCCCTGAGGTGAAAGGGAATGGCATTGAGGGTTAGCAGAGATGTGGCCATATTCCCTCACATAACTTTACTCTCCCTGGAACCTGTCAGCAATTAACGTATCACAGGCATGTTTCCCACGTCTTCCTTCCTCCATGGCGTGATCGCGCTCATACTGACCCTCAGCAGCTCCTGAGGTTCCTGAGCCTCCCGATCTTCATCCTCTGATGAGCTCTCATCCTCCTCCAGGTCATCCTTTGGCAAGGGGTCACCTCTTTGCATAGCCAGATTGTAAAGGGTGCAACACAGTGTGGTGATGCGGGAAACCCTGTCGGGAGTGTATTGGAGTGAGCCCACCTGAGCGGTCCAAGCATCGGGAGCATCTTCAGAAGCCCTATGGTCTGCTCTATAAGGGAGCGTGTGAAGCTGTGAGCAGCGTTGTACCTCTCCTTGGAATGACTCTGAGGGCGATGCACAAGTGTCATCAGCCAGTGTTTCAGTGGGTGCCCCTTATCCCCTTATCCCCAAGCAGCCATCCCTGCAGACGTAATTGCCCCTCGAAAATCTCAGGCACCTGGGAGTGACTCAGGATGTAGGAGCCATGGCAACTCCCAGCGTACCATGCACAGACGTGCAGTATGTGCTTCTGGTGATCACACACCAGTTGTACATTGGTAGAATGATAGCCCTTGCAGTTTATAGGCATTAGGGGCTGCTGCAATGGAGTCCGTATAGCCACATGAGTGTAGTCTATTGCAGCCTGCGCTCTTGGGAAGCCTGGGATGGTGGTGAAGCCGATGAATCTCACAGCCTGGCTATCTTCATCTAGTGCAAACCTGACAAAGATGAGCCTTCCTGTAAAGGGCATCTGTGACCTCCTTTATGCATCGATGTGTTGCGGACTGAGAGATGCCGCACAGGTCACCTGTTGATCTCTGGAAAGACCCAGAGGCCAAGAAATGGAGTGCAGCGTCCACATTCAAAGCCACTGGCAGGGAATACCCCCCAATTCCACATGGCATCAAGTCTTTACGAAGAATGTGGCACATGTGATGTACCAGAGCTCGGGACAAGAACAGATGTGCACAGCACTGCCTCTCACACATTTGTAAATAGGAGACTCTTCTACGATGAGCCCTAGGTCTGGCGATCCGTTTACATTGTCTGTGGTAACAAGTTAGAGGGCGACCCCAGAAAGGCCCGCTTGTGTTTGCCCTTCCCCCTCACTGCCATTCCATAGCCTTCTCTCCCCTTTGCCTCCCCTTGTGTTTGCCCTTCCCCCTCACAGCCCTACCACAGCCTTACCTCTCTATTGCCATAGGAATGTAGAATTTGGGAATACGGGCAATAGTGATGGAGGCACGGAAGCATCATATGTTGCATTCCATCAATGAAGGCCTATCACGTGTTCACCAAATTTGACATTCCTAACAGGCCAAAGGGCATCCACTCATTGACCCTGAGCAACTGATTGGTCAGTAATATGCCACATCAGAGATTGGAGCACAGAGCTAGGTTGGGTCAATCATCTCACTTAAACTTTAGCATCCCACACAGGCTCAAGCTGTTACATATCTATGATGCCATCTTGGTCACCTCTATGTGTGCGCTAGTGTCTCAGGGACAAGGCGGCATCAGCCACCATGCAAGTAGGACGGGAAAAACTATGGAGCCTTAAAATTTCCATATGTTTTATCTTCTGAGCTTCACTTCCTTGCTTCTTGTGTTCGTCATCCCCACCCTCGCCTTGCAGCCCATTCCTGGTCGAAGTGCTAGTTTCTGAAAGTGGGGATCTGCCTGACTACCACTGCACAGCGGTGCCCTTGTGGACAACGGTGTCAGCCACCGGGAGTAGCAGAACCCCCCGCACTCCCCAACCCCGGTCATTGTCTGAAAGGGGAGGCCCTGCGTGAGTACCACAGCGCGGTGGTGTCCTTCAGGACAATGTAGGCAAAGGACAGGAGCAGGCCAACCCTACATAGCCCCAGCAGAGTGGCGTCCATCGCAACCAGGCAGGCGCAGGGCTACGGCAGGTCAGGCTATGCATGTTGCGCTCGAGTTATGAGCGAGCTGAGGTCCGACTTGGTGTACGCCGCCCCTTTTCAGACGGGCTTGAGGCCAGCGTCGTTTCCCGCTGGGATTGGAAGGCGTGACAAGATTCTGGCGAACAGCTGTTTTAATGAGCGTTCATGAGGATGCTAATGTATGCGAGCGGCGTTCACGCCACTCGTCGGGGGGAATAACACACCCGGCCCCGGGAGAATCGCAAGCTATTTTTAGGCCGAAGGATTCCCAACTTTTTGCCTGCCGCTGGATTCCCGTCCGCCACAAGCAGGATGGGAACATCCTGCCCTTTCCCTCTGTTTCCCTCTTTCCACAGACCTGTTGAGTTCTTCCAGCATTTTCCCTCTTCGTTTCAAATCTCGGGCACCTGAAGTATTTTAACTTTTAGATTCCTAAAGGCTCTGCCCCCCCCTTGCTGTAGGCCGTGCGGCCGATTCAGAGGAGATTAGGCCTAAACCTTCAAAATAAGAAGATGCGTCATGAAAAGTCCGCCCTCTTGTGCCTCAAAATACCAATCGGGAGTCCTCAGTGCATCACTGGGCCTCAGTTTAAAAACTGCAGGTGGTCAGTCCTTCAGGCTAATGCTCTGGCCACCCTCATCTCAATAACCAAGGCAACTCCGGCCTTTGCGCCATTAGAAATGGGGATGGACAGAGTTAAAAGTTCTCAAGCTGCTGAAATCAGGATTAGTATCTTTCCACGAGAGGCATGGAGAGCTTGCTGTGATTGTATTAAATGTGGTGCGCCTAATATCCTCTGAATCAGCAGCGCAGTTCATATAATACAGGGGGAGGGCAAAAAGGTTTTAGAAATCTCAGCTGTAGCCAATTTGCCGTGATGTCTTTAATCAACAATAGAGAGGAAAAGCTATCAAACTGTCCCCCAGGGCAGCCTGTTCACACACACTTGCTCCGCTCCCCCCCCTGTCCTCTTTCACAGCCAGCCTTCCTTAACGTGCTGTGCTGCCAGGGAAGATCTTACAGGCAAGAGTTACAAATTAAGCCTTTAGAGAACGCCGATGTGATTTGAACCCATGTCCTAGGCCGGGATCGCTGGATTACCCAGCCCAGTGATGGTACCACTGCGCCACCATCTGCATGTTTTCGCTGACACTATTAGTGGGAATGTTGCTATTATATTCCACCGCCTATGTTATGGGATGACCAGCTGACTTGAAGGAGATCCAATCTTGCATTGAAGGGGAAGCTATAGACGAGGGAGAATTTGAAGAGGAGGATCTATGCTGATGCGATTAGATGAATTCATGGTGGGAAAATGCTCGTGTGGAGCATTAATACTGGCGTAGACTGTAGTTAAAGGGTTAACAGATGGTATATGCTAATGCATGACGTGGATGATGGTGTATCACTGATATCAGTCAGCCATGTGTTAGACTCTCAAGGGAGAGAGGTGGAATCATACCTAGGAGCAACGTGCTACACTGTTACCTGTTTAGAAGTAGTACTAATAAACAAGTATTAAACAGATACCAGACAGTCTGTCTACGAACCAAGTCCCATGCCGAGAGTCCAAGGTAGAAGGAGCATCCCAGAACGTAGACCAGTTGGGCTGAATGGCCTGGTTTATCGACTCAGTTTGTATTCATATCAGGGAATGAAGAGTCTGTTAGTTTTCCAATTGGTTTGGCACCATGAGGATGGATATGTCAGACAGTACACACTTGCACACAGTCAGGCACAAACACACACACACATATCACCTCCCCCTGCTCCACTCCCCACCATATGCACTAACATTTTTATTAATTTACAGGATGTGGGCTTCTCAGGCTGGACCAGTATTTATTGTCCATCCCTCCCTAATTGCCCTTGAGAAGGTGGTGTTGAGCTGCCTTCTTGAATCACTGCAGTCCATGTGGTGTAGGTACACCCACAGTCCTGTTGGGAGAGAGTTCCGGGATTTTGACCCCGTGAAGGAACGATGATATATTTCCAAGTCAGGACGGTGAGTGGCTTAGAGGGGAACTTGCAGAGATGGTGGTGTTCCCATGTACCTGCTGCCCTTGTCCTTCTGGATGGTAGCGGTCGTGGGTTTGGAAGGTGCTGTCTAAGAAGCCTTGGTGAGTTCCTGCCGTGCATCTTGTAGATGGTACACACACTGCTGCTACTGTTTGTCGGTGGTGGGGGGAGTAAATGTTTGTGGATGGGGTGTGAATCAAGCGGGCTGCTTTGTCCTGGATGGTATCAAGTCTTTTGAGTGTTGTGGGAGCTGCACTCATCCAGGTAAGTGGTGGGTATTCCATCACACTCCTGACTTGTGCCTTGCAGATGATGGACAGTCTTTGGGGAGTCAGGAGGTGGGTTGCTCACCACAGGATTCCCAGCCTCCGACCTGTTCTTGTAGCCACAGTATTTGTCTGGCTAGTCGAGTTCAGTTTCTGGTCAATGGTAACCCCCAAGTTGTTGATAGTGGGGGATTCAGCGATGGAAATGCCATTGAATGTCAAGAGGCGATGGTTAGATTTTTTTGGAGATGGTAATTGCCTGGCATTTGTGCAGCGTGAATGTAACTTGCCACTTGTCAGCCCAAGTCTGGATATTGGACTGCTTCAGTATCTGATGATTCGCCAATGGTGCTGAACATTGTAAAATCATCACATTGCACACACACACACAAACTCTCACACACACATGCGCACTCATATACTCACGCTTTACATCAATGTGCTGGAAAACCAGGGGACAACATCGGTCAGCAAGTACAAGTGTGATGGGAGAATGGGACTGGTGGTTTATCTAATCAGAGTGTGTCATCGACACCATCATTTAATAGAGATCAGGACATCCCCGAAAGACACGGGCAGCCTGTCGCCATTTTGGCTGCTTGTGGGCATGTTACAATTTTGGAGATGTCCTTTAGCAATGTGTTTGTTTTATAAAAATATTACTCTTTTTAGAAAACCCTCTTTATGGAGCTCCCGCTGATGGTTCAATGCAGTTTCAGCCTAGATTGCGGTGCTCAAATCTACAAAGTGGGGTGAAGTAATTATGCTTTTATTCAGTGTATAATGTAACTTAAAGAATAATATGTCTTAAGGAAGATCACGTGATCTGTAGTAACCAATAGGAGAGTAGCACGGGCTACCTCAGCAGTCAGTGTGGAGATAGAGTTGGAGTTGAAAGCACAGGTGTAGTTGCTGCTGAGTATATTGTAAATAAACTTAACATTTCCACCCAAGAAGTGTCTGCAGATCAACTCAATCACTAATAGTGCAACTCGGCCACCCTACTTCATGGGGCTTGAACTCTCAGAAATGACAAGAGCTTAATTTAATATTGCATCTTTGTGTGGCGGCCTTCGTCTCGCAAGATGATGGTGTGATGGTCAACTCTGTGTTACCTGGTGGGGCTCGGGAGCCCGGCAGGGCAGCCTCTGTGGCATTTGCTGCAGAGGAAGGTAGCGGGCTGAGAAGGTGCATGGTTCACTGGCCTCTGTTCCCTCTGGGTCCTCTTCTTGGCCAGCTGAGCTTTCCGTTTCTGCTCACTGGACTAGCATTCCAGAGACAGGAGGCTAATGCTCTGGGGACCTGGGTTCGAATCCCACCACGGCAGATGGTGAATCCTGAATTCAATAAAAATCTGGAATTAAAAGTCTGATGATGACCATGAAACCATTGCCAATTATCGTAAAAACCCATCTGGTTCACTCATGTCCTTTAGGGGAAGGAAATCTGCCATCCTTACCTGGTCTGGCCTACATGTGACTCCAGACCCACAGCAATGTGGTTGACTCTTAAATGCCCTCTGAACAAGGGCAATTAGGGATGGGAAACAAATGCTGGCCTAGCCAGTGACGCCCACATCCCCTGAATGAATAAATTTTAAAAAAACAGCCTCCAGTGGTCACAACCATCAGCGACTTTTTACCAGTTGCCAGAGTCAATGTCCACCACCTTCATGTCCCGGAAGTATGGATGCCCAGGAAGTCTTGACCCAGTGATCAGTTCTCCGTATAGAAGATCATTGGGTATATGGCTGTCATCCATCCACTGAACATGGCCAACCCAGCGTGGCTGTCATTGGCTTTGCAATGCTTGTATGCTGATGGAATTAACATCCAGCTTTAATGCACTGAAAAATCCCAAAGTGTTTCACAGGAGCATTATTGCAAAAAGGTTTGACACCGAGCCACATAAAGAGTTATGATGACTGATGACCAAAAGCTTGATCAAAGAGGTAGGCATTAATGAGCGTACAAGTGGAAAGAGAGGGGTAAAGAGGCAGAGAGCCTTATGGAGGGAATTTCAGAACTTAGGGCCAAGGCAGCTGTTGGCTTTTGACTCAAAGGCAAGAGGCCTACTCACTGAGCCATGCCTGGCACCATAATATAGCAACCAGTCTCACCACAATCTGTCACTGGTTTAGCATTTTCATTTGATTTGTGACCTATCAGCTTTGAGTGGATAAGTGGTTTTGACATTCAGCCCTGCATATTTACAATGTGAGAATCCAATCATCAGTCCCCAAACTCCTGGTAGATTAAGCTTGATTAATCAGGGGCAGCTGAGCATCTGTCCAAAGCCACCCTCATCTCCAATCCTCCCTTTAACGGCAACAATATCGCTTGACATTTTGTGTGAGAAGAGGATCGCTTCTTCACAGTCCTTCATTAGGACATGGACTCATTAGGATGTGGGTATGAACGGAAGGCGAGAGCAGCAGAGGGTGTTTCCCTGCAGTGTTATAATGAGTTGGCTGCTTCTGAAAGGAAATGGAATTCAGCTTGAATGTCACTGCATTCCAGCAAGACTGAGAGAGAGAGAGAAATAATCCCCAATTGATCTGTCTTCCCCCTACAGGCATCCATTAACATCTAAAGACCCCACCCTGGTAATTATTATGTTTTCTTTTTTTTATTTCAATTTAACAGTTTGATCAAATTAACCCAGTTGACTTAATCTTCCCCTCGCTCAAAAGGACTAATTTCAGTTTTTTCAAAGGAATTGCCTGCTACATAGATATTTTATTATGCCTGTCATTTTCCATCGTTATAGTTCAGATATCCTGCATGATCTGAAATGTGTAGGCCTTTGTGCTTTAAGGGTTTTCGTTTATCGGGCACAAAAGGGGCACCTAAATCTCCAATATGGCGACAGGGCGAGCACGCTCATTACGCACCGGCTGCCATCTTGGTAAACGCAGGAAAAGAGACACTCAGGGCCTGGTGCACAGGTAACCAGGAGGATTAATGCCTATTTGGAAAATTAAACTGCCTTGAATGCATTCAGGAAAGCCAGGTGCACACGTAGCCGAAGCAGCAGGTCTTTAAAGGGGCCTCTGGAAGCAATGAGGAAAATGTAAAGTTTTTTTTTTATATATAAATACTTACCTCAAGAAGGAGCTGGGAGGAACAGGGGACCTGTTAACCCCCACTTGCCACTCAATCACTTTGATAGAGAGGGGTTAGAAGAGGGTGTGTGTTGCAATATTGATCAAGGAATCAATTATAGCAGTGAGGAGGGAAGATATCTTGGAAGGATCATATAATGAGGCGATATGGGTAGAAGTAAAAAACACAAAGGGGGCAAACATGCTGTCGGGTGTGTACTATAGGCCCCCAAATAGTCAGGGAGAGATAGAAGATCAAATATGTAATCAAATTTCAGAGAAGTGTAAGAATAATAAGGCAGTAATAGTGGGGGATTTTAACTACCCAAATATTAACTGGGCTAGTTTTAGTGTGCAAGGTAGGGAGGGAGCAAAATTCTTAAGTTGCATCCAAGAGAACTTTTTTAGCCAGTACGTAGAAAGCCTAACAAGGGAGGGGGCAGTTCTGGACCTAATATTCGGAAATGAGCCTGGGCAGGTGGAAGGCACGTCAGTAGGGGAGCATTTTGGAGATAGTGACCATAACTCAGTTAGGTTCAGGATAGTTATGGAAAAGATATGGTTGGGCCGGGAGTAAAAGTTCTAAAGTGGGGAAAGGCTAATTTTACTAAGATGAGATACGATTTGGCCCAAGTGGACTAGGAGCTGCTACTTACAGTTAAAACTGTGTCAGAGCAGTGGGAGGCATTCAAGAAGGAAATATATAAAGAGCAAGAGAATAACTAGAGAAAGAGTAGGGCCAATTATGGACCATAAAGGTAATCTGTGTGTGGACCCGGAAGACATGGGTGCAGTCCTCAATGAATACTTTGCGTCAGTCTTCACAATGGAAAAGGATGACATGGGTATAGACATCAGGGTGAAAGACTGTGGAATAATAGAGAAAATTAACGAGAGTGAAGGTACTAGCCAGTTTAGTGGCATTAAAGGTGGGTAAATCTGCAGGCCCAAATGAGATGTATCCCAGGCTGTTGAGGGAGGCAAGGGAAGAGATATCAGGGGCCCTGGCAGTAATTTTCAAATCCTCTCTGGCCACAGGTGAGGTGCCAGAGGTTTGGAGGATTGCTAACGTTGTCCCATTATTAAAAAGGGGAGGAAGAGATAGACCAGGAAATTACAGGCCAGTCAGTCTAATCTCAGTGGTGGGAAAGTTACTAGAAAGAATTCTGAGGGACAGAATATATCTGTACATGGAGAGACATGGATTAATCATGGATAGTCAGCATGGATTTGTTAAGGGAAGGTCGTGTTTGACAAATTTGATTGAATTTTTTGAGGAGGTAACCAGGAGTGTTGATGAAGGTAACGCATTTGATGAGGTCTACATGGACTTTAGCAAGGCTTTTGATAAGGTCCCTAATGGAAGACTGGTCAAGAAAGTAAGAGCCCATGGGATCTAAGGCAAAGTGGCACATTGGATCCAAAATTGGCTGAGAGGCAGGAAGCAGAGGGTGATGGTAGAGGGATGTTTCTGTGACTGGAAGTCTGTTTCCAGTGGGGTTCCGCAGGGCTCGGTGCTGGGGCCCTTGCTGTTTGTGGTGTATGTAAATGATTTGGACTTAAATGATTGAGAAGTTAGCAGATAACATGAAAATTGGTAGGGTGGTAAATAGTGAGGAGGATAGCCGTAAACTGCAGGAGGATATCAATGGACTGGTCAGGTGGGCAGAGCAGTGGTAAATGGGATTCAACCTGGAAAAGTGTGAGGTCACGCACTTGGGGAGGGCTAACAAGGCAAGGGATTACACTATGAATGGTAGGACCCTGGAAAGTACTGAAGATCAGCAGGACCTTGGTGTGCATATCCACAGATCCCTGAAGGTAGCAGGGCAGGTAGATAAGGTGGTTAAGAAGGCATATGGGGTACTTGCATTTATTAGCCAAGGCATAGAATACAAGAGCAGGGAGGTTATGCTGGAACTGTATAAAACACTGATTAGGCTACAACTGGAGTACTGTGTGCAGTTCTGATCACCACATTATAGGAAGGATGTGATTGCACTGGAGAGGGTGCAGAGGAGATTTACCAGGATGCTGCCTGGGCTGGAGGGTCTGAGCTATGAGGAAAGATTGGATAGGCTGGGGTTGTTTCCCTTGGAGCAGCGAAGGTTGAGAGGGGACCTGATAGGGGTGTATAAGATTATGAGAGGCATAGAAATGGTGGATAGGAAGGCACTATTTCATTAGTAGAGGGGTCAATAACCAGGTGGTGCAAATTTAAGGTAAGAGGTAAAAGGCTAAGAGGGGGGTTGAGGAGAAATTTCTTCACCCAGAGGATGGTGGGAGTCTGGAACTTCCTGCCTGAAAGGGTGGATGAGTCAGAAGCTCTTGTAACATTTAAGAAGTATTTAGATATTCACTTGCGTTGCCATAGTCTCCAGGGCTATGGGCCAAGTGCTGGAAAATGGAATTAGTGTAGTCTGATCTTTGTTGACCGGTGCAGACACAATGGGCCGAATGGCCTCCTTCTGTGTTGTAAATGTCTATGAGCCTATGAGTCTACAGGTGGTCAGCACTTAACGTGTTTGTGTGCATTCTTCTGTCTGCAGTTTGAATAGAAATATTATCATAAATCCCAGTAAAATAGCAGTTATTCCACCAAGGGCTAGGGATAATTGAGGAGATATGGCACCTTCCGGAGGTCTCAATGTGTTTTACAGCCAATGAAGTACTTTTTTAAGTGTCCTTGCTGTTGTGATGTAGGAAACCTGGCAATTTATGCACAGTAAGCAACAACAGCCATGCAATAATGAGCAGATTATGTGATTTTACATTATTGATTACGTGATAAGTATTGCCCAGGACCACCTGCCATCTCCTCAGCACCTTATACAGGTATCAATACCTGTTTACGAAAGCGGGTTGGCTTCCATGAGTGAGCCATGAATACCTGGTTTTGGAGGCTTCAGTATCACAATGTACAACCTCTTCACTCTATCACTTCACCACCCTCCCCCCACCAACCTCCCATTAGCCCCCACTATCCCTCAACTATTACATGCTTCGGCCAATGATTCCATATCCCCCAGTCCTGATGCAAAGCTGTAAGGAAAGGTATCCTCATGTTGATAAATTGATCACCTCAGCTGAGCACCAGAACACTAGAATTAGGAGCAGGAGTAGGCCATTCAGCCCCTCAAGCCTGCTCTGCCATTCGATTAGATCCTGGCTGAGCTGATCGTGGCCTCAACTCCACTGTCCTGTCCGCTCTCCCGTAACCTTTGACCCCCTTGACGATCGAAACAAGAAGGCCCAAGTCCTATAGGGTGGAACACCAATGCTATTTTCCGGTAGGAATCGTCACAGGCGGGAAGGGAAACTTTGGAGAGCCAGCCAAAAGTCCATTGACTTTCAGCGGCACTAGAAATTCCTGGCCACAGTCAGGGCCGGAAAATCCCAGCCCAAGTTTGAAAAGATTTGAAGATGAGGCAAACGCTTGGGTTTTAAAGATAAAGTTTAAAGTTAAAGCTTGAGTTGTTCAAAAGCTTGCCTTTGAAAGTGCTCTGGATTGAAGGAATGATGCACAGAGAGAGGTGTCATGATAATAGTTGATTGCGGTTGTGGACCCCAGTATTAGATATTATACGGTACTCTGTACTATATAAGGGGTCACTTTACCTGGAGGTTGAAGGTCAGATAGCACATGTGGGAGCCTTGACAGAGTTCAGATACTGCAGGTATGGGTTCATGTTAGGAAAATGTGTTATCAGTAAAGTTACCTCAGCCACCATGTCGATGGCCTGTGTGCATCATTAAAAAAAGAAACAAGACATGAGGGATGGATAGATTTGAGCTGCTGGGAAAAAAGAGTGGGGAGATGGGGCAGTGAGTCTTGATTTGAAAATAGGCTGGATACAGGGAGAAGGGAGACCATTAGAAGGGGCTGTGGGGGAGATGAGAGTGTTTTTTTTTTAACATAATGGCTGAGATTTTCCAGCCGCGCTATGGTGAGACCTGCCACAGGGGATGTGACGGGTCAGCCAAAGGTTCATTGACTCTCGGTGGGACCGGACAATCCCACCCAGTGAGTTGTTCTGATCTGGAACAGATTCAATCGCAACTTACAAAGGTAGGTATCTAAAACGGAAATCTATACAGGGCCAAGGGGAAAGAGGAGTTATTGAATAGTTCTTTCAAGGAGCTGGCACAGACACGATGGGCAGAATGGCTTCCTTTTCTACTGCAAGACTATATGGAAGGAAACATGATGAGCGGTTGAAGAAGAGTGGAGGCAGGAGACCTTCATTTCTGAAGCTTGTGAAATACAACGCTTTAAACGGTAGACGACAAGACACGTTAATAATCTGTGCACCTCCTCAGTCTCTTTCAATAATGGGCTGAAATTGGTTTTCAGAGGTCCCTCACACTGCAGATTGAGGTCTGTAGGGACGTTCATGTTCAGGCACTTCCTATTTCTCTCCGATGTATCAAACTCTGCAAAGAGCCGTTCTCTGGATTCCAGACCTTTATCAGATCTGTTTCAGCATTTTAACTGGACATTGTTTTGAGCGCCCCCCCCAGCACCAACTAATCCAGAGAGCTTCTGATGTTAGGTTTTTATCCAGTTGAAGCGTTTATCCTAGCTTTTTAGTTTTGGGCGACCTTTTGCGCTCATCAAAGTGAGGGATAACCATGTCGAGGCAAAAACTGCTTTCCCTAATCCATGCCGGTTACAATAGGACATCCTTTTACTGCCCCAGTCCCACTTCATCTTCAGGGTCAGGGGTCATTTAGTATGCAGGGTAGGCCTCAGCAGGGAAGTGGAGCCACATTAGCACCTGAAAAGGAAGAGGCCATTTAAAGAGGGCTGAAGAGCCACATTGATTGGAGGCTTTTGAGATTTAGGCCTAAAAAGGTGAGTCTTTGAGGTTTGAGGGAAGGGATAGGTGGTCATTCATGGATTCTCTGCTCCCACCAACCTTCTGTTACTGCCTCAGGTCTTACCTTCACCCCTCTCCTGATGGCCCCTTGGGTTGATCACCAATAGAAGACTACCAAATGGAAGTCTGGACCTCTCTCCTCTCCGTAAAGGCAGCTGAGACCTGCGGTCAATGGTAAATCCTAAGACTAACGATCGATAAGATTTTTGTTTGGTCGGGGCATTAAGGGTTATGGGACCAAGGCGGGTAAATGGAGTTCAGATACTGATCTAAACAAATAAACAGACTCAAGGTTCAAGAACGGTCTCCTGCTCTTCCTGTGGATAGTCAGGGTGCAGGGAGTGAAGTAGACCGAAGCACTGTCAGAGGCCACGACCTATCACTGCCATCTCCCTCCCTCACTGAAGGCGTTCGCATCGAAACAAAGTCCGAACGCGTAACTTTTCAAAGAAACTCATCACTGGTTTAACTGACCTCCAGTTTTGTTATTGAAATCCTCATGAATTATTTAAACTGCTTGTGTAATCAGGGCCCATGTGATGAAGTTAAAAATTCTGTGTTATTCTGTGAAAAACTGAAGACATCGGCACATTTGACTTTCCTTTCTGCTGAGGCAGCAATATTGATAATAATTATTGTGCTGAACACATTAACAAGATGATGTTGTTGCTTCAATTAGCATCAGCCGCTGCAATACGTTGCATACCTGTAAATGCCACATCCAGCTCATGAAGCAAGACAATTAGTGTTTCTTAGAGAATTAGAGATTCTTTTTATTAAAGGGGACGTAGAATTTCTGCTTATTAATTGTTCTGAGAACTCTTGAACTAACCTATGCCTCTCAATGCTGTGGGAGTGTCGTTGAATGTTTGCGCAAATGTGTGAGCTGTTACAGCAAGGTCCTTTCGACCAATCAAACAGCACAACCAGACGCAGATGTCGCTTCAACCAATCACCGACGGCAACACATCAAGCAACCACCCACCAATAGATCAGCTCTCTCTTTTGGGAGGTTTCCCTGAGCTGAGTGTCCCTGAGACTTACTCTTTGAACTTCCAACACATTTGGTTCCAACCAGTATAATCCTTCCAAATCATTGTGAGCTTTGCCATGGGATTACATACATAGAACATACAGCACAGAAACAGGCCACTCAGCCGTGCAGTCCATTCTGATGTTTATGCTCCACTTGAGCCTCCTCCAGTCTTTCCTTATCTATCATCGGGACCCTCTATTCCCTTCTCACTCATATGCTTATCGAGCCTCCCCTTGAATGCATCTCTGCCAATTGCTTTATCTGTTCCCTGTATTAGCGAGTTTCACATTCTCAGCACCCTCAGGGCAAAGAAGGTTCTTCTGAATTTCCTGTTTGATTTCACAGAAACACAGGATTGTTACAGCCTCAGAAGGAGGCCATTTGGCCCATCGGGTCTGCACCGGCTCTCCAAATGAGCAGCTTCACCTAGTGCCATTACCCACCTTGTCACCATAACCCTGCAAATTCTTCCTTTCCAGATAACTGTCCAATTTTATTTTGGATGTTTCGAGTGAACCTGCCTCCACTACACCCTCAGGCAGTGCATTCCACACCTTCGCCACTCGCTGTATGAAAAAGCTTTTTCTCATATCGCTTTTGCTTCTTTTGCCAATTATTTTAAATCTGTGCCCCTCTTGTTCTCGATCCTTTCATGCGCAACATTTTCTCCCTACCTACTCTGTCTGGACCCCTCTAGATTTGGAATACCTCTATCAACTTTCCTCTCAGTCTTCTCTTCTCCAAGGAAAACAGTCCCAACTTCTCCAATCCGCCTTCATAACTGAAGTTCCCCATCCCTGGAGTCATTCTCGTGAATCTTTTCTGCGCCCTCTCTAGTGTCTTCACATCTTTCCTAAAATGCAGTGTCCAGAACTGGACGCAATACTCAAGCTGAGACCAAAGTAGTGTCTTTTACAAGTCCAACTTAACCTCCTTGCTCTTGTACTCTATGCCTGTATTAAGAAAGCCGAGGGTACTGTATGCTTTGTTAACTGTGGTCTCATCCTGTCCTGACACTTTCAATGACTTGTTTTTATTCATTCACAGGATGTGGGCTTCGCTGGCTAGGCCAGCATTTATTGCCCATCCCTAGTTGCCCTTTAGAAGGTGGTGGTGAGATGCCTTCATGTACTGCTGCAGTCCATGTGGTGTAGGTACACCCACAGTGCTGTTAGGAAGGGTCTTGATCCAGCGACAGTGAAGAAACGGCGATATATTTCCAAGTCAGGATGGTCAGTGTCTTGGAGGGGAACTTGCAGGTGGTGGTGTTCCCATGTGTCTGCCACCCTTGTCCTTCTAGATGGTAGCAGTCGTGGAACTGCTCCTGCTCTCCCACACAAGGGGAAGCATTCTTTCGAAACCTTTCATAATTCTAAAGACCTGCATCAGATCACCCCTAAGTCTTAACCACACATTTTTGCTAGCACCCTTGTAAATCTTTCTTGTGCCCTCTCCAGTGCCTCTAAACTTGTCCATAGGTATTACTATAACGTGGTGACCAGAATGGTACACAGTGTGGTCCTCCGGAGAATGGTACTCCGGCTGTGATCTGACCGAGGTTAGCTCCAAGAGGTGGCGATGTAGCCAAGTAGATCTCCACCCTTTCATTTTCCCCTCGAGAATGAAACGAGTTTTGGCTTGTGTGACAATCTCATCGCCTCAATGTAAAATCTACAGTACAGCCGGGTGAATGTTTCTCCTGCGCTGATTCTCAATTAGATTAGGAGCTTAAAGCACATCAGAAAAAAGGGCAATAATTAGAGTTGTACACAGATGCAGTCAACCATTGTGACAAGTGTTTATTAGCTTTTCTCATGGACAGATGAGATAATGCTATGTGAACAATACCTACTGAGCTATAGCATGCGCTCTGCTCTTAATTCAAAGTTACTTAATTCCAATTAGCTGATTATTCAAATTTTTAGCACTAAATCCCTGCTTTGTTGTGGTATTTGCGTTGCTCAATTCATATGTTTGAATAATAACATTTTTCTTCCCAGTGATGAGTCTAGGCTATGAGGAGTAGACTAGGCATCTAGATGAAGAACAATTCGCATTTATTTAGTGCCTTTCACAACCACGCGATTGCCACCAAACACCTTACAGCCTAATGAATTACTTTTGAAGTGTGATCATTGTTGCAATGTAGGAAACACGGGGAAACAATTTGCACAAATCAAGCTCTCACAGTGATGTAAACGTGGCCGGATAATCTGAAATAAAAACAAAAATACCTGGAAAAACTCGGCAGGCCTGACAGGAGAGGAATACAGTTGGCGTTTCGAGTCCGTATGACTCTTCATCAGATGGTCTGTTTTTTAGTGATGTTAAGTGATAAAATGTCTGCCAGAGGACTGGGGTGAACTCTGCTGATCCACTTTGAACTGGTGCCATGGTATCCTTTACATGCACTTGAGAAGGCCGGCAGGGCCTCAGCTTAACATCTCATCAGCAAGATGGTACCTCTGGCAATGTGGCACTCCCTCAGTGCTGCACTCGAGGCGTCGGCCTGGGTTACACGCTGAAGCCTCTGCAGTAGGGTCCTGTTACCCAACATGACCCTACCATTAGCTACACCTTTTATTTATTTTTTTGCGTAGCTACAGGGCGCGGAGGTAGGGATGACAAATTTCCTGACCTTGATTGACATGTTTCCTGTGCATGATTGAGGCCTCAGTGGCGAGGGAGTCAGGAGTAGAAGGCTTCCCATCGTTAAGCCACTCCTTTACCCATCCCCGCTCCAGCTCTTTCCCGACCCGACTTCCCTGTGCTGTCTGGGCCTTCAGAATAAGGCCTTCCCTGAGATGGGAGCACAGAGCGTGATGAGACAAGGGAACTTGGGAATTTGCTACGGGTGGGAATTCGGCGCAGAGAGGGAAGGAGGGGCTCAAATTTATTTTTTTCAGCTTCCAGAAGCTGGTGAGCGTTCACGGCTTTAATTAGGGGAGCAGGTGGGTGATTATTTTTAAAGATTTTATCCACATAAATGTGGGCAGTAGTTTAAACCAGCACTGGGGAGATATAAGTATTGCATTTAATTTACAGCTTAACTCGTTAAACTACTTGGCATAACTGCAGACAACAGTTGAGTGATGTTGCTAAACTTGAAATCTAATTAGCTAAACTAAACCCAATAAAGATGGTAGGGCAGATAATGTGTTGCAGCTGTAGCATGATTCCTTTTTACTCCTCCCACTGGGAACTGGTAGATGCCAGTGTGTGATCCACGGTTAAGCATCATCTGGAATAAGTTTTTTTTTATTCTTTCATGGGATGTGGGCATCTCTGGCAAGGCTGGCATTTGTTGCCCATCCCTAATTGCCCTTGAACTCAGAGGCTTCTTAGGCCATTTCAGAGGGCGGTTAAGAATCAGCTGCACTGCGGTGGGCCTGGAGTCACATGTAGGCCAGACCGGGTGACGATGGCAGATTTCCTTCCCTAAAGGGCATGAAGTGAACCAGATATGGGTTTTTTACAACACTGATGATATTTTCATGGTCACTATTAGTGAAATTAGCTGTACAACTCCAGATTTATTAATTGAATTTAAAGTTTACCAGCTGCTGTCGTAGGATTTGAACCCATTTCCCCAGATCATTTGCCTGGGCCTCTGGATTACTAGTCCAGCAACATTACCACGGCCTCCTCCTTTGTAATGGAGGAGCCTCACCCCTTGCGATTGTCCAACAGGTTCGAGGTTCTTGCAACTTTGTTGACGAGAGGAAAGACTGCAGGGAGGACGAATAAGGCAAACAAGTGGGGGGGGTTTAAAAAGGAATCTAGTTATATTAGGGGAGAGTATAGCTAGAGAGATAGATACTGTTCTCTGTAGCTGAGAGCGTAAATCCCAAAGGATGTGTTGCCTGTTCAGTTCCAAGTTAAGGACATCGTCCTCAGGGGTGGAGAGGAACTTGGCAGTCGGAGGGGATGGATCCAGTTGCCGTGGTGCACTTGGGTCCCAATGACATAGGAAGGACTAAGAAAGAGGGTCTGCTGAGGGAGTATTAGTATTAGCGGCCAGGGAAAGAGTGAAAAAGCAGAGAATCCAGTGCAACATTCAGGGAGTGCTGCACTGTCGGCGGTGCTGTCTTTCAGAGGGGATGTTAAACTGAGGTCCCAACCACCTGCACGTGGTTGTAAAAGATCCCATGGCACTATTTTGAAGAAGAACAGGAGAGTTATCCCTGGCATCCTGGCCAATAATTATCCCTCAATCAACATCGTGATGGCATATTATCTGGTTGTTATCTGCAGTCTGTGGGAGCTTGCTGTGCACAAATTGCCTGCCACATATTCTACGTCACAACAGTGACTAGCTTTTAAAAGTACCTTGTTGGCTGTAAAGCACTTTGAGACATTCGGTGGTTATGAAAAGTGCTATATAAACGCAAGTCTTTAATTTCATGGACTCTGGCCACACTAGGAGTGAACCAAATAGCTACAGAGAAGCTTTATAGCAAAGTCCATAAGGGCTAGAATGTGAGCACCCACTTCTGCGATCTCCTTTCTCATCCACCCCATCTCCCCACTGCCATCCTTTCCCATAGTACTGCTCAGAGAGTCTCCCAGTGCAGACACTGCTATCCTATCCTCTATCGTACACGGGGTACCAGTCTCTGAGTGGGAGCTTGGTAAATAAGGTAAGATTAAGTACCACAGTGCCACCTTCTGTGATTCTTTCTGGCAGCTCTTCATGCTCTGGGGGGGCTGTACATTTTGAAATGCAGGGAGAACAGCGATTAGATTTGACCGTGAAGGATAGCCAGGGACAGATGAATGGCTTGCTGGAGGAGCCTGCATTCTAACGCGCTCACTACATGAGGGTCAGGCTGAGAGATAAGCAAGGACAAATATCTTGGACAGGTATCGGCTGTTCCATCATCACTGGTTCAAAATCCTGGAATTCTCTACTCAACTGCATTGCAGTAGTGCCTTCACTACATGGATTGTGGAGATACCACCACCCTGGGCAACTAACTGTCAGATTTCCTAGCAATGCTTATGTCCCCAGAATGAATGAAAGAAACAAGGAGTTTTCAACACTTGCAGTATCCCTTATTTCTAATTTGCACCCGTACAAAGATTTCAAATCTACCCACAGCCTCAGAGTCTCTTAAGAGAAGCAAGAATTGCCTCAGCTGGATGGGCACTGGAGGGAAATAGACTTGCAGTGAGACAGGGATAGAGGGGCAGCGGGGCACTGACTGGACTGGTCTACAGAGAGCTGACATGGAGTCAATGGGCCGAATGGCCTCCTGCTGTCCAGTGAGACTCTATGGGCAGAATCTTGACCTTGGATGGCGTGTGGGCCCCACCGGCTTGGCGGCGGGCGGACAGCCAACCACCACCGCTGAAACGGGGCCTGCCTCAATTTTAAGTGGGCGGGCCAATTAAGGCCCACCCAGTGGCCTGCCCGACGGGAAGCGCTATGCACTTCCTGTTCCGGGAGGGATTCCCCATCTGTCAAAGTGCGCTCTTTTGCACATGCGCACTTCTCCCTGAGGCAAAGTCCTGTCTCAGGGAGATTACTGACAGTGGAAAAAACTTTAAACATAGAAACATTAAAAAATTTTTAACATGTCCCCCTCATGTGACAATGTCACACGAGATGGGACATGTTAATAAAGAACACATCAACTTCATTAATTTTTTACAAAACGGACATGAAACCTCATCCCGCCAGTGGATGAAGTTTCATGAATAATCTGGAGCCCGCTGGAGCTCCTGGCCTGCCCGCCAGCCTTAAACTTGGACGGGCAGGGTCTTTAACAAGGTTAATTAGCCTGTCACTGGCCTTAATTGGCCATTGACAGGTCGGCAGGCGGACAGCTGATTTCGCTGTCCACCCGCCTTCCTGAAGATTTAAATGGACCGGGATGACATCGGGGATTCCTCCCGACATCATCCCGCGTCATTTTCCCCTCGGCGACCAGGCCCCATCCCCAAATCGCCGAGGGGAACATCCTGGCCTATGACTCTAACTTGTGGACGTAAAGCTATCTCATTATTATGTAAACGTATAATTTTGAAAATGGAACAAGGGTATCTCTGGCCCAGGAAATTGCGGGGTAATCATAAAATGCTCGTGAACCACCAACCAGGATCTCTGCCTGTTTATCCATAACTTTAAATCCAGGAAATTGGCCATTCCATATGGCAAAGGTAAAGAAATTCACCCTATGAAACGTAACAGAGGGTTATTTAGAATTTAGAGCACGGAAGTAGTCTATTCAGCACATGGTGGCGTGGTGGTGTTGTCACTGGGCTAGTATTCCAGCCACCCAGGGTAATGATCTGGGGACCTGGGTTCAAATCCCAACATGGCAGATGGTGAAATTTGAATTCACTAAAAATCTGGAATTAAAATTCAGATAATGACCACAAAATCCACTGACGATTGCCGTAAAGAACCCAACTGGTTCACTAAAGCCCTTTAGGGAAGGAAATCTGCCGTCTTTACCTGGTCTGGCCTACATGTGACTCCAGACCCACAGCAATGTGGTTGACTCCCAAATGGCCCCCTGAACAAGATCAATAAATGCTGGTTTAGCCAGTGCTACCCACATCCCATGAATGAATAATAAAACATTGGTCCATTACCGGTGTTTATGCTCCACATGACCCTCTTTCCATCCTGTCATCTCACCCCGTCAACGTATCCTTCTATTCCTTTCTTCATCACGGCCAGGATTTTACAGCCCCCTCCCTAGTGGGACATTACAGTCCCACCAAACTGAATGGAGATTTAAATGGCTCGCCACATCCACGGGGGGTGCAGGCATTGAGGTGGGTGGATTGTGGAGGCACACTGGCACTGGGCCTGTAAAATCCTGGCCCATGTGTTTATCTAGCTTCTCCTTAAATACCTCTGTGCATCTATTCACCCTCACTCTTCCTTGTGGTACTGAGTTGCACATTCTCACCTCTCTCTCTCTCACTCTTTCTCTCTCTCTCTCTCTCTGAGAATTTCCTCCTGAATTTCCCACTGAGTTTTTAGTCACTCTCGTATATTTAGGGCTCCTCGTTCTGGACTTTCCCGCAAATGGGAACCTCTTTCCCACATCTACCTGCCTCAACCCTCCACGACTTTAAAGACGTCAATCAGGTGACCTCTCGGTCTTCTCTTTTCAAGGGAAAAAAAAATCCTGAGCCTGTTCAGTTTTCCCTAATAGCTGCAACCTCTTAGATTCGGTATCACCCTTGTCAATCGTTTCTGTTAACATGCAGGTTGGAGCTGCGCACAGTGCTCTAGGGAGGGGGGTGGGTAAGGTACCTTTGGCTCGCCGTCTGGTTGAAAACATTCTCTTTTCCAATTCTTTCTGGCCAGCCCTTGGTGACGGTGAACCTGAGCCTTGGCATGAGTCATCACATCAGGGGAGAAAGCGAGGCAAACTGCAGAGAGAAAAAAATAAATAAATACAGGCAGATACTTTTAATGGACTCTGGCATTTCAACATAGAAAATGCTGGGTAGAGTAGCCTTAATGAGCTGCAAATCAATTTTATTGCATGCATCTGTTTCACTCATTCTGGCTGTAAATATCTTTCATTTAGCTGCTTATTCCTCATTCTATTCATGGCTAGTTTTCCTTTTATTAAGCTTATACTGGGCATAGTTTTAGCTTTAATATTTCATATGCGACCTGTTGCCAATAAAGCTTAAAGGGAACTGGCCTGTCTCCTTGAAGCTGAGGGGAAATTGTTCTCCTGTGACTCTCAACAGTCATCAACAACAACTTGCATTCGTATGGCGCCTTTAATCTAGTAACCAGCTCCTAACAAGCCTAGTCAGCTCCCCTATGATTTGTGGTGTGCCCAAGCCACCATTCGCTCAGGAGCTGTTGCTTCAGGTTCTTGCGCTCGAGCCGCAGATAGTCAAGGCCGACAGTCCAGTGCAGGACTGAGGGAGTGCTGCCCTGTCGGAGGTGCTGGTTTTCGGACAAGGCATTTATAATCGACGCCCCGCCTGCTCTCGCAGTTGGACGTGTTATTTTGTAGAAAAGCAGGAGAGTTTGCCCCCATCGTCAGGGGCCGACATCCACCCCTCAGCCAACATCAGGTAATCGGTCAGCCCAGGCCTTGCGATGAGCGGCAATTGTTCTCGGGCTGCCCCTTCGCTCGAACTCTGCCCCGCCTTGATGCTTCCCTGCATTTCTTGCCGGGTACTCTGAGCCCAGATTTACCAGAAATGCGGAGCGCAGCATCCCCGCGAGACCTCCGTCGCGGCACTATAGAGTCAGCGGAAGACAGAAGACAGCCGCTTTACGGTGCCGGCTGCCGTATGGCAAGAGAAAAAAAAAACCGGTGAGAATGTTAGTAAATGGCGGACTGGGTCGAGTGCTTAAGTGGGCAGGCGGGTGAGGTAAGTGGGTTGATGAGCAGGGTGGGTGAGGTGCCAGGTGGATAGACTGGCAGATGGGTGAGGTGGTAGGAGGGTAGAGGGGCAGGTGGATGAGGTGGCGGCTGGGTGAGCAGATAGATGGGTGAGCTGATAGGTGGGTAGAGGGCAGGCGGGTAGGGTGGCATGTGAGTGAAGTGGTAGGTGGGTAAGATGGCATGTCGATAGAGTGGCAGATGGGTGAGGTGGTAGGAGGGTAGGTTTGCAGGTGGTTGAGGTGGCAGCTGGGTGAGCTGATAGATGAGTGAGCTGGTAGGTGGGTAGGGTGGAAGGTGGGTGAGATGGTAGGTGGATGAGGACATAGGTGCCTAGGGTGGCACATATTTGACATGGTAGGTGGGTGAGGTGGCGGGTGGTTGAAGTGGAAGGTGGGTCAGGGGTTAGTCAGGTCTGGGGATAGTCAGATGATCAGGGGGCTGGCATGCTCAGGTAGAGTAATCAGGTTGGAGGTATAAGTCAGGGCATCAGGGTGGGCAGTTGGGTGGTCACGAGGAGTGGTTTGGGGTGGGGGGGTAGTCGGTGGTGTGGTCAGTGGTAGTCTGCAGTATACAGGTCTGGCATTGAAAGGGTTAACGCACAGTACCGCCCACAGTGCAATGTAAAGGAACACATGACCCAAGACGAGAGGGCAGTCTTGAACTGGATAGAGACGTGTGTAGAGACAAGCATGGAGACAGCTCCTAACTCAGACCTTATACTGCATATATATATATATATATATATATATATAGTTACAAGTAATTGATAAATACTTACTGTTAAATTATACAAGACTCAGAACCTGTTCATGAGGCCTACCGAACTGCACACAACATCTTACAACATGGTGGCAGCTATCGGAACAACCCAGAGCCTTCCAGAAGCTGGAGAAGAAATTTAAAACCTGGAAGACTAAATGAGCAGGATTCTGACCTGACAGAGAGCACCAGAAACTCAGGCGCTAGAAGGAGGTTGACAGAGAAAATCTCCTAACCAGGATTGGAAGCAGAAGGCAGAAGTAAAAACTCTATGCTGCAGCAGAAGACTCCACCGATTCCTGTGGAAGTCCAGCTTCAATATGCAAATTAGTGCAGCAGAGTCAGAACACCCGGCAGGGATGAAATAAAAAAAAAACATACGCTCAAAAGCTTTTAAATCAGCAGCAGTTAGAATTGCCATTTTAGAAAGCAATGCGGAGAACTCGAATCCCGAGTTGGCGTCTGAACATGTGATGGGTGAGCTCGAGCTGATCTAAAATAAAAATAATTTAAAAATAATCGGCAATTAAAAAACTCAGCAAAAGCTTGGAATCAACAGTTTCAGGACCTGAAAATACTTAGATACGGCGGTGAAGGCTCAGAAAGGTCGATCCTGGGAGGCGCTGCTGAAAATTTAAGACACAGAAAATGTGGCGGCCATTACTGCGGGAGTCCGCCGAAACCACAAAGTATGGGAAAGATTGTTGAGGAGGAGTGTACTGCAGTTATACTGCAGCATGACCTTGGATTTCCTAACAGCATTTAAAGGTGTACATGCTTTTAATTTTAAATGGACATGGATCAAAAACCTACCTCACCTGCCCAGTTTGGACTCACCTAAGGCCCAGACCAGTCACAAAATTGGGGACGTTGGAGAAAGAGATTCCTTAGATACATGACTGCTTCAGGTCTGGACAAAAAGACAGAAGTTGAACAGGTTGGCACACTGCTTTATTTGGTAGGTCCAATAGCCGACGATATAACAGCTAGACAAGGACTAAATGAATCCTCAGCAAAATTTGATGAAGTTTTAAAATCATTTGACACATATTTTAATTTGAGCAGCAAGAAGACCCTTGAAAAAAACAAAGTTTAACAAACGTGTCCAACAGCCAGGTGAACCTGTTGACTCCTTCATTAATGAGCTGTACAGAAAGGCTGAAGGCTGTGGCTGCGGGGGCCTGAACTTAGAGTCAATCAGGGACACAATTGTTGTTGGCATGGCAGGCGATGTACTTGCAGGCATGCTTCAAGCTAAGGAAGATTTAACCCTTGGAAAGGCCATTCAGGCTGTCATGCAATCCAAAATCTAATTACAGCACAGATCCATCTTAAGGGGCAAAAGCAAGCCATGGTACTGAGCAACCCCCACTGTCCAGCTGGTAAAACAGCAGAGGAGCAGGGACACTCCAAGGTAAGGGAAGCAATACCCTAACCGTCCACTATTCAGCAAGGTTTACCCAGTACAACAGAGTCTACCAGTCCTTCAGTTGTTATAAAGACAAGATCTGGAAGAAGAAAGGGTTAACTTTGGACTGGGTATAGTACCATCCACAGTATAATGGCATGGCCCGAGACTAGAGGGCAGCCTTGTATTGGACAGAGACGGGTGTAGTGGCAAGCATGGAGACAACATCTAGCTGAGATGTTATATGTATATTTATGTATATAATTACAAGTAGTTAATAAACACTTACATTTAAACTATACAAGACTCAGAGCCTCTTCATGAAACCTACCGAACTACACACAACACCTGACAACATTGTCGAGGTGTCAGGTGATGGCTGGGGGGGAGGTCGAAGGGGAATCGGGGGTGTCATTCGGTTAGTCAGGAGGAAATGGAGTCAAGGCGGGTTGAGGGGTGGGATCAGCTGTATAGTTACCCAGGAGTTAGACTAGAATGTTTCGGTCTAAATTTCCTGGGTAACTATCCAGCTAAGTAATTCAGAACTGCCCCATGCTCTGACTCTAACTCAGAGTCAGAGACATTCACAAAGGGTCCCAGGGAGGAGGGGAATTGCCCCTCAGAAGTTGAAACTTCCAGGGCAATTCCCACAGAGGTCAGCGCATCAGGGCGTGTGCAGTCTCTGATAATCCGGACACCAGAGTATTTGGGCCATGATCTTGTCATTATCCCATTACTGTCAATGGGATCTTGCTGTGCCTACTCCAGTTCCTACATTCCTATTGCAGCATATTGGTACTGTTGCTGGGCCAACGCTGTGGTGACATGGGTTCCAAATCCCACCAAGGCAGCTGGAGGAATTTAAATTCAATTAGTTCATAAATCTGGAATAAAATGGTAGTTTCATTGATGATTGTGAAAGCACTAGATTGTTGTAAAAACCCATCTGGTTCACTAATGTCCTTTAGGGAAGGAAATCTGCCGTCCTTACCTGGTGTGGCCTACATGTGACTCCAGACCCACAGCAATGTGGTTACTTCTTCACAGGCCTCTGAAATGGCCAAGCAAGCCACTCAGCATTGCCCACCCTCCAGGATTGGCCTGGAGTCTCCAGGAATTGAAGACCAATTTCCAGGACACCGCTGTGTGCATGACCCTGGAGAAAAACCATCGGTACATGAAAAAAGATTTAAAAGAAAAAACATTTTCTTTGAACATTTTTTACCAGAAATAAAAACATCGAGAATGGGAGAAAAAGGCTGTTCGGCTGAGAGTCGAACATCATCCAATTGGGTAATGAATCTTTTTGCTTTCCAATTGGCGTAGGAAGGCAGTGCCTCACAAGGATGGACGTGTTGGCCGACGAATGGTTGGAGTTTGGGGAAAGTCACGTGACGAAAGCTCCAGGAACACGTTTAATACCAGTTGGCAACCCTACTCAGTTGTGTCAACCTGCTGCAGCACTTTATGTGTACCTACACCACATGGGCTGCAGCGGCTTAAAAAGACACCACACAGCCACCACCTCCTCAAGGGAAATTAGGGATGGGTAACAAATGCTGGCCTCGCCAGCGAAATTCACAACCCGAGAATGAATGGGAAAAAAATGACAACTGTGTCTGTACTTCAAAAGCACCTCACTGACTGTGCAGCGCGTTGGGACATCCTGTGGTCATGAAAGGTGCTCATGTAAGTTCTTTATTCTCCCCCTGTGGAGCTCTTAGAAGATTAGCAGCGACTTGAAAGGGAGGGAAGTTGCCAATCAACAGGAGACTGGCCATAAGTAAAGAAATATTAAAACCTAATTGTATGTGGAAGATGAGAAAAAATACTAGGGAGAACTATCAAAATGCTTTTATTGTGAGCTATCACCCTCTTGTAGAGGCTCTGATCCAAACTCAGTGAACCTAAATCCATTGCAGGATGCTCAGCTGAAAAGGACCTGTTGCTTGTTGGATATACAGTGAGGCTATCGATGGTTCCTCCCGCTTGTAACATAATATATTCCATTCTTGCTATGCCTGAAGCATACTGCTCGGACACCATGAAGCAGCTTTGTATAACTTGCAAGGAAGTCTTTATTAACAATGCTGAACTATGTATGTATTTACAGTAGGAATGGAGAGGGCTCCATACTAGGTCATTACACGTTGCTACTCATCTCTGGACCGGCCCCAGCTCCAGCTCATGTGCCTTCTTACATCACCATGTATACTGTACTCAGTCAGAGTTAACCCTTTAGGTACAAGACCCTTCTACTACAGTTATCACCAGTCAAAGGAGCTCAATGGCTGTGGTTCATCAACGGATATGCAGTTAAAGTGTTTTCCTATTCTTTTTAGTCCCTCACTTTCCAATACACATCCCCCCACCTCCAAACCTGCTGAGAAATATCTTCAGCCAATAACGCACAAGTAACAAGTAGCCTAAGATGCTGGTTCAATCTCGCGGTTCAGCCAGTGTTTATAAACACTCAAACTTTGTTCCGCCAATTATTAGGACAATCAAGGCTGTCCAAATGAATCATAGCCTTACAAGGATGTAATATCCTCCATCAATTAGCAATAATACTTTAACATTCAGTGGAGAAATGACCCCTCCGTCTGGTTCTCCATCTGTGAGAATTTTGTGCTCAGAACAGGAAGGTAAATCTGCCAGTGCAAGATCCTATTGTGACAGCCGTGATTGATGGGCCTGTCACTCTGCTCAATGATGGCTGTAAACGGTTGTTGCTAACAATGAGAGGATTTAGTGGGATGTAATTTACTTCAGAGGGGACAGAGCTATTAATCATCAGGCACGTAATCTATGATAGGTCTGGCCCAGAGAGCCAATTCATTCTGCAAAAGCTGACTCCTCCATCTGCTGAATGACCTGTGTAGAAATGGGCAGCCATTACTTATGGTTTAATGCGAGGTTCCTGTCTTAAGCCGGCGACCTCTGGGTGTCGTTAAAAACCCCTGGGCTATACAAAGCTGAGTCAAGCGTGGGACCGGAGGGGGGAATAATAATCTGCGGTATTGATTGGCCAGGAAAAGCAATGCCACTGTAGAACAGCGTCCTGTTCCTTGAAGAGGTTCGATGAGATTTCAAAACATTCATCCTTGTTTTCAAACCTTTCACTGGCCTCATCACTTTTTTATCATTCATTCACGGGTTGTCGCTGGCTGGGCCAGCATTTATTGCCCATCCCTAGTTGCCCCTTAAGAAGGTGGTGGTGAGCTGCCTTCTTGAACCGCTGCAGTCCATGTGGTGTAGGTACACCCACAGTGCTGTTAGGGAGGGAGTTCCAGGATTTTGACCCAGCGACAGTGAAGGAGCGGCGATATATTTCCAAGTCAGGATGGCAAGTGGCTTGGAGGGGAACTTCCAGGCGGTGGTTGCTATCACTTGCTACCTCTGTAAGCTCCTCCAGCCCCATAGCCATCCAAGGTCAGTGCACTCCTCCAATTCTGATCTCTTATGCGCTCCCTATTTCTTTCACCAAACATTGGTGGCAGTGCCTTCAGCTGCCTAAGCTCCGAAGCTCTGGAATTTCCTCCCTAAAACCCTTGCTGCTTCTCACTCCTCCAATAAGACACACTTTAAAACCTACTTCTTTAACCAACATTTTGATCGCCTGTCCTAATATTTCCTTATGCGGCTAGGTGCAAAAAAAAACTTCTATCTAATCACGTCCTTGTGAAGCACCATAGGACATTTTACTACGTTATTGTCGCTATATAAATGCAAGTTGTTAAGTTCTGCGAACCTTTGTAGTCTGATCTCAGCTGTGAAATTGAGGAGAATAGAATATTATTGCGTGTATTTATAGATATCATGCTGGATTTTCATAGGCTAAAACTACCAGTTGGATTTATTTACAATTAAAAGAGCACATTGAGAAAATTAGTGAAATAATATAAGTATTAGCACTGACCTACTGGTAACTCTCTTGCTTATCTGTCAGGAGATCATGGGTTCAAGGTACACTCTAGGGACTTGACTGTGTATTCTGGACTCACAAGCCTCATGGAGTCATTATGGCACAGAGGAGGCCATTCAGCCCATCAAGACCATGCCGGCTCTCTGAAGAGCCATTCTTCAACTCTATCTCCATAGCCCAGTAGGTTTATTTCCCTCAAGTGCCCATCCAATTTCCTTTTGAAAACCTTTATTGTCTTCACTTCCATCACCCTCATTGGCAGTGAGTTGCAGGCCATTACCACTCACTGCATAAAAAAGTTCTTCCTTGTATTCTCCTCTGCATCTCTTGCTCGAAACATTAAATCAATGCCCCTAGCCCTCGTACCATCAGCTAACGGGATCAGTTTTTCTTTGTCTACCTTATCTAAGCTGCCATGATCTTGTACATCTCTGTCAAATCTCCGCTCAATCTCCTTTGATCCAAGGAGAACAACCCCAGCTTCTCCAACCCAAACCTTGTAACTAAAATCCTACATCCCCGGAACCATTCTGGTACATCTCCTCGGCGCCCTCTCAACGACCCTCACATCCTTCCTTAAGTGTGATGGCATCTGAGAAGCCGTGAGGGAGGGCTATAGTGTTGAGGATGCTGTCTTTGAATGAACATTGAACCAAGGTTCTACCCATCTTGGATGGAAACATGGAAGGAAAAAAAAAACAGTAAAAACTGGGAAATAAGAGTACTGGTCCGAATTGGTGTTCCATTTTCAGCTATACAAGACCAGTTTGGACCAGTACTCTCATTTCTCCGTTTTTTTACTGTTTTTTTCCTATATAGCGATCGATCACTATTTGAAGGTCAGGGAAAAGTCTTCAACATTCATCCTTTAAAATAGATGATCTGTTCATTTTGCTACCACCCCAGAGGGGAGGTGATGGGCGGGGGGGGGGGGGGGGGGTGATGGGCGGGGGAGGGGGGTGATGGGCGGGGGTGATGGGCGGGGGGGGTGATGGGCGGGGGGGGAGGTGATGGGCGGGGGGGGGTGATGGGCGGGGGGGGTGATGGGCGGGGGGGGTGATGGGCAGGGGGGAGGTGATGGGCAGGGGGGAGGTGATGGGCGGGGGGGGGAGGTGATGGGCGGGGGGGGGGGGGGTGGGGGGGGGGAGGTGATGGGCAGGGGGGGGGTGGGGGAGGTGATGGGCAGGGGGAGGTGATGGGCGGGGGGGAGGTGATGGGCGGGGGGGGGGTGGGGGTGGGGGAGGTGATGGGCGGGGGGGTGGGGGTGGGGGAGGTGATGGGCGGGGGGGGGGGTGATGGGCGGGGGGGGGGGGGTGGGGGAAGGGAAGGAAACAGGCCCGTTCCAATGCCGAGTTAAGTTGGGAGATTGGATCTGGGAGGTGACCCTGGGGAGTGAGTGGGAGTGGGGGGTGGGTCTGAGACAGGCCGGGTGGCCAAGGTCCCCGCGCTTGCACTGCCGTAAACTGGTCCATCTTCCCGGTTTCAAAACATAAGGAACCAGAGGGCGAGATTTTCCACACCAGCCGCCGAGATCTTCCGGTCCCACCACAAGTCAGCGGGCTTCTGGCTAGGGTGCCCGCCTTGCCCGCGGTGAGTCCCGCCCAAGACTGGGCCAGAAAATCCCGGCCAAAGGCTGGAATCTTCTGCCCCCCTCAGGAGGCGTCGAAGGAGGCAGGCGGATCGGCGTCGGGACTGACACCTGACGCCATCCCGCCTGCACTGGAAGTAAGTTCTGGGCGGGAAGGCCCATGCTCGACCTTCCCAGCTACCCCACTGCCCCTGCTACCGACCTCCATGCTCCCCCCCCCCCCCCCTACCTTTATCCTGGGTCGCCCCATTTTCCCGGCACTCCCCTGGGGTGGGCAATGCTCCAGCAGCAGAGCAGCCACGGCCTCCTCCGTGGGGCTGGCGAACGCAAGAGCCGCCGGCCTCTGATTGGCCAGCAGCTCTTGGCGGGCAGGAAGTCGGCCTCCGGGGTCCTCAGCCTGGAGGAACGCCCGCTGCTGTCCATGTAACTGCCTGACGGGGCAGAAGATGAGGTGGGCTTTCCTCCTCGGAGCCAGCGCGGGTGCCTCCTCCGGGTTTTCCGCCAAGAACGGAAGATTCCACCCCAAGGAGCGAGTATTCTGGCTGCTCTTTGGGATGGTGTCGCATTCTTCCTATTGTCTTATAGAAGTTTTGCTTGAGAAATCCGGAATAGCTGCCCTTGTTGAGTCACGAATATTCTATCGTTGATCTCATTTGACCAGCGTCCATCAGTTCCGTGGAAAATGTGAGAGAAGCTCAGGTTAAACTGCAGCACATGTAAGCTATAACCATGCCACCCTTGGCTTACTGGTATCTCTTTTGCCTAGCAACAAGATAATGGTGGGTTCAATCCCCACTTCAGCATGTAATCTAGGTTGATGCTTGGCTGGTTAGCTTGGGTGGCTAGAGCATGATATATGATAATACCAATGGTCCAAGTTCAATGTATTGCTGTGGTAGTTCATGAAGGCCTGCCTCCTCACTTTGTCCCATGCTTGCAACGCCCCTCAATCTATCTAACCAATTGTCTCTCTCTAATGTTGGGAGATGCGTGTGGCCCTAACGGACTGTGGCTAATTGTAACTGTCCCTCGTACCACGGGAGTGCTGCACTGTTGAAGGTACACTTTTCTTTTGATGAGTTGTTAAACCACAGTCATCTGTCCTGTCCATCGCCTCCCTGTGTGTTTCCCTATGAGAAAAGACTCCTTCCCCACTATCTGTGTGAGATGTTGTAGCGTGTTGCCAGCTAACAAAGCTAGCTCTACTTCCTGTGTTTAGCTGATGAATCGGGTTGGCTCCTCTCCCAATCATCAATAATCTCCCCTTCTGTTTATTTCTTTGATGTCATTTCATGGTATCCCCTCCATAACTTTGTGGCTGGTGACACAGTTACGAGAAATATCCAGCATGTCGTATGATTAAAAAGTTAATCCTTCAGCTTTTGGCAGACAAAATCAATGTTTTTTTTCGATTTGGAAGCGGTTCAGAGAAGGTTTACTGGACTGATATCTGGAACGGGTGGCTTGACTTATGAGGAAATGTTGGACGGACTAGGCTTGTATCCACTGGGGTTTAGAAAAATAAGAGGCGACTCGATTGAAACATATGAGATCCTGAGGGGACTTGACAGGGCGGATGTGGAGAGGATGTTTCCTCTTGTGGGAGAATCTAGAACTAGGGGTCGCTGTTTAAAAATAAGGGGTCACCCATTTAGGACAGAGATGGGGAGAATTTTTTTCTCTGAGGGTAGTGAGTCTTTGGAACTCTCTTCCTCAAAAGGAGGTGGAAGCAGAGTCTTTGAATATTTTTAAGGCAGAGGTGGATAGATTTTTGGTAACCAAGGGGGTGATGGGTTATCAGCGGTTGGTGGGATGCAGATTTCAGGTTACTATCAGATCAGCCATGATCTTATTAAATGGCGGAGCAGGCTCGAGGGGCTGAATGGCCTACTCCTGCTCCTTGTCCGTATATTCATATATCACAAACCTTGTGAAACTTGGAAGAATTTTAGCACTGTAACTGTTTGACTGACAGTTCATCAATTGGAAGCAGCAAGTTGCGGATACCTAATGTGAACCATTAATGGGACAGGAGAGGGGGGCTTTGAATCTGCTGCTGCTCCTACATCAACGTCAACAGCTTGCATTTATATTGTGACTTCAAAACACCCCAAGGCACTTCACAGGAGAGCAATCAAACGGGATTTGACACCGAGCCACATGGGGTAAATAACCAAAAGCTTGATCGAAGAATTATGTCCCACTGTGAGCTGAGCTGAGATTCTGAGCTGACCTACATTGGTTCATGGTTCAAACAATGTCTGCATTTTAAAATTCCCATCCTTGTTTTCAAATCCCTCCATGACTGCGTCCCTCCCCACTATCTCTGCACTCTCCTCCAGCCCCACAGCCCTCCGAGATATCTGCACTCCTACCAGACTCAATCCTGGGATGGCGGGAATGAGGGGAGTTTGAGGAGATTCTCTAGAGTTTAGAAGAATGAGAGGTGATCTCATTGAGACGCGCAACATTCTTACCGGGTTCAACAAAGTAGATGCATGACGGATGATTCCCCTGTTGGCGGGGCCAATTAGGGATGGGAGACAAATGCTGAAAGAACAAAGGGAAACAAAAATCAAGTTGCCTCTTACTCTTCTAAACTCCAGCAGATACAAGCCTAGTCTGTCTAACCTTTCCTCATTAGACAACTCTCCCATTCCAGGTATCAATCTAGTAAACCTTTTCTGAACTGCTTCCAATGCGTTTACATCCTTCCTTAAATAAGGAGACCAATACTCCAGATGTGGTCTCACCAATGCCCTGCTTAACTGAAGCATAACCACCCCCCTACTTTTGTATTCAATTCCCCTCGTAATAAGCTAGAACATTCTATTAGCATGCACAGCTCTGGCTTTGTCAAAGGGAGCAAAGACGGCAAAGTGATTTATTTTACATAAAATACATGAATGGACTGAACACAGTTTTAGCAGTGAGATCTGTCAATTTCCTCCCGCTTCTCACCCAATGAAACTAACCGAAATACAAATTAAACTGATGCTCTGGGTGAAAAATCCCTTTCAAGTCGGGTATAGCTAACAGGGATCTGTCTTTCCTTATTACCGCCTGTGTGTTGCCTTCATCACTCTGCTGTTCCTGAGGGAGGCAGAGAAAGAAGCCAGGAGGATACTTCCGTTTCTCTCTCAGCTCTGTGAGCGTGAGGGATTGGCCTGCCCGACTGTCAGTCAAAATGTCCAGCCTGATTGAAATGCCCCTGCTTTGATTTAGGGACTCAGGGCTCCCACGGAATTGATCACCTAAACTCCCGGCTGAACACACTGATTGAAAGAAAAAACCAGCCTTAGCCATTTAGAGGTTGTGAAGAAATGTAAAATGCTTAATACCATCCACCAGCCGTTCCTGTTCTTCACTAAGCAACATTTCAAATTGCGATGGATTTCCAGCTGCTCCGGCTTTGCTAACTCACCCATTTTAAGCCAAACCTGATCAGTTCAACAATGTTATTCAAGCTCCCTTAGGCGCCGTGCAAATGAAAACATCACACCCGGGAGCATCACTTCAAATCAGTTTGTGCCTGGTTTCCATAGTTAATAACGAGCTGCGTTTAAACGAGTTAAAATAGCTCGAGTCTTATTCCTGGAGAAACAAGTGGGTACCCTATTCATCTCGCTGGCCACAGGCGTGAAAACTCAGCCAGCGTTAAAATCGAGCCAGGAGTTTTGACTCTTCTCGGGGTAGCTCATCCAGCTCCAGCAGGGACGGAGTTCTCAATGCGTTTATTGAACCCTCGGGAATGTACCAATTTCATCCAAGTGGTCTGATCAATGTGGTGAAGTTTGGGTCAGTCTGATGGTGTTGATGGCCTGGGGACAGTGAGCCGGCAATGAAATTAAAATTAGGAGGCACTTGGGCAGAGGCAATGAAGAGAAACTTTTTCCACCGGTGGGTGGGTCAGTAACCAGTCAACACAGATTTAAGATTTGCGATTCAGAGGGGGAACATGAGGAGATTTTTCTTTTCCACGGGGAGTTGTTGTGATGTGGAGCGCACTAACTAATATGAGATTCAATAATAACTTTCAAAGAGGGATTGGATAAATTCTCGAAAAATAGGGAAGTGTTGTTGCAACTGTACAAGGCGTTGGTGAGACCGCACCTGGAGTACTGGGCACAGTTTTGGTCCCCATACTTGAGGAAGGATGTAGTTGCACTGGAGGTGGTTCAGAGGAGGTTCACTAGATTGACTCCGGAGTTGCGGGGCTTGTCTTATGAGGAGAGATTGAGCAGTTTAGGCCTATACTCACTAGAGTTTAGAAGAATGAGAAGAGATCTAATTGAGGTATATAAGATGCCAAAGGGGATAGACAAAGTAGACATGGAGAGGATGTTTCCCCTTCTGGGGTATTCTAGAACGAGAGGCCATAGTGTTAGGCTAAGGGGCGGTAGATTTAAATCAGAGATGAGGAGGGATTACTTTTCCCAAAGGATCATGAATCTGTGGAATTCACTACCTCAGAGTGCAGTGGATGCCGGGATGCTGAATACATTTAAGGAAGAGATAGACAGATTTTTAATTAGTAACGGGTTGAAAGGTTATGGGGAGAGGGTGGGAAATTGGAGTTGAGGCCGAAATGAGATCAGCCATGATGGTAATGAATAGCGGGGCAGGCTTGAGGGGCTGAATTGTCTGCTCCTGATCCTAGTTCTTATGTTCTTATGAAATGGAAACATTTGTAGGAAAAATCAGGAGAGTGGGGCGAATTGAGTTGCTAGTTCAAAGAGCTGGCACAGACACAATGGCCCGAATGGCTCCTCCTGTGCTGTAAGGGCCTGGAAAGTAAGAGGAGGATTAGACCTGTGTATGTCTGTGGTAGGACACTTTTCAGGAAAATTATTTGAGATGTCAAAGGTTGGAAGGACTCAGTGTGGGAATGTTAGGGGTCTTTTCATTCACTGTGGCAGTATTGGAGGTTTGGGTCAGCACAACTGTATATGTAGGTCAGGATTTCCCGGTTGGCAAGTGGGGGGTGGGGCCCGCTCGCCGACACATAAAATGACGTGTGGTGAAGTTGGGCGGAACTCCCGACATCACTCGATGTCAATTGAGGCCATTGACAGAGTCACTAAGCTAATTAATGGACCTGCCCGTCCAACCTTAAGGTTGGTGGGCAGGTCGGGAGCCCTGGCGGGCTTCAGAAAAAGCATCAAACCTCATCCACGGGCGGGATGAGGTTTCATGTAGGTTTTTAAAAATGTAATTAAAGTGTATTTAAAAGTGATGGACATGTCCCAACTCTTGTGACAGTGACACATGAGGGGGATATGTCAGGGAAATATTTTTTTTCTATTTTTCAGATTTTATATTGTGGAGCCGATCTCCCTGAGGCTGCACTTAGCCTCAGGGAGGTGAGTGCACTCTTCCATGCGCATGTGCGAAAGAGCGCACTCTCGATTTTAGGCATTCCCCCCACGGCCCACATAGGGAGCGCATAGCGCTTCCTTGTGGACGTCATGCTGGGCGGGCCTTAATTGGTCAGCCCATGTAAAATGGCGGTGCACCCCCAATTGGGGGCACCGATCGGAAGCACGCCCCTGCGTGCCTGCTCCTCAACCTCCCCCCGCCGCCCCGATAGGGTGAAAATTCTGCCTATAATGTGTACATAAACACCAGGATTTTCCGGTCCTGCCCGCAGTGGGATTTGACAGATCAGCCAAAGGTCCACAGCAGGCTGGACTGGGAAATCTCGGTCAGAGTGTGTGTGTACAAAGGAGTTGCATGTGTTGTCTCATGAATGGTCCTGGTTTAAACATGGAGTCCCTGCTATAACACCAGATCTTTGAAAGTGGCAGGACACATTGAGAACATAATTAGCAAAGCATAGAGGATCTCGGGCTTCATCATTAGAGGTATTGAGTACAAAAGCAAGGAAGTTTGCTGAACCTTTATCGAGCTCTGATTAGACACCAACTAGAGTACTGCATCCAGTTCTGGTCACCACACTTTAGGAGGGATGTGAGGGCGATAGGGTGAGGGTGCTGAGGAGATTTTCCAAAATGGCTCGAGGGCTGGAGGATTTTAGCATCAAGGTTAGGCTGAAGAAGCTGAGGTCGTTCTCCTCAAAGCAAAGAAGATCGAGGAGAGATGTGATAGAGGATTATGACAGGCTTAGATAAGATAGACAAGAAACAGCTGTTTCTGTTAGCTGATTGTACAAGCACGAGGGGACACAGATGTAAGATTTTGGCCAAATGATGTGGCGGCGATGTGACCTGGAACTCACGGCCTATGAGGTTGGTGGAAGCAGAGATGATGAATGATTTCAAAAGGAAATTGGATGGACGTTTGAGGGGAATAAACTTGTAGGGTTAGGGGGATAGAGCAGGGTCGGGGGGGGAAGGGTGAAATGGGACTGACTGGGTTGCTGTACAGAGAGACAGCATGGATGCAACGGGCTGAATGGGCTCCCTCCATGACTCATGAGATACCAGAATGTTTGCCTATTGGAAACTCTGTGGACCTGTCTGAGAGAGTGGTCGCATCCTAAACTATCACCGTGGATCAGGAAACTAATGCTTGGGAATGAGGGCGATGAGGCAGGGAGAGTATTGACAGGGTAATGGCAGACACCCATTGGCGAGCAGGGAGCCTGGCAGTGGGGGGTGAGGTTGGGAGAGCTGCTGGTGGGATTTATAAGGAGGGGAAGTCGGAGTCGCCATGAGGTAATGAGTCAGGAGGTAGACCCTCACAGGGAGATAAAAGTTGACTTTGCCTTTCCTGTCCCTTCTTTGCTCTACTCCAAATTGCTAACTTTAATGGTTTGAAAGGTAAATGGCAAAATGTCTCTCCGGGGTCTGAGTTAGGTCACAGATCGGTCATGATCTCATTGAAGGGCAGAACAGGCTCGAGGGGCCACATTACTTTCCTGTTCCTACGTTTCTATGTAGCGATACCGGGAGAGTGACAACTCACGTAGTAAGGACAGACGCCCATTACCTCTTTAATATACGAGTGGTCACTATGGACGAGATGCCAAACGGCCTGTGCTGGTGATTCAAGCGGGTGTTAATGATGCGCTGAGATTATCCAAGGAAGGGCAAGAGGTTCACCCAGTGCCCTGGCCAAAATTTGCCCCTCAATAAAGGAATACCCAGAAAGGACAGAATCTGGCTGTTCAACCAATGTGTTGTTTTGGGGTGGGGTATGTCTCTGATGGTGCAGAATTGGCAGGCTTTGTTTTCCTCCAACTCTTCGAATAACAGAGCTCAGAAGGAGGCCCATTCAGCCCATCATGCCTAGCTACACCTGCTCTGAAGAAACTACTCCATCAGTCCTACTCTCCTGCTCTTTCCCCACACGGCCCTTCAATTCTCCATCCTCTATTATCCCTGCCTAATTTTCTTCGGCTTGGGCCGGAATTTTCCGGCCCCGTTGGTCTTGGGGGTCAAGGTGGGTAAAATTCGGCGACAGGGGGCAAAAATCGGATTCACGCTGGTGTGAAAGCGCAGCGGGATCATCTGATGGTGTTCGCCATGAGGGAACGCCAATCCCGCTGGAGGCGCGGGCGTGAACTCGATTTGCTTCCCGGTAATGGGGATGCAAAGTAAGGCCCGTCCCTCCACACCGGATTTTGTGTTACACGTCTGGACAAGTGGGACGTGCAGAAGTCGGGACTTACCGTTAGGGCCTTGCTCAGATCGCGGACATCCCAGGAGAAGAAGATGCTGGAGCCCTACAGCTACCGGACCCTGGAGGAACACATGGTTGTGAGATTGGGAGGGGACAGTGGGGGGACGATTAAGGTGTTGTGGGGTGAGGTTGGGAACATGGAGGAGGGAGTATGGGGGTGGAGGGTGTAATGGGGGAGAATGCAGCAAGTGGGGAGATGGGTGTAAGTGGGGAGGGGGTTTGGAGGGGGGAAGGGGTTTGGAGGGGGAAGGAGTTTGGAGGGGAGAAGGATTTTGAAGGGGGGGAGGAGTTCAGAGGGGGGAAGGTGTCCAGGGGGAGAAGGGAGTTCGGAGGGAAGAGTTCATGGGGAAGAAGGAGTTTGGAGAGGGGAAGATGTCCGGGGAGGAGGGAGCTCGGAGGGGGGAAGGAGTTTGGAGGGTGGAAGGAGTTCAGAGGGGAAGGTGCCCTCTCGCGTTGCCACTGTAGGAACCCATGGCTACCACGATGGAGTATAGGTCTGCGCGCAACTCTGTGTTCTGCTAGACCAGGGTCTCCATGGTATCCTCCATCCTTCCCATGGAGACCTCCATACACGCACATGTGGACACCACTTCATCAGAGAGTAGGCGGATGCATTCCTGGAACTCACGTGCCATTCTGTTGAGGGATTCCAACAGCTGTGCGTGATGTTCCCCTGATTTCTGCTGATTCTCCAAGGCCAAATCCAAAGGCTTTTCACCTGACTCGGGCCTCACAGATGCCTCTTCCCCAGCAGTCCTCCGAGTGTCAGGGATCTGGCACAAACCTGCCTCCTCCTGCTGTGGACACGTGTCCGTGTGGTGACCACCAGATTGTGAACCCGAGCCTGCTCTAGATCTAGGTCCCACCGAGGTGTGTGTCTCTGTGCTGGTGGAGGGTGTGGGTAAGCGCTGTGACGGGTCTTCCAGGCTGCTTATTTCCAGCTCTTCAATGGAGGAGGTGTCATCTTGGCTGGAGGTGAGGACCTGGATGGAGCTGAGGAACTGGCTGGCTGAGGGTGTTGGTCACTTGTCAGAGCTCCCTGTGAACGAAAGTAGAGATAATTAGTGCCTGGCAGCAGAGTCAAAAGCAGGAGAGAGAGAGAGGAACTCACAGTTGTGTTGAGAGAGGGATGATGTGGTGTAGGATTCTCACGTGGGTGTTCACCGCTGGCCTCACCGTCACCGCAGGCACAGCCCACATCCTCACCAGTCAGCACGATGGCACACTCCTCACAGTGAGTGAGGGGCCTAATGTGGGCCACTCCACCCCTGATCTGGGACCTCTCCCTGCTGATGTGAGCCAGCTTCTCCTGCAAAACAGATGGAGAGAGTGTGAGCAGGACACATGGCACTGAGTGGAATGTTTGTGTGGTGAGCGGAGCCATGGACAGGATGCGCTCCAGAGGGTATGAGCCTGATGGAGATGTGAGGGTGTGTGTGAGAGTTAGTGGTGTTGTCCCTTGAGGTGTGAGATCCCTGTGGATGTGTGATGGGTTTGTGAGTGTGTGAATTGAGAGTGATGAGGTGATTGACTTACTCTGGTGGATCAGATGAGATCATTCACCCTCTTCCTGCACTGGATGGTTGACCTCCTCTGTGCTCCACTGGCGCTGACACCACTGCCGCCGTCCCCCAGGCCGGATTGGTGATTCTGGTGGACCTCCTGCGGCCAGAGCAGGGGTAGAGGACATCGCGGTGCCTTCCACTGCATCCAACAGGCGCCCCAGAGAGAGACGTCACTAAATCTGGGGGCTGCCGTCTTCTTTGCTTTCGGGGGTACTTGTCGCCTGGAGCAGTCCTGGTCTGTAGACAGGGAGTCGGCTGCGCTCTGGTGCCCTTTAAATATGGACCCCGGAGCGAGGGGGCGCCGAGGTCACAGCGAGGCGGGCAAATCCGAGCCCGCCCGGCAGCGATCCGGAGTGTTTCTCCGGAATGCATTATGAATGAGGTGGGACGTGCCGGGAATGGGGACGATACGGTGGGAAAACCCACCATTGCGGCCGGGAGGGTAAAACGACTTTTTTTTTCACACCCGCTACCACACTTAGTGCAGTGGTGGGACTTGGTCAGTTCGAGGGGCGGTTTGTTATGTGATGTGGTTTGTGACTCTGGGCATGATGAGGTGTTTTATAAAAGTGAATGTATCATTTTGCTGGTGAATTGCCAAACCAAAAAAAAAACACCAGGACGTCACCCGACATTGTGCCAATGTCTGGATCTGAGGTTTCAGACATGAAAGAAGCTATTGTACAAAGCACCTGGGGCACATGAAAGAATGTGAAATGTAATAGAAATGATGTTTGGAGCAGGGTGCTTCAGTAATGGAGATTTTACAAACCTCATTAGGCATGTGGGTTGGACTGCAGGACTGCAGGATATTGAATGTGACTTCAATCTCTTTTAAAAAGGTCAAAATCGTTGGCTGTGGGAATTATTGTGCAGTTGGCTTGGCATTCCGTAATTGGAAAACACTGGAATCTTTTGCAAAGAAATAAACTGTAAAAAGCACAAGAGAACAAGAGAACAGGTCGAAGGTAAGAAGTAAAGTAAAACAGACTGTGCCCCCTCAGCCAGTTCAGTGTAGCTGAGTGTGTTAGTGGCATTAGTGTTTAAAGGCTTTGGGGTAAATATTCCACGTCTCATCTTTAAGGGTTTAATCCGTTTGCAGGAAGCTCATTGTTAATGTGAAAGCCCATGGATTCGAGATATTGTAAATTGGGCCATTGATTGGTCAGATATAGGAAATGCAGAGCACGACTTTATGACGATACCTCTGTTTGGCCAGCAGCAATGGACAGAATCGCCCATGAATTAAACCCAAGACCCTTGACATTCATAAGCTCTGCATCTCGACAGGGTAGATAGAGAGAAATTGTTTGCATTGGCAGAAGGGTTGAGAACCAGAGGACACAGACTCAAAGTGATCGGCAAAAGAATGAAGGGCGACTTGAGGAGAAACGTTTTTGCGCAATGAGTTGTTACGATTGTGGACGCGCTGCCTGAGAGTGTGGTGGAGACAGATTCAATCGCGGATTGAATAAACACCTGAAGAGAAAAAAATTTGCAATGCCCATGGGGAAAAGGGGCGTGGGACTAGCTGAATTCCACTTGCACAGAGAATGGGCTCGACGGGCTGAACGGTCTCCTGTGCTGTCGCCGTTCTATGATTAATGGTCTCGATGCAGGTTCTGCAAGTAACATTTTAATGTGTTGGATAATTAGTTCAGGTAAATTAAAATGCACAGAGAAACGGGCTAGAGCATTGCCAAGGCTGAACAGAATGGGAAACATGAAGTAAATGAAGTTGTGTTTGGATGAGCCTGATCTTGGATTTTGAAAAGCTGTACTTTGGGAGGCGAGTGACACTGCCAAGTATTCAATTATTACCCAGCCCTACACACAATGAAATGGCCTCAGTTGGTAGCAGCCTTGCCTCAGAGTCGCATAATACTGGATTCAAATACCACACCAAGAGTTTGAACAAATAAGTCTTTTTTTTTGCAAAAATATACTTTATTCATAAAATATCGGAGAGAACATTACAAAGCGTTTCAAAATGGCCAACACCAAAAGTGCAATCATATTCAAGTTTTCCACATAGACCATGTTGCACCCTGAGGTGCTTTAATACAATCAATGAACGTTACAGATATTTCAAAATGGTCATAACAGACAATCAGATAGTGCAATGATAGTTAAGCTGTCCACATAGGTTGTGGGCAGGACTTTTAGGTTGGCATGTGGGCACGTTCGGGGGGGACCTGGGGGTCAGCCAGGGAATGGACCGCTGCCTGCGATTGGTCCCTGACCGCAATTCCAAGCTGGCTGGCCAGTTAAGAGCCAGACAGTGTGGAGCGCGTGGTGAAATGCCCGGCGCTGCCATCATTTCTATCATATTTCACATTCTTTCACGTGCCCCAGGTGCTTTGTACAATAGCTTCTTTCATGTCTGAAACCTCAAATTCAAGCCTTCTCGTTGGCACGATGTTGGGTGACGTCCTGGTGTTTTTTTGGACCTTTTACAGAACGCCTCATCATGCCCAGAGTCACAACCACGTCACACAACAAACCGCTCCTTGAAGTGACCAAGTCCCACGATTGCGCCAAGTGCGGTAGCGAGTGTGAAAATAAAAAGCTGTTTTGTAAAATCGAGAAAAAAATGTCCTGGCATCACAATCAGTCACCTGAACATTTACGTGATAAAAATGCTGCTCATAGATATATTTTTTAAATTTATTAACGGAAACCTCTACCCGCCCTTGGATGAGGTTTCATGAAAAATGCAAAGTCCGCCTGGCTGATTCGCCCGTCCACCAACCCTAAGGTTAGATGGACCACAAAAAAATCAGAGACAATTACAACTTTAATGACCTCAGTAGGCCCCTTAATTGTCGGCGGGCGCGCTTATGACTTTTGCGCCCGCCCGCTGACTGAACCCTCACGCGAGCGCGGGGTGACGTCGCGATGCTCACCTGATGTCGTCAGGCGCTATTTTATGCTCAAGGGGGTCGGGCGCGTGCCCGGACGCTGAGCTAAAAACTCTGCCCCATGTTGCACTCTGAGGTGTTTCAATACCGTAATATTCACCGCGCACATTCAACGTGAGTCATACAGCCCGAGGGGTCTGTACAATTCCCAGCCCCTCAGTGCGCTGTGGGTGAAAGGTCTCAGACTGTGACCTCTCCCCATTAAAGAGCTCTGGCTTCAGCTCTGAAGAAGAGCCATATGGACTCAAAGCGTTAACTCTGTTTTTCTCTCTCCACGGGTATTGCCAGACCTGCTGAGTTTTACCAGCATTTTCTGTCTCTATTTCAGACTTCCAACATCGGCAATGTTTTGCTTTTATACGAGAATTATTGGATTTGATTTCAGAAATGACCCAGCTGGGAGTCGGTGATATATAACCTCTAGGATCTACGTCCAGTTCCTTGAATACTGCCCGGCCATATCCTACTGCAGCTACAAGATGCAGAGGAGACTGCAGGAGAAACAAAACCCCTCCAAAGTTATGTCTTCCAATTGGAGAGGTATGACTGAAAGGAGTGGATACGCACACTTGACAAGACGAGCAGTGAATGGTTAATCCCGAGAAGATTGACGTCAGTGCTAAACACACAACACATATTTGAAATGCATGAGGAAGGTGAGGATGATAAGGCGTTGGAAGGGATGATAAATAGCGTCAAATCACTGAGAAAACAGGTGTAACGTTTGATGACTAAAAGTTCAGTGACTGAACTGGCATTCCACAAAACCTAGGTCAGGTTGGACTGCGAGTAACCGATGGGCCGAATTTTACGCCGGTGAGATTTTACCGTCCCGTCGAAGTCAATGGTCTTCGGAATGGCACGCCGCATTTTATGGCTCTGCCCCTGCCACAACATGGGACCTCAACCTACCCAGAAGGAAAAGACAGTTCGGACCAGTACTCTTATTCCCCAGGTTTTACTGGTGTTCCATTTTAAGGTACACAAGACCAGTTCGGACCAGTCCTCCCATTTCCCAGTTTTTACTGTTTTTTTTTCTCCTTCTGGGTATCAAAGTTCCTGATAGAATACCTGAGTAACAAGGACAGCACAGGCTTGCTGGGTCATTAGCCAGTGAGCTGTGAAGACACAAACCTGCCTCCCACTGCAGAAAAGAAGCTGGAAGGAGGATTGCAGGAGTGCACTTATAGGCTGCGTTCGCTGCCCATTGTGCTGCCTGCGCAGTTGTGATGTGACGTCATCGCGAGCGATTCCATTTGCTGGGGACGTCCGTGTGCGCCACACGCCCGATTTCACTGTTTTTCAATGAGCCTGTGTGTATGTGCGTGTACATCTTACTGGCAGCCATCTTTGCTGTCGACTCGTGTTGGCAGGAGGCAGAGTGACCTTTATAAGCATTGTGAGGTCCCCGTTGTATTTTGGTCCAGGAGTCGCCACAACCCCTCTGACCCATTCATCCAAAACTGCCTCAGGTGTAGTATTGGCGTATTCGTAGAATAAGTGTGACAGAAGTTAAGCTTTGTTTCTCAATGAGGACATATTCGCTGGGTAATTTATTGCCAGTTCCAGCACACACAGAGTTAAAATTGGTTGTTGATAGGCATTTCTGCTGGCTGAAGAGAATATACTCCCAGAATCATCTAACACATCACTCGATGTAAATGAGCCACGGGGTTCCCAGGGTTTGGGTCGTGACCCCCAGTGGGGTCACAAGATGAGCAACTGAGGTTGCGAGCTCCAAGACAGCAATGGCAGCTGTGGAGCAGAGCCTCAGATTTTACATTCCTGGGGTGGGCTGCGAACGTGGTCCCTTTAATTGCGTGTGATTTTTTTTTTGCCTGGGGCTGTGGCCTAGCCCAATGAGCTCTGAGGCCCGATCGCTGACACCAACAGAGCGTGCGAAATGCTCGGAACCTTCGGTGTTGCTTGAACCCCAATCCCACTCCGCAACTCTGCCCCCCACCTCCGCCACGAACCCCCACCAAAATTTCATTCTGGGGTCGCAAGAAGTGTGAAGCATTAAAATGGGGTGACAGCACAAAAGGTTTGGGAAACACTGAAATCGATAGATAAATGGGTTGAACCATTCAACTCAAATACAAGCATCCAGAGTCAAACATGTTGGGGTGAGATTAGTGTCACATAGTGGGGGACTTTTCTCCCCGTCGGACGGGCCGGTCGGGAGCAGGTGCGAAGCCAATCGCCGCCCGCGATCAGCTGCGCGCCGCCATTTTACGCTTTGGAATCTGCTGAGTAGTCGGTGCCGGGATTGGCCTCAGCACCGCCAAGCAAGGAAACATAAAAACAATCAACCAGGGTTCAGGCTCCAAACTTCAAGGATAGAGCCCACTGGCATCCTAGTGTGAACTGACGCAACGAGATATGGCAGTCATGAGGTGAGAGTGACTGCCCTTGACATCAAGGCCGCATTTGACTGTGTGTGGAGTCAATGGGAATCAGGTGGAAAACTCTCCGCTGGTTGGAGTCATACCGAGCACAAAGGAAGATGGTTGTGGTTGTTGGAGGTCAGTCATCTCAGCTCCAGGACATCAGTGCAGGAGTTCCTCAGGGTAGTGTCCTAGGCCCAACCATCTTCAGCTGCTTCATCAATGACCTTCCTTCCATCATAAGGTCAGAAGTGGGGATGTTCGCTGATGATTGCACAATGTTCAGCACCATTCGCGACTCCTCAGATACTGAAGCAGTCCATGTCCAAATGCTGCAAGACCTGGACAAAATCCAGGCTTGGGCTGACAAGTGGCAAGTAACATACGCACACACAAGTGTCAGGCAATGACCATCTCCAACAAGAGAGGATCCAACTATCGCCCCTTGATGTTCAATGGCATTACCATCACTGAATCCCACACTGTCAACAGCCTGGGGGTTACCATTGACCACAAACTGAACTGGACTAGCCAGATAAATACTGTGGCTACAAGAACAGGTCAGAGGCTAGGAATCATGTGACGAGTAACTCACCTCCTGACTCCCCAAAGCCTGTCCACCATCTACAAGGCACAAGTCAGGAGTGTGATGGAATACTCCCCACTTGGATGAGTGCAGCTCCCACAACACTCAAGAAGCTTGACACCATCCAGGACAAAGCAGCCCGCTTGTTTGGCACCACATCCACAAACATTCACTCCCTCCACCACTGACGCACAGTAGCAGCAGTGTGTACCATCTACAAGATGCATTGCAGGAATTCACCAAGGCTCCTTCAACAGCACCTTCCAAACCCATGACCACTACCATCTGGAAGGACAAGGGCAGCAGATAGATGGGAACACCAGCACCTGGAAGTTCCCCTCCAAGTCACACGCCATCCTGACTTGGAAATATATCGCCGTTCCTTCACTGTCACTGGGCCAAAATCCTGGAACTCCCTCCCTAACAGCACTGTGGGTGCACCTACACCACATGGACTGCAGCAGCTCAAGAAGGCGGCTCACCACCACCTTCTCAAGGGCCACTAGGAATGGGCAATAAATGCTGGCGCAGCCAACGAAGCCCATAGGAAGATCTTCTAGATAGATACATATATGAGGGGCATTTCTGCACTGGTGCACCGCTAATTAGTCCCTCAATTAGTAGAAGTACAGTTTGATCAATTTGGTCAATAGACACTTGCCAATACTGCTATGTCCGCCATCTACAAGGGCAGCAGGCACATGGGAACATCACTGCCTCCATGTTCCCCTCCAGGTCACACACCATTCTGACTTGGAAACCATATCTCCGTTCCTTCTGTCACTGCCAATGGATCAAAATCCTGGGGCTCTCATAAAAGCACTATGGGTGCACCTACACCAGGTTGTCTGTAACCATTCAAGAAGGTGGCTCACCACTACCTTCTCAAGGGCAATTAGGAATGGGCAACAATTGCTGGCCGAACCAGTGATATCTTCACCCTAACGATGATTTTTTAAAAAATACACACGAACCTACAAAATATCAGACAGCTAAAGACTCACGATTTCATTCAGCCTGTCGCACACAGTCTGCTGCTGGGTCTAAAGAGCTGCCAGCCCTCTGATTGGCCAGCAGATCTTGGAGGTGTGACCCTGAAGGCCCCCAAGAACCCTGATGGCAGCCAGGTAAGCGCCTGATTGGGATTTAATCCCAGCGGGGCACACGGAAATGGCTGGATGTGGGGTTGCCACCTGCTCTCTCTGGACAGGGCACTGCCATCACCATCAAACTCAGCCCTATGATTCTATAAAGAAGGAACAGCAGATGAGCGGGTGGCAAAGGGCAGTTGGCGAAACAGTGAACCTGAAACCTCCCCCCCCACCCCGGATACCCACAAGGGCAGTAAAGCTAGTCAAGATACGGACTTAACCCAGTTAGATGTTGGTCATCTCAGACAGAATCTATTAGATCCTCAGATCCATTCGAGGAAGGAAGTGAGCAGGGAGTACTCCAAACATGTTAACTTTCTCTATTCCAACGCCTCATAGATGCAAGGACTAGGCTGTGGGTAAATTCAGAAAATTCTGGGAATACTCAGCAGGTCTGGCAACACCCATGGAGAGAGAAACAGGGTTAATGTCCAGGTATGGAAACAGAAAATGCTGGAAAAATTCAGCTTGCCTGGCAACATCTGTGGAGAGAGGAACAGAGTTAACATTTCGACTCTGTATGATTCTTCTCCGGAGCGAAAGAGGAAGAGTCGTGCGGACTCGAAACGCTAACTCTGTTTCTCCCCCCCACAGATGCTGCCAGACACGCTGGGATGTTCCAGCATTTTCTGTTTTTATTTCAAGATTTCCAGCATCTGCTGTGTTTTCCTTTTATCCTAATGTCCAGGTAGTCCATCTGCCAATCCTGGAGGTCAGTCACGACCTGTGAAGGATTCAAGAGGACAATCAATAGTGTCAACCTTCACAGCAGCATTTAGAGGGTCGACTGCAACTCAGGTCTCCAGCGGAAAGGTTCAGATGAAAGGTCATTGACCTAGGGCCCAATTTTAACACCGTGCAAGTGGTGGGTTTTGAATGAATTAAAATCTCACCCATTAATCCTGTTTCTCTTTCCTCAGATGTTGCCTCACTCAACCAAGTGTTTCCTGTTTTTGTTTCAAGTTTCCAGGTTTTTCTGTTTTGAGTTCTGTCTGTCAGCTGTGGCTCAGGCAGTAGCAGATTTGCCTGTAAATGGAATCATTCTGGGTTCGGGTCCCTCCCCGGTTCTTGAGCACACAAATCAAGGCTGATACCTCAGTGCAGTATTGAGGGAGTGCTGCACTGCCAAAGGTGCTGGCTTTTGAATGAGATGTTAAACCAAGACTCCATCTGCCTACTGGGATGGATGTAAAGATCCCATGTCTTTGGAAGAACAGGGAAATTCTCCCGGTTGTCCTGGCCAATATTTATCCCTCAATCCAACAATATGGAAAATTGATTATCTGGCCATTATTGCTTTGTTGATTGTGGGAGCTTGCTGTGTACAAATTGGCTGCCATTTTCCCTACCTTACAACAGTGACTACACTTCAAAAAGCACTTCACTGGCTGTAAAACACCTTGCGATGTCCAGTCATCAAGAAACGCACTTGTGGAAGAATCTAGAACTAGGGGTCACTGTTGTAAAGAACATATCTTTTTATTCCTGGTGGACTGTGGATTAAAATTACAATGGTTGCAGTTTGAAGGACATGCTTACTGGAACAGTGTGAGGGATTTAGACAATGGTGCTATCCTGGAACAGATTGTGCCATGAAAGACAGGGTGGTGCCGAGGAGGAGTCTGGTCTAATGGGGAACTGCCTGGCAACATTTTAATTGGCTCCTGACCAGGTGACCAGGATTTGTGTGAGAGCAGTGTAGCAGGGTAGCTCCTAGCCTGAAAAGAAAAAGACTTAAAACCTCTTGCTCCTGTGCGTGTAAGACTCCAATAGTTCCACAATAATAGCTAGCTAGCTTTTTCTCCACATATCTCTGTAACCTGCTCTCTCTCTGAAAACCCCTGTCAAGAGGCAAAGGGGAAAATCAATGTTAGAGACATTGAAAGGCAAGTGCTCAACCAGCGAACTAAAGACTGAAAGTGTTGGGAAGACCATCTCGTGTCATCAACGAAGAACTGAAAGGAATTTGGAAGACATCGATCAAAATCAACCCATCGAATCCTGTACTCCGGAATTGGTGCTATTGAACTGTTTTATCCCACCCCTAAAATCCAGGTTTTTGTGTGTCTTGTACATGTGTGTGTATAGGGATTTAAGAAGGGGTAGAGTTTAGGCTATAGTGTTAGAAATTAACAGTTCACATTTCTTTCTTGTGCCAGTGGTTAAAGTCAATTTGTTCAATAAACAGCTATTTACTTATTAAGTTTACAAACCTGGTGCTCGTATTCTGTTAAACTAAGTTAAACAATTAGGTGGGTTGATCAAACTTTTTTACATTTGCCGCGGCTCAAGGAGCAGTGGGGCTCGATATTGCAGCGCGCTATCCCCAGTGAGTCGTGACACTGTTTAAAAATAAGGGGTCGCCCATTTAAATTGGAGATGAGGCAAAATTTTTTTCACTCAAAGGGTCGTGAGTCTTTAGAACTCTGGTCCTGAAAATATGGTGGAAGCAGAGTCTTTGAATATTTTGAAGGCAGAGGTGGATAGATTCTTGGTAAGCAAGGGGGTGATAGGTTATCGGGGGTAGGTGGGATGCAGATGGTTGAAGTTTGAAGGACATGTTTACTGGAACAGTGTGAGGGATTACAGACAATGTTGTTGTCCTGTAACAGATTGTGGCTACTATCAGATCAGGCTCAAGGGGCCGAATGGCCTATTCCTGCTCCTCGTTCGTATGTTTGTATAAAGAGGCAAGTCTTTTTTTTAAATTTTGGATGTCCGGCATTAGGAGGAGATGAGCTGGTCGCTGTATTCATTAAACTTCTTTTCAGAAGCAGAGATGACCCTCTTATTGAGGGAAAAGTCTCTTTGTGTGCCTTGTGCAACTGGAAATAAAACATTAAAACTTTCTGAAGTTTGATATCCCCTTCAAATGTTATTTATAGTGCACTAGATAATGTGGCTGCATTTAATTCCTGGGCATGTTATTTTAAGAAGAGACAAATTGTATGCAAAGTAAATTAAACCCGGCAATTATCAATGCTGTCCCATCACCAGTGCTGGTTTTACCAAATGGATATTTCTGACCAGGTAAAATACAAAAAGGAACCAGCACGCTATCTTTACCATTCAGTGGAATATCCAATTTAATACTCATAGCCTTGTTTTAACAGATAATTTCTTGCAACACTGTAGCTGTTCAAACCATAGATTGTCCAAGATAACTGGTACTGCTAACCTTCAGGATTTGCCTTCGGACTCCAGGGAGTAAAGATTAATATCTGATGCAAGCAATGCCTGGGGAAAAAATAAATTATAAGAAACATTAATGTGGTACATTAAAAATGCACAGATTCTCATCACTACTTTTAAACTTGCATTTGCTGTGGTCTTCAAAGCACTGTTGCACTGTTTCAAACAGCATACCAAATCATAGGCGCACACCATCAAATATGTGCATTTGAGGTAAAGCGCCATAAAATTAACACCACGGTTTCACTACGAGTCACTATATAAATCAAGGTTTCAATCTTCATTTCACGGACACCATCTTATTAACTTTCTCCTCCGCAAATCTTCCATCAGGCAGACTCACTCTTCATGGGGAGACAAAGAGGGAGAAAAGTTGCCGATGTTAAGGGCAAAGTTGGAGTTGCCAACTCTTTCGGGTTGCCCCAGAGTCTCCAAAACTTGAAGGTTTTCCTCCTGGACACCAGGAAGAAAGAGGGAATCAAGCAGGCATTCAACAAAACTGTGCGCTTTGATCATTTGCGCTGAACGTTCCTGTTTATGCCATGTAAAAATATCGGGCATCAGAGGAGAAAAGGGTGTTTGACTGACAGGCAAGAATCATCCAATTTGATAACGAAGAGTCTGTTCACTTTCCAATTGGTCTAGGAAGGTGGGATGTGGAGTGTCTGGGACCAATGGTGTGAGTGTTGGGGCGGGGCATTTGGATGGAGGGGGCCATGTGATGTGACCTCCAGGGATACGTCCAACCAGGGTTGGCAACCCAGTCGCCTCCCCTCACAATACTGAAGCAATAGTTTGTCAAACTGGGCACTAAATACGGTCAGATTTGTATTTTCCATCCACGTACACAACATTACTTTTTTTTTTATGCCGGGCCTTAAGTTTTGTCATAAGCCCGTTGTTTACAGGCCTCCTTTTTATGATTATGTAGGTTTATCATTGAGAAGGCGAGTGAAGGGTCAACATGGAACTATTTGATAAAAGCACAAGGGCTGATGAATAATGAACAAATGAATTTGAAAGACACGGAGAGGAGGCTCATAATATCTGCCAGTTATTGGGTCCTATTATCAGGGAGCATTTGTTTACTTTCTCTGGCCCCTCATCCTGCATAATGTATTAGCAGATCCCCGTAGCCTGAATAATTCATGATCCTACAGATGAGAAAGAATAGAGCTGGGCCAAGAGCGCTTCTTACCTTCCGTTGACAATTTTCTCCACTAATTTCTTTTAGCCGAATCTCTTCCCCTCTCCCTCTTGGAGAGATAGTTTCCAAAGGGCAGGCTTTTCCCCTATGGGCGTCGGGGTCAAATGGGGGGGTCAGAACCCCCCCCACCGTGATCACGCAATTTTCCCTGAAGTGGTCAGTTAGAGTCGGAGGGCAGTCTCACCGTCCAATTAAGGGCTCTCGTAGCTGGAGCACCTCCTAGTGGCCCTAGTGAGGAAGCACAAGTTTGCTTTTCCAGGTAAGAGAGAGGGCGTCGTTGTGTGCTTTGCCAGTTTGTGCAATATTTTATGTACCTCAGAGCAATGCGGAGATGACATCACTTTTTTTCTTTATTCTTTCATGGGATGTGGCAAGACTCCAGCATTTGTCGCCCGTCCCTAATTGCCCTTGAACTGATTGGCTTGCTCGGCCATTTCGGAGGGCGGTTAAGAGTCAATCGTACTGCTGTGGGCCTGGAGTCACGTGTAGGCCAGAGCAGGGTAAGGGTGGCAGATTTCCTTCCCTAAAGGGGCATTAGCGAACCAGGTGGGCTTTTACAACAGTCGATGATAGTTTCATGGTCACCATCACTGAAATCAGCTTTATATTCCAGATTTCATACTAATTGAATTTAAATTCCACCAGCTGTTGTGATGGGATCTGAACCCATGTCCCCACAGGGCATTAGCCTGGGCCTCTGGATTCCTAGTCCAGTGACATTACCATTGTGCAACTGTCTCCCTCCTACTGGATCCTCCCTAGTTTCTAAGTGCGCAACAGGTAATATTTACAATGCTTTAAAATATCTCTGCGGTCACAAAATGTCTGCACTCGTGATTATTCCCAGCTTTAGCGTCTAGGGCCGGAATTTTCTGTGCCCATTGGCGTTGGGTGTGTTCGGTGGCACGAGCGGACAATATGGCGTGATCGGGGGTCTCACGATGGTGTGAAACCAGTTAGCGATTGTCCATGGGGAGGGGGCCACGTTTCCCATAATTAGACGCCGGGGACCTCATTGTAATACATCTGCATATCGCCATCAGGCCAGCCCACCGGAATTGTTTCCCCACCCCTCTCCCCCTGACCCCCACCCCCCCACCCCCCTCCACTCACCCCTTGCTGGACTGTCCGTCCATGGTGGCGTGCTGTCCCGCCCACGTGTTTCACAACAGGGCATAAAAGGCGTGCACTTGGCGGGCTGCATTTTGAGGGGAGCCCGGAGGTGAGTGCACAGTCTCGTGTTTGAGGTGACTTGGCGGAGGAGTTAGGGTCGCGGTGTGGGGGTTAGGGGCTGCCCTGCCATTGAGGCGACTTGTAGGGAGGTGGGCAAGAGCTGCCCTGCGGTCGAATACAGCGCACAAGCATTGAGGGTAGTGGGGGAGTAGGGTGGGTGAGGGAAGCAGCTAAGCACTGGGGAAACCTTGTATAAAGTGACCATTCCTCTTCAGTTGAGACAGTTCAGGCGCAGCCACATTGACACATTTGGAGTCAGGCCTCTAGCTTATCTACCCACTCAAGCAACGTAAAGGCATGAAAGTGCCACCAAGTGCTCCAGAGCTTTTCATCCCTCGGGCACAGGCTGCAAACTAATGAGCGTTTTAGTGGACTGCAGAGCAATTGGACGACTGGGCACATTGTACAATCTCCTTGCTGAAGCTGGGCCATGGAGCAGTCACTGGTGGAGACGCTCACAGCCCCTTACAATGTCATCATCCCGGTTTGGACCAGTCTCCCCCAGGGTTCAAGCTAACAGTGCAGCCTTGCAGTGTGGGTTAGGAGAATGCCTGTGCCTGAGCTGAGAGCACAGCATGCAGTCCAGTGGGCAAAGCTGCTGCCAATCGGTCAGGTGGTGTGGGGCGGAGGGTGATGGGGTTTCGGGCAGCCATGCAGCACACTGAACTCTGCCCATCCAAGTGGTGGGCCAGCACACTCCAGTATGTGTTAAGGGGCCTTAACACTTAACCTGGACAGGTCCTTAGTACACCCATGCTAACCACGTGTCTCTCTCTTTCATCCTGCAGGAGGAGTACATCAGGATCATGGAGCCTGGTGGACGAGCTGTATGCCTGATGGCCTTACAGAGAGTGAAGACAATGGAGGAGAGAGTGACTGAGGCTCCTGGCTGCTCAGAGGCAGGAGCAGCAACCTCAGGAAAAAGGGACAGCTGAGGCTCCACAGCGAGCTGTCACTGGTCGGCGTCTAGTGACCTCCAGGGTCTGTGGGTGCCACATTCCTGTAGATGACATCATCATCTGCAACAGGGAGATGAGCTGGCTGAAGAGGAGATGGAGGAGCTGGAGGTCTCCTCTGGTGAGGAGGACACTGACTGGGATGAGTGTGAGGAGGTCCTCGAAGATGACAATGAGGGCGATGAGGCTCTCGCACTGGAGAGATGAAGCAGGCGTGCTAGGGAGGCCCTCACAGCTACAAGATCTGTGGGGGATGATAATGACATGCAGTGAGGAGACCCCATAGATCCTCACATTGCATCTATAAAGGTTTGACTCCAATCTGGCTTATGGCAGCATGAATACGCTCTGTGATAAGGCTCTGTGATAAGGGGATGCAGCAGAGGCCCTAATACTCACTCGATCGCAGGGGGTTGATGATGACATGCCCTGAGGATACTCATAGATCTTCACTTAACCTCTGAGAATGTCTGACTCCTGTCTGGCCGAGGGCAGTTCGCTTGCGCTCTGTGATCAGGGTCATATCATAGAGACGCAGCCACCACGAAACTTTAAAAACATCTGATCCTTTGTCAGCCTTCAGGACCTGAGCCCTTCAGGAGCACAGCATCACTGGTCACAGATGCTGAAGAGATGGGAGCCAGCCCCACCTTAAAGGGGCTGAGAGCACACAGAGAGAATGAGGAACTCTGTGACACCTGCCATCTACATTCTGGCAGCAATGACCAGCACCATCGATATGCAGGCTTCAGTAATGTGTCCAGGGAGTCTGAGGCTGAACCATCGCTGTGGTCTGAAGGCTGCACAGGGCACAGGGAAGAGGCCCTGGACTGAGACACCTGCCTTTATCTTGTGCAGAGAGGTTTCACATCTGAGTAACATGAACACAGCTCATCAGAACAAGGAGCCAAATGCAGGGAGACATTCTTGGGAGTTTATTGACAATAGTGAACATTAGGTACAAGTGATTAACACCCATTCCCAGGCTGTACAACTGCATCTTCTTAACTTTCCTAACCCTGCCGCTATAGTTTGGTGCTCCCTGGACATCCACAGTGGAGGTGGAGGCAGCCTGATGACCGCTACGCCCTGTGGTCTGGTATTGACCAGCCTCTGGAAGGCTGAGACTTGGAGGGCCCCAGCCTGCTTTCAGGGTCCTGCTGTGTGGCAGTGGCACCCTCCTCAGCCTGTGGAGCTGGAGCTGCTGAGGTCACAGGAAGAGGAGATTCAGATGGACCAGTCACTCCCAGAATCACCTGGATGGGTGGCCCCGGAGTGTGAACCTGCTGATCCTCCTCCCTACGGGGTCCCGAGGGCCCCTGGCTGACTTCTTGAGGAGTAGGGATAGCTGGAGTGAGACCGAACTACCCGGCACCCGTCTCACGTACACACTGCTGGAGGCCGACTATGAGGTCAGTGATGGAGTTGAGCCTATGCGGCAGTGCAGGAGCAATGTCCTGGACCAAGATCTCCACGATGGCCACTATCCTGCCAGTGTTGACCATTGCAATGCGTGAAAGCCCACCATCATGGCCAGAGGGTAAAAGGTCGTTTTACCCACCCACTACCACACTTAGTGTAAATCTGGGACAATTCTGCCCTAAGTCTTTCTGTGGTGTCTGTTTACCTTAACTCTGAGTCAACACTCAGGCTTAATCAATCAAGCACAGTGATCATAGATGGCAGATCAGTTACCAGACTAACATAATTGAACACAACCAATTAAACTGCTGAACACTACAGATGGAGGTACTCTCTCTCTCTCTCTAACCTTTTAACTTTCATATGAAAATAACCCCTCTGCCGCTGAGCTCCCATTGTGCAGGGGAAGAACCTCCACAAGGTGGCCTGGGTCAGGCAGGGAGGACCTCAAAGCCTGGTTCAAGCGCTGGCTCCCCACCCCACTACTGGGAGGATGCCTCCAGTCAGCTGGCCCAACGCCTCCAGAGGCCTGGAGGCCAAGAGGAAAGTTCCTCTGACAATAGACTCGAATTGGCCTTTGACCATTGCCAAGTGCCAACCCACCTCTTGCGGGTTGATAACCCAGCTGTCTCCGATCTGCCTCCGGGAAAATTTTCCATGGGCGTGATGGAGTCGTCATGCCAACCCGCCTCTTGCGGGTGGATAACCCAGCTGTCTCCGATCTGCCTCCGGGAAAATTTTCCGCGGGCGTGATGGAGTCGTCATGCCAACCTGCCTCTTGGCTTGGCCCCCATTGGGGCCTAAAAATCCAACCTCAAGTAACATTCAACCTCCCGAACCTCTCATGTGACTTTTGGTAGCCCAGAATCCGATTACTGCTGAGAAAAGAGACATGTTGAAACTTGTCATCTTGAACCCATCAGGACTCTTCACGAGAATACCAATACAAGGGGGAAAACAACCATTTATACTGTATGTGAAGGCAGTGCTGATTGGTTGGCTAGCAGACTCTGATTGGTAGAGGCGTTGCCATGAAGAATGCACCAGTTATGGTGACTGACAGTTAACTGCCAAGCATTGTTTGAAGTTTAAACCAGGCAGCTTGACCCCGATTGATCAAGGCGTTGCCCTGAGGAATGAGCCAGCGAATGGCTGTCACTTATTTTGTTTTGTTGAAACAGGCGCAAGGTGTGTAAACGTTCTCTTTGTTTGCAAAGAACAGGGCCCTGTGTATAAATTGGTGTTTTCCCCCTTATATTGGTATTATTGCACAGTGACCTGATGAGTGCAAGATGGAAAGTTTCGACACATCTCTTTTTTCAGCAACACTCATGTGACCTTAATGCTTGCGTGAACCTCGTGAGAAACAGTCACGCGTTTGTCCTCAAATGGGAACTTTAGCGTTCGGTTGCTCTGTCTGTGATTAGGTGAGTCTAGGCTCACTGTGCGCGATTGGTTAAGCCCGGGTGATGACTCAGAGGAAAAGTGAACAGGCTTCGCAGGAACTGCTAGAAGCTGGGAGCTGAAGCACGGTGTAGACATTTTAAAGCTTGGTGTAAACGCTACCCGAGTGGTGCATGCTCTTCACTCCATGACGTTGTTGCGAGTGACGGAGATCAGAGCTCTACTCTTTCCTCCAGCCTCATCCTCTCCATTTAGCTCATCGGTTTTTTTTAAGCAAAATTCAAACTCGCAGCAACCATAATGAGAAGTGAAGCTGAAGAGCATCATTAAATTAACAATCCTGGAGAATGGATTTTGGAATCAGAAAGGGCTATTTTATACAGAGCAAGATACAATAGGCATTTCCACCTAAATAATTTCCTTTAGCTTTATCTCTTTCTGTGGCATATGTTCAGTTCTATTACGCACACACCTTGGCAGCCCACTCACCAATACCCGAAACGTTCTTTTCTATTCTCTGCACTGAGCCTGTTTCTTTTTTAAATGTAAAGCCCAATGCAGCCCATTGTTTGCTCTTACACCATTTGCAGCATATGTAGTTTAACAGTAACCATGGAAACGTGTGGTTTTACTTCCCAACGTTTTTGACCAGGATGTGTTTGCTGCCCACGTGTCTGGCCAATGGCGTTGTTGGTTTCCTGCCCGTGCGCGGACATGGTGCACGTGCTGAGGCGGGTGTCGGTGGCCATCTTGTGTGGCCATCTTGTGTCGGAAGGAGATACAGTGTGGCATAAAACTCTGTGTATCGAGTTCCTCCACACTTACAAACCAGTGTCATCTCTGCATAGCTCTGAGATATAACACACACACACACACACAACTGGCGACACAACAGGGACATCATTGTTAACTCATCGCCAGACAGGGTGTGAAGCTCCTAGGTCACTAAAGGTCACAAAATCATCAATACGCTTGACCGTGACCCCCCCCCTCCCCCAAAAACAAAAACAAGGGAGCTCGGAAGGGACAAGGTGAAAGAATAGAACAATGGTGAATGTTTGGAGTGGATGGCCTGAGGAAAATCTGGAGCTAAAAAAACGTCAGGAATTTTAAAGTGCTGGATCGGCACCTGGGGAGAAAACAAGTTAAGGGGTTTAGATGGTGAGTTGAACGCGTTGGCTTTGAACTCTTAGGGCAGAATTTTACGGCAGTGGGGTTTTACATTCCTGCTGAAGTCAATAAAAGGTTTAGAACGTCTCGCCGCATTTAACGGCCGAAATGGGGCCATAAAATTCTCCTCTTCGAGCCAGGCCATTGGCCTTTTTATGGTCTCATACATTCCTATGTTGAGACATTAAAAAGCATTGAGCTTACTGAATATTACTGAGGAATGGGGGTTAAAGTTCAAAAAGGATTGAGTCCAGAGGAGGATAGCCAGTGCTGTATGCAACATGATGATTCCTGATCTGCTAGAAGTTTGGGAAACCAGGCATCCAGTCCTAAGCTTTTCCTCTTTATTCTTTCATGGGATGCAGGCATCACTGGCAAGGCCAACACTTGTTGCCCATCCCTAATTGTTCGAGTGGCTTGTTGGGGCAATTAAGAGTCAACCACGTTGCTGTGGGTCTGGAGTCACATGTAGGCCAGACCAGGTAAGGACAGTAGATTTCCTTCCATTACTGAACCAGATGGGCTTCTACAACAATCAATGCTAGTTGTCATGGTCACCATTACTGAGGCTAGTTTTATACTCCAGATTTTGTTAATTAAATTGAATTTCCACCAGCTGCCATGGTGAGATTTGAACCCATGCCCCTCAGAGCATTAGCCTGGAGTCTCTGGATTACTAGCCCAGTGACATTGCCACTGGACCACCACCACCTCCCTAGGTGAACTAAGGATGTGAGGATAGATAGTCTGGGCTCTTGTTTACATTGGCTAGAGAGTAAAATCAGCCATTGCTTCACTAGTCAATGAGCCAAATTAGAAATAGTGCATGTGAAGATATCAGGGTCAATTATACACTAGATTCGCAGGATGGTTACAGTACAGAAGGAGGCTATTTGAGTCTGTGCCAGCTCCCTGCAAGATCAGCTAATCCCATTCCCCTGCCCTTCCCCGTCGCCCTCCAGATGTCCAGATGTTTTCCCCAGGCTCTTCTGAAAGTTCCAATTTGACCTGCCTCTCCCCCACACTCTCTCCGGCAGTGCAGTCCAGAAAGAGGCTTTTCCTCGTCTCTCCTTTGGTTCTTTTGCCAATCACCTTAAATCAGTTTCCTCTGGTTCTTGTTCCTTCTACCAATGGGAACAGTTTCTCCCTATCTACTCATGACTTTGAACCTCTCTATAAAATCCTGTCTCGGCCTTCTCTTCTCTACGTTGTGATGTCTCCAATGAGTACATTTCCCAGTGAGACTTGGCAGGTCAATTGAAAAATGTCAAAACTGAGATTGATAGGGTTTTGGTTAGACAGGGCGTTGAGGGTTAAGGAAACCAATGTGGTGGGTAACTCTTTTGAATACATTCACAGTTTGACTTTTTTTTTCTTTTTTGTTCAAGTCCTGGAGTGGGACATGAACCCACAACCTTCTGACTCAAAGGTGAGGGTGCTATGAACTGAGCCACAGCTGACACCTCCAAGGCAGTGGGTAGATGGAGTTAAGGTGCAGGTCACTAATGACCTAATCGAGTGCCGGAACAGGCTCGAGGGACTGGGTGGCCTTCCCTTGTTCCAATGCACTGCCTGGGTTTGCGTGAGGGGGACTGGTGAATGCATGGGGCATTAGAAGGCAGGCAAAGTCTGCAGTACCAGTCCTCAGTGCCAGTCAGGAGAGGAAGAAGGAAAACAGCAAGAAGAAAGAAATGCACAGTCAAAAAAAAACCTCCCCAATCAGATCGAGGGAGTCTGCTGTAGCACGAGCACCCCCTGGTGGAAACACGCCACATTTCAGGTGTGTTTTCAGAGCAGCTTGCTCTGGCTTGCTGTAGTACTCGCAACCATGCCCCTTTAAACTGCAACCTCCCCTGGCTCACACCTAGTGCAGTTTGCATCAGGGTGATTTCAGTAATTAAAATAGCTGGGCCAGGACTGCCAATCGCACTAATTAGTGTCATAATTTACAGAACGCTGTTGTCGGGTTTATTTTTGGGTTCAGGTGTGAGTAAATGTGCCAGTAGGAGCAAGTGCAGAGGAATAATACATCCTTAAAGCAGACGCCCCTTAATGAGTGTGCATGGGGATTTATGACTCGCGTTGTCATGGACGTGTTACCTGCGACTGTGGACGCCAGAGGCCAGTCAGCAGCTGAGCCTCAGGCCAACACAGCAGGAGTCCCTCAGACCCAGTTCAACCTTCAACCCAACATATCCCCACTTGCGTATGAATATATGACAATGACAGGCAGGGGAAAAAAGCCTTTGGCTTCTCGCAGTTGTGAATCAGCTTGCATCAAACCTTGGTTAGGCCACGCTTGGAGTACTATGTAGAACCCTGATTTCCAGGGCCAGGATCTTGCGGCCCCCTCCCCACCCTCCAGCGGGATATTATGGTCCCGCCGAACTAAAGATGGAGATTTAAATGGTTTGCCGCATCCGCCGGGCGGAGAGACACATCGTGGCTGGGCCGTAAAATCCAGGCCCAAATCTTAAAAGGGATATTAGTTAGTGGAGGTCCCTCAAGGCGAGGGGCCTGAGAGTAGGCTGTTTTCCCCTGCCTGTCATTGTCATATATTCATACGCAAGTGGGGATATGTTGGGTTGAAGGTTGAACTGGGTCTGAGGGACTCCTGCTGTGTTGGCCTGAGGCTCAGCTGCTGACTGGCCTCTGGTGTCCACAGTCGCAGGTAACACGTCCATGACAACGCGAGTCATAATTCCCCATGCACACTCATTAAGGGGCGTCTGCTTTAAGGATGTGTTATGCTTCTGCCTGAGATAGGGGGAGAGAGAGAGAAAAAGAAAGGGGGAGAGAAAGAGAGAGAGGGTCTGTAAGAGATAGGGGTGAAGTGAGGGCAAGGCAGAAAAGGGAAGGTAACAGGTTAAGGGTGAAACAGCATTAACGTTGGGGGGGGGAAACCCCCATTTAGAGTCCACCTCGGCCGTCAGCCATTAGTCAGTCAGTTAGTCAGTCCGTGGTCGATGAGGGGTTTCACGCCTCCCTGAGTTTTATCCTTTCTTTGGCCTTTGTCATCTGCCCTGCTTCAAAGCCAGGTGAAGCAGGCCTTGTCCTCGTGATCGGCCCAGCGCACTCTCTTCCCGGCCATTAAGGTCAACGCCCATCTACTTCAAGCCGGCTTTTGGCGAACCTTCGAACGTGCCCGCTGGCTGCCCCTGTGATCTTTGCCCAGTTGGGAAAGCAGAGAACCCTCTTCGGAAGGCGAGTGTTCAGCATTCCGATGCCGCGGGGCGCGTCCAGTGCATTTGCCGTGCGGTAATGGCCGCCTCTGTGCTGCTCCTGACCCTCCTCTATGGCCGTGAGGCCTGGGTGACATATCGCTGATACCTGAGAAAGCTCGAGGCACACACATCAGCGGTGATAAGGAAGATCCCACCCGTCACCCGGGATGGATGGCCACATGAACACGGCCATCTTCCGGGAAGTCGGCATCCTGAGGTAGGATGCAGAGGCACTGGAGAAGGTGCAAATAAGATTTATCGGGATGAAGCCAGAAGTGAGGGGTCCATACCTAATAGGAACATTTGAACAGCCTGGGGCTTCCTCCTCTAGAAGAGTACAGGGGTGACCTGAGAGAGGCCTTTAAGATTATCATTGGGCTGATGCAGAGAAAATAGGGGAAGCCAAAGTTAGAAACTCAAAGCCAGGGATTATCAATATAAGATAGTCACAGTTAAACTTAGGAGAAACCTCTTTGTCCACAGAGTGGTTAGAATGTGGAACTCACTACCACAAGGAGCAGTGGGAGCGAATAGCATCGATGCATTTGAGGGGCTGGGGCAAATGATGAGGGAGGAAGGAATAGAAGGATATGCTGGTAAAATGAAATGAAGAAGGGTGGGAGGGGGCCTATGTGGAGTGTGAACTCTGGGATAGACCAGCTGGGCTGACTGGCTCGTTTCTGTACCGGGAAAGTCACAATTCCTCAGATAATGTAGTAGCCCACACTAATTTACAGCCAATTAGGCTGGCCAGTGGGAGGAGTGTCTTGTGTTATTTGACCGCCCGAAAGGTCAGGCATCTCTCCACGATCTTCAACAGCACCGTCATTAGCCAAAAGCCCACCATCCAAAACTCCTGAGGATCAACATTGACCCCGACTGTGACTGCACCCATCCAGACGAGTGATGAGAACAGCCTGAGGTGCTTGCTCCACCCGCTGGGTGTTTAACGTTGCACCAGTGCCCGATTGGTATCATGCCGCCCTGATTTACACAGAAAAATGAGGCTCCTGCCAGCTTCCAATGGGTACTGTGGTGCCCATTTCCAGGCCCCAACCAAACTGGCAGTGACCTAAATGTCAATGGGGATGGGACAATATGGCACTGTTACTTTAATTGAATTCCTTCCCCACTGCCACCCAAGAACCATCTCCTTAAGTGACTCCAAATATGACTGGTGCTTTGAGTGATTCTGCCAGCCTTCATGAGCAGTGAAGAATGTGTACTCACCCACAAGGGGGTCAGTGATGACCCACAATATTGCTCTTACCCTCACTGCAAGCACAACATGTGGGATCATCCCTTACACACTATCGCAAAACACTGATGGGTGGAACTGCAACTCTTAATCAGTATGCTAAAAGAGAATTGTCAAGAGGAATGGGCCCATTAAAGACAGATTCGGATGATGCTACATTGGACAATAAAGGCATATGCTCCTTTTCCTGGTTTGGGAGAAAGCCAAAATACTAGTGGTGAAATACATCAAGGTGAGGAGCTGAGTGAATTGAATATAAGTAAAAAATGTTAACGGAGAAAATAATGGGACTTAAAGCTGAATAGTACTCCAGGACCTCATGGTTTCCACTATAAGGTATTGAAACAGGTGAATTTTAGATGTGTTAGTCAAAGGACAGAATAGGCCAGGAGTGGGCTGCCAGTCATGGTTGTGTAAAATCAGGTGGAATGGCCAGAGGCTCCGTGCCCACCGCCAACCCCACCTCCACTGCAATTTTATCAGTGGCAGAATAGGGGTTGGGCACTCCCTCCGCTGTTGAGCCAATTGAAGCACTTAAGTGCCAATTAATGCCTGCCTTAAGGGCCACCTCCTGCCGGCACCAATTTGTACCAGTGGTGGGGAGATGCCCATACCACGCGATGAGGCCACCTGATAAACACTGCCAGCCTGGTTTGCGGGCTCAGGGAAGGGTTCCTCCTGCTGCTATGCCCAGGAAAGCCCCCCCACCCCACCCCCCAACAGTGATTACTGCCACCGCCAAGCCCTCCTGTGATCCCCCTGATGCCCCCCCCCGCAACAAAACCGCCTGACTTTCCTTGCAGTTCGGCCTTCATGTAGGGAATTGGCTGCAGTCCCAAGAGTTGCCATTGCTTCTGGTGGTGCTACTGGGATTGGAGAGGTTCTGGACATCTGATTGGTCAGCTGCTCTCAGAGATGGGACATCCTCTCAGGTGGGGGGGGGCAGAAGCCACAACCTGCACCACTTAACAACCGACAGTGGCTAATTCAAATCGTGGCTTCCTAGCCCTGCAGAGGTCATCCCACCCCTTGGTTTTTCAGCTGGGCGCAATGGCTACAGCCTATGCAAAAGGTTCCAGCCATAATCTTCCAAAGCTTTCTGTTGTATATTTTATATCTGGGATCTATGCAGAGATGATACTCGTTTTTACGTCTGTAACAGGTTTCATTCACAGTGTTTTGAAATGTCTACTCCATGCTTCACCTCTGGCTTCCAGCTCTTTCTACAGCTTTGTTTACTTTTCCTGAGTCCACACCCAGGCTTAACAAACCAAGCACAGTGAGCATCAATAATAAGCAGATTCACATAATCAAACACAGAACAATTGAACCATTGAACACTACACTCTCCAGGTTCAAAAATGGAACCTATGGGTTAGGAAATGCAAATATCATAGAAAAGAGATTCCAGGCCTTCCAATTTAACATCAGTTGTCAGGAAATTACTGGAATCTAACATTAGGCAGGAAGAGACTGAGCAGTTGGATAAATATCAACTGGTCAGAGAGAAATAACATGGATGTTTGAGGGATAGAATATGTGTAATTTTTTTTAGGAGGGATAGTGGATGAATAAGTATCATTAGGCGTACTATAGACTTTCAGAAGGCACTTGATAAGGTTCCACACAAGAGCTTATTACCTAAAAATGAAGCACATGGAATAGGGTATAACCTTGTGACAGTTGGTTGGAAGGCCAGAGACAGAACAGGTAAAACGAAAATGATCTGATTGATGGGTTGTGACGAGTAGTGTCCTTTCGGGGATTTGTTTCTGGGACCGCAGCTTTCCATTATCTATGGGTGAAGGAACAGAGGGGAGTTATGTGCCCAGGTTCGCAGTTGATGGTAAGTTAGGAGGCACAGTAAGTCGTATTGGTGAAAGTTTGAAGTTACAAAGGAACTCTGACAGACTAAGTGAATGGTTAAAACGATGGCCGATGGAGTTAAATTGGATGAGGAGAAAACGTGAGGTCATCCACTATGGCTCGGAGATGGGTAAATCAGAACATTTTCTTAATGTGAGGGACCAGGAGCTCTGGAAGAGCAAAGGCTTTTAGGTGTTTGTGTATCCAAATCACTGAAAGCAAGTGGCACAGGAACAAAAAGCAATTTAAGCAGCTAATAGAATGTTGCGCTTTATCTCCGAGTGATTGGAATACAAAGATGAAGAAGTGATTCTTCAGTTATGTAGAGAGCCTTGATCAGACCCTGTCTGGAATATTGTGTTCAGATTTGAGAGTTATGCACACCTCAGCAAAAGTATGTTGTCCTTGAAAAGGGTCCCAATTTATCCTTTCAGAGCTGCAGACACACCAGAAATATCCTGGGGTTTTCAAAGCATAAGGACAAGTTACCTAAAGATATGTTGGGGAATAGAGCATTGTGGCTATGTTACTAAGCTAGGATACAAAACGCTGGACTTATACTCCAAACTTGAGTTCAAACCGCAGTGGGGGAGATGGTGACATAGTTGTAATGTCACTGGGCTAGTTATCAAGCGGCCGAGGCTAATGCCCTGGCAATATGAGTTTAAATCCCATCGCAGCAGCTGTAGAATTTAAATTCGATTACTAATAAATCTGGAATTGGAAGCTAGTATCAGTAATGGTGACCATGAAACTATCATCAATTGTTGCAAAAGTCCATCTGGTTCACTAATGTCCTTCAGGGAAGGGAAATCTGCCATCCTTACCTGGTCTGGCCCTACATGTGACTCCAGACCCACAGCAGCATGGTTGACTCTTAACTGCCCCTCTGCAGTGGTCGAGCAAGACATTCGTTTCAAGGGTAATTAGGGATGGGCAACAAATGCTGCTCTTGCCAGCAATTCCCACATCCCATGAAAAAACTGGAGGTATAGCCTTTCCTACTGCCTATCAGGGGTCATGTGATTGTCCTTGGTGGTTCTGACCAATAAGCCCTAAGCGTGGGTAATCTGTGGTGGGGGGGGCTTTCTTGTCGAGGACCTGGTTCAAGTGTGTAACATCTGAAAAGCTCTGTGTAATCAAGCTATCTGTTTCTTGTTGAAACCTGTCCACTCCATTAAATCATTACATTTGGTGACGAGGATAAAATAGCTCTGAAACTGCACCTTGTCTTGTTATTGTGAGCACATTGAATCTTCAGAAAAAAGAAAAGACTACTCACCGGTCATACAACTCTTTGATAGAATTGATCTTTACGATGCGGCTGTGGAAGACTAGAGCCATGGTCCCAGTTTTTATTTCATAGCCAACGAAATTACCGTGGAGGAGAAGCAGAAAGCAATCCTTTCGAGCGTATGTGGTAGTAAGACATACAATCTTATTCACAGTCAGATGGCCCTGAGTCCACCCAATTCTAAGTCCTTTAATGAATTAGTTGACCTTGTGAAGACGCATTTTCAGCGAAGCCATTAGTAATAATGCAGAGGTTTCACTTTAAATCCAGAGTAAGGGCCCCGGGAGAGTCCATCGCAACCTATATAGTGAAGTTGAAGCAGTTGACTGAGCACTGAGACTTCAGAGACTACACTCAATGAGATGTTGCAGGACCGATTAGATTGTGGAGTTCACGATGATGCCGTTCAGCACCATTTACTTGCAGAAGTCGACATTGATTTGAATCACGCCCTGGAAATAGCCCTCACCATGGAAAGTGCTGCGAGAGACTCGCAGGCTTTACAGAGTGTTCAACATGGCGTCGTTCTTCATGTGGGGCGGGAACCGGCCGCCAGGTGTGAGGAGAAAGCCAGAGACCCAGCAGCGAAGCGGGAGACAGTCTCTGCTGTTAGAAAAATGAAAAGGCCCCAGTGGGAGCATTTCAGCAGCGAGCCCGAAGTCAATCTGTTACAGATGTGGGGGGTAACCATGTACCGGACATCTGCAGATTCAAAGAGGCAGAATACCATCACTGCCACAAGAAAGGGCAGGTAATAAAGCAATGCAGAGCAAAATCGAAACAGCCTATAAGGCAGCAGACCAAAATGATTGACGTGAATAATATAACAGAACCTGAAGCTGCCGATACCGATGTCTATTCCCTGTACAATGTCAAACAGTAATAACTGAACCTATAACCGTCACTATTAAAGTGAATGGGAAGCCACTAATAATGAAGGTGGATACGGGAGCCTCAGTAACAGTGCTGGGAGAGCACACATTTAAATACCTAAATGAAGGTGCCCAGCTACTGAATCTGCAGCGAACCACGGCTCAACTGAAGACATACACTGGAGAATCCTTACAGGTAAAGGGCATCACCACAGTACCTGTGTCCTATAGGCAACAGACAGCCCAGCTTCCACTTATCATAGTGACAGGTGACGGAGCTAGTCTCCTGGGCCAAGACTGGTTACAAACAATTAAACGCAACTGATCGGAAATATTTCACTTCAGAACAGGAGGAGTTCCTGAGCTGCTAAGGAAATGCGACAGAGTATCTTGTGATGGATTAGGAAAGTTAAAAAACTCGCAAGCAAAACTCTATCGAGATTCTCAGGCGACCCCGTTTCTTTAAGGCCAGGCCTGTGTCTTATGCCCCACAGGAGAAGCTGGATGCAGGATTGTGCCAGTTAGAAAAGCTGGGCATCATCCAGCCAGTCCAATTCTCGGAATGGGCAGCACCTGTTGACCCAGTGGCGAAACCTGACCAAACTATACGCATTTGTGGGGACTATAAATACCTTGAACAAGGCAGCCAAACTAGATAATTATCCTATTCCAAGGATATATAACCTATATGCAAAGCTTGCTGGAGGCAAATCCTATACAAAACTGGACATGAGCCATGCATCCCAACAGCTACAGCTGGACAGCACATTTGGAAGGGTATGTAACCATCCACACACGCAAGGGCATGTATCAATATACACGCCTACCCTTTAGAGTATCATCTGCCTGTCCAGAGGACAATGGAGAGCCTTTTGCAAGCGTTTCCCCGAGTGGTAGTATACCTAGATGATGTTCCGATCACAGGGTCAGCTGAACCAAACACTTGGCCAACCTGGAGGAGGTGCTAAGAAGGTTCTTGGAAGCCGGTGTACGATTAACGAAAGAGAAATGTACATTCCAAGTGCCAGAGGTTACTTACCTGGGTCACAGGGTGGATGCCATGGGGTTGCATCTGGTAGAAGAGAAAGTCCGGGCAATCAAAGAGGCGCCCTCTCCGTCCAGTGTAACTGAACTCAAGTCTCTTCTGGGCAGGATCAACTATTAAAGCAGCTTCTTGCCAAACTTGTTAGCAGTGTTGGCACCATTACACTTGCTGTTAAAAAAGAATCATTGTTGGTCACAGTGACTCACAACAGGAAGAAGCCTTTGTGAAAGTGAAGAAACTATTACATTCACCGTGTTTATTGATACACTACGACCCATTGAAAGAATTGGTATTAACACGGGTCTCCTTATGGTGGAAGAGCCGTTTTATCACATAGAATGGAAAATGGGTCAGAAAGGCCCATTGGCTGTGTCTGGAGAACCCTCTCCACAGCCGAGAAGGGCTATTCCCAGCTAGAAAAGGAAGGTTCATCGGCGGTATTCAGAGTGAAGAAATTCCACCAGTACCTGTGTGGACAACATTTCACCATTGCGTCGGACCATAAACCATTAATGGTTTATTCATTGAGGATAAGGAGATTCGCCAATACCACCAGCAAGAATACAATGTTGTTATCTGTGTTTTGAGTATATCTTTATGCACATTCCTGGCTTGCATGTTGCAAATTCGGACGCACTCAGTCGTCTCCCATTACCAAATAGCGTCGTACATGCTCTAATGCCACAAGAAGTTGTGCTTGTACTGAATTTCTTGAACTCTTCGCCTGTGTGCGTGAAGCAAATTAGAAATTGGATGAACAGAGATACAATTTTGTCGAAAGTCAGAGACCTTGTATTGCACGGGTGGTTGGATTCCCCAGTGTCTGAAGAGATGAGACCATTCCATGCCCGTAAAACAGAGTTAAGTTGTCAAGATGGAATCTTGTTGTGGGGATCAAGAGTTGTTGTCCCTTTGCAAGGTAGAGGACCACTCTTGACAGAGCTTCACGGTGTACATCCAGGCATATCGAAGATGAAAATGTTTGCGTGAAGCTATGTCTAGTGGCCAGGTATAGACAGTGACATTGAAAGCATGGTCAAGCACTGTCTCCATTGTCAGCAACAACACAAATTGCCTGTTTCAGCTCCACTGCATCTGTGGGAGTGACCTGGTCAACCCTGGGTTAGACTACATATTGTTTATGTAGGTCCATTCTCAGGTACCATGTTTTAATTGATCATAGATGCGCTTTCTAAATGGATGGATGTGTATGAAGTCAGATCACTGACATCGAGCGCAACTATTGAAAAGCTGCGTCAATGTTTTCGTTTACATGGCCTACCGGAAGTCATCGTTTTGGATAATGGTACTGCCTTTACCAGTAGAGAGTTTCAGAGATTCATGAGTTTAAATAGAATCAGACATATTAAGACAGCACCTTTTCAACCCTCATCAAATGGGTTAGCTGAAAGAGCTGTGCAAACTTTCAAATCAGGGATGAAGAGGTTATCAGAAGGTACTCTAGAAACTCGACTTTCCTGCTTTCCTCTCAGTTATCGTACGTCTCATTCAACTACGGGTTCAACACCATCTGAATTATTGATGCAACGCTGTCTACTTACAAGGTTATTACAAGGTTATGTCTGGCATTTCCAAACTTAGAGGGGAAGGCAGAGAAGAATCAGAGTAATCAAAAATTGAATCACGACACTCATAGCAAAGCTTGAAGATTTACTTAGGAGGTAGAGATTTTGTGCGGAATTTCGCAAATGGATCTTGTCGGGTTTCTGGAACGATTGTCTTAGAAACTGGCCCTTTATCCTTCCAGGTGGAAGTGGAAGACCGAATTGTTCGAAAACATGCGGGTCGTCTATGGGGTAAAGAGACATTCCACCAACCAGCAATTCCACCTGTGACTAACGTCGAACCGTTAATCCCTGAGGTGACAGATCGACCTAGAATAGACATGCCCGATGTCTCTGTAGAGTCGCCAAACTCAGAACTGGCACTTTCTAATGATGCATCTGATGCTGCAGTTCATGATCATGTCGATCCTGTGGAAGAACCTCAAGTGGTAGAGCTATGCCGTTCTAACCAAATAAGGAAACTACCTCAGACTTAATCGTTAACCACCTGAGTTGTATATATATATATGTTGTGGGATATTCAAATGTTCTCTGCAAATAGGAAGTGTAGAAAACTGAAATGAGGTGGGAGGAATGTAGTAACTGAAGGTAGAGCCTTTCCTACTGCCTATCAGGGGTCATGTGATTGTCCTTGGAGGCTCCGACCAATGAGCCCTAAGCACGGGTAATCTGGAGGATGGGCCTTTCTTGTCAAGGACCTGGTTCAAGTGTGTAGCACCTGAAAAGCTCTCTGTAATAAAGTTATATGTTTCTAGTAGAAACCTGTCTGGTACATCGTCATTACAGTGGCAGTTGAGGAACTTAAGTTCAGTTAATTAAATAAATCTGCAATAGAAGGCTAGAGTCAGTCATGGTTGTTGTTTATTTTATGTTTGATTTACCTCAGAGCAAAGCAGAGATGGCACCAGTTTCTAAGTGTACAGAAACTTTACTTACAGAGTTTTATACAATGCTTTAAAATGTCTGCTCCATGCTTCAGCTCAGCTTCTGTAACTGTTTACTTATTTCTGAGTCAACACCCAGACTTAACCTATCAAGCACAGTGAACATAGATCAGTTACCAGTGTCACATAAATCAAATACTGAACAATTGAACCATTGAACACTACAATGGTGTAACAACTAGAAAGTTGCAAAAACCCATCAAATCCCTGACAAGGGAAGAAAAAATCTACTACGCTGGTCTATATATGACTCCAGGCCCACAGCAAAGTGGTTAACTCTTAATGCCCCAACCAGCCACTCAGTTATACCAAACTACCAGCAGTTCAAGGTGGCTCACAATCACTTTCTCAAATATAGTTAGGGATGGGTAATAAATACTAGGCTTTCCAGCAATGCCTACCTCCTGTGAATTAACAGAATAGAACAAAAATTGGCTTGTCATAGAGTTTCGAAAGTGATCTAATCAAGGTGTTTTAAATGATAAAGGGGTTCACCAGGGTAAATAGGGATAAACTATTTCCTCTGATGGTTAATCCAGAACAAAGGGTCCTTAACTTTTACATCGGAGTGAAGCCAGTGAAATCAGGAAACATTTTTCAAACAAAGGGCAGTGAAAGTTCTCCCAAAAGGGTATGGAAGTGTCAATTAAAATTTTTAAGATCGAAATGAACAAACATTTGCTATGTGAGGGTATAGAAGGATCTGGCAAAATAGCGGGTAAAAACACACAAGATAACAGATCAGCCACAATCTACTTGAATGTCTCGAGGGGCTGAATGGCCTACTTCTGTTCCTGTGTTCCTAACCTTTATCCAGCAACAAGGGGGAAGATTGTTTGCAGATGTCAGGCATCCGCAATATTAGGAGCTGAACGCTCTGAGATTTGGTAATTAGAGTTTATTTTTTATTACAGCAGGCCCAGTGTTCAGTATTATCCTCTTCAGTGAGAATCTCTTGCTGTTAAAGGGCCCTGTGCTTTTGTGCTGCTGCGCCGGTGCTTCTCATACATCCATTAAGTGCCAAACGGCAGCCTCTTCCGATCATCTATGGAACATTTAGACAGAAGTTTTCACTGACGCAACAGGGAATTCCACAACTCCTGCTCCATCGCTCATATCCATAGGTTTCTCAGTTATTTATTCAATTATTAGTCCGAGCCACTGAGTGCTGTAGCTTTTAAGAATTGGATTTTTTTTAAGGTCAAGTTATTTTCTGAGTGGGGGCTTTGTTTCCTTTCCCGCCGACCACTTTCTTTCCTTCCTTTGATGAGATCCTGAGGGCTCTGTGGGGCGCGCAACAGATTTAGCCACACAATCTGGGCTGGTGCCCCAGTGCAGTGCTGAGAGAGTGCCGCACTGTCGGAGGCCTTGTCTTGCAGATGAGATACAAAACCGAGGCCTGGTGTGGCTACGCGGGAGGGCGTTAAAGAACCCAGGGCACTATGTGAAGAAGAGCAAAGGTATTTTCTCTTTCCGTTCATCAACCAAAACCACCAGAAACAAATCACTGTGTTATTCAAGCAGAGAATGCTGGAAGAGCTCAGCAGGTCCGACAGCATCTCTGGAGAGAGAAAAACAGAGTTAACGTTTCGAGTCCGTATGAATCTTCTTCAGACCCTTCTCTCTCCACAGATGCTGCCAGGAACTTTTCAGATTTCCAGCATCCTCAGTATTTTGCTTTTATTATCTTGCTATTCACATTATTTGCGGGATCTTACTGTGCACAAAGTAGCCGCTGCGTTTGCTTGCACAACAACAGCGACAACACTTCTTGTGAAATGTTTTGTGTACATCCATAAAAGCATGATTTACATGTCTATTTTTGGAGTTTAAATCTGCACACTCCGTCGATACATCGAAATGTTAGGCGGAGTCATGAGTTGTTTGAAAGAGGAGCAGCCCTTATGTGAAATATTTTAAATGAGAAGTAAACAGCAGCTTCAGGAGATCTCTGAGTTTGTTGCTTCACAGGCCAACATCCATACAGCAGAGAGCGAGAGAGAGAGAGAGCAAAAGGAGTCAAGTAACAAATCACATGACAAAGATTTAGATAGAAACATAGAAACTAGGAGCAGGAGTAGGCCATTCGGCCCTTCGAGCCTGCTCCGCCATTCATTATGATCATGGCTGATCATCCAACTCAATAGCCTGCTCCTGCTTTCTCCCCATATCCCTTTGATCCCTTTCACCCCAAGAGCTATATCTAACTCCTTCTTGAAAACATACAATGTTTTGGCCTCAACTACTTTCTGTGGTAGCGAATTCCACAGACCACTCTCTGGGTGAAGAAATTTCTCCTCATCTCAGTCCTAAATGATCTACCCCGTATCCTCAGACTGTGACCCCTGGTTCTGGACTCCCCCACCATCGGGAACATCATTGATAGATACAACAAGCACGCACTCCATGTCGCACACACGGACTGAGAGAGAAAGACATGACTTCAAACAGCATGGTCACTGATAGCCAGGATCACATCCCCATCCCATGCACCCTCTCCATCTCCCACCGTAACCACCTTCTCTGCCCCAACAGAGCCCCAGAGGCCAAGAACTGTCAAACCACCTCAACCCTTAAACCCATAATTGTTTCCAGTACAGCACAGACATGCTAAAATCTCAATGAGCACCTCTCATTAATGTAAGGAAAGGGGCAGGTATTCAACCTGTTGCCCACAATGGAATGTACTAGGCAGCTTTGCACTATGGAGTCATACCCACACAGAACTGGGTTGAAACTGCCCAAACTTAATTGTGGATTTGCTGTCCATTTATACAGATCACAAAATGTTCATGCAGAGCAACACAAAGCAATGAAATAAAAGCAAAACGCTGTGGATGCTGGAAATCTGAATTAAAACTGAAAATGCTGGAAAAGCTCAGCAGGTCTGGCAGCATCTTTGGAGAGATAAACAAAGTTAATGTTTTGAGTCCGTTTGAGTAAGTAATAATAATTTACTTAATAGAATCGTGTCATGAAATTAGCATATTTTTTTCATTATATTATTATGGTGTATTGTGAAGTAGGCTTACGGAGATAAGTATAGTTGGGTCTGTGTGTGATTTAATTATATTTTGCAGTCAAATAGACTGCAAGTTTTAATTCATCAAAAGAGTCTAGGTGCTTGACATGCTAATGAGTAAACACGGATGCTGGCTTAGCATGTAAGGTGTGAAGGGAATTTGCACTTTTAGATAAATGAAGGAATATTTGAATTTCAAAAGGATCTTAGTCTGTTTACAACTAGCCAGATAAACAAGGCTAAGGAGTGTGTTTATTTTCCCCAAAGGTTACTGATAAGATTGGCAACATTAAAGTTTTTATATTATGAGGAAGATAAAGTTTCAAAGACATATGGGACACTCGAATTTACATATTAAAAAGAGAGAAACATGTAGAAAGGAGAATGAAAGGATATGTTTTAGAAGGCCATATAAGACCGATGTATGTGAAATAGCCTTAATGAAGCCTCCAGCATTTATGCATGAGCCTGCGATGTAACGAAACTGAAGATGGGGAAAAACCTTTTGGAATTCCACTCTCCAGGGTTTTGTGTTAGGCTTGCTGAGTTTGTTTTCAATCTAAAATCTATCTTGGACCGTTGCTTTAAAGGGGGTGTAACTGGGGGTCAGGTTCATTAGGAGTTTTAGGAGTTGTTATAGTAGTAAGTAATTTGTAGTCTTATGGATGTGCTTGAAATCTATTATTTTGTCAATAAATGCTTTAATTTAATTTTTAAACTCTCAAAGGATCTTGGTGGACTTGTTGTTTCTGAATTCAGTACACACATCTCATAATAAATACAACTTGCAAAACTGTTTTTATAGTACGATAAAGTTTCCCTCTTGGATTTGGCCCACATGGCACACATCATCTGCCACATCACAACAATCATGGCCTTTATCTCACTGGGTTTGGAGTTCAAATATGAGGAGACTATGTTTAAATGGTACAAAGTCTTGTTTGTACCCCATTTGGAATCTTCCATTCAGTTATGAGCATTGAGCTTCTGTAAGGAAATATTGGCTTTGGAAAATGTCGATTCACCATGACGATGGAGCTTAGAGGGCTGAGGGTTAGACGCTTAAAGACAAAGGACCGGATTTTTGCAGTCGAAATGACTCCAGAGCCATTTAAAAACGGTGGGCAGAACCCAATTCTGGGATTCCTGCCCTCATTTCTGGCATCCCCCCCCCAATTTTCGCTGGCAGGGGATAGGGTACGAGTAGCGACCCCACACCCTGCACTTCCGGCCCGGCCGACTCCATTGTGGGCATAGGTAATGGAATAGCTGGCTTTATGCTTATGAGGTCATTTCATAAGGCAGACATGTAGAATATGTTTCTACTTGTGGGGTGTCCAGATCCAGTCGATAATGAATCCAGGTAGGATATTCAGGAGAAACTTCTTTACCCAGAGAGTGGTGAGAATGTGGAACTCGCACACACATGGGGCAGTTGATGGGGTAAGTATAGATGCATTTACAGGGAAGCTAGATAAACAAATGAGCAACAAAGGAAGAGAAGGATATACTCATCATGTTAAGTGAAGTAGAGTGAAAGCCAGCTCACGTGCAGAATCACCCTGACTGATCTGTTTTTGTCCTGTAAATTCTCTAAGCAAAGGTTATAAAAACTGGATACATGCAGGACCAGTCTACACACTGGCATGATGAGGCCCAATACCCAACACTTCCCATCAAGGTGTTTTCACCCTTCACTTAACATTCAGCCTAACCTGGCCTTTTGAGATTAATTTGAATCAGGTATTTGCAGAGCACTATGATGTGGCAAATGTTAAATCCCTTGATGTTCCAATTTAGTTCAGTGACATTTAAGATGTTAATTCTTTAAAGTGAAAATCACTTGCTATAATGTCAGCTCTGCGTGACAGGTTTAAAATAAAGACAACATTCTCTGTCAAAGAAATCTTACCGCACACGTGAGCTGGTTATTTCTGTGGGTACTTTGTGACCTGCTGTTAGGCACCACGTGCTTCGTGATCTAATTAGGGTGGGGTGTGATAATTGATTATTGATAAAAAAAATAAGAACATAAGAAAGAGGAGCAGGATTAAGCCATGTCTGCTTTACCATTCAGTGCGATCATGGCTGATCATCAGCTTTAACTCCACTTTCCCCTCACCCTTTCCTCATGCCCTTTAATTCCCTGAGAGACCAAGAATCTGTCCAACTCAGCCTTAAATGTATTCAACGATGGAGCATCCACAACCCGTTGGGGTAGAGAATTCCAAACATTCACAACCCTTTGAGTGAAGAAATTCCTCCTCATGTCAGTTCTAATGATTTTCCCTTTATCCTGAGACTGTGACCCCTGTGCTCTAGGTTCCCCTGACCAGGGGAAATAACCTCTGAGCGTCTACCGTGTTAAGTCCCTTCAGAACCTTGGATGTCCCAATGAGATCACCTCCAGCGTTAACTCAACCTCTCGCCACAGGATGAGTTTCTTATCCCAGGAAACAATCTTTACTGTACCGCCTCCAATATAAGGATATCCTTCCTTAAAAATGGAGACCAAAACTTTGCACAGCCCTCCAGGTGTTGTCTCACCAAAGCCCTGTACAATTGTAGCAAGACTTCCTTATTGTTATCGTCCAATGTCCTTGTAATAAAGGCCAAGATACCATTTGCCTTCCCAATTGCCTGCTGTGCCTCCATGCTAACTTTCTGTGATGCGCTTTCTAATCTAATGGCTCCACCTTTCGCCGTCTAACCGTTGGTATTCTTCAACCCCATTGTCTTCACTCATCGCAAGTGGGTGTGTCCCATCTCCTCCACCACTAACAATGCGCTGGATCTTTCCTGGAGTGGCAATCGCTGTTGGGCTGGCACTCCACTCCTTTTTCCTTACCTTGGGCTTCCGATCCTGCCGAGGAATGTGCATCATTCCAGTTCCGGAGCCCTTACAGTTCAGGGAAGCAGCATCGGGAGAAGTGAAGCCGCGCCCCCTTTTTACGGCACTAGCTGCCATAAAGCGGGAGGTTTAAGAGGCCCAGCCGCTTTGACAGGAGGGAGAGTAGTGTGCCAGTTAAATGGGTAGGATGGGTCGTGGAGGGGGCGAGGGGGGAGGGCATTGTGGGGGAGGGTGGTCAGGAGGGTAGTCGGGAGGACTGGGCTGAGTGGGGGGGTTGGTCAGGAGGTTGGGAGGGGTTGGGGGGGTGGGGTGGTGGATAGTAATTGGGGGTTCAGCAGGGTAGATGGGGTGAGGGGGGGCAGGGGTATTCTGGGGGGTCGGGGTTGGGTGACGGTGTATAGCAAGTAGGGGTGCAGGTTGGGGGGGTTGTCGGGGGTTTGGGGAGGTAGTTGGGGAGTTGAGGGGTAGTCGGTAGGGTAGTCGAGGGGATGGGGAGTAGTTAAAAGTGTAGTCAAAGCGGTGAGGGGGTTGTTGAGAGAGTAGTCATTTGGGTGGGGGGTAGCTGGGTGAGTCAGGAGGTTAGTTGGGGGTAGGGGGGGGACCCAGTTGGGGGCTGGGGGTGAGGCGCATTGGTGGTCAGTACCATAGTTACTCGAGAGTTAGAAGTGGTTTTAATCCTTCTAAATTTTTCTGGGTAACGATTCTGTTAAGAGTATCGAAACCGGCCAAAGTCTCCAATACCAAGGCATTGGGTGGAGCTTGGCGCAGGGTAATTGCCCAGTGGAAGTTAAAACTTTTCCTAGGCAATGCCCTTGCACGGGGACTTCCTGGGGGGTTCCCCAGCGCTTCTTCAGGGGTACCTCCGGGGTACGGGCCCTCCCGCAGGGAAAGGAAGATTCCAAGGAATCTTGGAAGGCTCCAGAAGGCTTGCCTTGTGTCAAGGGTTCCAGTCCCTCACAAATTTCTATTCAGCGAATCAATAAAAGAAAGAACTCACGTTGATTTACCACCTCTTAAAGGCGAATGTTGTTCCAGACTGTTCCGTGGGCCCGGATTTTCTGATCCCGCCAGTCGCAGGGCCAAAAATTCCCACTCGAAGTCAACGGACCTTTTGCTGGCCTGTCAAATATTCCATTCTGCCCACAAGGATTCCCACCTGGGGCGGGGCTGGAAAATCCCGGCCATTGTCTTCCTTCACTTTTAGTCTTCAATCTCTGTCTAGTCACAATGCTTCTTTCTCAAATCCTACTACTGTCATTATTCCGACCTGACAACACTGACTACACTTCAACACTAGTTCATCGGTTGTAAAGAACTTTGGGATGTCCTGTAATTCTGAAAGGCAATATATAAATACAAGTCTCTCTTTCCTGTCCACCCTGCTTAAGTTTAATCTTCCCTGCATGTGTTCAAATGAAGACTCATTGGACAGAATCTTGCCCTTGTCGGGCGGGCTGGGTGGGCGGGGGTGGTTGGGAAGCTGACTGCCCCCCCTTGATCGGGGCCGGACCGCGATTTCACACCGGGTGGGGCCAATTAAGGCCCACCCAGCGTGAAACGCGAGAGTCAGCGCTGCCTGTGCGGTGGGGTTGGGTGAGGAGGGCGAGGACTAGCTTTGCATGAGTGCGCTCTGGAAAACCTCCATGAGGCACAGAGCTGCCTCAGGGTGATTTACAGTTTTCCAAATGAAAAAATGAAGATGTTAAAAATGTTATAAAACGTGTCCCCTCGTGTGGCTCTGTCAAGAGCCAGGGACATGTTATTAATTCAATTTTAAAATTTTTAGTTTATTTTTATTTGCTGTTAGATGCCTCATCCCACCTGTGAGCGAGGTTTCCCAAAAATCCAAAGACCGCTTTGGCCTTTTCGCCTTCCCGCCCACCGTAAGGTTGGACGGGCAGCGAAATGTTTTTTCTAATGACCTTTTCAATGGCCTTAATGGGCCTTATAATTGTCAGCAGGCGCGTTGCCAACTCTGATGTGTGCCCGCTGACCGGAATATCACACAAGTGCGCGATGATATCGGGACGCTCGCCCGACGTCATCGTGCGACATTTTACGCTCGGTCGGGTCGGGCACACACTTGGCCGACAAGCTAAAGATTCAGCCCATTGTTTTGTCTCTCAGCCAACTAACCTTTTGCAGGGCGTCTAATCCATCAAACCCCTTAGCCTTTTCACTCTCCCCTTAAAATCTACCAGCTTTTAAAAGTTGGTATCGTCCAAACCCAAATCCTTGGTTTGTCTCCGGTCTTGCCCCTACCCTGTCAACAATCGTGGTGTCTTTAAGGTGCCTGAGTAATAATGAAAACCAAAACGCTTCCTCAATTGTGGATCTATGCTCCTCGGTTGGAGTATCCATCGGTTCCTGGAGGCGTATACGAATTCTAGAGGAGGGTCAGGTGTCATCAGAAAGCACAATGACAAAACTGAACTGCTTTAGGGATCTCATCTTAAACATTCGATTAAACGGCAGCGTTGCACTCCATTTATAATTTTAAAACAAGGTCATCAATTAGAAGAACGAGGTTATAGAATGCTCTACCAGAAACACTCTGTAACAGCCTATAATGCTCTTTTAGAGGGAAATGGACAACTATTTGTAAAAAGAAGGATTTGAAATGTTAAGAGGAAAAGGCAGAAGAATGGGACAAAGTGGATACAATCTTTCAAAAAGCCAACAAGGGCACGGTGGGCTGAATGGCCGCCTTCTGAGCTGTAAAACCCTGTAAAATGGTTCGACTAATTTGATTCAATAAAATTGAAGCTGTAGAAGATAGCAAGTTAGAAGATATAATAAGTGGTAAGAGCAGATGAGGAAAGCATAACAATTTAAAATGATCCTCAAGGAATATTTCACAACCATGAACATAACATGAAAGAGAATATTTTACTGGCAGATTATTATGTGGAAAGCTCTATCTTTCTCCTAACTTTAACTCGATTTAAATAGGCTCAAGAGGGAGAAAATTGGAACAGGTAACACCTGATGGACTTTCCAGGTGGGCATGCTTGTCTAATAAGGTTCACCTTGAAGGATTTGGTAAGGAGGTGTCAGCTGTGGCTCAGTTCATAGCACCCTTGCCTTTGAATCAGAGGGTTGTGAGTTCATGTCCCACTCCTGGAAACCAAGAACTGCGATTGTACGCGAAAGAGTTGCAATCTGTGACTGTTGATAACTCGAAAGAGTTTCCACCTTTGAGGTGTCAGCTGTGGCTCAGTTCAGAGCACCCTCGCCTTTGAATCAGAGGGTTGTGGGTTCATGTCCCACTCCTGGAAAACCAAGAACTGTGATTGTACTCAAAAGAGTTGCAATCTGTGACTGTTGTTAACTCGAAAGAGTTTGAAGGATTTGGTGTCCGTCATGTTACAGGTTGCTACCCTAATTGAAAATGGCCCCAAGAGCTGCAGACTGGAAAGAATGAGGTCTGTTTGGAGCAGAATGTTGACCAGCAGACAAATTTAGCAATTACATTGCATGAGGGGACTTCCGTCATCATCGGCTGTGCCTCGATTCGAGGATGACACCTACTCTACTCAGGTTCACGAATTTCTTCCATGGGTCTTCATGTGACTAAACAGGCCGATTCTCGACCCGCAGATCTTTGGGCACATGGGGGCAGGACGCCCCGCGAGGTAGTGGGACCCGGAGTGCAGGATTCGCTTCTTTTTCTTTCCTTCTCTGCCTCATTTTTAAGGCATTGGGGCTCAAAGCCTGATGCAGCTTGACAGACAAGTTGTCACCATTTTGAATGATGGGTAGCAAGCTCCTCCCATTCATAAACATCAATCTTTCAACGCTTCAAGGAGATCTTCAGAGTATCTTTGAAGCATTGTCTTTGTCCTCCGCTGGCCATTTGAGAGTTGAGAAAACAGGACCTGAATGGGGAGACGTGTTTGGGAATGCATTCTCTCTCTTGGGTAACATTAGCTCCTTGGCCCTACAATTCCTCTCGTGTCTCATCGTTTAATTTCCCTTTTCCTCACCCAGTCTAAACCTTCTGTGTCTTTCCCTTGGGCTGAACTTTCTGGCCCTTCTGAAGTCAGGAATGGAAGAGCACTGGTTTCCTGACTCCTTTCCCGCCACTGGTCATCTTTGGGAGGCAGTTTCAGGACCTGCCCCCAGTGAGGTAAAAAGCCAATTCGGCTCTTTATTAAGAGCCTTCTTAACGATGCTTAAAGCAGGTGGACTGGGGTTTACTGGTCAGCTGCCAGTTTTCTGACACATGAGGGGCAGTTGAACTCCTTGGAGGCAGGTACCCAGTAGCAGGCTGGGGAGGCCAGTGGCCTAGAGAGGGCTGCAAGCCCTCCTGGCCTGACTAGGTGTAGGTGCAGGGAAAGGTGCCCTGTAAATTAATCCCACCTCCTCCCCACTCCCCCAAACCGATCCCCCCGCCCCACACACACACACACACAAAGTGACACATGCACACGCAAACACACACACACACACACATACACACACACACATACAAACACACTCTCACACACAAGCACACACACATACACACACACATACAAACACACACACATACAGACACACTCTCACACACAAGCACACACACATACAAACACACACACATACAAACACACTCTCACACACAAGCACACACGCACACACAAGCACACGCATGCACAAACACACACACACACACAAAGTGACACATGCACACGCAAACACACACACACACACACATACACACACACACATACAAACACACTCTCACACACAAGCACACACACATACACACACACATACAAACACACACACATACAAACACACTCTCACACACAAGCACACACACATACAAACACACACACATACAAACACACTCTCACACACAAGCACACACGCACACACAAGCACACGCATGCACAAACACACACACACACAAAGTGACACATGCACACGCAAACACACACACACACACATACAAACACACACACATACAAACACACTCTCACACACACACACACACACATACAAACACACACACATACAAACACACTCTCACACACAAACACACACACATACACACACACATACAAACACACACACATACAAACACACTCTCACACACAAGCACACACGCACACACAAGCACACGCATGCACAAACACACACACACACACACACACAAAGTGACACATGCACACGCAAACACACACACACACAAGCACACACACACATACAAACACAAATACACATACATATATACAGTGATGGACTGGCTCCTGGACCTGTTCTTTTTAAGAGCTTGTTGTGAGGGCACCTCCTTGTTGAAGCACCCTCTCAGCTACTTACCCTCCACTGCAGCCTCTCTTCTCAAGCTGAAAGACCTCTGACGACCCCATCCACCATGGAAGCTGGCGTCTCTGCTCAAACTGGGAAAAGTGGCAGTTTCCCCGGGTGTGGGTGGGAGAGGGAAGGGGGGTGGAGTGGGGGGAAGGGGGGTGGAGGGGGGGAAGGGGGGTGGAGTGGGGGGAAGGGGGTGGAGGGGGGGAAGGGGGGTGGAGTGGGGGGAAGGGGGTGGAGGGGGGGAAGGGGGGTGGAGTGGGGCAGGTCCAGGACCGCCTTCTGCTTCCTGCCCTTGGAAGGAAACTCCTACCCGCGGTGCCTGTTTGTTTTTCTCTCTATTTTCCCTTTCTGTGTGATTGCTGTATCTCGCCAGAGACAATTCTAACCGCGTTATGCCTGGCATAAATGCAGCGATGGCCCCCTAGCTTGGGTGGCGGCTTTCTCACCCGTACAATCCACAAACCCCCCACTAAAGCTCCCTGACAGCTCATGTTGCTCCAGCACAGAGCTCTTCCCCGTCACAGACTCACTCTCCCAATGCCCTGCGGCAAATGTGCCACCACTGCAGACGCTGGGCGGGATTGTTTACCCCGTCGGGCGGGCGCCAAACTGACCACTGACCACTGCCCACGATCGGACCCCGACCGCGGCTTCTTGCTGGCTGGCCAGTTAACGGCCAGCGTGATTCGCGCACTGCAAATGCTGAGCTCTGCCAGAAGGGGGCGGGAGGAGGGCCTGCGCGGACATTTGCGGCTGAGCGCAGGTGCTCACACAGAGCTGCCTCAGGGAGCCGAAGACTTTTAAAAACATAAATAAAGACTTTCAAAAAGGTTAAAAAACATGTCCCCTCATGCGACTCTCTAACAAAAGAGATTTCAACCTTTGTAATGTTATTTTTAATTCCTGTTGGAAACCTCATCCCGCCTGTGGATGAGGTTTCATTAAAAAATCCAAAGGCCGCTGGGCCTTTTTGCCCGCCCGCCAACTGACCGAATGGTTGGACGGGCAGCGACAAGTGAGATTTAATTATTGGATTAAGGGCCTTACCCGGCCTGTTAATTGTTGGCGGGCGTGCAGACACCTCTCGCACGCGCTCGCCCCTCGAAATACCGCGAGAATTCGCAACGACGTCAGGAGGCTCGCCCGACATCATCCCACACTAATTTCCTCTCCTTCAGGTCGGGCCCGCCTGACGAGAGAAAATCCTGCCCACTGAGTTACAATGGCCCACACGTCACAGTCTGCGCCAATCAGGAGGGTTCGACTGCATGGTCATGTTGTAATATGTCTTTCAGGGACTGTAGTATGCCTCCGCTTGAAGACATACTGTAACTGGCTATCTCTTTGTCCAACATGAAGACCCTGTTGACCTGATCTCCTGCTAATTTCCACGAGGACCAGGCACCACACAGTCACTTCAGCCAAATATTAATCATAGAAAACAAAGGTCTCGATTCCACCCCTCCCCACGACTGCTGGAGGTGAAAGGGAGAGCTTTTTAAAAGTGAAACACCCACAACATGACCCTAGGCCTCTGCATATTCACCCACTGCCATTTTCATGGTCCTTGTTATGGCTCAGCGGGTGATAAATGCTGAGCTGCTCAAATCCCAGGGAGAAACTTGAAACAGCTGCCATGACTGTTTTGCAATTTATATTTTATTTCGAAATGCATGCCTTGAATTCAGTAGTAATAAGTCCACTGACACTTAGGAGTGTTTCAAAAAACTAAATTAAACCTTCATTAATAGAAGAAAATATTTTAAGCACATACATAAGTCTACAAATTACTACTATAATAGCTCCTAGCTCCCCTAATTAATCTAGCTCCCAGTTACACCTCCGTTAAGGCAACAGTAAAACAGACTCAGGCAAAGCACACAATACCCTGGACAGTGGTATTCAAAGTGAACTTTCTTAGCTTCAGCTCCTGTCGACAGCAACTTGATGCATAGAGGCTGGAGGCTTTCCACACTAAGATATTAGAATGCCTTCTCCCATACACATAACCATCATCTCCTTTATACATGTTTCTCCCTTTTAATGCAAATTCCATTGTTCCCATATGTTTAGGCAACTTTACTTTTCTCACAATAGAAATCTTTTCATAGTATTAATTTTATCAGTAGCCTTTGGGAAAAGTAAACACACTGTTTGACTCAGTTTATTTTAGCTGGGTGTAACATCCTACCATCTTTTTGAAATTAAAGATACTCTAACTTATCTAAAAATGCAATTTTTCTCGCACCTCATATTCTAAAACTTCAGCCATGTTTACATATTTAGCATTTCAAACCTAGCTTCTCTTCTGATAACTCAAAAAGATCCAGACCAGCTGTCTGCAATTCAATTAAATCCCCCTACCCTGCCACACGCATCCACACAGAGAAACTAATCCAATCCCCACTATTAACCCACCTTTGCAATAAATCACAATAATATTATGAAAATTATTATATTTTCATGACTGTGGTAAATATTGGTATGTTCCCTCTCAAACCCCAATTGCCAGACATTGTCACCATGGGTCTGTTAGCTGCCATCCCCTGCCCCTTGCAATCTCTTCACAGCAACGGCCGTGTTTCTACTTTGGCCAACCTCTGTGCAAGTGGCAGAACTAAAAGATGTCAATGAGGTCCTGTCTGCTCTTTGGATTGTCAAGGTCTTTACGTCCCCCCAGCCTTGTTGGGTCCTTTAGATGTTTTTAGCCTCCTGATCGCATCCCCCCTGCCTTCCCTATAAAATAGGTGGCAGGTGTGGGAGAGGGTTGGGGTGGGGGGTGTGGTAGGGGGCAAAACTCTGCAACTGTACCTCAGATCTAAATTTAAGCGTAAATCACCATCATCAGTGGGTCAAAGCCCTGGAATTCCTCATATAACATCAACCTGAGGGTACCTTCACTACATGGTTCAAGGAGAAAGCCTACCAGCAACCCTGTTTATAATCCTTCCTTCATGGGATGTGGGTGTCACTGGCAAGGCCAGCATTTGTTACCCATCCCTAATTGCCCTTGAACTCAATGGCTTGCTGGGGCCATTTCAGAGGACATTTAAGAGTCAACCACATTGCTGTGGGATTGGCATCACATGTAAGCCAGACCAGGTAAGGATGGCAGATTTCCTTCCCTAAAGGGACATTAGTGAACCAGATGGGTTTTTACGACAATCGATGATAGTCACCATTACTTGCTTTTAATTCTAGATTTTATTAGTTGAATTTAAACTCCACCAGCTGACATGGTGGGATTTGAACCCATGACCATTAGTAGCCCAGTGACATTACCACAACGCCACCACCGCCCAGCCACCTTGCCTGGGTAATTAAGAATGGGCAATAAATGCTGCTTTGCCAGTGACATTGGTGCCCCTAAACATTTAACTTTAAAAAAATGGACCCTTTTCACTCTTCCCAAGTAACCTCACATCGCCATAACATCTAGTTCATTATTAAAGTTATTTTTTTTTCAAATTACACTTGAACAATAACTAAACAAACCCATTAGCATTAGTGCATGACACTCTATCATTTAAATTTGGCTTTCCAGCACCAAATAATTCCCTTATTATACCCTGATGAGAATGGAGTGACAATATTAGTCTGTCGTGGTGACTTTCCAATAGCTTATTATAGTCTTTATTAAGGATAATTTTAGTGTGGATTTCAACTGTCATTAGTACCATTTTCATTGACACCATAATAAATGTAATTTGAAAAAAAGCAGTTGGGTGAATTGGAGTAGAGTGCTTCTATTTAATCCCTGAGTTCAAATTAAGTTCAGAAATCATTTGAGCTTTGTTCCTCTGGTTGATGAAACCCTCCATTCAATTGCTGCCTTTATTCCATTCATTCGGACTTCTTCTCTCAGTAAGTTGTGGTGCCCGCTATGACCGTGGGTCCTGGTTGGTAGACATTCCTCTGATTCCCCTCGCTGCATCCCATTTCAGGAGCAGCGCAGGTATTGATCCCGCCACTCCAACTCGGCAAAGGGCCTTCCTTCCACAGGGTCGGTCGCCCTGTGGGCCCCACACCCATGGTGAACTTGGGTTGAGGCTGCCAAAGCCATAGAACCATAGAACCATAGAAAAGTTACAGCACAGAAGGAGGCCACTCGGCCCATCTTGTCCATGCCAGCCCGAGGACACCCAGGGGCACTTTCTAATCCCACCTTCCACAGCCCTGCAGTTTACAGATAGTCATCTCACACAGTAGAAAAATTAGCCTAAGCTTAAAAGAAAAAAATGCAAGCGACGCTCAACAAAGGGGAGATGGTGATGCAGTGGTAATGTTCACCGGGTTAGTAATCCAGAGGCCCAGGCTAATTTCCCTGGGGGGCAGGAGTTCAAATCCCACCACGGCAGCTGCTGGGATTTAAATTCAATCAACAAATCTGGAGTATAAGCTGTTCTCAGCCATCACAGCCATGAAACCATCAGCGGTTGTTGTAAAGACCCACCTGGCTCATTGATGCCCTTTTGGGGGAAGGAAATTTGAGGCATTGCTTTTCAACCCCTTTGTCAGGCTGAGGAACTGGAACAGTCGCTGGCTCGGGACTGTGTAGTGTTCGGCAATGGCGGCAGCCGCAAGGCGTGAGAGTCTTGCTGTGAGAGAACCAGTAGCTCCAGCGCAAAGAGGCTGTAGACTAAGAGGGGGCACTCGCACCGCAAGGGCTCAGGAAGGTTGTGCTGGCCCTGGAGAGGGTCCAGAGGAGGTTCACAAGAACGATCTCAGGAATGAAAGGCTTAACATTTGAGGAACGTTTGAGGACTCTGGGTCTGTACTCGATGGATTTTAGAAGGATGAGGGGGGATCTGATTGAAACTTACAGAATACTGAAAGGCCTGGATAGAGTGGACGTGGGGAAGATGTTTCCATTAGTAGGAGAGACTAGGACCTGAGGGAACAGCCTCAGAGTAAAGGGAAGACCTTTTAGAACAGAGATGAGGAGAAACTTCTTTAGCCAGAGAGTGGTGAATCTATGGAATTCATTGCCACAGAAGACTGTGGAGGCCAGGTCATTGAATGTATTTAAGAGCGAGATAGATAGGTTCTTGATTGGTAAGGGGATCAAAGGTTACAGGGAGAAGGCGGGAGAATGGGGTTGAGAAACTTATCAGCCATGATTGAATGGCGGAGCAGACTCGAAGGGCCGAATGGCCTAATTTCTGCTCCTATGTTTTATGGTCTTATGGCTCGAATAAAGTTGATTGGAGCCAGCAAACCTGTTGCGTGGCAAGTCAAGCAATAACAATGGCCAAGAGCCCAGGATGAGGCCATTCGGCCCATCATATCTCTGCAGGCTGTTCTTTGTGTCTTTTCTTCTCAGCTGGGCAATGTCACAGAAGCACATTCAACATTTGTCTGCCAACCCAGCTCCCGTCCACCAGATCCGACCCATCAATGCGGGAAGCCTGAGAAATGCTGATCCTCCTTGTAAAACACTAACATTGAAATGCTTTTTATTTTAGCTTTCAGAAGCCCCCAAGAGCATTCGGAGTGTTGAGCCTGGTCCTTTCTTATCCATCTGAGTACCATTTGCCATCCATCCTCCCATCTTCGGGCAGCTCTCCCTGCTTCAAAGCCTGGGGCAATTGGCTAACCTGCACACAAGAGCTTTAGGAAGGATATCGAGGCTTCGGAGAGTGTTTTAAAAAGAGACTTACCAGAACGCGATCGCGAACATGGGCCTTTAGTTATGTGGCGAGACTGGGGAAGCTGGTGCTGTTGCCCTCAGGACAGGTGATCAAGAGGCGATTTAGTAAAGGAGTTCCAAATCAGGAAGGATTTTGATAGAGTAAATAAGGAGTAATTGTTTCCTATGGCAGAATGGTCAGACAGATGTAAGTGGTTGCAAAAGAACTCGAGGTGGCGTGTGGAGAATTTTAACATCGCCAGTTGTTGTGACCTGGAATGCACAATCTGAAAGGATGGCGAAAGCAGGTTCAACAGTCACTTTCCAAAGGGAATTGGATTAACACTCGAAGGAAAGGATTCTGGGGACAGTGGGACTAATTGGGTAGCTTTTTTCCCCAGAGCTAGCAGAGGTATGATGCCCTGTATCTCTCTCCTGATTCTGTGATCGGATGTGGAAGGACAGACACTCATCCAAATAAATGGTCAGGATGCAGGTTTGCTTCGGGATGAGGGCTGGTGATTTTTCTGCATTCGAACCAAGTGACAGAATAGCCCCAGGGACAGAGATGGGGAAACCTCCCACGATATCCTTCAGAGCCGAAATCCCCGGAACATGCTTATACTGACTGGGCCAATGGGCTTTCCCGGTTACCTATCCCCCAAATTTTATTAATGCCTGGATGATAATGAGGCAGAGTTCCTCTCCTTACTCGCAACGATTAACCTTGTGTCCACATAATGCGCAGCCAGTGAGATTTCACTTCTACACATGTAATAATAGCTTCATTTCTCACTCGAATAAACACTGATGATTTCCACGAAGGAAGACAGCAGAGGCTCTGAAAAGGGAAGGGGTTAATTGGGGTTACCCATAAGATAAATTATTTGAGAATGCAATCTCTGAGTGCCTTATGAAGTCTAAGTATTCTGGGTGGACAGGAATGGTTACAAGGAACACTTGTGTATTGTAAATGGCAGTTTAATCAGCATGTACACAACCATCTCAGAAATGAAATGTCACGCACCAGTACATTGGTCAGGCTGATAGAACGGATGGCGAATGCCTTTGAAATTAATGATCTCTTTTATAACTCTCCGTTAGACACAGGCATCGCTTGTGAAATGCCAACCAGAGACCAGATGTGACTTATTAAAAATATGTCATCCTCTGCCGTCTTCAGTAGAAATGAACTGCTGGAGAATTCGAAGCATTTCTTTTCAAGTAAGCTGAGGTAAGCTAACGAAAAGAGTGTAAGAGGGGCTGAAATAAGCCATGCGGCCCTTCGAGCCTGCTCTATACTGTCACAGCTACACTTCAGCCTCAATTCTATCTCCCTGCCTGATCTCCATATCCCTGACTTCCCAAAAATCTCCATTTTGAATACTTGACTTTTTTAATTCTTTCACGGGATGTGGACGTCGCTGCCTAGGCCAGCATTTATTGCCCGTCCCTAATTGCCTTTGAGAAGGTGGTGGTGAGCTGCCGTCTTGAGCCGCTGCAGTCCCTGTGGTGTAGGTACACCCACAGTGCTGTTAGGGAGGGCGTTCTAGGATTTTGACCCAGCGACAGTGAAGGAATGGCGATATATTTCCAAGTCAGGATGGAGTGTGGCTTGGAGAGAAACTTGCAGGTGGTGATGTTTCCATGCATCTGCTGCCCTTGTCCTTTTAGGTGGTAGAGGTTGCGGGTTTGGAAGGTGCAGTGGAAGGAGCCTTGATGAGTTGCTGCAGTGCACCTTGTAGATGGTACACACTGCTGCTACTGTGCATCGGTGGTGGAGGGAGTGAATGTTGAAGGTGGTGGATGGGGTGCCAATCAAGCGGGCTGTTTTGTCCTGGAAGGTATCAAGTCTTTTGAGTGTTGTGGGAGCTGCACTCATCCAGGCAAGTGGAGAGTATTCCATCACACTCCTGACTTGTGTCTTGTAGATGGTGGACAGGCTTTGGGGAGTCAGGAGGTGAGTTACTCAATGACTGAGTTCAATGGCCAAGCATCCACAGCTCTCCAGGGTAGAGAGTCCCAAAGATTCGCAACCGTTTGAAGAAATATCTCTTCATTTCAGTCCCGAATGGTTGACCCCTTATTCAAAGGCTCTGACCCCTAGACTGTAAAGTCCGGAGATACAGTCTCTCTGCATTTTCATGTCAAGCCCTCACAGAATCTCACATGTTTCAATGAGATCACTTCTCAATCTTTGAAGTCCAGAGGGTATAAGCCCATTCTACTTAATCTCTTCACTTCGACAATGTTCATGTCCCAGGAGGCGGTGGTGTCAAGGTATCATCATTGGACTAGTAACCCAGAGCCCCAGGGTAATGCTGTGGATTTGGGACCCGGGTTTGTATCTCACCATAGCAGATGGTGAAATTTGAATTCAATAAAAACAGAACCTAGAATTAAAAGCCTAATGATGACAATGAAACCACTGTTGTCCTAAAAAACCCATCTGGTTTCCTAATGGAAATCTGTTGTCCTTACCTGGTCTGGCCTACGTGTGACTCCAGATCCACAGCCAATGCGGCTGACACTTAAATATGAACGTATAAATTAGGAGTAGGCCACTTAGCCCCTCGAGCCTGTGCTGCCATCCAATAAGATCGTGGGTGATCTGAATGCAACCTCAACCCCACATTCCTGCCTACCTCTGATAACCTTTCACCCCCTTGTTAATCAATCTCTGCCTTGAAAATATTCAGACTCTGCTTCCACTGCCTTTTGAGGAAGAGAGTTCCAGAGACTCACTACCCTCTGAGAGAAAAGAATTCTCCCCATCTCTCTCCTAAATGGGCAACCCCTTATTTTTAAACAATGACCCCTAGTTCTAGATTCTCCCACATGAGGAAACATCCTCTCCACATCCACCCTGCCAAGACCCGTCAGGATCTTAAAGGTTTCAATCAAGTCACCTCTTAAATTCCAGTGGATACAAGCCTAACCTGTCCAGCCTTTCCTCATAAGACAACCCGCCCATTCCAGGTATTGGTCGAATAAACCTTCCTTGAATTGTTTCTAATGCATTTAGATCTTTTTTTTTAAATAAGGAGACCGATTCTGTACACAATACTCCAGATGTGGTCTCTCCAATGCCCTGTATAACTGAAACATAACCTCTCAACTTTTGTATTCAATTCCCCTCACAATAAATGATAACATTCTATTAGTTTTCCTAATCACTTGCTGTACCTGCATACTAGCTTTTTGTGATTCATGCACTAGGACACCCAGTTCCCTCTGAATCTCAGAGCTCTGCAATCTCTCACCATTTGGATAATAAGCTGCTTTTTATTCTTCCTGCCAAAATGAACGATTTCACATTAGCCGACATTATACTCCACTTGCCAGATCTTTGCCCACTCACTTAACCTATCCATGTCCCTTTGTAGCCTCCTTACATCCTCTTCACAATTTACTTTCCTACCTATCTCTGTGTCGTCAGTAAATTTAGCAACCATTTCTTCGGCCCCTTCATCCAAGTCATTTATAAGAATTGTAAAAAGTTGATGCCTGTGGCACTCCACTCATCACATCCTGCCAACCAGAAAAAGACCCATTTATGCCAACTCTGCTTCCTGTTAGCCAGCCAATCTTCTATCCATGCCAACATGTTACCCCCTACACCATGAGCTTTTATTTTCTGCAATAGCTTTTGATGTGGAACATCATCAATTGCCTTCTGGAAACCTAAGTACAGTACACCCACCAGTTCCCCTTTATCCACAGCACATGTGACTCCTTCAAAGAACTCTAATAAATTGGTTAAACATGATTTCCCTTTCACAAAACCATGCTGACTGTGCCTGATTACCTTGAATTTTTTTGAGTGCTCTGCTATAATATCATCAATAATAGCTTCTAACATTTTCCCAATGACAGATCTTAGGCTAACTGGCCTATAGTTTCCAGCTTTCCGTCTCCCTCCCCTTTTGAATAAAGGAGTTGTATTTGTTATTTTCCAATCTAATGGAATCTTCCCCTAGGGAATTTTGGAAAAGTAAAACCAATGCACCAACTATCTCACTAGCCACTTCTTTCAAGACCTTAGGGTGAAGTCCATCCAGACCTGGGGATTTGTCAGCCCGCAGCCCCAACAATTGGCTCAGTATCACTTCCCTGGTGAATGTAATTTTCCTGAGTTCCTCCCTCCCTTCCAGTTCCTGATTTGTATCTGTTTCTGGGATAATACTTGTGTCCTCTATAGTGAAGACCGAAGCAAAATACCTGTTTAATTCATTCGCCCGCTCCCTACTTTCCATTATCAATTCCCCAGATGCACTTTCTATTGGGCCAATGCTCACTTTGTTAACTCTTTTCTTATTTAAATATCTGTAGAAACTCTCACTATCCGTCTTTATATTACTAGCTAGTTTTCTCTCATATTCTAATTTTCCCCTCCTTATTCATCTTTTTGTCATTCTTTGCTGTTCTTTATATTCTTTCCAGTCTTCTGACCTGCCACCTGTCTTTGCGCAATTATATGCTTTTTCTTTAAATGTGATACTGTCTTTAACATTTTTAGTTAAGGGGAATGGGTGGTGGGCCCTCCCCTTGGAATTAATGTTTTTTTTCGCTGCCCTCTGAAATGGCCTAGCAAGCTACTCAGTTCTCAAGGGCAATTAGGGATGGGCAATAAATGCCGGCCTTGCTAGCGATGCCCCCATCCTGTGAAAGAATAAAAAGAACCTTTATTGGATCTGCTCTCAGGCAAGGATATCCTTCCATAGGTAAGGAAATCTTACTAAGACAGAGTCAGAAATCACCCCAATTGGCCGTGGGAAGGCAGGGTACCATGACAATGGGCATGTGGGTGGGGCCAATGGTAGTTAGACTCAGGTGTCATGTGATGAAACCGCCAGGAAGACATCAACGAGAGTTGGCAACCCAATCCCGGTGACGTTTGCCTTCTTTATAAGTCTCCCATGTGGGATCTTGTCAAAGGCTTTGTTGAAATCCATATAAACTACATCAACTGCACTACCCTCATCTACACACTTGGTCACCTCCTCAAAAAATTCAACCAAATTTGTTAGACATGACCTCCCTCTGACAAAGCCATGCTGACTATCCCTGATCAAACCTTGCCTCTCCAAATGGAGATAGATACTCTCCTTCAGAAATTTCTCCAATAGTTTCCCTACCACTGACTGGCCTGTAGTTCCCTGGCTTATCTCTACAACCCTTCTTAAATAGCAGAACCACATTAGCTGTTCTCCTGTCCTCTGGCACCTCCCCCATGGCCAGAAAGGAATTTAAAAATTGGGTCAGAGCCCCTGCGATCTCCTCCCTTGCCTCCCTCAGCAGTCTGGGATACATATCATCCCGACCTGGAGATTTGACCAATTTTAAGCCTGCCAACACCTCCAATACCTTGTCACTCCCTATATCAATTTGCTAAGAACCTCGCAGTCTCTCTCCCCGAGTTCCATACCTTCATCCTCATTCTCTTAGGTGAAGACGGACGTGAAGTATTCATTCAACACTCTAGCGATGTCCTCTGGCTCCACCCATAGATTTCCCCCTTGGTCCCTTATGGACCCTACTCTTTCCCTGGTTATCCTCTTCCCATTGATATACTTATAGAATATCTTGGGATTTTCCCTACTTTTACCAGCCAGAGCTTTCTCATATCCCCTCTTTGCTTTCCTAATTGCTTTCTTAAGCTCCACCGTGCACTGTCTGTACTCCACTAATGCCTCTGCTGATTTACTTCCCTTGTACCTGCTAAAAGCCTCTCTTTTCCTTTTCATCATAACCTGAATATCTCTGGTCATCCATGGTTCTCTGGGCTTGTTACTCCTTCCTATCACCCTAGAGGGAACATGTTGAGCCTGTACCCTCCCCATTTCCTTTTTGAACACCCCTCACTGTTCCTCTGTAGATTTCCCCACAAGTAACTGTTCCCAGTCTACCTTGGCCAGATCCTGCCTTATTTTACTAAAATCCGCTCTCCCCCAATCCAAAACATTTTTTGCAACTTGTCGATTTCTTTGTCCATAACAAACTTAAACTGTACCATGTTGTGATCGCTATTACTAAAATGCTCCCACCACCACCTCCTAAACCTCTTTTCCCCCTTTCTCACCCCCTTTCCTCCTTAAACCTTCATCTGACCAAGCTTTTGTTCACCTGTCCTAATTTTCTCATACGTGGCCTGATGTCCCATCTTGTTTTGATGAGAATCAGAGAATCTTTCTTTCACAGAATCTTAATTCACAAATTAATATTTTGCATGTAGTGGCTGTGGTGTTCAATTGTTCTGTTTGATTATGTGAATCTGTTTATTATTGATGTTCGCTGTGCCTTGATTAGTGTAGCCTGGGTGTAGACTCAGAGAAAAGTAAATAAACTGTGAAAGTTGCTGGAAACTAGTGCTGTGAGCATGGAGCAGGCATTTTAAAGCACTGTGAATAAAACCTGTTACACATAGAAACTAGTGTCATTCCTGCATAACTACGTGATATAAAATAAATATGACAATGGCGAAGCAAGATACAATATAGAGGCGCAAGGAAAACTATAAAATTATGAAGTGGGCAAATATCGAGGTTAATATAAGTGGAACATTTTGTAATGATTAACAGAATAGAATTGAAGCCAGAGCAATATCCAGATTCATGTGACTTCCACCTAAGTGTATTGCAAGAAACAGCTGAGGGAATAGCTGAGTTATAATTCACCAGATTTGGAGAGCATACGAGAGGATTGGACAGTGGCAAGACACTGAGAGAAGGTGGAAGGGAAAAGGCAGGAGGCAACAGGAGAAAGGTTGCAAAGGTTAGTTCAAAAGTCGCTCAGATTGATCGTCAGTGAGACTTGGAAAGATACAAGATCCACACAGTGGGTATTTAGGGTTTGGAATGCACTTCCTGGAAGTGTGGTGGAGGCGGGTTTGATTGAGGCATTCATGAGGGCGTTGGGTTTAAATAGGAACACTGTGCAGGGTTACGGGGAAAAGGCAGGAGATTAGGGCTAAGTTGAAATGCTCTAAGAGCCGGTGCAGACACAATGGGCCAAATGGCCTCCTCCTGCACCATAACCATCCTGTGATTAGGGAAAGTCAGAGTGGTTTCGTTACACGTCCTAATCAAATCAATAGAGTTCTTTGGAAAGGAAGCCTTCCATTTATATAGCACATTTCACAACCGTAGGACCAGCCCAAAGCACTGACAGCAAATGAAGTACTTTGTGAAGCATAGTTACTGTTGTAATGTAGGAAATGCAACAGCCAATTGCACACAGCATGTTCCTACAAACAGGAATGTGATAATGGCCTGGTCGTCTGTTTGAAGTAATTTGGTTGAGGGGGTGAATATTGACTGGAACGCTGGGAAGAACTACTCTGCTCCTCTTCAAACCGTACAGTAGCGCAGCATCGTTTATGACCACCCGAGGGAGTAGACAAGACTTTGAATTAAGAAATAATTGTTGTAATGTAAGAAATGTGGCAGCCAATTTGCACAGTCACTGAGATGGTGAATGGAGGATCAATAGGTATTACACACATTGATTTTCAGAAGGGATTTGATAACATTCTGCGCAAGAGGCAGCTCGTTAAAATGAAAAGACCGAGAACGAGAGGCAGCTTTTGCTGTGGATTGGAAGTAAGTTGGGAACGGGACAGGTGAGGGTGAATTTGATTGAAACCAGAGGCCTGCCCCCACTTGTGCTGCCGTGAAGCCTAGGCTCCGTGAGTGTGCCCCTGATGAACTCTGGTGCCTCAGCTTGCCGCTGTCCACGGGTCGAGGGAAGGTGAAAGTCTGAACGAAACGCAAGTTGGCAAGGCCTGAGGGCGGAAGGGGTGGAGGGGGCTGCATGGGAGGCTCCCAGAGGGGCTCCTGAATGGGCTGGCCGCGTTCTGGAGATAATTTTGGTTTGGTAGGCCCGGGACAAGCGCCAATAAAGCTGACCAATTTCTCCGGCTGATTAGCGCGGTGCTCAGCGCAGGGTAAAAGCGGGTGGAGCATTCGGGCACATTGATGCCTGAAAAGTGCAATAGGGGTCCTATTAGGCGCGACTAAAGCAGATTCCAGCCAGCCTCATGCTCGCTGGAGACCAACCTACGAGCAGCTCTTGGACACTAACAGGGCAGTGGAGATGCTTCCCTGCCCACAATTTGCAATTGTTAGCTGGTACATGACTATTATCCCAAACAGAGTTGGTATAAAGCATTTTTCTACCAACGCAGGAGTCATTCTTGAAATTAATTGGTCCAGTTGCTGCCTCCCTTACACTTGGCACACCCGCCCGTTAGTTTGCATGGGCTGGTTTGCAACGATAAACTTTGGCCGGGGTTTTCTGGCTGCGCTGAGGTGGGACCCGCCGTGGGAGGCTCAGCGGCCCAGCAATAACTCCGTTCGCTTTCGGCAGGCCCGGACGATCCCAGAGGGAGGGGGCAGGAAACCCCGCCCTTTAACTTTTCCGACCAGGTCAACTGAGGAAGGACACAAGGTGACTTAGCTGGAACTCTCACCTCCAAATCACAAGGTTCCAGGTTCAGGTCCCCCTCCAGGGCTCGAGTGAAAAAAATCCCAACATGGCCTACCAGAGGGAGTGCTGCACTGTTGGAGGTGCTGCCTTTCAGATGAGATGTAAGAACATAAGAAATAGGAGCAGGAGTAGACCATTTGGCCCCTCGAGCCTGCTCCGACATTCAATAAGATCATGGCCGATCTTCTTGTGTTCCGAGCTCTACATTCCCATCTACCGCCGATAACCTTTGATTCCCTCGCCTAACAAGAATCTATCTACCTCTGCCTTAAAAATATTCAATGACCCCGCCTCCACCACCTTCTGAGGCAGAGAGTTCCAAAGTCGCACAACCCTCTGAGAGAAAAAAATTCTCCTCATTTCTGTCCTAAAAGGGTGACCCCTAATTTTAAAACAGTGCCCCCTAGTTCTGGACTCCCCCACAAGAGGAAACATCCTTTTGATGTCCACCTTGTCAAGGCCATTCAGGATCTTGTAAACTTCAGTCAAATCACCCCTCACTCTTCTAAACTCCAGTGGAAACAAGCCCAGTATGTCCAACCTTTCCTCATAAGACAACCCACTCATTCCAGGTATCAATCTAGTAAACCTCCTCTGAACCACCTCCCACACATTGACATCCTTCCTTAAATATGGAGACCAAAACTGCACACAGTATTCGAGGTGCAGTCTCACCAATACCCTGTATAACTGAAGTATAACATCCTTACTTTTATGTTCAATCCCCCTCGTAAGAGGCTCCAGTTACCTGCTGGGGTGAATGTAATGGATCCTATGGCACTATTTTGAAGAAGAGCCTGTGTCCTGTTGTGCTATTATAATGATATAATTCAGACTTGTCCAAACTTTTCGCTCGAGGGGTGGGAGGGCCACATTTTGCATATTTTTTCTCACTCAAGGGGCCATTGAGCATATTTTGGGAAGGTAACAGTTGGCACAACAATAAACTGAATTTCAAAAAAAATGTTGGGTTTTCAGGCAAGAAACAATTGCTGCGTAAAAGTACAGCAATGTCATAGCAATAAATTGTTCATTTAGAAAAAGAGTAATTAATAAAAATGACCAGAATGTGGGAGAGTCAGTGTGTGTGTGTCCGCTCATTCCCAGTCTCAGGGTGCTCACTCAATCACCCTCGTCCATTGTGAATGAGTGCATGTGTATGTGTTAGTGTGGTGGTGTGTGGTGCGTTGGTGTGTTGGCGTGTGGTGTGTTGGCGTGTGGTGTGTTGACGTGTGGTGTGTTGGCGTGTTGGCGTGTTGGCATGTCGATGTGTGGTGTGTTGGTGAGTGGTATGTTGGTGAGTGGTGTGTGGTGTGTTGGCGTGTGGTGTGTTGGTGTGGTGTGTTGGTGTGTGATGTGTTGGTGTGGTGTGTTGGCATGTGGCGTGTTGGTGTGTGGCGTGTTGGTGTGTGGTGTATTGGTGTGGCGTGTTGGTGAGTGGCGTGTTGGTGTGTTGGTATGTTGGTGTGTTGGTGTGTGGTGCGTTGGTGTGGTGTGTTGGTGTGTGATGTGTTGGTGTGGTGTGTTGGTGTGTGGCGTGTTGGTGAGTGGCGTGTTGGTGTGTGGTGTGTTGGTGTGTTGGCGTGTTGGCATGTGGTGTGTTGGTGTGTGGTGTGTGGTGTGTTGGTGTGTGGTGTGTTGGTGTATGGTGTGTGATGTATTGGCGTGTGGTGTGTGGTGTGTGGTGTGTTGGTGTGTTGGTATGTTGGTGTGTGGTGTATTGGCATGTGGTGTGTTGGTGTGTGCTGTGTTGGTGTGTGCTGTGTTGGCGTGTTGGCATGTTGGTGTGTGGTGTGTTGATGTGGTGTGTTGGTGTGTGGCATGTTGGTGAATGGTGTGTGGTGTGTTGGCGTGTGGTGTGTTGGCATGTTGGTGTGTTGGTGTGTTGGTGTGTGATGTGTGTGTGTCGGTGTGTAGTGTGTTGGTGTGTGGTGTGTTGGCATGTGGTGTGTGGCGTGTGGTGTGTTGGTGTGTAGTGTGTTGGTGTGTGATGTGTTGGTGTGTGGTGTGTTGGTGTGTGGTGTGTGGTTGTGACCGTGAGTGAGAAACCTGAAACTAGGTACAAGGCAGACTTGCACTCCACCTTCCCCCACACCCCCAAACACTCAGTCTTTCACACACACCCCTACAAACTCAGTCTCACACACTCACCCCCCACCACACACTCAGTCTCTCACATTCCTCCCGCCAACGACACACACTCAGTCTCTCGCACTCCCATCCCCCACACACACTCTCTCGCTCCTCCACACTCACACACTCACACACCTCTCACTCACCCACACACTCACTCAGTGACACTCTCTCACTCCCCCACACACTTACAGACACACTCTCTCACTCCCCCCTCACCACACACAGACACACACACACACACACACACAAAACACACACACGCTCATTCTCTCACTCCCACATACTCACCATCACACCATCTCCTCCCTGGGCCCACCAAAACCTTGCCCTCCAGGGGTCCAACAGCCAGCCCCACCGTTGCTTGGCTCCCCGGGCTCCAGCCCTGCCATACCTTTGCTTCCGTCAGCCCAGTAGCCCTCAGCACACTCATGAATGGCGGTGTTTGCTGCTCCTCCAATCAGAGACCACTTTGTTCCCTCATTTGCTGCTGATAGGCTCACTAGTGAGCCTATTAGCAGCAAACGTGGGACAGAACCAGCCAGTGATTGGAGGAGCAGCTCCATGTAGAATCTTCCATTGGAACTCACCTGTTTGACTGGAACTTTGAAAACTGACTTGGGGGCCACATAGAGGGGCTTCTGTCCTATGGGCCTTATGTTGGACAAGCCTGATATAATACCTTGGACTTATTTACTGTTCGAGGCACAAGAGCACCAATCGCTCATAAGGGATTGGGTAAACATATTTCAGATTCACTAACTAAGACTAGGCACATGAAAGCAGTTATACATAAAGCTTGAAGACATCAGAGCTGTGTGTGTGTGCTCTGCTCAAAGCATAAGTATAACTGAGACTGGAGCCCATGACACATTTCCCTTCTAGTGATGTCATCCCTTCAAGGCATGTTACAACATGCCCTGGCCAATATTTATCCCTCAAATAACATCACAAAAAACAGATTACCTGGTCATTATTACATTGCTGTTTGTGGGAGCTTGCTGTGCATGTGTTGGCTGTCGCATTTCCTGTATTACAACAGTGACTAGACTTTAAAAAGTACTTCATTGGTGGTATAGCACTTTGAGGTGCCAAGTGGTTATGAAAGGTGCTAAATAAATCTAAGTCTTTTTTTAAGCCTTTCTTCATAGGCACACAGCAATTGAAGGACTTTCCAACACAATGCGGATTTTCCAATTGTCCAAAATAAAAGCTAACAAATTATCTACTGTTTGATCTCTGGGAGAGAAGGACTTATATTTTAGTGCACCAACCAGCTACCGATTAGGTGCCTTCTTCCAAACGTGTGAGAATATCATTGGCTCAAACAACATTAAACTGCCGCTTATTTGCAAATCCTGTGAACGAAGTATCGGTGAATCATAAACAGGGACACTTTTTTCTCATCTGGTTAAAGCCATTCAATGTGTAAGCCCTGTTTGTGAGAAGCATGTGGTCCTCAATAGCTGCACCAATAAGCTTGTCAATCCCCCTGGACCCCAGGAACCTATAAGCTTCACTTCCTGAGAACTGTAGTCCTCTCCTATTATCTGTTACCTTCTGTGCATCATGACATGGAGGTCAATAGAATTAAGAATCGGGAGAGATGGATAACTGGCAACTGATCCAACATTGTCCCTTTGGTACCATCGCGCAAATACCCCAAGCACCTCCAACAATGCCACAAGCTACTAGGATTACAAGTATTACCAGGCTGTTTCACTTTTTTTTTTGCATAGAATCAATGATATGGGAGTTTTTATTAGGTCGTGAGAGGTTTAATTTTTTTTCCCCCAAGTAATATAAAAATTTTCATTTGATATTGCAAGGGATCTAAGAACTACACATAGTGCATAGTGAGTGAGCGACTATGGAGGATATGTGGTGAACACAGAGGTGGTGCAGGTGACCTGGAGGGGCATGGAGGATACAATGGGAGCATAGATGTTGATGGTATGTTAATTATATTGTTAGGATACACAAGTGAAGAGCATTGTTTAGTTAAGTGTTTTGAGCACATATAAATAGGAGAAAGCTGGGACACTGGGCTGTGTGAAAGGAGAGTTGTGAGACTGAACAAAATCAATAAACACGCTAGAGTCATAGAGTTATACAGCACAGAAACAGGCCCTTCGGCCCATTGTGTCCATGCCGGCCATCAAGCACCGATCTACTCTATTCCCATTTTCCAGCACTTGGCCCATAGCCCTGTATGCTGGATAAAGAAAAATTCTGTCTTGGTTTCAACTTCACCAACTGGCATGGGAAGGCATGGTCGACCTGAGGGGGCATGGTGGAAACATGGGGAGCACAGAGGTGGCAATGGGATGGCTTGGGGGAGTGGAAGGGTGGGGGGAGAGGAAGGTGAAAGGTGAGGTTTATGGGGCATTTAAGTGCTGTTGGGAGCTAGAATATTGTGTCGGGCCTTCTAAGCAGCCTGCCTCTGCTTCACATTGAAGTTTTCTAAAGCATAAGGCAAGATACTTATGCAAATTTGTTCTCCTTTTAATCATGATGTTTTGGGTTCCTGCCGTCAGTACTCCCTCAGCTTTCTCTTCTAATGTTTCTCTCTGTTTATTAACAGATATCGTATCTAATTCCGTCTGAAGACTCCCTCTCCTCATTACTGAGCCTTGCAATGTCTCATTTCTAACTCAGTAATATGTGTAATCTCTATCTGGTGATTGCATTACTATTTATTAGATATAATGAACCATTCTACAGAGGCTGGCAAAGATATAGAGTCCTGCTCCATCTCCCACTTTCCAAACCTCTTAAAACATCCCACAAATAATGCTGCAATGTTTCAAGGGAAAATGAAAAAAAAAAACACAATTACTTCTAATTGAATCGGCCAACCTGTTTTTTAAAGACAACTTTTATGTTAAAAATTGATTTCTGAACCGGTTGGAATGTAGTGAAGCCTGGGCTCGGTGCGGCTATGTAGACCAAAGAATAGACCATTTGAAGACACCAGGTCTTACATTAGCTCCATTTTTAGTTCATCTTGATTATGGAATACACAGAACAGGGGAGCGATGTTGACTGAATTAAATTATTGTTCAGTGTGATAGCTAATTTTCTTCCATTAAACAAGCAACCTGGGTGCTTAATTATCTTTGTAAGCAACTTTCAGTCCATGGGTGTGATGTGTTGGCATAAAAGTTTCTGTTGGTGTTACCTTTAAGCCTGGAATCTTTGTGATCTACAGCACCAAGGGGGCCATTCAGCCTCTCGTCTCTTTGTTATCTCTTTGCTAGTCCAATCCACAACTGAACTCATTTCTCCTCTCTCCCTCCACAGCCCTGTAACTTCATCCGTATCAAACATTTATCATTGTTCCCTTCAAAAGATATAACAGCTTCTGCTTCAACCCAGATACTGAAGCAGCCCATGTCCAAATGCTACAAGATCTGGACACTATCCAGGCTTGGGCTGACAAGTGGCAAGTGACATTCACGCCACACAAGTGTCAGGCAATGATCATCTCAAACAAGAGAGAATCTAACCATCGCCCCTTGATATTCAAATGCATCACCATCACTGTTTTTTTTTATTCATTCACGGGATGTGGGCTTCGCTGGCTGGGCCAGCATTTATTGCCCATCCCGAGTTGCCCTTGAGAAGGTGGGGGTGATCTGCCTTCTTGAACCATTGCACTCCACAGTGCTGTTCGGGGGGGTGTTCCAGGGTTTCGACCCAGCGACAGTGAAAGAATCCCCCACTATCAACATCCTGGGGGTTACCACTGACCAGAAACTGAACTGGACTAGCCATATAAATACTGTGGCTACAAGAACAGATCAGAGGACGGGAATCCTGCAGCGAGTAACTCACCTCCTAATTCCCCAAAGCCTGTCCACCATCTACAAGGCACAGGTCAGGAGCGTGATGGAATACTCCCCACTTGACTGGATGAGTGCAGCGCCCACAACATTCAAGAAGCTTGACACCATCTAGATCAAAGCAGCCCATTTGAGTGGCACCCCATCCACAAACATTCAATCACTCCACCACCGATGCACAGTGGCAGCAGTGTGTACCATCTACAAGATGCACTGCAGGAATACACCAAGCCTCCTTAGGCAGCATCTTCCAAACCCATGACCACTACCATCCAGAAGAACAAGGGCAGCAGATACATGGGAACACCACCAACTGGAAGTTCCCCTCCAAGCCACTCACCATCCTGACTTGGAAATATATCACCGTTCCTTCACTGTCGCTGGGTCAAAATCCTGGAACTCCCTCCCTAACAGCACTGTGGGTGTACCTACGCCACATGGACTGCAGTGGTTCAAGAAGGCAGCTCGCCCCCGCCTTCTCAAGGGCAATTAGGGATGGGTAACAAATGTTGGCCTAACCAGTGACGCCCACATCCAGTGAGTGAATTTTTTAAAAAAACTTCCTGTGGCCAAGGTTTCAATGTCCCAAAAACCTTCTGCATCTTTTTTTTCATTCTGTCATGGGATTCCCATGTCATTGGAAAGGCCAGTGTTTGTTGCCCACCCCCAAATGCCCTTGAAAAGGTGGTGGTGTGCCTGCTTGAGCATAAAGAAATTCCTCCCAACTTCTCTCTTCACTTCCAATTTTGAATTGATTGCCCCTGTGGGGCTCTTGGGAAGAAAGAATAATAGATTCAGTAAGAAGCATTTCGAATCAGAACTGCACATGCTGTTAAAATATAGATCCCTATATTTCACTTAAGACTCCCTGTAGTGGTATATATGTATATGGTAACCTTAAGTGGACAAAATGCACAATGCAATTTTCAATACTGCACAGAACCCTGGCCACCAACTGGCTCCAGCAAGAAAAAATAGTTTTTCCCTATTTATCAAAACCATTTTTAATTTTAAACTATCAATTGAACCTCCTCTTAGCCTTTTCCGCTCCACTTCTAGTACTCAATACCTGATAAGATTATGGTTGTTGCTCTATCTCAACTCCACTTTCCTACGCTATCCCCGTATCCTTTGACTCCATCACTGTCCAAAAAAAAAACTGATCACTGTCTCAAACATGCTTAAAGACAGAGCATCCACAGACCACTGGAGCAGAGAATTCTATAAGCTCACAACCCTCTTAGACCCTGCTTCACTAGTCAATAAGCTCACGGCAATCTGATGTGGCCTGAACTCCACTTTACTGCCTGTCATCCATAGCCCTTGACTCCCTTGTCAATCAAAAATCTGTCTAACTCAGCCTGGATTATATTCAATGACCCGGTCAATGAAGGAGAAAATTCCAAACACTAACGACCCTTTGAGAGAAGAAATTCCTTCTCATCTACTTTGTGAATGGGAGATCCTTTATTCTGAAATTGTCCCCCCTAGTTCTAAACTCCCCCACAAGGGGACACGTCCTCTCAGCAGCTACCCTGTCAAACTCCTTCAGAATTTTTTATGTTTCAGTAAGATCAACTCTCATTCTTCTACACTGAGTATAGGTCCAACCTGCTCAACCTTTCCTCATAAGACAACCTTTCATTCCAGGAATCAACCTAATGAATCTTGTCCGAACTGCCTCCAATGAAAGTAAGCCTCTCCTTAAATAAAGTGACCAAGACTGCACATCGTACTCTATAAGTGTGATCTTCCGTTCCCTTATATTTCATATCCCTTGCAACACATGACAATATGCCACTTGTCTTCCTAACTGCTTACAGTACCTGCATGTTGACTTTCAGTGACTTGTGCACAATAGTCCCTCAGCATGCTAGTCTCTCACACCTCAAGACAATGGTTTCTCATTCCTGGCATCATCTTGGTAAACTTATGCTTGTGTATTCTATGGCATGACTTTCTTGATGGGGATGTCATCATCAAACTAAGCACCAGTGCACCAAGTATGATATAAGCAATGTTTTGCAGGAATTTATCATTTGATCTATTACAAAACCCAAAATGCTCTTATCCCATTTATGGCTTTAACTAAGTGCACTTGCAATTATAATTTCAAACCCCCTAGCGATCTCTCACATCCACACTTTTCCATTGATTGTACTTCTGAATGATTTGATTTTCTTCCCAAAATGTATTGCCTTATAGTTACCCATATTAAATTGTATCTGCCATCTGTCTGCCCACTCTACCAGAATATGAGACAACCTTCATCTTGTTTCTCTTGTTCTTGCTTTCGGTTGGCAGCTGTTCATTATTCAGCTGTTCACACCTCCTCTGGACAGATATTTGGTTTTTTACTTGTCCTTTACTATGCTCTTTGGCTCTGCCCCCTGAACTCCTTTGTCATTCAATTGAACTTGCAGGGAGCCAGCATGGACATGATGGGCCCAATGTGCTCTAACAATTCTATGCTTCTAATCCCTCCCATGCTCTGCCCTATCACAGGCCTTCCCTTATTATTCTTTTTTCCACCCTCCCCTCACCGCACCCATCTTCCCCCCCGCAATTTGACCTCCTTAAAACTGATTACATTTTTAACCCTTCCCAGTTCTGATGAAACATCATCAACCTGAAACGCTAACACTGATTCTCTTTCCACAGACGCTGCCAGACCTGCTGAGCATTTCCAGTATATTTTGTTTTTATTTCAGATTTCCAGAATCTGCAGTATTTTTTCTTTTTCCCACTCTACTAACCTACCAATGTCTTCTGTGATGTCCCTTATGCTTTGGGAAAAGCCTGTATTTTCCTTTTGTGCAGTGTCTCTTTAAGACCAAAGCGGACCTAAGATAATTCTGGAAAAAGAGCAGGAACTGGTTTTCTGGTTATGAGGTCATTGGGTTTTACAAAGTTAAAGTCTGGCTGAAGCTGCTGTGGAGGTGAAAGAAAATTTCAGTGGTGTTGGTTTCTAGCCTGCCTCGTCACAGCTGGACAGGGCAGACACAGTTAAAACAACACAGAGTTCATGTGAGGGGAAGCAAGCAAAGCCCTCTACAAATTGATCAGTTTTCTATTTGTAATAGAAAAATAACTCAAACTCCAGACACTTTTGGTGGAGCAACATGCGAGTGAGCTGAAAGGGGCTGGATGTGGAAAGTGGCGTGAACGGGTCTGGCATGCTAACAAGCTGAGTGTCTGTATCTGAGGACCAGACTGTGAGCCAGGTGCTTTGGATGGTTGAAAAGAAACTCTGGAAAGCTACACCTACACCCTCATGACCCGAGTGGAAGACGTTTTTGTAGATGCGCGCCGGGTCAGGGATGACTGTATCTGGAGACCTCTGATAGAATATGGCTGCCAGTGAAAGTGACTCGAGGGCCACATCCATTGCGAGGGAATAGAAAGAAATCCCACATACCAGGGGCTGAGCTGGAAAGACCATGAGATTGCACATGGTGCTACATTGGTGAGGGAAGTGATGCAACTGCTTATAATTTCTTAAGGCATATCGACTATTTAAAGAGAAATTTATCTTTCCGTTTGATGTATCATTTGCCTGGTTAATTAATGTTTGGGTTATGTTGACTTTGGTTTGTTTGTTACAGTAGAAGTTTTAAAAAGTGAATCCTTTGCCCATTGGTTTTCTTTCTGTTGATGCTGTAGGCATGCCTTTCTTTTAAGAAGTTATCAGTCTCTCCAGGGATTGTAACACTTCCTGAAGTCTTGTATAGCTGTCCTCACTGTTTTCACACTCCATATTTTCATGTCAGCACATTTCAAGACTATACACCCCATATTCAATTTCAAATCACCTTTGAATACCAACACAAAAGTAGACCTGGAACAGAATTCTAGGAGAATACTCCTTCCAATGAGATTGGAGTTTAAAAGTGAAAAGTGATGCTTCAATTTTACAAAGCCTTGGTCAGACCTCCTCTAGAGTGCTAGGTTCTGTTTTTAGAACTAAACCTCAGGAAAGATAGATAGACTTTGGAAGGGGTAACCATAATGACACCAGGGCTCAAAGAATTAAATTATGAGGGTAAGCTGAATAAACTTGGTTTATATTCCTCGGAGTTCAGAATATTGAGGGGTAATTTAATTGAGTTATTTGAAGTGATAAACTGTTTCTGCCATTAGGCGAATCCAAAATAAGAAGGGATAACATTTTTTTAAATTCTATCATGGGCTGTAGGCATTGCTGGCTAGGCCAGTACTTATTGCCCATCCCTAATTGCCCTTGGACTGCAGGGGTTCAAGAAGGCAGCTCAGCACCACCTTCTCAAGGGCAATTAGGGGTGGGCAATAAATGCTGGCCTAGCCTGTGACACCCACATCCCATGAATGAATGAAAAAAAGGTGGTGGTGAGCTGCTTTCTTGAGACGCTGCAGTCCATGTAGTGTAGGTACACCCACTGTGCTGTTAGAGAGGGAGTTCCAGGATTTTGACCCAGCGACAGTGAAGGAACAGCGATATATTTCCAAGTTAGGATGGTGTGTAGCTTGGAGGGGAACTTCCAGGTGGTGGTGTTCCCATTCATCTGCTGCCCTTATCCTTCTAGGTGGTAGAGGTCAGGGGTTTGGAAGGTGCTGTTAAAAGAGCCTTGGTGAGTTCCTGCAGTGCATCATGTAGATGGTACACACTGCTGCTACTGTGTGTCGGTGGTGGAGGGAGTGATTGTTTAAGGTGGTGGATGGGGTGCCAATCAAGTGAGCTGCTTTATCCTGAATCTTGAGTGTTGTTGGAGCTGCACTCATCGAGGCAAGTGGAGAGTATTCCATTACATTCCTGATTTGTGCTTTGCAGATGGTGGAAAGACTTTGGGGAGTCAGGAGGTGAGTTACTCGCTGCAGAATTCCCAGCCTCTGACCTGTTCTACATATAAACTTACGAACTAGGACCAGGAGTAGGTCTTTCGGCCCCTTGAGCCTGCTCCGGCATTCAACAAGACCATGGCTGATCTGATTGTAACCTCAACCCTGCATACCTGCCTACCCCAATAACCTTTCACCCCCTCGTTAATCAAGGTTGTGTCTAGCTCTGCCTTAAAAATATTCAAAGACTCTGCTTCCACCACCTTTTGAGGAAGAGAGTTCCAACAACTCATGGCCCTCTGAGTGAAAAAAATTCTCCTCATCTCTGTCTTAAATGAGAGGCCCCTTATTTTTAAACAGTAACCCCTTAGTTTTAGATTCCCCAACAAAGAAACATCCTCTCCACATTCATCCTGTCAAGGATCTTAAAGGTTTCAATTAAGTCGCCTCTTATGCTCCTAAATTCCAGCTGACACAAGGCTAACCTATCCGGCCTTTCCTCATTAGACAACCCGCCCATTCCTTTCCCGTTCTTGTAGTGACCGTCTTTATGTGTCTATTCAAGTTCAGTTTCTGTTCAAATTAAACCTAGGCCAGGAAACATTTTTCTTTACATTCCCCCTGACCCATGATCATAAAGAAAAATCCTTGAGGAGCACATAGCCTGAAAGAAGAGAAGAAAAGGAGAAAAATAAGGACATTGATCTTTAACAAATTGTGCTGGTAGAGGCTGAAGGAAAAATAAAATGTATTGACCTGTTCCATAAGAATTGTTCTTATGATTCAGCTTCGAGGTAAATCACGTACCCTCAGATACAGGGGATTATGTGTTTTTTAATAGACTGTACAGTACACTGTAACATCTCCACAAACTGGATATTAGCTCAATATTAGACCTTATTTATAAGTCTGCTCTTGGGAATTGTTAGAAAAGCATGATATAAAGGAGATAGCTGATAATGATTCTTTAATGAGGAGATAGCCATGAAGAATGAGGTTTCTGCCAGAGGTCATGATGCTTCAATGGGTCTTGTAAAGGTTTTGTCAGGAAGCTGTAAGGATCCTATTCTGTTTGAGGATACACTGCGAGGGTGAAAAAATAAGTAAAGTAATGCGGTCAAACTTAATTCAACCAGAACTGCATGAACAACTAAAGGCACTTTGCATTGAAATGTATTGATTGGAATTCACCATTGAACACAAGGACGCATGATGGGGCTTGTGGAGGTTATTTTAACTGAGTGCTCAGTAGAAACTGGGCGGACAGGCAGTTAAAATTGGTCGGGAAACTTGCCCATGACATTCAAGTCTCTTCACACAATCTAGAAACTTGACCTGCTCTTATGAGCAGACAGCAAGGACACCTATGATGGGCTCCTTTCAACGTGTAGATATGGGTCTAATGACATTTGCATCTGATGATGTCATCAGGGTCTGATGATGTAATTTGGGTCTGGTGATGTCATTAAGGTCTGGTGATGTCATTGAGGCCTAATAATGTCATTGGGGTCTGGTGATATCATCGGGGTCTGATGATGTCATTGGGGTCTGATGATGTAATTTGGGTCTGGTGATGTCATCGAGATCTGGTGATGTCAACTCCAAGGTGTCTACTTCAAACCCTGTCAATACTAGGAGGTTTGGGAGTCCTCCACCTGCTTTAGCAAGGAGATTGTACAATGTGCCCAGCCGTCCAACTGTTCTGCAGTCCGCTAAAATGCTCGTTACTTTTCACCCCTTGGGCACAGACTGCAGAGTTTCGGAGTCCTCCACCTGTCCTTCACCTCTCTATGTTGTTATGGCTTCTCTTCTCCTGAAAGGACAGAGGAGCATGGATTAGTCCCCTCTCTACCTGCAGCGCCATTGCAGCCTGGCCAACCCCAGCTGAGGAACACCTCATAGGGCTCATCTGAGTCATGGCCCTCGAGTCGCAAAGCACTCAGTCCAAGCAGCCAGGGCTCACCCCCTTGGCCAGCTCCAGCGTGAATGACAGTTGGCACTCAGACTCTAACATCCATGAGCTCCACTGGGGGAAGGGGACAGACCTTAACCCTTCTCCACACTGATCCATGCCAACACGGTACTCACCCTTACTGAGCGCAGCAGGTCGTTGAACCTTTTGTGACACTGCACCAACATGCGCCTGACTACATCGTGGCAGCTGACCTTGGCTGCCACCTTCTCCCAAGCCTTTTTAGTCTGGTGTGGTGGCCTCCTCCTGCCATTGCTGGGAACGAGAGTGTTCCGCCTGACACCCACCTCCTCCACGAGGACCGCGAGGCACTCATCCGAGAAACCGGTGGGCCGAGTGCCCACCTGACCTGCCATTGCTCCAGTCTCCAGGCGGCAGAGCACGATTCTCCCCTGGCAGCCGTCCAGGGAGCTACCTCTGCCGTTTTTAAACCTCCTGCCGGGTCGCCATTGGACCCGGGCGCCCCACAGGCCCCGCCCCTGCCCGGCCCATCCCGACCAATGGGGAGACGTGTTTCACGCTGGCCGGGCCTTAATTGGCCAGTCGGCGTGAAATCGCGGTCCTGGACCGATCGTGGTCGGGGGCCTGTTTCCCCACTGCTCCCGCCATGGGAAAAATTCGGGCCATGAAGTTTATTACTAGCAACAAGTACATACACCTCTGCACCGGCCTTGACCTAGCCTGGGTCCCATAGGCTGCTTACTTGACTATATGCCTGGCTCATAAGGTCTTACTGATACAGAGTCACAGACTGCAGTGAACAGCTGCCATAGAGACCACAGGCAACAGTGAACATCGAACATGGAGGCTATACCATTTATCCTCCAGCCTTGCACACAGTGGTGTCAGACTGATGTCACAATGCAGCTTCTTAAAGGTACATGTCATTTCCTGCATTGGCAGACGCACAACACTGACATGAGGAAAAACTTTTCTCATCGAGCCAGTGATTAGGATTTGGAATACACTGCCCGACAAGGTGGTTGATATCGATCCAAGGCTATGGGCCTAATGCTGGAAAACGGGATTAGAATAGTTTGACCGGTGCAGACTCGATGGGCCGAAGGGCCTTTCTCTGTGCTGTAGACCTCTATGACTCTACGACTATGATTCAATAATAGCCTTCCAAAGGGAATTGAATAAAAATGGGAGGGAGAAAAAATTGCAGGAATTTGGAGTGGGGCTCGTCAGAGTCAATATCTTGCTTGGCACAGATAGCATAGAGACAGATCCCTTGAGCTCTACATCAAGACCCTCAACATATGTGGCGGCAGCAGGCCATAAGAGACCACGACAATTGCCTCTGGCTTTGGGACTAACTGGATTGTTCTTCCAAAGAGCCGGCACAGACCTGATGGGCTGAATGGCCTCCTTCTGTGCTGTAAAATTCTAATATTCAATGGGCCGAATCTTCCAAGGTGTGGCAATCGCCGTCGGAATGCCTCTCCACTCCTATATACCTACCTTGCCCTGATAGTCAGGGGGTTGGGGGTGGGGTTGGGCGGCGGTATGGTTAGTCATGGGGTGGGGGTGTTTAGTCGGCTGGTTGGGAGGTGCTAGGAGATGGAGTCGGGTGGTCGGGGGGGTGGGGGGTGCTGTGGTGGGTGGTAGTCAGGGGTTCCAGCGGGAAGGCGGGGGTTCAGTAGTATAGCTACCCAGGAGTTAGAATTGGTTTTAATCCTCCTAACCTTTCCAGGGTGGCTATTCTCGTGAGCAGGTTGGAACCACCCGAAGTCTCCGACTTTAACTCAGATTTCCGGAGGGATCCAAATGCAGGGGGAATTGCCTAACAGAAGTTAAAACTTCCTGGGGAATTCTCATGTAGTCAGTCCGCGGGGGCTTCTGCGGGGTTGCCCCAGCTCATCTTCCAGGGCACCTCCAGGGTATGGCCTTCCGGAGAGCAGAAGATCTGGGCCAATGATTCTACAGTAAAAGTGCCAGAGTCACCCAGGTGTTCGGGATTCCAAAGGGACTTTTTGCAGAGTTTCCATGAAAGACAGGCGAGGCACAATAAAGATACAGAAGTCCCAAACTGAGCACTGATACCCAGCAGTCACATTTCACGGCCGGAACATTATTTTTTTTGAGGAAAGGATTTATTTTCTATCAGACAAGCTGCCCAAAGACACTTACTTTTCAAAAGTTGCAGTGGGTCAGAGTGACTTTTTTTTATTCATTCATTCATGGGATGTGGGTGTCACTAGCCAGGCCAGCATTTATTGCCATCCCTAATTGCCCTTGTTCAGGGGGCAGTTAAGAGTCAACCACATTGCTGTGGGTCTGGAGTCACATATAGGCCAGACCAGGTAAGGGTGGCAGATTTCCTTCCCTAAAGGACATTAGTGAACCATATGGGTTTTACATGACAATGGTCCTCATTAGGCTTTTAACTCCAGATTTTTACTGAATGCAAATTTCACCATCTGCTATTGGCAGAGATTTGAACCTGGGTCCCCAGAGCATTACCCTGGGTCTTTGGATTACAAGCCCATCGACAATACCACTATGCCACCACATCCCCCTAAAGCCAGGAAAAGCTTTGAAGATTACAAAGAGAAAGATATGAATGAAATACTTTTTGATTTTTCATGATATATCATACATTTCAAAATTGAGATGGGATCTGACAGAATTGTTGCCCACCTGTGGATTATTGGCGAGGCTCCCATGATATTCCGGCAGGATATAACAGGGAGGGAGTAGAGGTGCGCTTTGCATTGCAGATTTCCCAAAACCAAAGGAAATTAAAAGATGCCAGAATTTTAAGCGTAGATTAAGCTCGGCGCAAACTGAAATTCCGCAATCTTTTGCGTTTGTTTAAAAAACATTGTGCGGCCAGGATATTATGCTGGCCCCGCCCACAAAACTGGACATGCCCTCAGATTGAACTAATCACCACGATTAGGCTGCTTGTTGACTTGATAACCCTGAATGCAGATGGTCTGGCACCGATTACGGGCGGGATTTTCTGCTGTGGAACCAGAAATTCCCACCAGTGGACCTTTGGTTTGTCCGCCAAACCTTCTGTCCCACCCGCCATGGTTCCAGCGGCGGGACCAGAAAATCCCACCCTACATCTTACAAAACGGTCCCACAAGTTCAGCCGTGGGATCACCACTTGCGCAGGGTCGTCCCTCTACATCCACCGCAAAGCTGGTCGGCTTTGCACTCGTTTCATGCTGATGAAACAGGCACAATGTTTACCAGTTTCATCCAGTCTCTCCACCACGTTGCTCAAACAGTTAATAGCAGTAGCATATCAATCAAAGAGTTGAATCTGCAACGCTGTCACCCCATCGTCTTCATACAAAATGGATTCAGACTCCCCGGGATAATTTTAACCCAACTTCAAGGTAGGGAATTCCATTGGATCAGTTGCAACAGACCCAATGTTGATCTCCATTAACTTTGGAGGCCAACGTTGGGATGTGTGTAAAATCAGGGTCGCTCCCAATCCTATTGTTTCCTGATAAGCGGGTCAGATTAATATGACTCCTACCCCCCTATGGCGCCACAAGGCAGTGAACGTGGACCTAATGGTATCTGACGTAAACCAATCATAGATCTCTTTTACATGAAGTATATTTGCAAATGATTGTCACAGGTGTTAGGTTGAGATTGACGCAAAGGCATGAGCCTAGTAACCATAACTATAGCCCTCGCATTGCAGTCTGTGTAGTGTCCAATTGCTCTGTGTTTGATTATGTGAGTCTGTTTACTATTGATGCTCACTGTGCTTGGCTGGTTAAGCCTGCGTGTGGGCTAGAGGGTAAAATAAGTAAACTTTAGAAAGAGCTGAAAGTCTGAGCTGAAGCATGGAGTAGACATCTTAAAGCACTGTGAATGAAACTTGTTAGACATAGAAAGTGCCGTCATTTTTGTAATATAAAATCTGTAGGTGAGGACTTTGCATCTAGAAACCTCCGTTGCTGCCCCTAGCCAAGCTGTTCCAGTACAGCTGCAACACTGGCTTCTAACTGGCAATGTGGAAAATTGCCCAGGTATGGCCCGTCCACAAAAAGCTGGACAAATCCAACCCGGCCAATTACCGCCCCATCAGCCTACTCTCGATCATCAGTAAAGTGATGGAAGAGGTCATCAACAGTGCTATCAAGTGGCACATGCTTAGAAATGAACAGCTTACTGACACTCAGTTTGGGTTCTGCCAGGGTCACTCACATTCTGACCTTATTACAGCCTTGGTTCAAGCATGGACAAAAGAGCAGAACTCCCAAGGATACAGTGGGATATAGATCGGTTGGAGACTTGGGCGGAGAAATGGCAGATGGAGTTTAATCCGGACAAATGCGAGGTAATGCATTTTGGAAGGTCTAATACAGGTAGGAATTACACAGTAAATGGCAGAACCCTTAAGTGCATCGATGGGCAGAGGGATCTGGGTGTACAGGTTCACAGGTCACTGAAAGTGGCAATGCAGGTGGATAAGGTAGTCAGGAAGGCATATGGCATGCTTGCCTTCATTGGCAGGGGTATTGAATATAAAAGCTGGGAAGTCATGCTGCAGCTGTATAGAACCTTGGTTAGGCCACACTTGGAATATTGTGTGCAATTCTGGTCGCCACATTACCAGAAGGATATAGAGGTATTGGAGAGGGTGCAGAGGAGGTTTACCAGGATGCTGCCTGGTCTGGAGGTTATTAGCTATGAGGAGAGGTTGGAGAAACTTGGATTGTTCTCACTAGAGCGACGGAGATTGAGGGGCGACTTGATAGAAGTTTACAAAATTATGAGTGGCATGGACATAGTAGATAGTCAGAAGATTTTTCCCAGGGTGGAAGAGTCAATTACTAGGGGACATAGATTTAAGGTGAGAGGAGAAAACTTTAGAGGAGATGTGCGGGGCAAGTTTTTTACGCAGAGGGTAGTGAGTGTCTGGAATTCGCTGCCAGAGGAGGTGGTGGAAGCAGGTACGATAGTGGTGTTTAAGAGGCAGCTTGACAAATACATGAATAGGATGGGAATAGAGGGATATGGACCCCGGAAGTGCAAAATGTTTTAGTTTGACAGGCAATATGATCAGCGCAGGCTTGGAGGGCTGAAGGGCCTGTTCCTGTGCTGTACTTTTCTTTGTTCTTTGTTCTTTGAGGTGAGAGTGACTGCTCTTGACTTCAAGACCACATTTGCCTGAATGTGCATCAAGGAGCCCAAGCAAAACTGGAGTCAATGGGAATCATGGGGAAAACTCTCCACTGGTTGGAGTCATACCTAGCACAAAGGGAGATGGTTGGGGTTGCTGGAGGTCAGTCATCTCAGCTCCAGGACATCACTGCAGGAGATCCTCAGGGTAGTATCCTCAGCCTAAGCATCTTCAGTGACCTTCCTTCTATCATAAGGTCAGGCATGGGAATGTTCACTGATGATTGCACAATATTCAGCACCATTCGCAACTCCTCAGATACTGAAGCAGTCCATGTCCAAATGCAACAAGACCTGGACAATATCCAGGCTTGGGCTGACAAGTGGCAAGTAACATTTGCACCACGTAAGTGCCAGACAATGATCATCTCCAACAAGAGAGAATCTAACCATCGCCCCTTGATGTTTAATGGCATTACCATCACTGAATCCCCTACTATCAACATCCTGGGGGTTACCATTGACCAAAAACTGAACTGGGCTAGCCATATAAATACTGTGGCTACAAGAACAGGTCAGAGGCTAGGAATCATGTGACGAGTAACTCACCTCCTGACTCCCCAAAGCCTGTCCACCATCTACAAGACACAAGTCAGGAGTGTGATGGAATACTCCCCACTTACCTGGATGAGTGCAGCTCCAACAATACTGAAGAAGCTTGAAACCATCCAGGACAAAACAGCCCACTTGATTAGCACCACATCCACAACACTAACTCCCTCCATCACCAACACACAGTAGCAGCAGTGCTTAACATCTACTAGATGCACTGCAGGAATTCACCAAGGCTCCTTAGGCAGCACCTTCCAAATGCATGACTGCTACCATCTAGAAGGACAAGGGCAGCAGATAGATGGGAACACCACCACCTGGAAGTTCCCCTCCAAGCCACTCACCATCCTGACTTGGAAATATATCGCCGTTTTTTCACTGTCGCTGGGTCAAAATCCTAGAAATCCCTCCCTAACAGCACTGTGGATGTACCTACAGCACAGGGACTGCAGCGGTTCAAGAGGGCAGCTCACCACCACCTTCTCAAGGGCAATTAGGGATGGGCAATAAATGTCGGCCTAGCCAGTGACACGCACGTCCCATGAATGAATTTTTTTTAAAAACAAAGGCAACAGCTTCAGGCTTCGCTATTGTAATCCCTCCCAAAGGAGGTTCACAAATAAAGGTCTCATTTAAATATGTGTTAATGGGTCCCGGCTGTACCAGGCCACCTCTTATTTGCTGCCTTGAATAAAAATGATAGCGGAACAATTTGAAAGTCACCCTAAATGTTGGTGGGGCGAAAACCCCTCTTGTCAGTTGAGCTTGGTGCTCACGGCGAGGGTAAAGCTGACCACCCTGTTAAAACAAGGACCGGAGCGCCAAGTTAATGAGAGGCTTTGCAAACAAGTGATTACTGTAGCTTGTCAACACCACCGAGTTAAAATGATGGAGCAGCTCTTGCAATGGCTTGAAAGGTCGGCACGGGGACAGCTGGTTAATTTGTTTGCTTTAAAGCAAATGTGCACAAATTGCCAGTTCAGAAACAAATGTGTTTAATAATTAATGTTTCCTGGATGTTATTCTCCCTTCAGCGACAGATCTGAGTAACTCCATTCCCTCTTGCTTTTTGCAATCTTAACAGTCTGTGGGGAAACCCATAGTTTACATCTCTAGGGCCCCATACTAATGCAGCTTGGCGCACAGATTTATAACATCTTGTCCCCTGCCAATACATTGATAACTGCTCTCATTTCTGCAGTACCCTGGAATGTTATTCAGGAGCTCAGAGATTGCCATTCCAGATAATATTCAAGATAAACTGATTGTGCACTGAAAATTAATTAGCTTAAGTCCTTGACGAGGTTAATGCCTTGTCTGACTAACGTCGCTAAATGGTCGAAATGAAATTGGACTCTATTATTCAATAGAAAACTTTTTTCACTTACAGTGGGTCTGTCGTGAATGAGAATGTATTGCATATGAAATTTAGAACAGTTCAAGTTCTGAGCCAAGTTGCTTGGCAACAGTGTGCAGATGCGGCAAAGCGGGTTAGCACCAGCAGCATTTCCCCACCGACATGGCTGCAATACTGCAGGACATTCAATGACCTCACCAGTGCTGCTAAGGCAAGAGCACTCCCAGATCTCACACTACTTCAAGGGCAACTAGGGATGGGCAACAAATGCTGGCCCGGCCAGCGAAGCCCACATCCTGTGAATGAATGGGAAAAAACTCTCTGTTTAACCCTGCACTACCCATAACCCCAGCACTCGCAACACTTCCCTCCCTCCATCCACCCCCGAATGCCAGAACTCACCTCAGCTGCTCACAGTTCTGCCAACCTACAAAGACCAGCATCACAAGGCCAACTTGACGTGCACATCCTCAAAGACAAATATAGTGTGGTTCTCTCAGGCATCAACTTTTATGTAGTGAACTTTGCTGAATTCATGTTTCAGGCCAGTGCACCCAGTTAAGATAACTAGGGGATCCTATTTTTACACCTTCATGTTGCACTATTATGTGAGTAGACAGTAGTTTGGGCACAGTCCTGACTGTAAGATTTTCAGACCCCTTATGGAAATGACCCATGTGAAGATCGAATACATGTAAGAGGGCCCGAAATAGAAAATGTTTTACTACTGCAGGGGGAGGTGATGGTGTAGTGGTATTGTCGCTGGACTAGTAACCTAGAGACCCAGGATAATGATTTGAGAGGAACCCGGATTTGAATCCTGCCACAGCAGAGGATGTAATTTGAATCTAATAAAAATATGGAATTAAAAGCCTAATGATGACCATTGTTGTAAAAACCCATCTGGTTCACTAATGCCCCTTAGGGCAAGGTAAATCTACCCTCCTTCCCTGGTCTGGCCTACATGTGACTCCAGACCCCCAACAGCAATGTGGTTGACTCTGAAATGGCCTAGCAAGCCATTTCTCAGAAAAGGAATGAAACCGGACAGACCACCCAGCACTGAACATCGACAAACTCAGCCCTGTCAACCCTGCAAAGTCCTCATTACTAACATCTGGGGCTCTTGTGCCAAAGTTGGGAGAGCTGTCCCACAGACTAGTCAAGCAACAGCCTGACATAGTCATATTCACGGAATCGTACCTCACAGTGACTGCCCCATGGACTGCAGCAGTTCAAGAAGGCAGTTCACCACAACCCCCTCGAGGGCAATTAGCGATGGGCAACAAATGCTGGCTGAGCCAGTGAAGCCCACGTGTCGTGAATGAATATAAAGAAATAAAAAAAAATCCCTCACCGTGATCAATACAAATTTCAAATGGACAAAGAAATAAAAACATGCTTGGTTTCGTGTACAAAAAAGTTACTGAAAGTAAGTCAAAACACACAATAGAATGGCACAGCAGAGAAGAGGGCCATTCAGCCCAATGTGTCTGTGCTAGCTCTTTGAAAAAGCTATCCAATTGGTTTAGCTCCCTGGCCTTTTCCCTGAAAGTTCTTCCTCTTCAGAAATGTAGCCAATCCCCTTTTGAATGCTTCGATTGGATTTTCTCTTACAGCTTTCAGGTAAAATCTAAGAACTTACCAGTCACCCCAGATATAAGGAGAGACTTAAGACTTTTTTGTTATTTTCTCATGGGATCTGGGCATCGCTGGCTGGGCCAGCATTTGCTGTTAGGGGGGGGAGTTCCTGGACTTTGACCCAGCGACAGTGAAGATATAGTTCCAAATCAGGATGGTGAGTGGCTTGGAGGGGACCTTGAAGGTGATGGTGTTCCCATGCATCTGCTGCCCTTTGTCCTTCTAGGTGGTAGAGGTCACGTGTTTAGAAGGCGCTGTTGAAGGAGCCTTGGAAGGTTGCTACGGCGCATCTTGTAGATGATACACACAGTATGGTGCGTTGGTGCTGGAGGGCATGAATGTTTAAGGTGGTGGATGGGGTGCCAATCAAGCAGGCTGATTTTTCCTGGATGGTGTGGAGCTTTGGTGAAGCTGCACTCATCCAGGCAAGCGGGGAGTATTCCATCATACTTCTGACTTGTACCTTGTAGATGGTGGACAGGCTTTGGGGAGTCAGGAGGTGAGTTACCCGTCACAGGATTCCTAGCCTCTGACCTGCTCTTGTAGCCACAGTATTTATAAGGCTAGCCCAGTTCAGTTTCTGGTCAATGGTAACCCCCAGAATGTTAATAATGGCGGATTCAGCAACAGTTATGCCATTGAATGTAAAGGGGAGATGATTAAATATTACGTCCATTGCCATGGTTGACCCTTAACAAAGGCTTTTACAGAGTGAATGGGGGAAGGCTATTTCCTAAGATTGGGCTATCAGTAACACGGGGTAACTTAAAGTTATCGCAGAGAGTGGGGAGAGAAGTTCAAAAGGAATTTCTTTGCGCAGAGAACATTTGGATAATGGAATGTTGATGATGGTTGATGGAGACGCCATTTAAGTCTAATCGGATAAACATTTTAAGCAGAGGAACATACAGGGTGATGAGCAAGCGGCAGATTGGATTGGGATTTCTGTGGCAAAAATGGCCTCCTCTGCCAGGAGCTTCCATCGTTCTGTTGTATGTCAATAAAATGACATTGGTACATTTGAGAGAGGGTGGAGTTGAGTGCCAAGACCCTGGGCTCTGTATTATGAAGAGACTTAGAGAACTAATTCTGTCTACAGTACAGAGAATGAGATTGAGAGAGCTTTAATCCCCCATGATATAAAATGATGAGAGGAATGGACAACAGAGAAGCAGGCAGGCTGCTTGACTTAAGCTGCAATCGCACAGGATATGAGTTTAAAATTAACAAGCCTTGAGCAAGCTGTAAATTAGAATGGTTGTGTCCTCCACAGTATCACTAACACATGATGGTGGGCCGCCAGCAAAAACATTCATTAAATCATTTTGGAAAACAGATGGATAAATATCTTTGTAATAGCAGTGTTTAAAATTATTAGGGGAAAGATGGCCATCGATGATTGAATACTCTACAGAGCAAAGATTGTCCTCTTGCTGCTGGCACCTTGGGTGAGTCATCTTTGTACTGAAGCTGATTTAGTGAGGGCTACGAAATTGGATTAATATCCTTAGATATTACCTTTGGTCTTCGGAGAAGTATCAGTGTTCCATCTTCTCCACTGAAGCCACTCAGCTCTGCCGAATCCTGTCCCAAGCCGGGTTGGGAAAGGAATAGATTTAGGCATGTCTCCTCCAGTAAAAACCCATCATCGCTACAGAAACAGCTAGAAGGAGATTTGATAGAGATGTTCAAAATCATGAGGGGGGGGCTGGACAGAGTAGAGAGGGAGAAGCTGTTCCCGCTCGTAAACGGAACAAGGTCGAGAGGGCTTTGCAAAAGAAGCAAATGTGACGTGAGAAAAAACTTTTTCACACAGCGAGCGGTTCGGGTCTGGAGTGCACGGCCTGGAAGTGTGGTGGAGGCAGGTTCAATCTGGGCATTCAAAAGGGCATTGGATGATTATTTGAAAAGAAACAATGTGCAGGGGTACGGGGAAAAGGCAGGGCAATGGCACGAGGTCATAATGCTCATTTGGAGAGCCGGTGCAGACACGATGGGCCAAATGGCCTCCTTCTATGACGTTCAAACTCCGTGATGCTGTGAAGTAGCCAATGATAGCACATCCAAAGGTAGGTATATGGTGGGGCTGGATGAAAGCCGAAAGGAAGTCTGATCCTTGACAAGCTCAATTTTGAACACCGGAACCATCACCAGAGTCGGCACCTGGGATGTCCGAACGTTCTTCCGGTGTGGGAAGATGCCCCAGGCACCACGAGAAATGAGAACCTATCGACTTGATGTCTTAGACATCGCCGAGATATAGTGGACAGGCCAAGGGCGGGTCAGCAGTGAGGGCGTGACGACCCTGTACTCCGGGCAAGAAGAACACCACATGCGTGGAGATGACCGCATACTCAACAGATGCTCAGCGGGAGTGTTAGTGGGGTGGAAGCCAGTAAAATATTGCACTATCATCACCAGAGGGCCTGCCAAAGTCACTGTCGTGCAGGTTTACGCACCTACAGAGGAGGAGAAAGGTGAATTCTGATACCAATCGCAGGGCACCCTGGCCGAGGTACCCAAATATGGTATCAAGCTACAGATCGGTGACCTCGCTGCTGAGCTCGGTGGTGACCGGCGAAGGCTGAATAGTACGACCAGGCCCCATGGGTCAGCAGGCCGGAAACAGTGAGCGTCTGCTGACCACCCACGTCAGCAACAGGCTCAGCATCGTAAATACCTTCTTCAAACACAAGGACACCCCATAAAGAAATGGCGGTCTCCAGATGGTAACGCCCTGGATGAGACTGACCAAATATGCGTCAGGAGCAGATGGAGGACACCCCTACAAGATGTCCGGTCGTGTCGAGGTGCTGATTTTGGATCTGGTCACCACCTTGTGTTTGGAAAGATTCACCTAAGAGTGATGCAGACATTGACCACAGAGTCACAGAGGCCATTTGCAACAGAGGAACTGAAGGTCAAGGACATGTCGGAGGGTTTCTGACTGGCCCTCTCCAACAGGTTCAAAGTAACACCGAAGTCAGGCAACATTGATAAACAGTGGGAAATCTTTACAAGAGGGATTAAAGAGCGTGCTGGAAATCACCATTGGGTGGAGGAGAGGAGCCAACAAAGAATGACCCACCCAAACTGGAAGTTGATTGATGGAAGAGAACTGGCAGAGAGCAAGAGGGAGCAGGAAAAGAACATTGAGCAAAGACGGAAAGACGATGAGAAGTACAGAAGACTGGATAAAAGCGTGAAGAAGAGCTGAAGGAGAGACAAATAAGGATGGATAGAGTGAAAAGGCAAGGACGCAGAAGAAGCAGCAAATCAGTGTGACTCCAAGACGCTGTACAGGATCACACAGCGACTGACTGGTACAAGAAACAACACAAGTGCACCAACCAATGGCAAGGACAGCTGGACGCTATTGACGGATGTGGAGCAGGAGGGTGGAACACTTACAGGAGCTCTTCAACCTAACCCCAGCTCCATGTTCGAGTTTTGCACTTCAACAGCTGAACGTCAGCCTTGGAGAAAATGATAGATTATGGCTCCTGAAAACCATCAAGAGCCTGAAAAACAACAAGACGCCTTGTGATCGACGCCATCCCAGCAGAGCTATTGAAACGTGGCTGGAACACCGTCAAAACAGAGCTCACGGACCAGTTCAACAACATCTAGACTGTGCAGGATGTCCCAGATAACTGGAGGCGTGGAGTAAAAGCCAAGCTTCCAAAGAAAGGGGACTTAAGCGGCCACAGCAACCGGAGTGGCATAACACTGCTGTCAGTACCTGGGAGGTCTCCGGCATGGTGCTCCTCACCAGACTGAAAGCAGAGGTAGACAGTACCCTTCATGAAGAGCAGGTAGGTTTCCAGGCTGGTAGATCTTTATGCTCAGGTCAGGAAGATTATAGAGCCTAGAGTCTCAGAAGCCACTTGCTATCAGCTAAAGACATATTCCACAGCACTCATCAGCAGTCACTCTGGTATGCCGCAAGACAGTATGGTAGCCCAGGGTGATATATTAACATCTTCAAAGCCTGATACGGCGACTCCAGCTGCTGTGTCAAGACCATCACAGACACCATGGATCCCTTCAAAATCGTCACAGCAAGGCTGCATGCTCTCCCCGTTGCTTTTCCTCTTGATAATCGATGCCATCATGAGGAAGGTGATGGTGGGTGCAGATTTTGGCACCCCACGGCAATGCCACTGGCTGATGGATCTGGAGTTTGCAAACAACACGTCGCTTTGCTGGCTGAAGAATCGCGCGTGCTCCAAGACATGATCGCCGGTCTTGAGAGTAGCAGTGCCAAGGTCGGTCTGTGCAGCAGCTGCAGGGAGACCAAGACAATGATGACTGGGCAGCAACAAGGCCCTCCCATCAATATCGGGCAACAGAACATAGAGGACGTCGACCGCTTCCCCTACATCTCCAGGGAGGGTGATGTAGAGATCGACTTCCACACAAGAATCGACAAAGCAGCATCAGCCATCCAGTGGCTCCACACAGTCTGGGCATCCAACACCATCAACACGGCCATGAAACTGCAACTCTACATGTCCATAGTGGCACCAAACAGAATCTATGCCAGCGAGACTTGGAAGAGAGCAGCAAAGGTTGGCGTTAGTTCACCAGTGCTGCCTACGTAAGAACCTGGGCATCACATGGAGACACAGCATCATCAGTGCGGAAGTGCTTCAGAGAACTGGTCAGGAGTGCCTGGGGGACATCATGACGGAGAGATGGTTGAGACTGACACTCTCACCTCCCCCATGGTGCCCATTCTGTTGCCCCAGAGCAGCAACAGAACGGACCACCAGATGGAATAAGAAAACAGAGCCGGACAAAGAAGACCCGGTGAAGAACATTTTAGGAGAACCTTCAAGAGTGGGACAGCACCTTGGCTGGAAATTGCGATGGGCGGGGTTGGTAGCAGGGTCCTGCTGCCTATTGTCCTGCATGGGACAGGAGGAACCAAATCTAAGTCTATCTTTTCGGTGAGTTCTCTGTGAGTGGGTTCCTGCTTTTTAAGAGGTTGAGTGGGTTGGGTTGAGTCCAAAGTGTGTTTTCTCCTCTCAATCAGTCACTGTTAGTATCAGTGGTAGAACCATGGAAATCCCAGAAAAAAAAATGGCACTTAACACCATTTAATCTGGAGTTTCTATGGCTGTTCCTCCAAGGTGCTGGTCAGGGGAACTCTGCAGAAATTTACCCCCCTTCAGTTTACAATGGATGAAGCCTGAGTGTCGAAAGGCATTTCCTCATTTAAGTGCTATTTTAAGTTCTTGTCAGTATAGGTGTTAGACAAGGTTGTCCATTATCAGCCATTCTCTTTGATGCCTTCATTAATGAAGTATTGGATGCTCACAGTGCTCATCGTATGGGCTCACATTGTCTCCTGAAAGATCTCCTGAAAGAATTCCAATTGTGGACGGACTCCTCGGTGATTGAATGTGATCCACTCATTCTGTCTTTCTCTTTATCCTTTCATGGGATGTGGGCATCACTGGCAAAATTTATTGCCCTTCCCTATTTGCCCTTCAGGAGGTGGTGGTGAGCCACCTTATTGAACCATTGCTGTCCCGTGTGGCAAAGGCACTCCCACCATGCTGTCTGCCAGCAAGTCCCAGGATTTTGACCCAGTGATGATGAAGTAACACTGATATTGTTCCAAGTCAGGATGGCGTGTGACTTGGAGGGGAACTTGCAGGTGCTGGAGCTCCTATGCGTCTGCTTCCCTTGTCCTTCTAGGTGGTGGAGCTTGTGAGATTGGAGGGTGCAGTCAACAGAGCCTTGACAAGTTGCTGCAGTGCACCTTGGATATGATACACACTGCAATCACTGTGGGACGATGATGGAGAAAGTGAACATTTACAGTTGTCTCTTGAACAATAGTAAATGCTGTTGGGTGTCCTAAGTGTGGTAGTATTGATCTGTATGTGTCAAGAGAGATCATGATTGAATTGATTGGAAAGTACAAGCGATATTGGAGACATGTGGGTTCTGGTAAGCACCAGTTTTAAGTTGGACACAGTTCTTCAAGAGCAAACTGACAAGGAGCAAAAGGGTTTTTCAGTGATTTGTATACTTGATGTTTAACTTTTAGTGCTATTAAGCATAATTTTAAGGTTTATAAATATTAGCTAATGGCAGACTTTTCTGACTTCCCCCTTGATGCTTTGGCAAAGAAGAGTTCATTCATTCACTTAGTAGCTTGTGACTATGGAAATTAGAAATTGGTAAAGTAAAAACAAATTCAGATCGAAGTGGGTGATTTAATCTGGAGTTTTTGTGGCTCTTCCTCCAAGGTGCTGGTGGAGCGTTTATGCATCATCCATCACTAGACCTAGGGCTGAATTGTCCCAGATTTGCGCTAAGTGCAGTAGCAGGTGGGTAAAATGATGTTTTACCCGCCGGCCGCAATGGCAGCTTTTTATACAGTATGAATGGTCTTGTCCGTTCCACCAGGGTAAGTCACTCTTCTCATCACTCTCAACTCACACACTCACAAACCCATCACACATCCACAGGGATCTCACACCTCAAGGGACAACACCACTAACTCTCACACACACCCTCACATCTCCATCAGGCTCATATCTTCTCGAACCCACATCCTCATCCTGTCCATGGCTCTGCTCTCCACACTAACATTCCACTCAGTGCCATGTGTCCTGCTCACACTCTGTCCATCTGTTTTCATGCAGGAGAAGCAGACTCACAACAGCAGGGAGAGGTCCCAGAGCAGGGGTGGAGTGGCCCACATTAGGCCCCTCACTCACTTTGAGGAGTTGCCATCGCGCTGACTGGTGAGGATGTGGGCTGTGCCTGCGGTGACGGTGAGGTCAGAGACGAACACCCTCGTGAGGATCCTGCACCACATCATCCCTCTCTCAATACAACTGTGAGTGTCTCTCTCTCCTGCTTTTGACTCTGCTGACATGCACTAATTATCTCCACTTTGATTCACAGGGAGCTCTGCCAAGCAACCGACACCCTCAGCCAGCCAGACCCTCAGCTCCATCCACATCCTCACCTCCAGCCAAGAGGACACCTCCTCCATTGAAGAGCTGGAAATAAGCAGCCTGGAAGACCCGTCACAGCGTTTACCCACACCCTCCACCAGCGCAGGGACACACACACCTCGGTGGGACCTAGATCTAGAGCAGGCTCGGGTTTACAATCTGGTGGGCACCACCACGCCAGCATCACCCACATTCCAGGAGGGAAGCTACGACTGAGATCAGTCAGCATTGGCAGAACTGGAGAGGTGTTAGGCACTGACAGCTTCACCTGGTGGAGAGGGAGTGAGGAGTCTCAGGTTGCTTACAAGAACTGAATCATTCAGAGAGTCCGAGAAAGGGAACATTAGGCCTGGGGCTGAGCAATCATAGAGCTTCACCAAGTGGGAGCAAATTCAATCAATGGGGAAGGTCAGAAACCATGCTCTCGAAGAGCATCAGGATTCAGAGAAAGGGCAAACCAGCAGAAGCACGTACCAGAGAACAGAAGACAATTAAATTCAAAGATCAACTGATGTCGGAAATGAATTAAAGCTGAAACAAAATAGTTAGATCTGATCTCTAATATTAGCAGAGCCAAATAGGTAGCCGTGTACAACACAAAACATTAATCTCAACTCTTCTTAAGCTCTTATATAACGCCGATTGCAGGATAGGAACATGGAATGGTTTCAGCTCAAGAGGCCATTCAGCCCGTCGAATCCATGCTGTCACTCTGCCAGAGCAATTCGCCTCATGCCTTTCCCCCCGGTGGTTCTGCAAAATATTTCTCTTCAGATGATTATCCAATTCCGTTTTGCCAACCACGATTGAAAACGCCTCCGTCACTCTCTTGATCCTAGCCGCACGCTGGGCGAAAATGTTTCACCTCATGTCGCCGTTGGGTTCTTCTGTCATTCACCATAACTCTGTGCCCTCTGGTTTTTGACCTTTCCGCCAACAGGAACCGTTTCTCCCTCTCTACCCCTCATGATTTTGAACGCCTCTATCAAATCTCCTCTCGACCCTCCCTTCTCCAAGGAGAACAGTTTCTCCAATCTGTCCACGTAACTGAAGTCCTCCACCCCATGTTTTTCTTCACCCTCCCACCCTTCTCATCCTTCCTAAATTGCGGTGTCTAGAATTGGAAAAAAAAACTCCAGTTGAGGTCAAATCAGTGTTTTAGAAAGGTCCATCATGACTTTTAGACTCGATGGGTAGAATATAATGACTGCTCCCGGGTGAGTTTGGAGACAATTGGGGGGAGGTCATTCAATCGGGCAGGAGGGTCCCAGGTAGGGAGCCCACCACCTTCCTGCCTCTGCCCTAATTAAGTCTGGCATGGGAAGGCTCATGGGTGACCTTCTCGACCCACCGCCAATTGAGGCCCTTAAGTGGGCAATGAATGCCCACTTAAGGGCATTATACCACCGCTGCTGTTGTTCAACCAATGGCAGGTGGGGCAGTTGCCACTCAGGAAGCCCAAAAAGTAAACCCTGTCAGGTACTTGGTGCCTGATCAAGGGGCCTGGCATTGGGCCCACCCACCCTGCCCTTGCTGCCAACCCCCTGCCCTCTTCTACTGTGACATTCCTCCCACCCCAAGACCCCCACACCACCCTCACTCCCCTGTGGTCTGGATCCCTAGGCAATCTTAGGCCTTTCCCTGGAAGCTGCTGCTGGCGCTACCTACAATTCACAGCTGCTAGATTGGTTGTTGCTCTTGGGGGATGGGTTTTCCACTCCGGGGTCCTTGATCCTGGGAAAGACCCACTTAAATGCCCGATTGGCACTTAATTCTGGCGGGCCTTCCCCAAAGGAGGGGCCACAGAGCTCTCCAGTCGGCAGGTGACACCCCCCCTCACCACGATGAGACACTATCCAATGCCTTTATTCATTAATTCCAGAATTCTGTATGCCTTTATAACCACTGTCATCTTCAACATCCTGTGCACATATAACCCCACGTTCTTCTGCTCTTGCACCCCTTTTAGATTTGTACCCCTTGGCCGGGATTTTCTGATCCTGCCAGCAGCAGGCATCATCACGGGTAGGACGGGAAAATTTGGAGTGTGGCCAAAAGTCAATTGACTGAAAAACACGCCCTTTGTTTTATATTGCTTCTCCGCATTCTTCCTACCAAAAAGTACCACCTCACGTTTGTCGACGCTAAATTTCACCAGCCATGTGTCCCAGTCCGCCAGTCTGTCCATGTCCCCTTGGAGTCCATTACCATCCTCCTCATATTCACAATAATTCCAAATTTTGTGTCATTTGAAAATGCCGATAATTGTGCCCTGTGTACCCAAGTCTAGGTCATTAACATAGATCAGGTACAGCAGTCGTCCTAGCCTGGGTCCTAGTGAACCCTACTATGTAGCTTCCAACAGTCTGAAAGACAATCGTTTACCACTACTCTCTGTTTCCTATCAGTCGCCCAACTTTGTATCCATGATGCCACTGTCCTTTTATTCCATGGGCTTCAACTTTACTGACCAGCCTATTATGTGGTACTTTATCAAATGTCTTTTGGAAGGTCATGTACACCACATCAGTTGCATTACCTTCAATGACCCCTGCTATTAACGCATCAAAAAAACCTCAGTGATGTTAGTCAAGCATGGTTTGCCTTTTACAATTCTATGCTGGCTTTCCTTATTTAATCCACATTTGACCAAGCAACTGTTATTTTTTTCCGAGATTATCATTTCTGAAAACTTTCCCACCACCAAGGTTAAACGGACTGGCATGTAATTGCTACATTTATCCTTGCACCCTTTTTTAAGCAAGCGTGTGACATTTGCATTTCTCCAGTTCTCTGACATCACCCTTGTATCTAAGGAGAACTGAAAGATTATAGCCAGTGCCTTAACAATTTCTACCCTTACTTCTCTCAATATCCCTCTCAAGCCCTGGTGACTTGTCAATTTTAAGTAAGCCAGCTTTTCTGATACCTCCTCTTTATCAATTTTTAACCCATCCAGTGCCCCAACTTCCTCCTCTTCCATTACAGTGTCACCACCATCTTCTTCCTTAGTAAAGAAAGATGCAAAATACTCACCTAGTGCCTAAATGACCCCACTTTTACTCTTATTATCCTTTTACTATTCATATGCCTGTACAAGCTTTTAGATTTATTTTATATTAGCTGCCAGCCTCTTCTCATGCTCTCTCTTTGCCTCTCTTATTGCCTTTTCCACTTCTCTAAATTTTCCATATTCAGCCTGGTTTTCGGTTGTATTATTAACCTGACATCTGCCCTACACATTCTTTTCCTGCTTCATTTCCTGCTTCATTCTCTATCACTTTCATCATCCAGGGAGCTCTGGATTTGCTTGCCCTACCTTTCCCTTCATGGACATGTATCTTGACTGTACCCAAACCATCTCCTCTTTAAAGGCAGCCCATTTTTCCCAATCCAGTTTTGCCTGACAACCTTACATTCCAATTTACCTGAACCAGATCTGTTCTCAGCGCACTAAAATTGGCCCTCATCCAAAAGAGGTTTTTAATATAGATAGCGCCTTCTCCTTTTCCATGGGAAACCTAGACATTACAATGCTATGATCACTGTTCCCTAAATGGTCCCCCCCACTGACACTTGATCCCATTTCATTTTCGGAACTAAATCCAACAATGTGTCCTGTCTCGTTGGCCAGAAACAAATTGTTCATGAAAATTCTTCAGAGTTTACTTCAGAAACTCCTCTGCCTCTCAACCTGTTGCTATCCCAGTCAATATTAAATAATTATTATACAGTATAATTAAAACCCTAATTATCGCTACTCTACAGTTTTTGCACCTCTCGATAATTTCCCTGAAAATTTGCACCTTGATATTTCCCCCCCTAGTTTATGGCTTATGGGATATGTCCAGCAGCGCAATGGTATCTCAATGTTTCTTAACTCTAACCAAACAGATTCTGTTCTTAACCCCTCCAGACACCCCCGTTCTCCAGCACTGCATTATTTTCCTTAATCAAAACTGTCACCCCCTCCTCCTTTATCTCCTGCCCTATCTTTCCAAAACTCATTGGCTGGAATTTTTACCTTCAAGGCGGGTGGCCAGAGTCAGGAGAAAGTGCCCACAAAGGCAGGGTCTTCATTGCTAGGGAGTGGGAGTGGGCTGCACTCAGGCCATCTGAAGTGGAAAGAGTTCAGAGGCAGCCACAGAGGCTGCTGGGTGCCAAGGTGGACTGTTTAAGAGGCCACCTCGGTGCTGTAGGACCTCATCCCAGTTAAATAAAAACAGAAAGTCCCTCCAGCCCTCACCCCTCACACCCCGCAGCCCCCACACACTCCCTATGAACAATGCCACCTCATACACCCATGCCAGGATAAACCACCACTCACCCCACCATGGCTCCTCAGGCTCCCTATGCACTTTCATGACCAATGACCCACTAAATACTATATAGGACCAAGCTGAGAGGCCAGACATCCATTACTCTTGTTGAAACAGCTACACCCTAGATAAAACATTGCTTGATTGACAGCTCTGGTTCTCTCATCTCTGTCGGCAGTTTCACAATATTAATTTACACGAGGTTAAATGGTTTCAAGGGCTTGTGGTTTCCATCACTGATGCTTTAAAGGGTCTTGATGATTGTCACTTTTATTGCCTTGTAGACCTGTGAAATTACGCTTGTTTAACATAGTGGAAAGTAATGGATGGCTTTTTAAAGCCTTTTTTTGCACATCCCACCGTCACTATAGGGTTAATTGAGTCTATCTGGTGTATAGTAGGTCAATGGGCAGGAAAGAGCTACAGCTTGGCATAGAGGGCATGAGAGGCATGGTGGGGTGGGTGGGGGGCCTTATCTTAGCATGGGGAGCATGAGGAAAACCTTTGTATTTTGCCTTTTAAAAGGTCCCCTTGTGTAGACGAGGGTTAACAAATACTCTCAGGGGCTCTGAACCACAGCTCTTTAAAAAACTTGGCCCAACTCCATGAAAGTTGCTGAGGAGTAGACCATGGGGCAGAATCTTGCCCTCGGATGGCGTGCGGGCCCCATCGGCTCAGCGGTGGGCGGGCAGCCGACCCCCACCACTGAAACGGGGCCCGCCGCCATTTTAAGTGGGCGGGCCAATTAAGACCCGCCCAGCGGCATCCCCGACGGGAAGTACTATGCGCTTCCTGTTCTGGGGGGGGTAGGGATTCCCCATCTGTCAAAGTGTGCTCTTTTGCACATGTGCACTGCTCCCTGAGGCAAAGTCCTGTCTCAGGGAGATTACTGACAGTGGAAAAAACTTTAAAAATAGAAACATTGAAAAATTATTAACATGTTCCCCTCATGTGACAATGTCACACGAGATGGGACATGTTAAGTAAAACACATAAACTTTATTATTGTTGTACAAAACGGACATGAAACCTCATCCCGCCAGTGGATGAAGTTTCATCAATAATCTGGAGCCCGTGGGGCTCCTGGCCTGCCCGACAGCCTTAAGCTTGGACGGGCAGGGTCTTTAACAAGGTTAATTAGCCTGTCAATGGCCTCAATTGGCCATTGACAGGTTGGCGGGTGGACAGCTGATTTCACTGTCCGCCCGCCTTCCTCAAAATTTAAAGGGACCGGGATGACATCGGGGGTCCCTCCCAACGTCACCCCGCATCATTTTCCCCTCGGCGACAGGGCCCCGCCCCCAAATCGCCGAGGGGGAAATCCTGGCCCATGACTATTCCCACAATGGAGCCAGCCAGGTCGGGAGTGCCAGTTGCGGGATTTTGACAGGCACCCTTAAAGCGCTCCCAAAGGTCGGATTGGGATTGGGAATCCCAGTATCAGGACCTGCCCGCCATTTTTAAAAAGGCCCCTGAGCCACCTCGACTCATCGAAAATTCAGCCCATTGCACCCAAGAATATTTAGTACCCAGTCCTGCCCTTTCTTTTTGAGAGAGCTATTCTGTTACCTCTGCAACATGATGTTCCTAAGTGACTCTCTGCGCTTGCAGCTTAACAATCTTATTTACCAAGTTTCAAGCATTTACAGACTTCATCGAAATAGTGTCATGGGATCTTCTATGACTAACTGAGAGGAGCTATGGGACTTCAATTTAACATCTCATCCAAAATACTGCACCTCCGACAGGGCAGCATTCCCTCAGTACATGTCGGTCAGACAGGGTAAGGATAGCAGGTTCCGTTCCTTAAAGGACATGAGTGAATCCTGTATCCTACTGCCATGTATCAACTGTCAGTCACTTATGTTCCAAGTGTAAGCATCTACGCTTTGCAGTTGTGGTTAAGAGGGTAGTGGCTTGGGGAATGGGATGAGAAGCTTGATACTCAAGAATCATTTAACATACTTAACACCTAGAAAAAAAACTCTGATGTCAATGAATATTAGCCTTGGCCAGAAAGTGAGGAGGTGATTGGTGCGTTGTCAGAGAAACTTACCATTCCCTCGCCTCCTCAAGCTAAACTTCATTACTAAATGTGCCCTGGGACCTGCTTATCCATTCTTAGCAGCTTTTTAAAATCTCAAATGAAGGTTTAGCTCCTTGAGTTTAAATGGAAAGTCAGTCAAATCCAGGAAATACATTTATTACAAAGTGAGCTTTGTAATTGCGATGTCCATCACTGAGACATTGGACTGTGTCCATTTGGGCTGAGCCTTTTTTAATACTTTTTTAAGCCGTTGGCACAATCCGGTAAGTTTTACACCATAGATGTGCACCAGATGATGGGTCTGGATCCAAACCTGGCCCTGCTACACCATCCAGCGAGATCTGAAGGCCATAAAGCTTTGATAAATTCAATTTAATGACATGGTTATATGGTCTTGGTGCTTGGAAATAACCCACAGTGAATGACTGTGGTGCACAGTAACTGTTGGGTATGCAGGCAAATTCTATACACAGCAAGATCCCACCAATAGCGTGACCAGTTCATCTGCTTTTTATGGAATTGGTTGGGGGGAGGGGTGTGATCCAAACGCTAGGAGAAGGCTTTGCTCTTTCTAAATTTTTCACTGGGATCTTCAATACTGAACTGAACCACCAATCAGAGCCTAGCCTTAATGCCTTAACCAAAGGATGGTATTCCTGAAAATGCAGTAGTCCTTCAATATTGGGCTGGAATATCAGATCAATTTGAGTTAACTAGCTGGTTTGAGGCATTAATCCACGATTTTATGAGCCCCAAGCTGGTTTGTTACTGGCAGGTTCCCAACTCTGGTCGGACATATTCAGTCCAGGTGTGAGGACTGTTGTAGTATACCTTTAAGGGTGTGTGGTTATGTTTTCAGTATGCATCACTCAAGGGGAAATGATGCAATGCATCCTGTGACTCAGACTCAGTTTGCTGTGAGGAACAAGACAAGATAAACGTGTGTAAAAGTTCTCCAACTTTGTAATACTGCTACCAACTTCTCAACTCCTTAATAAATGAACCTACGCATTTGTGTGTTAACCAATACTTATGTCTCGTTGGTGCCTTAATGTTTGAGCAGAAAGAGAAGAGAAACAAATAAGGATCTCACAATTTTAACTCCCGGACCTCTTTTTAATTTGACCAACTGCTGTTCACATTTCCACCTCGAATTCAACGGAGAGGGAAGGGGCCTGTGAGGGTTGGAGTGTGGAGCAGCGGAGTGGGGACATCAAGGACCCTTTATTTCTGCTAGAACTCCTCAGTTGTATAAAACAATACCAGCAGTTCGGTCCTGGCTCCGAAACTACACTTTGCTTATTAAAAACCTTGAGCCTGGTCAACCTCTGGTATTCCCAGCTGCAGCACAGCAATAATGATATACTTGCCCTGACAAGTCGTAAAGAGCTATGCATGATTTCTCAGCCGGACGTATATTTCGCTAGAAGCCTAAACGGTCCATCTCTAAGGATGTTGAACATGTACTACAGGAGTTTGTCATACCTCCATTGCCAGGACGCAAGTCCACTGTGGTTTTATTTTCTGAATTATTAATATAATGTTTCACATTTCAGTCAAGATAAATTACTTCAATTTTAGCCTCGACCTGGAAACATTTGTTTTGCCAGAATGAATTTAACACCACTGTTTAAATACAAGTAGGAAGGAACACAGACTGAGCGAACTCAATTATATTCTCAGTATATTCCATGGCATTTGACGTGCTTTTTAATTTCTTCCAATTGTCAAAGCTCACTTTTTGAAACAACTATCTTCAGAACGCAGCGGACTCATTCTCTTCAGCTTATTGGTCACCAAGGTAACAGTACGCATGAAGACGCACTGCCAGAATTAAATATCTTTTCACTTTGTCTTGATGTTGCTTGCCTGAGGGCAATATTTAACACTTTTGCATGTCGGTGTGCTCTTACGCTAAGAGCTACCATAGGAGTGGTGCGGGAAAGAGGGGTTCCATTTCGTGGGGCACTGGCATCAGTATTGGAACAGGAGGGATCTGTACCGTTGGGATGGTCCCCACCTGAACCGATCTGGGACCAATGTTCTAGCGAAGAGGGTAAATAGGGTGGTCAACAGGACTTTAAACTAGAAAGTGGGGGTGGGGAGGGAAGGGTAAAACTCCAAGAAGTATGACTAATGGGAATCAAAGCAGCAGGTTAGCGTGTGGGGGGGTGGATTCAACTTCATGGAAAATTATGAAAAAACTGAAAAGAAAGGAGAGCCCAGGAGAGGCTATTAAAGTCCCCAGAACACAAAATAGGACAGAGTGTTTGGAAAGGGCTAGGAATCTAACTTCAAGCACATCAGATAAAGGGACGACAATGAGAAAGGGGACGGGAAATACAGGACTGAAGGTGTTGTATCTGAATGCACGCAGTATACGAAATAAGGTAAATGAACTTGTGGCGCAGATTGAAATTGGCAGGTATGATGTGGTGGGCATTACGGAGACATGGCTGCAAGGGGATCAAGACTGGGAGCTAAATATCCAAGGACATACATCCTATCGAAAAGATAGGCAGGTTGGCAGAGGGGGTGGGGTTGCTTTGTTAGTAAGAAATGAAATTAAATCAATAGCAAGAAATGACATAGGGTCAGATGATGTAGAATCTGTGTGGGTAGAGTTGAGGAACCGCAAAGGTAAAAAAACCATAATGGGAGTTATGTACAGGCCTCCGAACAGTAGTCAGGATGTGGGGCACAAGATACACCAGGAGATAGAAAAGGCGTGTAAGAAAGGCAAGGTTACAGTGATCATGGGGGATTTCAATATGCAGGTAGACTAGGAAAATCAGGTTGGTTGTGGATCCCAAGAAAAGGAATTTGTGGAATGTCTACGAAATGGCTTTTTGGAGCAACTTGTGGTGGAGCCCACTAGGGAACAGGCACTTCTAGATTTAGTGATGTGTAATGAGGCAGATTTGATAAGGGAGCTTAAGGTGAAGGAACCCTTAGGAGGAAGTGACCATAATATAAAAGAATTTACCCTGCAATTTGAGAGGAAAAAGCTGGAATCAGATGTAACGGTATTACAGCTGAATAAAGGCAACTATAGAGGCGTGAGAGAGGAGCTGGCCAGAATTGACTGGGAGATGAGCCTAGCAGGAAACAGCTAAAAAATGGAACAGCAATGGCAGGAGTTTCTGGGAGTAATTTGGGAGACACAGCAAAAATTCATCCCTAGGAAGAAGAAGCATACTAAAGGGAGGACGAGGCAACCATGGCTGACAAAGGAAGTCAGGGACAGCATAAAAGCTAAAAGAGAAAGCATACAATGCGGCGAAGAGCAGTGGGAAACCAGGGGATTGGGAATCCTACAAAGACCATCAGAGGACAACTAAAAAAGAAATAAGGAGGGAGAAGATTAAATATGAGGGTAAACTAGCCAGTAATATAAAAGAAGATTGCAAGAATTTTTTTAGATATATAAAGGGTAAGAGAGAGGCAAAAGTGGACATTGGGCCACTGGAAAATTACACTGGAGAAGTAGTAGTGGGGAACAAAGAAATGGCGGAGGAACTGAATAGGTACTTTGCATCAGTCTTCACGGTGGAAGACACGAGTAACATCCCCAAAGTTCAAGAGAGTCGGGGGGCAGAGGTGAGTATGGTGGCCATTACCAAGGAGAAGGTGCTAGGAAAACTGAAAGGTCTGAAAGTGGATAAATCACCTGGGCCAGATGGATTACACCCCAGAGTTCTGAAAGAGATAGCTGAAGATAGTGGAGGCGTTAGTGGTGATATTTCAGGAATCACTGGAGTCAGAGAGGGTCCCAGAGGACTGGAAAATCGCTAATGTAATCCCCCTGTTTAAGAAGGGAGTGAGGCAAAAGACGAGAAATTACAGGCCAATTAGCCTGACCTCGGTCATTGGTAAGATTTTAGAGTCCATTATTAAGGGTGAGATTTCAGAATACTTGGAAGTGCATGATAAAATAGGGCAAAGTCAGCATGGTTTCATCAAGGGGAGGTCATACCTGACAAATCTGTTAGAATTCTTTGAGGAGGTAACGAGTAGGTTAGACAAAGGAGAGCCAATGGATGTTATCTACTTGGAATTCCAGAAGGCCTTTGACAAGGTGCCGCACAGGAGGCTGCTCAGTAAGATAAGAGCCCATGGTGTTAGAGGCAAGGTACTAGCATGGATAGAAAATTGGCTACCTGGCAGGAGGCAGAGAGTGGGGATAAGGGGGTCCTTCTCAGGATGGCGGCCAGTGACTAGTGGAGTTCCGCAGGGGTCAGTGTTGGGACCACAACTTTTCACTTTATACATTAATGATCTAGATGAAGGAACTGAGGGCATTCTGGCTAAGTTTGAAGATGAAACAAAGATAGGTAGAGGGACAGGTAGTATTGAGGAGGCAGGGAGGCTGCAGAAGGATTTGGACAGGTTAGGAGAATAGGCAAAGAAGTGGCATATGGAATAGTGGGGAAGTGTGAGGTCATGCACTTTGGTAGGAAGAATAGAGGCATAGACTATTTTCTAAATGGGGAGAGAATTCAGAAATCTGGAGTTCAAAGGGACTTGGGAGTCCTAGTCCAGGATTCTCTTAAGGTTAACTTGCAGGTTGAGTCGGTAGTTAGGAAGGCAAATGCAATGTTGGCATTTATTTTGAGAGGACTAGAATATAAAAGCAGGGATGTGCTGCTGAGGCTTTATAAGGCTCTGGTCAGACCACATTTAGAATATTGTGAGCAATTTTGGGCCTCGTATCTCAGGAAGGATGTTCTGGCCCTGGAGAGGGTCCAGAGGAGGTTCACGAGAACAATCCCAGGAATGAAAGGCTTAACATATGAGGAACGTTTGAGGACTCTGGGTCTATACTCGATGGAGTTTAGAAGGATGAGGGGGGGATCTGATTGAAACTTACAGAATACTGAAAGGCCTGGATAGAGTGGACGTGGGGAAGATGTTTCCATTAGTAGGAGAGACTAGGACCCGAGGGCACAGCCTCAGAGTAAAGGGAAGACCTTTTAGAACAGAGATGAGGAGAAACTTCTTTAGCCAGAGAGTGGTGAATCTATGGAATTCATTGCCACAGAAGGCTCTGGAGGCCAGGTCATTGAGTGTATTTAAGACCGAGATAGATAGGTTCTTGATTGGTAAGGGGATCAAAGTTATGGGGAGAAGGCGGGAGAATGGGGTTGAGAAACTTATCAGCCATGATTGAATGGCGGAGCAGACTCGTTAGGCCAAATGGCCTAATTTCTGCTCCTATGTCTTATGGTCTAAGAGTATAAGGCGTAGGAGCAGAAGTGGGCCATTCGGCCCATCGAGTCTGCTCTGCCATTCAATGAGATCATGGCTGATCTGATAATCCTCAACTCCACTTTCCTGCCTTTTCCCCATAACCCTTGATTCCCTTACTGATTGAAAATCTGTCTATCTCAGCTTTCAATATACTTAACAACCCAGCTTCTACATCCCCCTGCAGTAAAGGATTCCACAGATTGGCTACCCTCTGAGAGAAGAAATTCCTCCTCATCTCTGTTTTAAATGGACACCCCCAACCCCTACTCTGAGAATCTTATATGTTTCAATAAGGTCGCCTCTCATTCTTCTAAACTCCAGTGAGTGCAGGCCCAACCTACTCAACCTCTCCTCATAAGAAAATCCCTCCATCCCTGGGATCAGCCTAGTGAACCTTCTCTGGACTGCCTCCAGTGCCGATATATCTTTCCTTAAATAAGGGGACCAAAACTGTTCACAGTATTCTAGGTGTGGTCTAAGTAGTGCCTTGTATAGTTTTATCCAGATTTCCCTATTTTTATACTCCATTCCCTTTGAAATAAAGGCCAACATTCCATTTGCCTTACCTATTACCTGCTGAACATATATGTTAGCTTTTTGGGATTCATGCACGAGGACTCCCAAATCCCTCTGTGCTGCAGCTTTCTTCAGTCTTTATCCATTTAAATATTATTCAGCTCCTCTATTCTTCCTGCCAAAGTGCATAACCTCACACTTTCCCACATTATATTCCATCTGTCACATTTTGCCCGCTCACTTAACCTGTCTCTATCCCTCTGTAGACTCTTTGTGTCATCCTCACCACCTGCCTTCCCACCTATTTTTGTGTCATCCGCAAACTTGGTGATAGTACATTCATTTCCTTCATCCAAGTCATTAATATATATCGTAAATAATTGTGGTCCCAGCACTGATCCCTGTGGCACTCCACTAGTTACAGGTTGCCATCCTGAAAATGCCCCCCTAGTCTCCCAAATCTCTGACCCCTATTAGTTAGCCAGTCCTCTGTCCATGCTGTGGGAGTGGACAGGTACATTTTTTCCCCTCAGTGATCCGCTGTTACCCATCAATAATGTGCCTTAACTAGGCAAAAGGTCAGACGCAGTATCGTGTCTCTTCACACTGCCTTGTGGAACACATATCAAAGGAAGCCCTCCCACATTTTTGGGATTGGGCCATACATGGTGCACAGGGACCAATGTCAGACTTGATAGGTCCAATGATGTAACGTGGACTATTGGTAGGATTTGTTTGGTTCATGCTGTCATGTGGCTATTATGGGCCAATCAGCACTGCTGAAAGTTTATTAAACAATTACAATAGTATTCATACAGAGGCTTCAAATTTAAAGTGATGGCATCTTTGTACCAGCATAACTTTCTTTTTCAATCGACCTCGCTCTTAGAGCTCCTTATAGTTACAGAGATTAAAAGGGGGGATAGAATCAGTGCTGGATTACATTACAAGCTTTCTGTGGAAGGAGTAGACTCCATGGGCCAGACAGCATTCTCGGAGAGGCAAGTCCCAAACTGTGGGAAAGACTAGAAAGAAACAAATGGGACAATTTGGATTGTTGAGTCCATGAGAAATGCTCCAGGCATTTTCACAATTGCTTAAGTTTGAGAGGACTGAATGATTGAAAGGATGTTACTCAGAACTGCAGAGAACTTAGTCCAGCACGGAAACTGGTCAATGTCTAACGCTCCACATGAGCCTCCTCCCTTTCCACTTCATCTTCCTTATCAACATATCCTTCTATTCATTTATTCTTCGATGCAAGGGCAGGGGGTGGCTCTCAGTGCCCCCACCCTCACCTTCCCGAAGCTGTTTGCTTCAATCAGGCACTGAGTGCCTTTGAGTGAGGACCCCTCACTGCCCTTAATACAACCCCCCCTACACCCCCATCCCCCCCACCCCACACCACCCACCCCACAACCCTCCCCCCCCCCCACCCCACACCCCCCCCCCCCCACCCACCCACCCAGGGATCAGCAAGCAAACACAAACAGAGTTTGTTTGTTGCGCTCCCTACATGGTGAGCTCCCTGCCCACCAGTGGGGACAGGATGAGGCCATCAAGTGGCCATTAAATGGTCACTTAAAGGCCTCAGTTGACTGTGGGGCGGGAAGGCCGCTAACTGGCCATCCCACCATGGACTTAATCGGGATGGAGGCGGGAAGGTGACAGGGTCTCACACCCAATTAAATGCCCACCACCAAACTTGCCATGGGGGAGGGAAAAAGATTCTGCCCTACCCTGTCTACCCTGTCGGATATCCTCATCAATTTAAAGACCTCTTATAGGCCATCCTTCAACCTTCTCCTTTCCAGAGGAAGAACCCCAGCCCTTTCCTGATAGTTACGAACTCTCAGTTCTTTCTCGTAGCATCCTTGTAAGTCTTTTAGCAACCCCTCCAGTGCATCCTTGTCCTTTTCTGAATTTGGAAACTGGAGTGGTACTCGGCATTCTAGCTACCAAGTAATAAAAAGGGAGCGAAGAGTCGCAGGAGTAAAAACAAAACTAAAATAGAAAAAGCAAGAGTTTGGTTGCTAACCCAACAGAAAATGTGTGATAAGGAAAAGCAAAGAGAACGTGTTTTTTTTTTAACCTCTTAATTTGGCATTCTCCTTCCTGAAAGAATAATAAATGTATGTTCAGGGGTTCTTCGAAGTTTTCAACGCTTCAAGGTGTTGCAGTGTCAGACACGAGTCTGAATCTGTCTAACCAGCTTCAGTGTGTGGAAAAATCTTCCTTTATTTGTGCAGAATTTTTTTTTCCCACATGTATTTACTGTTCTGTTGCTTGTGCAATTACACATTGAAGCTTTCTAATTGTTGTCAAACTCCTTCGAGTAATGCTGGGATGGAAAGATAAGGCACTTGTTAAGATTAACGTAGACATGTCGGAATAGGGCCTCAAGAAGCAAACCCAATTAGGGACGTCTGATTTTTAACAGAATAAAACAGTAACACCATTTGGTTGCAGTTGTACACTGCACGGAGTTTGTTATTAGGCCTTGATTGTGCAGCCCTTCTATTGACACCACTGTGCAACCCAAGGACCTATATCAAACAGGGTCTATTTGCTCAGCAAACAATAAACAGAGTCTAGTTTACACCCAGCAACAAACAAAGTCTACTGTACAACAGACAACAAAGAGCAGAATTTTCTAGTCCCGCCAGCGGTGGGTTTCGTGACGGGCGGGGGGGCGGAGAATTTGGAGAGAGGCCGAACATCGGAATCCCACCGGCGGGAAATCAATTCAGAATTTTCCCCTCGCCACCTTCATGACGGGCTGATGGCGGGTTGGGTTTCCCACTGATCCATGTCGGGAACGCTATTTGCATGTCGCGAATATGCATTAAAAACGCAACACGCCAGAATCACGTTTCCCCTCCCAATTATACATGCCACACTCGCGGAAAGTTAGACCCGTCTAAATAACGATCAGGTATAAGTGGCGTGCAACTGTCTGCCCTCACTTCGCTCGTGACTTCGAGGTGAGTGCAACATTCAAAGCCTGTCCGCAACAGCACTGTCCCGGGTTCTCAGCGACACCAGTGTGGCACCACACTGGCGGGGGTGTAGGATTGGCCTGCTCACGGTGAGTGTCTCTGTACTCAACGAGGACAGCACTCAGTGCTGCACTCTGAAACAGAGACCAGCACTGCGACCGGCGGGAGGGGTATGGAGGGAAGGATATCAGAGACTTCAGGGGTAGTGGGGTATGGTGAGGTTGGAGAGGGTGGGGAAGGATAACAGGGACATGGGGGTAATGGGGTATGGTGAGGTTGGAGAGGGCGGGGAAGGATATCAGAGACATCGGGGGTAGTGGCGTATGGTGGGGTTGGAGAGGGCGGGGAAGGATATCAGAGACATGGGGGTAGTGGGGTATGGTGAGGTTGGAGAGGGGGGGGACGATAGCAAGCAGTGGGGAGACCAAGGGTGGAGAAGCTGGAGCCTGACATGGAAGATTAGAATGCTGACACAGGAGGGGGTGGTTAGGAATCAAACTGTTTGACTGGGAGGGAATGCATGCAGACTCCAGAATACCAAGTGGGAGGTTGTGTTAGTGTTGCAGAAGAGGGATGGATTGCACAGGGGCTAATGGTGGTGGGGGAGGGGAATGGATTGCACATGAGGGACAGGTTGCACAGAGTCGCATGGGAGTGTGTGGGTGTTGAAGGCTGTGAACAGTCATGAAGGAATGGGAGAGCTCATTGAAAGACAGTCATAGTCCCTGGCCTGGGGCCAAGATCTCGGAGTGAGAGATTAAAGGCAGCCCTGGGGCTTTGTGCACCTCATAGTCGGGGTGAGAGATTAAAGGCAGTCCTGGGGCTTTGCAGGGTATGCTACATTGCATGCATGTAGTCCCGCTCCAGGGGCTGAGCGCTTAATTGGGATAAGGCACAGCTTGGTGTGCAGGGCATGGTCATTGTCTTACAGTCAGTGGCGATGGGGTTGTCTGGTTTGATACTGGGCTGCAAAGGGGATGGTCATGGTTAGGGGAGGCATATGCAGCTGGAAATGGGAAAAAGATATAAATGTCGGGGGTGGGGGAGGCATTCAAAGCTCTCCTGGCGGGGGCGCTTCTCCTCTGTATGTGACTGTGCACACAGCCTCGAGATGGGGAGGGGTGAGGTTCACATGGGGCATGGGGACATCCACAGTGATGGGTTTGGTGGGGAGGTCAGGAATGTTCACCACAATGACAATGGGATCCAGGGTTACTGACGGGGGGGTGCTGGAGAATAACAGGAGGGAGGTCTACCTGCACATCGTGAGGTTCCAGAGAGATTGGAGGGGCTCGAACACTGACAGGCGAAGGGTTGAAGCTGGTCTCAAAGTAAAAATGCAGCGCCGCCATCTTGAAACCCTGGAGTTGTTGCACAGTTTAAAACCCGAGACTGGAAAAGAATCTGCACGGGAGGCATCTGAGTCTGTGCGGAAGGAGCCCATGGCTGCACCATCTACAAGGCACAAGTCAGGAGTGTGATGGAATACTCCCCACTTGCCTGGATGAGTGCAGCTCCCACAACACTCAAGAAGCTTGACACTGTCCAGGACAAAGCAGCCCGCTTGATTGGCACCCCATCCACAAACATTCACTCCCTCCACTACCGACGCACAGTAGCAGCAATGTGTACCCTCTACAAGATGCACTGCAGTAACTCACCAAGGCTCCTTTGACAGCACCTTCCAAACCCACGACCACTACCATCTAGAAGGATAAGGGCAGCAGATAGATGGGAACATCAGCACCTGGAAGTTGCCTTCCAAGTCAGTCACAATCCTGACTTGGAAATATATCGGCCGTTCCTTCACTGTCGCTGGGTCAAAATCCTGGAACTCCCTCCCTAACAGCACTGTGGGTGTACCTACACCACATGGACTGCAGCGGCTCAAGAAGGCAGCTCACCCCCACCTTCTCAAGGGCAATTAGGGATGGGCAATAAATGCTGGCCCGGCCAGCGAAGCCCACATCCCTTGAATGAACTTTTAAAAATTGCTGCTGAGACATGTCAGCCAGGTGGTGAAGTGTTTCCCAGTATGTGGGCCTGAGCCTAATCTATATCTATGACCCACTGGGGTTTGTGTCTCTGCGCTGGTGGAGGGTGCAGGCGAATGCAGTGATGGATTTTCATCTGATGCATCCTCAGTGTCTTCCTCTGAGGTGGGCTGAGGCTTATGGTCGGTCTGGGGCCTCTGCCTGGGCCTGCTGGTGCCTGTAGGAGGTAGAAGATAGATTTAGTTCATGAGTGGGCGGAATATAACATTGCATGTCACTGTTGTCACTAAATGGGATCATCCATACTCTTCCCGCACTGGATCAGACGGGTGTCCGAGGAGCTGACCTCACCTGCGACCGCGCCCCTGGACGGCGAGGGGTGGCAGGTGGGCCTCCTGGGGCCATCCCTCAGGTAGGAGGCATTCCCGGTGCTGGCAGGCTCCACTGGTCTCAAGGGAGTCATTGCTGAACCTGGGGGGCAGCTTTTCTCTTGGGTGGAGCCATTTCAAGAAGCTTCCTGCACACAGTTGGCCTGCCCAGAGTAATATGTGTGTTCGGGTGGTATTTAAACATGGAGCCCCAACCTTCGACCCCCCCATTGGGTAATGGCAGGGGGGGGCGATTCGGAGATTGCCAGGTGATTCGGAGAGCTACTCGCCAATGCATAATTGATGAGCTTCCGAGCGTGAAATCGGGCACGATTTCCCTCCATGCCGCTCAGCGGGACATGTGTGGTGAAACTTGCTCGCTACCGCACTTAGGGCTGAATTTTACAGCAGCGGGATTTTACGTTCCCGCTGTCGTCAATGGCGTTCATAACAGCCCCGTCCCCACCGAAACACGGCCATAAAATTCTGCCCTTAGTCTCTAGCAGGGAAAATTCCATCCAAAGAGTCTATTTTACTCCAGTCCATTACTAAGCCAACAGGGCCCACTAAAACCGAGTCCCTATGAACGGTGTCAAGCTTCTTGAGTGTTGTGGGAGCTGCACTCATCCAGGCAAGTGGGGAGTATTCCATCACACTCCTGACTTGTGCCTTGTAGATGGTGGACAGGCTTTGCCATTCTCACATTCCTCTCTGTTAATGCTCAAATGGAGCAACTGCTTTGTGAAGGCAGTGACTCCTACAGTCTCTTGTTAAAGCACACCAAAAGGCAGTGGCTCCAATTGCACCTCAATTGAGCAGCTCATTTCCAAAACTGCAGCAAATGCAAATGTAAAAGCTGGCTGATTCCCCCAGCACAATGCAGTGGGTGGAGGATAGTTACATGATACTCATTTTGGGTACACAGGCACCAGAGTCAGCCCAGAAACATTTCACTTTTCGTTAACAGTGAGAAGAATGAGGCATCAAATTTCAACTTGGAACCAGGGCCAAAGATTGGCCTGGGAGATCAGTTACTCATTATAGGGCCTGCTAGATATACTTGTTGTTCAGAAACACCTGTTGTCCAGACGTTTTTATCCAGCAAACCCCAAACAACTCTCAGACTCACCACTCGACTGTCCGGGTTATTCTGCAATAAGTTGAGCAGGCAGGAGTTCATTAGAGAAAATTTGTAACGAAAAACAGAAAATGCTGGAAAAACTCAGGAGGTCTGACAGCATCCATGGGGAGAAAAACAGAATTAACGTTTCGAGTCCATATGACTCTTCTTCAGAGCTACAGAGAAGTAAAAATGTGATGAAATTTATACTGTTTAAGTGGGGGGGGGTGGAGTAGGTGAAGCTGGATAGAAGGCCAGCGATAGGTGGGGGCAAAGGAGAGATTGACAAGGATGTCATGAACTAAAGGACAAAGGGGGTGTTAATGGTAGCGGTAAGGGCTAAAGGAGGTGCTGATGGTGGCATTAAGGTCAGAAAGCAGAATGTGATAATAGCAGGACAAGGGTAAGCACTCTGGAAAGAACAACATGAACAAGTGACAAATGTTCCTTGTGGGGGTGGGGTGGGGGGAGGGGACAATGGTGGGGAGAAAAGATCGAAAATAGGGTAAAAGGTGGCGATAAAACAATGAGTAAGTGAATAAAAATAAAAATAAATAAAAATAAGTATAAAAAAATTAAAATTAAAATTAAAAAATAAAATTGAATATTGAAAAATTGGGGTAAAAAGGGGTGAGGGTGGAGGAGAGAGTTCATGGTCTGAAGTTGATGAGCTCAATATTCAGTCCGGAAGGCTGTAAAGTGCCTCATCGGAAGATGAGGTGCTGTTCCTCCAGTTTGCGTTGGAAAATTTGTACTTCGATAAGTTAAAAAAAAGAATTACTGCTTTATTATTTTTAATCATTGTTTTATGTTTCAGGTAAATGTTTCTATTTTTCCTGTCAAACAGCATGTCCCTTCTGCTGTTCGCAATGGGCAGGGTACAGGCTGTAGCCAACTAGCCCGTGGTTGCAAAACTCAAAACACAGTATCCAACATTAGATGGGATTCCACGATTGGACAACATTTGCTAAACAATCCTCAGTGTGCTAAGAATTATGCTGACAACCAATTTAAGATTGTCAGTCGGGCTCACAATGTGGCACATTTGTGTGTACTGGAAGCTACATATATTAATACACGGGGCCCTGTTCTTTACAGACAGAAAGAACATGTACACACATTGCGCCTGTTTCAGCTAAACAAAATAAGTGGCAGCCATTCATTGATTCATTCCTCAGGGCAATGTCTTGGCCAATCAGAGCCAAGCTGCCTGGTTTAAATTTCAAACAATGCATGGCAGTTAACTGCCAGTCACCATTAACTGGTGCATTCTCCATGGCAACGTCTCTGCCAATTAGAGTCTACTTGCTAACCAATCAGCACTCTCTTCTCATACAGTATAAATGTGTTGTTCCCCTGACATTGGCATTTTCTTGTGAATTGTCCTGATGAGTGCAAGACAAAAAACTTCAACAAAAAAGTCCCCTTTCTCAGCAATACTCAAATATTTATATCTGTGCTGTTTTCCGGTTCACACACTTATGGTTAGGTATTCTAACATCATTCTATAATCCAAAACATTCCGAAATCCAGGAATAACTTGGTCCCAAGCATCCCAAACTGGAGAGGCTGCAGTGTCTGTAATTCCCCTTGACGTCACAAATCAGGAGCTTCCTCTAATTGATACCGAAGGCTGGTTTCACATCCAGTGGCCAATTGAAAATGCGCCCCATTGCTAAGGGGTAGGTGATGGTGTAGTGGTATTGTTACTGGACTAGTAATGCAGGGGCCCAGGGTAATGCCCCAGGGATCTGGGTTGAAATCCTGCTCTGGTAGATGGTGGAATTTGAATTCAATTTTTTTTTAAATCCTGGAATTAAAAGCCTAATGATAACTATGCAATGATTGTTGTAAAAACCCATCTGGTTCACCAATGCCCCTTACAAATGGAATCTGCTGTCCTTATTGGGTCTGGCCTACATGTGGCTCCAGACCCTCAGCAGTATGGTTGACTCTTAAATGCCCTCTGAGTGAGGGCATTTAGGGATGGGCAATAAATGCTGGCCTAGCCAGTGATGCCCACTTCCAATGAATAAAAAAAATCCATCATACCACCCTGAGTTTTCATTCTAACCCACTGATCCACACTCTTCCCTGCACCACCCCCCAACTCAGTTGACCCGCCATAACAGTCACTTTTTGGGCGGAAGAGTTCATGCCATCAGTTATATCAGTTACTGAACCATGCATGTTATTCCTATAGCGACGCATCTCGATAAATATCCCAAAATGCTTCACAGGAGATGGTCAAACAAACTTCTATCCCATGCTACATGGGGAGGGATCAAATCTGGTGATCGAAACATTGCCCAAAGAGGTAGGTTTTAAGGAGTGTCTTAAACGGGGAGAGGGGTAGGTAAACAAAGAGGGGTAGGGAGACAAAGAGGGGTAGGGAGACAAAGAGGGGTAGGGAGACAAAGAGGTTTAGGGAGGGAAGACCAGAGCTTGCTTAAGTGGAGGCAACTGAAATTATGGTCACCATACTGAATGGTGGGGTGATGGAAATTGGGGATGTGGATGAGGCCAGGATTAGCAGGAGTGCGTATATCTCCAAGGACTGTAAAGAGCAGAAAGCAGAGATAGGGAGGGGAGGTAGGGAGGGGAGAGGCGCTGGGCAATTTGAAAACAAGGATGAGATTTTCAAAGTCAAGGTATTTCCAGAAGCCAATTTCGGTGAACAAACGATGGGGTGATGAGTGAACTGGAGTTTGTGTGAGTTGAGATACAAGCAGCAAAGTTTTATGTCAGCCCAACTTTACAGAGTGGTCAAACCAGGAGAGCCTTGGGATTGTCAGAAGTTTTTTTTCATTCATTCATGGGATACCAGTATTGCTGCCTAAGCCAGCAATTATTGCCCACCCTAATTGCCCTTCAGAAGATAGTGGTGAGCTGCCTTCTTAAATCATTGCAGTCCATGTGGTGTAGGTACACCCACAGTGCTGTTAGGAAGGGGGTTCCAGGATTTTGACCCAGCGACAGTGAAGGAACGGCGATATATTTCCAAGTCAGGATGGTGAGTGGCTTGGAAGGGAACTTCCAGGTGGTGGTGTTCCCATGTATCTTCTGCCCTTGTCCTTCCAGGTGGTAGTGGCCGTGGGTTTGGCAGGTGCTTTAGAAGGAGCCTTGGTGTATTAGTAAAGTACTTCCTGTAGATGATACACACCAATGCCACTGTGCTCAAGTGGTGGAGGGAGTGAATATTCAAGGTGGCAGATGGGGTGCCAACCAAGTGGGCTGCTGTGTCCCAGATGGTATCGAGCTTCAGTGTTGTTGGAGCTGCACTCATCCAGGCAAGTGAAGAGTATTCCATCACACTCCTAACTGGTGGCTTGTAGATGGTGGACAGGCTTTGGGGAGTCAGGAGGTGAGTTGCTCGTCACAGAATTCCCAGCCTCTGACCTGCTCTTGTAGCCACAGTATTTATATGGCTGGTCCAGTTAAGCTCTAGTCTGTGGTAACCCCCAGGATGTTGACAGTGGGGGATTCAGCGATGGTAATGCCATTGAGTGTCAAGGCGAGACGCTTATATTCTCTCTTGTTGGAGATAGTCTTTGCCTGGCACTTGTATGCTGCAAATGTTACTTGCCACATTTGTTGTCCAGGTCTTTGTGCATATTGTCACAGAATGCTTCAGTATCTGAGGAGTGAAAATGATGCTGAACATTGTGCAATCATCAGCGAACCACCCCCACTTCTGTCCTTTTGATAGATAGAAGTCATTAATGAAGTAGATGAAGTTGGTTGGGCCTAGGACATTACCCTGAGGAGTCCCCACAGTGACATACTGAGACTGAGATGACTGACCTCCAACAATTACATCCATCTTCCTTTGTGCTAGGTATGACTCCAACCGGTGGAGAATTTGCCCCTCGGTTCCCATTGACTCCAGTTTTGCTGGGGCTCCTTGATGCTGCACTCGGTCAAATGCTGCCTTGATGTTAAGGACAGTCACTCTCACCACATCTTTGGAACTCAGCGCTCTTGTCCATGTTTGGACCAAGGTTGTGATGAGGCCAGGAGCTGAGTGGGCCTGGCAGAAGCCAAACCGAGCATCGGTGAGATTATTGCTGAGTTAGTGGCATTTGGTGGCATTGTCGATCATTTTGCTGATGGCTGAGAATAGACTGATGGGGGGGGGACGATAATTGGCCCGGTTGGATTTGTCCTGCTTATTGTGGACAGGTCATAGAATCATAGAATGGCTAGCTGGACAATTTTCCACATTGTCAGGTTGACACCAATGTCGTTGTCATATACCAAGCATGGCTGATGTGCTATACCGTTCTCTTTTTATTTCCTCTCAGTCCAGTACGGCAAGAAATCTGTGCATGTTTGCCGGCCTGAACGGGTTTAGAGTTAATTTCTTCGAAGCCAAGGAAATCTGTCCAGCCTTGCACAGTAGGCTGCTTGTATATATTTCAGCAATGGGAGTTCCAAGTACATTATATCAAGCCAATGCCTTTGAAAATAGACATTGGTTTTCTTTCAGGGAGGGATCCCCGGAGGTTATCTTTGATAAAGGATGAAAATAGGCACAAATTGGATGCTGTACCAATAAGACATGCCCTGTTTGAAAGTCTGGAATTAGCTTTCAGTTTTGATCTTAATTGCTGATTCCCCTAATTTGATCCTGCCTGGGAAATGCTAAACCACAAACCCTCGAGGTTCACACTCAAGCGATTAACCGTCATTTTCATAGAGTAGTATGGGCCCCTCACATCCACTTCCACTAAATGTGCAGACTGTTCTGGCTGGCACACAATGCCAGCTCCCAGGATGTCTCGGGGACCAAGGGAGAGGGCGCACAGGTTCTCAGGTGCAGCACTGGAAGTCCTTGTGGAGGAGGTCCAGAGGAGGAGGGATGTCCTGCACCCGCAGGGGGAGGGCTATTTTAGATCTGCCCCCAAAAAAACATGCCTATGAGGGGCAAGTAAAATGCAGCCCACTAGTTTCTAAGCATGCAACTGGTTTATTTACAAGAGTTTTAAAATATCTCTGCAATCACAAAATGTCCGCACTCATGCTTACAGCTCAGCTTCTCATAATTCCTACGGTGTCTATTTGGTATGCTCTGAATCCACACCCAGGCTTAACCAATCAAACACAGTGAGCATAGATCAGTTATCAGAGTCACATAATCAAACACAGAGCAATTGAACTCTATGCAGCCTCTTTAATGGGTGTTCAGATGGCAATCAATTGTTTAACCAGCACCTGGGCAACTGTTCCCTAGCTTAAGCTCCGACTACTTTTCCCAGTAGTTGGAAAGAAATAAGAACTGAGTTAGACCCTTAAGGGCAGCTCCACCATTCAATAAGATTGTGGCTGATCCTGAAGCCCACTTCAGTGCCTGATCCCCATATCTTTGGGCGTCTTGAGCAGAACATGGGCTTAACTGGTCTTAGCCAACTTGGAGGCTCTTTAATTCTTAAAGTATTCCACAAAAATGGCCATGACTTCATGCTCCTACATCGAGATATATAACTACATTCGCAAAGCGCACTTTCAGTAAAGACACGGTGCAGGGAATGAATATTTATAAAAATAATCTGCTTTATTGCGACAATTAGAGATGACAACATTTGGACAAAAAAAATCAAAGTAATGAAAATCATCGTTATAATAAAAATCAATCCTGAAACTCAATTAGCTAAAAATCTCATCAATGGGATTTGACCTTTAAAAGAAAGAAGACAAATCATATCTGATGAAAATTATCTCTTTAACAAATGACTCTTCAACTGTTCTGAGAAAGAGCAATATTTAAAATTATCACAGTGTTATTCAAATTATGCCTCATTAAGAATGCTCCGCTCTCATTAAATTTGAATATTAATGAGGTGTAGGTGACAGGATGCATTTGAATTGAGTTCTGAGAGAACCGTCCCTGCATTAATGCCAAAGGCACTTTCCCTTTGATTAAACTGGCTCATCTATCAGGGTTGCTGTCCTTTGCACTAGCACCTGAGGACCAAGTGGCTCAGCTAGCTCAGCTGGCTGAACACTACACTTGCAGGCCTATGGTTCTCTGTTCAAATCCTGGCACTTACAGGAACCTGAGGTAAATGTGATGACGGAGCAGTACTTGCTGCACCACTGTACATCGAAATGAGCAGCACTCCTAGTTAGGCGCGCAGTCCTAATTTGAGCAATTGATGCCATTTGTTGGCCTTATAAGGGGGAATAAGTGGCAAACTGGTGCCAGCTGAATGTGTTTACCCTCTCTCTCTGAGGTGAGTCTACCTTGAGCCCCTCACTACAGGTGCTTTGCTGCCTGTGGCCAATTTTAGAAGCCACAAGTCTGGTTTGTGGATATACTGCCAGGCCCCCGTGATGGGTGTTCAATGTGCCTTCAAGGAGGGAGCTTGACTGAAGCAGCGATCACATCGTATAGATGAGTCTTTAAGGCCGACAACTGGGGCAGGGTTTTTCCCCGTGGGCTCCTGAACTCCAGTGTCAGGCTGAAGTGGGGGTCAGAAGTCCGCAGTGTGTGGGACACAATTTCAAAATAAGGAAGAGAATCTATTTTTACTTAAAGGGCCATGAATCTTTAGAATTCTCTTCCCCAGAGGGCTGTGGAAACTCAGTCATTGAGTATGTTTAAGGCAGAGATTGACAGATTTCTAAGTACCAATGATGTAAAGGGATACGGGGATAGTGTGGGAAAAGGCATTGAAGTGGATGATCAGCCATGATCGTATTGAATGGCAGGGCAGGCTCGATGGGCTGAATGGCCTCCACCTGCTCCTATGCTCTTATGTTCCTATGTCCAATCTTCCTACCTGGAGCGCTGGCCCTCCCTGGTCTGCCACCAGATGGCTGCCTCCCTGCAGCTAAACTGTTCCCTGCTGTCTGCAGGAACCTGGAGGCCGGCCGCAAAGTCTCACTTAGCCTCCTTCAATAGGCCTCAATAGATTCTTAACTATCTGAACTGACTGCATGCTGCTTACCAGCAGGTAGCTCCTTCAGCACACCCACCCCCATTACACATACACTCATCCAATAAAATGACCTGGGGAGGGGGATGGAGCCAGAGAATTGCCAAGAAGACCTGAAACGTGAGTTCTACACGTGCCTGGCCCCATTCCTGGCCCTTGTTGGTTGGGTGGGTGTGGCTAAAAATCCAGCCCCAGTCAGTCTGTTCTGCTGGACTGGTTTTGAGGTAATCAAAGGCTCAGAAGGATAAAGCAGTAAAAACTGGGAAATAAGAGTACTGGTCCGAACTGGTCTTGTATACCTTAAAATGAAACACCAGTAAAAACTGGGAAATAAGAATATTGGTCTGAACTGGTCTTGTGTACCTTATATTGGAACACCAGTAAAAACTGGGAATAAGAGTACTGGTCCAAACTGTTTTTTCCTTCTGGGGAGGAACACTACAGGATACTTTTGCCTTTATTGGCCTTGCATTTTCCTCTTTTTTTTTTGTTGCTTTTTCCCAGGATATTAAAGAGCTGGGAATTGGGTGTAGGTGGGTGGGAGGAATGAGCGAGGAGTGTAAGGGTGGTGGAGGGGAGGGGTGAGGAGGAGGAAGGAAGAGGAATTGGGACGGGGAAGGGGGAGGTAAGAAGTTTTTAAGCCCGATGTTCTGGTGATTATAGTATGGGGTTGGCTAGAAGGGCTGACAGGTCATCGCCTGGCCGTGAATTTTGTATGTTCCTATGTTTCAAACTGAGCAGGGGAAGAATGAGGTTCCAAAGATCATGCTGAAGATTATTTGAAAGTCCAGTGATCAACTTGTGACAATTCTGATCATCATGGCATAAATAGATATCTACAAATTGGATGGGATGGTGACACAGGAGTGATTCCACATACAAAAGAGGCCAGCTGTGAAGGAAAAAGCTGGAGTTGAGCGTCACTGAGGTATATTAAATATTAACTGAAGAAACAATACTGAATCCAAGACATTGCTTTAACACTGTAAGATAATAACTTAGATTGGTTGAAAATAAATTTAATACCAGTTGTCAAGTGGGGGAAGAGGCAGTGGCATAGTTGTATTGTTATTAGACTAATAATCCAGGGACACAAGGTCTGGGGATCTGGGTTCAAATCCCACCATGGCAAATCTGGAGTTAAAAGCCTGCTGATGGTTATGAAATCATTATCAATTGATGTAAAAGCACATCTGCTTCACTAATGTCTTTTAGAGAAGGAAATCGGCCATCCTTACCCAGTAACTCCAGACCCACAGCAATGTGGTTAAGTCTTAACTGCCCTCTGAACAAGGGCAATAGTGACACCCACATACAATGAATAAAAAAGGTTATTGGGCAGAAGTATTTTCCTCAAAGACCAGGAAGCTTGGTGTCAGCAAAGGGGTGTTCAAGATATCATGGGGTGGTGTGAAGAGAGAGTCAGAGTTGAAGAACCGTGGGCCAAATGGGCTCTTTTTATCCACTGGGTTTTCTTACGTATCTCAATTGCTGGCATTCTCAGTGCTGAGTCTCACAGAATCATGGAATAGGATATCACAGGAAGATTATTCAGCCCATTGGGCTTGTGATGGCTCTTTCAGAGTCCAATCCAATTAGTCCCACTCCCTTGCTTTTTTCCCAAAGATTTTCTCCTTCAAATATTTATCGAATTCACTTTTGAGGGCTATTGGGCAGTGCATTCCAAACCCTAAACACTTGGTGCGTAAAAAAATTTTTTTGCCTCTTGTCCTTTTGCCAATCACCTAACAACGGTGTCCTCTTGCTCTCAACCCTCCTGTTTCTCTTAATTTTACCCTGCCTATGCTCTCCATGATCTTAAACCCCTCTATAAAATCTCCTCAGCCTTCTAAGGAGGCCGAGCCCAACTTCTCCAGTCAACTTTAATTCCTCATCCCCAAAACCATTCTCGTCGTTGTCAGTGGGATCTTGCTGCGCACAGAACGGTTGTCACATTCCATACGGTGAACAACAATTCAAAAGCCCTTCTTTGGCTCTGTAGCACTTTGGAGCATCCTAAAGTCATGAATGGTGTTATAGAAATGCATAAGACAGTGCATACGCAGCCTTTGTCAGCTGTTAGTGTGCTGCTTCAAATTGGTAAATAAATGAACTGCTTGCGTTCGAACCATCCCAATGTTAAAATGCCTTAATCAAAGAAAATTAGCTCTTTTAACGCCTGGGCAGGAACTCCTTGGGAAAACAATAATTAAAACTCCTGTTTTGCTGTTCGAGTGATTCCCTCATTTGCTGTCTTGCAGGATCATTACTTGCCATATTAGTAAATTCATCACCTGGTTGTAATGCAAACGATGGTCTGGGTAGCGAAGAGACAGCAACTGGTGACTGCTCCATTTGACTTTGAAGACAAGACGTGTAGATTTAACTCCACTTTGTTACAGATCAGCTCCCATCTTAATGATCAAGTCCGATATGTCAACACTCGCCACAATGAGCAGTTTGCACTTGCTGAGCAGACAGGCCTCTGTCTGTTTGGTTTTTCTACACCCTGTTGTATTTTACAGGGATAATTTCGGTCACTTTGATGAGGCAGGTTCTTGTGCAGAGAGTGGACAGCACTCCCTCATCTTTACTGTGGCCAGGGAACACAGGGCTGATAATCTCACCCCATCAGTCGTTGGGAGGTCAATGCCTCCAGAGCCAGCCAGACTCCAATGAATGGGACACAGAGGCTAGCACTAACGTTAGAGTGCAAAAAGCTATTTAAATGTCAAGTACCGTGAGGTCAAATGACTGTGACGTCAACTTAATTTCAGTTTTATTCTTTCTTTAATAGACTCTATAATTTCTGTCCCAGGACTTGAGTGCATAACACTTTGGTACAGCACTGCGGGTGTGCTGCACTGTCTGAGGTGCTGCTTTCTTGGATAACTCATAAACTGAGGCCCAGGTTGCCTGTTCTGGTGAACAACAGCAGCAAAAACAATTTGCATTTATAAAGTGAGCTTAATGCGGTAAAATGCCCTAAGGCACATCAAAGGAGTGCGATCACAATCAAAAATTGACACCGAGGCACAGAAAGAGACATTAGGAAAGCTGACCAAAGGCTTGGTCAAAGTGGTAGATTTTAAGGAGTCTCCAAGAGAGATGGGAAGAGATTTAAGGAGGGAATTCCAGAGCTTGGGGCTAGCTGGAGGCATCATTCTCATTGGCTGGCCCTCAATTTCAGGATGACGGCTACTCAGGGTCGCAAGTTTCTGTCATGGGTCTTCATGTGACTGAACAGGCCAATTCTTGACCCACAGATCTTTGGGCACATGGGTCAGGATATCCTAGAGCCAGCAATGATGGAGCGATTAACGTTCCGGAGGCACAAATAGCCACATTTGGTAGAGGACAGAGCCCGCAGAGGGTTGTAGGCTGGAAGAGGTTACAGAGATAAGAAGGGGCGATGGATTTGAACTTGACAGTAAAGATCCTGTTGTACCATTTGAAGAAAGTAAGAGTGCTCTTCCAATTTCCTGGTCTGCATTCATCACTCAATCACTGCTACCAAAACAGAGAAGTTGACCTTTCCATACACAAACTGGTTGCCATGTTTGCCAACACAACGAGAGCCTGAAAAAACCTGACGTTCTATTCCATCAAATGTAGATTGTGGAGCACCTCCATTTTGTGGGTCACCGCTGTTCAGTCTGCAAGAGTGACTTCTGATTGGCTGTCATTTTAATACTCCGCCCCACATCCCACTCTGACCTTTCTGTTCTTGGCCTCCTGTACTGTTCTCATGAAGCTCAAAGTATACCCAAGCACCCCGTTGACCCTCAGGGCCAAGCTCATCTTTCAGTTAGGCACTTTACAGCCTTCCAGACTGAACTTTGAGTTCAACACTATCCGATCATGACCTCTAACCACATTTTTCAGGCAGCAGCTATTAGTAATTGTTCAGGTGGGGCCATTTACACCTCCTCTAAGCCTTTCTTTACTTGTCCCATTCCCACCTCTTTTTGTCCTCCACCATCATCCTTTTTTTCATTTAATCTCTCCTGCCTTCACCCCATCACAGACCTTCCTTTCGCACCCTCTTCCCTTCCCATGTTATACATGTTACATTTTTTTATTCATTCATGGGTTGTGGGCATCACTGGCTAGGCCAGCATTTTTTGCCCATCCCTAATTGCCCTTGAGAAGGTGGGGGTGAGCTGCCTTCTTGAACCACTGCAGTCCATGTGGTGTACCATTGTGCACCCACTGTGGCTGTTAGGGAGGGAGTTCCAGGATTTTGACAGTGAAGGAACGGCGATTTCCAAGTCAGGATGATGTGTGGCTTGGAGGGGAACCTCCATGTGGTGGTGTTCCCATATGTCTGCTGCCCATGTCCTTCTAGATGGTAGTGGTCATGGGTTTGGAAGGTGTTGTCTAAGGAGCCTTGACAAATTCCTGCAGTGCATCTTGCAGATGGTACACGCTGCTGCCATCATATGTCAATGACCTGCTGCACTCAGGAAGGGTGAGTACCGAATGTGTCAGTGTGCAGAAGTGCTTAAGCTGTGGCCATCCTGCCCATGGACCTCAGGGCTACTAGAATGCCAATTGTCAATGACGCCAGAGCTGGTCAAGAGGGTGAGCCCTGGTTGCTTGGACTGAGTGCTTTGCAGCTCGAGGGCCACGACTCGGATGTGCCCTGTGAGGTGTTCCTCAGCTGGGGTTGCGAGGCTGCAATTGTGCTGCAGGTAGAGAGTGAACTAATCAATGCTCCTCTGTTCTTTCAGGAGGAGACAGGCCATAACCAATCAGAGAGGGCACGTACAAGCGGAGGGGCCGCCCAACCTCCTGCTGCTCAGCAGGTTCGAGCAGGACGTCCTGGAGTTTGAGAGCTCCACATGCAACCGGGCGTGGAGAGGGCGGGTGCCAGATGAAGGTAAGGGTGCAGGGCACAGAGGTGAGAGTTTTGGATTGTGCAACCATTCTAGTCCAGTCTCTTCAATAATGGGAGCCTCGAACCTGGAGTCCCCATTGATCATTGGAAGACGAGGGCACCATGATGCAGATCCCCATTGTCTCACCAGGGTCCCTGGCGTGCACAGTGACAGTGTGATGACTTTAACTAATGACATGTCCTTCTTCTCCCGTTTATGTTCACCAGCAGGCATTTGCTCTGCGGACCCCGAAGGGCCACCCATGATGCCAGAGGACCACCGAGCTTCTGCTGCATGCGATGTCCACCAGGAAGCGCCAAGCACTCCCTTATGCGGGCGGGGGGGTGGGTGGGACATGCAGGTGAAATAGCGTACAGATCTCCCTGAGGCCAAGTGCTGCCCTCAGGGAGATCGGCTCAGAATTAAAATCTGTAATACAAATGATAAAAAAATTTCCCTGCCATGTCCCCTCGTGTGGCACTATCATATGAGTTGGGACATGTCCATAACTTTTATTGAAACCTTTAATGAAAATTTAAATACCCTCATGAAACATCATCCCGCCCGTGGATGAGGTTTGATGCTATATCTGAAGCCCGCCAGGGCTCCCGGCCTGCCCACCAACCTTAAGTTTGGACGGGCAGGTTCATTAATGACCTTAATTAGTTTTTCAATGGCCTCAATAGGCTGTTGACAGGTCAGTGGGCACACAGCTGACTCAGCTGCACCCCCGCCAACCTGAAAATGGAAATGACGCGGAGTGAAGTCGGGAGTTCCACCCAACGTCATCCCGCGTCATTTGACGTGTCGGAAAGTGGGCCCCATCCCCGCACGCCGACTGGAAGGCCCTGCCCCTGGTGTTGGGGTCAAAGTGCAATCAGCCCGTGCCAGAAAGATGATGCCTGAGTTGCCCAAGATATTGGATCATGGACATCACTGATGCTGAGCCAGTGTAAAACAGCAGCTCTCAGGTAAGTGGGTCGAGAGCCCATGATCAGAGTGAAGGGGTCTGAAGTATGTGCTGAGGGGTTGGGGTGGGGGGTGATTTTGCTCAGACTAGGGGGAGATCAGGGTCATTAGTGGCAATAGCGATAGGGGGTCAGGGGTGGTTGTGGGGTCATTGAATGTGGGGTCATTGAATGTACTTGTCATGGATCCACATTAAATTATTTACCTTTATTATTGCAGGCATTCAGTAGAGTGTGTTTCCTTAAATATAGCCCAGAATTACAGTGAGCATGTAAATAATATATTTCAGCATCGTTGGATGAAATCTTGAACATCTCGAGTTTGATCTTGAAAGTCTCTAATCCAGGTTGCCCACAGGCCACTGGGATATGTTAACCTTTATATCCCTTCTAAACACGTCCTCTTTTGGTGACATGACAGCGGTTACCCCAGTGCCAAGGGTCAGTGGTGACCCTTCATTCAAATATGACCGTGTGAGGAGGAGTGTAATGACTCCCCTATTCTCCCATTCCACTTTTAACCACAACAGGGTTGTATGTGAATTTAGAGAGGATATGCTTTGCCAATTCTATAAGTGTCCCACTATTTACGCCCTTAGGTTGTAAAGAATCAGTCAGACAAGTTTTCTTAGGTTAAGCAAAGAACAAGATAAGTTTATTAAAACTATTTCCCGAACTAAAAAAAAAACTAGGTAAATTGCAACCACCATTCATACGTCACACACATTCATCCGGGCTCACACACACACACACACACACAAAACAGTACAAACGGCAGAGTAAAAGAATAGGCTTATCGGATTGTTACCTCTCATGAAAAATAAAACAGAAGAATAGACGGTTAGCTGGTCTCGATGCAATGATTCCACATTGCGGCCATTTTGTTCAGTTGTCTTCTTGGGTGAGGTCGTATGTCCCGGTTCACAGTAGATTTTTCTTCTCAGGGTGGTTACTTTGCAAACCAAGTAGCACTTCCAAGAGAGAAAGGCAGAGAGGGCACACAGCTTCAACAACCTGCGTTCAGTACAGCATTGTCTCCTTTTCTCTCTCTCTCCTACTTAGTAAGGGGTCCTTAAAGTACCTCGCTGACTGTATATTCCAGAGCAATGCTATCTGTTCATGTCTGCTGCAGTTATTGTTTCAGAGCAGGGTCATTGCATTTTGATATCTCATCTCAGAAACATTCGCAAAGTCTCAGGATGGTGTGAAGCCAGCAGGGGGATGGAACCTTTCATACTCCATGGGGGGGGGGCGTTGAGTGTCTGTTTTTTACATTCCACTTGGTGGAATAAGAAGTTGTGTGTATTGTAGCAGTCTGGGCATTTTCATCATTGCCTCTTAGAGATTTCAGTTTGTTCTTAAATCCAGCCAGAATGAGAAACAAATAAAAATTGTATCCATAAAAAGCACATCCTGATAACAAACTGGGGAGAGGTAGAAATATAAAACATTCGGGGCAAGGGGAAGGGGCAGGAAGAACAAAAGGGAAGGTCTGTGATAGGGTGGAGGGCAGGTGGGATTAAACGACAAAAGGTTTAATAGTACAAAAGCCAAAAGGAGTGGTCATGAGTGTAATAAAGAAACAACAGATGTGTCCAGATGAGGTGTGAATGGCTACATGGCAACCACCCAAATGCAATGCGAAGGAATAAAAAAACAAAGGTGGCAACACTTGGTGGTGGGGAAGTTACTGGAAAGAATTCTGAGGGACAGAATGCACCTGCACTTGGGAGACACACGGATTAATCAGGGGTAGTCAGCATGGATTTGTTAAGGGAAGGTCGTTTTTGACAAATTTGATCTAATTTTTTGAGGAGGTAACCAGGAGTGTTGATGAGGGTAATGCATTTGATGTGATCTACATGGACTTTAGCAAGGCTTTTGATAAAGTCCCTCATGGCAGACTGGTCAAGAAAGTAAGAGCCCATGGGGTCCAAGGCAAAGTGGCACGTTGGATCCAAAATTGGCTGAGAGACAGGAAGCAGAGGGTGATGGTAGAGGGAGGTTTCTGTGACTGAAAGTCTGTTTCCAGTGGGGTTCCACAGGGCTCGGTGCTGGGCCCTTGCTGTTTGTGGTGTACATAAATGATTTGGGCTTAAATGTAGGGGGTATGATCAAGAAGTTTGCAGATGACACGAAAAATAGTAGGGTGGTAAATAGTGAGGAAGATAGCTGTAAACTGCAGGAAGTATCAATGGACTGGTCAGGTGGGCAGAGCAGTGGCAAATGGAATTCAACCCGGAAAAGTGTGAGGTCATGCACTTGGGGAGGGCTAACAAGGCAAGGGATTACACTATGAATGGTAGGACCCTGGAAAGTACTGAAGATCAGAGGGACCTTGGTGTGCATATCCACAGATCCCTGAAGGTAGCAGGCCAGGTAGATAAGGTGGTTAAGAAGGCATATAGGGTACTTGCCTTTATTAGCCGAGGCATAGAATACAAGAGCAAGGGAGGTTATGCTGGAACTATATAAAACGCTGGTTCAGCCACAGCTGGAGTACTGTGTGCAGTTCTGATCACCACATTATAGGAAGGATGTGATTGCACTGGAGAGGGTGCAGGAGAGATTTACCAGGATGCTGCCTGGGCTGGAGGGTCTGAGCTATGAGGAAAGATTGGATAGGCTGGGGTTGTTTTCCTTGGAGCAGCGAAGGTTGAGAGGGGACCTGATAGAGGTGTATAAGATTATGAGGGGCATAGATAGGGTGGATAGGAAGGCACTTTTTTCCATTAGTAGAGGGGTCAATAACCAGGGGGCATAGATTTAAGGTATGAGGTAAAAGGCTAAGAGAGGAGTTGAGGAGAAATTTCTTCACCCAGAGGGTGGTGGGATTCTGGAACTCACTGCCTGAAAGGGTGGATGAGTCAGAAACTCTCGTAACATTTAAGAAGTATTTAGATATTCACTTGCGTTGCCACAGCCTCCAGGGCTATGGGCCAAGCGCTGGAAAATGGGATTAGCGTAGTCAGGTCTTTGTTGACCAGCATGGACACGATGGGCTGAATGGCCTCCTTCTGTGCTGTAAACGTCTACGAGTCTATGAGCCTAACTGAACCAGCAAAAAAAAAACAAGGTGGAGGCAGAAATTATGATCTAATATTGTTGAACTCAATGTTGAATCCAGAAGGCTTTTTTCATTATTTCTACTGCCTTGCTCTATTTACACAGAGATGTAACTGCATATGTTTCACTCTCTCTGTGTGTACTGTTCCAAACCAATCAACTCATGATGCTCTTTAACCAATATTAAGCTGTTGACCTGTTATGATACACACTCACCTACAAGGGGCAAACCACAGCTCTTTACAGAGCCATATTGAAAGCACGCAGAGAATGATGTAGCCAGACTGGGATTAAGTTGCCCTTCACAGCTCTCCAAATGATAATGGAAACCTGAAGTGAATGCTGATTACTGCCAAATCTCCAGCCCCCAATTAAGTCAAACACACGCAGGATCTATAGACATTAACTTACTCCTGTGGCTGCGCATCAGGAAATAGGTGAGTAGCCAACCATGCAAAATGGGGCAATCATCTATCATTTGCTCAGAGATATGTCCCACTGTTGTGACAGATTAGAAGGAGGCTTGCTCTGTATCTAACCTATGCTACGCCTGACCTGAGATTGATTGATTGATTGATGCTGGGGCTGTGTACTAAACAGAAAGACAGCTTGAGACAATCCATTCGCACCGCAATCCATGCTAACACTCACCTTGAACAGCTTCCACTGTCACAAGAAGTACGGAACATGGTCCCGCATTCTTCACCTTCCGGTCTCCACAAACTACTCTCCTGAATGACAGCCATTCAGGAGAGGAATTCTTCACCAATCAATTGAGATTACCCAGAGAGTAAGTGAAAACACAATGTATGAAACAGCTCTCTTCGATTTGTCAGAAATCTACGTAGAGTTTACAGCACAGGAACAGACCAATCAGCCCATCTGGCTTGTGGCAGTGTCAATGCTACACTAAGCCTCCTCCTAAAATACCTTGCCTCACCCCACCAACATATTCCTCTATTCCTTTCCGCCTCATCCATGTACCGAGCTTCTGCTTAATTCATCTTTGGGCAGGATTTTTACCTCCTCGGGCGAGCGGGCCTAGGAGCGGCCTCGAAACCACTCGCAATCGGGCCCCAACCGCGATCTCAGGCTGGCTGGCCAGCGCGAATTGTGCTCTGAAACGCTCAGTGCTGCCTGGATTCATGGTCGGTGGGGGGTGAATTTGGTGGAGGAGGGCGAGCGCGGAACTCAGCGCACGCACACGGGCGTGTGCGCTCACTGAAACCTCCCTGAGGTCACGGAGGTGCCTCGGGGAGCTGAAGATTGTTGACATTACAAATGAAGATTGGAAAAATGAGGGAAACATGTCCTCTCACGCGAGTCTGTCATGTTAAAGATGAGTTTGAAAAGTTTTGTTTTAAATCACTGGTCGAAACCTCATCCCACCCGTGGACGAGGTTTCGCAAAAAATGCAAAGGCCGCTTGGCCTATTCGCCCGCCCGCCCACCGTTAGATTGGACGGGCATGGAAAAATTCGGTTAAATTAATTAGCCAATGGCCCTCTTAATTGTTGGTGGGCGCGCTGCCAATTCCCGCCAACCGAAATATCGCGCAAGTGCCTGTCATCGCGCACTAATTTTCTCCTGTTTGGGTCGGGCGCGGGTCTGCCCGATGAGAGAAACATTCTGCCCTTTGTCACTCTTCCCAACAACTGCACCTGGCAGCAAGTCCCACATTCTAACCATTAGTTGAGTAAAGAGGCTTCTCCTGAATAACCTATATACGTTATAGAGTGACTTTCTTCTCCCACAAGTGGAAACATTTTCTCTCCATCCACCTTAGCCAGACAGAGGTTTTGTGGCTCAGTGGGTAGTGCCCCTGACTCTGAGCCAGAAAATACAAGTTCAAGTCTAGCCCAGGGCTTGAGGAACGAAGGTGTCTTCACTCTAGAATCTGGTTTGAGATCTAACACAGACAACCTGGAGGCAAACCGACAGAGAAAGTCCTCAAAGGAGAGTCACCCAGGCTTACCAGCTCAGTAAACTGGTAAGAATGAAGATGTGTGTCTTTTTTAATTATTTGTTCATGGGGTGTGGGTATCGCTGGCTGGGCCAGCATTTATTGCCCGTCCCTCATTGTCCTTGGTGAGCTGCCTTCTTGAACCGCTGCACTCCATGTAGGGACACCTGTTAGCAAGGGCGTTGCAGGATTTTGACCCCGAGACAGTGAGGGATGGAACTTCAGTTGGAATCCACGAGGGGTCAGTCGGAGACGGAGACAATCGCTGCGGAAGGCACTGCAGTGAAGGAACGGCAATATGGATCCAAGTCGGGATAACTTGGCCAAACAGGTTGAGTATCGATTTGCAAATTGTTCTGACACACAGAAGTCAGTTTGCCTCCACTCTGTCTGGACTCGACTTCAGCCCAGATTCCAGAGCGAAGACAGTCATTCCATGTCCCCTCCACAACGCCAACCCTCCCCTTCCCCCTCCCCCAACATGGCAAACAAGAACCCCGCCCCTTCTATTCAGCACCCAAGCACAAAGCTGATGTTCCAACTCACTCTGACAGCACGGGTGTTACTTTAAAATGAGGAAAGAAATCGGTCTTTAACAGAGGTTTATGAAATCTAATCTCATAAAGAGACATTAAAAGCAAGTATGATGTCTCGTTAGCTACGAAACCCAATGACAGCTTTATGAAAAAAAAAAGTTGAATCGCCATGGCAATCGAAAGATATTGATCCTTCAATGATGGCCTAGTCTCCAGGGCTCACCTCTCAGTCTTGGTCAGAGTGCAATAAGCCTTATTTCCTCCCCCCAACCCCCGCCTTCTATTACACAGGGATGAGATGTAGCGGTAAAATGGATTTCTGTCGCTGGGGTTTTTAATAATGTTTACAGCTCCGCAGCCTGGGGTGTCCGAGATTAAAGAATAGGAAGAGGGCCACACGAGCATTGTTTCAAAACATTGCGTGCTTTCAAGAAGGAGTTAGATATAGCTCTTGGGGTGAAAGGGATCAAAGGGATATGGGGAGAAAGCAGGAGCAGGCTACTGAGTTGGATGATCAGCCATGATCATAATGAATGGCGGAGCAGGCTCGAAGGGCCGAATGGCCCACTCCTGCTCCTGGTTTCTATGTTTCCAGGTGACATTGCGAGCGGCCTGAGTCCAGAGGAAGGCTTGTCCACCGAGATAGTTCCACTTCTGCCCCCTTGTGCCCCCTCGGTGTGGAATCCAAAACCATTCTTGTCGACCCTGAAGCATATTTCCCGGACTTGTAATTAAACAAGAGAACCAAAGGTGGAAGTTAAAGTCTCACGTATCCAGAGATAGTGGCAGCCGTGATCAGACAGTATCGTGGTCACAGCACAGACTCGGGGGGAGGGGGGAGGAAGCTCGAAAAATATCTAGTCCCAAATTCAATAAAGTCGCAGCAGCCATCATGAAAAGGGAAATTGGTCTCCAAAGCCGACACTTTCCCTTTCAACAGGGTCAGCTTTTTGATGTGGCTGATCTGAGCCTGTTATCTGAGCTCATGTTCTAAATTATTTTTAGCACCTTACAAATCTTAAAAAAACACCAACGAACTTCCAGGTTGAATAAATCGAGTGAATCAGATGAAAGCAGGCGCATCACAGAAAGCAGTTGCACAAATTGATCAAGAAAACCTCACTCCTCACCTCATGGCTACACTGAGCTGTAAGAGGATGTGCTAATTATTTCTAGTTTAATCACCCATTCCAACCTCTCGGGCTGGCAGACCCAGTCTCTTCTCCACCAATAGGGCTGGGCCTATATTTGGGTGGGCTAGTGGCAGAAATGATGGGGAAATGGAGAAGTGAGGCCCACCACTACCCCCCCCCCCCCACCCCCCACCCAACGGCAACCCTTGATTCCTCACCAACACCCACCGGATCTATTGGTGTTGTGTGCTTTAGGTTATTTACCTCACTGAAGTGCCAACAAGGGGCCTGTGCTTGTTCCTTCCCACATCAGGAGAAGCCTCAAATCGACTAGGACAAAGAAAACATGATGGTTTTCATATCTTTTCCCCCATTCCTCCTCGTCATCTCTCACTTATTTGCAATTCATCCACTTCCACCTCGAACTGCGATGGATCTCCACTCACAATGACATCACCTCCACTCACAATGACATCACCTCCGTATGTGATTACATCAGCTCCATACATGATGACATCACTGCCTTAAGTGATTACATCATCTCTACACATGATAACATAACCTCCAGGCATGATTACATCACCTCTACACACAATGGCATAACCTACTTATGTGATTACATCATCTCCACACATAATGGCATCACTTCCATATGCGATTACATCATCACACAGGATGACAGCACCTCCCTGTGTGATTACATCATCTCCACGCACTATGACATCACTTCCATGTGTAGTTACATCATCTCTACACATGACGTTGTCACCTCCATGCGTGATTACTTAATCTCCGCAAACCATGACATAATTTTTGTATGTGATTGCATCATCTCCCCACATGATGACCTCACCCCTGTATGTGATTATGCCATGCACCCCACACGCCCCAGAGGTGCCCAGTATTCTTGGCCTCCACTCTATCTCGGCCTCTCAACTCATTTCCCTCTGACCCTCCCCAATTACCTCTTAACTCTTCTCCTTATGCCCTATCGCATGCTAAGTCCCACTTGCCCATCACCTCTGTGCTCACCGACACACGCTGACTCTTCCCGCCTCCAATCCTTGGTTCATGCCTCCCCCCTCGCTGAAGTTTGCAAAAGTTCTGAAATGCCTACTTCCAGAATGGTGCCAGCAACTTCTCAACAGCAGTATGCGGGATTCCTCATCAGCCCCTTCCCCACTCTGCTAAAAATAGCCCGAGGCAGAAATACTCCATTCCAGATGTGGCCACCTTATGGCCTGTCCAAAGCTCTGAAAGTATGGCGCAATTTTATACGGAAATAGTTGTCCTATGACGTAAGTAGGACCCCAAATGTCATTTGAGTTAGGCAAAGAATCTGTATAGCAGCAGCTCGAGCCTGATTTTCAGTGTCTAGTCATTGGGCATCCTCCCTGTCACCTGTTGAATGTAAATGAACCCAGGACCTAAAAATCACAGTGGGGGAGAAAACATTGGGTTTTTTTCCTCTCTCTCTCTCTCTTTTTCCCTCCATCTGTCTCTTCCTGGTTTTTCTCCATTATGTATTCCTCTACCGTCCCCCTCTCCAGGTGTATAATTTATAATTAACCATTCTTATCTGACATTTCCTTTACACCACTACTCCATCAGCTGCCTGGTGACTGAGGCAAGATGTTTAATTCTAATGGAATTCTACACAGTGTAGTTTCTGCACTTGGTGCATGAATGGCTCTCATCGTTCCATCACACTATTACTCCTCCATTTTGTTGTTTTCTGTATTTCACAGTCACTTGCAGAGCTACTCATCTCTCTTCAGAAGCAGGTGCCCTTTCGCTGGCAACCAGACCTGCATAATATAGTCTAGATTTCTGAATAAACTGACGTGTTTTTCCTCTGCTGTTGTGCTCGCATTCATTGATGGAAATATTTAATTTTCCCACTTTCCTCATCTTACTGGGACTAGGGAGCTGATAGCCTTTGACTACTATGTCTAAGCCTGCTATGTATCCATGGGTAACTCTTTCACCTCCAGGACAAAAGGTCATTAATTATAGGTTGAATGTTACTTATATAGACTTTATTCAATAGAGTCTCTCAGGAGGAACTATTAAGTAAAGTTGAAGCCCATGGAATTGAAGGAAAATGATTGATCTTTTTCGGAAATCGGCTGAGCAACAGGAGACAGAGAGACTCACCAAGGCTCCTTCGACAGCACCTTCCAAACCCACAACCTCCACCACCTAGAAGCACAAGGGCAGCCGGCACATGGGAACACCACCACCCGCAAGTTCCCCTCCAAGTCACTCGCCATCCTGCCTTGGAAATATATCGGCCGTTCCTTCACTGTCGCTGGGTCAAAACCTTGGAACTCCCTCCCTAGCAGCACTGTGGGTATAGACCATAAGACATAGGAGCAGGAATTAGGCCATTCGGCCCATCGAGTCTGCTCCGCCATTCAATCATGTACCTACACCACATGGACTGCAGCGGTTCAAGAAGCCACCTTCTCAGGGGCAACGAGGGATGGGCAATAAATGGTGGCCTAGCCAGCGAAGCCCACATCCGATGAATGAATTAAAAAAAGGGGATAATGGGCAGGTATTCTAGTTTGCAGGACGAGACTAGTGAGATCCCACAGGGCATAGCAGGATTAGACACAGTAGTCAGAGGCTATCAGCTTCACAATTCAAGTGAAATGAGGAAAGAGGGAAAGTTAATATTTTTCTTAATTCATTCACGGGATGTGGCTGGGCCAGCATTTATTTAGTACTGTTAGGAAGGGAGTTCCAGGAGGTTAGATGGTGGGATGGTAAGCCACATATCCAAATTTGTCAATGACACAAAGATAGATGGAGTTGTAAGTAAATGGAAGCATAAAGAGATATTAACGGATTCAGTGAATGGGTAAAACTGTGGTAAATGAATTTCAATATAGATAAACGTGACATTATCCACATTGAGAGCTAGCTGCCATGGTTCCTACATTACAACAGCAGACTCCAAAAGTACTTCATTGGCTGGAAAGCACTTTGGGATGTCCTGAGGTAGAGAAAGGTGCTATATTAATGCAACTTCTGTCTTGTGTGATGGTAGATGCTGAGCATCAATTTGGGTTGACTAGACTGATATAAAAGCAAAATACTGCGGATGCTGGAAATTTGAAACAAAAACAGAAAATGCTAGGAAAACTCAGCAGGTCTGACAGCATCTGTGAAGAGAAATAAAACCAGTTAATGTTTCGAGTCCATATGACTCTTCTTCAGAGATAAAAATGTGATGAAATTTATACTATTTAAAGGGAGTAGGGTAGGTGAAGCTGAGTAGAAGGCCAGTGATAGGTGGAGGCAAAGGAGAGATTGCTAGAGATGTCATGGACAAAAGGACAAAGGGGGTGTTAATGATAGTGGTGAGGGCTAAAGGAGGTGCTGATGGTGGCATTAAGGTCAGAAAGCAGATTGTGATAATAGCAGGACAAGGGTAAGCACTCTGGAAAGAACAACATGAACAAGTGACAGATGGTCCTAGTGGGGGTGGGGTGGGGGGAGGGAGGAGGGGACGGTGGTGGGAAAAAAGATTGAAAATAGGATAAAAAGTGGGGATAAAACAATGAATACAAATGAAAATAAATACAAATACATTTCATTGCATTTTTACTTCACTTTAGCTCTGAAGAAGAGTCATAAGGACTCGAAACGTTAACTATGTTTTTTTTTCTCTTGACTAGACTGATTCCTGGGATGAGGGGGTTTTCCTATGAGAACAGATTGAGTTGGCTAGGCCTATATTCCCTGGGATTTAGAAGAGTGAGAGGTGGACTAGTAATCCAGAGACCCAGGGTAACGCTCTGGGGACCCGGGTTTGAATCCCACCACGGCAGATGGTGAAATTTGGATCCAATAAAAATCTGAAATTAAAAATCTAACGATGACCGTGAAGCCATTGTCGATTGTTGTAAAAACCCATCTGGTTCACTAATGTCCTTTAGGGAAGGAAATCTGCCATCCTTACCGGGCCTGGCCTACATGTGACTCCAGACCCTAAGCAATGTGGTTGACTTTTAATTGCCCTCTGAAATCACCTTCTCAAGGGCAATTAGGGACGGGCAATAAATGCTGGCCTAACCAGTGACGTCCACATCCCATGAATGAATTTTTTTTAAAAATTCATTGAAACAGATACCATCCCTCAGGGGATTAACAAGGTAAATACAGGAAGGATCTTACCGTGGGCTACATAAGGTGCCTGGAACTTAATGTCTCGAAATAAGGAAACAACCATTTAACACTGAGATGAGGAGAAATACATTCATTGGAAAGGTTTTGAATCTTTGGAATTCAGAGAGAAGTGGGTGCCTAGTCGTTGAATATACTCAAGACAGAAATTGTTAGATTTTTGGATACGAAGGGAATTAAAGGATGTGTGGATAGCTCAGGAAGGTGGAATTGAGGTACAGGATCATCCATGATTGGCTTGAATGGTGGAGCAGGCAGGCAAAGGCCAGAATTGGCTACTTCTGCTCCTTTTTTCTTATTTTTATCTGAACACAGGCAGACCCAACCACGCCCTCCATTTTTCCAAAAGTACCCACTGAAGAAGTGACCATCGGAGGCAGGCATGAAGGGGCAGACGGCTAGATTGGGTATGGGTGCTCGTTACCCAGAGTGCATCGGACTCTCCAGCCGCCTTATGAAGAGAGCTCCGCATTGACGTCATGTCTGAGCCCATGGTGAGCCCTGTGCTCATTTGGTGCAAAGGCTCATGGGAAGAGGAGGAAACCATTTCGCCCCCTCGAGCCTTTTCTGCCATTCGACGAGATCACGAATGATCTGGAACGTTATAGAGGCAAACCCAGCAGCCATTTTGTGGATCACCTCACTGTGAAGTAAGGGCTAAAAATTTCCAACGTACATCAAAGACGCATATTGCAATATTCCACACCGCACTTGACCATATGAAAATCAATTGATGGAATTCTTACCCTTAAATAAGCAATTTGGTGATGCTGGGCTGCAGGAATGATTGATGGTCACGATGCTGAGAAAAGGCCTTGGCATAACGCCGGGGAATCTTTACCGTTCACCTGAACAGGCAGATGGGACATTAGTTTAATGTCTGACCCACAGAGCGTTACAGAGCCCCGTGGTGTGAGAGCTTAACATCTGCAGATGTGGTGATCCACAGGGGCCTTTAGTGAAGTCGTCACATCCTTTTTGCTTCGAGTTGACTGAATCTCTTTACCGCAGGGATCTGGGCCAGCAGCCCTTGTCTACTTGGCTTCAACACGTTGCTGAGTCAGTAACCCCCCACCTCCTTTGACCCAGAGTGCCGAGGCCCCAATTCAGTGGTTCATGTGAAAGATGGCATGGCCAGTTGTGCAGCACTGATGCCCTGCAGTGCCAACTTAGATCAGGCAATGCAGCTCTAGAATGGATCTTGAACCTTCAACGTTCTAACTCTGAGGTGAGACTGCTATCGATGGCCTCAATGTTAGCCCGCAACATAAGGCAGGAGGGTTGTGGGGTGAGGGAGGATGTTAAATGGCGAAATATACAAAATGTGACTCAAACCTGCCATACAGGTATTTGTTGCTGAATTTTTTGGTGGCAGTTTCCATGGAGCTCCAGTGTCCACACACCTCCAACCCCAGCCCCACTATCAGGAGGAAGTGGAAGGGAGATTGGAGCTGACTCCTGACAATAAGTGTTTTTTCTAGCACTGCCTGTGAGCCAGGAGGAGCAGGGCTGCTTACCACACCTCCAATATCCCTCCCGCCTCCCATCCCTCAGCCCTTCAAGGAAGCCTTTGGCCTACTCGCTGCCAATCGTGGCCTCTCTCTTCACAGTCCCGATCCCCGACCTCACTCCTACGACCACCCCAGCCCCGCTGAGCTCTCTCTCCCTCCCACCTGCTGCAATTGCTGGATTTCCCAACCCCCACATCGGCGAGGGGCCCGGAGGCTTCTCCTCCTGGCCTGGCATTTCTCTTAGCCGGTTGTCGAAAGGGAAATGGAACAACGAAACATCGGGCATGTCCTCCGCAGGGCCGATCCCTGTTGTAACCTGGGATAGGAAAGTGGTGTTTGCCGCCACCAGGCGTCAGGTTTCCAAAACCGCGACACCATCAAAACAGAACGGTAAAATTCCCTTCACATACTGACAAAGGCAGCTGTTCACTCTCTCTTCACCATTCACCTCCTAGTTTTCTTCCACGCCCTCCAAAAGGCACTTAACCTACAAATAAACACACATGCACACACAAACCACACACATACAAATAAACACACATGCACACACAAATCACACACATACAAATAAACACACATGCACAAACAAATCACACACATACAAATAAACACACATGCACACACAAACCACACACATATAAATAAACACACATGCACACACAAATCACACACATACAAATAAATACACATGCACAAACAAATCACACACTGAAATAAACACACATGCACACACAAATCACACACACAAATAAACACACATGCACACACAAATCACACACCTACAAATAAACACACATGCACACACAAATCACACACCTACAAATAAACACACATGCACACACAAATCACACACCTACAAATAAACACACATGCACACACAAATCACACACACTGAAATAAACACACATGCACACACAAATCACACACACAAATAAACACACATGCACACACAAATCACACACATACAAATAAACACACATGCACACACAAATCACACACACACACAAATAAACACACATGCACAAACAAATCACACACAGAAATATACACGCATGCACACACAAGTCACACACATACAAATAAACACACATGCACACATAAATCACACACACACAAATAAACACACATGCACAAACAAATCACACATACAAATAAACACACATGCACACACAAACCACACACATACACAAATAAACACACATGCACACACAAATCACACACATACAAATAAACACACATGCACACACAAATCACACACACACACAAATAAACACACATGCACACACAAATCACACACAAACAAATAAACACACATGCACAAACAAATCACACATACAAATAAACACACATGCACACATAAATCACACACATACAAATAAACACACATGCACAAACAAATCACACACTGAAATAAACACACATGCACAAACAAATCACACACAGAAATAAACACACATGCACACACACACACACAAATAAACACACATGCACACACAAATCACACACAAACAAATAAACACACATGCACAAACAAATCACACACTGAAATAAACACACATGCACACACAAATCACACACACACACAAATAAACACACATGCACACACAAATCACACACAAACAAATAAACACACATGCACAAACAAATCACACACACAAATAAACACACATGCACACACAAACCACACACATACAAAAAACACACATGCACACACAAATCACACACATACAAATAAACACACATGCACACACACATCACACACATACAAATAAACACACATGCACAAACAAATCACACACTGAAATAAACACACATGCACAAACAAATCACACACAGAAATAAACACACATGCACACACAAATCACACACACAAATAAACACACATGCACAAACAAATCACACACTGAAATAAACACACATGCACAAACAAATCACACACTGAAATAAACACACATGCACACACAAATCACACACACAAATAAACACACATGCACACACAAATCACACACACACAAATAAACACACATGCTCACACAAATCACACACTGAAATAAACACACATGCACAAAGAAATCACACACTGAAATAAACACACATGCACACACAAATCACACACACAAATAAACACACATGCACACACAAATCACACACACAAATAAACACACATGCACACACAAATCACACACACAAATAAACACACATGCACAAACAAATCACACACAGAAATATACATGCATGCACACACAAATCACACACATACAAATAAACACACGTGCACACATAAATCACACACACACAAATAAACACACATGCACATACAAATAAACACACATGCACAAACAAATCACACACACAAATAAACACACATGCACAAACAAATCACACACGCACAAATAAACATACATACCCACACAAATCACACACATACAAATAAACAGGCATGCACAAACAAATCACACACATACAAATAAACACACATGCACAAACAAATCACACACATACAAATAAACACACATACCCACACAAATCACACACAAATAAACACACATGCACACACAAATCACACATGCAAATAAACACACATGCACACACAAATCACAGATACAGATAAACACACATACACACACAGATCACACATACACAGAAACACATGCATAAAAACAAACACACATGCATGTATACAAAACACACGCACCCAAACACACACACAAACAGACATGCACTCAAACAAACACAAATGCACTCACACACCCATACATACTCACAAATCCGGGCACAAAAACACACAACACGCGCACAAACACACACACAAACACATTCACATGTGCAAATACTAGCACAATGACTGCAGTGTGTACCTTTTGGAAGATACACTGCAGCAAATCATCAAGGCTCCTTCGACAGCACCTTCCAAACCTGCAGTCTCTACCACCTAGAAGGACAAGGGCAGCAGACACATGGGAACACCACCACCTGCAAGTTCCCCTCCAAGCCACTCACCATCCGGACTTGGAAATATATCGCCGTTCCTTCACATGTCGCTGGGTCAAAGCCCTGGAACTCCCTCCCTAACAGCATTGCGAGTGTACGCACTACCTTCTCAAGGGCAATTAGGGATGGGCAACAAATGCTGGTCTAGCCAGCGATGCCCACATCCCATAAATAAATCCAAAAAAAAGCCTCAAACATGCAGACGCACTGACGCACAAATGAAAAACTGAGTGACTGATTGCAACGTAAAGGAAGAGGCGAAGAGGAGGAGGAAGGTGAAGAACATCGGAGCTGCAAAAGGGACAGGAGAGGAAATGAAGAGTGACAATCAGCGTATTACAAGTCACAGAATTGGGAATGCACTGTTAAGGCTGGAGGCTGAATGTGCATTAGCACCATGCAGTAAGTGACTGGTGTCATGCTGCCAATAAAATCTAACATTTCTCAGAAAATACCTGCCTGCAAACCTGAAGAATTACATCTTCTCTAGAAATCTAGGTCAAACAATACACCTTTAGTCACGATTAAAGATGTACAGCATCCTCTGATCATAATTCAAACCATGAATAAGATCATTAGTGCTGGAATAAGTTTCCATTGGCCTTTCAGATAGTCACTTTTAATTATTTAATATCCTTTGCAATCTGTATATCTCATTTACAACACACACCGCTTCTAGCTAATCTCAAAGGACTGAAAGGGAAACAAACTCATCAGATCTTAATTAAAGTTTCTTGTTCCAGGATACTGATTTCTCCGTTTTTAACACTCCACTTTTGCATTAATGTTTCCCTATGATTTTTATGCTGGTTGTAGTTCACGGCTAGTGGCCTCGAGATTGCTTTTCAACTCCTAGAGAGATAGCCCTGGACTCCAACTCTGCCAATGTCACCTCTCTGAGCTTCAGGTCTGGTGCCATCAACTTGATGCCCTTGTCGAAGCAACATGAGGCTCCGGCCCCAAAAGCCCGGGTGTAGAGTCACACATTGGGCTGGGCCCTAGCACCGAGGCATGTGTATGGCTGTTCCTGAAGGCTCCCAGTGACTGTACGCTTTGTGCACCACTCTCTTGTCAGCTGGGCCATTTGCTCAAAGAGATTTGGATTGGCTTCAGCATTACACTGGCAGGTTTTATATCAAGAAAACACTTGTTTAATTTTTGTGTGCATCAAAGAGACACTTGCTCCGTGTTATAAGCTTTCCAGGCATCTACTGTCAGTCTCGAGTACACATGCACCCGAGTGGCAGGACAAAATACAAAGCCCTGTGTGGCTTTCCTAAGGGCAGGAACAGCATGAGTTAAATACACAATAAAGCTCCCTCTACATTACAGCAGTTAGAGCAAGGGGTTAGGTACAGCGTAAAGCTCCCTTTATATGACCCCATCAAACACTTCCAGGGCAGATACAGCACAGGGTTAGAGACAAAATAAAGCTCCCACTACATCACACTGTCCCATCAAACACTCCCATGGCAGGTAGAGCATGGGGTTACATACAGAGTAAAGCTCCCTCTACACTGTCCCCATCAAACACTCCCAGGACAGATAAAGCATGGGGTTAGATACAGCGTAAAGCTCCCTCTACACTATCCCATCAAACACTCCCAGGACAGGTACAGCACGGGGTTAGATGCAGAGTAAAGCTCCCTTTGCACTGTCCCCATCAAACACTCCCAGGACAGGTACAGCACGGGATTAGATTCATAGTAAAGCTCCCTCTACACTGTCCTCATCAAGCACACCCGGATAAGATGAGTTCTGTCAAAGATACTGGCAAATAAAGAGTGAAGCTTCTTCTGTACTTCATCATGAAACCATGTCAGAATAGCATTGATAAATACACTGTAAAGTTTCCTCCTAATATTATGCCTCAGGCTCATCCTCAGAGGTGAATCCTATACTGCATCGGTGAGTCCTCCTCATTTCCATTAACAAACTCTCTGAGCCAAATTGATGAATTGCTGGTCATTGTGCCTTGTTGCCCATAACTACCAGTGGGCTGGGTCTTATTTTGCACTGGACTCAGTCCAAGGTAAAGACCAATGACTCATCTGCCAACTGCTTGTTCCAATTTACTCCCATTGACTTTTTAAATGGTTTTGTTTGAATAATGAATCCCAATTATTGGCAAAAGGAATTGGAGGCAAAGTGGTTTGGGAGATAAAAATAATACTTGCATGCATTTATGTTACAACGTCAATACGTTCACTGAACAGACAGGCAGGATATATGGTTAATGTGTCGCCTGAAGAGGGAATGTTACAGATAGCCTGACAATGTGAGTACTCAAACTAAATGGCGGTGGACAAGGATCTTAGCTCAGGGTCATTGTCATTCCATCTGTGATGGTCCATTCAGCCCTGTCACACTGCCAAGTTTTTAAAAATTTGTTTCTGGGATGTGGGCGTCAATGATGAGGCCAGCATCTATTGTCCATCCCTAGTTGCCCTTGAGAAGGTGGTGGGTGAACCGCCTTCTTGAACTGCTGCAGTCTCTGTGGTGCAGTCACGCCCACAGTGCTGGTAGGGAGGGAGTGCCAGGATTTTGACCCAACGACAGTGAAGGAACGGCGATATAGTTCCAAGTCAGAATAGTGATTGGCTTGGAGGGGAACTTCCATGTGGTGGTGTTCCCATGTATCTGCCGCTCTTGTCCTTCTAGATGGTAGTGGTCATGGGTTTGGAAGGTGCTGCCTAAGGAGCCTTGGTGAATTCCTGCAGTGCATCTTGTAGAGGATACAAACTGCTGCCACTGTGCGTCGGTGGTGGAGGGAGTGAATGTTTGTGGATGGGGTGCCAATCAAGCGGGTTGCTTTGTCCTGGATGGTGTTGAGCTTCTTGAGTGTTGTTGGAGCTGCACTCACCCAGGCAAGTGGAGAGTATTCCATCACACTCCTGACTTGTGCCTTGTAGACGGTAGACAGGCTTTGGGAACTCCTCCAAGCTGGTTCATAGGGTGACATGTTATTAGATTTCAACAAGTAATATTTCAAGGAAAAACATTTTCTTTAAATCTCATCATGATTAATCTTCAGACAGGTGGTGCATCTGAAGGAAGTCTAGGTATTCCTGGCCTGATTAGTTTTTGAAACCTTCAGCTCACACATAAGCTGATAACAATATTAAAATCTAATCCAGCATTAGAAAATAATTTATCACTCCAATATAAATCATAAAATATTAATATAAGCAGATAAAAACGAATTTGAACTTCACCCTCTTTCCATTAACTCTCTGCTAATTTCTCTTAGATGTGCTATTTATATATTTCAATTTCCAATCTTAAATTCCATTCGCTATTAAGCGACAGATTTCTGGCAAGTCTGGTGAGATGGCTGCTTCCCTGAGGGGGCAGCTTTGGTAAATTTTCACGACACAGACCTTTTCTGTGGTTTTTATTCTCAAATGTGTCGCGCTGCAGTGACCCTGTCAGCCATTTTGAAGCTGCAAAGGATTCTGGGCATCGGTTGGCTAAGTACCGACCCCGAGGTTTTCTCAGCCAATCGAAAGGCCAAGTCCCGAAGATATGGCTGCCATAAAAGAATGAAAGACCTGCATTTATAGAGCGCCTTTTAGGACTGTTGGACATCCCAGAGCGTTTTGCCGCCATTCAAGTACTTTTTGAAGAGTTGTTACGAATGTATAAAGCACAGCCGCCAGTTTGCACACAGATAAACAGCGATGTGATAACGATCGGAGAATCTGATTTCACGGTGTTGTTTGAGGTCGACACGTTGCCTAGGACATCGGGGATAACTCCTCTTTGAAACAGCGTCACGGGATCTTTTACACCCACCTGAGAGGGTGGCCAGGGCCTCAGATTCAGATATCAGTTGAAAAATAGCACCGCTGACCATGCAGCACGTCCTCAGTTCCGCACTAAAGTGCCAGCCTAAACTTTGTGCTCAAGTCCTGGAGCTGGGCTTGAACCTAGAAGCTTCTGGCCGGGATCCTGCCCCTGTGGGCGAGACGGCGCCCCAACCAGAAGCCCATTGCGATGGGACCGGAATATCCCGGCAGCGGGAAAATCCCACCCTCTGACTCAGGAACAAAAGTGCTAACTACTGAGCCATAGCTGACACATTGACAAAGCAAGGTGAAGCTTTAAGATAAACCAAATTCAACAACAGCCCAGAGAGAATAAGATCCCAATGTGGGAATGTGGTTGTGGTGAATTAAAGGTTAGTTAGGTAAGGGCTTTTGCGAAAAAAGGATTCCTGAAAGTTATTCTTAAGATTCAGTGTATCCATGTTAACAGTTCAAATTCTCATAAATAGTTTCCTAATGAGGAGGTTTCATTTTGTTTCCTTTAAAAGTCATTGGCATTGTAAAAGTACCAGGACTGTGTCTTCCTTAATTGCCCCTTGAGAAGGTGGTGGTGAGCTGCCTTCTTGAACCGCTGCAGTCCATGCGGTGTAGGTACACCCACAGTGCTGTTAGGGAGGGAGTTCCAGGATTTTGACCCAGTGACAGTGAAGGAACGGCCGATATATTTCCAAGTCAGGATGGTGAGTGACTTGGAGGGGAACTTCCAGGTGGTGGTGTTCCCGTCTATCTGCTGCCCTTGTCCTTCTAGATGGTAGAGGTTGCAGGTTTGGAAGGTGCAGTCGAAGGAAACTTAGCCAGTTGCCTGGTTCCTTGCCTGTGAGGTACTTTAGGATAAGCTGGGGTCATGAAAGTCTCTCTATCATAGAACCATAGAACACTACAGCACAGAAAAACAGGCCATTCGGCCCTTCTAGTCTGTGCCGAAATATTATTCCGCTAGTCCCATCAATGCAAGTTCTTTCTTTTGATCTCTTTATGATACGTGCACTCAGTGGATTTATTTGCATGCTGAATAGTGAATCAAACGGACATTTTTTTTAGAATTTAGGCTTGGAAAATTGCTCTTGTTACAGGTCAACAGAATTTTGCCCCTGTCGGGCGGGCTCAGCAGGGGCAGTCATGAAGCCGACCGCCGCCCGCCATTGGCACCGGACCAATTAAGGCCCACCCAGCGTGAAACCTGTGCTCAGCGCTGCCTGTGCGGGGTTTGGGTGAGGAGGAGTGCGAGCGGGCCGAACGCAAACATCGTTCATGCTCGCGCGTGAGCGCTTCATAATCTCCCCCGAGGCACAGAGCTGCCTCAGGGAGATGAAGCCTTGCTAAAAAAAAAAATAAAAATAAAAATGTAATAAAACATGCCCCCTAATGTGACATCCAGCCCTTGGATGAGGTTTCCTGAAAAATGCCAAGGCCGCCTGAGTGATTTGCCAGCCTGCCCACCGTAAGGTTGAACGGGCAGTGAAATATCCCTGTGAATCGACCCTTTAATGGCCTTAACTGTTGGCAGGCGCGCTGCTGACTCTCGCTCGCGCCCACCAACTGAAATATCACACAAGTGCGCGATGACGTGGGGATGCTCGCCCGACACCATTGGGCACTATTTCGCGCTCAAACGCGCCAGACGTGCGCCTGCACACCCAGCGAAAAATTCTGCCCTCGATGAATCCAGATGTTCATTTGGAATCTATGCCAGGCAGTCATAATGAAACAAAGACTTACGGGCGTGTTACACGGGACGATACACAGTTCAGCCTCCGCAATATGAGGCTCGGGTCAGAGAGCGCCTGATTAGGTTTCTATTTGTTAAGCCGCAGACTCTAGCAGATGAAGAATCGCTTTCGCTTGTTGTTTCTTTGTTAGGATAAAAGTAGGTTTGTGTTGTGAAGAGGCTGTGTTCAGATAATAAACCCAAAAGCTTTCATTCAGATGCCTAGTGAGGGATGAACTTCATGCATCATGTTAAATGAGGTAGAGCCTTCTCCGCTAGAAATCGTTCAAAGCTCAATTCCTTCTTTCAGCTGGATGAGCAGCGAGATTAACAGGGAGACTAATTAAAGAAGAGCAAGAGAGGAAGCCTCAAGAGCTATAAACAGCTTCACGCCCCCATTAAAATCGCAAGATAAATGCCCAGCTCTCCCGGGCCAGCAGCATTGCCTGTGAAGCTTTCTGCTCCCCCGATGGACCTGCCCATTTTCAGTTGGGTTTTTAGGATCCGGTCTGAAGCAGAAATGAGCCGGCGCAGACTCTTCAGGGTGATGCCAGCGGCTGGTACAGGAGAGTCAGGGACAGACAGGACAGAGCCCCCCCCACCCCACCAACCCTTTTTGAGGCACTAGCTGCTGTATTCAGGCAAGTTTTTAAAGGCTTCAGGTCTTTTAATGAATTAGTGAGTGGACGATTGAAAGGGTGGGTGAGTGACTGAGAGGGTGGGTGGGTGAATGAGCGGGTGAGAGGGGGTGGGTGAATGAGTGAGTTGGGGGGGGTAAGCGAGTGAGAGGGTGGGTGAGTGAGTGGGTGGGTGAGGGGTGAGAGCGGGTGGGTGAGGGGGTGGTTGAGTGTGTGAGGGAGTGGGTGGGTGAGGGGATGGGTGAGTGAGTGCGTGGGTGGGGGGGTGAGAGTGCGTGGGTGAGGTGGCGGTTGAGTGTGTGAGGGAGTGAGTGGGTGAGTGAGGGGGTGGGTGAGTGAGGGAGTGGGTGAATGAGTGAGTGGGTGAGCGGGTGAGAGGGTGGGTGAGTGAGTGAGTGAGTGAGTGAGTGAGTGGGTGAGTGAGTGGGTGGGTGGGTGGGGGAATGAGAGTGGATGGGTGAGGGGATGGTTGAGTGCGTGAGGGGGTGGGTGAGTGAGGGGGTGGGTGAATGAGTGGGTGGGTGAATTGGTGAGTGGGTGGGTGAGGGGTGAGAGCGGGTGGGTGAGGGGGTGGTTGAGTGCGTGAGGGAGTGGGTGGGTGAGTGAGGAGGTGGGTGAGTGAGGGGGTGGGTGAATGAGTGGGTGGGTGAGTGAGTGGGTGGGGGATTGAGAGCGGGTGGGTGAGGGGGTGGTTGAGTGCGTGAGGGAGTGGGTGGGTGAGTGAGGAGGTGGGTGAGTGAGGGGGTGGGTGAATGAGTGGGTAGGTGAATTGGTGAGTGGGTGGGTGCGAGGGTGGGTGGGTGAGGGGATGAGTGAGTGATTGGGTGAGTGGGCAATTGGGTTGGGAGCAAATGGGTCAGATTGGGGGGTGGGGTGCGGGGGGGTAGTTGGTTCATGTTGGACTGTAGTTAGGTGACTAGCAGCATGGCAGTTATATCTACACCACAGGGACTGCAGCGGTTCAAGAAGGCAGCTCACCACCACCTTCTCAAGGGCAATTAGGGGTGGGCAATAAATGCTGGCCTAGCCAGCGAGGCCCACATCCCCTGAATAAATTAAAAACAAGTTGAATCAAGTAGTCTGCCGGGGTGGGGAGGCAGTTAACTCAGGTCAGGTTGGGACAGTAGTTGAGACAGGGGTTAGTTGGGTCAGATTCGAGGATAATTGGATCAGAGGTTGATGGTGGGACAGTGTGTCGGGTCAGGTTGGGAGGGAATGATTGGCGTGTTCAGTTGTGGTGCTCAGTCCAGTTACACTGGCTAATCACTGAGTTATTAACCAGTGTAACTTTTCCTCGGTAAGTATCTGGGTAAGTCCTGTGTATCTGACCCAAGTCTCTGGCACTGAGCTCAGAGACGCAGACGTTCACAGAGAGTCCCAAACAGTGCAAATTAGCCCATCGGATGTTTAAAATCCCGGGGCAATTACCGTGCATCTATATGTGCGCCAGGACTTCCACAGGGTCCCAACACGCAACACAAGCTTAAGTTCGGGTTTCGCTACGTTGGACATTGGAATATTTAAGCCCAGCAGTTTTGTTCAAGCCTGTTAAGCGCCCTGGTTTGCATATCTTCGTAGAAGTTGTGAGCTCGCATCATCTAGGAGAAGACCAGTGTGGTACTGAGAGAGTGCTGCATTGTCAGAGGCACCAATGCTTGGGTACAATGTTAAACTGAGGACCCCAGTCTGCCTGTTCTGGTGGACGTAAAAGAGCCCATGACACCCTCTGAAAAAGAGCTAGACATTCTTCCGGTATTCTGGTTAGCGTTCAATACCCTGAAGCAATAGCCTCAAATACAAATTAATGAGCCACTCATCTCATTACAATTTGTGGGATCTTGCTATGCCCAGGGTGATTTCCCACATCTGCCTACGTAACAACAATGACCTCAATTCAAATAAAGAATTAAATGGCTCGAGAGAGAGAGAGAGTGCAGAAAGCAACATCCACGAGAATAGTTCCAGGGGCGGGGGGACTTTAGATGCCTGGGTAGATTGAAGGAGCCGGGGTCATTCTCCTTTGAGAAGACGAGGTCGGGAGGAGGCTTGACCAAGGTGTTCAAGATGGTGAGCAATCTATAGAAAGTGATAGACAGAAATTGTCGACGTTGGCGGAAGGATCGAGAACCAGAGGACATTGATATAAGGTGAATGGCAAAAGAATTGGTAAGGTGAGGGAAAGATTTTTTTACAGAGAATGGTTAGGGTCTGGAATTCACCGCCCGAGAGTACGGTGGAGACATGGCTTTCAAAAGGGCAATGGATAAGCACCTAAAAATAAGGAGAAAAAAAATGGGCTATGGGAAAAAAGACTTGGGGAGTGGGACCAGTTACTCCTGTAGAGAGCCATCACAAACTCGATGGGCCCAATGGCCTCCTGCTGTGCAGTAATCATTCAATAATTCTGAATTTATGGCTGTACAGTAATTTGAGATGCATTCAGGGCGTGCTATTTATGATCCTTGGCCCAGACACACAAGTTGTTGGTAATATCCAGTTAGGGACCAATAATGTTTTGTTTACAGAAGACAAAGTTTGAGACTCAAGACGCTTACTAAGTGAATAAAGCAACAAGATACCACAGGCTTTGGACAAACAAAAATAAACTTTACTATACAAGTTCAGAAAGATAAATATTTATTATATCTATCTTATGCTCTAATATTCAGGGTTAACATGAATTAACAGGCAAACTGTGGTCAAACACAACACACTGTACAATAAATGCCAAACGCGACCAAAGCAGGTTCCATGGATTTCTCAACAACCCACCCAGACGTCAGTAACACTGTGAGTCAATCAATCTCACTGAAACTCCGTCCCTCCCGCAAGGGAACCCAATCTTTACCTTCAAAGATCTCGTTGTGGAATTCTCTCCAAAAGTCACTCCAACTCCGATGGCCTCAATAACAGCCCACCTTGCAGGGTTTCAATCTCAATTCCTGAGATTCCGTTCCACTGGACTCCAGAATCCACACCCAAGCACCAATGTACAGGCACAGGTTCAGAGCTTCAGACATGTCAAGCAGAACTCCACTGCTCCAAAGGGGTACTTTTGCCCCAGCGGCCCGAAGCATGGAGATACCAACCTTCGGCAGCCTTCTTGGATCTTCAGGGCTTCTCCTGAGTCCTTTTCGATTATCAGGGGTTTTCCCAAGCCCACTTCATTTAAGTGCTCCTCGCGGCCATTTCTCTAATTGGAACCTGTTTCTCTGCACGTCTCTCTTTCCTTAACTTAACTGGGACCTGTCTCTGTCCCTTACCTGGGACTTCCTTTTGGGACTTCTCTCCATTCCTTCTCTCCTCTCCCCTCTTTAGGACCTCTCCCTGTTCCCTCTCCCCTCTTTGGGATTCTCCCTGTCCCCTCTCCCCTCTCCCCTCTTTGGGACCTCTCACTGTCTCCTCTCCCTTGTCCCCTAACTGGGACAATTGCTGGCTAGGGCACTCCATATCCAGTCACCTGACTCGGGTTATCGCGCCATTTTCTGTTTTTTCTCTTTATGCGCAGGTGTGCTGAGCCTGTCCTGAGCCCGAAGAACCTAAAGATGCAGAACTGCGCATGCGCAACCCTCTCCTGGCCTGCGCATATGCAACTCGCTCCTGGCCTGCGCATGTGCAACCCACTCCTAGCCTGTGCATGTGCAACCCTCTCCTGGCCTGCGCATGTGCAACTCGCTCCTGGCCTGCGCATGTGCAACCCGCTCCTGGCCTGCGCATTTGCAATCCGCTCCTGGCCTGCGCATGTGCAACCCACTCCTGGCCTGCGCATGTGCAACCCGCTCCTGGCCTGCGCATTTGCAATCCGCTCCTGGCCTGCGCATTTGCAATCCGCTCCTGGCCTGCGCATGTGCAGAATATGTCCTTTAGGGAAGGAAATCTGCTGCCCTTACCCGGTCTGGCCTACATGTGACTCCAGACCCCACAGCAATGTGGTTGACTCTTAAGATGCCCTCTGAACAAGGGCAATTAGAGGTGGGCAATAAATGCTGGCCTAGCCAACGATGCCCACACCCCATGAATGAATAAAAAAAATAGAAAGTCTGAGGTCCGTTGGGAGTTGACGTTCCCGACCTCCGAACTCAACAACAAGGTTGATGGGAGAGTTTTCTGGCTGGTGGGTGGAGCAGGAGGGGGCGTGGGCCCAATTGCTGCCCGTGCCGCCATTTTACGCAGGCAGGCCTTAGCGTGAATCGCGGCTCCCGAGGACAGCGGGAGTGGGCGGGCGGTAGCGGGACTGCAATGGCCGCCGGGTCCAATGGCGACCTGGGTGGCCTGTTTTTTAAAAATCTGTGAATTACGGCTACTGACAGGACTCCCCACAGCGCTGCTGGTGAGCAGGCCAGGCAGGAGGGTAGGGCAGGGGGGGCACTGTGCCCCTCGTTTCTCAGATGGTTGCCTTGCTGCTCTCCTCCAGGAGGTGGCAGCGCGGCGGGAGGCCTTGATACCCCAGGACAGGGGGAGGAGGCCACCCCCCACATGACCAAACGTGCCTGGGAGGAGCTGATGAGCTCCCGCGATGTGGTGCGGCACAGCTGGATCCAGTGTCGCAAGTGTTGTAACAACTGGGGAGATGCCAACTGTGGAACTGGCAGCTCCCTCCCAGGCGGGGCCAGCACAGGCTCCACGGGCCAGAGGACGCCCGCCAAGGTCATCGAGGCCAACAGGACAGCAGAGTCAGCAGGCTGGCTCAGATACCACTCCCAGCGAGGGGGCAACACCAGCCTCCCGGGTCAGCATCCATCCCCTCAGCATTTCCCTGTGCATTCTCATCCTCGGACTCACTGCTGGACTCATCGTGTGCAGCCGCAGCCACTGTGTCTACGTCTTCATCGTACACAGCGTCCCCCCTTTCCAGCGCAAGATTGTGGAGAGCGCAGCATGCAACCACTATCAGCGACACATGATCCGGGGGGTACTGGAGTGCGCCCCCTGAGCGGTCCAGGCATCGGAAGCGCATCTTGAGAAGACCGATGGTTCTCTCCACCACAGCCCTCGTGGTGCCCTGGCTCCTATTGTACCGCTGCTCAACTTCTGTTCTTGGATGGCGGAGAGGCGTCATGAGCCACCTTCTGAGGGGATAGCCCTTGTCACCCAGCAGCCATCCATCCAGCCGGGCTGGAGCACTGAAGAGCCCCGGCACCTGGGAGTGTCTGAGGATGTAGGCGTCGTGGGAGCTGCCTGGGTACCTTGCACAGACTTGTAGAATCAGCATCCTGTGATCACACACTATCTGCACGTTCATGGAGTGGAAGCCCTTCCTGTTGACGAAGGCACCGGGCTCACCTGCTGGCGCCTTGATGGCCACATGTGTACAGTCTATAGCACCCTGGACACGGGGGAATCCAGCAATGGCCGCGAAGCCTCTGGCTCACTGTGTCTGGCTGGCCTAGTCCCAGCGGAAGTGGATGAAGGTCAATGCCCATCTGAACAGAGCGTCTGTAACCTGCTTGACACAAGTGTGGACAGCTGATTGGGAGACTCTGCAGAGATCACCCACTGAGCCCTGGAAGGATTCAGAGGCGTAGAAGCTGAGGGCAGCTGTGATCTTCAGAGCCACTGGCATGGGGCGTCCGCCCACACAGTTAGGGGGGATCTCAGGCCCAATCATCTGACAGATATAGTTGACTGTCTCCCTTGACAGTTGGAGCCTCCTTTGGCACTGCACCTCAGACATATTGAGGTAGCTGCTTCCCCACCTGTAAACCCTGGCAGCAGGATAGTGGCGTCTTCTGCAGCCCCTTCCACCTTGGTCTACCTCTTGGCCCTGCGCCCCTTGTGCCTGCGCCTGTCCTCCCAAAGGTGGCTCCCCTGGAGGCTGAATGTGGACTCCTGGCCTCCTCCCCCTTCAGGCCCTCCCTTCCTCCTCGGAGGAGGTGCCTCCAGTGGAGAGCACAACTCCCAGATTAAGGGAAGGCTTCCTGAAACCTGCAGGCCCAGAAAGATTCCTCACTGCGGAGTGCTGACCTGAAGCTTGTGAGTCCAGTCCAAGCAACTGGTCTGCGTTTTGAAGTATTGCAGATCACACAGGCAAGTATCAGTAACTTTCCAAATTAAATATTTGACAGTGCGCACTCGCATCCCCACTGAGCCCTCTTATCCCGCCCGTGGATGAGGTTTATACAAACGTCTCCTACCCGCCTGCCTGTTGCGCCCGTGCGACGACCTGAAGATCGCACGGGCCCCGAAAAATCGCCATCAATCGGTGCCCCAAGAGCCTAGTGCGGCCCGTTAATTAATGGCAGGCGCACATCGGAGATCATCACACACTCGCCCAACAAAATATCACCATGGCGCGCGGTGACATCGGGACGCTCGCGCTACATCACCGCGCTTCATTTTACGCATTGGCGTGCGGGTCCCGCTCCAGCACGCCAACAGGAAAATTCTGCCCTTTACGTTTATAACATGATAAAGACAACGTTAATGCAAGGACCTTTTCTTAAGACCACGACTTTTTGAGAACGGTTAAAAGGTTTCCCTCACCTTAATTATTAGCTTGTCACTGCTACCCACATCTAACGATAAGTACCACAGTACATCATGCTCAAATAACTCCACTGGGACCTTTGACATCCATCTGAGGCATGCAGACTGCACCTTAGTCTGAGGTTTAAGTGTAAAACCGACACCTCTAACAGTGTTTTCTCTGTCACCGAAGTAGTAACTATCCATCACATATTTCAGCCCTCAGCAGAACTTGAACCTACATTCTTTGCTACTGGGAGGTCTAAGTGCTGCCAACTGAGACACTCATTCCAGATATTCATTAACCTTTATGTAAGGAAGTTATCTCTGCTTCCTATTCTGAATTTCATTTTCGCAAGTTCAAATTTCTGACCTCTGGACCTGTTAACCTGTTTTACCATCGATGAATTTTCAGGGTCTGCCTCGTTGAATATTTACCATAATTTATTCAGCTCTTCTCCCTGCCTTCCCCTTCACGATGGCCTCATTCATTTGCTCTGGGTTAGGTTAAGGTGAATAGTCCTCAAACACAACGGTATATTAGCTTTGTCTGGTTAGCTTCAGCTTTTAACCGACATCCTAAACTAGTATCAATCCTGCCCCAAACCATGATGGCAGAGCTAATCGTTCCTACCTCATTCCTGCCCCTGCAACCCCCCCTTCCCCCCAACACCCACCCCACCCACCATCTCCAGGGGGAAGCAAAGAAATTGAAGGAAAAAAACCCAGGGCTAATGAGGCGAAGATACTCTGGAAAATCCCTCTCAGACCACCTCAGGCCACATCGTCCATGCCCAGTTTCGAACTGATGTTCGGCTAAGAATCTCACTACGAAGTGGAGTTTTTTTTAACTATTCATTCACACGATCGAGGCATCGTTGGCAAGGCCAGCACTTATTGTCCATCCTTAATTGCCATTGCTCGTGGTAGTGAGGCAGGGGGTCAATAGATTTTTGGGCTATGAAGGAAATTAAGAGATGTCGGGATAGTGACGGAAGGTAAGTTTGAGGAGGTTGACCAGCTATGATCTTGTTGAATGATGGAGCAGTACTGAAGGGACGAATGTCTACTCCAGATCTGACTTCTTATACTCTCAGTGGCGAACAACCTTCTTGAACCACTGGAGCGCATGAGGATTATTAATTTCTTTTATACTTCCTTTTTGATACAACTGAGTGCTTGCTGGGCTGTTTCAGAGAGCAGTTAAGGGTCAGCCCAGAGGCAGTGAAGGTTTCTTCTTTCAAGGAGGAGGTGGCATTGCGGTATTGTCACTGGACTGGTAATCCAGAGGCCTAGGGCAGTGCTGTGGGGACCTGGGGTCGAATCTCACCATGGTGGAATTTGAATTCAATTAAAAATAAGTCTGGAATTAAAAGAAGATGCCTGTTTCAGCTAAGCAAAACAAAATAAGTGACAGCCATTCACTGGCTCATTCCTCAAGGCAATGCCTTGAGCAATTGGGGTTAAGTTGCCTGGTTTAAATTTCAAACAATGCTTGGCAGTTAACTGTCAGTCACCATCACTGGTGCATTTTCCATGACAGCATCTCCGCCAATCAGAGTCCACTTGCCAACCAATCAGTGCTCTCTTCTCATACAGTATAAATGGTTTACAAAACAAAAACAAAAATACCTGGAAAAACTCAGCAGGTCTGACAGCATCTGCGGAGAGGAACACAGTTAACGTTTCGAGTCCGAATGACTCTTCAACAGAACTAAGGAAAAATAGAAAAGAGGTGAAATGTAACTTGGTTTAAGGGGGGGGTGGGACGGGTAGAGCTGGATAGAGGGCCAGTGATAGGTGGAGATTGCCAAAAGGTGTCATAGATAAAAGGACAAAGAGGTGTTGACGGTGACAGTATAAATGGTTGTTTTCCACTTATATTGATATCCTTGTGAAAAGTCCTGGTAACAAGATGAAATGCTTCAACATGTCTCTTTTTTCAGCAATTTACATTGTAATTTCTGACATTAGGAATGTGGCACCTGCTCCATCCGCTATTGGTCCATGTGTGGTTCCTCCCACCGCTGATGTCATTATTGTATGTGCCTGTTTTCCTCCTTGTGTGGCTGCTCGCCATTGCTCCTACCCACCCACCCCCTCCTCTCCACTCACTGTTCCCTCTCGCTACTCATTGCACTCTCCCACCCCCTCGCCGCTCTCCCCCCACCCCATCAACTCAAACTGCATCCACCTGCTACTCTCCGCTCCTCGCTCTCTGTTCTGGCTCCCACTCCATTCACCGCTCCTTCCCTTCAGCATTCCCAGATAGCGGAGGGACTGGTGGGCGGGAGGGAGAGGGGCGTGTGGGGCTGGGAGTGGGAGGCAGTGTCCACCTGCCATAGAGGGATGTGAGGGTGTCCTGGCCTGGGAGGTCTCTGTGAAGACTGAGGTCACTGTTGATGCAGCTAGCTACCCAGGAAATCACTGGCTCTAGTGTCACTGACAGCATCTACACAATCAGACCAGCCATGGTCTTATCCAACAGTGGAGCAGGCTTAAGGGGCCAAATGTCCTTTTCCTGCTCCAAATTCGTATGTTTATATAAGTTCTCCCCCTAGTATTGCAGCGTCAATAGATGCATCCGAATATTTATCCCTGAATCACCATCACAAAACACAGATCATCTGGTCACTATCCATTGCAGGGTGTGGAAACTTGCTGCGTGTAAATTGGGTGCGTGTTTCCCACATCTCAACAGCGAGCAACTTCAAAAAAAGCACTTCATTGGTTGCAAAACACTTTGGGTTTGTGAAAGCTACTGGAGAGATTGCAGAGGAGATTCACCAGGATGTTGCCTGGGCTGGAGCGTTTCAGCTATGAAGAGAGATTGGATAGGCTAGAGTGGTTTTCCTTAGAGTGGAGAAGGCTGAGGGGGTACCTGATGGAGATATACAAAATTATGAGGGGCATAGATAGGGTAGATAGGAAGAAACTTTTCCCCTTAGCGGAGGTGTCAATAACCAGGGGGCATAGATTTAAGGTAAGAGGCAGGAGGTTTAGAGTGGATTTGAGGAAAAAAAATTTTCACCTAGAGGGTGGTTGGAATCTGGAACACACTGCCTGAGGGGGCGGTAGAGGCAGGACCTCTCACAACATTTAAGAAGTATTTAGTTGAGCACTTGAAACACCATAGCACACAGGGCCAAGGGCCAAGTGCTGGAAAATGGGATTAGAATAGATAGGTGCTTGACGACCGGCACACACACGATGGGCAGAAGGGCCTGGTTCTGTGCTGTATAACTCTATGGCTCTATGACTATGACTATATAAATGCAAATCTTTCTTTCCCATTTGCTCAGGGGAGATGGTGGCATAGTGTTAATATCACTGGGCGAGTAATTCTGAGGCCCAGCCTCAAATCCCACAACAGCACCTAATGCATTTTGAATTTGGTTAATAAAACCTGGAATATAGAGCTAGCCTCAGTAATGGTGACCATGAAATGATTGTTGAATGTGGTAAAAATCCACCTGCTTCACTAATGCCCCTTCAGGGAAGGGAATCTGCTGGTCTGGCCTACATGTGACTCCAGACCCCACAGCAATGTGGTTGACTCTTAACTGCCCTCTGAAATGGCCTGAGCAAGCCACTCAGTTCAAGGGCAATTGGGGATGGGCAACACATGCTGGGCCTTGCCAGTGATGCCCACATCCCATGAAAGTGTAGAGAAAACATAACACACCCCTTAAAAATTGGGGGCTCTAGTCATTCACTTCCAATAAGCAAATTGACTGATTCAGTCGGATACACGCGGGTATGTTGAGAAAGTTTAAAAGTTGCCTGTGAACAAAATTTACCATTTTACTGTCACAGCCTTTTCTTCTTTAATGAGACCTGTCAGTCCCAATCTGGCTCAGGCTTTCTTTGGATCTGATGCAGAGCGACAGTTGCCGCTATTGCAGCCAAGTTAATTATGAATCTTGTGATTGAAACTAAATTAAAGCAGTGTTTAAACATCCAACTGCCGAATCGAGGATCATGTTAATAAGGTCCTGGCAGCAAAGGACTCTGTAAGTAAACTTTCCGATCTTGAGCCCGGCTGGGTGCTGACGGGCGTCAGGAAAGTGTTGCTTACATGGGTTCATTAAAGCCACTTTACTTTTAGTGGCGTGAAAAACACTGATTTTTTTTTTTAACGTGTTAAGCTCTGTGACAGGAGGCCTTATGGCTCAGTGGCAGTGTCCCCACCTTTGGCTCCGAGTTCAAGCCCCACTTCATGGCTCGTCGGCCACGGAAGGCGAGTTCATAATGTGGCCAAGCAGGTGGATTATCGGCCGGTAAATCATTCCGATGTGCCTGGCGGCGAGAGCGGGAGAGCTTCCTGGTCAGCCACCCTGCAGAAGGCAATGACAAACCACCGCAGTACTTATCTGGGCATAGCCGTGGACCCATCCATCGGGAATCCCACGGTCGCCAACGCCCTCTTCGGGCCTGGTACCTGAAGGAGGAGGAGGAGGAGGAGGAGGAGGACGAGTCTCTGCTACTTAAAAATGGTCCAAAGACCTTGAAGCTGGAGCGACAATGATGGCGGCAGGATGACAGGTTCTGTTTCCCTCGGCGTACAGCGTCCAAGATACTCAAAACCATACTGGTTGATGGAGGTCCCTGCGATGAAGGTGGAAGACAGCACTGGAGTTGAGGTGATGGCACAGCTAATGTCATTGGCAGTGCCACTGTTAATGGAAGCTCATTAGCTGCAGGCCTCTTGCATCAGCTGGTTCCTGGTGATTCACAGATGCTGTAGGCAGGGCCCCGACATGTACATCCCCGTAATTATGGGTTTGTGCCCCATATCCTTCCAGTTCCCCATCTCTTCTTTCTCAAAGCATTCTTTTTCCATTTGTTCTTGAGATGTGAGCATCACTGGCTGGGCCAGCATTTATTGCCCATCCCTAATTTCCCTTGAGAAGGTGGTGGGTGAGCCGCCTTCTTGAACCGCTGCAGTCCCTGTGGTGTAGGTACACCCACGGTGCTGTTAGGGAGGGAGTTCCAGGATTTTGACCCAGTGAAAGTGAAGGAACGGCCGATATATTTCCAAGTCAGGATGGTGAGTGACTTGGAGGTGGTGGTGTTCCTATGAGTCTGGTCCTTCTAGGTGGTAGAGGTCACGGGTTTGGAAGGTGCTGTCGAAGGAACCTTGGTGAGTCGCTGATTGTGCCAATACCATAAGAACCTCAAAAATACTAGGAGGGTCCATCTACTGAGTACCCACATGCTGACACAGAAAAAAACCAAGTAAACCATTAAAAGAAAGGAAAACAGTGACTATTGTTAGGAGCTTTAAGTAAGTTATATTTGTATTGGTGGGTGTTAGGAATAAGCTGTAGCTTTAAGTTTAAGTTTAATTCATTTTTTTTATTTGTGTCTGGCAAGAAAGGGGAAACTTGAGTTTTCGTTTCACTTTAGAACGTTGCCAGCAAGTCTGTATATTTGCATTTTAATGAGGTTTTATGACCTTGAAGTTGCTTAGGGAAGTTAAAACAAAGTAGGAAAGCTGTTGTTTCCTAGCAACAAGGGGAGAGAAAGAGAAAGCAGTTTGAATTTAGTTGGTGATTATACTCTAAGATGAAGGGAGCAGTTTAAGTATCTCCAGCTGGACATGCTAGCAGAGTGTTGGGGAAAATAAGCCTAAGAGTTTTAGATGAGTTGCTAAAGTTAAAGCAACAGTGAATGTCGAGTGAGTTCTTTATCTCCAGGGAGATGCCAGGTTCTCGGTAGTCTACTAGGAGAGGGAACTGCATGTGCATGCCCTAAAGGAAAAGGAGAAAGGTCCCAAGAAGACCTTTAAGTTCAGTCAAAGGACAAAGACAAGACTCTGGAACAAGATCCCATTCAGTAAAGTTAAAGCAAGGGGCAGAGGAAAAGGCTCCAAATTAAAGGGAGAAAGCTGCAGGGATCAGAATTGAGGCAAAGGAGTATTGCGAGAAGCCAGAAGACCTGAGGAGATAGCCAAAGCGGTGACTCCTTTCTATGGGCCTGTGAAGCAGTGGTGTTGTGAGCATCTGAGAGTGCACGGAAGGCAACGCTTGAATGCGCGTGGCGATCCAGAGGAAAGGAACATCAGGAAGGAGAGGTGAAACCCTGGAGTTGGATCCTTGTAGAATTTGACAGAGTTAAAGCACTGTTTGGGAGAAGATTCCAAAGCAAGTACTTCGAGCGTTGAGACTGGAAACTCTCAGGGGAAAGATGGAGTTCCTTGAGGCCAGTTGGCTCACAGTGTGACAAGTGCCTGGGGAGAGTTGATGGGAGATCCATAGTATCTGCTTTGGGTGGCATATGTCACTTGATCTTGGAGTGTGGTGTGTTCGACCACAGGTCACCTATTGGTTTACATGGACTGTGTACCTACTGTGAACATTAGAGTATAAGATAGACTTTACAACTTGTGTTAACCTTACGAATCTGTATAAATCTATAAATGTATGGCTGTGAGTGAAGGAGCAGTGTAATATAGTTCTGATGAAGGGTCATGTGGACTCGAAACTCATCAACTGTATCCCTCTCCACAGATGCTGTCAGACCTGCTGAGTTTTTCCAGGTATTTTTGTTTTTGTTCTAGAATTCCAGCATCTGCAGTATTTCGCTTTTATATTAATATAGTTCACCTTTTGCTTGTTTAATAAATGTTTTATTCTTTTTTTTAAAAGTTCATCAGCAGACTCCTGTGACTCTGTTCAGTAGCCACCCTCCACGTTTCTAAGCAAAAAATAAAAGTTAGGATCTATCAAGCCAGGTTCCACCTGGAGATCTGACTTGTCCAGGAGTAACATCAGTTGGGATCATAACATTAGATTAAGTTTATGGCCACTGTTTCAGTCCAGCCCACAAGTGGAAACATCTTCTCTACATTTATCAAACTTTCTCATTAGTGACTATCTTATGTGGAAAAGAGAGACATGTTGTCGAGGCTTTTCATCTTGCACTCATCGGGACAAATGCAAGAATGCCAAATTTCAAACAATCACAATTCGGTCCCTCGAGGCTGCCTCACTGATCTTAGAGAGTTGTGTGGTTGGAGGAGATTACCTCCTCCATGGAGGAGAGGAGTAGAGAGGGGCAAAGGCCATGGAGGGATTTGAAAACAAGGATGAAGAGTTTAAAAATTGAGGTGATGTCAGATGGGGAGCCAACGTTGGTCAGCGGCCACAGGGGTGGATGAATGAACTGGACCAGTTAGGCAGAATTTTGAGCTCAGGCTTGGGGAAGGTGAAGAGTAAGAATTTGTTGTAAGGTAGGGAGCTGCAGCAGGCATTCTGCTCAGAGCAGGATTTCACAAGAAGCCATGAGGTGATGACCAGATAATCTGTTTCAGCGATGGATGTGGGTGGTGAGGGCAGTGGGGGGTGGGGACAGGGGGGTCATGTGATGACACCTCTCGGAATATATCGAACCAGAGTTAGCAACAGTAGCCTGCACCCCCAGATGAGAGAGGTCGAAGTTGCTCCTAGCCAATGGCATCTCCTCCTGACCCCCCTACCCTAGAACATACACAAATATGGGGGTCAGGAAGGGACAGGGCACACACGGACTGCAACAATTCCTCTTTGGTTTCAAGGTTACAGGCTGTATCATCCCTGCAGAACAGGGTACTAATCAAGCACCAGGCTTATCTGCAGAGAGCTTGGCTCTACGTTGAGAAAGGCCAGGTTCACCCTCTTGTTTAATGTATTTAATATCCTTTGACGAGAGGGAGACTGCTGTTTAGAGGAGTGATATTTCCAAAGAACTTCATAGCCTCCTATTAAAGTGAGGATCAGTGCTGTGCACTGACAGGCTTTATAAGATATACATCGTGACGAGATAAATACACTCTGTCAGGGTGCTGACAAGCACAGCCGATTATTGGGCACTTTGGTAAATAAGGTACCAAAGGGAGCTGGCCTGACTCAGTTGCCTTTCCTTTTTTTTATTCATTCACGGGATGTGGGCTTCGCTGGCTGGGCCAGCATTTATTGCCCATCCCTAGGTGCCCTGGAGAAGGTGGGGGTGAGCTGCCTTCTTGAACCACAGCAGTCCAATGTGGTGTAGGTACACCCATGGAGCTGTTAGGAAGACCTAACGTTGCCTGTTTTCTTCCAGGGCTCCTCAAGCCTGTTTTAGTCAAGAGGCCACTTGTTTCAGCCACTGCAGGCATTTACAGGGTTGGATTTTGACTTTTGGGTGGGCCCCATTCTGGTGGTGCAGCCTCTCTCACCCGCCATTTAAAAAAAGTCTGCCAGACAGGTTGTGGGGAGTCAAACAGGCGTCCGGATACTGCCTGAGGGACTAAGGCCTCAGAACCGGACCTGGGTGGCTGCCAGTGAGGTAAGGAGGCAGGTTAGTTGTCAAGGGGTGGGGGTGGCGGGTGTAGAGGGTTTGTCGTAACCTTAGAGGTTGGGGGTCCCGAGGCAGCAGAGGCCCAGGTTATTTTTGAGGGTCATTCTACACAGGCCATTGGAATAATTCGATGTTTGCCTTTGATAGGCCTCTTTGGTTCCTGCATTACAACAGTGACTACACTTCAAAAGCATTTAATTGACTATAAAACACTAAGGGAGTGTCCTGAGGCCATGAAGAGTGTAGATTCTTTCTTTCTTTCATTCACACGTTAGACTGGTTGGTGTAAGCACAGCGTAGGCTCCAACCAAATACATATAAGATCCATATGAGATCCTGAGGTGGCTTGATAGGGTGGACACCGGGGTGGGGGAAGGGGGGTATGGGGTATGAGACAATCTAGAAATAGGGAACAGGGGTTTAAAATTAAGAGGTCCCTCTTTTAATATGGAGATGAAGAGTTCATCATTTAATATGGAGATGTGGAATTCTCTTCCCCAAAGAGCGGTGGAGGCTGGGTCTTTGAATGTATTCAAGGCTGAGTTAGATAGATTTTTGATCAACGAGTAAGTCAAGGGTTATGGGGTTGGGGGGTGGAGGCTGGAAAATGGAGTTGGGACCACAACCAGATCGGCCATTATCTTATTGAAAGGCGGAGCAGAATCGAATGGTCAAATGGCCTACCCCTGCTCCTAAGTCCTATCTTCCAATATTCCTATATTCCTGGCAGCATTCTAGTAACTAAATATACACCTTTTAACGTGTTGAAAATGCTAAAAAAAAATCTTAGCCTTGCACTACAAAACTCTAAATCTTACTGTCACATTTTGATCAACATTTTTCACATTATAGTGTGTATTATGTGACCACGTTGAGAATGGACATTGCTTATGTAAACGTGTCACATTGTAATTACACATTCTGCCACTAGTGGCACAGTTGAGTATGATTTTTTTTTACCCCCCCATCTCCCAGTTCCTTAGCCTGTCCTGCAATAAGCCCTAAGCTCCAACCAACGCTAAGGGTTGAATTTTCCCTTTGGGAGTGGGAAGCCATTTCCAGGTCCCAAACTCGTGGTTGAAACAGTCACTCTTTGGAATTTTTACCAGGGCACCAGCTCAACTGGCTTGGGGACATTTGGGGATTTTTTTTTCTCTCTGTGGTTGATTTATTACCAGAAGTGTGGTGGGACTTTGCGTAAAAACCTGCATGACCCCACTACGGCTCAGTAGATAGCACTCATGCCTCTGAGTTCCAAAGTTGTGGGTTCCAGTGAGTTGAACACAAAATCCAAGCGGAGGGAGTGCTGCACTGTCAGAGGTGCTGTCTTTCAGATGAGACGTTAAACTGAGGCCCCATCTGTCATCTCAAGGGGTCATGAAAGATCCTGGTGCACCATTTCAAAGAAAAGTAGGGGAACACTGCCTGGTGTCCTTGCCAATATTTATCCCTCAACCAACATCAGTAAGACAGATTAACTGGTCATTATCACATTGCTGCTTGTGGGAGCTTACCGTGTGCAAATTGGCTGCTGAGTCTCCTATATTACAAAAGTGACCCCTCTTCAAAAGCATTTTTCAAACACTTTCTTTTTTAAAAAATAATGATGTCTGTCTCATTGGCACCACCGATAGATTTTGGTTCTCTAGTCACCTTTTGTATGAAAAATAGTCTTCTAATCTTCCCCACTGACCTTACAGAGACCGCCCTCTTTCTGTGGTCCCCTGTTATGGATTCACGGCCCATTGTAACAAGCTGTTGCTGTTAACCCTCTCCAAGCCATTCGTTAATTTAAAAATGAACTCTCACTCCATTTAGTCACCATTTTTCAAGCCTTTCTTTGCATAACTCTCATATCTTTCTAGTGAACCTTCATTTGCTATTTCTCTTAAATATCTGCCAAATAGTGGGGTGCCCAGGTTGCATGCTATTCTCTAACTTTGATTTAATTAATTTCTTGCACAAATTCAGCACCACCTCCTCACTTATGTTTCCAGTGCCCCAGGTATAAAACCCAGGGGGCTGCAATCAAGCCCTGTTTAAAGTCCAGTAATTGCCCTTGAGAAGGTGGTGGTGAGCCGCCTTCTTGAACCACTGCAGTCCATGTGGTGTAGGTACACCCCCAGTGCTGTTAGGGAGGGAGCTCCAGGATTTTGACCCAGCGACAGCGAAGGAATGGCCAATGTATTTCCAAGTCAGGATGATGTGTGGCTTGGAGGGGAACTTCCAGGTGGTGGTGTTCCCATGTGCCCGCTGCCCTTGTCCTTTGAAGTTCTCATGCAGTTGTTGAAATGAGTAGAGTGGATGTACCTAAGAGGAAGTTAGATAAACACAGGAGGGAGAAAGGAATAGAAGGCATGCCGAAAGGGTGAGATGAAGTAGGGTAAGAGGAGGCTCATGTAGAGCATTAACACTGGCAGTTGGGCCGAATGGCCACATTCTGTGCCGTAAATTCTATGCAATCAATCTTCCTGTGAAGAGCAATCAATCTTCCTGCGATCGATCCTTGAGCTCTTCAACCTGCTCCTCGTTATTGTTCTGGTCAATTGAAAATAGTTCTGCGAGTCTTCCTTTTTTGTGTCGTATGTGATTTCTACTACATCCCCTGGCGTGGGTTGGCACAGAACAACCAACTTTCAGAGGAAGACCAGGGTGGGCTTGGATTGATTCACAATTGCAGCTTATTTCAAACAATTAAATGAACCCAGTGACGGGTTTGACTTAAGATAAGCTGCAGGCAGCTGAAAACCTGGTTTGCTTTCTCAATTAACGAAGGGAAGACAGAGACAAGATAAACCCTGAACCACTGATGTTGCAGTATCGATTCACTGACACTGTTGCCTGTGTTACTAATAAGCTTTCTGAATACAGTCACTATTTCCCTTACAGCTTCACCTTCCAATCCCCAGGTCCAATCCTCGTCCATGCTTGAGTTAGTTGTTCTGGCTGGGGTCTCTGAGCACAGTTGCCAACTCTAATTGGATTTATCCCTGGCAGTTTCATCACGCAACACATGATTGTACATATAAACATATGAACGTGCAACGGGAGTAGGCCATTCGGCCCCTCAAGCCTGCTCCGCCATGTGGTAAGATCATGGCTGATCTGATTGTGACCACTACTTTCCTCTCCACCCCCTATTCCCTTTGACTCCCTTGTCAAACAACCTAACTCAGCCTTAAAAATGTTCAATAATCCTGCCTCTACTGCTCTCTGGGGAAAAGAGTTCCACAGGCTAACAGCCCTCTGAGAGAAAATATTTCTCCTCATCTCCATCTTAAATGGGAGACCGTTTATTTTTAAACTGTGTCCCCTAGTTCTAGTCTCTCCTACAAGGGGAAACATCCTCTCAGCATCCAATCTGTCAAGTTGCCTCAGAACCTTATATGTTTCAATACGATCACCTCTCAGTCTTCTAAGCTCCAATGGATACAGGGCCAACCTCTCCAACCTTTCCTCATAAGATAACCTCTTCATCCCAGGGATCAGTGGATCTTCTCTGAACTACTTTGAATGAAATTATATTCTTTCTTAAGTAAGGAGACCTAAGCTGTGCATATTACTCCAGATGTGGTCTCACCAATGCCCTGTACGACTGCAGCAAAACTTCCCCACTTTTATAGTCCATTCCCCTTGCAATAAACAACTACTCTCCATTTTCCATCCTAATTACTTGCTGTAACAGCGTACAACCTCCTCCATCCCTGCACACAATTTCTCCCAATTCCTCATTCAGCATGTTCATCCTTGTGACATCCGCTTTTCCAACTGTTATGGACAGGAGGGGGGTTCATTTAAACAGCACTCCTCCCACCATCTGCCCATAAACAGAAAGTTGCTTTGATTTGTTTCCCCATTTATAAGCGCTGTGTATTTTCTAACCCCTCAGTTTTGGTGCAATCCAATTTTCTATTAATAACCCCACAGCAAAGTCAAGATAGGATGAACTCAAAGGGTTAGTTTATTGCACACATTCAAAATGCAAAAGGAGGGTCGCAACGTCACCTCCACACTCAGACAGTAAAGAGAGGGATAGAGAAAATAAGGTTTTACAATACAGAGACCACAGAGAAAATAGATATTTGTTCATGTGAGTTCCAGAGTCCAGAATCAAATTCCAAAGGGGTATTCCTTCCCAGAGGCTAGTTGGTTGAAAACCAATGCTGGATAATTCACTTTTCCAGTGGTGTTGACGTCATACAATGAGATAGGCATACAGAGATGAATCAGTCTTGCAGGTGTTGGCACAGAACTCCTGGCAGAAGCAGGGTAGATGGGACCAGGTGCCCAACCTGGGTCAGATCTCCTTCGGTGTGGCCTTCTAGGCAGATGCTAAAGCAGCAAACTGAGCTATGCAGTTCAGCAAGGCAATATTACTTGTTCCACATGCCAGAGGCCCATGTCACATGACTCCTGCATCTCCACCAGGTCTTGGACAAAGGATTTGTATCCATCATCTGGATTACAAAGACTGTAAAATGTCTCAGCCATTAGAAATTGAAGGGGAGGTTGCAGTGTCTTTGTCTCAGCAGTTGATCCATCTCCTGTTGGCCAACTTGGGTTAAATGCAGATGGCCTTTGTATAGCTCTCTTTGAAGTTGGACTGTCCAGTTCACAGGTGGTCAATAGTGGCTCCTCAGAGATAACAATGTGCGAGTTTTTCCAAAACTGATTAGTAGCTTCTTTCACCTCTATGTTTCAAATTCCACGTTCCCATCTACCCCCGATAACCTTTGATTCCCTTGCCTAACCTCTCTTCTATTTTTCCTTAGTTCTGTTGAAGAGTCATATGGACTCGCAATGTTAACTGTATTCCTCTCCACAGATGCTGTCAGACCTGCTGAGTTTTTCCAGGTATTTTTATTTTTGTTTTTGCTTTGGATTTCAGCATCTGCAGTTTTTTGCTTTTATCTTTTAAGTAGCTTCTTTTGCTTGAGGGGGTCACAGACAGACAGGCTCAGCTATTTTGAAGGTCTTTGTCCAGTTTGAAAATTTTAGAAATAGCAATGAGCATATTTATATATATTTTATCAAAATAATAGTGTGAGTGAGGTCTTAGTCCCTCACACAACCACATTAATGACTTAGATGAGGGAGCAAAGACATAGTAGCTAAGTTTGTAGATGGCACAAAGATAGGTAGGAAAGTATGTTGTGAAGAAGACATAAGGAGTTTGCAGATGGATATAGATAAGTTGAGTGAGTGGGCAAAAATCTGGTAGGTGGAGTATAATGTGGGAAAATGTGAAGTTGTTTACTTTGGCAGGAAGAATATAAAAGTAGAGTATTACTTAAATGGACTCTGACTGCAGAATTCCAAGTTACAGAGGGATCTAGGTGTTCTCCTGAATGAGTCACAAAAAATTAGTATGCAGGTACAGAATGCAATTAAGAAGGCTAATGGAATGCTGACCTTTAATACAAGAGATATTGAACATAAAAGTAAGGATGTTATGCTTCAGTTATAAAGGGCATTGCTGAGACCATATCACGAACGCTGTGTGCAGTTTTGGTCTCCTTATTTAAAGGAGGATGTAAATGCATTGGAGAAGTTTCAGAGGAGGTTTACTAGATTGATACCTGGAATGAGTGGGTTGTCTTATGAGGATAGGTTGAACAGGCTGGGCTTGTTTCCACTGGAGTTTAGAAGAGTGACGGTGATTTGATTGAAGTTTACAAGATCCTGAATGGCCTTGACAAGGTGGACATGGAAAGGATGTTTCCTCTTGTGGGTAAGTCCAGAACTAGGGGGCACTGTTTTAAAATTAGGGGTCGCCCTTTTAGGACAGAGATGAGGAGAAATCTTTTCTCTCAGAGGGTTGTGCGACTTTGAAACTCTCTGCCTCAGAAGGTGGTGGAGACGGGGACATTGAATATTTTTAAGGCAGAGGTAGATAGATTCTTGTTAGGCAAAGGAATCAAAGGTTTTCGTGGGTAGATGGGAACGTGGAATTTGAAACATAGACAGATCAGCCATGACCTTATTGAATGGCTCGAGGGGCCGAGTGGCCTACTTCTGCTCCTATTTCGTATGTAACCAATTGGAATACAAAGAGGCTCGACATCTGATCAGGTGACCTTTGAGTGTCGGTCAAGTAACCTTTCTTCTTGCTCATCTAAGTGATTGAAAGGGAACTTTTTTTGCAGTGCTGCATGGCTACTCTCCTGATTATTGCTTACAATAGCATCCTGGAGATTATTCTTTAATTACTGGAGTCTCCAGGGTAATCCTGGAGGGTTGGCAATCCTTCCTGTTATGGGATTTTACATTTTATTTCAGTGCCTCTGCCCAGGAAAAATTAAAGTGGGTCATAACTCTTGCTTGCTATTCAATCACTCCTTCTTGATAAATCTGTTGGGTTTGGATAGAATTGGGTCCCCACCCATAGTCAAATAGCTTGTTAACAATCAGTATTCTAGAACAGCATCTCTATGTAGCCACAGGGTCTGGTATACACAGGGTTAAAGTGGGACTGGGTACAGTACTGCCCACACAGTGCTGTAAGAAGACACGGGGCCCATGCAGAGATGGACAGAGAAGTGTAAAGGCCTAGGGTGGAGTCAGCTCCATACCTGTACCCTCTGCTCTTTATATGTCTATAGTAATGAGATGTTAATAAAGACTTGCTGTTGGTATACTCAAGACTATGAAGCCTACTTTGTGGTGTCTGAAGCAGGATTCTTCGCTCTGTGATGTCATTAATGTATTAAAATGTCTCAAAGTGCTTCACTGGAGCATTATCAAGCAAACTTTAACACCAGCCACATTAGGACATGAGACCAAAAGCTTGGTCAAAGAGGTAGGCTTTCAGTAGCCTCTTAAAGGGGACAGTTGGGGGTGCTTAGGGAAGAGGCTCTTAGAACCCAGGCAGCTCAAGGCTCATCCGCCAATGGTGAAGCGATTTAAGAAAAAAATCAAGGATGTGCCCGATTTGGAGGATTGCAGAGATCTCGAAGGGCTGGAGGAGATTACAGAGATATTGGGCGGGGGGGGTGGGGGGGTGGCGAGGCCATAGAGTGACTTGAAAACAAGGATGAGCCCTTTAAAATGTTTAGGTCCACGTACAAAAGAATAGCGGCTTGGAGGTGTCCCAGTGGTAAGCCTCCTGCCCGCACTCTTCGAAATGGAAGCTGTGATGATTCAGTCAAAATGGTTGGCATTGGGCTGACAAGGTGGGCAGGGGACAGAAATATTACCATTACCCGACACAGAAAACGTAAAGACTTTGAAAGTCCTTAAAGGGAGTAAATAAGGCAAGGAAAGAAATGCCCTTCAACAAAAGATAAAGAAACTTGTATTTATTTTTTGCGGGGAAGTTAACTTTTCTTCCTTGGGTTAGGCAGGGCTGATTCACTTAAGTTGACAAAGAGAAAAAAGGACATTGTAAGTATACTGAAAGGAATATGGCTAATCGTTTAATGAATGGAATTAATGGAGCATTTGTCCTGTGTGCAGAGGGCTGGCAGCTCTTTGGCTTCCCAGAAAACCTGATGCAGTTAAGGGCTCTTTGGCACATTTGTCAGAGAGAGGAGATGCAATTTTGCACAAAGATATCTCACAGATCATTAAAAATGCAACCGACAAGCCTGTGGGTGTGGGTCTGGCCAGAAGAGAGACACACAATCCCAGTAAGTTGCTGGGTACCATGCTCTTTCTGACAAAGACCTGGAGATCTTAACGCACATCCAAGGGGTTCGATAGTGGAAATGCAAAATGAGGAGAAATCCAAACCCCGGACCATAAATATAAGAGAGTCACTAACACACGCAGTTGTGAATTAAGGGAGAAACTTACTTACACAGAGAGCGGTGCGAATGTGAAACTCGCTACCACAAGTAATTTGATAAAAAGAAAATTGTCAGTGTCATGTCGATATGGTTAAGGGGCGGCATGGATAAGCACGTGAGGGGGAGAAAGGAATAGAAGGATGTGCGGGGCCTACAGGGCCATTTGCAGCAACAACCTGCATCTACATAGCACCCTTAACGCAGTAAAGATTGCCCCAAGGCGCTTCATGGAAACCTGCTCAGAAAAAACACTGAGTCAAAGAGGGGGGCGTGGGATGCAGTATTGGGGCAGGTAACTAAAATCTTGGCTGAGGAGGTAGTGTTCAAGCAGCGTCTTAATGGGGGTGAGAAAGAGATGAAGAGATTCAGACACTCCAGGAGCTGCCTAAGTCCTTAACCTTTAAAGGCATGGCCGCCAACGGTGGTGCAAAGGAAGTGGGGGGTTTACAGAAGTTCTTGGAGGGTGGTAGGCCTGGAGGAGGTTACAGAGATAGGTTTTTATGTAGGCCTGTGGATGGCAGGAGAGCGGCACACCTGCTGTTAGCTACTCTGCTGTAACACAAATTCACCAGAGAGAATGCAGCTTTAAATGAAATTTTGTTCACAGATAATTAAAATGCAACACACGGAACCGAGACCAAGGGCTACAAACAGAAAACTATATGACACTGACAATTTTCTTTTTATCTAAAATAATTAGAGTTCCCCTGATGGGACAGGACAATCTGCACAGTCAAACATGACTAAGATCCACAGGCCATTATTTTCTTAATTTCATCTTGTTATTTTCTTTCATTATTTTCCTAGTTGAAAAACATTTTCTGTTGTTAATCCCCACTCTCAGACTGGAGAGTGACCCCTCCAGGGGTTTAAAGGCCTTTTTAGCGTAGCCTTTTTGTTTATTCTTTCACAGGATGTGAGTGAGCATCGCTGGCTAGACCAGCATTTATTGCCCATCCCTAATTGCCCTTGAGAAGGTGGGCGGTGAGCTGCCTTCTTGAACCGCTGCAGTCCATGTGGTGTAGGTACACCCACAGTGCTGTTAGGGAGGGAGTTCCAGGATTTTGACCCAGCGACAGTGAAGGAACGGTGATTTATTTCCAAGTCAGGATGGTGAGTGGCTTGGAGGGGAACTTCCAGGTGGTGGTGTTCCCATGTGTCTGCTGCCCTTGTCCTTCTAGATGGTAGTGATTGTGGGTTTGGAAGGCGCTGCTGAAGGAGGCTTGGCAAGTTGCTGCAGTGCATCTTGTAGTTGTTGCTACTGTGTGTCAGTGGTGGAGGGAGTGAATGTTTAAGATGGTGGATGATCAAATGGGCTGCTATGTCCTGGATGGTGTTGAGCTTCTTGAGTGTTGTTGGAGCCGCACTCCCCCAGGCAAGTGGAGAGTGTTCCATCACACTCCTGACTTGTGACTTGTAGATGGTGGACAAGCTTTGGGGAGTCAGAAGGTGAGTTACTCTCCACAGAATTCCCAGCCTCTGGCCTGCTCTTGTCGCCACAGTATTTATATGGCTGGTCCTGTTGAGTTTCTGGTCAATGGTAACCCTCCCCAAGGTATTGATGGTGGGGGATTCAGCGATGGTAATGCCATTGAATGTCAAGGGGAGATGGTTAGATTCTCCCTTGTTGGAGATGGCCATTGCCTGATAGTTGTGGCGCGAATGTTACTTACCACTTGTCAGCCCAAGCCTGAATGTTGCCAGGCCTTGCTGAATATGAACATGGGCCACTTCGGTATCTCAAGGTTTGCAAATGGTGTTGAAGACTGTACAATCATTAGTAAACATCCCCACTCCTGACTGGTGTCATGCTGAGATTGATGGAGGCAGCCCAGTTTAAGCCATGATTATCTTCTGCCTATCTCGCCTGAAGAACCTCCTTTGACTGAATTGCTTTCCTGCACTATCCTCCAGAGACAAATCTCCTTGTGTACCACCTTTACCCATCATATTTCTCAATCTACCACTAGCATATTGGAAGTATAAAAAGGACAGCAGATGATGATCACCCACACATATGCACACACATACATAGACACCAACATAAACACACTGACAGTGGGTCAGAGTTTTCTCATGAGCCAAAGATAAGCAATCTTGCTGTACCTGACCTACAAAATAAAGATCAAAAATCTCTTTGGCCTTTATTGTGAGAGGCTTCAAATGAGCTACTGTAGGCCCGGTACAAATGGGTAGAGGCATGTGTGTAGAGCAGAGCACCAAGACCTTTACTCTGTATCTAACTCAGTGGGTAACACTCTTACCTCCGACGCTGAAGGTTGTGGGTTTAAATTCCATTCCAGAGACTTGAGAACAAAAATCTAGGCTGATGCTCCAGTCCAGCAATTGAGGGAGTGCTGAACTATTGGAGGTGCGGTCTTTCTGATGTGGCATTAAACTGAGGTCCTGTCTTTCCTCTTGGGTGAACATAAAGGATCGCAATGCACTATTTTTAAGTGGAGTGGCAAACTTCTCCGCAATGTCCTGGTCAAAACATCTCACCCAACAGCACTTAAACTGATTATCTAGTCAACAGTTCTGAAGAGGAGTCGCATCCGACTCAAAATGTTAACCCTGGCCCAGAAATGGCCAAAGATTATAAGTCCTACCCTCAAAAATGGCATTTCCCATCTTTGCAGGTGTGGGAAAGGAGTGGAGCCAGGCTTTGTGGAGGCAGTGGGCCATTTGAATCACCAGCTGCCTCTACTGAAGCAGGATTTTGAAAGAACGAGAGTGAGGAATCTGGAGTGTGCAGGTTAGAACAGGTAAGAGGAGGGTGGAACTTGCTGGGTGTGTTTGAATAGCCAGGACATGCCTTTGGAGAGGTAAAGTATCCCTTTGGATAGGGTCCAGGGACACATTTAAGACAGGTAAGGAACCCTCTGAGATTGTTAAAAGTGAACATGATTATCGACTTTTTATGTACAAACTCATTGGAACTGTCAAGCTGTCCAGCTGCCAAGGAAATGTTAAAGAGCTGCCCAGATGTCAAACCTGTCCAGGAAGTGTCAAACCTGTCAGAGCTGCCTGGGAAGTGTCGAACCTGTCACGGAACTGTCCAAGGATACTAGGTGAGTTGACATGGAGGGGGAAAGGGCAAAGGTTAGTAGGTGGGGCAGTATGGGTTGGCATGAGTTGGCACTAAGATAGGCACAGGGGTATGGGGGCAATGGGGTGGGCTGAGGGGCACTGAATTAGTATGGGGTAAATGGGGGCATGAGTTAGCATAGGCTGGCATGGATGAAGCATTTAGGGAGTGTGTGGGGAGTGGGGGCGAGGGAGGGTGAGGGCTGGAAGGATGTCTTTTGTTTTATTATGATTTATTTAAATATAGCGCCAGAGCACAGAGGCAGGTCTTGCGCCCAGCCCGCCTCCACATCGGGCAGCCTCCGCGTTCATTGTGGCGTAGCACACCCCGACTTCTATTTCAACCTGCATCCCCCCCTCAACCCACCCACCCACCCACCCCTTTATCGACTGAAAATTCGAATTTAGGGCAGACATTTTGAAAGGTCAGGTTCCGCCGAGCCGGGAAAATCTCCTGATTCGACAAACCCAACCCGGCGACGAAAATCCGGGCCCCTGCTTCTCCCTCCACTGACGTCTCCACACCTGCTGAGTATCCCCGACACTCTCTGTTTTTATCTGGTCAACTATCATGTTGCTGTTTGAGGAAGTTGCTGTGCCAAAATTGGCTGCCATGTTTCTATACCACAACAGTGGCGACACCTCAAAAGTACTTTATGGGCTGTAGAACATTTCGAGATACCCTGAGGACACGGAAGGCACTATATGAACGTGTGTCTTTCTTCTGTTCTTCAATCTATTGGCGACACGTGGAGTGCATAATAATGAACGCAAGTGGCTGAACTGTGACAAACTAGTAAAATTCACATGCAAATATAATTTAAATTAAAAAGGTTAGCATTGATTTTACTGTAATGTGCATTTAGGAATTCAGGTCAGACATGTTTCCGAGTGGAACATTGTGCACCCAAGTGACCAGACTTGGCAAATAGGGATTAAACAGATGGCTTGGCACAATGAAAAATTATATCTGGATAGCATCTGTCCTGGTTGCCTCTGGCTCAGACCACTACAGATTAGTGACAGAACATCTGTGGCCATTGGTACCTCGAGTGCCATTAAGAACGTTGAATTACCATCATTGGTTGTCATTGTGCATGGCATTTGCACACAGATATCAAAGCTCAGTCAGTTAGTGGGTTTATTATCATTTTTTCCCTCCCTCAGGCCAAGTGGGCTTGTACAAAGGTGTGGTGTAGTGTAGTGGTTATATTGTGGGTCTAGGAATCCAATGACTCAGGTGCTGGGAGTATGGGTTCAAATCCCACTATGGGAACTGGTGGAATTTAAATTTAATGAATAAATCTGGAATTGAAAGATAATTCCAGTAATGAGGACTGTGATAATAAAACCCCACATCCGGTTCACTACAGGAAATCTACTGTCCTTACTTGGTCTGGCCTACATGTGGCTCCAGACCCACAGTGATGTTGGTGACTCTGAAATGACCTGGCAAGCTCCTCAATTCAAGGGGCGATTAGGGATGAGCAAGAAATACTGGTCTTGCCAGCAACACCCATATCCTGTGAAAGAATGTGTTTTAAAAACCCATCTTATTCTCTAACCATGCAATCACAATGGCTGTTCATTTGCAGAAATATGAGACAAACAAGAGTTTGAAGAGTAAAAGGCTAGCAAATTTTGTAGTTCGTTCCAAGAGATTTGGAAAATGACGCACTGACGGTGAGAGCCCCCCCTTCAAAGCTTGCTAGAGCTCCTAAATTGTGTGAACGACAGCATCCCCTGAAGGTAATAGCGCTCATGGATGTCCGTGCTTGTTAGATGAGGTAACTCGGTGGTTGGCAATGGAGCAGTTGACTAGAGGTTTTGTTCAGTGACCATTGCATTCCTAGTTCAGTGATTAGCCCAGTTAAATGTAGAGAAAGGGAATTAATTTGCAATTGTATAGAGCTTTTCTTGATCTACAAAAAGGTCAGTAAATCACTTGACTCTTATAACATGATTAAACTGTGCAGCAGAACAAGTTCCACATCAGCACTGAGATCGAATGACCATCTCAGGGGATGTCCATTGAAGGAGAGATGTTGCCCAGGAGATCAGGAAAACATTCAGCTCTTCTTATCAAGCGGTACAAGATATTTTGCATCTATTGGAAGGGGCAGACTGGGCCTCAGTTTAACATCTCATCTAAAACAAAATCACCTCAGTGCAGTACTGGCTAAATATAGCAGGTATATTTTCTTGAATGGCACTCTACGTCATGCAGTCAAGTTAATGGAGCAAGATTTGAATCAATGATAGCCTTGCTCAGATGTATGACTGCCACCACTAAACTAATACCAGCAGATGGGGCAAAGCTACTTATTTCCTGCCTTGACGATATAACTTAGCCCTTACTGCCACACCTCAATGGGCCTGCGCTCTCCAATTCGAGTCTCCTTTGTTTTGGCCCCAAATTTCCTCAGCACTAACACCATTATTGGACTAAAAGGATTGAGGAAATTGGCATATTTTTGTGCTTTTGGGTACATTCGTGGTCACAGTATGTCACCCATAGCTCAGCTGGTTGCGCTCTTCCCTCTGAGTCAGAAGCTCATGGGTTCAAGTCCCAAGCCAGGACATGAGCACAAAGATCTGCTATAGGAGTGCTGCACAGTCAGAGGTGCTGTCTTTTGGATGACACATTAGAGGAAAGACTGGGTCACAATTTAAAGAGGACGTAAAAGAGCCCTGGCACTCATTCAAAGAAGAACCAAGGAGTTCTCCCCCATTGGGCTTGTATCCACTGGAATTTAGAAGAGTAAGGGGTGACTTAATTGAAACCTTTAAGATCCTGAGAAGTCTTGACAGGGTCGATGCTTCCTCTTGTGGGAGAATCTAAAACACTGTTTAAAAATAAGGGGTTGCTCATTTAAGACAGAGGTGAGGGGAATTCTTTTTCTCTCAGAGGGTCGTGAGTCTTTAGAACCCTCTCCCCAAAAGGCGGTATTTAGCCTTCAATCACGAAACAAAAACAAATTATTTCATCATGACCATATTGCTGTTTGCCAGAGCTTGCTGTGAGAAGATTGGCTCACATTTCCTACATTGCAAGTGACTAAACTTCAACAAAAGTACTTCATTGGCTATAAAGTGTTTTGGGATATGCTATGGTCATGAAAGGCACTGTGTAATGCAAGTTTTTTTTAATGTACTGTACCAATCTTAAGTTTCCTTTATTTATTTTTCAACGGTGAAAGCATGACAGGTGTCAACGTGTGCCAGGGCTCAAGCACACAGCCATACTGTTCTAACAGACGGATGTTTCCTGAATTTACACTGCTCCCGCACTCACCTCCACCTCCCTCTCCCCTCCGCCCATCCCACCCCACCAGATAAAAGATTTTACAGCTCAAACATGTGTATGTGAGGAATTGGTGAGCTGAACTTCATTTCCCAATCACAAGCTTCCCAACAACTAATTTAATCCCTTCCTCCCTGTTTTGTATTGACTGACAATGCCCTTCCTATCACTTGTAGTACTTGCCTCCATTTCCCACACGAAAATGTTGACAGCTCTAGCGACCTCCCATTCCCCCATCCCCTCCCTCACGTAGAAGGGCTTTGGACAATAGCTGACAATCCCCACAGGCACGCCACCCGATGCCATTGTAAAGCAGGAGGATTAAAGTTCTGGGTCCAATTCCAGTCAGCTGGGAAAGGAGCAGATAGATACAAACATACGAACAAACCAATTAGGAGCAGGAATAGGCCACTCGGCCCCTCGAGCCTGCTCCGCCATTCAATAAGACCGCGGCTGATCTCTTTGTAATCTCAACCCCACATTCCTGCCTACCCCCGATAACCTTTTACCCCCTTGTTAATCAAGAATAAGTCTAGCTCTGCCTTAAAAATATTCGAAGACTCTGCTTCCACCACTTTTTGAGGAAGAGAGTTCCAAAGACTCACAACCCTCTGAGAGAAAAAAATTTCTCTTCACCTCTGCCTTAAATGAGCAACCCCTTATTTTTAAACAGCGATCCCTAGTTCTAGATTTTCCCACAAGAGGAAGCATCCTCTCCACATCCACCCTGTCAAGACCCGTCAGGATCTTAAAAGTTTCAATTAAATCGCCTCTTACTCTTCTAAACTCCAGTGGATACAAACCTAACCTGTCCAGCCTTTCCTCATAAGACAACCCGCCCATTCCTGGTATTAGTCTAGTAAACCTTCTCTGAACTGCTTCTAACACCTTTCTTTAAATAAGGAGACCAGTACAATACTCCAGATGTGGTCTCATCAGTGCCTGTATAACTGAAGCATAACCTCCTTACTTTTGTAATCTATTCCCCTCACAATAAACAATAACATTCTATTAGCTTTCCTAATTAACTGCTGTACCTGCATACTAACCTTTTTTGATTCATGCACTAGGACACCCAGATCTCTCTGAATCTCAGAGCTCTGTAATCTCTCACAATTTAGATAAGTTTCTTTTTTATTCTTCCTGCCAAAATGGACCATTTCACATTTGCCCACATTATACACCATTTGCCAGATCTTTGCCCACTCACTTAACTAATCTATGCCACTTTGTAGCCTCCTTATGTCCTCTTCACAGTTTACTTTCCTTCCTACCTTTGCGCCATCAGCAAATTTAGCAACCAGGCCTTCGGTCCCTTCATTCAAGCCATTTACATAAATTGTAAAAAGTTGAGGCCCCAACACTGATCCTTGTGGCACACCATTCATTACACCCTATGAACCAGAAAAGGTCCTATCAATGCCAACTCTCTGTTTTCTGTTAGCCAGCCAATTTCTATCCATGCCAATATGTTACCCCCTACACCATGAGCTTTTATTTTCTGCAAAATCCTTGATGTGGCACCTTATCAAATGCCCTCTGGAAATCTAAGTACAGTACATCCACCAGTTCCCCTTTATCCACAGCACATGTAACTCCTTCAAAGGACTCCAAGAAATTGGTTAAACATGATTTCCCTTTCACAAAACCATGTTGACCGTGCCTGATTACCTTGAATTTCTCTGAGCGCCCTACTATAACACCTTTAAGAATAGCTAATAATAGATTGAAAGCAAAGAGAGAAAACTATTGCATGGAAGGAGAAAAGAACATGGTGCACCTCCATAGTGCACTGAAGATGGCAGGAAGGACTCTTCACAGCAAAGTGTGGTAAACGCTCATCTTAAAAATGGTGCTATTCGACACAAGGCAATGATTCTGGTATGGAGTCAACTCAAGGGCTAATATCCTCAGCCTTTCAATTTATCCAGTATTGACAGCTCCTGTGTTCTTATGCAATGGAATAAATCTCAGTTTAATATCATTGGTTTGCCTCACTTCATTTAAGTCAAAAGCAGTCATCACAGTTACTGAGGCACACTGCATTGGCAAGTTCTGGCAACCCTTAAAGGGCCCTTCAATTTCTGTTGGTGAAAGAAATTGCCTTGCAGGGAGCAGTGCGCCTTTAAGTCTCTCCAGCAACCAAAGGCTTCAGTCTACTGTTAGAAAATAGAGATAGTTTAAGTAAGTCATATTGGTGTTTGTGGGTGTTAGGAATGAGTTTTAGCTTTAAAGTTTAAGTTTGATTTGCACTTCTGTATCTGTGTGTTAAGAAAGGTCAAATGGAGTTTTAGTTTCACTTTAGAAAGGTGCTTGCATTTCAGATGAGGAGTTTTATGACCCCTAAAGAGAAAGTAAGCATACAAGGGTAGAAGGGTTGAACTGATGCCTAGCAACAGGGGCCCGGAGAGGCAGGTCCCTCCCCCAGAGAGCCACACACAAGAAGGAAAAAGCAGTTTGTTTTGAGAGCTGTTTGAGTTCAGTTGGTTTGGAGGCAGCTGTGAAGCAGAAGCAGCCTAAAAGGGAAGGCAAAAAAAATGTGTTTCCTGATGGAGGGATAAACTGTTGGAATTTTGTTCTCCCGACTTCCAAAGCAGGTTACAGGTGGCTCGAGCTTCCTGACAAACGATGTCGGGAAGCCCATTTGCATTTATTAGCATCTCATGCATGCTCATTAAAAGACCCGAATTAAATTCACCCTCCAAATTGAGCTCCCCGCCAGTCAGAATTTAGAACACTCAGTTTACCAACATATATAAGCGGCATGCATCTGGCGAGCTTCACCTCTTCCACGATGTTGAGGTCAATGGGTGGCGCTTTCTCTTTTCTGGGTACATCACAAAACTTCACTCGTGTACCATTAGCAAACTTTGCGTCAAGGCCGGACACAGGAGGCTGTCCAAGGCTGGAAGTGGGGTGAGGGTGGGGTAAAGTGGAAGGGTGGAGCGAAGGATTGACAGGGGAAGTAGGCTTATGGAAGGGGGGGGTGAAGGTGGGGAGAGTGTCCAGGGAAGGGTGGGAGGGACAGTTTATTGGAGGGCGGGGTCAGTGGCGTTTTCGGTAGGGTCCTAGGGATGGAACTCAGGGTATTGGTGATAGGAGGGAACGGTCATAGTCAGGGGGAGTGGTGTGTAGGAAGAAATGGGGTGGCAGGTTCAGGGTGACAGAGAGTCTGGTAGGTGACAGTCTCATTGGGTGGGTCATGGAGGGTTCAAGGCAGGAGGCTCAGATAACGGGAGGGGGCAGGGTCTGGGTTGGCATGGTGACGGTAGCCAATGTGGTTCCGAGGGGGGAGAGGCATGTGGAGGTAGATCGTGATAGGGTCCAAGATAATGAGGGGAGGTTCAAGGGTGACAGAGGAGAGATGAATGGTAATATTGGGTGGGTCAATTGTGAGGAGGGGAAGTTGGCGGGTGACAGGGGGAGGGTAGAAGGTGGTAGAGCGAGTTTGAAAGGTGATACGCATCATTTTTCCAAACTGACCTTGACCAAGTAGTTAGTCAGTGAGACCCCTCGAAGTGGGAGGAAGGTCTTTTTGGGTGGAGGAAGTTCAAGGTCAGCACAAGTGGCCAACTGAAGGGCCACCCTAATAACTATGAGGCAGGTGGATGTCAAAGATGTTCACTTGTGTTCCTCTCTCTGTGGGGAAGCCCACGTTGCAGCAGGTTTGTTCCCTACTCATGGGTCTCATAACATCAAGATCCCAGCAAGGTGTGGAGCTGCAGTTCATTCTGGGCCATTTGTCATTGGCTGCAGTCAGAGGCAGGGATGGGGGTGGGAGAGGGGTGGAATGGCTCCAAGGAGCACGGCTGGTGGAGGGAAACCAACTCACAACCCCAAACCTCCATCCCCCTGGGTGAATGGTCATGACTGACAAGGGATCATGTGGTTAGTCTTTCTATGTTGCCAAGACAAGGGTCTCTCTGTAGGGCTTAGAGGGTAGTGGAGACAAACGGAAAAGTGTCCACATAAGGCTTCTCGCACATGGCTCTCATCACCCTGGTCAAAGACCAATGTCCCAAAAGTATCCATGTATGAACATGAGGAACACCCATCTCTGATACCCCGGGATGTCCTTTACCTGGAAGGGGTGGGGTGGGGTTGCCATGTCTAGACAGAGGCCAGGTGAAGGGCTTAGCGCTTGCCTGCTGGTTTTGAGATGGAACGAAACCTGTAAAGGACATTCTCACTTAACATATCACTTCAATCTGTTCACACATCCACTAATGTGCTGATGATGCAGGCTGCAGGCAACCCTGCCTTGGTAACGGTTCTCAAAAGATGAGGAGAAAGAGGGCCCATCGCCGGTTGGCACAGGGCCAGGAGGAGCAAGGACCTGATCAGCAAGAGGCAGCGGGGCCTCTGTAAGGTCAAGAGGCTGGTGAACATGAACCACTGCAACGGCGGGCATTGGCCCGACCATGGGTGTATCGCCGGTGGTGCTCTCATCTAGAGATGAGCGAAATGGAGGCGCCCTCACATGTCACAGGATGCGGTTGCTCACATCTGCCACCTTCTCCAGCACAAGCTGTGGCTGCAAGGACTCTGGAGGAGCAATGTGGAGCTGGAGTAACGCGGAGACTTTAAACATGGCGCCAGGACCTTCGACCCCTTGGTGTGGGTGACTTCCTGCCTGCCCTGCCATGAGGTTCGCTGGTCTCGTTATGAATGGACGATTAAGAAGCTGAAAGGCAGGAGATGACCCGTGCCCACCTCTCCTGCCGCCCAGCGGGAATCGCGCCGACTTTCCCACCCACCTCCGGAATCTCCAGGACGGAAACTTCTGCCTGAGGAGGCAATTCGGATTTTAACAATTCAGCGCTCATTTCAAAACAGTTCAATCACCCAGGGGGAAAACAATATGAGTAGCAGGGATGGTACCATGGTGGGGATTGAACCAGAAACAAAACTTAGGACCAATCATGAAGCTTTCCTTACTCGGTTGATGTAGAGTACGTGTTTCTAACTACCAAAGCCTGAAACAACTTCACATCGTCCACAAGTCCTACTGTTTATAAATTCAGTTTGAGATTGTTAACAACGATGCTTTGAAATTATGTTCTGTGAATATTAACAAATGTTCTATTTTAAAGTTATTTTGTCTGCTGTTTTATCTAAGGTTTAGGTACATAAATACTCTCCCATAGCACGACTGCAACCCATCAAGGCAATTTTATTTTATTTTGCATTTCAGAACAACATGATTAAATGATTTCTTCCTTGCGTTTGTTTATGTTTCATGTTCCTAACTCTTTTTTCTTTGTCCCTCTGGCTCTCTCTTTCATCTCGCTTGAATTTATATTGCACCTTTCACAACATCCCAAAGCATCTTTTTTTTTCTTATTCTTTTACAGAATGTGGCATCGCTGGCTGGTCCAGCATTTATTGCCCATCCCTAATTGCCCCTTGAGAAGGTGGTGGTGAGCTGCCTTCTTGAATCGCTGCAGTCCCTGTGGTGTAGGTACACCCACAGTGCTGTTAGGGAGGGAGTTCCAGGATTTGACCCAGCGACAGTGAAGGAACGGCCGATATATTTCCAAGCCAGGATGGTGAGTGACTTGGAGGGGAACTTCCAGATGGTGGTGTTCCCCTGTGTCTGCTGCCCTTGTCCTTCTAGACGGTAACGGTCTTGGGTTTGGAAGGTGCTGTCAAAGGAAGTTTGCACTGACAAAGTATGTTTTAAGTGTGGATATTGTTATGAGGAAAATGGTCCAGCCAATTTATGCACAGCGAGATCCCACAAACAGCAATGTGATTACGATCAGATAATCTGTATTTTTTACTGTGTTGATTGAGGTGTAAATATGAGACAGGACATCAGGGGAAGCTCTTCTTCAAAATACTGCCATGAGACATTTTCAGTCCATCTAAGAAGGCAGATGGGGCCTCAGTTTAGCATCACATCCAGAAGGCAGCATGTTTGACAGTGCAGCACTCCCTCAGTACTGCATTGGACTAGATTTCGCGTCAAGGCTGTAGAGTGGAATTTGAACCCACGACCTTCAGAATCAACAGGATGACCCAATAAGTAGGCACAAGAAAGGGTCAGAAGAGGACAGACAGAGAAGAACTAAGGAGAGTGGATATGAGAACAAGAGAGACAGAAGTGGAAGGGGAGGTACAGAGTGAAAGAGCAACAGGAAAACAGCAGAGCCAAATTGAATCGGCCATATTGTTTGATTTGCTGTGTGTGATCTCACAGAGTTGCTATAATCAATCAGGTCTTGTGTTGGTGATAATATCACACACACACGGTACATCAAAATAACACACTGAAGCAGGCCCGGGCCCTAGTTATCAATTAGACATGCAGGCTAAGGACTAGTGCGTAAAATAAAAGTGACAATCCCCTGTGGGGAAACCATAGCCCAAAATAGCCAAATTTAATGAATGACCCCCAAATGAAGAAATTACCAGCAAAGATTTCACTTTTTGTAGCTGCCCTGTGACCATCACAAGTCATCCCTTCAGCTGTGAATTCGGTATGCTGGCAATGTCATTCTGAGGTTCATCCCATCGCACAGCTTCTTTGGTGGGCAAGGGTTACCCCATAACAAGATGGCTGCTGACCCCTGTTTCAAACCCCAAATTGAGACACAGGAGTGATATAACCACACCATCTCAGCACAAAAAGCTACTGTTGTAATATACCTTTAAGGGTTTTTTCTTTCCTTTCCTCTTTCATGGGATGTGGGCATCACTGGCAAGGCCAGCATTTGTTGCCCATCCCTAATTGCCCTTGAACTGAGTGCCTTGCTAGGCCATTTCAGAGGGCATTTAAGAGTCAACCACATTGCTGTGGGTCTGAAGTTATATGTATGCCAGACCAGGTAAGGATGGGAGATTTCCTTCCCTAAAGGGCCTTAGAGAACCAGATAGATTTTTACAACAATTGATGATAGTTTCATGGTCACCTTTACTGAGACTAGCTTTCAATTCCAGGTTTGTGAGTTGAATTTAAATTCCACCAGCTGCCATGGTGGGTTTTGAACCCACATCCCCAGAGCATTAACCTGGGCCTCTGGATTACTAGCTCAGTGGCATTACCACAACACCATCATCTGCCCCAGATAAAATCAGCATGTCATTGCTAGAAAGGAAATGTGTCATGTGACCCAGTCTTAGTTACACTTTTTGCTTTGAGCAGAGCATGTGCACAGCTCTGATGTCTTCAAGCTTTATACCGATGTATAACTGTTCTCATGTACCTAGTCTGAATAAATGAACCCATAACGTGTTTACCCAAATCCCTTATCAGTGATTGGTGCCTTGTGTCTTGTACAGTAAATAAGCCCAAGCTATTATATCAGTAGAATAACACAACAGCAACCGCTGAGCAGGCCATCAGCTTCCTCAGGATATAGTTCCACTGCTTTGGCCGCTCAGGTAGTAGGGGGGGTGCAGCAGGAGGGATCCGGTGGGGCACTTCAAGGGTTTATCACATTGTTGTGTTCTGCTGCACTCCCTACAACATGGCCATCTAGAGAGGAGGGGTGGAATTTCAGGAGGTCCATGAGGAAGAGCCTCGTAGGAGGAGGAGTATTTCAATGAAGACCGTGAGAAAGGCCAGGGCCAACCAGAGTTTGGCCTCGGGTGGAGATACAATGACCAGGAAACCCGGCATGGCCTAACCCAGGAACACTACCCCTGAGCACAACAGATCCTCCTCCAATGGCAGAATCTTAATCCAGAACTGCCTATTTTTACATGGCATTCTCATTCCAGAGAACAAGGAGAGATCCTCTTCTCATGGGGGTTAGCACCCACAATGTGGCGAGTCTTCCACGTGGTCACAGGGCACTCTTAAACTTCACACACGGGCAGGATGTAGTGAAGAGGTCACAGCTTCCCAGAATTGCCAAAAATGGGACATTTTAGTTTTTGACCCCTGCCATTTTACTCACATTGAAAGGCATGCATTGAATAAAAGGTTTATAACCTGGTGAAACCCAATATGACGCTCCCACCGAGATACATTGGACATACTTTTTATGATCGACCACTTTGGTATCCAAGTTTTTGTCTTTCTCCGTGCTCCTCCTACCCTCTTGGGGTCTCGGCGCACCTCCAATCCTGACCTGTTGTGCGTTTCCAGCTACTGTCACCCCATTGGATGTTTTAATCATGTTGGAGGTGCTACGTAAATGCAAGTTGTCGCTGTTGCTCCTTCCCATTTCTCCCTCTGCATGGAGTTGGGCAGCCAATTTGGGTAATTGGGTGGGGGGCCAAGAGAGGCCATTAAGAGGGGCGGCTGACATGTCTCTGCCAGTGGAGCCTGTTGGGTGGGGGGGGTCTGTCAGCTTTATCAAGCAGCCTCCCTGCAGCAACCCTGTTGTCTTATGAGGCAAGGCTGGACAGGCTTGTATCCGCTGGAGTTTCGAAGAGTAAGAGGCGACTTGATTGAAACATATAAGATCCTGAGAGATCTTGACAGGGTGGATGTGGAGAGGATGTTTCCTCTTGTGGGGGAATCTAGGATTAGGGGTCACGGTCTAAAAGTAAAAGGGTCACCCATTTTGGACAGAGATGAGGAGAAACTTTTTCTCTCAGAGCGCCATGAGTCTTTTGGAACTCTCTTCCTCAAAAGGTGGAGGAAGCAGCTTTGAATATTTTTAGGGCAGAGGTAGATAGATTCTTGGTAAGCAAGAGGGTGAAAGGTTATAGGGAGTGGGCGGGAATGTGCAGTTGAGGTTACAATCAGATCAGCCATGATCTTATTGAATGGCGAAGCAGGCTCAAGGGGCCGAGTGGCCTACTTCTGCTCCTAATTCATATCCTCGTACGTTCATAACCCAGGGGGGTCACCACAGCCCAAAGAGGGATCCACAGACAGGAAAGACAGCCCCCACAGCCCCAAAAGCCCCCCCCAGGAGAGCTTTCCCCTACGATCAGCAGGGCCTTTTGCATTTGGCCATCCTGAATTTATTACATCTACTCACCTGTAGAAGGGAGCCTCCATTTTGGGGCAACCTCAAGGTACCCAAACTGCCTCAGTAGTGTCCACCTCTCCATGTTGAGGCTACTCAGCCTTCAGAGCTGCCAGGCTGACAGCATCATAACCCTGACTGCCATCCATAATTAGCCAATCAGGAGGCCACCTCCTGTAAAATTGTCAAAATGTTCCCACTGACAGACGTGTGGGCTTGGGACTGCCATTGGGCTCCGATATCAGGATCCCAAAGCCCAAGGGCTGTCAGCCAAGTCTTATTATGTATTCTTGGATGAGAGCCCTGATGTCCATTAAGAGAACTAAAACACCTGAGCCACAGGGAAAACATTGCATGGTGGAAGGCTCTAGCTATCTGATCTTTGCTGTCAATTGTACAATGTGCATTTACACAAGGTCAAGAGGTTTCAATTGCTTGCAGTTTCAACTATTGATACTTTAAAGGATCTGGACGATTGACACTTTTATTGGCCTATAGTAAAAAGGAGATTTTTTTTTAAGAAAATGGAAAGTTGTCAATGAGTGACTGCTTTTTAAAACTTTTTCTTTACACATCCTGTTGTCACTATAGGGTTTATTGGTTCAATAAAGTGTATATTGGGTGAATGGGCATGGAAGTGCCATACCTTGACATGGGGGGGGCATGAGGGGCCATATGGAGTGGGTGAGGAGCATACCTTGGCATGGGGTCTATAGGGAGTCGATGGGGGGGGCATGAGGTAGCACGGATGGGGCATGGGGAATGTGTGAGGGGTGATGGGATGCGAAGGGTATATTTTCTTTATAACTGGGATGAGGTCCCATAGCACTGAGGAAGAGCTTTTAAACAGCCAGCCTCAGCACCCAGCAGCCACTGTGACTGCCTCCAAACTCCTTCCTGGGTCAACTCGCCCGCCTGCAGCCCACCCCCACCACCACCAGCACCACACCCCCACCCCTCCCAACCCCCCCACCCACCCAACAATGGAAATCCCGCCCTTGGGCACTTTCTCCCAAGGTGGGCGAGACAGACCGGGAAGTTTCCCAACTCCGGCTCCCTGCCTGGGGGATGAAACTCCAGCCCGGTGGGAGGGGAGGCCTGCAATGGCCCACAGCTTTAACATGGAGCCTGGGGGGGACCATAGCACTATCTGATTTCTAGACTATGGAGGTGATGTTCATTATTACAGCCAAATCCCTCCACAGAGTGTGGGCAATGTCCTGGGTCAGCCTCTAGCCCCAAACAGTTCATTCCTTCTGCTCTGTACTTCCATATCACAGAATCACAGAATGGTCATGGTGTAGAAGAAGGCCATTCGGCCCATCGTGTCTGCTTTGGCTCTCTGAGCATTTTAACTTAGCGCCTGTCTCCAGCCTTTTCCCCCATACCCCTGTACATTGTTTCCATTTAAATAATCATCCAATGCCCTCTTGAATGCCTCAATTGAACCTGCCTCCACCACACTTCCAGGCCATGCAATCCAAGCCCTAACTACTCGCTGTGTGAAAAAACATTTTCTCACCTCGCATCGGCTTCTTTTGCAAAACACTTTAAAACCGTGCCCTCTGGTTCTCGATCCATTTCCGAGCGGAAACAGCTTCTCCCCCTCTACTCTGTCCAGCCCCCTCATGAAAACTTCCATCGAGTCTCCTCCCAGCCTTCTCCCCTCCAAGGAAAACAGTCCCAACTTCTCCAATCTTTCCTCATAACTGAAGTGTCTCATGCCTGGAGCCATTCTCGTAAACTAACTATGAGGTTGCACAAGCCTAGCGCTCTGAAGTCTGTCTCTTGTTTCTCCAGTCTTGCTGCCTGCCCTTCTCGTTGGCCAAGTTGCCATTTTCTTCCATTAAGCCTTTTAAAGTAACAGTGGCCTTGTTATTTTGCACCAGGTCATTATGCCTTCTCTACATTCTCATCCCCTTGCAAGGTGCGTGATTGAGAGGAGGCCAGCCAGTGTCCAGTTGCACTGGGAATACCCAGAAACAGTAAGATAAAAACACTGTTAGCTTTGTTGCCATTTCTCTATGCACTTTCATCCTCTGCCCCTCTATTCTGGAATGGCCTCTCAACATGGAGGCAACTGTACCAATGAGGAATCACAGAATCACACAGTCCAGAAGAGGCCCTTCGGCCCATCGAGTCTGCACCGACACGTGAGAAACACCTGACCTATCTACCTAACCCCATTTACCAGCACTTGGCCCATAGCCTTGAATGTTATGACGAGCTAAGGTGGAAGAAAGACTTGCATTTATGTAGCGCCTCAGGACATCCCATGGCACCTGGCAGCCAAAGAAGTATTTCTGAAGTTGCAACGCAGGAACCAAAACAGCCAACCCGCCCACAGTAAGATCCCACAAACAGCGCATGATAACGACCAGCTATATATTTTGTAGGGACTTCTTAAAGGGATGAACGTTCGCCTGGACACTGGGGGGAATTCCTCGGCTCTTCTCTGAATAGTGCTACAGGATCTTTCACATCGGCCTGAGAGGGCAGACAGAGGATTAATATCTCATCCCAAAAAAAACAGCAGCTTTGACGGTGCCCAATCCCCTCAGTACAGAGCTGTGCTAACAGTCTCGATTTTACACTTGAAGTCCCAGGTGGGCTTGAAACTCTCGGCCTCTGGCTCAAGCGGTGTTATTAACTCAGCCACTGCTGACACATGACAGTGAGAGGGGAGGATTTAATACTGTGCTGATCCTCTTAGCAGTGACTGTAAGGATGAAAAACCTTCCATTCCTCATTCACACACTGAAAAATAAACCAGCAAACCATGTTAAGAGGGCGTCTTGAAAAAATAGAATTAAAAAGATATATATTTATTACAAATGGATCTCTGCCTTGGAAGTTACAGGCAGTATAATCTTTTTATGAAAACCATTATTCCTCTGCACACTAATTTTAAACACGGACTGTTTCATAGTAAACATGAAATGAGAGTGTGATGGATCAATAAGTTGGATAACACATCTCTTCAGATTCCTATAATTACCCAACACCAGAGGGTACTTTATAGAGATCTGCAATACATGTGTTTAATTTATATTAATAACAGTGTCAATATATCTGCTGAATGACATATATCATATTGCAGCAATGAATATAACCAGTGTGTATGACAAATATGAGAGGAAATAGGTTGATAAATTTTAATCTTTGGTAAAATAAAACTATGGGTGCAGTTAGAATACAACGGAAGTGGATATGCAGCAATGAAACCTTTTGATTCTCAACACTTAAAATGAAGTGTCTTTGACACATAGAAGCTTCTCATGGAATGAGACACAGCAGATGGAGGCCACTTGGCCCATCATGTCAATGGCGGCTTTTTGAAAGAGCCATACACTCGCCTGTCCTATCCCCACAGTCCTGCAAATGTTTCCCCTTCAAGTATTTAAGAGATGGGATCGTTTCCATTTCCGACCCTCAGTGTTTTCTGTCTATGTGGGATTGTACAGACCTTTAGGAATGGTGCAGTGCTCAGGATCATGCACTGAGTGAGAGGATTGTTTCACCTTGGTAACTGCCTCGAGAGCACTCATAACAATTCAAACTGAATGTACTTGAAAGCTCCCTTTAGAGGCCCTTACATTTTCCACACTGTAGTGGTCAAAGGTTTAAATGTTCTGTGTTCGATTATGTGGGCCTGGTAACTGATCTATGCTCACTGTACTTGATTGGTTAAGCCTGGGTGATGACTCAGAGTTAGAGTAAACAGAAAGGCTACTAGAAGCTGAGCTGTAAACATGAGTGAGGACATTTTGTGATTGCAAAGATATTTCAATGCCCTGTAAATAAACATGCTGCCACAACAACTGGTGTCATCTCTGCATAGCTGAGATTAGATAAAATATATAACACACAGCATCTATTTTTATGTCTGAATGAATCACGTAGGGATGAGCAGAAAATTGAATTCTGAATTCAGCTGGAAGGGGCACATTAGCAAAGACCCTGGTCGGTTGCTGATTGGGACCATTTTAGATTTATGTCCTTTTAAAAAAAAAAAGTGCATGTACATAATGGATTTTTGGATTCTCCATCACAACTTTTTCTCAATAGTTATTTGTTCTCTGATGTGGCCAATGCCAAGGGTGCATTTATTGCCAGCGCTTAGTTGCTTTGATAAGACTGTGTAACAAGAATACGATGATGGGCATTCTAGTTTATACAACTGGCTTTAGAGAGCGTTAACAATCAGCCACAGATTGTGGAACTGGCCAAACATAGGCCGGATCTGGTAGGGAGGGATTCCCTTAGTGAGTTATTACCCTTTTTGGCAGAGACAAGACCCTTTTAAGTTGCATTTGAAACCAATTTTTCCGGTCAGACAAATAGACACTTGGTGCCCATGGCAGCAGTGTGGCTTACACCACTGTATGATGGACAAGTACTAACACAGCACAAACACAGCAGCCACACGCTCCCAGGCAGATACCTTCCATTTACTTTGCTTCGAAGATAAAGCATTGTGAACTTTGAAGTGTTAAAATGGTTTTGTCCCATGTGGCGCGATGTGCAGTAGATGGAGACGAGGGCTAAGCAGCAGTGCGTCGCTCCTGTTCTTGGCCTCCCACGCATTCTTTCTCTGTCTCTCTCTCTCCCTCTCTCTCGCTCCACTGCTGTCTCTCATCAGTGCCCGCAGCAGCCCTACACATTTACTGCAGGACATGCTCCTGCCGTCAGGCTGGGGAAATGAGTCCATTTGTCAACGTCAGAGGGCGGGAGCTGTCACTCAGTGAACTGCTGCTTCCTCCCCTCGGGAGCAGCACCCTGTATTCAACACCTCCGCACTGATAGTGCAATCCTATTATAGGAAATGTGTAGAAAGCCTCAGGTATTTAGTATTACATGCCACTTGCCGCATGTGGTGCAACTTCCTTCTTATTTACCGGCTACCCTAAGAGACGCTTTGATGCTCTTTGTCTCGCTTCTTGTTTTTTTTTCCAATGATGCGCACAGGCCATTGACATTGAGTCGCTGAGCTAACTTTATCGATAATCAATTTTCCTGCCGTGAACGCATATCTGCAATCTCTGAACTCTATCAAGACAGGCTCCAACACGTGCTATCTGACCTTCAACCCCCAGGGTCAGGTGACCCCGTATATCGTACAGCGTACCACATGGTATCTAATACTGGAGTCCACGACCACAATCAGCTATTACCATGACATTTTTGAAGAGTTTATGGAAATGGAAGAAGGAGGCAGTTTAATTAATTCGGACACCGCGGGTTTGAACTTCCCTCAACACAACCTCACCGACATTTGGCATCTAAACTAAACATCTATAGTGGGGTCACGTCAGCCTTTGCAATCTTGCCTTTTAAGTATTTGAAAGTTGAAAAGAGCAGGAAAGGGAGAGGAAGGAAGACAAACACTCGGATTCAAATCAGCCAGTGCAAATTAAGAGAGAACTTGAAGTGGAAGGGCAAAAGGCACAATTAAACTGATTACAATATAATAGTTTCCATTAAGCGTGTTTTGTTTTTAATGCAGTTCAGTTCAAAGTTTGGAGTTAGCAGATTTATTAATGAATGGGATGAGGAGGTTGGCCTATGATGAATAAATTGGGCCTATATTGCATCATGAAAAGCCGATTACCGCTGCAAATTACTTACAGGCATATTGAACTTTTTAAGGAAGGCTTGTGTGTTTTTAAAGAAATACAAGCCTGGGCACTGAGCAAAAGATGGCTGATAATGGTAAAGTGGCCACTTTCTGGGAGCTTCCTATGTGGATTATACTGACAGACCTGTCCTGAGAGAACATGGAATGTTGCACCTGAAAAGGCGCCATGGCCTCCTGCAAGCAGAGACACTTAAAAGGGAAATGTGAAAGATTCAAAAGACTGAACTTTAATCTCCTATGATTGCCGAGACAAAAGACTCGTTTCCACGTCTCAGCAGTAGCCAAAATTCCATCTCCTGTTGATTTACATCTCAGGATGTGTAAATAGTTCTGTGATGGATACAAGATGACTATTTCTGCTCGTGGAATTATGCAGGAAAAATGGGTTAAAAAGCTAACTGCAAAGCAGTACTGAGTGTGACAGCAAGCAGAAGAATAAGCTAGTCACCCCCTGCAGCTTGCAGGTCAAAGATCTCTCCCCCTCTCTCTCTCTCTCCATCTCTCTCTGTTGCTGAAGGCAAAGCTCAGCAGAAGCCAAAATCAAAAAGATGTAGGACAGACTCCCAGCCACCCCACAGAACCAAGTGTCTCCAACCTAACTGTGAAACTGCCAAAGTCAGTTCTTTCGGAATCACCCAACTTAACAGCTGCAACATACCACCATCTATGCCTCAAGGACAAGCCAAAGACTGACTTGTATATTTTTAAAATGTTTTTTGGACTCTTAACTTTTCATTTCTGATCTGTGCATGTGTGTGTTGCACTTTTCTTATTTTTCTTGGGTTTTAGTAACTAATAAACTTACTGTGTCTTTGACTCAAGAAAGCCTGGTTTAATCAGCTCCTTCTAAAAAATAAATACATTTGGACTGGGAAAAGGTATCCACAGGGGAGGGATCCCTTTCAAATTAGCCTTGCAGCGGCCAACCAAGGGGTTTGAATAAAGAAGGGGAGCCAGCTCATTCCTCCTCACCCGGGAGCATAACAAAATTGAGGTCCTGTTTGGGAAGTTATATTGGGGGACCTCGCCCAGGGACTGGTCATAACCTGGTCATAGCCGGGATAGTTCCCACAGACAAAACAAAAAAATTAGAGTGGGGAAGGTAAATTATTCTTTTGCAATCGGTTTTTAAAAAAACACAAACAGGTTTTCTTGAGTCTGCCCTACTAAAGAGTAAAAATATCCACATTTGATGCCAGTGTTTTTACAGATGGAAAGGACGTTAAGCTATGAAAATACGCCCACAGTCCTTATGCGTTAACAATTGCTTGTGCTATTTGTCAGTCCCTGCACCTGCATTGCCTGCATAGTCTCTAAATCATGCAGGTCTCTTAATGGCACATGTGCACGTTGTCATTGGCTGTTTGTCTGGGCGATGTTCCTATTGGAGAGTGTGCTTCCCATGGCACTCAGTGCTGTGGTGACTGTTGTTGTGGACCCCTTGGAGTGATCGTCATTCTGCACTCTGTGCAACTGGTGAGATCCCATCTCCCTGACCGGCCGCCGGCAGTGACGGGGCAGTTCCGCTAGTTGTTCAGGTATGCCTGCAGTTGTGCCGATATATTTGGTCAGTCCACTTCTACTGTGTACGATCAAGGTGATAATTTTCTCTATGCATGTTCCATGTTTCCATGTGGGCTGACTCTTGTTGAGAGCATTGAAGGTATGTACCCTGACTGGCTCTCCAATGCTCAGCCATGGCAATGGCTCGGCACACTTGTCAAAATGAAATTTGACTTTCTGCCGTTTCCCCTTGATTTTTTTTCACTTTTACCACCCCTGGTTTCAGTAGTTTTTTTTGCTATTGGAAAAGGAGTTTGCATACGGCCATGACATTAGTTATTAGACTGGACTACTTTCCATGCCTTCAGTCAGTGTGTTTCTCCGCTCGAGGATTGCCTTGTACATGTTGTTATGAAAAGCTGATTACAGCCACAAATTTCATATGGGCACGTTGAACTTTTTAAGGAAGACCTCTGCATTTTTAAAGAAATACTGATTTGCACAGCTCAGCTGTCACCCGAAAATCCATCTCTTGTTGGTTTATATCTCAGAGTGTGTAAATAGTTCTGAGATGAATGCAATATGAGATGAGTACTATTTCCCCCTCATGGAATACACAGGGAACATGGGTTAAACAGCTAGTGGCAGAGCAGTGCAGTGTGTGCTGGTGTGCTGTGAGAGTGACAGCACAACTGCAGTTGCAGTTGAATTCTCTTTTCTCTCTGTCGTTGGGGGCAAGGCTCAGCTGAAGCCACAACCCAAAAGGAAATAGGACAGCCTCCTCAGTTACCCTGCAGAACCAAGTGTCTCCAAACTCATTGCAAATCTGCCTAAGTCAGCTCTACTGGAATCACCCAACTTAACAGCCACGATGCACCACTATCTATGTCTCACAGACAAGCCAAAGACTGATTCGTATATTGTTTTTTTACTTTTGTTTGGACTCTTAATTTCCCATTTCTGATCTTTGTGCATGTGTGCTGTGTTTTTATTATTTTACTCATGTTTTAGTAACTAATAAACTTACTCTTTCTTTGACTCAAAAAAGCCTGGTTAAATTGGCTCCTTCTAAAATATAAATACCTTTGGACTGGGAAAAGGTATCCATGGGCGAGGGGGAGGTGGGGTAGAAGGGGTCCTGACCAACCAATTGGATAAAGAAAGGGAGCTTCTCATTCCTCCTCATCCAGGGAGCATAACATAATTGGGGTCCCGTTGGGAAGTTAACAAGGTGGAGGAACTCTCCCAGGTGTGGTCGTAGCAACAGTCTGGACTTTAGAAGAATGAGAGATGATCTCATTGAAGGGGTTTGACAGGGTCGACACTGAGAGGTTGTTTCCCCTGGCTAGAGGCTGTAGAACACAGGAGCACTGTCTCAGGATAAGGGTACAATTATTTAGGACTGAGATGAGGAGAAATTTCTTCACTCAAAGGCTTGTGAATCTTTGGAATCCTCTACCACAGAAGGGGGCAAATGTTGAATATATTTAAGACTGGGACAGAAAGAATTTTGGTCTCTCAGGGAATCGAAGGATATGGGGAGCGGGCAGGATAGTAGAGTTAAGCCAATGATCATACTGAATGGTGGAGCTGAATGGGGCTGTATCACCTAATCCTGCTCTTATTTCTTATCTTCTTATGGTTATAGATGGTCAAGCTTTCACACAATTCTTTCCAAGGTTCAGAAATGTAGAGATTTTCATTCCTGTTCCTTCGCAGATACAATCAAAGAAACTGGAGACAGAACATAATAGCCCAAATTGCGTCTGCTTTGTTGTAAGTAGCAAAGGTTATGTTCCTAAGCTTTAGGTGGGATTGAAACAAAGGTTCACCAGATTGATTCATGCGATGAGAAGGTTGAACTATGTGTACGGTTTGAGTAAAGTGGGCCTATGCTCGCTGGAGTTTAGAAGATTGAGAGGTGATCTCACTGAAACATATAAAATTATTAGCGGGCTTGACAGAATACTCCCAAGATGAGGGTCAGTCTTTGAGAACCGAGTTGAGGAGAAGATTCTTCCCCAGAATTCTCTGCCCCGGAGGTTGTGGAAGCTCAGTTGGTTAATATATTCAAGGATTTCGGGCACTAAGAGCATCAAGGGACATGGGGCTGCCCTGGGACAGTGGAGTTGAGGTAGGAGATCAGCCATGATCTTACTGAATGGTAGAGCAGCCTCAAGAGTCTTATGGCCTATTCCTGCTTCTAATTTCCAATGTTCTCATGGAATGTATACTGTTGCCTTTGACTCAATTGGTCAAGACTACGGATAAGAAATGGACTGGTTGGGTATGGGGACAGTTGAAAAGCTATGCGTGACTATCATTCAATGACTACTTGACAACTGATGGATGGACCTCACTACACCGAGGAATGTAGGAACAGAAGGATAGCCTGCCCAGGCTGTTCCATCACCATTCAATACATGCACTGCCTTTGCCCCATATCCCTTAATACCTTTGACTAACAAAAATCTGCACAATCGCTGTTTTAAAATTAACAATTGACCTAACATCAGCAGCCATTTGTACATAGAAGTGTTTTCTAATTTCGCTCCTGAAAGGTCTAGTCCCAATTTTTGGATGGTGACCCCTAGTTCCACACTTCCCAACTACCAGGAATAGTTTTTCCCAATCTGCCCTACCTGCTCCTCTTAATACCTTGTCTCTCTCTCTCTCTCTCCCTCCCCCTAAGTTTGTTAATGAGGCCTACAAGTCCTGGATCTGTTTCTGTCATCCCTTGCTCACCTGAAATCTTCTCAAAGTTAAAATCAAGGCCCATGTCCCATGTTTCCTAGCCTTTTAAAGTACCCCAGAGGAAAAAACCAGTAAAACTTGGGAAATGGCCTTATAATGGAACTCCAGTTCAGACTAGTACCAGCCATTTCCAAGTTTTTTACTGGTTTTTTCCTTCTGGGAATGTTGTTGAGCTTTGCACAATTCTATTCTCTAAGACAAAGGAATCAGAGATTACTTCATGACTCTCAATTTTCTGCTGGCATTGGATGCAGACTGAATGAGGTAACAAGCTTTACTACAAACCCTTTCGGTAAAAATTCATATAATTGAGATGTATTCTCAGTTTTATTATTCGAGTTCAGAGGTCCCTTTCGGTGCTCCTGAACCATATTTTAATTTTAAAAATTAATGCACTTTTTAAATCCCTTTTTTGGAAAAATGAAAAAAAGACGGACATATGTAACAAGGCTTCTAAAGTTTGGGTCTCAAGCACCATGATCCTTCCAAACACTGATTAGTCTTTGAGTTTTCTGGTTGGCAGGATATGATGGATGATGTGCCACAGGGATTGGTGCTGGGGCCTCAGCTTTTTACAATTTATATCAAGGCTTTGGATGTAGGGACCGAAGGTATGATTGCTAAATTTGCTGATGACACTAAGATAGGTAGGGAAGTAAATTGCGAAGAGGACATAAGGAGGCCATGAAGGGACATAGATAGGTTAAGTGAGTGGGCAAAGATCTGGCAAGTGGAGTATAACGTGGGCAAATGTGAAATGGTCCATTTTAGCAGGAAGAATAAAAAAAGAAACTTATTATCCAAATGGTGAGAGATTGCAGGGCTCTGAGATTCAGAGGGATCTGGGTGTCCTAGTGCATGAATCACAAAAGGCTAGTATGCAGGTGCAGCAGATAATTAGGAAAGCTAATAAAATGTTATTATTTATTGTGAGAGGAATTGAATAGAAAAGTAGGGAGGCTATGCTTCAGTTATACAGGGCATTGGTGAGAACACATCTGGAGTATTGTGTACTGGTCTCCTTACTTAAGGAAAGATGTAAATGTGTTAAAAGCAGTTCAGAGGAGGTTTACGAGACTAATACCAGGAATGGGTGGGTTGTCTTATGAGGAAAGGTTGGACAGTTTAGGCTTGTATCCACTGGAATTTAGAAGAGTAAGAGGCAAACTGATTGAAACCTTTAAGATTTTAAGAGGTATTGACAGGGTGGATATGGAGAGGATGTTTCCTCTTGTCGGAGAATCTAGAACTAGGGGTCACTCATTTAAGACAGGAGACATTTTCTTCTCTCAGAGAGTAGTGAGTCTTTGGAACTCTCTTCCTCAAAAGGTGGTGGAAGCAGAGACATTGAATATTTTTAAGGCAGAGCTAAATAGATTCTTGATTAACAAGAGGGTGATAGGTTTTCCGGGGTAGGCAGGAATGTGGGGTTGAGGTTACGATCAGATCAGCCATGGTCTTATTGAATGGCAGAGCAGGCTCGAGGTTGCCTTGGCTTAATCCTGTTCCTAATTCGTAGGTTCATATGTACGTATCAAGCATTGAGTTTGCTGGTTACTTCCTCGGCTATGTTCTGGAGAGAAGCAAAGGGTCTCAGGTCCAATTCCACAGTGGGAGTAAAAAGCATTGGAGGAATGGCGAAATGCTGGTTCACTAATGTCCTTTAGGGAAGGAAACCTACCATCTTTACCTGGCCTAGCCTACATGTGAATTCAGACCCACAGCAAAATGGTTGACTCTTGACTGTCCTCTGAAATGGCCTAGCGAGCCATTCAGCTCCAGGACAATTAGACCCTGCCAGCAACGCCCACATCCCATGAAAAGAATATTTTAAAAAAACACTTGGGTCGGGATTTTCCGACCCCGTCGCTGGTGGGGACCCGCTGCGGGTGAAGCGGGCACCTCATTGACTTGCGGTGGGACCGGACGATCCCGACGGCGGGCGGGTATGGAAAATCCCGCCGTTGGTCTGAATTTTTGGCACTAAGAAGAAAACGATTTCGTGGATGTGGCGAAATGGGGCGTTTTAACATTGATTAAATTGAGAAACCAATGTTGTGAGCTAAGGCCCACGGTACAGGCCCAAGGTTAGGATGACTATAAGACAGTGATAAGTCTGACTTTTCTAAACTTGCACACGAAAGGTGGGTGGAAGGATGACAAGTCAGGGTCTTTTTAACAATTTGTTCTCAGGACTGGAAAGCACCAGCAAGGTCACATTTATCATTTAGCTCGTGCTGCCCTCAGGAGGCCTGTTCTTCGAAGCAGTTATTCTTACAACTGGCAAAAATACTGTGGATGCTGGAAATCTGAAACGTAAACAGAAAGTGCTGGAAACACTCAGGCGGCGTCTGTGGAGAGAGGAAAAACGCAGAGTCAGCTCTTCAGGTCATCAAACCGAGAATTTCCTGTCTTCAGTTCTCTGCAAAATCTCGTTCTGTTTCGGCCAAGTGAACTTTTCTAGAGTCAAGGGGGCACGACACCAAATGGGAACACCCTGAAAATGATGGACACCTTGAAGGTGATCAGAGAGAACCAGCATGGATTTGTAAAGGGAAGGTATGGTTGATGAATTTGATGTAAGCAGTACTCAGGGAAATGGAAATGAATTTATTTGTATAGATTTCCGGAAGGCATTTGATAAAACCCCTCAGAAGAGGCTGTTAGATACAGCTGGAATTGAAGGCATCTTCATCCAAACATTGGTCCCTCTGACAGTGCAGCACTCCCTCAGTACCGCATCAGGCAAGATTCTGTGCTCAAGTCTCTGGAGTGGAAGCTGAACTCACCTCCCTCAAACTCAGGGTGGACCACTGTGTTTTTTTAATTCATTCACGGGACGCGGGCTTCGCTGGCTGGGCCAGCATTTATTGCCCTAGTTGCCCTTGAAAAGGTGGTGGTGAGCAGCCTTCCTGAACCGCCGCAGTCCATGTGGTGTGGGTACACCCACAGTGCTGTTAGGGAGGGACACTCACAATGTGATGTTTCTCACACTGGCCTGTTCCTGAAGTCTGTCTACACTTCAGTGCAATACTGATGGAGTGCTGCATTGTCGGAGGAACTGGCATTTGGATGAAGATGTTGAACCGAGGTCCTGTCTGCCCTCTCGATTGGACATTAAGGATTCCAATGCACTATTTCGAAGAAGGGCAAGGGAGTTCTCGCCAGTGACTTGGTCAAGTAGATAAGACCAGATTATCCAGCCATTATTTCATAGCGGCTTCTCGGGGTTTGCTAGGCCAAAACATGCTGCTGTGCCTCCTATATTACAACAGTAACTTATACAAAACTACCTCTTTTTTGCTGTAAAATTTTATATGCTATATAAGTACAAGTTTGCTTTCCTTCTCAACTCTGTTAAGCTCAGGATCTGGCTGCTCGATGCTGTTAAACACTAAAGTCCGGAGATACAGCTCCACTGAGAGCATCTATAGGGAGGTGGGACTTCCACCCACCACACGATTGATCTATTGAATCTATTTTTTATATTCTACGCTTCTCCAATTCTGGCCTCTTACACATCCCTGATTTTAATCATTCCACCATTGGCAGTCGTGTCTTCAGCTGCCTAAGCCCTAAGCTCTGGAGTTCCCTTCTTACACCTTTCTGCCTCTCTACCTCGCTTCCCTCCAGTAAGTGGGTCCTTAAAACCTATCTTTAATGCCAAACTTCTGGTCAGCTGTCTTAATATCTTCTCATGTGGCTTGGTGTCACAATTTTATTTGATAATGCTCTTCTGGAGAATCTTGGGGTGGTTCACTATGTCAAAGGTGCTACATAAATGCAAGTTTTTGTTGTGGGGACCAAGGTGCAGACTTGTGCCTCATGGCCCACTTAGGAAAGGGCCTGAACTTGCCATGGAGGGTTTGATTGACAACCTGACAGCTGGTAAGGTAGCCCTGATGGGCAAAACTGATGACATTGAAATGGGCAATCACTGGGGACATTGTATGGAATGGAGATTTTAATGGCTTTCCTGTTCCTTTCCAATCAATCACAGACAGTTAAAATTCCCCTTCTGTCCCTCTCTTGCTTTTCGTGTCTCACTGGGGCCATTAATTAAAATACTTCCATTTTCTAATTATCCACAAAACCCAAATGATGATGAGAGGCTTTATTTTTTTTTTCAAATTCAACTGATTTGATTTATTAAAAAAAAAACTTAAATTAGAATGAGGAAAGGCACTGGGGTAAATTTGAAACTTTGATGCATGCGTGATAACCTGGTGGGGCAGATTCCCCCACCTGTTGTCAAACTCGCTGATCTTAATTCCATTGATTTCAATGAATGATAATTGGACGGGTTCAATAACAAATTGGCAATCTACTCTGCTCGATTTCTGCCAATGGAATAAAGGTCCCATTTGTCAGTGGCTTTCTTTTTCTCTCTCCCTTTCCCTCGCAGCTTAAAACCATTTAGAGGTTATAGTGTTCTGTATTTACAATTCAAATACCAACTAGATACAAATCAGCCATTATCCATTATGACAGACCTGATGCATGGGGATAAATGGCCTCTTCCTGTTCTTGTGTTTCTAAAGCTCCAACAATGAGCCTGTCCATGGAGAAAAGAGCACAGACCTGCTTCACTTACTGATGATACATGAATATTTATGCATTGTTGGAGTCAGCGAGGCAATGGCACAGCCAACAGATGTGGCTGGGGGGCATCTTAGTGGATGCAGAGGGGGTAGTTGAATCAGGTCCGGGAGGTTATAGGGACAGGGGTTTGAGTGGTGGGGGGGAAGATCTTGTTGGGTCAGGGCTTCGTCGGGATGGGAAGGCGAGGGGTCCTGTCAGACAGGTGTCAGGGTGGTTGGATTGGGGGTTGGGGGAGGTCATGTCGGATATAAGGTAGGGGGCTGGTTGGGTCGGGAAGATCAGTGGTCAGGTTGGTTGGGGGTGTGAGGGGCTATGTGAGGGGGCAGGAGGGGGTTGTTGCTGGGTTGAGTTACGCTGTCAATCACCGAGTTTCACCAGAGATTAAACAGTGTAACATTTCTCGGATAAGTATCTGGGTAAGTAGCAGGTATCTAGCCCATGTCTCCGACCCTGAGAGACTGTGGGAGGGTCCTGGGCAGGGCAAATCAGCCCATCAGAATTTAAACTTCCCGGGCAACCCCAGACTTGCAATGGGTCCCGATACCCAACAGCAACTCAGAAGCTCAGTGAATCACCACTCCCAATGCCAGATGACCTGGCCTGTTGCCATTTTGTGCATGTGAAGGTATTTTTAGCATCATTGGAAATATGTTCCAGAAATGAAGCTGTGTGGAATGAAAGAAAGATGGATGATTGAAGGCTCCATCTACTAATCATCCAGTGTGCCTCTATTACTATTGTCAATCCTGATGAGGAATGGATGCCTTATTAAGAATTAGAATATTTATAGGTTTAAACCCTGAGCATATGACTTCCAATCTGCTGTCAGGTTTTGGCTGCTCTTGGGTTCTTAGGGAATTGCTTTTCTAATGATGGCAGGCCAGTTTCACGGAGAATTGATGACTAAAGTGAAAATGCGTTTCATTCATGACCTACGCTAACAGATGATTGAATCTGTTTACACGCTGGTTCAGACTGAGTGAGTGTCGGTCTCCTAAATTATTAGCAGGCTGCTTAATGAGTCAGTGCTGATCAAACACAACTTGATCACTGCACAATTACCTCAGGAGAATAAAATACATTGAGTAGAAATGCACACTCGAGTGAGCAACATTTTTCTGATTAGACGCACAGAGCCTTTCCCCATCCTCACGCAACAATTAGCAAAGCCAAATTGTGATTTGCAGGTTATTTAACACGATTGTGAACAGAGCTAACTATGGATATGAAAATCGTATTTTGGTTACAATAGATGACAAAGCATTGTAAAGTAGTACATCGTAGCAACAGGCCATTCAGCCCACCAGACCTCTGCTGGCATGCTCCACATGAGGTCCCTCCTTCCCTTCTTCATCTAACCCCATCAAGATATCCTTCTACTCCTTCCCCTCAGGTGTTTTCCTAGCTATTTGATCCCCTCAACTACTCCTTACAGCCATAAAGTCAATACAGCACAGAAGGAGGCCATTTGGCCCATCGAGCCCATGACTTGTGGCAGCAAGTTCATAAACCATGAGCAAGTGTAGCCTCCGGAGTAGTTCATGGTCTACAATGTGGATTGGCTAGAGATTGAAAGGACTATGAGAGCAGCAGGTACCAGTTTGTGGGCGATGGCGGGGTAGAAGTAACATCACCGTTTGAGTAATCAAGAGACTCCGGCTGATGTCTGGGGGACATGGGTTCAAGTCCCACCACAGCAGTTGGTAGAGTTTAAACTCAATGAATAAAATCTGGAATATAAAACTAGTCTCAGCAATGGTGATCTTGAAACTATCACTCCTTTGCGGTAAAAACCCATCTGGTTCGCTAATGTCCATTAGGGGAAGGAAATCTGCCATCCTTACCCTGCTCTGGCCTACATGTGGCTCCAGACCCACAGCAATGTGGTTGACTCTTAACTGCCCCCTGAAAAGGCTGAGCAAGCCACTCAGCTCAAGGGCAATTAGGGATGGGCAACAAATGCTGGCCTTGCCAGCGACGCCCACATCACATGAAAGAATAAAGGGAAAAAGATCAGTTTTAACCTGCTCTGCCAAAAGGAAGCAGAGGTGAAAATGGCCCAAATATCATTTCTCTCCCTGTCAATGAAGGGAGAGAGGAAGAGGAGCAGCAGGAGGTCAGGAAATGGCAGCTCAGGGTGAGCAACTGTCAGACATTTTAAGGGATTGTCCCTTATTTTGACTGTTGGCCCTATACATCCTCTAAGGGACACCGTTTGTCCCTCATACCTAGGACAGCCTGTGGGAGACTGAGCCTGGGAGAGTCCTCTATGTTTTTTTATTGCGATGCACCCCTGCCTCCTTGTTCTTACCAGCACCCTCCCTACCCCCGCTATCTTGGTCACCAGCATTTCCCCCCCACCCCCCCCACCCCGCCAGCCCCGATCCCATGGATGAAGTGTAGCTTATTCCATTTCATAAGATTTAGTCACCCTGTGACAGCTGGGACTCTGAAGGGACTGCACACAGGGAGAGCATCTCACAGGAATTACCCAGCCCACGGACTTTAATTGTCTGAGGAGCGGGAGGCTACGTTTCTCGGCGGGAGAGAAAGAGCCAGGGGTATTCTCCCTGAGGTCCTAGCCAACACCTCAGCTTAAAAAAAACATGTTTGTGGGAGCTTGCTGTGCACAAACTGGTGGCTGTGTTTCCTACATTGCAACGGGGGATCTTATTTTCCAGGGAAGCGCTTGAACATACGTTAATGAGGGACATAAAGCCTGTCCAAAGACCTTCTTTTCAAATATAGAGAGAGAGAATCTGCGGCTTTGGGAGCCCTGCCAGGAGTTGTTGGCAAGCGAAACCAGACTACGCATGAAAAATATCTCCCAGCTGAGCCTCTCGCGGCCTGTCCACCTCCCCTTCCTGTGCAAACAGTGAGCAATGAAAGCTGAGGAGCTGGACTCTAACCTATCTGATTACAGCATGTGCCTCTGGGGGAAGGAAAAAAACAAGCCTTTGAAAAGGCCGGCTGGTTCATAAATATTTGCCCATCTACCAACGTCCAAAGAGCAACATTAATAAAAAAAAAAGCTGATGAGAAGGTTTCGAAAGTTGAGAAAGGAAAGCGCGAAGTTGTTGCCGAGGATGCTTCCTTTCCGCTGGCTCGACCTACAGGCCCTCCTGATATTCCTGGTGGTCTTTTTACTGGTTGCTATGGCAACCCAAGCAAGAAGGACCAGCCACCTCCCCCCAGGGCCCTCGGCCTGGTGGCTTCTTGGAAATATCTTCCATCCTCAACAAAATACTCCCCATGTCGACGTGGTTGAGGTAATGATTGCGCCGGGTGGGGTGGGTGGGGGGGGGGAGTGAGAGAGAGAGAGAGAGAGTTGGGGGTGGGGGGAGAGCCGGGGGAGTGTTATTTTGACATTTTCCATCATCCTTTCGATTGAAGTCAACAGAAATAATACCGCCGCACGAGCTCACCCCAAATGTTTAGTTATTAAGGCCAGACTTTACTCTGTCCATCAGCAAGGAAAGAACTGCATTTCCTGTCACCGTATTGTCACAAGGACGCGGAGCAGTGGTGGGCAACCATTCTGAGTGCGGCCGGCGAGACGTGGTGTTGACCCTTGCCTACCCGCAGGGCTGCCAGGTTCCGCCGGTTCCCGTCCGCGTAGTAGTTCCCCTGCCAGTATTATTAAAGTGACACGCGCCCAAAGAGAGGGCACTGTGAAGTGAGGCGAGAGCTGATGGCACAGGCGCCCAATCAAAGCGCCACTATGGTTCAACTTGGGGGGGGGCCCTGAAAATCCTTATTCATGGGGGTCCTGGTTAGGGCGCACGCCCGGTTTCAATCTCGCAGCCCACCGAGGTGGAGGGCCTCTTGTGTGGCCTAGGTTGCCCATCACTGATATAGAGCCCTCCCGGGAGAGGGCACACAGAGAAGGTTCACAAGGAAGGTACCAAAAATGTGCGGGGCGCACATCAAAGGGAAGGGTCAACAGGTTCGGCCTCTTCTGAAGAAGAAAAAGCAGCTGAGGAGGGGGGCGACCTTTAAGAGAGGTTATGAAAGAGAATGCCTGGGATTACCCGGCCCTGCCCACCGCTGGCATCGCCCGATCCCTGCCTGGAAGTCAATGGACCCCACGGCAGGTGCCGGCACGACAGGTCTGGAAAAACGCAGCTGATGTTACCTCCTGCGGGGACAAGCACAACGTGAGGCCATCAGTATAAGAGAGTCACCGAGAAATCCAATAGGGTATTCAGAAAAGAAACTTCTTCACCAAAGAGTGATGAGCATGTTGAACTCGCTACCACAGGGAGTGGTTGAGGCGAATGGAATAGACACATTTAAGGGGGAGATAAACAATCATAGGGGAGCAAAGGGAATAGAGGGCCACAGTGATAGGTTTAGATGAGGAAAGATGGGAGGAGGCATTAACACTGTAATCGCATCGTATGGTGCTTTCAGGATGTCCTGAGATTGTGCCAAGTGGCCAGATAATTATTTGTGGTTGACTAAGCAAAGAATGTAGTGATTAGTTCGCATGACAGGCCACTTACCTGACCATTAACTAGGCTTCTGTCTCCACAGATGCTGTCTGACCTGTCTTATTGAGAATTTACAGCATTTTTTTATTTTTATGCAGGAATTAGAATGCCTTGCGCTTGTTTTTTTGGATGCTGAACGAGCACAAAGCATTTTATTTAGCCCGTGGGACAGCCAGTGTCCAATTTTCCCGGGAGATTTACAAGAATGTCACCAGGCCTGGAAAATTGAGGCTATGAGGAGAGATTGGATAGGCGAGTGTGCTTTTCCTTAGGACAGAGGAGGCTGAGGGGGGGTGACCTAACGGTGCAAAATTATGAGGGGTCCAGATCGGGTAGACGGGAGAGACCTGTTTTCCCCTAGCTGAGGGATCAATGACCAGGGGCCATGGATTTAAGGTGATTGGCGTCAAGAAGATATAATAATGTCTACAATGTTACTGGAAATTATTTTAAAGTAGAGTTTAGTGGCGTCTGTGCCTATGGGCAGAATTTTGCCCCTGGCGCGCGGGATCGACGGGGGTGTCGGGTTGGGGGGGGGTGATCGGGAAGCCGACCACCGCCCACAGCTGACATCAGTTAAGGCCCGCCCAGCGTGACACGCAAGCGGCAGTGCTGAGTGCTGCCTGTGCGGGCGGTGGGGAGGAGGGAGAGGGGGAGAGGGAGGGGGGAGGAGGAGGGCGAGCAGGCCTAGCGCGTACTTTGCGCAGGGAGCTGCCTCAGGGGGACGAAGGGATAGTTTTTTAAAAACAATAAAGAGCAGAAAAACGTAATTAAACATATCCCCTCACGTGACCGTGTCAACGTGAGCAGGGGCACGCTTTTAATTATAAAATGAAGTTTTTATTTTATTTGTATTTGCTTTTCGAAACCCCCTTTATCCCGCCTGTGGATGAGGCTTCCGAAAAAAAGGCCTTGTCGCCTGCCCGTCCATCGTTAGGTTGAACGGGCAGTGCAAAAATTAATGCCAATCGCTGACTTAATGGCCTTAACAGGCCTTTCAGTTGTCGTTGGGGGTGCTGCCGGATCCGGTGCGCGCCTGTCGACCGAACTATCGTGCGACTGCGCGTTGACGTCAGCACGCTCAGCCGACATCATCGCGCGTCATTCACGCTCGGTCGGGTCGGGCGCGTGCCAGGCCGCCGGGCTAAAAATTCTGGCCTATGTGCGTGTGTGCCTTAATTGGATTAAAGCCAGCTGGCCTAGAGGCTTTGATGTATAGAAGAGGAGTAGGTTTGAAATGGTAATTAGATAAACACAGGGAAATAGAAGGTCAGGTATAAAGGGGGCAATTTGCATTTTTAAACAGACCATTCGAAAGAGCGGGTGAAATATTACACCTAACCGGGTGAAGCTCAGAAACGGTGGGCAGAATTTTCTGCCTGCCAGACGGGCGGGACCGACCCAATCTCCGGTGGGCGGGGAGCTGAAACCCGCCGGAGAAGCGGGCCCCGCCGCCATTTTACGTGTTGGCCTGCCCAGCGTGACATCCGCTGGGAAGCGCTATGCACTTCCTGTGCGGGTGAGGGGGGGGGGGTGGGGATTCCCCAAAAGCGAGAGTGCGCCCTTTTGCGCATGAGCACGGAGGAGCGCACATCTCCCTGAGGCTAAGTGCTGCCTCAGGGAGATCGCTGACACTTCTAAAAATATGAAAATTAGAAGAAAAAAAAATTCCCTAACATGTCCCCCTCATGTGACAATGTCGCATGAGATGGGACATGTTCATAATTTACACTATGACTTTATTAAACTTTTAAAATCCCTACATGAAACCTCATCCCGCCGCTGGATGAGGTTTCATGTTTTTTTCTATTTGCCACCGGGGCTCCTGGCCTGCCCGCCAACCTTAAGGTTGGACGGGCAGGTCCTTTAATTGTTTCAGTGATCCTGTCAATGGCCTCGAGAATTCTGAAATTTGTGCAGACGAGTTTAGAAGTGGGACCAAAACCTAGAACCGTTAAGGTGCAGAAAGAGGCTATTCAGCCCATCGTGTCTGCTTCGGCCAAAAAAAGAGAAAAAAGGAAATTAGCCGCTCATTTTTAATCCCACTTTCCAGCTCCTGGTCCATGGCCTTTGAGGTTCCAGCACATCTGGTGCAGATCTAGGTATCTTTCAAATGAGCTGAGCGTTTCAGCCTCAACCACCAATTTAGGCAGTGAGTTCCAGGCACCCACCACCCTCTGGGCAAAAGGTTTTTACTCACATCCCCTCTAATCTTTCTGCCATCATTATGACATAGCCATGGTAAAGGTTGAGCTGTTCAAATCCCAGAGGGAAACTTGAAACAATTGTCATAACCCATTTTCGCAATTTGTATGTTTCCAAGATGCCGGCTTTGAATTCAGTAGTAATAAAACCACTGAGTCTCAAGTGGACTCGATTGGCCATTGACAGGTCGGTGGGTGCACAGCTGATTTGGCTGTGACCCCACCTTCCTGAAAATTTAAATGGGGCGGGATGACATCAGGAGTTCCCCCCGACACCCTTCCACGTCATTTTACGTGTCGGCGAGTGGGCCCCGCCCCCTGCTCGCCGACAGCAAAATTCAGCCCGATGTGTTTATTTTTTTCAAAGCTTACTAGTAAAGTGGGTATTATGAAAGGGTTTTATTGTTAGAAGATTTAGAGTTAAAAAAAACCCTAGTGACAATGAAAATTTGCATTCCAAGAGGAAAATATGTATAAGGGAAGAAAAAGCTGTTGGTAAATGGAGGACAGTTTCTAAGATCTAAAGCCACCAGCCTGTAAGCCTCAAATCTGTCTGCATGGACCCAGAGCTGAAAAAAATTCATTTTGAAAACGACTGTCCAGGATGTGCTTTGTCAGGTGTCAATCTAAATTTGTGTTTTACTGTTGCCTTACCAGGGGTCTGATTGAGAGTCAGATTACTTAGGGGATTTTTGTAATTATAGTAGTAATTTTGTATATATATGTATGTGCTTACCACCTTTCTTGTATTATTAAATGTTTAATTTTGTTTTAGATAAAACCTCTTGAGACTCAGTGGTCTTATTACTACTGAATTCAAAGCCGGCATCTCGGAAACATACAAATTGCAAAAATGGGTTATGACAGTTGTTTCAAGTTTCCCTCTGGGATTTGAACAGCTCAGCCTTTACCATTGGCTATGTCATAATGATGGCGGAAGGATTAGAGGGGATGTGAGGAAAAACCTTTCGCCCAGAGGGTGGCGGGTGCCTGGAACTCACTGCCTAAATTGGTGGTTGAGGCTGAAATGCTCAGCTCATTTGAAAGATACCTAGGTCTGCACCAGATGTGCTGGAACCTCAAAGGCCATGGACCAGGCGCTGGAAATGGGATTAAAAATGAGCGGCTAATTTCCTTTTTTCTCTTTTTTTGGCCGAAGCAGACATGATGGGATGAATAGCCTCTTTCTGCACCTTCACGGTTCTAGGTTTTGGTCCCACTTCTAAACTCGTCCGCACAAATCTCCGAAAGCCGGGCAGGTGATGAACATTTTCCAAGGTGGCGGGTTGGAATTTTAAATGCGACAATAAGGGCGTGAATTTTAAATGCGACAAAGTGCAGGGTTTCTTGAGTTCAAAGCAAAATACTGTGGGTGCGGGAAATCTGAAACAAGAACAGGAAATGCTGGAAGAGCTCAGCAGGCCTGGCAGCGTCTGTGGAGAGAGAAACAGAGTTGACGTTTCGAGTCCGCGTGACCCTTCTACAGACTTTCCAGCTGAGCTTTTCCAGCATTTTCTGTGTTTGTGTGGGGGTTTCCTGAGTGCCGGTTAATCCAGCAGCTTCACTGAGGAGAGGACTTAGTAGATCCAGGGAGATATACCTTCACACCTACCCACTGAATTCAGGTGTCTACTAGAGAGGTCTCCATGTTGAGGTAGCCACCCCCACTGACTTTCCACCAAACCCAATTCTGAACCCTCCACCCCTCCCCACCCCCCCCACCCGACCAATTAACCCACCCGCACAACTTACCTTCAAACTCATTCTAAATCCCCTCCAGCCCTCAGTACTCAATGACCCTCCTGGGATCGACAGTCCATCTGAACAATCTCCTCCCTCCCCTGATTTCCCTCACACATAGTAGTCCCCTTCTCCCCACCTCCGTCCCTGTCACGGATTGACCTGCTGCTATGGTCTCCACTGACTGACCCCCACCCCACCCCCCAACCACTCCCCCCCGCCCAACCTAACTGGAGGCCCAGGCTGTCAACCAGGCCTCAGGGAAGAGATCCTATCGGTGGCATCGCTGAGATGTTGAACTCCACAGCGTATGGTGGGGAAGATCAGGAAACAAACACCCGTCCCCACCACCAACAACCCCCCCCCCACCCCCCAACACCCCCCAACACCACCCCCACACCCCAAATAGTTGATGATGGAACTCTTTTTTTTCTTTTTCCTGTTCCTAAATAGCTCTCCAAGAAATACGGAAACATTTTTACAACACATATCCTGTGGATGCCTATTATTGTTCTGAATGGATTTCAGACAATCCGAGAGGCATTGGTACATCAAGGCAGAGAATTTGCGGGGCGACCTTACATGCATATAACTGATCTTTTGTCAAAAGGCCAAGGTAATAAGTTCTTAGAATATCGTTCATTCTTATGAAGCGACTGGCATTAGTTATGGTTCCTTCGTACAACATAGAAAGACTTGCATTGGTATAGCGCCTATTGCAACCTCAGGATGTCCCAAATCCCCTTACAGCCAATCAAGATCTTTTGAAGTGTAGGCAGCTGTCATGAAAGTATAATAACTTTCATAGTATTTTTCTGGTTTACTGTTAGGTAGGTTTATGGGGTTAAGTATAGTTGGGTCTGTCTGTGTGCGATTTAATTACATTTGGAGCTTTAACTCATCAAAAGAAGCTAGGTTCTTGACATGCTAATGAGTAAACATGGATGCTGGCTTGGCATGTAAGGTGTGAAGAGAATTTGCATTTTCAGATAGATGAACAGAGACTTGGATTTCAAAGGGATGTCAGTCTGTTTATAACTAGCCAGATAAGCAAGGCTAAGGAATGTGTTTATTTTTCCAAAGGTCACTGACAATAAATAGTAGCAACATGAAAGTTTTTATATTGTGTGGAAGATTAGGTTTCAAAGACGTATGAAACAATAGAATTTACATATTTAAAAGAGGGAAACACATATAAAGGAGAATGAAGGGCTATGTGTGAGGAGAAGGCCATGTGAGATCTAACAGAAGTGTGTGAAGTAGCCTTAATGAAGCCTCCCGTATTTGTGCATAAGTCTGCTCTCAACCGAAACTGAAGCTGGAAAAAAGCCATTTGGAATTCCACTGTCCAGGGTATTGTGTTAATTTTCTGGATCTGTTTAAAATCTAAAATCTATTTTTGGACCGTTGCCTTAAAGGTGGTGTAACTGGCAGTCAGGTTAATTAGGAATTTTAGGAATTATTATAGCAGTAATTGTAGTCTTATGCATGTGCTTGACATATTTTATTTTGTTAATAAATAATTTAATTTATTTTCTTAAATCTCTAAAAGTCTTAGTGGACTTGAGTCTTGAGTGCATGCATCTCAAAATAAATACAAATTGCAAAACCGTTGTGATAGCGCGACCAAATTTCCCTTGTGGATTTTATCTGCCTGGCGCACATCATCTACCACAGCACAACAACAGCACAGCACCAATTTGCACACAGCAAGCCCCCACAAGCAGCATTGTGATATTACCCAGATTATCTCTTTTGCTTATGTTGCTTGAGGGATATGTATTGGCCAGGGCAGCATGGAGATCAGCTGCTGTCCTTCAAAATAATGCCATGGGGATCTTTCCTGTCCACCTGAAAGAGCAAGACAGGCCCTCGGTTTAATGTCTCAACTGAAAGACGGCACTTCCGACAATGCAGCACTCCTTCAGTACTGTCACTGGACCTTGGATCATATGCTCAGGTCTCTGGAACTCGAACTCATAATCTTCTTACTCAGAGGTGAAAGTGCTAATTGATCCATGGATCACAGCTTACTATAATGCCTTGTCGTGGGAGATCTCAGAACTTAAGCAAATTATTTAAATAGTTTAGTTGAGGGGAAACCAATAGTGGATTGCTATTATATTGTGTAATTTTTATCCTGCATCTCTTATGAGGAAAGGTTGGGCAAACTAAGCTTGCATCTGCTAGAGTTTAGAAGAGTAGGAGGTGACTTTATTGAAACATATAAAACTCTCAGGTGTCTTGACAGGGTGGATGCGGAGAGGATGTTTCCTCTTGTGGGAGAATCTCTAACTAGGGGACACTGTTTAAAAATAAGGGGTCACCCGTTTAGGACAGAGATGAGGAGAATTCTTTTCCCTCAGAGGATCGCGAGTCTTTGGAACTCTCTTCCTCAAAGGGCGGTGGAAGCAGAGGCCGAGCTAGATAGATTCTTGGTAAGCAAGGGGGTGAAAGGTTATCGGGGGTAGGTGGGAATGTGGAGTTGAGGTTACAATCAGATCAGCCATGATCTCATTGAATGGCGGGGCAGGCTCGAGGGGCCGAGTGGCCAATCCTGCTCCTACTTGGCTGTGTCTCAACTGCCTCAGAAATGGTGTTGTAGCCTACTTTACTTTGTAAACTGCAGATAGCAGAAACTGATTATTATGATTTAATCCATTCTTTTTCTCCTTTCTCTCAGGCATAATAGCAGCCCCCTATGGCAGGTCCTGGATTCAGCAGCGCAGGTTTACACTGAGTGTCTTGAGAAGCTTTGGGCAATTTGGGCAATGTGCCTTTGAGGAGAAAATTCTGGAAGAGACCCAGTATTTGACCGACACCTTCAGAGCCTCAGAAGGTAAGAATGTGTACGCTGCTCCGTGACTCCTTTCTACAGCAGCACTCTGTGGCTCATTGGATATTAGTGCAGGATCTGTTGACTATGTTTAGCTGCCTTTAGATTTCCATGGCTCTAATGCTGCACCTGAAGTGTTAGGTTATCTTTCCATTTTAAACGCTTTTCCTTCTTGTGCTGCTACACCTTGTCACGCCATTGTTCTACAAGACCCTGGCTCAAGATTGAAGACCTCCGGATCTTCAGTTCTGGTAGTAGAGGCCATTCTAGGGGGTGTTTCATCCTTTGGTGTGCCTCTTCAAAGCCATAATCGTCAGAATTCATTTGGTGGTATCCCCACTTCTGTAGTGGCCAACACCAGTTCTGAGGCGATTGAGACACAGCCAAGTAGCCCAAGTTTCATTGGCTTGTGGTGGAAGCGATGCTGATAGGCCCGGTGCATATTTCCGGTTTCTATCTATTCACATTGTCACTTGATTTCCCGGGAAGGATTTTTTTGGATGGCAGGGTTTCCTGCCCTGGCGGCTGGAGAGTTGGCAGGGAATGCATCCCTGCTGTTACCCAATGCCCCGCATCCATTTAACACTCGGCAGGGCATTAATTGGACTAACGGCGAGACCTCCATCCCAAACTGGAGAGGAAATCCCACCTTCGAGAGCCTATCAAATGGCCAGCGGCTCTGTGCTCTCAGCAGCACCAGGTTCGAGTGGTGGCCATTGCTAGTACTGCAGCCACCAAGGAAGAGGAGCTAATGGAAGCTGGGCCATCCCACCCATGGGGAGAATTCCCATACCCCTCCCTGGGGTAACACGTCCCTCACGTGTGGCCATATCTCCTGGAGTACACGTCCCCTACGTGTGGCTGTTCAATCCCCCCAGAATTCAGTTGTAAACCCATTCTCAATGTTCTTTATTGAGTAAAACTACAATCGACAAAGTTTACTGACAGTGTTCAGGTACGCTCACTATCGCCCCCTCCCCGGTCGGCCTTCCATTGGAGCTGGTGACCAGCCAAACTCCTCTTCCTGCGTCTGTCTGCAAATCAGCCTGTCTCCTTTGTTCTTCCTTTCTTCTACCGTTTTCTCTCTCTCTCTCTCTCCTGTCTTTCTCCTTCCTTTGCTTAAAGCTGACGGGGTTTTTATGCCTTTCTTTCGCCTCAGAGTTCCTGTCTTCATGTAGGCAGGATTTCAAGTGACCACAGTGATCTAAACGCTTCATCCATTGCGGCCACAATTCACTATGATCTAATTAATTCAGTACTTTGTGGCCAGAAGTTACTGTGACCTAATTAGTTTAGCAACTTAGGCCCAGGCCTTTGTTGATTATTGATTATAATAGGGCACAGTTAATGCGTGGAACCGTACAAATATCAGCGTTTGATAATGCTAAATGGGTTTAGCAACGGCCTTTTGTTCCAGGGCCAAAGTTCCTTCTGCGGTTAGCTGAGGTCAGCTACATTGTCCCCCAAGGTCAATGACCTCTTACACACCCCCATCACCATCTAACACAACGACAAAAATATCACCATGACCTTCAGTTGTCACACTCAAGCAGCGCTCTCTCCAATTCTCCAATCTTTGTTTGTGTGCTTGTTTAGAACCTCAGATGAGTCATGGAGCGGTACCACTGGTGAAAGGGCAGAATTACTTGCACACCTAATTAAAGGGAATGAGGATAATTAAAGGGGAGTGGAAGGGTGGAAGAATTTAGAAAGCTTCTGGAAGAATCCAAGGCCAGCTTAACCCATCAGGAACCTTTCTAGGTTAAGGGTATTAAGGGTTGGTAGGTGAAACTAAAGTGCAGGTCATCCAATCCAATTCTTCTCCTGTTCTATTGAATGGCGGTAAAGGTTTGAGGGGCTGAATGGCCTCCTCCTGTTTCTTTGTTCCTTTGTCAAGGCTAAAGGGGCAGGCCAGGCTACAGAGAAAGAAATAAAAACAGAAAGTGCTGGAAAAACTCAATGGGTCAGGCAACATCTGTGGAGAGAGAAGCGGCGAGAGAGGGGGAGGGGTGGCGCATTGGGGGGCAGTTGGCCAGACAGCAGGTGTGGGTTAGATTTGAGCCAACAGCAGAGGGATTTGGTCCCCAGTCCGGCTGGGTGGATTCGGGACCTGCCTCCTTGCCCTACCCGTGGAGAGAGGCTGCGGAGTGTGGGTCGGGCCTGCATTCAGGCAGAGAACTGAAGGACTTGTACTTCCCTGAATCAGATTGACCGGCTTTGCGTTCTTGTGTAGGTTCTTCCTTTGATCCCCACGCTTTCATCATCAGCGCCGTTTCCAATGTGACTTGCACGGTCATCTTGGGCAAGCGTTTCCATTACGAAGACAAGACATTCACACGACTGGTCAAGCTGTTCGACGAGGTCCTGAAGCTTCAAGGAGGATTCTGGGCCATGGTAAAAATATTAACATGTTTAAACTGTTTTTGTTTGGGAATAAGAGAAACGCTTCCTCAAAATGGAGGTACTAATGCCTACAGGCGTTAGCAAAAAACATAAAGGCTGATATTTCAGTGGGAACACTATCACCTGCAAGTTCCCCTCCATCCTGACTTGGAAAAATATCGGCCGCTCCTTCACTGTCAATGGGTCAAAATCCTGGAACTCCCTGCCTAACAGCGCTGTGGGTGTACCTACACCACATGGACTGCAGCGGTTCAAGAAGGCAGCTCACCACCACCTTCTCAAGGGGCAACTGGGGATGGGCAATAAATGCTGGCCCAGCCAGCGACGCCCATGTCCCATGAATGAATTTTTTAAAAAGTACTGAGGGTGTGCCACATTATCGGAGGCACTGTCTCTCAGACGAGATGTTAGACCTACGCTCTTTGTCCCTGCTCCGGTAGATGTTGGATCCCATGGCAATATGTTGAAGAAGAGCAGGGGAGTTATTCCTGGTGTCCTGACCAACAACATCATAGAAACAGATTACCTGGTCATTGTGGCACTGTTTGTGAGAGCTTCCTGTGCACAAATTGTTGCCACGTTTCCTACATTACAACAGTGACTACACTTCAAAAATACTTCTTGGTTGTAAAGTGCCAGATAAAGTCTTCCTTTTTTTTTAACAAAGGACTGATTAAGCCCTGATTTTAAAGAGGAGTATAGATATGGTAGGAGTCCACAAAGGAGTTGGCCATTCAGGGAGTCCAGGGAAGGGAAAGTCCATCCAAGCTTAAAGGCCAGGCCTCGTTTGAGGAAATGTTCTTGGAGCCCCACCCAACCCTGACCAGATCTGCTGATTGGCCGATGGGCGGGAGTGTGGGCTTTATCAGCGGGGGGAACACACCCACAAGCCCTTCGGAATGTCGCCCGTCCATCGGCTAGAAGCTTATGTCCCCCATGGACCTCCTTCCATCCGATTTTGTCTGATCCTACCAGCCGTTCCTTCCCGTTATGGTTGGCGAGTTCCACATTCTGACCACCGTCTGGGTAAAGATGGTTCTGTAGGATCCCCGATTAACTTATAATCATGGCATTTGTTCCGGTCTTGTCCGCAAGAGGAGCGTTAGCTCTACGACTGGTCTATAAAATCCCTTCATAGGATAAAAGTCAGGTCACCCCTCTTCTCCTTTCACTCAGAGGGTGGTCGGGGGTGGGGGTCTGGAATTCACTCCCTGGAGGTTGGTAGAGGAAGAAACCCACATTTAAAAAGTACTTGGGTGTGAGCTTGAAGTGAAGAGCCTGGTTAGGCTGGATTGATATTTTTCAGCATAGGCATGATGGGCAGAATAGTCTCCATAAATTTCTATAATTCTATAAAAGGGCCACAGCCTGTTCAGTTTTTTTCCTGCTGGCTATGACCCTTCAGCTCTTCATAGCGATCGTACTACTGAGTAAATCCCAATCGGTTCATTATTCCAAAGTACAGGTCTTTTCTCTGATTGGTGTCCGACTAAGCTGGGGCAGCGGGGGTTTATCCATCTTCGAAACTGTTGCACCTGACGCTGGGATAGGGGACCTTGATGACGGATGTCCAAAAACATTGAGCTTTTCACCTGAATGATTTAACCTGCTGTGCCATGAAGAGGCCTGTTCCTAGTCACAACCTCCTGCATTCCCCTTACTGCAGAAACAGAGGGCCTAAATGTTAGGCCCCGCCTAGGCCAGGGTCAGAGGCGGACAGGTGAGGATTATCCAGCTCCATCCCACCCTCCCCCCGGACCACCCTCCTGGGAGTGGGCTCGGGGTGCAGCAGGGCTGCCCACCCGGGTCGCTGATTAGGCTGTGTAAGGGCCACTTGAGGCCCATCGAAGGGGGCCGACTGGAAAGTTCCAGGTTCCCGCAGGCGGTGGGGGGTGGGGGGGGGGTGGGGGGGGGTGGCAGTTATAACAGCGGGATGCCAGCACTCCAGGCAGGCCTATAGAGGCCTTCCTTGCCTGCCAGGGTGCACCAGCAGCAGGCCGGCTTGTCGAGTACCTCCCTTCCCCTTCCCCTGCCCAAGAGTGGTGACCTGGCTGCAAAAACCATTTCTTTCATTTAAACTTTGAGAGGGTTGGAAAGAGGATGGCTTCTATCTTGGAGTGGCCTATCCCTCACTTAGTTACGATGGCAGCCCAAGATGGAAGGCCTCCAATTGGCCCTCCTCCCATCTTTGAGAGCCTGCCCGTCATCCTTAATCCTCCGACCATTAATTAGCTGCTCCGGGGAAACCTGCATTGAGTGACTGTCTCCCACACAGCTAGTGTCGGCCGCTGACCCCCATCTGAGCCTGATGAAAAGGTTCAGAAACCCCGCAGGGAAAATCCAGCCCAGGAGATATTAGTGTTCACCCTGTCATGTGATAGAATGCTGATTCGCTCCTCACGCTGCGAGTTCCCAATCTTTGGAGGATTTCCTCAGGGAGACAAGTGAAGGATTTGGAGTGCTCGGCCGGGCAAGTCTTAACCTCCTTCTGGGGCCTCGGCACAGGCTCGAGTCCTTCGAAAAACTTGTTGTGATCAGGTTCCTGCCACCTGTGGGCTGGGCTAAGGTTTAGCCATATTTCACACACACACACACACACACACACAAACACACACAGATATACACACACATATACATACACACATGCAGATATATATACACACACAAAACACACATCCATAAATATACACACATATACGCACACACACATACAGAAATATACACACGTATACATACACACATGCAGATATATATACACACACATAAACACACACACAAAACACACATCCAGACACACACACAGATACACTCACACACACACACACATACAGATATATATACACATATACATACACACACGCAGATATATATACACACACATAAACACACACACAAAACACACATCCAGACACACACACAGATACACTCACACACACACACATACAGATATATATACACATATACATACACACACGCAGATATATATACACACACATAAACACACACACACAAAACACACATCCAGACACACATACACAGAGTTATATACACACATATACATACACACACACGCACAAATATATACACACATGATGCAAACACACATATATATACACACACACAGATATATACACACATGTACATACACACACACACAGATACACACACACACACATACACACACAGATATATGCACACATATACATACACACATACAGATTTATAAACACGCACACACACAGATATACATACACACACACACACATACACACACAGATATATATACACACGTATACATACACACACACACAGATACATACACGCACACACACAGATATATACACACGTATACACACACACACACGCACATGCAGTTTTATATATATATATATACACATGCACCCCCCCTCCTCTGTTTCAATAAGACTCAGTCTCATCCCAAACATTTGTCTCTTAAAGCAGCAAACCTAGGTAATAAAACTTTGAAACTTGCCTTTGAAATAGAAGCTAAACCAAGCTTGTGTTTTCTGCTTAGGTGTGCTCTGCAGTTCCTAATATCCATCATATCCCAGGGCCTCATCAGAGGATATTCCAAAACCAGGCCCAAGTCAAAGCCATACTTCAGGATTTCATCAACCAGCACAAAGACACACTGAATGGTGAAGAGATCCGGGATTTTATTGATGCCTATTTACTGGAAATGGAAAAGGTGAGCACGGCACTTAAAACACTTCCGCTGGTGATAATGATTGAAGGTTAGAATGTTGTCCTTTAATGTTTGTGCCCATGGTCAACTGATAATATGAAGTTCTTCCCAATGGTGACAGCTCAGTTCCCTGTCAGTGGGAACCAAAGCACTGAACTGCTCGTAATTTAACTGTTTCTCTCTCCACAGACGCTGTCAGACCTGCTGAGTTTTTCCAGCATTCTCTGTTTTTAATCAGAATTCCAGCATCCGCTGGTATTTTGCTTATGGGAGGCTTGGCTTTGAGCCATGGGGAGGAATTTTACGCCAGCGGGATTTTCCGGTCCCGCCGAAGTCAATGGACGTTTGAAGGGCTCGCCGCGTTTTATGCACCCCCCCCACCCCCTCCACCGCGACAGGGCCGTAAAATTCCGCCCACGGTTAGTGCGGGAAACATGTCAAGGCAGTGTTGCGACGTAGGGGTTAAGGTTTAACGCCCATGCAGAGTTACTGGGTGCTTTAACCTACTTTAACACACTACTTAAGCTCTTCACTGCTTTTGACAATTCTGATGAAAGATTACTGACCAGAAAGATTGGGCGGGATTTAATACCCCCGTCCCCGCAACCCCGCACAAAGCGAGTTTGGTGGTGAGGAGCATTTAACCAGGCGGGAGGGTAGCAGGTGCGACCCCCTCCACCTTGGAGCCTCCCCTCCCGATTGAACGAGTAGCAGAAAGGCCCGTGGTTGACCTTCCCGGCCCACCGCCAATGGACGCCCGTAAGTGGCCCCATACTCACATAACAAAAATGGGGGTCGGGAGTCACATGTAGGCCGGACCAGGTAAGGACGGCAGATTTCCTTCCCTAAAGGACACGAGTGAACCTTCTGGGTTTTTTACAACAATTGCTTCATAGCTACCATAGCTGAGGCTAGTTTTCATTCCAGGTGTTTTTGGCTGATTAACTGAATTTAAATTCCACCATGGCAGGATTCGATCCCCATGTCCCCAAAGGATTAGCCAGAGGCCTCTAGATTACTAGTCCAGGAACCTTACCATCTCCCCAGTTGGTATTAGGTGTACAAAAAAATGGATTGAGAGTTACATTTTTCCTACGGCTTTTAATGTGTCTCTTTAATCTAACTACCTAAACTGACGCAAGGAGCCATTTAACCCTTGACTTAATGCAAAGCTATTTCGGATTGGATAGATTGAACAGATCAGAATTTGGGTTGATAAATAACAACTCCTCGAATGTATTGGCTCTGCAGGTAACGGGACTTGATGGCTGTCAATCAAATCGTCACAAAAACTTAAGGGCCTCATCCTGCTACTGCTGGTGTTCACCCAACGGCAGGCAGTGAATTGTGGGAAGCCGGGAAAGTGAACCCTGTCACGGCTGCTGGGGTGCCTGTCGTTCAAAGGCACTCAGTGCTGACTGAGGGGGCCAGGCATCGGGAATGGGGGAGAGGGCACACTGAGAGCTACCCCCCAAGCCCTTGTGGCTGATCCCCCTTCCCCCATGAACCACGCCCCCCTCCAACTTCCCGTCCTCTCCGTCCGCCATTACTTATGCTGGGCCTCGGGTGGGTGTAATACCGGTAGTAGCCACTGCCACCCCCTGTGGGGCTGCTGAGCAATGAAGAGCTGCCAGCCTCTGATTGGCTGGCAGCTCTGTGCGGGCAGGGCTTCCACCCCTGGGGAAGGCCCGCCCCTGCCCAGTTAAGTGCCTGATTTTCACTTAATGCGTTGGGCCTTCCTGTAAAGAGGCAAGGTGGGGCTCTCGATGGGGGTGGGGGGGGCGGGGGTGTGATTCCTGCCACCTCCATTAAATACTGCCCGTAGACTCTGTTTCTCTCCACAGATGCTGAGTATTTCCAGAATTTTCTGTTTTTATTTGAGATATCCAGCAACTGCAGTACTTTGCTTTTGTATAAACTCGGTTCTTGTTGATTTTGTGACAATTTGATTGACAGCCATCAAGCTCTGTTACCTGCAGAGCTAATACATTCGAGGAGTTGTTATTTATCAACCCAAATTCTGATCTGTTCAATCTATCCAATCCGAAATATCTTTGCATTAAGTCAAGGGTTAAATGGCTCCTTGCGTCAGTTTAGGTAGTTAGATTAAAGAGACACATTAAAAGCTGTTGGAAAAATGTAACTCTCAATCCATTTTTTCTTACATCTAATATCAACAGGGGAGAAGGTTGTGGTAAAGTCACTGGACTAGTAATCTGGAGGCCTCTGGCTAATCCTTTGGGGACATGGGGATCAAATCCTGCCATGGCAGCTGGTGGAATTTAAATTCAGTTAATCAGCCAAAAAAATTCTGGAATGAAAACTAGCCTCAGCGATGGTAGCCCTGAAGCAATTGTTGTAAAAAACCCAAATGGTTCACTCGTGTCCTTTAGGGAAGGAAATCTGCCGTCCTTACCTGGTCCGGCCTACATGTGACTCCTGACCCCCACTTTGTTACATGAGCCTTAATTTCCCTCAGAGGGTAATTAGGGATGAACAGCAAATGTTGGAACTGCCAGAGATGCCCACAGCCCATGAAAGAATTTTAAAAAAACATGGCTTTTGACCATCATCGGAGAGTAGAGATTGTCACCCCTCAACTGTTGTATTCAGGTCTTACAGCTTATGCTGATAGAGTTAGATGGGTAGGCAAGGGGGTGCAAGGGTGATTATTTGGAGCATAAACATCTGCATAGACTGATTAGGTTGAATGACTTGTTTCAGTGCTGTAGACGCTATGTGATTCTAAGTGTGCAATTAATCTGTTGTTAGCGCACTATGCAGAGGTGATGGCGTAGTGGTATTGTCACTGGGCTAGTATTCCAGAGACCCAGGGTAATGCTCTGGGGACCCGGGTTTGAATCCCACCACGCCAGATGGTGAAATTTGAATTCAGTAAAATAGAATCTGGAATTAAAAGTCTAATGATGACCATTGTTGATTGTCATAAAAACCCATCTGGTTCACTAATGTCCTTTAGGGAAGGAAGTCAGCCATCCTTACCTGGCCTGGTCAACATATGACTCCAGGTCCACAGCAATGTGGTTGACTCTTAATTGTCCAGCCAGCCACTCAAATCTTAAGGGCAATTAGGGATGGACAATAGTCACTGGCCTAGCCAGTGTTGCCTCCGTCCCATGAACGAATAAAAAAAAGTATCGGCAAATGCAAAACAAAATATCTACTGTTAGGTATGATTCTGTGATTGGACAGCACTCACTGAGCAACCCTGAGTGTGGTAATAGCTTCACAAACAACCAAATTAAGGGAACCAGTCAAGCTCATAATGTGGCTCCTTTACACTTGCCAGCAGCAACATACATTCATACACAGGAACACATGCTTTGCAAACAAAAGGAATATGTTCAAGCCTTATGTTTTTTTTTAAATTATCCAGAAGCTTGGGAAGCCTATCGTTTCTCTTTGCTTTCTCCATGGCAAAGCCTCGGCCAATAAGAGTCGACTTGCCAACCAATCAGCACCCTTTTCTCCTGTAGTATAAATTATTGCCATTGCCTGAAATTTGATATTCTTGCATTTGTCCTGATGAGTGCAAGACAAAAAGCTTTAGCAAGATGTCTCCCTTTTCAGACATAACCTACTATGCCACTTCTTGCCCTTAGTAAATTAACATTCTTGTTGGCAGTGAGGTTGGCTCATAATTTGGAAACATTAGAAAAGAAAGAGTATGTATTTATTCAATGCTTTTTATGACAATCCATGTGCCTCTGAGCACTTACGTCCAGTGCAGTGCTTTTGAAATGCAGTCACAGTTGTAATGCAGGAAACACAGAAACCAATTTGCACTCAGTAAGCTACCACAAGCAGCAATGTGATAATGACTCAGTTTTATTTATGCTGATTGAAAGATAAATATCGGCCAGGGATAGCTCCCATTCCCCTCTTTGAAAGAGTATCATGGGGTCGTTTACACCCATCTGAACAGGCAGGCAGGGCCTTGGTTTAACTTCTCAACTGAAAGATGGCACCTTCAACAGTGCAGCAGTCCCTCAATACTGCGCTATGAGGTCAACCTTGATTTCAATAGTCAAGTCCTAGAATGGGACTTGAATCCAAAACCTTATGGCCTGGCGACAAGAGTTTCTTAAATATTCTTTCATGGGATGTGGGCATCACTGGCAAGGCCAGCAGTTGGTGCCAATCCCTTATAGCCCTTGAACCAAGTAGCTTGTCACACCATTTCAGAGGGTCATTAAGAGTCAGTCACATTGCTCTGGGTCTGGGCCAGACTAGGTAAGGAGGGGCAGGTTTCCTTCCCCAATGGACATTAGTGAACCAGATGGGTTTTTAATGACAATCAATGATAGTTGCCATGGTCACTATCACTGAGACTAGCTTTTCAATTCCAGATTATTAATGGAATTTAAATCCCACCAGCATTCAAACCCATGCCCCCAGACCATTAGCCTGCACCGCCTCTGGATTCCTACTAGCCCAGTGACATTACCATTACACCACCATCTCCCTGAGTGCTGCCAACTGAACCAGAGCTGACAGAGAACCATTGAAAGGTGCTTGGACAGGGTGATGTTTCTTTTTCAGGAACGTGACTTCCCTGATTCCCATTTGACGGAAGGAAACCTGCTGTATAATGTATTCGACCTCTTCCTCGCTGGCACTGAGACCACAACAACTACTCTTCGCTGGGGCCTTCTGTACATGATGGCCTACCCAGGCGTACAAGGTAAAACCAAGCTTCCAACACAGAGAGGTGTTCAAGGAAGGTTCCTAAAAATCAAAAGTGTCGGTAGTTTTTTTTTTCAATCATTTATGCAGATGTGTCGAGGCCAGCATTTATTGCCCATCCCTAACTGCCCTTGAGAAGGTGAGCTGCCTTCTGGAACCGCTGCAGTCTTTGTGAACTTCATCGATGAAGTTCAATTTTTCTGAGAAAAGACTTTCATATATGTAGGGCCTTTCACAAGGACCCCAGGGTTAGCTCCCCAATGTGCTTTACAGCCAATGAAGTACTTTTAAAGTGTAAGAAACATGCCGCTAGTTTGCGCAGAGCAAACTCCCTCAATGGTGACTCTCTGTGTGCCCCTCTCCCCGTTCCCAATGTGATAATGGCCAGATCATCTTTTTGTTTAGTGATGATTCAGAGTTAAATATTGAGCTGGTGGCGGGGAGAATTCCTCCCCTCTTCTTCAAAATAAGATTTTTTTTAATGTGCATCTGAGAGAATAGACAGGGCCTCGGTTTTAACATCCCGTCTGAAAAACAGCACCTCTGACAATGCAGCACTCTCTCAGCGCTGGCATCAGAGCGTCAGCCAGGGTTTCTGTACTTAAGTCATTGGAATGGGATATGAACCCCAACCTTCTGATTCAGAGGTCAGAGAGCTACCCGCTGGCTCACAGCTCTCACTCCTCCTCTTGGCCTATGACCTCAAGTGGCCTGGGAGTAGATATTTGGCACACATTGTGTGGTGTCCTGAATCAAGTGCGGTATTATGGATAGGTTTTCCTGTTGTGAGGCAACTTGTTAACGCTGTGATAGTTTTGTAGGCACGAAATGGGCCCCTGAACTTTTAAATATTGTGGGGGCATTGTGCCCATGCACATTCCACATCAGAACTATGCCACCCGCCATTTTGGGGAGGCCATGAAAGAAAAGTGCCCAAGGCTTGTGCCTTGAAACAGGTATTAGGCTCTATGCATATGTAAATAGGGGGGTTTAACACCTGTTTGACACCACTCCTTGGAATTGGAGTAGTTTAAATGCAGCCAATGGGAGGGGGGGTGCTAACTGGTTCAGGATAACCAATTCTTTGAGCAGCCGATCAAGATTCTTTGTGGATTTGAACACCTCTGCCAAATCTCCTTTTAACCTTCTCTGCTCTAAGGGCAACAACCCTAGTTTCTCCGGCCTCTATCCATAACCGAAGTCTTTCATACCTGGCACCGCTCTAGTAAATCTCTTCTGCATCATCTCCAAGGCCCTGACAACCTTCCTGAAGAGAGGTGACTGGAACAGGAGACATTCGGTGGAATTTTCAGCAGAGTCGGCCCAGCACCTTTGGCAACCTTGGGGAAAGCCCTGGGATGATTTAATGGCCATTAATTGGCTCAAGGTGGGACATCCAACTCAACGTGGAGGAATTCCCATCTCCGAGACATGTCAGCCAACCTTAGTGGCCGTAGCAGCTCTCCAGCACCACCAGGAGTGGTGGCCAATGCTGGAACTGCAGGCAATTCCCCCCCCTCCCCCCATGGATCAGGATGAGAAGTTACGTCAGAGTTTCAGCTGGGGCTAGTCTGGCAGGCCCTGGGGAGGTAGTTGGAGGGCGAGGTTCAGGAGGTCGAGTCGGGGGGCCAGGGTGGGGATGAGGTGAAACACGGGAGGGGAGTTCCATGGAGATGCCTCCATTGGGTCAGTGTGCCCGGACAGGAGGGACGTGCCCCAACCTCATCCCCTAACAACAGCTCATGGCGTGGGCACTCCCCAGAGCTGGCAAAAATACCAGCGCCGGCAGGAGGAGGCCCTTAACTGGCCACTTAAGTGTCTCAATTGGCCCAAGGCTGGGCAGGCCACCTGATACCCCTCCCCCTGGCACTGGTAAAATTCGAATGGAGGCGGGTCGGCAACGGGCAATGACACCTGACTTCACGCCACCTCCTCCCCCACGCCAGCTCGCTTTCGGAGCGTAATGTACCAGCCGATACCTCTGACCCGGTTGACCACTCACTAACCACTGATCAGAAAACACCAGAAGGTGCGCTGGCCGGGGTCCAATAGAATAGCCCAATACCCCTCGCTGCCCTCAGCCCCCCCCCCACTAACTCTCCTCAGATCTGTCCGGAAGTCGAGTGAATTGCCTGGAAAATTAGCAACCCAGGCAACCTGTTTGGATTTTTCACGTTTGTTTTTGCAGAGAAGTGTCAGAAGGAGATCGACGAGGTGATTGGCGGGTCCCGTGCCCCATCGTTGAATGACAGAGCCGACATGCCATACGTCAACGCTGTTATTCATGAGATCCAAAGATTCGGGAACGTACTTCCATTTGCGGTCAGCCATTCAACAACACAAGACACTAAATTCATGGGATACACATTGAAAAAGGTGACTTGTCCTTTCTTATCTGATTGTCATCTTTATTGGTGACTCTGATTTACATAATAGTCACGGGCTGTATGTAACGGGCGGCGTGACAGCTAACGCCTCACCCCCTCCCCTCCCCCCATCCCGTGGAGCCCACCCGTCTGCCCGTCCAACCACAGCCATAATGCGCTGCGGCTGCTTAAGTAGCCTTACCAGGTTACCAGGGAGACTTCCGCCCCCCAACCTCTCCCCACTTCCCCCATCCCCTCCATCACTGGGTAGGAAGCCCCGCCCTCAGGAGCTGCTGGCCAATCGGATCGGTCGGCAGCCCCCGCACGCCCTGCAGCAGGCGAGAGAGCACCCTTGGGTGCCACTGGGACGGCAAGCAGGCCCAAGGAGAAGGTGCAATGGATCCCGGAGCAAGGGAAGCCCGGAGCAAGGTATTGGGCGGGGAGGGTTTGGGCAATTTAGGGAGGGGTGGGGGGTGGGTGACGGGTGGGAGGTGGGTTTTGGTGAGTAGGCGGGTAGGAACAAAGTGGGGGGGGTACTACCTTAGAGGGTGCCACCTCCCCAATGCGCAAAGGGCACCCCCCCCCACCCCCCCCCCCCCCCCCAGAGATAGTAACTCCACCCCCCACCACTCCCCTCCGCCCTTTTAAAAAGTAATTTTTTGAAACGATTTGCCCATTCCCGCTCGACTGCCCATGCCAACCTCATTATGGTGGGGGCCGCATATTATTGGCATCAGTTGGCTTGTTAATAAGCTCAGTTGACCCTTGATTATTTATTTAAATATGGTGGGCGGGCTGCCAATTTCGGCGCCCAGCCACCTACTGTCCTTATGGGGATGAGCTTGGGGATGGGTGGGAAGGTGGTTGGATTGACACTCGCCCTATTTTCCAGGTCCCTGGCAGAACATGAGTGGAGGGGCCATGTAGAATCCAGCTCTACAGAGGAGTAACACGGCATTCAGTCCAAACGCTCCATGCTGGTATTAATGCTGCACACAAGACTTCTCCCACCATTCTTCACCTAACCCCCATCAACGCACCCTTCGATCCCTTTCTCCCTCATGCCTGTCGAAATGCTCCTTAAATTCTCCTAAATTATTCACCTCAGCTACTCCGCATTCTCACCACTCTCTGGATGAAGGGGTTTCTCCTGGATTCCTAACTGATTATTGTGACTATCTTATATTGATGGCCATCCAGTTTTGGACTCTCCACAAATGCGAAAATTTGCTCCATGTCTGTTTGGTCTTAAATCTAAAGACGAGCACAGGGATACTGTTTTGGTCCCTGTGGGGACCAATTACATTTTAAGAAAAGAGACGAATTTCCCAGTGTCTGATGGAAATCGCCGAAGGGCAAGATTCCCCATTTTAAGACTTTTACTGTAATGAGTTTTTTAAATTCATTCATGGGATGTGGGCATCGCTGACTGGGCCAACATTTATTGCCCACCCCTAGTTGCCCTTGAGAAGGTGGTAGTGAGTTGCCTTCTTGAGCCACTGCAGTCCATGTGGTGTAGGCACACCTGTTAGGGAGGGAGTTCCAGGATTTTGACCCAGCTACAGTGAAGGAACAGCCGATATATTTCCAAGTCAGGATGGTGAGTGCCGTGGAGGGGATCTTCCAGGTGGTGGTGTTCCCATGTGTCTGCTGCCCTTGTCCTTCTAGGTGGTAGTGGTTGTGAGTTTGGAAGGCGCTGCCTAATGTGCCTTGGTGAATTTCTGCAGTGCATCTTGTAGATGGTACACACTGCTGCTACTGTGCGTCAGTGGTGGAGGGAGTGAATGTTTGTGGATGTGGTGCTAATCAAGCAGGCTGTTTTGTCCTGGATGGTGTCAAGCCTCTTCAGTGTTGTTGGAGCTGCACTCATCCAGGCAAGTGGGGAGTATTCCATCACACTCCTGACTTATGCCTTGTAGATGGTGGACAGGCTTTGGGGAGTCAGGAGGTGAGTTACTCGTCAACAGGGTTCCTAGCCTCTGACCTGCTCTTGTAGCCACAGTATTTATATGGCTAGTTCAGTTCAGCTTGTGGCCAATGGTAACCACTAGGATGTTGATAGTAGGGGATTCAGTGATGGTAATGTCATTGAACTTCATGGGGCGATGGTTAGATTCTCTTTGTTGGAGATGGTCATTGCCTGGAACTTGTGTGGAGCGGATGATACTTGCCATGTGTCAGTCGGAGCCTGGATATTGTCCAGGTCTTGCTGCATTTGGACATGGGCTGCTTCAGTATCTGAGGAGCCGCGAATGGTGCTGAACATTGTGCAATCATCAGCGAACATCCCCACTTCTGACCTTATGATGGAAGGGAGGTCATTGATGAAGCAGCTGAAGATGGTTGGGCACCGGTCATGAGAGTATAATAATTTTCATCATATTTTCCTGGTTTAATGTAAAGCAGGTTTATGGGGGATTGTGTTGTTCTCTCTGTGTGTGTTATTTAATTACATTTTGTAACCAAGCAGACTGCAAGTTGAAGTTATCAAAAGAAGTAAGGTGTAGAAGTATCTTTAATATGCAAATGAGTAAACACGGTTGGGGTCTTAGCATGTAAGGTGTAAAGAGAATTTACATTTTTAGATAGATGAAGGGGGATTTGGTTTTCAAAGTGATCTCAGTCTATTTACAAATAGCCAGACAGGCAAACTAAGGAGTATATTTGTTTTTCTCAAGGGTTACTGACAATACATAGTGGCAACATGAAAATATCCATATTATGAGAAAGACATATGGAAACAATGGAATTTACATATTACAAAGGGAGAAACATGTTTAAAGGAGAACGAGGCTATGTGTCAGGAGAAGGCATTGTAAGGTCTAACAAAAGGGTGTCAAGCCTCCAGTAATTGTGCATTAAGCCTGCTGTCTACAGAAACTGAAGCCGGAGAGAGCCATTTGGAATTCCACTGTCCAGGGTATTGTGTTAATTTGCTGGATCTGTTTGAAATCTAAAATCTATTTTTTTTTTCTGTTGCCTTACAAGGGGGTATTTGGGAGCCAGTTTAATTAGGGATTTTTAGGAGTTATTATATTAGTAATTTGTAGTTCTATGTACATGCTTGAAATCTCTTTTGTTAATAAATATTTTAATTTAGTTTTTAAAAAATATCTAAAGTCTTGGGGGGCGTATTACCTCTGAATTCAGGACGCGCATCTCAAAATAAATACAAATTGCAAAACAGTTGTGATAGCGCGATCAAGTTTCCCTTGTGGATTTGATCTGCCTGGCACACATCACCTGCCACGTCATAACATCAACATAGATCAAACCTTAAACAGACAACTAATACACCAAACTAAAGAAAAGACACTTTTGCATTAATTAATTAATTCAATAGAGATTCTTCTTTCAGCTCCTTTTATTCTGCACCACGCTTCTGACTGATGGGTAACAATACAACATATGTCCCAAGGCACTCCCAGCTCCCAGCAAGCTCACCTCTCCCTGCCATGCCAGATTGAATCTTCTGATGACCTTCGAAAACCGTTCCACATAGCCAGGATATTCCAGCACCTACTTGCGCCAGTAAGGCCCACCTCAGCTACTCCTTGTTTCTTAAATCTCCACAAGTCCTGCCTATCCCATCCCCTTCCTTTCAAATAGAAGACCAGCTTTTACAGGCATTCTGCTTAGCTGTCGACACAAAAGCAGTTTACCATGCTCTTCACAGCAGTAGCTGCTTTTGTTTGCTTCTCTCTCCATGTCTCTGAGCATCTGTGTCTCTAAAAAAGCAGCTGTCCCCTTGGTCTGTGTCAGGATTTGAAAATTGTCACTTTATTTCCAATAGGTTTCAGTCTGGGTTTATTTCTCCATGACAGCCAGATCATATGGGCCTGTCTCTGAGCAGAGTTTAACATGATGCACATCCAGAATTTCAGTTTTGCCTTAAATTTGAGGAGACATTTTACAACGTAACCATCTCATAAAGTTCAATGTTCATAACAATGTGATAAGTACAAGAATCACACTGAAATAAAAGTGAAATATTGCAGGTGCTAGAAACCCGAAATAGAAACAGAAAATGTTAGAAATGTTCAGTAGATCTGGCAGCATCTGTGGAGAGAGAAACAGATTTTCTGTGTAAATGACCTTTTGACCATCATATTGACAACCTGGCTCATCCACCAGAGGTGGGAGAGAATGGGGGTGGGAGTAGGAGTTTGCGAATTATTAGGATAAGTGAACCTATGAGTCTCACATGAAGCCCTGTTCTGGTTAGAGTCCTATTTTATCCCTGGTGTATAAACTTCCACACAACGCAGGCATAGATTTCAACAGTGTTCTCCAGGAGATGGTGTTTAAGGGGGAATGCATTTAGCTTTTCATTACACCCATGATGGGGAAATGTAGGCTACGGAGTTAATAACGTGTACAAGAACTTGAGTGCAGTATCTTTATTTAACCGTGTACCTCAAAGTTGTCTTGCACTGTCGTTCTAGGGGACTTGTGTTCTAATGAACCTGACATCAGTCTTGTTTGAGGAGATCCAGTGGAAACACCCAAACCAGTTCAATCCCGAAAACTTCCGGAATGAAAATGGAGAATTCTTCAAACCAGACGCATTCATTCCATTTTCAATGGGTGAGTGGTGACCAGCTGCCGGCTGAGATGCCGATTTGAGATCAGCGTGAATTAATTTGATTTTCACCTTACCTCTATCCCATGGGGGTGGGGGAGGGCTCTCCAAATGGGCCATTAGGAATAGCTACGTGCTGTAAAGCTAAGCCCCTGAAGGTGGCACTCCAAGGTTTATGGACCTCCACTCTTTCAGCATGCCATTGTCAATATTGTCTCACTTTGGTGTGTGGACTGTTGAGGATATGCTACGACCCGGATGGCAAGAGGATTTGAAAAATGAAGCTGGATTTTCCCTACCTCGGGACCCCCAACATGAGGGTCAAATGAGGTCAGTACCCAACACCATGTGGGGATCAGTCAACCAGCAGTGGTTTTCCCTCAATGTGATCATTGATAGCCAGAGTGCAGGATCACCATCCAATTAAGTATGGCATGCAGGCTCTCAAAGCTGGACGGCCAATAGGAGGCTGTCCAGCCTGGAAGAAGCAGGCTGCCTTTTCAGGTAAAGCGAGAGGGCGGCTCAAGATCTCTACAGCTTCCTACATTTTCAAATTGGGAGCAGAATCGGCAGCCAAGGCTCCGTTTTAGAGGGGAAAACCTCACCCACAGGGCAGTCTGCAGCTGCAACTGAAGCTACAGGCTGGTGAGGAGGACTTCAAAGCCTGTCCCGGGCATTGGCCTCACAGGTCTGGCACTGGGAGTCTGCCTCGAGCCAACTGGGTTTTGCCCCCAAGAGCAGCCTTGATGTCGATTGATGTAAGTTGTCTTTAAGTAGCTCAATTGGCCACCTGCTACTTGTGGACAGGTAGCCCCTGCTGCAGGCCATCCAGGAAAATGGTGCGGGGGCAAGAAATTGCAATGCTAGCCGGAGGCACAAACCTTGCCCCCCACAACTAGACCCCATGCTCTCTGTCGTCGGGGACTAAAAACCCTACCTGCGGTATGAACACTTTCAGCTGCTCCTAAGTTTTACTCAACAAATCTTCTTCCATCTTGATTCACAAATAGGTCTACGCGCATGCCTTGGAGAAAAACTGGCCAAGATGGAGCTCTTCCTTTTCTTCACCTCGCACCTTCAGAATTTTGTGTTTTGTTGGCCTGACAAAAGTTCCTCTCCAGACCTGAAAGGCTTGTATAAAGGCATAGTAACACCACGGCCGTATAAGATGCAAATAAGATCCAGGAAGGCACCGAGCATTGACCCGTGACTTCAGAGTTAATGCAGCGATGATGAGGTGGAATCAGATTGAGTGAAGGCTGAAGATTATTGTAGTACCACAGGTTAATGTTAAATATGTAAACATATGGCCTACATCATCAGTGATGTAAGACCACATGGCAACAAAGCATGCTGAGAGATAGTTCTATGTAGAGCCTCGTGCTGGGCCTTGTACTGTACATACTGTATAATACTCAACAAACGGTAAAGTTTACCAACAGCCTTGCCTCCAGCAGCAAATCCAAACGATGAACAATTCTTAAATGTACAGATTCTTTCTGTTTCCGTTTTTCTATTTTCATGTTTCCACATTAAATTGCTCTGTTCTCAAGCCATGGGGGGTAATTTTAACCCCCCAAGAATGATGGGTTTAGGTCAGGTGAGAATTAAAATTTGAAAAATTACAAACTTGTGGTTTTAACGATGGTGGGATGGAATGTGGGTGATCAATCCAGCCTCGGGAGTCGTGATGAGTTGGTTAAAGATTTTAACGTGGTTACCTGCCTCCACTTTTACTCATTTCTATTGCACTTCCCGGACCTCAGGAAACCTGGCAGGTAGAAAGAGGGGACTAGGTCCAGGTCTATAAAGGTACGTGGCTTTACAGCACACCTTGTGGGCCAGGAGGAATAAGGGTCTTTCCCCCAGGGACCAATAAACTTACATCCCCATGATTACCATCCCCCACAATCTCCCGTCCCGCTCTCCTTTCTCTCCTCCCAACATGCCCCCCCAACTCTGAGCAGCCCCCTGTCATCCCAACGATGATCTCTCACCTACTGTTAACTCTCCTTCTGTCACCCTCAGCCTGCACCCCAGATTGGGCCTTGTACTCAGGCTTTCCTTTTCGACAGGCAGCCAATCAGCCTGGCTATTGGGAGGAATATTTAAAGTACCCCTTCAGCTAATTTCAGCAGGACATCCAGCGACCCTATAACCCAGGCTTTGCCATCCAGAAAACCACTTCCCACACTTGCCCCTGGCTCCCCATAATTATTGGGACCAATGCGTTTTGTACATTCTTTATTGTTCAACGATTGGTTAGCCTTTTGAGCCTGACTGATTCCTGGGGTGAAGGCCTTGTCTTATGAGGAAAGATTGAGCAGATTAGGCGTATGCCCATTGAATCCCAGAATTTTAAAGTGCAGAAGGAGGCCATTCAGCCCATCGAGTCTGCATTGGCTCTCTGAAAAAGCATTCTGCCTGCTGTTTCCCCGTAACCTTGCACATTCTCTCTTTTCATATAGAAATCCAATTCCCTTTTGAATACCTCAATCGAATCTGCCTCCAACCACCCTCTGGGTGAAAAAAATTTTCCTCACGTGACTTATACTCCTTTTTCCAATTATTTTGAATCTGTGCCCTCTAGTTCTTGATGCTCTCTTGAGAGGGAACGGTTTCTCACTATTTACCCTATCCATACCCCTCAGGATCTTGAATACCTCTAACAAGTCTCCTCTCAGCCTTCTTTTCTCCAAGGGAAAGAGTCCCAAACTCTCTAATCTATCCTCGTAGCTACAGTTCTTCATCCCTGGATTCTTTCTTGTGATTCTCCTATGTACCCTCTCCAATGTGATATATGAGCATTGGAGTTTAGAAGAACGAGAGGCAATCTTTTTGAAAATTTTAAGATCCTAGGGGCTTGACAGGGTGAATTCTGAGATGATGTTTCCCCTTGTGGAGGAGTCTAGAACGAGAGGACACAGTTTAAAATTAGAGACCTCCCTTTTAAGGTGGAGATGAGGAGAATTATTTTTTTCCTCACAGGGTTGCTGGTCTGTGGAATTCTCCTCTACAGGGAGCATTGGAGGCTGAGTCATTGAATATACTCGAGGCTGAGTTTGACAGATTTTTGATCAGTAAGTCAATCAAGAGTTATGGGGTGGGGGGTGGGAAGACAGGAGAGTGGAGTTGAGGCCAGGCTCAGATCAGCCATGATCTTATTGAATGGCGGAGCAGGCTCGAGGGGCCGAATGGCCTACTCCTGCTTCCAATCCATGTGTTCCTGTGATGTCTGAGGGTCTTCCATCCATATGATTCCTTTGTAACTACTGGAAATGTAGCCTAAAATTAAATAAGTGAGGAATTCACTGCAGGATTCAGCATTGTTGATAAACTCTCCGTCTAAAAGTGCCCTCCGCTGTTTGACCATAGTTGGATTATCAACGGGGAGGTTGAAACTTACAATGTAATTATTTAGATCTTTTGTAACTCAAATTAACGCATTTTTTTTTACAAATATACTTCAGATAACCAGCACATTAAAGTGGAAATTATGGATCACGGTTTAAATAATAAACTTGTACCGAAAAATGGAATCTTGTTGAAGCCTCACCCTAGAGCAGGACTAAATGTAGTTCCACGGTCAAACGCACTTAGCCAGGTAAAATCCTGCTAAAAGGTTGGGCAAAATTTTAAATTTTACCAGTCCCCAGGAGGCAGGTGAGGATGGCGGGGGCAGGGGTGGGGAGGGGGGGGTGGTGTGGGGGTAGTGGGGGGGATTGGGAGGCGCTGGGGTGCTAAAATGGTGGACAGTCAGGCCTCAACATGTCCCTGAGCCAGTCCCGCCACCAGGCCGTGTGCCCAGCGGAGGGGCTGACTGCGGGGTGACTGCCCAAGGAGACGGGCGGATCATTTACACAGTTAAAGGCCCACCCTATGGGACCACTGGGATTTCCCAACAGTGGGGCAGCACCCACCGCCCGCTGTCCCCACCACTATGGGGAGGCCACTAGCTTAAGGGAGGCCAGATCCCTGCACAGGGCCACCGGAGCCAGAGGCTCCTTGATCCAAAGAGGGGGGGGACTAAAGGTCTGGAAAAGTAGCACCTGTGGCCCCAGCTATTGTCCCAGAGGGGTTTACCCTCTGACCCTTGACCCGCCGAATCTTACATTCTTTTTAACCTTACCTGCCTGAGGCTCGGGGGCTCCCGCAGCGGCGATCAGGGGCCTAGTCGCCTTCCGTCATTGGGCGCAGGAGCCCCCTGTCGCGAAGTTATTGAGAGTGTCCCGCTGCCGGCTCAGGATCCACTTTTCTCCCCGACGTTGGGGGTCCAATATCCATGGGGAAGCTCAGGCCATTGTTTCCCTTCCAGTATCATCAGGAAAATGTTAAACTGAGGTCAGGCGGGTGGTCAAATATCTCAAGGATAAGCTGAAGAGGGGCAGAGAGTTCACATAATTCCACGGGCAGAATCTAGTGTCCTCCGAGGTGAGTTTAGATGTGGGTGGGCGGGGGGGCCGGGGGGTGGGGGCATTTCATTGGGCAGGGACTCCGCCGCCTTCCCACCCAGCTCTGCCCCAATTTAGGTTGGGGGGTGGGAAGGCTCTTGGACGGCCTTCCTGCCACCAATTGAGGCCCTTAAATGGGCAAAGGCCTCATCTCGCTGGCATTCACCCAGTGGTGGGTGAGGCAGTCAGCTAGCAGGAAGCCTGAAGAGCAAACCTTTTTTTGTTTGCCTACAGACTCCTGGGGTGGGGGGGGTTGGTGGTGTGGGGGGGGGGGCAATGGGGTCCCTTGTTCAAAGGCACTTGTAGCGCCTTATCGAGGGAGCCGGTATCAGGAAGGGGGTGCTGGCTGAGATCCACCACCACCCCCCCAACCACCCCCCTGCTCTTGATGACGACCACTCCTCCCCCACGACCTCCACCCCATGACCCCTCCCCTCATCCCACCCTTTCTCAGCTGTGGCCCCCTATCGGCTTGCCGATCCGCTAGGCCTCTGGCCCCTGCATTACCGACAGCTGCCACTAGTCTCCTGACGGCGCTGCCTGCACCACCTCTATTTGGCTGGTAGCTCTCCGGAGGGATGGGATTTCCAGCTCCAGGGTCCTCAATCCCGGGGAAAGTACACTGCTGACCGCCAAAGTGTTGAGAGGCACTTTATTCGGAAGGGCCTCAAAGAAGGCGGCGCGAGGCTCTCACCGGCGCTCTGGCCAGCGAGTGAGACCCCTATTGCCTGCATTAAACACCCCACTGAGATACAAGAAGAGCTTCGTATGGCCCAGCCGGACATTCTGAGGGAAGTTTGTGTGGAGCGGTGAATGAAGATTAAAGTAACAGAATCTGCTTGGGAGTTGAAACTGGAACTTCCACTGCTGTCTAGCCAAAGATACTTGCCTCAAGTCCCCTTGCCCGATCACCGCATGACAATCATTCTCACACCTTGAGTATTGCTGAAAGAAAGAGACACATTGAAGCTTTTCATCTTACACTCATCAGGACACTCACAAGGATACCCATAGAAGGGGGAAAACAACAATTTATACTGTATGTGAAGAGAGCGATGATTGATTGGAAAGTGGTGTTGCCACGGAGAATGCATCACCGATGGTGGCTGACAGTTAACTGCCAAACATTGTTTGAAATTTAAGCCATGCAGCTTGACCCTGATTGGTCAAGGCATTGCCCTGAGGAATGAGTCGGCGAATGGCTGTCACTTACTTTGTTTAGCTGAAACAGGCACATTGTATGTACATGTTCTTCCTGCACAGAGCAGGGTCCTGTGCGTTAATATATGTAGCTTCCAGTACACGCAAATGCGCCACATTGTGATCCCGACTGACAACCTTAAATTGGTTGTCAGCGTAATTCTTAGCACACTGAGGATTATTTAGCTAATGTTGTCCAATCGTGGAATCCCATCTGATGTTGGACATTGTGTTTTGAGTTTTGCAAGCACGGGCTGTTTGGGTACAGTCTGTACTTTGCCTGTTGTAAACAGTGGCTGGGACCTGCTGTTTGATACGATCCACCAGCCTTTGTAACGTACGGCCTACATACCCAGCATCACACTGGCCCTGACATTCATATACCACGTTATGTGATGGGCAGGACGTCTTTTTGGATTGAAGTCCTGTTAGTGGCCAATACCATCCTCAGATCTCAGATCCCAGCCCCCTCTGACCAGCCACTACCTTTAATTTATTTTCTCTCTTCTCTTTACCCCCTGTATATTGCCAAATTTAAATGTCACTCAACAGTAATTTATACCTGCACCTATTACACACTTGTCGAAGACCCAGAAGTTAAAAAACTGTTCGGACCAGGACTCCCATTTCCCGGTTCCCCGGTTCCCATTCTCCGGTTTTTAATGTCTTTTTTCATTCTGGCAAGTTGTCATTTTCTTCCAAACCTTCTCATTTTTAATTCCCGTCCCTTGTTAGTTATCAGAATCCTTACCAAACTGGGCCATTTCTTTCAGTCAATTCTTAAAACCTTTAGCGAAGGACCATTAATTCCCTTCTTTTCAAAAGAAAACACACCCAGTTCCTTTTAGTCTTCCCTCGTAACTTGGGTTCAACTCTCTGTAGGAGTATGATTTGTGCCTGTGCCCTTCAAATACAATAAAATCCTCTGATTCAGGGACCAAGTCTGTGCATAATACTTCAGATGGGGTCCGAGCAGCATATTCATGGGCCATGGGTCCATTTCCATAATAATTGTTGCTAAGTATGCATTTTTTTTTTTGGAGTGAACGAGTAGCCATGAGCCTGTTCCCATGGTGATTTTAGTGACATCTCCTACCTCCATAGCTATCCAGTGCCCATATTCTATTCTTCAAGACGATTGATGTACTTATTCCCTTCATAATCTTGGTTATTAGCCTCTCTAAGCAATTGTTTAATGAATGATTGTCCAATTTTCATTGAGCTCTTTGCTGGTGTGATTGATATCTTTGGGCATTAATTAGCTGCCTACCCATATTCAGTCCAGGGCATTGTTGAAAATTGAGCAAGTATCTTATTAATCAATTCTGTAGTAATTGTAAGTTAAACCTTTTGGGGATCATGTGACTGTGCAGACAAATCAGCCCTAAGACGAGTAATCTTAGGGGCGGAGTTTTTTTCTAGCGTTGGTCTCGGAACGAGCTTCACCAGGAGCTCGGTAAATAAAAGTTTACTGTTTCTTACAAGAAACCTGCCCTGCACTCTAAGTTTATTACAACTGGCGACGAGGATAAATAGCACTGACGCGGCACTTCGCCGCGGGGCTGTGAGTATTTTGTTTTTTAAGGGAAGAAAGCAAAAAAGTGTACTCACCAGCAATGCCACTCTTCATTGACCCATATGACTCATCCATCGAGGGCAGGGGTGAGTACATAGAGCAACTAGGTTTCTAGTCGGCGAACGAAATAACGGTGGAGGAGAAGCAGAAAGCAATTCCTCCTAAGCGTCTGTGGGAGCAAAACGTCGGGCTTGTCCCGTGACCTGACGGCTCCGAACGCGCCAAATCCCAGATCCTTCACCCAGCTGGCGGACCTCGTGACGGGACATTTTCAGCCTAAGCCTTCGGTCATCGCGAAAAGATTCAAGTTCAACTCTCGAGTAAGGGCCCCCCCAACCCCAGTGAGTCGCCGCCATGTACACCGCGGAGTTAAAGCAGCTAATGGGACGCTGTGACCTCGGCGACACTTCAAAGGACGTGTTGCGAGATGGTCTGGTCTGCAGCGTGAAAGACGAGGCCGTTCAGCGCCGTCTGCTTGCCGATAGACCCGGAGTGCGCCAGGGAGATAGCGCTGGCGATGCAGAGCGCCGAGAGGGACTCGCAGGCTCTGCAGAGTGTGCAGCCTGGCGCCGTCCTGCAGTTAGGGCAGGAACCTGCCGCTAGGCAAGACCAGGGAAGCCGCTGCGAAGTGCGACTCAGTCCCTACCACTAGAGAAACAAGAAGTGCTGGAAGCAGCCCTACCGGCAATGCAGGAGTTAAAGTGTTTTCGAGGTGGGGGGTAATCACGTACCCGAAACCCGAAGATTTCAGAGAGGCAGAATGCCCACTGCTGTCGCAGATAAAAGAGCATGTTGTAAAACAGCGCAGGGCTAGATCAGGACAGCCAATCAGACAGCAGGTCAAGTTGAATGAAGCGCGCAACATAAATGAACCAGGAGCTGCCGACGCTGATATCTACTCCCTACACAATCTGAAGGCCAGGAAAACTGAACCAATCACTGTTACCCTTCAAGCAAATGGAAAACAGCTGGTCATGGAGGTTGGCACAGGAGCATCGACCACAGAGCCCAGGAGGAGAAAAAAACAGCAAAAACTGGGAAATAAGAGTACTGGTCCGAACTGGTTTTGTATACATTAAACTGGAAGACCAGTACATCTAGGAAATAAGAGTACTGATCCAAACTGTTTTTTTTTTCCTTCTGGGTGGTGGGGAAACATATCTTTAAATACCTCAGAGAAGGTATCCAGCCATTGAGTTTGGAGCAAACCATATCTCAACCAGAAACGCACACTGGAGAAGCAATACAGGCGAAAGGCATCACCTCTGTACCTGTATCCTACAGGCAACAGACAGCCCAGCCGCCAATAATTGTTGTAACAGGAAAACGACCTAGCCTTCTGGGCTGTGATTGGTTGAAAACTGGCTAAAAACTGGCCAGAGGTTTCTCAAGCCTGCACAGGAAGAAACCCTGAATTGATGAGGGAACTCGATGGTGTCTTTTTGGAATGAGAGAGATGAACCGAAGGACCTTCACCGGTAGCAAGGGTCCCTCAGGTCAGGGTCGATCCCGCAGGAAAATCATGAAAAGAGGCTATACGAATGCAGTGCCGCCCTGACCCAACTGAGGAAACAGTTGGAAGAAGAAATACCAACAACGGTCAATGTTCCAAGAGGAAGCCAAAAGATACAAAAGGGAGACAGAAGAGCTGAAGAATCAGTTGATGGAAACAAAAGGAGCACCAGGAGGGAAGGTCACGGAACTTTCCAAGGTGCGAATGGGTAGCTGAACCCCCCCGAACTGAACCAAGTTAAGATTTCACCAGAGAGAAAGCTGGCCAACTGTGAAATTAAGAGGAAACATGAGACAAAACCCCCGAGGCAAACAGAAAAAGGAAGAACAGAGATCAAGTCTGAAAGACCAATAAAATATGTATTCAGAAGCCTTTCTGCAGCTGAGGAAGGTTACTCACAACTCGAAAAAGGTTTATCTATCGTATTTGGAGTAAAGGAGTTCCATCACTATTTGCACGGTTGACACTTCACCACAGTGTCAGATCCCAAACCACTGTCAGGTTTGTTTAGTGAAGATAAGGCAAGCCCACTGATAACCTCTGCTAGAATTCAAAGGTGGGCTTTAATCTTGTTTGCGTATGAGTACATTTTTATGCACCATCTGGATGTGCACATAGCAAATGCAGATGCCCTCAGCCCCCTTCCTTTGCCAGATAGCATTACACATGCCCCACTACCTCAAGAGGTAGCACTTTTGTCGAATTTCCTGGATTCCTCGCCAGTCTGCGCCGGACAGTTAAAGAATTGGTCAAAGCAGGATCCAATTTTAGCAAGAGTCCGTGAACAGGTGTTGCAAGGATGGCCGAATGCTCGAGTCTCTGAAGAATGAAAACCATTTCACGCCCATAAGTCTGAACTGAGCTGACAAGGTGGTATCTTGTTGTGGGGAACAAGAGTCACCATCGCCTTTGCAAGGAAGAGAACCACTAGTGACAGAACTCCATAGTGCGCATTCTGGTATTTCGAAAATGAAGATGCTCGCACAATGTCACATGTGGTGGCCAGGTATAGACAGTGACGTAGGTAAAAATGGTTAAACACTGTCTGCAGTGCCAGCAACAGCAGAAGTTGCGCGTTTCAGCTCCGCTGCATCTGTGAGAGTGGCCTGGTCAACCCTGGGTTAGACCACATATAGACTATGTCGGTCCCCATTTTTAGGTACCACGTTTCCTGTGATCATCAACGCACATTCAAAGTGGATGGATGTGATATGTAGCGAGGTTACCGACATCGTGTGCAGTCATTGAAAAGTTGCACCAATGTTTCAGTGTACATGGTCTGCCAGGAGTTATTGTGTCAGACAATGGTACTGCTTTCACTAGTACTGAATTCCAAAGGTTCGTGAAGCTAAACGAGATTAAAGACGTCAGATTAAACCGTATCATCCCTCATCCGAGGGTTAGCAGAAAGAGCAGGACAAACCTTTAAAACAGGCTTGAGGAAGCCATCCAAGGGAAGTTTGGAAACACGAATTTCAAGATTTCTGTTCAACTATTGCACGACTCCTCATGCAACCAAGGGTTCAACACCTTCTGAGTTGCTAAGGGAGAAAAACCAGAGTATTCAGAGAGTCAATCATGATTTTCACTGTAAAGGTCGAAAACACACTGTGGGAGAGTCAGTTTTTGTATGAAATTTTGCAGCTGAGATGGGTCCCTGGTATAATCGTCTCCGAAACAGGACTTTTATCTTATCAGGTAGAAGTGGGAAACAGGAGTGTCAGGAAACATGTGGATCATCTCAGAAGTCAAGACACCCTCCAACGACCAGCTAATCCACCTGAAATCGAAGTTGAACCTTTGTCCCCTGAGGTGCCAGATTGACAAAGAATAGGCATACCCGATGTCTCTGCTGAAGTAAATAATTCTGAGCTGCCATTGTCTAAGGATGTCCCTGATGCTGCAGTTCCTGGTCAAGTCAACCTAATTGAAAAGCCTCCAGTTGTTGAGTTGTGTCTCTCTAACCCGAGTCCAAAGACTAAATTTATAATTGCATAAACTGTGTATAATTGTATATGATATGGGTTAAGATATTTTTGTAAATAAGAGTGGTAAGACAAAATTAAAGGGTGAGGAATGTAGCAATTGTAAGTTAAACCTTGTTGCCTGTACAGACGAATCAGCCCTAAGCGCTGGTAATCTTAGGGGCGGAAATTTTTTTCTAGCCTTGGTCTTGGAACAAGCATGTAGCTTTATCAGGAGCTCTGTAAATAAGTTTACTGTTTCTTACAAGAAACCCGCCCTCCATTCTAAGTTTATTACAAACTCAATCCATTTTTTTCATCATCTCCAACACCCTTTAAAAGGGAGAGCACCAATCTTCAGGACTATAAGCATCCCAAAATAGCATCACCCTGCACAACAAAATGCCCACTCCCAATCTTGACTGGTCCAGATCCAAAATTTGCTCAGGCTCTCTCTGTTTGACTAGTAAAGGTCAAGCAGTCAAGTGCGTAGATTGAGCCAATTCTCTGGCCAAGGTTCAATGTAAACTCAAACAGCGAGACTGACGCCCCAACCAAAAAAGCCCTGGAGAAAACTCCACTCATTCTGCAGGAGGTTAAGTGAAGAGGTATATAGAGAAAGCAAGACTTGCTATTATATAGCATTGGTTCAGGGCCTCAGAAATTTCCCAGCACTTTACAGCCAATTAAGTACTTTTGAAGCATATTCGCTGTAATGTAGGGAAGATAGGAACCAATCTGCATGCACCAAGCTCCCTCAGACAGCAATGATCAGATTCTCTGTCTTTGTAAATGTTCGTTAATGAATAGATATTGTAGGCCGGACACCACCCTGCTCTTTTTCAAAGTAGTGCTACATGGGATCTTTAATTTGTGAGGCCGATAAAGCCTTGGTAATAAATGCCATCTGAAAGATAAGCTGATGCTGCAGCACTCCCTCAGTACTGCAACGAGATTCAGCCTCAATATCTGCAGCTTGAGTGGGACTGGAACCCACAATATCCTGACTCAGAAGCAAGAGAGCTCCCTCACTGAGCCAGGGCAGATGAGAGACAGACGAACACCGAGCGCTAATTTTCAGCTCCCCTCCCTCCGCGAGGGGGACAGAAACAGGAAAATAAACCAACCGATCACAACACAGAAAACGGCAGGAGAGAGGAGTGGGGCGTGGGTGGGGTTATTTAATCGAAACATTCCTTATGTAAGGCATGGCTGCACGCATCGAAATCAGCTCATCAAAGGCCTATTACTGTGACTGAATGTGGAAGCATTTCCTCAATCGCTCTCTCTCTCTCTCTCAGCATAAACAGTTCCAGCTCACTTGTGCTCTGTCCTTACGCCCTCCAGTGCTGCAGCCTGATATCCTAGGACAGGCCGCCCTCTGCTGGCGAGGACAGGTGTAACGCTGACACCCATTCCCACTGAACAAGGCACAATCTTCCCCCGTTTGTTAGCCCTTTGCTGCCAAACAAGAGGGGTTCGTTTTTAGGAAGGTCGGCTTTGGATGCATTTCCAAGCGCGTTTACTTTTTCAATTCCCCCACCTCGTCTTTAGGCACCCCTTCTTCTTTTGGCTTCTCCCACTGGGGTCGCCACAACGTCAGTCCATTCGCCATCACTTCCTGTCGGGTACCCCTTCCTCTTACAAACCCTACTGTTTAACTCTCTCGCCGCCACATCTTTCCACCTGGTCTTTTCCTTCTTCCTGGCAGTCCCATCTCCATCGCTTTCTTCACCACATTCTCTCTCTCGCTCTCTCTCTCCCCATTTCAATCCTCCCACAATCTTCACTGGCCCCCTGACGTGCCGGTTCCTAACTTTGTCCTTTCTCACTGCTCCACAGATACATCTCCCCACCCGCATCCAGTCATTGTCCCTTTCTTCCTGAAGTTGTTCAACAGCGAGACTGATGCACCAGCCAGAAGCCCAGGAGAAAACGGCACTCGTTCTGCAGGAGGTTAAGTGAAGAGGTATATAGAGAAAGAAAGACTTGCTATTATATAGCATTGGTTCAGGCCCTCAGAAATTTCCCAGCTCTTTACAGCCAATGAAGCACTTTTGAAGCATATTCGCTGTAATGTAGGGAAGATAGGAACTAATCTGCATGCATCAAGCTCCCACAGACAGCAATGATCAAATTCTCTGTCTTTGTAAATGTCCGTTAATGAATAAATATTGTAGGCCGGGCACCACAGAGAACTACCCTGCTCTTCTTCAAAGTAGTGCCACATGGGGTCTTTAATTTGAGAGGCCGATAAAGCCTTGGTATAATATGGCATCTGAAAGATAGACTGATGATGCAGCACTCCCTCAGTACTGCAACGAGATTCAGTCTCAATATCTGCAGCTTGAGTGGGACTGGAACCCACAATATTCTGACTCAGAAGCAAGAGAGCTCCCTCACTGAGCCAGATGCTGGTCTCACAACTGCCTTGTGGAGTCTTCCTTCCCTTCAGTTTTAGCACAACACTCCTTTTTTCTCCCCCCGCCACCACCTTTATACTTTCATGGGATGTGGGCATCACTGGCAAGGTCAGCATTTATTGCCTATGGACATTTCAGAGTCAACCACATCACTGTGGGGTCGGCCAGACCAGGGAAGGAGAGCAGGTTTCATTCCCTAAAAGCTGGGGAGAGGGCAGGCAGAATAACTGGCATTAGCAAACCAGGCCACAATCAAGTTAACTAGCTTTTAATGCTACACTTTTTAATTGATGCTGTGATGGGATTTGAACCCGGGTCTTTAGATTACTGCTCCAATGACATTACCACTACACCACCAACTCCCACTCCACCTACTAATTGCTCCAACCAGAATCAATCCCAAAAAGAAGCACTCGTGTAGTTTAATGGATATTGGGAATCCTTCACTGAAGTGTTGGTGAATGCAATAGACCAACATGGACTAATGAAGGGGAAAGTGCCAGGTTTAAAGGAATTCCTGGCTGGTGTTGTGGGGTTAGCAGGCAACTCCAATTCTTAAGAGAGTCAAAATGGCGCAGGAAACACCAGACTATAAAACATCCTTTATAAGTAACGATATATAAACCCTAATTAAAGATAAAATCATAAAGCATCTGGACAAAAATTTAAAAATCGTAGGGGATTGCCAATCTGGGTTCCTGAATTCGAGTTCTTGCCCATCTAACATAGCGGTTTTATTGATGGCGTATGGTTAGGTAGCGGATGTGATGTACTTGGACTTCAGGAAAACCTCCTGGCCACACAAAAATATTTTTTAAACATCAGAAAACATTTGGGGGAGGTATCCTTTGTTCCTTTTGCCTGTTTTCCAATCCCTCCATGGCCTGTTAAACTACCTCTATAACCTCCTCCAAGATCGCTGCTTTCCTCTGTCCCCTTAAGCATCCATTTTTTCATCACTCTACCATTGACTGCTGTGCCAAAAACCCTAAGTTCTGGAATCCCTTCCCTAAACTTTTCCATCTTCTACAACTCTCTCTGTCTCTTCCTTTAAGATGTTCCTCAAAATCTACCCCTTCAACCCAGCTTCTGACCACCTGCCCTGATGTCTCCTGATTTGAGTTGGTGTCACATTATTATTCGAGAAAGCTCCTGCGAAGCACCCTGGGGAAATTTTGCTACACTAAAGGCGCCATATAAATGCAGCTGTTGTTTGCACATAGCTCCACCAAACCTAATAAAACTATCTCATTACTAACACTAACTTTGAAGACATTCTGATGAAGTACTGCCCTTTTCTCAAGAACCACTGGAAACACATATCCAGTGCTTTTATTACTCAGGCCCCATGAATAAATTGGTAAATGGAATCAGGAAACACTTGGCAACTCCCTGAACGCACTGTTATATTATTTATCATGCTTGGTGGCTGTAAAACTGTCACTGGTAAATGTTCCCTTCTATTAGCATGGACCTAGGTAAATCCATGAGGGGGAAAGGAATAGAAGGACATGTAGGTGGGGTGAGATGAAGTAGGGTCAGGGGAGGCTCATGTGGAGCATAATCACCGGCGTAGACTAGTTGGAAGATACTGCGAGAGCTTCAAACCCCAGCTAGGGGCAGAAAATTCCACGAGTGGACAATGAGTCAGTCGGCATCAATGTCAAGTTGCGGAGACATACAAATACACTCTAGTGGAGTCCACGCGTTGATAGAAAATCTCCGACCCAATTATTTTCACATTCTCTCTCCCCACTCCTCCCGAAAGATAGGTGCATCCTTTGATTTGGATAACAGTATCTTCAGGAGGTTCAAAACAAAAACAGAATTACCTGGAAAAACTCAGCAGGTCTGGCAGCATCGGCGGAGAAGAAAACAGTCGACGTTTCGAGTCCTCATGACCCTTCAGCAGGGTCTTTAACAAGGTTAATTAGCCTGTCAATGGCCTCAATTGGCCATTGACAGGTCGGTGGGCGGACAGCTGATTTCGCTGTCCGCCCGCCTTCCTGAAGATTTAAAGGGACCGGGATGACGTTGGGGGTTCCTCCCGACGTCATCCCGTGTCATTTTCCCGTCGGCGACCAGGCCCCGCCCCCAAATCGCCGAGGGGAAAATCCTGGCCAGAGTTTAATGAAGAATTGTATGCAATGTCAGCAGCTCCGTGCCTCAGGGAGCTTTTCCAGCGCGCACCCACGAAGTTAGCGCTCCTCCTCCTCCTCCTCCCCTTCCCGCTCGCGTTTCTCGCTGACAGGCTTAAATTGGCCCGCCCGCGGGATATTGCGGTCCGGCTCCGATCGCCGGAGGTGGTCAGCTTCCCCGCCGCCCCCGCTCGACGAGGGACAAATCCTCCCCATCGGGGAGAATTGTCCCCCCATCTGAGGGGTGTGGGGGTTCTGCGGGGGTGGGCGGGAGCGGGCGCAAACCCGATCAGGGCCGCGCCGCCATTTTACGTGGACGGGCCAATTAAGGCGCGCCCAGCGTGACGTGCGCCCAGAAGCGCTAAGCGCCCCCTGTGCAGGCGGGATAGGGGAGGGGAGGGGGGATTTCCCTGAGTCGGGGGGTCTGTGCTCGTTCACGCTTGCGCGCTAAAGAGTGAAGAAATCTCCCTGAGGCACAGAGGTGGCTCAGGTAGCTTAGCTTAAGCTTCAAACACCTGAATAGAGAAAATAAAAAATTTTAAGACATATCCCCTCATATGACAGCTTCACACGAGCCGGGACACGTCGATGAATCTTTAAAAAAAAATTTTATTCAATTTTTAAACACTTCACGAAACCGCATCCCGCCCGTGGATGAGGTTCCATGATAAATGCGAAGGCCGCCTGGGCTCTTCGCCTGCCCCCCACCCCTCGCCAACCTTAAGGTTGGACGGGAAGCTCAGTTTATTAGTTTAATTAGTTTTTAATAGACCTTTGACAGCTCGGCGGGTGCACAGCTGACTTGGCTGCACGCCCGCCGAACTGAAAACCTAAATGACGTGCGGTGACGTCGGGACGCACGCCCGATTTCACCCCGTGTCATTTTAAGCGAGCAGACCCCGCCCCCCCGCTCGCTGAGCCGAAAATTCTGGCCATAATGTTTTTTCCCTCTGCTGTCCACTTCCATGAGCTATTCTGAAAATGCATTCCCCTTTGAGCAAGCTCTACCTAATATCTGTTCCAGGTTAATTCTTCACCTTTTAATGTTTTGAATTGCCTATTGGTCCTACTTTCCTTTTCTCATCTGACGAAGTGCTTTGGGTCTACGATTTCTGTATCATTATAATATTCTACACACCTCAACGGCATTTCGTCCCTAACCCTCTTCTTCCTGGGTAATGAAGGTTGTGTTTATCCAGTGTTCCTCGTAGTTCATCTCTCTCTGAACAACAGCTTTCATTTATATAGCGCCTTTACCGTCGTCAAACATCCCTAGCCATTTCATAGGAGCGATTATAAGGAGATATTAGGACAGTTGGCCAATATCTTGGTGAAAGAGCGAGGTTTGAAGGGATGTCATGAAGGAGAGGAGAGGGGTAGAGAAGCAAAGAGGTTGGAGGTATTCCAGAGGTTAGGACCCGGACAGCTGAAAGTATCGCCGCCGATGGTGGGAGCGCTGAATATCAGGGATGTGCAAAAGGAGGAGCAGAGATCCTGGAGGTTTGTGATGCTGGAGGTTACAGGGATTGGATGAGGTGAGGCCACAGAGGGATTTAAGAACAATTGGGAGGTGTTGATGTTGGTGTAGAGATATTTTCGCTGGATTATGAATGAGCCAGGGTAATGAACAAAGAACAAACAAAGAACAAAGAAAAGTGCAGCATAGGAACAGGCCCTTCGGCCCTCCAGGCCTGCGCCGATCATATTGCTCTGGGGATCTAGGTTCAAATCCCACTGCAGCAGATGGTGAAATTTGAATTTAATAAAGAGGAATCTGGAATTAAAAATCTAATGATGAGCATTGTCGATTGTCATAAAATCCCACCTGGTTCACTAATGCTCGTCCCTTTCCTGCTCTGGCCTACAGGGGACTCCAGACCCCGCGGCAATGGGGTTGACTCTGAAATGGCCTAGCGAGTAACCCAGTTCTCAAGGGGCAATTACGGATGGGCAATAAATGCCGGCCTAGCCAGTGATGCCCCGATCCCACAAATGAATCAAAACAAAAGCTCTCAATTCCTTAGTAACTAGTCAAGGCAAGAGGGAGCAAAATGGGAAGTTGGTGGATGGTGATAGGGCGACCTGTATGAATCGGCTTTGAATGGAAGTAAAGTTAATTGGCTTCCCGTGATCTTCTAATCGGCTTCTATTCAAACGGCCATCCACTAAATGCCTGCAACATATGTTGACTGCTTTCTGTAATGTAAACTCATTGAATAGCTTTTGAAATTCACTGGCTCTGTCAAATTAGGTGCAAGGGGAGGTAGTAGGAACTCTTTGGCTCCATGTATAACATGCTTGTATATTAATGCATCACCGTACAGTGAACAGGTAGTTCCTACACAGTTGAATGACTCTCCATTGATTAGTTGCGAGTACAGTATCTGGAGTCAGTTGTTGACTGACGTTGCCAAGAACGAGCTATTGACCATTTTGAGGATTGCACCATTGTTTCTAACCCGAGGACAAGGTCATTATTGACCTGATATTTTTCAGCGTTAAGAGACTGATGTGTGATTTATGCGGTGCTGGAGGTGAGTTTATTGACACTTGCTCACCCCCTGAAGAGGACTAGAAAATCCGTAGAAAGAAAGATTGAATCAAATTGGATTGATCCCTTGGTGTAATTTAAGCTTCCAATCAGGGCTTGGCAATGGAACACACAGCTCAGTCGAACCTGCAAATCTCTCCTCACCAATATCGAGGTCCTGGTGCCAAAGTTAGGAGAATGTCTCACAAACTAGTCAAGCAACGGCCTACCGTAGGGCAGGATTTCCCCAGATTTGCACTAAGTGCAGTAGCGGGCGGGTAAAACGACGTTTTACCTGCTGGCCGCAATGGCGGGTTTTCATGCCGTGTTGTCCTAAACCCGCTGCGTTATTTGTGCGTTCCCGGGAAACACGTTGTTTCCACGGCGGGCGGGCTCTCAATCGCCATCACCCTGTTGTCGCATCACGCCGGCCGCCATGTTTAAAAGGCAGCAGCCAGCACATCGCTCATTGCTACCAGCTCACCACCGCTGCCCGGGAGACATGGCCAGCAAAGGAAAAAAGACTGCGGCCCCCGGGTTTAATGACGGGTCCCTCGAGCGACTGCTGGATACTGTGGAGGCCCCGCCAGGATGTGCTCTGCCCCCGCTCTGGCCGCAGGATGGGCAGCAATGTGACCAATCCTGCTTGGGAGGCATTGGCAGTGGTGATCAGCGCCAATGCCCTCCAGAAGAGGACAGCCAACCAGTGCCACAAGGGGATGAATGATCTCCTCTGTTCCGCCAGGGTAAGTCACTCTTTCCATCACTCTCAACTCACACATTCACAAACCCATCACACACCCACAGGGCCCTCACTCACTGCCAGTTCAAGGGACATTACCATTCACTCTCCCACACACACCGTCATTGTCCTCAGCCCATCTCTGGGACCAGTCTCCACCCACACAGGCTAGGCATACTTATCATCTGGCCTGGCCGGTGTCCTGCTTACACTCTTCCCATCTCTATCCATGCAGGACAAGCTGACACACAAGAGGGAGAGTTTGTAGACTGGTGGAGGAATACCGAAATCAAGGTCCTCACGGACTTTGAAAACAGAGCCATCCAGCTGGCCGGCGAGGATCTGGGCCATTCCTGTGCTGACGGTGAGGTTGGCGCTGCTCTACCAAGTGAGGATCCAGCAGTGCAACATCCATCAGACAACCATACTATGAGTGAAGTGTCCTCTTTCACAGGCCACTGCCATGCACTGATTATCTCCCCTTGCTTTCACAGGCACATCTGGGAAACAGCCGATAGAGTCCATGACCGAGAGCCTCCAATTAAGCCCCGAAGAAACCTCGGAAGGGGAATCTGGAGGCACCCTCATTGAAGTCCTATCACAGCGCTCACCCACACCCTCCACCAGCACAGAGACACACACCTTGGTGGGAGCTAGCTCTAGAATAGACACGGGATCACAATCTGGTGAGCACAGTGCACAGCCTGATCCACAGCGGGCGGTGACAGGGACTTCCCAGGTCCCCGGCATTCGGAGAGGTGCTGGAGGCCAGGAACCTGTTGAGTCCGAGTTAGATGATGAGCCTCTGGACTCGGTCATGTCACAATTGCTGGAGATGCAAAGGCACCCATGAGGTGCCAAGGGCCATTGGCAGCAGCAGACTTATATTCAGCTGCAACCTGTAAACTCATGGCTCAGTGTGTCCATCACTCCTCCAGCAGCATCAATCCAGTTAACCATCCCTAGTATATTGAAGAAGAGCCTGCCAGGAGCAGCAGCAGGCATAGCTGAAAATGAGGTTCCAACCTGGTGAAGCTACACACGGTGTTAAACAGAAAGAGCAGTACGTTATAGAAAGAAAAGAGTTGCATTTATATAGCACCTTTCGTCACTTCTGGGCATCTCAAAGAAGGATGAAGTCAATGAAGTACATTTGAAGTGTCTCTTCTTCTCCTCCTTGTTAGGCAGTCCCATGGGATCGAGGATGACTTGCTTCCATTCCGGTTAGGGGGGTTTCGATAAGTCCAATGTGTGACCTGGAGACTCTACCACATGTGGGGCAAATGGCGCTTGAAAAGGATTGGGGAGATAAGTTGTTTTAGGATTTGTGTGCTCCCTCCCTCTGAAGTCTTACTTCTGCGTATCCCCAACCAAGTCTCTAGGTGTCTTCGAGTGCCTTCCTGAATGAACCTCCTCCATTTTGCTCGCTCACAAGACAGGGACTCCCATGAGTCAGCAGGAGTGTTTGACCTCTTCAGGGACGCCCCTAAAGCGCTTCCACTGACCTCCAGGGAGCCCCCTGCCCCGACTGAGTTCCGAGCTGAGTCGCCGGCTCAGGCAGACGAACAACTTGCCCTGTTCCTTGCATTTTCCTTGGGTTTGCTGCATGGTGAAGCTGGTATCCCTGGTGCCTCTCAAAGAGGGATAGCTGCAATGCGACTCTGGAAGGAGCTCTTCGGCCACTAGGAGGAAGAATTGAGGAAGCAGTCTGATTGGCCGGCAGCTCCACCGGTCCCGACAGTGCCAAGAGCATGTGAGTGGGCGCTGCTGGGGCTGCGAGAGAGGGCACGTGGACCCCCGGAAACAGGTAAGTCCGGGGTCTTGGGCAGGGAGGCTTTGGGAGGGTCAGGAATGGGGGCACAGAGAGTGACGGTGTTGGGGTTAAGGTTGTGGGTGGGTTAAGAACAAAGGTGGGGGGAGAGGTTCTATCTTAGGCAGGGCTGCCCCCTTCCCCCCCAGTTAGCAAAGGGCAACCCCTGAAAATAGAACCTTTCCATCCTTCCCGCCCTTTGAAGGATTTATTTAAAAGGTTGGCACCCGCTACCGTCTGACTGCCCACGCTAATTGTTTTATGGTGTGGGCCGCATATTGGGCAGAATTTTACGAGTTGGCGAGTGGGGGCGGGGCCCTCTCGCGGATGCGTAAAATGACGCGCGGTGACTTCGGAGGGAACTCCCGATGTCACCGCGCCCGATTTAAATTTTCAGGTAGGTGGGGGCGCAGTGAAATCAGCTGCGCGCCCGCCGACCTGTCAATGGCCAATTGAGGCCATTAACAGAGGCAATTAAGTAACTAAAGGACCTGCCCATCTAACCTTAAGGTTGGCGGGCAGGCCAGGAGCCCCAGCGGCAACTAGAGAAAACATGAAACCTCATCCACCAGCGGGATGAGGTTTCATGTAGGCTTTAAAATATTTTAATAAAGATTTTGTAAAAATTATGGACATGTTTCAACTCATTTCACATTGTCACATGAGGGGACATGTAAGGGAAATTTTATTTTTCTATTTTTATCTGTTTTACTTGTACAGCCGATTTCCCTAAGGCTGCACTTAGCCTCAGGGAGATAAGGGCACTCTTTTGAGTGAAAGAGCGCACTCTTGATTTTGGGATTCCACCCACCCCCACCCCCGCCCGCACAGGGAGCGCACAGCGCTTCTGTGTGGATGTCATGCTGGGCGGGCCTTAATTGGCCCGCCCACGTAAAATGGCGCCGCGCCTCCAATTTGGGGCACCGATCGGAAACGTGCCCGTACGCGCCCGCCCTTCCACTTCCCCCCCGACAGGGGGAAAATTCAGCCCATTGTCAGGGTCAGTTGGCTTGGTAACAAGCTGAATTGACCTTTAATTAATTATTTAAATATGGCGGGCGGGTTCGGCACCTGCCCACCCCACCGTATTATGGGGTTGTGCTCAGGGGTGGGTAGGGAGGTAATAGGGTGGGCCCCCATACCCGCCTTATTTTACATGCTCTGCCCACCAGTAGGTGGCACACAAAATGCAGCCCTCTGCTTTTATTTCGGATCTCCAGCATCTGCGGTATTTTGCTTTTATCTAAATATCCCTTCTTTGGTTTGGTGTCAATTTGTCACCCGATTATATTCCGGTGATGCCCCTTGGGGTGTTTTACTACATTATATTGTTGTGTAAGAAGCAGGACCTTCACTACCTCTTCAATGGTGTTGAATGATCGACGATAAATATTGACGTTGCCAACGGCACCCTTATCCTGAGAACAAATTGAAGAGAGAAGCAGCTTCAAAATTCTTCCGTTGAATCGGATTGTGAAGGGAAGCTATGGAGACAGAGCCTGTAAGACAGCTTCTGTGCACCAATAGATGGGCTCACAAGCAGAGCGATTCATCTAATTAGCTCTTCTGTAAGATGTGCCATTATGAACTGTTTCAAAGCTCATCATCCACAAGGCGCTCGGCAATTTCGTCTTAATTACACGAATATTAATAGCGGCGTATTGGAGATGCAGCATGCACTAAGATCTCAATCGGCTGTCTGAGGCACTTTTTCATCATTAGTACAATAATGGTTACATGGTGTATAGAGAATGATTCTCAGCTTACACCAGACATTCAGACTGGCAGATTTTTCAACCCTAGAAATAAGAGCATGTGTGTGATTCTGTGCGTCCGCACGTGTGTACTTGTGTACGTGTTTATGTGCATGAACATAAGAAGATAGAGTCTAGGAAATAGGAGCAGCAGTAGGCCATTCAGCCCCATGTGCCTCCTCTGCCTTTTAATAATGGCTGATCCTCAACTTTAACTGCACGTTCCCACTTGATGTCAACTAGATCCATGCCGGTTGGTGAAGTTAAAACTAAAACACAGTGGCTTTCTTTGCCAGAGAGAGCTTCTTGACTTAGTTCACAGTCCTCACTACTCCCACACCAGTGTCCCAACTATCCCCATTTATATATGTTCCAATACCCATCCCATGTTTAACAATATAATTGGCATTAAACCATAACAATCCAATTAATAAGACATTGACATCTGATCCCCATAATCCCTTGATTCCCGTAGCGTCCAAAGATCCATGGATCTCAGCATTGAATAACGGAGCGTAACTCTTTGGGGTAGACAATTGTAAAGATTCACAACCCTCCAAGTAAAGAAATTTCTCCTCATATCAGTCCTAATCCTGAGACTCTGCTCCCTAATTCTAAACTCTCCAGCCAGTGAAACAGCCCCTCAGCCATGTACCCTGTTAAATCTTCTCAGAGTTATATGTTTCAATTAGATCACCTCTCATTCTTGTAAACCCCAGAGAGTATACGCCCAGTTTACTCAATCACACCTCACAGGATGACCCTGGAATCCCAAGAATCAACTAGTGAAACTTATTTGCATTCCCAACCCCAACTAAGGCTTTTCTTCCTTATGTATAGAGATTAAAACTGCCCACAACATCCCAGGTCTCATTAAAGTCCTGTACAATTGCAGCAAGACTTCAGTACTCTGGACTGAAACCCACTTTCAATAAAGGTTAACATACCATTTGCCTTCCTGATTGCTGGCTGTACCTGCAGCCTACTTTCTGGGTTTCTTGTAGGGCACTCAATTTTTTTTTATTCATTCACGGGATGTGGGCATCGTTGGATAAACCAGCATTTGTTGCCCATCCCCAATTGCCCTTGAGAAGGCGGTGGTGAGCTGCCTTCTTGGACTGTTGCAGGAGGGAGTTCCCAGATTTTGACCCAGCGACAGTAAAGGAACTGGATCAATCCTTCTGAACATCAACATTTAATAGTGCCGCATCATTTTTTAAAAATTCAGTTTTTCTTTTCTTCCTATAATAACTTCACATTTCTCTACATTATTCTCCATATGCCACCCTCATGCCTACACACTTAACCCATCTATATTCCTTTGAAGCCTCTTTGTGTCCGCCTCACAGCTTGCTTTCCTACCTAGCTTTGCGTCATCAGCAAACTTGGATGCATTACATTCAGTCCCTTAAGTCATTAATAAGCATTCTAAATAGCTGAGGCTCCAGCACTAATCCCTGTAGTACCTGACTACTGAAAGCCTACCAACCTGAGAATAACCCATTTATTCCTACTCTCTGACTTGTGGCCTTTAACCAATCCTCCCAGTCATTGTTGACTCCTTCTCTGAAGGAAATGGACCTTTCACTAAACACCTGGGAAACTAAGGCCCTCTTCCAATCATCTCCCACAGCACAATACCGATCCACATCTTGGAAGCCTCCTCTAGATGAAGGCAGATATAGACGACAAAATTCATCATTGTCTTCAATGTGCCATCTCAACCTTCGGCTGACTGAGGAAAAGAGTATTTGAGGACCAGGATCTCAAACCTGAGACTAATTTACCGGGCAGCAGTGAACCCCGTGCTCCTATATGATTTGGAGACTTGGACAATCTACAGCAGGCAGCTCAAAGTGCTGGAGAAGTATCGCCAGTGGTGCCTTTTCCAGATCCTCCAAATCTGGTGTCAGGAAAGGTGATCCAACAGCTGCATCATCTCTCAAGCCAATTTGCCCAGCATCGAGGTGCTAATCACTCAAAACTAGCGTTGCAGGCTGGGACTTGTCGATCGTATGACACCAGGCTCCCGGAGCAACTGGTCTTCTCAGAGCTCGTTCCGGGCAGGAGACTCCCAGGAGAATTGCGGAAATGCTTCAGGGATGTCCCCAAAGCATCCCTGAAGAGATCAAACACCCCCATCCACTCAAGGGAGTCCCTGGCTTGTGACTGACTAAAAAGTAAGAACAACTCAGCTAGTCTCACTTACCCGCATTTTCCCCATAGTCCTGCAAATTTCATCTCTTCGGTTAATTGTCCAATTCTTTTTTGAAAGTCAAGATTGAATGATTCTGCCTCAATCATACTCTCAGCAGTGACTCCAGTCCTAACCACTCACTGCGTAAAAATGTTTTTCCTCATGTCACCATTGCTTCTTTAGCCAATCATCTTAAATCAGTGTCCTTTAGTTCTGGACCCTTCCACCAATGGGAACAGTTTCTCCCTACCCACTCTGTCCAGGTCCTTCATGATTTTAAACACGTCGATCAAATCTTCTCTCAACTTTCTCTTCTTTAAGAGCAGCCCCAGCTTCTCCAATCAATCCTCGTCACTGAAGTCTCTCTTCCCCAAAAACATTCTCGTAAATCCTTTCTGCAACTTCTCCAAAGCCGTCACATTCTTCCTAAAACGTGGTGCCCAGAATTGGACACAATTCTCCAGCTGAGAGGTAACTAGAATTTTATAAAGGTTCACAATAAATCCCTTGTTTTTCACTCTATGCCCCTATTTATAAAACCCAGGGTTCTATATGTCTTTTTAACCACTTTCTCAACCAGTCCTACTACCTGTGCTCACATACCCTGATGTCCTCTGCTCCTGCAGCCCCTTTAGAATTGTATCCTTTATTTTATATTGCCTTTCCGCATTCTTCTTACCAAAATGAATCATTTCCCAATTCGCTGCATTAAATTTCATCAGCCATGTGCCCGCCCATTCCACCAACCTGTCTATGTCCTCTTGAAGTCTATCACTACCCTACTCACAGTTCACAATACTTCCAGGTCTTGTGTCATCTGTATGTGTAGATGTGTGTGTGTGTGTGTATGCACGTACTGATGTCGTGGTTGATTATCCTTCGTTATCAAAGATGGCCATCTCTTGTGTGTGCAGAATCGTCTGTGATGTGTTTTGGACCCCAAATGCAGACCGGGCAAGGATAAGTTGTCTGATTTTGTTGGGACTGACTGGTCTTTCTACCTTGTCTTTTGTCCTTATAGCTGCCTGGTGTATTCTTTACTGTTCAAAGGAAGCAACACCACCACCATGGGGAGGCGCTGGTGTACAGAGACTCGGGGTAATGCCCTGGGGACCTGGGTTCAAATCCCAACATGGCAGATGTTGAAATTTGAATTCAATAAAAATCTGGAATTAAAAGTCTGACGATAACCGTGAAACAATTATTGTAAAAAAACATCTGGTTCACTGATGTCCTTTAGGGAAAGAAAGCTGCCATCCTTACCTGGTCTGGCCTATATGTGACTCCAGACCCCAACAATGTAGTTGTCTGAACAAGGGCAATTAGGGATGGGCAATAAATGCTGGCCTTTCATAAAAAGAAACTTGCAAGCCCAGGTAGTTCCTTCTTGAGCATTTTTCTCCCAGTTTGTGGTGGGCATGTCACCTTTCCTGAGGTTCACCCAGCAGGCAATTTCCAAGTGAAGTTGTGACTACATCCGCCTTAGGGATTTTATCATCAGTCATGCTTACCAGGTGTCCACTCCATCTGAGCTGGGCTCTGATGGCGAGTGCTTCAATTGCAAACATTTATGCTCTTTGAAGTACCCCAGTGTTGGGTACTTGTCCTCCCATTTGATGCCCATGAGGTTCCAAATGTTCTCATGTAGAACCTGTCCAATTGTTTAATATGTATGGAGTATATAGTGCAAGTCCACAGGCATAAAGGAGGGTATGTATTCCTACAGCTTTGTACACAGCAAACCTTGTTTTAAGTCTGATACCCCATTCCCTCCATAGTCTCTTCCAAAATGCTGAACTTCCTCTGGCAATTCTATTTGCCACCTCTCTGTCAATATAGACATTCTAGGAGATTGTGCTTTTGAGCTGGATGAAGTTATTTACAGGTTTTGGGGTTGTATCATCGATAATTATAGTAGGTGGGGTAAAGTCAGCGTTTGGTAGTGGTTGGTGAAGTATCTCTGTCCACCTTCAGCTGATGGTTAGCCCATAGTTGTCAGCTGCTTTTGAAGAACAGCCCATGATCCTTTGCAGGCCATGATCAGAATGTGACTACAAGGGCACAGTAACATCAGCAAATTCCCCAGCAATTCCCTGACACTTCAGTGAAGGATTTCATTCGGCTCAGGTTGAAGAGATTGCCATCTGTTCTGAATTGGATGTATATTCCATCAACATCCCTATCAAAGGAAGCACAGTAGCGAAGAATATACTCAAGAGCACAGGGGCCATGACACATGCCTGTTTCACACCACTTGTTATACCCAAAGGGATCAGTGCATTCACCACAGTCAGCGACCCTGGCTGTCATTTCATGGTGAAACTGCTGTATATCGGATTGACAGCTCTATCAGGACTTCAAAGACCATCCTCAAGGCTTCTCTATTTACCGTGTTGAAGGCCTTCTTCGGGTCAACCAAAGCGCGGTGGAGTCCCATTCGCTGTTTGTGATATTTGTGGAGAAGCTGAAGGGTGGCGATAATGTCGCAAGGGTCTGCCTTTCCTGAACACATTTTGACTCCCTGACAGTACACGTTTTGCTATGTGGCTTACCAGCCTGTTGAGCAGAATTGTTGTTTGAATCTCACCCGCTCTCACAAGCAGCGAGATTCCCCTGTTGTTGTCACGTGCAGGTTTTTGTCCGTTTCCTTTTGTACCAGTGTAAAAATGGTGGCCTCCTTGAACTCCTGGGGAATGGTTTGTTGAGCGCACGTTCTATGATTTAATGGCGGGAGTTTGATGGCTAGCTGGGGTCCCCCAGATTTGTAAGTTTCTCCTGGCATCCCATCCTATTCTGGAGCTCTCCTTGAGGGTAGCGATGTAAAGGCTTTGTCCAGCTCCTCAACAGAAGGTTTGCTCTCCAGGTTATCACACTTGGACCAGTTTGGAAAGTTATCCGTCGCTGCCCCAAATAATGGTGGATGAGCATTTAGGCAAACGTTTAAGGCCCTCAGGCCAGCGCTCTTTGACAACTGTCCTGTCCGTCAGGAGGGATTCTCCATCATCAGTAAGAACAGCTGAGCACCATGTGAGGAGGACCACACACCATCTTCAGGGCTTTATAGAAATTCTTGTCCTTGTCCTTTTTTCATTCTCTCACGGGATGTGGGCTTCGCTGGCTGGGCCAGCAATTTTATTGCCCATCCCTAATTTCCCCTGAGGAAGGTAGTGGGTGAGCTGCCCTCTTGAACCGCTGCAGTCTGTGTGGTGTAGGGACACCCACAGTGCTGTTAGGGAATGAGTTCCAGGATTTTGACCTGCGACAGTGAAGGAAAGGGGATATATTTCCAAGCCAGGATGGTGAGTGGCTTGGAGGGGAACTTCCAAGTGGTGGTGTTCCCATGTGCCCGCTGCCCTTGTCCTTCTAGATGGTAGAGGTCTCGGGTTTGGAAGGTGCTGTCTAAGGATTTCATGTGTCCGTGTATCTGTATGTAGGTGCACAAATCATTCATCTCCCACCTGAACAGAGTCACACCCTAGTCCTGAACATAAGAAGATATATTTGAACAATACTTTATTATTCTAAATACTAAATATATAATTATTTTGCTGCACCTGCCGTCCATGAACTAGTACAGGTTCTTCTGATTTGCTCCCCTACAATATGGAGAGGAGCACCCTCCCTCCCCCAAGTCATCAGTAAATCTTTATGGAATCTTGCTGTGCCCAAATTATCTGCTGTGCATCCTCCATTACATCGATGATTACACTTCAAAAAGTACTTTATCAGCTGTAACACGCTTTGGGACTCCCTGTGGTTGTAAGAGGTGCTATTTCGGGCCAAGTCCTCCTTCATCTGTCTGGCATCAATGGCAAATGCATCTTCTGCACTGACCCGCTGTGATGTCAAGCTGTGCCAGCCAATCAAGCGATAAGCAGCCAAGCCAAGACTCTGTAAGCCTCCTGTGGGGTATTCAGCGTTCGCAATCAGTCCAGGAGACAGAAAGATACTGTCAGCATTCTGGATGTTCCGTCAGTAATTAATACGTTAGTTTATGCACCGCATTCCTCTCTGTGGATGTTTGTGGATCCTGCAGCGAAGTTGTCAGACATCGCTCCCCTCCATTTTCATTGCTTCCTTCCATTTAATGAGCCATTTCTTCCCATCACAGCGGAATGGGGCTGGGGGCAGGAGTCCTGTGCTGAGCCTCATTTTCCTTTTTTTTGATGTCTCCCTGTGAGAGAATTGAAACAACTTGCATTTCTATAGCACCTTCCCCACCTCAGGAAAGTCCCAAACCTCTTTACAGCCAGCTAAGTACTTTTGAAATGTAGTCGTTGCTGTAATATAGTGAACGTGGCAGCCAATTTGCACACAGCAAGCTCCCACAAACAGCAGTGTGATCATGACCAGATAATATTCACAGCATTGCGGACATTCTATCAAATTAAGTACAAGCTTCATACCAGGAAAAGCCATTATGTCAGGCACCACATACAAGTAATCAGGCTACACTTAGAATCACACAGTCTTACAACAGAATGCGAGGCTATTTAACCCATCCAACATGTGCTGCCTTTTGGCAAGGTCGATCCAATCAGACCCACTCAGCTGCCCTTTCCTCATTATCCTATCTCATTTGTGTATCAGCTACCCCTAATACATATCCCCTCCCATAAACTCTTTCCCTGTCCCAACATCTCTTGCCTTATACTCTATGTCTCGTGCCTCCATCCCACACTCTCTGTCTCCATTCTGGTCCTCCTGTCTCATACCCCTGCTCCTTATCCCATATCCCAAGCCCCCAGCCCCTTTGAACATACAAACATACAAATTAGGGGCAGGTCCCCTTATCTAAGGAAAGAGAAACTGGCAAGGGGGCAGTCCAGTGAAGGTTCACTAGGTTGACCCTGGGTATGGAGGGATTTTCTTATGAGGAGAGGTTGAGCAGGTTGGGCCTGTACTCATTGGAGTTTTGAAGAATGAGGGGTGACCTTATTGAAACATGTAAGATTCTTAGGGGGCTTGACAGAGTGGATGCTGAGAGGTTGTTTCCCCTTGTGGGAGAGTCTAGGACCAGAGGGCATAATCTCAGAGTAAGGTGGGTCCCATTTAAGACAGAGATGAGGAGGAATTTCTTCTCTCAGAGGGTGGTGAACCTGTGGAATTATTTATTGCAGAGGGCTGTAGAGGCTGGGTCGTTAAGTATATTCAAGGCTGAGATAGATACATTTTTAATCAGTCAGGGAATCAAAGGTTATGGGGAAAAGGCAGGAAAGTGGAGTTGAGGATTATCAGATCAGCCATGATCTCATTGAATGGCGGAGCAGACTCGATGGGCTGAATGGCCTACTTCTGCTCCTACATATCTTATGGAGCCTGCTCCACCATTTGATAAGATCATGCCTAGTTTGAGTGTGGCCTCAACTCTACTTTCCCGTCCACCTCTGATACCCTTTTGATGCCCTTGTCAATCAAGAATCTATCGAACTCGTACTTAAAGCTATTCAGCGACACCCCCTCCACTGCTCTCTGGGAAAGAGAGTTCGACAGACTAAACGTACAAATTAGGAGCAGGAGTAGGCCACTCAACCCTTCGAGCCTACTCCACCATTCAATAAGATCGTGGCTGATCTGATTGTAACCTCAATTCCACATTCCCATCTACCCCTGATAACCAATCACCCCTTTGTTTATCAAGAATCTATTAACCTCTGCCTTTAAGACATTAAAAGGCTTCCGCCACCTCTTGAGGAAGAGAGTTCCAAAGACTCACAACCCTCAGAGAAAAAATTCTCCTCGTCTCTGTCCCAAATGGGTGACCCTTTATTTTTAAACATTGCTGAAATAAAGAGACATGTCTAAGCTTTTTGTCTTGCGCTCATCAGGACCCTTGCAAGAATGCCAATATAAGGGGGAAAACAACGATTTATACTGTATTGTGAAGAGAATGCTGATTGGTTGGCAAGTGGTGTTGCCATGGAGAATGCACCAATGATGGTGACTGACAGTTAACTGCCAAGCATTGTTTGAAATTTAAACCAAGCAGCTTGACCCTGATTGATCAAGGCATTGCCCTGAGGAATGAGTCAGTGAATGGCTGTCACTTATTTTGTTTAACTGAAACAGGCACCAGTCTTTGGGACATGTGGTCTACATACCTAGCATCACACTGGCACTGAAATTCATATACCACATTACTCATTTGTATGATAGGCAGAATGTCTTTTTGGCTTGACGGCAGCATCCTGTTGGTGGCGAATACCACATGTGTTGTTACTGCATAGTAGTAGTGTGAAACAGCTAGCTTCTTCACCTGCTGCTCAAATTTTTGAGGTACCTTGCACTTCCAGGGTAATCTAAAGTAGACTAGGCACTTTTCAGAGCCGAAAGTGGCGGCTGTAGGCCCATTCATGAGTTTGTGTAATATACAGCATGAAGTGATCTGATCAGGTTAGCCATTATCCTATAGGGTGCCTTGGATGTGCCCTATCTCAGCATCAAGCTTGCATGGTGAGCAAATGAGCTCGGGCCCTATTTACAAGGTTGCTGATAAGACCAATCATATAACGTTTCACTGGCAGATCATATCAAACAGCATGTCTTAGCCACTGTTTGCAACAGGCAGGGTAGAGACTGTTACCCAACCAGCCCATGCTTGCAAAACTCAAAGCACAGTGTCCAACATTAAATGTGATTCCACGATTGGGCAACATGTGCTAAGTACTCCTCAATGTGCTAAGAATTTAAGGTTGTCAGTCAGACTCGCAATATGGCTCATTTGCATGTACTGGAAGCTACATATATTAATACACAGGGCCCTGTTCTTTGCAGACAGAAAGAACATGTACATACACTGTTTCAGCCAAACAAAATAAGTGCCAGCCATTCACTGACTCATTCCTCAGGGCAATGCCTTGACCAATCAGGGCCAAGCTGCCTAGTTTAAATTTCAAACAGTGCTTGGCAGTTAACTGTCAGTCACCATCAGTGATGCATTCTCCATGGCAATGCCGCTTGCCAACCAATCAGCGCTCTCTTTACATACAGTATAAATTCATGCTTTCTTCCTTATATTGGTATTCTTGAATGTCCTGATGAGTGCAAGATGAAAAGATTTGACATGTCTCTTTTTTCGGCAATATTCAAATTCTGTACTACCAAATGACTATTTTTAAACAGTGGCTCCTAGTTCTAGATTCACCCACAAGAGGAAACATCCTCTCCACATCCACCCTGTCAAGATCCCTCAAGATCTTATATGGTTCAACCAACTAACAACAGAAAATAATTCTCCATCTTAAATATATGTTATTATTAACCCTCCAGTACCTCCCAATCTATCTATTCATATTCCTATCTTCAGGTTACACTGAGGTCAGTGATGAAAGAGTACTGCTTGGCTGCTGGCACAGATGCCCGCTCCTTTCAATGTTCATTTATAAGAATGTGGCGGACATTCTGCAACATTCCACATGTTCGCAGTTTTACACCAGATGTCAATTCCTCTCCATGGGAGTGACACTGGCAAGGCTGAAATTAACAACTGTCAAGAAGATATAATAATTCTCATAACGTTACTGGAATTTATTGTAAAATAGAGTAACCATGGGATGTGTCTGTGTGTCTATATGTGACTGTGAAACTTAATTGAATTAATCTGGTGCTTTGACCTAAGAAGCGAGGTTAGGTTTGAAATGCTAATTAGGTAAACATGGGGAAGTTTAGAACCATAGGTGTCAAGGGGACATTTGCATTTTGAAATAAACCAGACTAGATTGTTTTCAAAGGAGGGGTGAAATGTATCACTTAGCCAGGTGAAGTTTAGAAACAGTGTGTTTATTTTTCCCAAATATTACTGGTAAAACTTAGTGCTATGAGAGCGTTTTATTATTAGAGGGATAAAGTCCAAAGACATAGTGAAACAATGGGTATTTGCATTCAAAGGGGAAAATAAGTATAAAGGAGCAAGGGCTATGTGTAAGGGAAGACATTTTTAAGATCTCACAAGTGTGTGAAAAGCCTTCAGCATCTATGCCTCAGGTTGCTGTCTTCAAAGGACAGAAGTTAAGGAAACTCACTTGGAATTCCACTTGTTCAGGGCATCATGTTTCTTTGCCAGGGTCTTTTAAAATCTGTGTATCTTACTGTTGCCTTAACGAAAGTGTAACTGGGAGTTAGATTGATTAGGGGATTTAGGAGTTAAGGTAGTGGTAACTTGTGTATGTATTTAAAATCATTTCTCTTATTAATAAATGTTTAATCTAGTTTTGTAAAAACCTATAAGACTTGGTGGTCTTAATATTTACTGAATTCTAGGCATGCATCTCGAAATGTATACAAAAATTAGTTGTGACGGTTGTTTCAAGTTTCCCGCTGGGGTTTGAACAGCTCAGCATTTACCATCGGCTGTGCCATAAGACAACCCTTTAATAGTTTCCCCGAGGAGGCAATGATGAGGAGTGTCCTTGAACATCCCACCTTGTGCACCCACAGTAGCGTTAGGAAGGGGACTCCGGGAATTCAATGCAAAAGGGAACGATGACGAATGTGCACGTCAGGACCATGTGTGACTTGGAAAGGAGGAGATGGGATTTGGAGGTGATGACATTTCCATGATATGTCCTTCTCACAGTACCGGTTGCGGGACTGAGAAGAGCTGTTGAAGTGCAGTTTACCCTTTATAGCGGGGGTGAGGAACCGGATCCGGCCTGTTGCTCGATTTCTTCCGGTCCATGGCAAGCTTTCTAAAGATATAGACCTATGACAGTAGCGCCTTCAAAATAGCATTTATCATCACTGCTACGAATTTGCTTTGAATAAAAACGTTGGGTTAAATTGTTACAATAACACTTAACCATATGATATTCAAATTCACCCATCGCATTAAAACAGCGGGTGAATTGGAAGTTTCTGTATTCGCTCTTAAAATAACTAAATGAAGTTGATTTTTACGTGTGTTTGGCCCGCGACTGGTTTTGCCTTCGTGTGAATGGCCAGTCATAAGAAAAGGGCTCACCACACCTGCTTCATAGAGTACATACTCCAGCCACAGTGCACCGGCCGAATAAACACTGAGTTCAGTGGCATGGGCACCAAACAAGAGGGCTGGCTTGGACTGAAATAGTGTTGCAAAAATCAATAATTCAGTCACCTTCTCAGAATGAATTTCAGAGTAACCTCGGGACAGCATTCAGTAATGAGATGGCGGGCTCCATTATTAACTTTCCATATGCTTTGGAGATTAGCTCTCAGCAGGTAAATACGATGACAGGACACCAATTACAAGGCTGGCGGGTCAAACAGATAATAGGATCTGACACAGCCATTTTTTCTAATATTTGGAAATAATCAGCATTAATCAGGAAGCAGCAGAAATGCAAATAGCTTCATTTATGGGAGATCAAACACATTATCTGGGCTGAGACTCTGCTTCCATTCTCAATCAATTAGAATAATAGATTGAGTATTAGAACATACTTGGGGCTGGTAGTAGTAAGCTGCCTGGATGAGAAAAGCATTAGGTCCATTTTAGTGGCAAATCTTGCAGATTAGTGCTTAATTTTAAGGAGTCCACATCATTAATGATAAAGTTATTAAAAGGCCAAATGTATCTCACTTATTATTAACTCCTTGTCCTCTTAGGAACACAGGAAAATGTGCACTATTAAAAGTTAATTTGGCTGTCAACACTTCCATTGCCCTGAGACTAACGAAGAATTCGATAAATCTGAAATTAAGTGCTGGCATTAGTGACAGTGGCCATGAAGCCATCAGGTTGTGGTAAAACCCAACTGGTTCACTCTACTCCTCTAGGGCAGAAAAGCTGGTGTCCTTACTTTTTTTTTATTCATTCACATGATGTGGGTGTCACTGGCTGGGCCAGCATTTATTGCCCATCCCTAATTGCCCCTTGAGAAGGTGGTGGTGAGCCGCCTTCTTGAACCGCTGCAGTCCCATGTGGTGTAGGTACACCCACAGTGCTGTTTGGGAGGGAGTTCCAGGATTTTGACCCAGCGACAGTGAAGGAACGGCGATATATTTCCAAGTCAGGATGGTGAATGGCTTGGAGGTGAACTTCCAGGTGGTGGTGTTCCCATGTACCCGCTGCCTCTGTCCTTCTAGGTGGTAGAGGTCTCAGGTTTGGAAGATGCCATCGAAGGAGTTCATGTGTACATACATCTGTATGTATGTGCACAATTGTTATTTAGAGGGGAACCTCCAGGTGATGGTGTCCCCATCTATCTGCTGCCCTTGTCCTTCTAGGTGGTAGTGGTTGTGGGTTTGGAAGGTGCTGTCGAAGGACCCTTGGTGAGTTCCTGCAGTGCATCTTGTAGATGGTACACACTGCCGCTACTGTGCGTCGGTAGTGGAGGGAGTGAATGTTTGTGGATGTGGTGCCAATCAAATGGGCTGCTTTGTCCTGAATGGTGTCAAGCTTCTTGGGTGTTGTGGGAGCTGCACTCATCCAGGCAAGTGGGGAGTATTCCATCACACTCCTGACTTGTGCCTTGTAGATGGTGGACAGGCTTTGGGGAGTCAGGAGGTGAGTTACTCATCACAGGGTTCCTAGTCTCTGACCTGCTGTTGTAGCCACAGTATTTATATGGCTAGTCCAGTTCAGTTTGTGGCCAATGGTAACCCCCAGGATGTTGAAAGTGGAGGTGTTCAGCGGTGGTAATGCCATTGAACATCAAGGTGCAATGGTTAGATTGTCTCTTGTTGGAGTTGGTCACTGCCTGGCACTTGTGTGGCGCGAATGTTACTTGCCACTTGTCAGCCGAAGCCTGGATATTGTCCAGGTCTTGCTGCATTTGGACATGGACTGCTTCAGTATCTGAGGAGTCGCGAATGATGCTGAACATTGTGCAATCATCAGCGAACATCCCCACGTACTTGGAGTATGTGTGTACGTGGTTGACTTTTCACTACCCTCTGTGATGGCCAAGTGATCCACTCAGCTGTATCCAACTGCTACGAAAAGAATAAAACTGGCAGACACCCCATCCTCAGCCGCACACCCACCCCCCACCCTCTCAAACCCCATCCCATGCTTCTGACGATCAAATTCAGATACAACAAAGAGATCCCCAGCCCTGGGGGCCCTGCAAAGTCCTTCCAACGTCTGTGGACTGGTCTCACAGATCAGTTCGCAATAGCCCGACATAGGTATACTCACCTTCCAGCTGGTGGTCTGGGCCTACAGCAGCTCACCAAGGTGCCCTCGGCAGCACTTTGCAAACCCACTACCTCCACCACCTAGAAGGTCCAGGACAGCAGGTGACCCTCCATGTCGCACACCAACTCCACTCGGATGTTTATCGCTGCTCCTTTATCATCACTGGGTCAAAATCCTGGAACGCCATACCTCCACCCCGCAGACCAGGGAGATTTAGGAAAATGACTGGCTACCACCTTCTCCAGGAAAGCTAGGGATGCTGGCCTTGCTGGTTATACCCACTTTCCAGGCCACATCTTTCCAGAGGATTGACCTTACACCAAGCCTGGCTTCTCAGCATCTACTCAACTCCACTGTGGGGAAAGGCTTTTCTTATCTCTTATCTTACTCCTAACCTTACTTATGGCTTGTGAATGTTGCACTCATGTCCTCAGGTTCTTAAGTCCTGCAGGGCTAAAGGATATATAACATGATACAGTGCTGATAATGACCAGAAGATCCAAGGTTCAGTCTCTGGGCTGGGTCAAGTGAGCTGACCTCCTGTTTCAGGCAGTAGTTGTGATGCCTACAGTTACACTCGTCTGGACAAGAGGTGGTGAAAAAACTGTGAAATTGGTTCTTTGGTAAACTGTAAGTCACAGATGTGAAGGGCAGGGATGGTAATCTTTGGAATATTAGGGGCAGTCTGTCAAAAAAAATGAGTACATTCGTGTGGCAGCCACAGAGAAAGTTTGCACTCATTACAGCATGCCAAGGGCTTTATTTTATTCTTTCATGGGATGTGGGCATCCCTGGCCAGCATTCGTTGCCCATCCCTAATTGGCCTTGAACTGACCTTGCTAGGGCAGTTGAGAGGCAACCACATTGCTGTGGGTCTAGAGTCACATGTAGGCTAGGCCAGTAAGGACGGCAGATTTCCTTCCCTAAAGGGCTTTTTTTTTTACCTTTTGCCTTTTTTTAAGTGTAGAGCATTGTGGTACAAATAATTTTAGATCCTTGGAGTCCTGAAAGCCATTCCTACTGTGTGACCTGCAGATTGGACAAAGTCCAGCAGCTCCTTGGTACCTGGTTCCACCTCAATCATCTCTTGATCCACAGCAGAAACCTCTGGGACATAGTTATCTCTCCTCTCCTTCCTGCAGTTTGATAGAGATGCCTCTGACAGACCCACACTGAATATGCTTCATTAAGTGTGTCACATACCCTGCGATTTTGTTGTGAAGTTAGTCAACCAGATTGGTTTTCATGATAATTGATGGTCACTATCACTGAGACTAGCCTTATATTCCAGATTTATTAACCAAAGTCAAATTATACCAGCTGCCATTTGAACCTCTGTCCGCAAAGCATTAGTATGGGTCTCTGGGTTACTAGTCCAGTGAGATTACCACTACGCCATCATCTCCCCTAAACACATGCAGAATTATGACTTGCCAAGTCTCGTTTCTGTTCAGTAGTAGAAACAGCATAAAAATAACACAGAGATGCGCAGGAGATCAAGAGATTTTTTTTTAGGTGAGAACCTTCACTAGAACCTGCAATAGTTTAGTTCCAATGTTCTCACCTTACTCATAGGATCATAAAATGGATGCAACACAGAAAGGGGCCATTCAGCCCATCTTGTCCGTGCCAGCAACTCATCTAATCCCACCCCTCTCCCCACCTTTTCCCCGTAGCCCTGCAATTTTCTTTCCTCAGTTAGATGTCTTTCGACAACCTCGATCGAATCTGCCTCCACCTCACTCTCAGGCTGCGCATCCCAGCTCCCAACCACGCTCTGCATGAAAGAAGCCTTTCCCCATGGTGCCTCTGACCTTACTCAAGAGCTGGTTGTGGGCAATGGAAGGCTGGTGCAATGAGATTGGGTAAATTTACTCTCTATCTAAGCTGCCCTGGGAGTGGTGGATGCGGATACCAGGTACGCTTCAGATGGACAACACAGCAGTCAATTCCTTTGCCTTTAATAGCGCCAAATGTCGCCTCCTCCAATTCCAATTTCTCCTTCCGTTTGCTCAGGGAATTCCATTTCTGATGCCAGGACTGAACAGGATGAGCCAATGGATGATTAATAAGAGGTATTATTTTGGCTCATTTAGATGAACAATTAACAGACTAACATCTGCAAAAGGGAACAGGGGCCATTAATCCATATTTTTAATATCATTCATGAACGAAACTGCAGAGCGGTAAGATGGCTTTTTAAATTGGCTGATAGGTAATTCTCCTCGAACCAATATCCTCCAGCCTGTCTCTTGCTGGAACCTTTCCTGTTGGAAACATGTACTTGAAAAGGGAAATTTAAAAGGCAAATGTGGGAAACACAGAGGATTGTAATTAAGTAAAAGCAAAATACTGCGAATGCTGGAAACCGGAAACAAAAACAAAAATAGCTGGAAAAACTCAGCAGGTCTGACAGCATCTGCGGAGAGGAACACAGTTAACCTTTCCAGTCCATATGACCCTTCAACTGAACTAAGGAAATAGAGAAATGAGGTGAAATATAAGCTGGTTGAGGGGGGGTGGGACAGGTAGAGCTGGATAGAGGGTCAGTGATAGGTGGAGGCAAAGAAGAGATTGCCAAAGATGTCATAGACTAAAGGACAAAGGGGTGTTGACGGTGGTGATATTATCTAAGGAATGTGCTAATGGGGACATTAAGGGTAGCAAGCAGGACAGGCAAGAGGCAGATGGCCCTAGTGGGGGTGGGGTGGGGGGAAGGGCTCAAAATGATCAAAATAATTAAGTAGGTAGCTCTTTCATAGAGCCAACAGGTACAGATAGGCCAAATGTTACCAGATTCTATGGCCAATCCATTTATCCAATGCTACAATGATCATGAATCTCTGTACTTTCTCTTGTCCCCATAGCATTAGATGTGTCGGCCTACTCATTCTTTAATCTTGAAAAAGGCTGTATGTGCTCCACAATCTCAGAGGCTGAAAACAACTCGTAACATAGTAGGAACACAATAACATTTTTTTTGATTCATTCATTGGGTGTGGATGTCGCTGGCTAAGCCAGCATTCATTGCCCATCCCCAATTGCCCTCGAGAATATGATGGTGAACTGCCTTCTGGAGCCGCTGCAGTCCATGAGGTGCAGGTACATCCACTGTGCTGTTAGGAAAGGAGTTCCAGGATTTTGACCCAGCCACAGTGAAGCTACAGCGATATAGTTCCAAGTCAGAATGGTGAGTGACTTGGAGGAGAACTTGCAGGTGGTGGTGTTCCCATGTATCTGCTGCCATTGTCCTTCTAGATGGCAGAGGTCATGGGTTTGGAAGGTGCTGTCAAAGGAGCCTTGGTGAGTTTATGCAGTGCATCTTGTGGATGGTACACACTGCTGCTACTGTGTGTCACTGATGGAGGGGGTGAATGTTGAAGGTGGTGGATGGATGCCAATCAAGTGGGTTGTTTTGTCTTGGATGATGTCGAGCTTCTTGAGTGTTGTGGGAGCTTCACTCATCCAGGCAAGTGGGGTGTATTCCATCACACGCCTGACTTGTACCTCGTAAATGATGGACAGGCTTTGGGGAGTCAGGAGGTGAGTTACTTGCTGCAGGATTCACAGCTTCTGCCCTGGTTTTGTAGCCACAGTATTTCTACGTCTGGTCCAGTTCAGTTTCTGGTCAGTGGTAACCCCCAGGATGTTGATAGGAACAGGAGGAGGCCACTTAGTCCCTCGAGCCTGTTCTGCCATTCAATGAGATCCTGGCTGATCTGCAACCTGACTGTACCCCATATCCATTAACTTCCCTGCATAACAACAAACTAACCATTTCTGATTTAAAATTAACAACCAATCTTGCATTAATCAGCATTTGCGGAAGAGTGTTCTAAATTTCAGCCACCTTTTGTGTGTAGATGTGTTTCCTAACCTCACTCGCTTTGGTTCTAATCCCTCGCCTTATTCTTTCTCAGGGAGTCATAGTTGATGAACTCGTTGCCTCCCTCTGTTTTCCTTTCCCAAAACACTCTCCCAGGTTTCAAATGCAAGTTTGGTAAGTCCAGCTGTTTGACCTGCTAACCTTCTCCTCTACCCCGAGAATGGAAGAGAGGTGAAGGAGAAGGACAGAGCTTCAGGGCATTGGTAATCTGTTCTTGATCTCTGCTATTCTTGGTATCAGGGCTAAGTGGGGCCACTTGCTAAGGAACGTCACAGGATCACACAATTGTTACCTTACAGAAGGAGGCCATTCGGCTCATCGTGCCTGCACCAGCTCTCTGAATGAGCAATTGACTTAGTGCCATTCTCCTGCTTTCTCCCCATAACCTTGCACATTCTTCCTTCTCAGGTATCAGCCTAATTCCCTTTAGAAAGCCTTGATTGAACCTGCCTCTACCACACTCTCAGGCAATGCATTCTAAACCTTAACCACACGTTGCATGAAAGAGTTTGTCCTCATATCGCTATGGCTTCTTTTGTCAAATACGTTAAATCTGCACCCTCTCATTATCGATCCTTTCAGGAGCGGGAACAGTTTCTCCCTTTCTACTCTGTCCAGACCCCTTCATGCTTTTGAATACCTCTATCAAATCTCCTCTCTACCTCCTTTTCTTAAAGATAAACAGTTCCAACTTCTCCAATCTATCTTCATAACTGAAGTTCCTCATCCCTGCAACCATTCTCGTGAATCTTATCTGCACCCTCTCCAAGGCCTTCACATCTTTCCTAAAGTGCGGTGCCCAGAACTGGATGCAATGCTCCAGCTGTGGCCGAACCAGTGCCTTATCCAAGTTCAACATAACCTCCTTGCCCTTGTACTCTATGCCCCTATTCCATCGGTTTCATCTTTAAAGGAAGCAGAGCTTCTCAGTGCTTTCTCATTGTAGGTGTTTATTTAATTAATCTGTAAGATGGCAGCTTACAGATTTTGTCTCATGGCAGAGGTCACCTGACTCCGGCAAGCCAGATAGGACATGTAGCACTGTAGCATTTCAAAACCCAAACTCCATCTAATCGCTGCCCAGGCTTAATCTCTATTGCCTATTTTTGCCTCTCCTAAAGGCACAAATACAAGCCAAGGCACAATTCCTTGAGTGGAAACAGATGATATTTCAACAGAACATCCTTCTTCATAAGTGAACCTGAGGAATGACTGTTAGTTGGCTATTTAACTATAGTGTGCATCACAGCCTAATATCCAGTTGATATGTGTGTATGTGTGTGTATTGCCCTAATTAACCTTAGAATTTTCCCCATAGCCCTGCAAATCTTTTCCCTTCAGATAATTATCACATTCTATTTTGAAAGCCACAATTGACTCTGCCTCCCTCGGGAGTCCATTTCAGATCTTAACCACTCGCTGCCTAAAAAAAAGGTTTTCCTCATGTCGCCTCTGGTTCTTTGGCCAACCCCCTTAAATGGGTATTCGCTGGTTCTTGACCCTTTTCACCCACGAGAACCATTTCGCGCCATCTACTCTGTCGAGATTCCTTGTGACTGCAAGTGCAGCGAATTGCACAAAGCAAGATCCCACATGCTGCTGTCAAGCCTAAATTTTGTCCCAGAATCAAGGAGAAAGCATGGGGCGTAATTCCCATAGAGATTCCAGCAGGGAGGGCGAAGGCTTCTCCCAGTGGTTTCTGCTGATCTGTTGCCAAAATAATAACGAGTCATTGAGACAATTCCTGGGAGGATTTGGGTTGCCAACTCTGGGTGTTCATATTCCTGGAGATGTCATCACATGACCTCCTCCCTTCGTCACATGACCCCCTTCGACTGCCCCACCCCCACACTCCTGCCATTGGTCACCCATCATGTCAACCCTTGAGATGGCCTGCCTTCTCAGGCCAAATGGAAAGCAGGGAGACTCTCTTCATCAAATGATTGGCAGCTTCTTAACCAAAAAAAAACACTTGGTTTTAATGCCCCTCTCATTCTTCCCCTGGGGGATGTTTGAAGTGTTGCCCTGGAGATTGATCTTCAATTCCCGGAGGGTTGGTAGCCCTAATGGAAGCAGTGGGTGTCTTTGGTTTGAAAATAAAACAAGGGGTGAAAAGGGGAGGAGAGGCAATTGCCCTCAATTTTGCCCGCACACCCATCGAATACCAAGCAACAGGGGTGAGCAAGCCAACTTGTAACATTTACGCATGGACTCATAGATCTGAGCTTCCTGATGTACAGGCTGAGCTATTAGTTGTAGCTATGTGCGTGTCACACCAGCCATTCGGAGTGGAGAGCTATAACTAAGCCAGCAGGTGTCTTCATAAAGGAGCAGAGGGGACCAGTCGACCCATTTTACGGGCTCTTTGATTGAGCTATCCAATTGGTCCACCTTCCCCCGACCCCGCTCTTTCACCATTTCCCCATCGTACAACTAAAACCTCCACCATTTCAGGCAGCGCATTCCAAATCGCATTAACAAATATACAAGCAGGTCCTTCTAATGTGGTGTCTTTGTTTAAAATACAGCTCTTTTCTGTGATTTGTTCATGCGATTTGGGCATCGCTGGCAAGGCCAGCATTGAGTGCCCATCCTTAATTGCTGTTGAGAAGGTGGTGGTGAGCTGCCTTCTTGAATCGCTGCAGTCCCTGTGGTGTAGGTACACCCACAGCGCTGATAGGGAGGGACTTCCAGGATTTTGACCCAGCGACAGTGAAGGAACGGCCGATATATTTCCAAGTCGAGATTGGCGGGGAAACTTGCAGCTCCAGTCCTCCTGCGAGTGGCCTCTTTTGAACTCAGGGGTAGCGGCAGGTCTGAAGAGGGGCAATTATCTTTTAGATGCAGGACTGCAAAATTTTTTGGAAAGCACAAACATTCCCAGGGAGCGGGGGAAGAGTTCGATATATTTTACATGGTCGCATATGCGCTTGGTGTCAAATTTCAATTCATTATTAATCTACAATATGAGTCTATATTAGAGACAAATGAATAAAATATAAAAGTAGAAATGGCCAAGGGAACAAAATGATTAACAAATGCAATATTCCATGACGCACAACAATCCATTGTTCTTGTGTGGAAGCGATTGAAAATGAGGCAAAGAATATTGCCCATTTTTGAAATTTTAAAAATCACTCAGCGATCCTCGTGACTCTCTGACACCTCTCTGGTGTTAAGAGGGCCGATTTAAAGGGCCACTCCTGCAGTTGCGAAGGAAGCTCCTGATGCTACGACCTGACATCCTCTATGTGGCTCTGTGGGTAATTGCATTCAGACACACAGGCCCAGGGAGGTCCTCACTTCAGTCCCTCCTCTCCTCCGGCCAATTTTATTCAGGCCAGCCCTGCAGTGAAGGGCGACAACCACCTTTAGTGCCTCCGGGCTTAGGGTTGTTGGTGAAGGTGGGGGAGGGAGGGGGGAGGGGGTGTGGTTTGGGGGGTGATGTGGGGGAAAGCACCTTGTCCCTGATTCTTTGGCTGTCACCCACACTGAAAAACACCTACGTGCAGATTGTGACCTTAGTTGCGATCCTCCGCGTGTAGGGGAAGTGGTGGGCAATTTTTGCACAGTAAGATTCCACAAACAGCACTGTGATAAATGGCCAGGCAATTTGTTTTTTCTTTAATTCCTTCATTTCCACAGGACGTGGGCGTCCCTGGCTAGGCCAGTGTTTATTGCCCATCCCTAATTGTCCTTGAGAAGGTGGTGGTGAGCCGCCTTCTTGAGCCGCTGCAGTCCCTGTGGTGTAGGTACACCCACAGTGCTGTTAGGGAGGGAGTTCCAGGATTTTGACCCAGTGACAGTGAAGGAACAGCGATATATTTCTAAGTCAGGATGGTGAGTGACTTGGAGGGGAACTTCCAGGTGGTGGTGTTCCCATCTATCTGCTGCCCTTGTCCTTCTAGATGGTAGAGGTGGAGGTTTAGAAGGTGCTGTCTAAGGAGCCTTGGTGAATTCCTGCAGTGCATCTTGCAGATGGTACACACTGCTGCTACTGTGCGTCGGTGGTGGAAGGAGTCAATGTTTATGGATGTGGTGCCAATGAAGTGGGCTGCTTTGTCCTGGATGGTGTCGAGCTTTTTGAGTGTTGTGGGAGCTGCACTCATCCAGGCAAGTGGGGAGTATTCCATCACACTCCTGACTTGTGCCTTGTAGGTGGTGGACAGGCTTTGGGGACTCAGGAGGTGAGTTACTCATCGAGGGTTCCTAGCCTCTGACCTGCTTTTGTAGCCACAGTATTTATATGGCTAATCCAGCTCTGTTTCTGGTCAATGGTAACCGCCAGATGTTGATAGTGAGGGATTCAGCGATGGTAATGCCATTGAATGTCAAGGCGCATTGCTTAGATCATTCTTGTTAGAGATGGTCATTGCCTGGCACTTGTGTGGCATGTATGTTACTTGCCACCTGTCTGCGCAAGACTGGATATTCTCCAGGTCTTGCTGCATTTGGACAAGGGCTGCTTCAGTATCTGAGGAGTCACGAATGGTGCTGAATATTGTGCAATCTTCAGTGAACATCCCCACTTCTGACTTTATGATGGAAGGAAGGTCATTGATGAAACAGGTGAAGATGGCTGGGCCAGTTTCTTTTGGTGGAATTGGTTGAGAGGAGAATGCTGGCCAAGACCCTGGGAAAATGCCCTTCCAAATGTTCCCGTGGGATCAATTGTGCGGCCATCCAAGTGGGCTCAGGCCCATAGGGAATGCTGGAACCCAGAACAGGCTGAGATACAAGTGATACCAATCCAGTTAATCGAATATTCAGAAGAACGCGAACTTGAACACTACAAAACAGAGAGAACACCAACATCATGAAAACTATAAATCTTTAGCATTTTTAATTTAAAAAAAAATATATTTTCCAGGCTGTTGAAGAGATGTTCAACGTTGTGGTCAGGAAACAGCCAATCAGTTAGCTTCTTACTGCACGGTGTGGCATCGCTGCCTTTCTTTGAACCTATGAGAATTCATCACAGAGGCTCCCTCGCCAACAAACAGGGCCGACTTCATCATTCACTAAAAGGCACCCTGTGTGGGGAAGCTTCACTCAGAGGAGATCTCTCGTAAGTGAGGGGGAAAGAAATAAGATAATATATATTTTTAAAAAATATTTCCTCTTTCAAAATAGTCTCCGATCAAGGGCCTCGTTGAAGTCTTGTGCTTCTTATTTACTGTCGTATCTCATTTGTTCGTAGTTGAAGGCCACTAATGACGAACGCCATGGAAGAGCGGCCATTTTCTTGCCACAGTTCAAGTAATGATTGTCCAGCTCAGTCGAGTTGACTCTTTGAGTTTTAGTTTTCCTTCTTTCCTCTCTCTCTTTTTTTTAAACTTGAGACCATCTTCTGTAAATGGAAATGGCCCAAAGTGCTTTCGGAAAGTGCAGAGTTGGCAGTGCATGACCAGTTACCTTTAATCCTCACCATGACAGAGGTCAGGGCTGTTCTCTTAGGGACACCAAGGTGTTTCTGGGTAAAGTAAACAGTGAATGGACTTGAATCTGTAGAAGACATAAGAAGTTACATTTTTTTTTCCCCAAACGATTATAGTTTTGTTGGTTTAATCTGTTTTTCTGCCCATGTGCTTTCTCCCCCCCACTTCTTCTCCTCCCCAGGAGACAATGACTTCCTGCTGCAGTTTTCTTAATGTCTGTGCATCCTGTGCGTGTTGAGTGTCAGCAGGTTATTTGTCCACAGTGAGGCGGTTAATCACTGTCCCTCCCTCCCCCAATGCGCCACAGAACATACACACTCAAACTCACTTACATGGACACAGATCCAGGTACATCGACACAAACACACACACACACACACACACACAAAGACACATACATACACAGACAGACACACAGACACACACACACACAGACACACACACACACAAAGACACACACACAAAGACACACACGTGCACGGGACACACATGCGCGGGACACACGTGCACGGGACACACGTGCACACAGAGGAACACGCGCACATACACAAAGGCACAGAGGCATACGTGCACACACACACACACACACACACACAAGTGCATGCACACACACGCTCACACACACGTACGCGCATACATACACACGCATGCACACAAAGAAACGTGCGCACACACGTGGATGCGCAGAGGAACACGCACACATCACACACATAAACCCACACAAAGAGGCACGCGTGCACAAAGGCACAAGGACACACACAAACAAAGCAAAACTTCACTGGATTATAGACTCCTCAGAGTATTAATTGCAACATACTAATGCCAATCTGAGAGTATGGGAGCTCCAGAACTGAATGCTGTTGTCTTCCTTTTCTACTGATGGAAAGATGATTTTGAGGTAATGATTATTAACGGAGCGGCAGCAGGAAGCAAATCAGTCTCAAGGTGCCCTCATCAAACCAGCAGGCCAGGGAGTCGGCTACAAATGGGGAGCAGTGTGATACCCTACTGGCTTTGATAGCAAAGCTGAGGTATACCCGATTTGCTCCCCTACCTTTCTGGATTTTGTGTGTTTGATTTGTGCCACAACACTCAAATTTTACCCCAATGTTACAGAGCAAGGGCCCAGGCCTCACTTCAGGCCTCTAGCCCCGGCTATTTTGGACTACCCCTGGCCAGTGTCCCACCTTCCACCCTCTGTAAACTTGAGCTCATCCAAAACTCTGCTGCTCATTTCCTAGTTTGTATCCAGACCGCTGACCTATCGCCTCTGTGCTCGCTGACCTACAACGGCTCTCGGTCAAACAAACATCTCGATCTTAAAATTTTCATCCTAGTTTTCAACAGCCGCCAGGATTTCGTCCCTCCCAAGCAGTGTATACCCCTCAACCCTATAACATGCAGAGATGTCTGTGCTCCCCCAATTCTGACCTCTTGCGCATTCCTGATTTTAATCACTCCACCTTTGGGGTCTTGCCTTCAGCTGTCTGGCTCCTAAGCTCTGGAATTTCTTCCCTACACCTCTCTACCTTGCCTGGAGGAACAGCACCTCATCTTCTGATTAGGCCCTTGACAGCCTTCTGGGCTCAACATTACGTTCAACAGCTTCAGGCCGTGAACTCTGTCCTCCATTTTGAATTTCTTCCCCCCCACCCCCCCTCTCCCCTGCTATCCAAGTGCTAGTTTGTATCTTATTTTCATGCTTTTGCTTTCAGAGCTGACCTTCTATTAACACCTCCTCTGGACTATTGCTGTCTGTCTTTACTACTACCATTACCACTCACTTTGTCTTTCACTCCATGGCGCCTTTGCTATTTAGTCTCTCTCGCCCGCTAACCTTTGCCCGAACTTCCCCTAAGTTCCACTTGACTCTCCTCACTTTCCCAACAGCATAAAAACCCATCACATTCCAACCTCTCTTCAGTTCCGAAGAAGAGCCATATTGGACCCGAAACGTTAACTCTGTTTCTCTCTCCGCAGATGCTGCCAGACCCGCTGAGTTTTTCCAGCACTTTCATTTTATCTCTGCCTTGCTATCTCACTTTCCTCCTCTAAGACGCTGCTTAAAACCTAACTCTTCGAGCTAGCTTTTGGTCACCAACCCTGATATCTCATTAGTCTCAAACTTTGTCTGATGATACTCCTGTGAAGCATCTTGGGATGTTTTACTATCTTAAAGGCGCCCGTACGATGCAAGTTGTTGTTCATTTTTAACCCCCCCCTTCTACCCGACTGACCTCGAGCAGGCCGGGTTAAAATGAAACCCCCTCAAATGCCTGAAAACTGACTCCGAAGATCAATTCCGCCAGGCGACTAGAAAGTTGGCCAAAGAGTAGCCAACTTTTCCCATTGCCACACTCACCGGTCCTCGCAATTCCTTTCCTCAACTGCTCTGTCGACTGGGCAGAAATTCCCAAACCTCCAACTGGAGATTTTTTTTTTCCTTCCCATGGGTCACTTCCCAGAAAAGATGCTGTACGGCTTCCCTCCAATGAGCTGTACAATCAACAGCTTGCACAAGGCAAGTCACCAAGGGACTGCAGACTGTGCGGTAATGGGAAGGGTCTCTCTGGTCAGTCCTAATGTATAAGCTGATTTTGTAAATGGGCCAAGTTTGCCAACAGCAACAAAAGCTGCATCGAATCTCCAGGAAGGGAGAACAAAGCATTCAGAAAAGGCACCAGGCAACAAGTGTACCTTTCGTTTGAAAAGCTTACCCTTTGTTTCCCAGGGCGACCTGTCCCTGAGTTTTCAACTGTTGATGGGGTTGCTAGAGGCACCCAGGAGTGATTGCCTTAAAGAGATTCCCTTCCCTGTGGGCAAACCCCTGTCCATTTCCTTATGCTCATTCACAGGATGTGGGCATCGCTGGCTGGGCCAGCATTTATTGCCCATCCCTAATTGCCCTTGAAAAGGTGGTAGTGAGCTGCCTTCTTGAGCCGCTGCAGTCCATGTGGTGTAGGTACACCCACTGTGCTGTTAGGGAGGGAGTTCCAGGATTTTGACCCAGCGACAGTGAAGGAACAGCGATATATTTCCAAGTCAGGATGGTGTCTGGTTTGGAGAGGAACTTGCAGGTGGTGGTGTTCCCATGCATCTGCTGCCCTTGTCCTTCTAGGTGGTAGAGGTCGTGGGTTTGGAAGGTGCTGTTGAAGGAGCCTTGGTGAGTTGCTGCAGTGCATCTTGTAGATGGTACACACTGCTGCTACTGTGCATCGGTGGTGGAGGGAGTGGATATTTAAGGTGGTGGATGGAGTGATCACATCAGCTCCCCTCACCCTTCCCCTACCCTCAAAAAGGGCAAGGACTCAATAACCCAAGATCCGCAGATCGAACAAGAAGCCTCTCAGTCCATGAGGCTAGTCAACGAGGAGCCATCCATCATTTCCATCTTGTATACGTTATCCACCACTGTATGGAACAGCTGAGATCTCAGATTCTTAACCAGCCGAATATCTCTATTATTCACAATGAAGCAATACTGGGGGTACAATGTATTCACCTGGAAGGGTCCTCATCAACAGAAAACGCTCCTTTCATCTCGATGATATTTTTCTTGTTCTCAAAGGTCCCATAACTTAAAGTGACCTGGAAATAATCATTTTAAACAGTATTTGCAGTTAAGCAGCACTTGTAGTTAAATGTTAAATATAAACAATGTTAGATTTTTAGAAAGATATTTAAGTTTCCCTCAGCCCACTAAACTCTCCCACTCCCTTGAGGTCGCACCTCAATGGACGACCCCTAATTTTTAAACGGTGACCCTGGTTCTAGATTCCCCCACCAGAGGAAACTTCCTCGCCCCCATCCACCCTGCCAAGACGCCTCAGGGTCTTCCACGTTTCAATCAAGTCGCATCTCAAGTTCCACATGAAAGGCTTCCACGCAAGAGTGAGGCATCCTGGGTAAAACATGGAAGGTAGCCAAGGGCCAAAACAAAATACTGAAAACCTGAAATAAAAACAGAAAATGTTGGAAACACTCAGCCAATCCGGCAGAGAGAGAGAGAAAAACGGAGTTAATATTTCAAGGCCTATTGGCTTTTCCTCAGAGCCAGGAAGTTTGAATTGAAATAGGTTTTAAGCAAGTGAGAGGGGGTGAGGGTGGGGAAAATGAACACGACGGGAGGCCTGTGGCAGGGGGGAAGACAGGAGAGATTAAATGGCAAACAGTTTGGTAGGTGCGAGGACAAATGGGAGTGGAAATGGAGCAAGTAAAGAAAGCAGAAGAGCTGCCTAGATGAGGTGTGAATGGCAGAGAGGGATGAACAGCTGCTGCCAGAAAGCAACAACAAGGGAAGAGCGAGAATAAAACTGAAACCTGCAAAGGAAAAGGAAACAAAGTAGAGGCAGAGATTACAGGCTGAAATTGTTGAATTTGATGTTGAGCCTAGAGATAGATAAGGAATTGACTTTGAGATGGGGGGTGGGGGCAGCAGGTGCTAGTTAAGGGAATGATGTTGGGCTGGGGAGGTGTAGAGAGTGGACTGTCCCTTCTACTGCTGATCCGCGTCAATCCGCAAATTTCAGAAACGGTGTGTAAATCGGTTTTATACACAGACGGTATTAAATTATCAGGGGTGGTACAGTCTGCCAAAGCACCTGATCAATTACCAAAAGGTCATTGTTAAAAATTCTTTCATGGGATGTGGGTGTCGCTGGCAAGGCCCAGCATTTGTTACCCATCCCTAATTGTCCTTGACCCTGAGTGGCTTGCTCGGCCATTTCATGGGGCAGTTAAGAGTCAACCCCACATTGCTGTGGGTCTGGAGTCACATGTAGACCAGACCGGGTAAGGATGGCAGATTTCCTTCCCTAATGGACATGAGTGAGCCAGATGGGTTTTTAACAACAATCGATGATAGTTTCATGGTCACCATTACTGAGGCTGGCTTTCAATTCCACATTTTTAAAAATGTATTAATTGAATTTAAATTCCACCAGCCCCTGTTATGATTTGAACCCAAGGCCTGCAGGGAATTAGACTGGACCTCTGTATCACTATGACCACTATACCACCATCTCCCCAAAGGGCCAGCAGCGAGAGGTGGAATTCAATACAGATTCTTTACCCAGAGAACGGCTAGAATACGAAACTCGCTACCACAGGGGATAGCTGAGACGAATAGTATAGATGCAAAGCCAGATAGGAACATGAGGGAATAGGTGGATAGGCTGATAGGGTTAGAAGAAGATGGACGGGAGGTGTGGCAGTGACCAGCTGGGCCGAATGGCCTGCTTCTGTGCTGTAAATTCCAAGCAATGCGACGGACCAAAGGGTCTCTTTGGGAAAAATCACAGTTAAGAACTGTTTCCATAGCCATGGTGCACTGGTGCATCGTCAGTTTACTGAATCCGGAGGCAAGGAGAGAGAGGCAATGAATGTTCCATCTGTCGAACTGTGCATCTAACCGTGAACCCGGTCGGTGTCCTGTGATTCCGCTTGGAAGAGGGTGGTGAGACATACCTGGCTTTGAACCTGGGATTTAGAGACCAGCTGCAAGTTCTCGAGGTGGGAGTGGAAGAGTGGGCTTCGGATCAGATTCACGCCCAGGATGGCCTCAATGATATAACCGATGGTGCAGTCGTCAGGGAGACGAATCCTCTCTGCGGTGTTCATAAAATGTCCGTCGCTAATTGAAAAAGAAACCATAGTTTTTTTTTTTCAAATCGAAGTGTCCCAACATAATCACGATAACAAAATGGTGCAAATTTAACATCCTTAATAAGGGCGTGTTAGGTAGCAGTGTGAGGGCCCTGTTTCTTAGCCTCTATTTTTATTCTCGCTCTCTTTCTCTCTCAGGATGGAACCTGCTGCTGGGAACAGCTTACACAACACCCACAACGATCGGTCTCATCCCCTCCTAGGGAAACCTCCAGCCATTTAAAATGAAATTTTCATGTCCCCCAGAGATTGGGTTGCCAGCTCTGAAGCTCTTGGGACAGGAAGAGTCCTACATTCAACCAGAGGCACTTAGAATTAGAACTGCACGAACTGTTAAACATGGGTCCTTCATTATCTCTCCCTGGCAGACTCCCTCCGCTGGTACATGTATGTATGGGAGCCTCAAGTGGACAAAATTCACAATGCAATTTTCAGAACGCTAAAAACTCTGGTTGGGCGAATTCTAGAGGTTTCATCATATGACCTTTGGCCTCCAATGGCCCCGTCCCACACTCCAGCCATTGGTCGACTGACAAAACCACCCTCATAGGAAACCACCTTCCCACAGCCAATTGGAAAGTGAATAGGTATTTCATTAACTGATTTTTTAAGATCCTATTCTTTCATGGGATGTGGGTGTCACTGGCAAGGCCCAGCATTTGTTACCCATCCCTAATTGCCCTTGAACTGAGTGCCTTGCTAGGCCATTTCAGAGGGGCAGTTAAGAGTCAACCACATTGCTGTGGGTCTGGAGTCACATGTAGGCCAGAACAGGTAAAGACAGCAGATTTCCTTATCTAAAGGGCATTAGTGAACCAGATGGGTTTTTACAACAATTGATGATAGCTTCACAATCAACATTACTGAGACTTAGATGACTCTTAAATGTCAGTCAAACACCCCAACTCCAATATGTTTAGCACCAATGGATGAAAGCATTCAAAGGTTTGTTTTTTATTATCAAGGGATCTAGAGATGGTAGTGTAGTGGTAATGTCACTGGACTAATAATCTAGAGGCCCAGGCTAATGGGCTCAAATCTCACCATGGCAGCTGGTGGAGTTTAAATTCAATTAATAAAATTAAAAGCTAGTTTCAGTCATGGTGACCATAGGTCACATTCAAAGCAATTATCATTAAAAACTCATCTGGTTCACCTATTTCCCTTTTAGGGAAGGAAATCTACCATCCTCACCTAGTCTGGCCTACATGTGATTCCAGACCCACAGCAATGGTTGACTCTTAACTGGCCTAGCAAGTCACTCAGTTCAAGAGCAATTAGGGATGGGCAACAAATGCTGGCCTTGCCAGTGACATTCACAGCCCATGAAAGAACAAAGGAGAGATAGTGCAGGAAAGTGGCATTGAGGCAGATGATCAGTCATGATCCAATTAAATGGCAGAGCATGCTCGATGGGCTGAATGGCCTACTACTGCTCCAATGGTGGCTTCTACAGCTTTTCTCTTGGCCATTGCTCCCAACAATCTCCCAGGGATTGATCTTTAAGTACTGGAGGCTTCAGGTTGGCAACACATCTAAAGGCTGTTTCCTTCCTTTCTACTCCTTTTTAACCTTTAATCCTACCACTTGGGCCTCAGGCCTAGGCCAAGGTTTCACTATTTAAAGGAAGAAAGAATAAGTGACCGGTAAGAGTCGTAGAAAAACCGACATTAGACTAGGATCATGCAATGTTTGGATCTAGGGAGACCATGGGTCACAAAGTATTCCCCTCAAAAGAACACAGTCCACTTACACCCCCAATAATCTGCATTTGCACACCTACCTTGCCCAAGGTGCCATCTTCAGTGCCAGCCCCCGGTTAATACAAAACCCAGCTCCACCAGTGGCAAACCAAAAGAAGACCGATTTCTGTAAAAATAACAATCGAATGATTATTCGTGGTCACGTTTACCTGACATTCTGCTGTGTTTATTAAAATAAGAAAAGAGTCTCGCGTTCATAAAGGGTGATTTACGAGGTTGTTGCCGGGACTGGAAAATTGCAGCGATGACGAGAGGTCGGGTGGGCTGGGGTTGTTCTCCCTGGAGCAGAGGAGGCCAGCGGGGTTTTTGATTGAGACGTACAAAGTTGTGAGGGGCCTGGAGAAGAGGCGATGGGGAGGGCCCACTCATTTTGGCAGAGGGGTCAGTGACTAGGGGACATGGATTTAAAGTGATTGGCAGAAAGGTTAGAGGGGATAGGAGGAAAAATCCTTTTCATCCAAGTCTGGAACTCACTGCCTGAAAAGGGGAGGCAGGAACCCTCAACTCATGTTAAAAGGTGTCTGGATATGAACCTCAAGTGCTGTAACCTGCAGGGCTACGGACCAAATGCTGGAAAGTGGGATTAGGCCGGGTGGCCCATTTTTTTGAGCAGTGCAGACGTGATGGGCCGAGTGGCCACTTTCTGTGACTTTAATTTTCTGTGGGGAGAGTTTAGCCCCCGTCGGGCGGGCTCGGCGGGGGATGGGGGCGGGCGGGTGGGGGATGGTGAGCGGCGGGGGGGCAGGGTGGGGGTGGGGGTGAGCTCGATCTTCGCGAGTTTGCGCTTGAGAATCTCCCTGAGGCGATGGGGCTGTCCCAGGGAGATGAAGAGTTGTTCTTTTTTCTCTGAAAATGAATAATGTGATGTAACGTGTCCCCTCCTGTGGTTAAATTAAATTTTAAAAACTTTATTTTGTTTTTATTTGCTTTCGGGCACCTCATCCCATCCCCCCCGTGGGTGAGGCTTCCTAAAAAGTGCGAAGGCCGCTTGGCCTTTTCGCCCACCCACCCGCCGCCGTTAAGGTTGGACGGGCGGCGAAATATATCTTTTTATTACCTTGTCCATGGCCTTAACGGGCCTTTTACCAGTCGGCGGGCGGGCTGCTGGCACTGGCGCGGTCATGCTGACCGAAATATCGCGCGTCTGTGCGTTGGCGTCGGGACACCCGCCTGACGTCAATGGCGCCATTTTTTGCTCGGCCCACCCGCCGAGGTATAAATTTTGCCCCATGATTCTTTAAAGCTTTGAAGCCAGCTGCAGTTACACATCCCACCACTGGGTGGAGCTTCAGGCACCCTCCACTTCATTGCTCACAAAACACTGTGGGAACTCCAACCTCCCCCATAGGCAGAGGGACACTGGAAAACCTACCAAAACAGCCAGATAGGGTGAGCTGTTCTCCACGGCAAGCGGGCTACAATCTTCCACCACGGTTCCGGATTAGGGACAGGTAAAATAATTCCCGCCTACGGTTCAGATCCCAGCCGCGGCTCAGTTGGTACCTCAGTCACTTCCTAAGTTCAAATCCCTGTCTGGGGACCCGAGCACAGAAAGTTAGGCTGATCCTCCCCGTGTAGCACTGGGAGAGTGCGGCACTGTCAGAGGTTCCGCCTTTCGGATGAGACATTAAACCGGGGGCCCCGTCTCCTCTCCTCGGTGGATGTAAAAGATCTCTTGGCGCCGTGTTTGAAGGAGAACCTGGTGTCCTGGCCAATATTTATCCTTAAAATCAACGTCACAAAAACCGATTATCTGGCCGTTGTCACACTGCTGCTTGTGGAATCTTGCTGTGCACAAAGTGGCGGCTGTGTTTCCTATATTACAAGAGTGACTGCACTTCAAAAGTACTGGATTGGCTGTGAAACGCTTTGGAACGTCCCGAGGTCACGAAAGGTGCTATATAAATGCGAGTCTTTCTTTTCTGCCCAGCTCTGGTTCCTGCACAGTGCAACCTTCTAGAAGTATGATACCTGGTGGGGACAGGGTCGGACTGAATCTTCCATCGTCAGCGAGTATGCTAACTCAGGGTCAAGAAACAATAAATAGCTGCTCAATGGGCCACTGATGAGCGTGGACTGTACCCGGGTGAGGGAGCCGCTCACCAACGTTACTATGATTGAGGGAAAAATGTTGCCTAGAACAATGGACAAACTTCCCGCAATTGTGGAACCCTTAACCTGTAATGTGCGCCCACGGTGAAGACAAGGGCCTTTACCATGCCGGAACCCCGCGATCCCGCACTCGGACATCAGCCAAGATTATTATTCCCAATTCCAGGAGCAAGGCTTGAAGTGGGCAGCCTCCTGACTCAAAGCCAAGAGTCCTGCCAACCAAACCAGGCCAAGGCTTATTGTAAATCACCGGCATTGGCACTGACAGTGCCACCTGTGGGCACGGCGTGACTAAGGCAATGGCATGGCCATCTAACCTTCCCCTCCCTCGCCACCCACCCACACACCAGAACCAGAAGCAGCAATGCTTCAATTCCCTAAAGGGTGTGCTAGTGCGTACAGACCCGTGCTGTAATACCCACCTAGGTAAAGTGCCAGGTCAGGCAAAATGCCCAACCACATTAATTAAAATGAACCAAAACAAAAAGACTGGTTGGAGTAGATTCAATAGCAACTTTCAAAAGGGAATTGGATGAGTCTTTGAAGGAGAAAAACATCCAATGCTATGGGGAAAAAGCAGGGGCTGTGTGACTAGTCGTATGGCTCTTTCAAAGATGTGTCAAGTGGCCTCCCTCTGCGATGTATAATTCTACGCTTCTGTTATATTTCGCTATAATTGTGAACCCAGCGTCAATTTTTTTTTGAGAACATATTCTTAAGTCGCTCACTGTTTTATTGTTAGGCAGTTTTTCGGACGCCTCGATGGGTCGGTCCAGGCTGGGCTTTCCGATGTAGACGTCCTGCATGGGAGGGAGGCTTGACAGCAAGTTCAGCAGGGCACGTACGTTGACATAATTATCATCATCCACATGGCAAAACCACCTAGAGAATCGTTACAAGGAAGGCAGAGGTTAGAGCTGGGCAATTCTCACTGAGGTAAAGCGTGCAGGCACCAAATGGGCCAACTCAAGTGGAGCACCTGGAGCTCCATGGATGCCCTAAATGTTTTGGTGATGCCCCCCCTCCCCCCTCCCACCGCTCAAGCCAGTGTCACACTTGCAGCTGCAGAATCCTGGGTAGAGGAAGGGCAATGACAACCTGCTTGAGAGGCGATGTCTCCGAGCCAGGAGTCCTCAGGATCCCAACAACCGAAGGCGGGAATGTGGACCGAGGTCTGGACTCAAATAGAGGAGAGAAGCGACATTGTAAAGTAGTCGCATTGAGTGGGCAGTGGGGAGGGGGACATGGTCCAATGGGCAGAGAGTCATGAGGTGCCATGTCTTGTAGTGCCACATGTAGTGATGTCCGTGTTGCCAATGCTCACAACAGGCCTCACGGTCTCTTTACAGTGCAGAAGGAGGCCATTCGGCCCATTGAGTCTGCACTGGCTCTCTGAGTCGATTACAGCCTTGTTTTTGTTTTACTTTTCAAGGTTGTTTTCCAAGGTGATTCCTCTCCCCGGGAACTGATACACTTAGTCAGTGTTTAAATTTGCTCGAATCTGATATGGTGCCTTCCGGCTCTCCAGTAGGTTTCCGGTGTTACTCAAGCCATTCTGCTTCTCACCTTCTTTGATTTTTAATCTCCATGGCAACGGTGGACAGTTGTGTTGCTCGAGTTCAACGGGGGAGAAAGGAATATAGAAGGGCATGGGCTTCCCTCTGTGCCGTACCAGTCAATCATTTTTACTACTCACACTATGGTCCTTAACACTGACCCTCCTCGTTCACACAGCCTCCGCCAACATGGCCGCCAACCCAACAACTTACTTCAGACGCGACGCGATGAACACATCGTACTCGGCTGCCATCTTGCAGGACAAGGCTTGGCGGCTGTGGGCTGATGAGCAGTTGGTGTTGATCACTCGATGACCTGTGAGGGGAGAAGCCAATGGCGCTTTGTATGAACACGATGGACACGGAACAACTCGGAGGGCTGAGATTATGGCCGCTGACCAGCACAGACTCAAGACGGAACCAATCCGTACGCAGGGGAAAAAGAATCGGACAGCCGGCAGCTGAATTCCCAATCGCTTCGCCAGACGAGAACATTTCATCGACAGGAAAAGGCCATTCGGTCTGACCCTATCCCTTTCTCGCCTCAGCCCCACCCACCAACTCCCCTCATCTATCAACCTATTATCTCCCTAAACATGTCTCCCCATGACAAGGGCAACTAAATTTCATTAATAAAAAAGCGCTTTGGGGTTCCTGAGCTCCTGACGTTATAAAAAGACAAGTTATTTCCTTTTCTAAATGTATTCAGTCACCCGTTGAACCTATTTCATTCAAACTGTCTTTTCCTGATAAGATATTGCTCCCCTTACTATTCGCATTAAAACACCTCAAGACATTTATTTGCCTGGTTGTTCCTTTCAATGAGCAGCCTAGAACTGCGTGTATACCCGAACATTCCCTCATGGTACACTGGAGCTAGGAATTCTCTAAAGGACACTACGGCATTTCAGCCTGAAGTTTACAGAGAGATCGTCTGCACAAATGCCATGAGACCATAAGACATAGGAGCAGAAATTAGGCCAATCGGCCCATCGAGTCTGCTCCGCCATTCAATCATGGCTGATAAGTTTCTCAACCCCATTCTCCCGCCTTCTCCCCATAACCTTTGATCTCCTTACCAATCAATCTATCTCGGTCTTAAATACACTCAATGACCTGGCCTCCACAGCCTTCTGTGGCAATGAATTCCATAGATTCACCACTCTCTGGCTAAAGAAGTTTCTCCTCATCTCTGTTCTAAAAGGTCTTCCCTTTACTCTGAGGCTGTGCCCTCGGGTCTTAGTCTCTCCTACTAATGGAAACATCTTCCCCACGTCCACTCTAACCATGCCAGTCCACTCCACGCCCAGTACCCATACATACTACCACAGGTGGTGCGAGCACTATGCACCAAATATAAGCTTTGCACAGTAACTTGTATCTCTATATCATTTCTAATGTTAAGCAAAATGCCCCAAAGCACTAAAACACAAATAGTTACAGGGATGGATGCTGAGCTACCGTGGGAAAGATTGGAGGCGTCGCCAAGAGTTGGGCTGTGAGGATGGGTTTTGAGAAGGTTCTTTGAGAGGAGGGGAGTGGGGGTGGGGGGTGGGGGGAGGAAGTGAGAGAGTCACAGGGCAGGTGGCAGGCTTGGAAAGCTCTCTCAGTAGCAAGGTGGGACAATAAGAGGAATGACAAGCAGTGGGGGGCCAGAGGCAGGGCGCTGCCACAAGTTCCAGAGGGAGAGAGGCCCACGTAGATTTGGCTGAAGCGAATCGAAAGATATGTAGATAGGGTGAGAGCTGAAGGAGGGCGGGAGGTGACATGAGCAGAGCATAAACACCAGCACGTCAAGGGGTCTGAGGGGAGGCCGAGAAAATTGAGTGGAAGCCCAATATCGGCCATAATCGTATTGAACGCGGGAACAGACTCGATGGGCCGAATGGAGCACTCCTGCTCGTACTTCTCGTGCCCCTGCAGACCAGCTGGGCCCGATGGCCTGTTTCTGCGCTGTAAATTTTACGCATGTCCACGGGCATTTTAAATTTAATCCATTGGTCAATAGGGAGCCAGTGAGTATGAGGGTGACAGAACCAGGTATGGCAGCAGGGTTTTGCAAGTTTTGAAGTTTGCAAGGAGGGTGAAAGACCAGCAAAGGAGAAACATGGGGGTAATTGAGCCCATGGAGTGGATTTGAATGGCAGAGGTTAATTTTTTTTTTAAATTCACCATGGGATGTGGCCATTGCCCATCCCTAATTGCCCTTGAGGAGGTGGTGGTGAGCCACCCTCTTGAGCCGCTGTGCTGTTAGGGAGGGAGTTCCAGGATTTTGATCCAGCGACAGTGAAGGAACGGCGATATATTTTCAAGTCAGGATGGTGAGTGACTTGGAGGGGAACTTCCAGGTTGTGGTGTTGCCATGCGTCTGCTGCCCTTGTCCTTCTAGATGGTAAAGGTCATGGGTTTGGAAGGTACTGTTGAAGAAGCCATGGTAAGTTCCCACTGTGCATCTTGTAGATGGTACACACTGCTGCCACTGTGCGTCGGTGGTGGAGGGAGTGGATGTTTGTAAATGGGGTGCCAGTCAAGTGGGCTGCTTTGTCCTGGACGGTGCCCAGTGTTGTGGGAGCTGCACTCATCCAGGAAAGTGGGGAGTATTCCATCACACTCCTGACTTGTGACTTGTAGATGGTGGACAGGCTTTGGGGAGTCAGGAGGTGAGTTACTCGCTGCAGAATTCCTAGCCTCTGACCTGCTCTTGTAGCCATAGCATTTATATGGCTGGTCCAGTTCAGTTTCTGATCAATGGTAACCCTCTGATTCTATGACCTCCAACAACCGTGAGCATCTCTCTTTGTGCTGGGTATGACTCCAGCCTTGGTGCTAGGTATGACCTCATGTTATACAAATGGAAGGAGGGGTCTTGGTGAATGTGGGGATTTGACATGTATCTGTGGGTCAGAAAAGACTTGAAAGCTTTCACTCGACCTGGGTCATCTGAGCGAGCTTCAGGTGCTGGTTACAATGCAGCAAAACCCACACCGGAATCCTAAAACATTGGCCTTGTGCATCCCTGCCCTTCAGCTGCAGGAGGTGTGCGTGTTTTGAGTGGCTCTTGTACGTGACTGTGATACTAGTTCAACAAATGCTAACTTGCCCACCATCCATCCTCCTAATCTGCCTCTCCCAAAGAGTCACTTTGATACAAAGCTTGATCCCAATTCCGGTTAGCGTGCAGGTGAATTATAAGTCCTAAGGATCCCAAGTTTGGCCCCTGTTCCATGCTGAGCCAACTCAGCTCAGGCATCATAGCAGACCTTCGGGATGTAGGAAGAATGGGTCCCGGTCTCAACCAGCAAAACTGCAGGAAAGTTGGATGGGAACTGGATCTGGCTAAGCTGAAAAGGCCCCCCGTGGATGAAGAGCTCACCAAAGTCCTCAGTTCATTCATGAAGGATGATGCCTCTGATCTGTCCTTTGGTTTAATTCCACTGCAATATACTGTACAAGGATTGGGGCAGTACTTATATCTTCCAACAGACAGAATGCCAGTTTGTTGGAATTTATATCGACCCTTGACATTCGACGGCATTACCATCGCTGAATCCCCACCATCAACATCCTGGGGGTTACCATTGACCAGAAACTGAACTGGACCAGCCATATACATACTGTGGCTACAACAGCTGGTCAGAGGCTGGGAATTCTGTAGTGAGTAACTCACCTCCTGACTCCCCAAAGCCTGTCCACCATCTACAAGGCACAAGTCAGGAGTGTGATGGAATACTCCCCACTTGCCTGGATAAGTGCAGCTCCCACAATACTCAAGAAGCTCCAGGACAAAGCAGCCCCGCTTGATTGGAACCCCACCCACAAACATTCACTCCCTCCACCACCAACACATAGTAGCAGCAGTGTCTACAAGATGCACTGCAACAACTCAGCACCTCCCAAACAAGGCAGCACCTTCCAAACCCACAACCACTACCATCTAGAAGGACAAGGGCAGCGGGCACACGGGAACACCACCACCTGGAAGTTCCCCTCCAAACCACTCACCATCCTGACTTGGAAATATATCACCGTTCCTTCATCGTCGCTGGGTCAAAACCCTGGAACTCCCTCCCTAACAGCACTGTGGGTGTACCTACACCACATGGACTGCAGCGATTCAAGAAGGCGGCTCATCACCACCTTCTCAAGGGCAACTAGGGATGGGCAATAAATGCTGGCCCAGCCAGCGAAGCCCACATCCCATAAATGAATAAAAATATATATTCCAATGTGTGCCAGCAGCTCAAGCCACAGCCAATTTTGGTTAACCAGCCACTGAAATATAGGCAATGTGGATTCTATTTGTGCCCATATATTTCTCACTTGCTGGTTAAATTCCTTGAACCTAGAGCTTTGGAAAGAGCTGCTCTTAGGGCCTTCGTCTCACGAGTGGATAAAGCCTAACAGATACTTCTAGATCTGCTAGTAACAATAAAATTAAGGGAAACACGGATTGAAATATAATTTGTGCCCCACACTATTAGCTGAGGTGGTCCACGCACCCTTGTCGTGTACCCCAGAGCAACTGGTTTTCAACTAAGGAAGAGCAGTCCTCACCTGTCCTGATTGTCAGCTCCTTATCCTCGTCATCAGTGAAGATGTATGTCTGGGGACCAAAGGAAAGAGAAACTATTAGCTGTATTCTGATTTCAACTTTACTTCAATCCAGCACACGAATTAGACCATAAGACCATAAGACAGAGGAGCAGAAACTAGGCCATTCGGCCCATCGAGTCTGCTCCGCCATTCAATCATGGCTGATAAGTTTTTCAACCCCATTCTCCCGCCTTCTCCCCGTATCCTTTGATCCCCTTACCAATCAAGAACCTTTCAAGAATTGTTAGGCATTCAAGAAATCCACAAAAATGAGCATTGAATAACCCATCAAAACTCACAGAGTTATGGCACTAACTTGCCATGCACCTGGTATAAATTCTTCTCTTGGTTGTATCAGTTGCTGTGGAATGTGCTCTTGACGTGAAATGTTTAAAGGCGACGGGGAAAGAGCAGGGGGAGTGGGATTCTACCAACGAACTGGCGCAGGCAGGTGGGGCTGAATGCTCCCCCAACTGGGGGCCAAGTCATCCCACTGGACAACACGTCAACATCTTCCGCCACGTACAAAACTGCCATCGAACAGGCAGCAGCACGGGAAACAGGGCCAAGGCTTTTTATTTTTGCGTTCTGGGGCCTGCTTTACCTGTGCAGCCTGAGGCCTCCACAACGTGTTGCTCAGTTGTTTGGCGTCTCACTAAGAGTTCTGGAGAGTTCTGTGCAGTTGAACATCAACCGCTTATTGTTAACACACAACAATGTGCACATCTCCAAGGTGTGGCCTTACCTAGCTGCTGTCGTCGTGCCGACTGCTCTCAGGTTGTCCCTGCATCCCTCTGTCTCCCGTGTACTGTCACGTGTCTCTCTACAATACATCCTACCGCGGGCCAAACTCCGCTCCCACATTAACCCTCGCAATGCCGAACGCCCTTCTGCTACACAACTGATTGAATTCCCGATAGAAGGGCCAATATTTTTTAAAGAACGTTATGAATTCTGATTGTTTTGATTAAAGAATAGCAATGTGGTTCATTTTAAGGTGAATTCTGTCTTGAACTGCATTATTGGTTGGAGGCCAGGTTCAGAAGGCACCATTCACAAGGAGAAAGAAGGAACAATAAAAATGAATGTTGTTAGCTTCCAATTTCTCCATCCTATTCTCACCTGATGTGGCGATGACTCAAGATCGTTTGGATTCCAATTTTACCAGGCCAGGAGCAGTGGAGGGAGGGAGGGACTGGGAGTTAAAATTGTCGGGGGTGGGGGTGAGAACTTAATCACTTCTTTTCCAAGGCAATCCGACCTACTGCAATTTTAAATTAATTTAAAATTGTAATGACATGCAGCCCGGGCAGCTGGCCCAGCCAACAGGGTCCTTCTCTATATATGGACGTCAGGCTCTGCCTAGGCCATAGGCTCTGTGATTCTGAATTGAGGCCTGGGCAAGAGGGCAATGTTGGCTCCCTCATCAGGCCAAACCTGCCAGGAGCCAGTTCGAGGCTCAGAGAGGGGGCCCTACAAGCCCTCAATGATGCAGGAATGTTCCTACAGGTCCTGCCTGCAAACCTTGGGCCTAGCTTACTCCTGGCTTCCTTCATCTCCCCTGATCCCGATCAGTTCTAGACACTACGCCCGTCCCCCTCCGAAAGCCCCACCCTAACCACGCAACTGATGGCCAGAGTCCATTTGGGGGTCCCTTGCCTGTGGCCTAATCCTGCCCGAGGTCTAATCCTGCCCGAAAGCCTGCTCCAGGCAGCAGTTTTTGTGGGTTTGAATGGAGTTCACACTTTAAATGAGGTTTGAATGAGGTGGCTGGAGTCAAATGCTCTCCAGGGTCATGTGAGTTTGTCACTCACCCTTAGCCCCTCGCACAGAAAGATCCCGTCACATTAAGATTGAGACCTGAGAGTCCAGACCAGTGAGTGTCAGTCCACTTGACAAGGTGGGGTTATAGAGGAGTAAAATTTTGTCATCATTGGGCAATTGTAAACACAGACTTAAGGCAAATTTGGATAGCAGTCAGGGGCAGGAATCCTGGCTGAAATCTTTCCTCACCGAGCTATCCTCATAGAAGCGGAACAGGGAGAAACCAGGGAGCAAACTTGCGCTCAGTACCAAAGCTGTGATTTAGAGATTGAACCATCAGTAGAGGCCAGAGACCTATACAATCAGAAAGGTTATGGCACGGCTTCTGAGCATTACAGTATGATGGGCGATGCTGACTGCGCTCAACGCAAGGTTCCTGTTTCTCGGTAAGAACAGGAAGATGGGTAGCAACAGTGCATATGTCAAGCAACAGAAATAGCTGTGCCCGGTAAGCAAAGGCTACATGTTTCCTCATCAGACACTTTTCTTTGAGGCTGCTGTTCGCACCACAAGAATAGCATTTCCTCAGACAAGCCTTTCATTAGATCAGCTGCAATAGCGGAACAGAAACAAGGGGCTTTCGAAACACCCCACCCACCCCCCCGCCCCTCTTCCACCCCCACCCACCCGCCCACCCACCCTGACCTCTGCCTCACTGCCGGCTAGCTGTGCGGTTGGTTGGGGGTGGGGTGGGTGGGGTGGAGATTGCTCAATGCTTTCAAAAGAAGCAGAGCTGATCCTGTTAACGCTCTGGCCGGGGCCTCCTCCCACTTACAATGTGACAAACAGAAGGTTTGCGAATACATGGCGCTGCGTGGACTTTATAACCAGCTGACCGGCTCTCTAATACGAGGGACAGCTGGACCGGCCTTGGTTAAGCAAGAGGCGCCCAGTCCATTCGACAGGGTTTCCGCCTCAGTTCACCCTGCTTTGCCTGCGCATTCTTCAACCTTCTCCATGGCAACAGGGTTTAGGCCTCAGGGACAGGACTGCGACAGGCAACAGCAGAGAGAGAGAGGGACTGAGGCAGGCTGAAGAGGCCGCTGGCGGGAGAGAAAGGTCCTCAAAGGATGATCCAACGTCATCAACTTTGGCACCCTCTCTCCAAATAAGCAAGACGGGGTCATAAAGGCCTTAAAAAAAAAGGCATATATGTAGCACCTTACACAACCTCAGAACATCCCAAAGTGCTTTAGAAGTGCTGAACTCTGGTAATTTAAGGAACAATTTGCACACAGCAAACTCCCACAAACAGCGGTGTTTTTAGGCGTTAGTCAAGGGATAAATGGATAAGGACATCTGGAGGGAACTACTGTCCAAAATGGTGGCCATGGGATCCAACATCTGCCTGCATGGGATAACAGGCGGGCCTCCATTTAATGTTTCTCCTGAAAGACAGCACCTCTGACAGTGCAGCACTCCCTTAGAATTGCACTGGAGTGTCAGTCTCGATGGCTGTCTGAGAGTGGGGCTTAAACCCCAGACTCAGAGGTGAGAGTGCTACCTACTGAACAAGGACTGTCAATGTTGACTTGTACACTGTGTCCAAGGTAGTAATGGACATGAGAGTCAAAAGGAATGGCTCTGAAAGCCTTGGTCAGCTTCATACCTCATGATGGATCAGCACACCCTGCCCATCTCATCACTGTTCGCATCTCTATGCCTAGGTTGGACTGCTCCTGGCTGGATTAATTGACACTGTTCTTCCATTGTGACAGGCCAGAGGTGCAGACGTGAGAATGAATGAATAATGAGCTCAATAACCATTGGAAAGCAGTGGGTTTTTAGTCAGAATGTTCCTTTAAGTTGGCCCAAATCTCCATGCGGATGCTGCAGTACTGAGGGAGGGCAGCACTGTTGGTGCTGCCATCTTTCAGGGTGAGATGTCGATTCCTCAGCCAACATCGCCAAAGAGAGATTATCTGACCGTCATCATGTTCCTGTTTGCGGGATCTTGCTGTGCACAAAGTGGCTGCTGCATCTCCTTACAGCAGTGACGGCACTTCAGGAGTAGCCCATTGGCTGCAAAAGGCTTCAAGATGTCCTGAAGTGCTGAAAGGTGCCACGGAAATCCCAGTCTTCCTTTTAAATAGGATTAGGCAGAATGGGATTAATAACGCTGTGTTATGGTGCCTTTAAGTGATAGCAGGTTGCCATCGCTTTAAAGGCATATCACAACATCCCCCCTTTCTCACCGCTGCCACCATGTCCCATGTGTTATGGTGATATAAAAGGCACCAATCGCTCATAAGGGATTGTGCAAACATGTTGTGGGTTCATTCATTAAGTCGAGGCACATGTAAACATATATACGTGGATAGAAAGCTCGAGGGCATCAGGGGCTGCAGAGCTGTGTGTGCTGTGCTCTACTCCAGGCCAAAATGAAACCGAGGCTGGATCACATGACACACTTCCCTTAAAGTGATGGCGTACTGCTATCCTCTAAAAGGGACATTACAACAAATAAACGTACAGGCGTCGGGGCAGCCATTCAGCTTGGGTGACAGGATAACCGGGTTGGCAGCAAAACAGCCCGTGAGTGGACCAGCTGCTGATTCACTATCGCCCAATGGGCACTCCTGTCAAAGTCAAGTGGCTGCACCTGAATCAGGGGGGAGATAATCATAGGGGAGCCATGAGTTTAGTTCTGAAGCGGATGTTAACTTATGCAGCAGTTCACCATCAAAGAGAGAGTGTGGCCCCGACAGGGGAATTCAGTGCAGAGATCCTGAATCTATGGGGACGGAGACTTGACACCGCTCCAGATGCGATCATTCAACTAGCTCAGGAGTCTTTGCTCTCGCTGCAAGACTATCTTTCGTATTGTCACAGGAACCACCGCACCCCCAAGTCTCTCTCCCTCCCCGACCGACCAGGAGGAGTGGGTTTCAAAGCTTAACCTCTGTCCGACTGCGCTCGCTGAGGCTGTGGTTTTCTGTGAAACTGGCTCCCTCGTCAACCGCTGGAAGCAGCCGATGAGCAGAGCACAAACCCAGTCACGCGCCAAAGGGGGCAGGAAGGTTTTAAAGCGAGGCCCGAGTGCCAAGGAACTGCCAACCTTATCCCCGCTGCCTGACTCCGTGGAGGAGGATGGGATCAGAGCTAAGCAGTTATAAACCATCAGGAAAGGCCAGACAGGCTGTGGGTCCTTCCTTTAGGAAAGAGGGGGATGGGGGAAAAGTTGTAAAATTGCGAAAACATGGCAAAAACGTTTCAACTTACAGGGGAGTCCAAAACTAGGGGGCATAAATACAAGATAGTCACTAAACAAATCCAATAAAGATTTAGGACAACTTTCTTTACCCCAGAGAGTAGACAGAATCACACAGTGCAGAAGAGGCCCTTCGGCCCATCGAGTCTGCACCGACACGTGAGAAACACCTGACCTACCTAACCTGATCCCATTTACCAGCCCTTGGCCCATAGCCTTGAATGTGATGAGGTGCCAAGTGCTAGAATGCAGAACTTGTTACCACAAGGAATGGGAGTTGAATAGCACGGATACACATAAGGGGAAATTAGATCAGTACTGTGCATGAGAAAGGAACGGGAGGTGGGTACAGGGTGAGGTGAAAAGTCGGGTTGCCAACTATGATTAAATGCATTCCTGGAGGTTCCATCACATGACTTGCCCCCACACTCCAGCCATTAGTCGGTCAACACATCCATCCTTGTGACTTCACTGCCTTCCTACACCAATTGGAAAGCAAAAAGACTCATTACCCAATTGGATGATGCTTGACCATCACCCAAACATCTGTCATTTCCCATTTTTAATATTTCTATATCTGGAAAAGAGAAATGTTCAAAGAAAATGACAAAAATTTAATGTCCCGATGATTTTTCTCCAGGGTTGCGCACAGCAGTTGACCTTCAATTCTTGGAATCCACCCCCCCCAACTTCTCTCCCCTCACCTTAAACCAGCTTATATTTCACCCCTCTCCTAACTTTACTCAGTGATTCTGGCTGGCTGGCAATCCTAAGAAGCGGAATGGAAGGAGGCTGGTGTGGAGCTTAAACAGGCACTGACCTGTTGGGTCAAATGGCCAGTCTCCAGACTATAAATCCTAAGCAATTCGATGTCCCGTAATGGCCACTGCCTTAAATTGAAAAGATGCACATCTGTATTTCTTTCAAGCACAGATTGATATTGATGAATACACTGCCGGTGTGTTGATAGATCCTCACTGACAAAGTCTGAAATCTTTCCTCATCCAACAGGTTTTATTTCATTGAAGAAATGAGGGTGAAAGGCCAAGACTCAAAGTACGGCTCTTACCAAGATTGAGAAAGAGTAAAGGTAAGGGGTAATACTAACAGCAAGCCTGAAGATTCCTGAAAGGTCAGTTATAGTGGGGGTGACATTGGACCTTGTTGGACCCATTTTGCGGGCATATGAATGGGGTGAAAAGGTCCAATTTTGAGGGGGCGAGCTTGGCTTGGGCAATATTTAGGCATTCCTGGTGGCCACCTTAGCGAGGGGACTAATGGCTGTTTAAGGACCCCCCCCTCCCTGAACGTGGACAAGGAGCTGAGACAGGTTCAGGCTGGGATCAGGATCTGAGAAACAAGTGCTGGGGATTCATTTTACACAATTCTCTGGAAAGGAAGGTCGTGTCAAAACAAGTCAGCCCACAAAAACAGGGCACGGTTTTAATCCTTCTAACTTTTCAGGGAGAGAACTGAGATCGAAGAGAGTAAGTGGGATTTGTTTCATGCGCTGTATGTAAAGCAATCGATGTCCGGACTCACTCCATGGAGTCCTGCCTTCAGCAACCACACAAGAAGGCACAGGCAAAATTTAAAAAAACAACAACAAAAACAGTTCAGGTCACAAGAGGAATGATATAGTACAGACGAACATAGGAATTAGGAGCAGGAGAAGGCCATTTGGCCCCTCGAACCTGCTCCTGCATTCAGTAAGATCATGGCTGATCCAACTGTAACCTCAACTCCACATTCCTGCCCACCCCCCGATAATCTTTCACCCACCCCCCACCCCCCCACTCCCCCCTAGCTTATCAAGAATCTATCTACCTCTGCCTTAAAGATAATCAAGGACTCTGCCTCAACCACCTTTTGAGGAAGAGAGCTGCAAAGTCTCACAGCGCCTCTGAGAGAACATTTTTCCTCATCTCTGTCCTAAAGGGGTGACCCCCCCCTTATCTTGAAACAGTGACCCCCTAGTTCTAGATTCTCCCACAAGGGGAAACATCCTTTCCACATCCACGGAGTTAGAGCAGTTGTATAATTACTTATATATTTGCATTTATATAGCACCTTTAACAAAATAAAACGCCATGAGGCGCTTCACAGGATCATTATCAACCAAGGATTAATCATCATTTAACAATGTGGAGTTTAAGTTTCCCTGTAGTTCAGCTTCTTCATGTACAGGCACACTTCTGAATGTAAGGATGGTCAGATCACTTATGGGAGTGACCAGAGCCACTAAGAGGATATCTAACATAGTCCCAAAACTTATTACAGCCCTGTACACATCTTCAGAAATTACACCAAAGCTTTAAAATGCTCCCACCTCTTTGGTCACCTGTCCTAATATCTCATTACGTGGTTCAATGTCAAATGTTATTTGATAAGAGCCTTGCAATATGTTACTACACTAAAGGCACTATTTAAATGGAACTTTTTGTGTCCAGTTCTGGTCACAACACACAGGCCGGTGAGAGAACAGAAAGCAGCAAACATGAAGAAGCTGAACTACAGGGAAACTTAAACTCCACATTGTTAAATGATGATTAATCCTTGGTTGATAATGATCCTGTGAAGCGCCTCGTGGCATTTTATTTTGCTAAAGGTGCTATATAAATGCAAATTGTTGCTATTGCTGATACACCCGTTTACTCTTTATAATGTAAGCTTTTTCTCCCCCCACTCCTGAAAGTGTTGACTCAGATAACAGTCTAATTCCTTTTTGAATGTGCGAGGAACTAAGATCTTAAAACTGGACCTTGGCTGAACAAGATCCTTAAAATGGCTGAGCCTATGCCGGTCTGTGACCCCACAACCAAAGAAGCCGCTTTGCAGCTTTGGGAAAATTCACGCCTCGTTATCTCTGAGGAGCCACTAATGATCACTTTGGAACTGAACAGCCCAGCATCAAAGAGAGCTATATGAAGGCTATTTGCATTTGATAACCCCATGCTTAACAGCAGGGAATGGGTGGTCTGCTAAGAGAAAGGTCCATCAAGCATTCCATTCAACTTTGAGACCCAGCCAAATTCCAAACGATGGATATGCAGCCTTTGTTGAACGCCTGGTGGAGAGGGTGGAGGTCACGTGACATAGGTCTCTGGCTTCTTGAATACGTAATATTACCTTGTTGAACTGTATAGCTCAGTCTGCTCTTTAACACCTGACCAGCAGCCACACAGAAAGGAGATCTGTCCAGGTTGAACACCTGTCCCCAACTACACTGCCTATGTTGTAAGTTCTATGCCATCGCCTACAAGGCTGATTCATCTCGGCACACCTATTTCATTGTGTGAAATCAACACCACTGGAAAAATGAATTCTACAACTTCAATTTTCAGCCCACCGACCTCAGTGAATGAATACCTCATGGGACTTTGATTCTGGACTTTGGAACTCATGTGAACCAATATTTATTTTCTCTGTGGTCTCTGTACTGTAAACCCTTCTTTTCTCTATCCTTCTCTTTACTGTCTGAGCATGGAGGCGACATTTTGAACCCTCCTCCCGCATTTTGAGTATGTCAAATAAACTAACCTTTTGAGTTCATCCTATCACAGCTTTGCTGTGGGACTATTAATAGAAAATTGGATCACACAAAAAAACGTGGGGTTGTGAAATACTTATAAAGAGGGAAATTACTTATAAAGAGGGAAACAAATCCAAACACCTTTCTGTTTACGGACGGTGGTGAGAGGAGGAGAAATTAGTGCTGTTTAAATTAACCTCCCTCTTGTCTGTAACAAATGCTTCAATTGAACCTTCCTCCATCACACTCTCAGGCAAAGCATTCCAGACTCTAACCACTCGCTGCATGAAAAAGGTTTTCCTCATACCACGATTGCTTCTTTCACTAATTGCTTCAAATCTGTGCCCCCTCATTATCGACCCTTTCACGAGTGGCAACAGTTTCTCCCTAGCTTCTCCGGCCAGACCCCTCATGGTTTTGAACACCTCTATCCCTCTCAGTCTTCTTTTCTCAAAGGAAAACAGTCCCAACTTCTCCAATCCATCTTCATAACTGAAATTCCTCATCCCTGGAACCATTCTCGTGAATCTTTACTGCGCTCTGTCTGATGCCTTCACATCCTTCCTAAAGTGCAGTTCGCAGTGCTGGGCACAATACTCCAGCTGAGACCGATCTAGTGACTTATACAAGTTCAACATAACCTCCTTGCTCTTGTGCTCTATGTCCCTATTAATAAAGCCCAGGATACTGTATGCTTTATTAACCACACTCTCAATCCTCACAGCATTTTCCCCTCCCTAGCCTGAAGTACTCTGATCAGTTATGACAGCCTTAACAAGAGTCCCAACTTAAGTCAAGCTGGCACTGAGCAGGGACTGAACCAGAGATTTGGAAGAACAATTCGACACCTCTTGTAAGGAGCTTGTACAGTCACAATGGGCCAAATAACCTCCTCCTGACCTCCTGAGCTGTATCATTCTACGATTCCCTATTAACATCACTCAGTTTCACACCACCCGACGCCTAAATCAACTGGCACACGCAGATATCTTATGCTTCAGGAACAATGTGTATATATGTTGTGACCAACATACTCTGGTGGTGAGGGGGGGTGGAGAAGAGTGACTGGGTACGGCAGGGGGTGGGAGGGAGAGAGACGGTGGTCTCGTGGTAATGTCACTGGGCTAATAACCCAGAGCCCCAGGCTAATGCTCTGGAGACAGGGGTTCAAATCCCACAGCTGGTGAATTTTGACTGAAATGTGGAATTGAAAGCGAGTCTCGGTAATGGTGACCACGGGCAGGATATTTTGTCCCACAGGCGGGTGCACAAACAGGAGTGAAATCCCGCGCGATGACGTTGGGACAATCTCGTGACCTTTCGGTTGGCGGGCGCGAGCGAGATCCCGCCTCGCTGTGACCTCGGTGCTCCCTCGCTCCGGGCTCCATATTTAAAGTGCACCAGAGCGCAGCCGACTCCCTGTCTACAGACCAGGACTGCTCCAGGCGACAGGTACCCCCGAAAGCAAAGAAGACGGCAGCCCCCAAATTTAATGACGTCTCTCTGGGGTGCCTGCTGGATGCAGTGGAAGGCACCGGGATGTCCTCTACCCCTGCTCTGGCCACAGGAGGTCCACCAGAGTCACCAATCCGGCCTGGGGGACGGCGGCAGTGGTGTCAGCGCCAGTGGAGCACAGAGGAGGTCAACCATCCAGTGCAGGAAGAGGATGAATGATCTCATCCATTCCACCAGAGTAAGTCAATCACCTCATCACTCTCAACTCACACACTCACAAACCCATCACACATCCACAGGGATCTCACACCTCAAGGGACAACACCACTAACTCTCACACACACCCTCACATCTCCATCAGGCTCATATCCTCTGGAGCTCATCCCGTCCATGGCTCCGCTCACCACACAAACATTCCACTCAGTGCCATGTGTCCTGCTCACACTCTCTCCATCTGTTTTCATGCAGGAGAAGCTGGCTCACAACAGCAGGGAGAGGTCCCAGAACAGGGGTAGAGTGACCCACATTAGGCCCCTCACTCGCTTTGAGGAGTGTGCCATTGCGCTGACTGGTGAGGGTGTGGACTGTGTCGGTTGCGATGGTGAAGTCAGCGACGAACACCTTCCTGAGGATCCTGCACCACATCATCCCTCTCTCACCGCAACTGCGAGTGCTCTCTCTCTCTCTCTCCTGCTTTTGACTCTGCTGCCAGGCACTAATTATCTCTACTTTGGTTCACAGGGAGCTCTGCCAAGCGACCAACACCCTCAGCCAGCCAGTTCCTCAGCTCCATCCACATCCTCACCTCCAGCCAAGAGGACACCTCCTCCATTGAAGAGCTGGGAATAAGCAGCCTGGAAGACCCGTCACAGCGCTTACCCACACCCTCCACCAGCGCAGAGACACACACCTCGGTGGGACCTAGATCTGGAGCAGGCTCAGGTTCACAATCTGGTGGTCACCACACGGACACATGTCCACAGCAGGAGGAGGCAGGTTCAGCCGAGTTCCCCGGCACTCGGAGGGCTGCTGGGGAAGAGGCATCTGTGAGGCCCGAGTCAGGTGATGAGCCTCTGGATTCAGCCTCCCAAGTCATCCTGGAGAGTCAGCAGAAGGCAGGGGAACATCATGCAGAGCTGTTGGAAACCCTCAACAGAGTGGAACATCAGTCAGGGGAGTGCGGTCTACCTGCTCACTGATAAAGTGGTGCCCACATGTGCGCATATGGAGGTCTCTATGGGAAGGATGGCGAACACCATGGAGACCCAGGTCCAGCAGAACACAGGGATACGCGCAGACCTGCACTCCGTCGTGGTAGCCATGGGAGAGTTCTACAGTGGCAACACGACAGGGAAGCAGAGCACCTTGACATCCCTCTGGGTGCTCTCTCCCCTCAAAGAGTCAGACCGGGCCGTCAGGCACCGAAAGGAAGGAGGAGCGGCAGCTGGACACCCCTGGGTCACCCACCCGGGAATCTCAGAGGCTGTCCGCTCCCTCCGAATCCCCTTTGCCTGTGAACCGCTCAACCTCGTCCTCTGTCACCACAGAGGGAGCAGCAGGCCCACAGGTGGACAGCCAAAGTAAGCTGGGGCCCTCAAGGCCTCCATTACACAGGCTGTTTCCACCCCTGCTGCAGATGTCAGGGCAGCACCTAGAAGAAGTGGTAGGACTGTAAAAGTTAAGAAATTTTGATCACAAGTGGTTGCACTGGTGAACATGTTTTGTCATTTTATAAACTGAAAATATATTCACTTTCACTGAATAATGTGTAATGTTGTCTTTCAGCTTCATTGACAGGCTTCGCGAGTCCTCCCACTGCATCCCCCCCACTAGCAGTTCAGCTGCTCACAGCCGGACCATGAGTGACTCTGGGGGGAGAAGTGTGTGAGTGTGTGTGTGTGTGTGAGAGAGTGTGAGTGTGAGTGTGTGTGTGTGTGTGTGAGAGTGTGTGTGTGTGTGTGAGTGTGTGTGTGTATGTGAGAGTGTGTGTGTGTGAGTGTGTGTGAGTGTGTGTGTGTGTGTGTGAGTGTGTGTGTGAGTGTGAGTGTGTGTGAGTGTGTGTGTGTGTGTGTGTGAGTGTGAGAGAGTATGTGTGTGTGTGTGTGTGTGTGTGTGAGTGTGTGTGTGTGTGTGAGAGTGTGTGAGTGTGTGAGTGTGAGTGTGTGTGTGTGTGTGTGAGTGTGTGTGTGTGTGAGAGTGTGTGTGTGAGTGTGTGAGTGTGTGTGTGTGTGTGTGAGAGTGTGTGTGTGTGTGTGTGTGAGTGTGTGTGTGAGTGTGTGTGAGTGTGTGTGTGTGAGTGTGTGTGTGAGTGTGAGTGTGTGTGAGTGTGTGTGTGTGTGTGAGTGTGAGAGAGTATGTGTGTGTGTGTGTGTGTGTGTGAGTGTGTGTGTGTGTGTGAGAGAGAGTGTGTGTGTGAGTGTGTGTATGTGTGTGTGTGTGAGAGTGTGTGAGTGTGTGAGTGTGTGAGTGTGAGTGTGTGTGTGTGTGTGTGTGTGCGTGAGTGTGTGAGTGTGTGTGTATGTGTGTGTGAGAGAGTGTGAGTGTGAGTGTGTGTGTGTGAGTGTGTGTGTGTGTGTGTGAGAGTGTGAGTGTGTGTGTGTGAGTGTGTGTGTGTGTGTGTGTGAGAGGCAGGGCCTTTCGGAGCCTTGTGCAGACTCTCTCCCACACTCGCGGAGCCCTCCTCCATCACACTCATCTCACTGCCCCGAGCATTTTCAATGCTTCCTGCTGGGGTTCTCTCTCAGTTGTCCCTCGGAGCTGACCTGCATCTCCGCCTGCCCACTGATCACACTCCCATGCGGCACCTCTGCCCGTCCGACACGAGGGCTCCGCTCACTTTCGATTTCGACAACGATGGTCGTAGTCAGATTTTTGCTCAACTCCCCCCATCCTTTCCCCTCCTCTAGTCACCCATATCCTTTCCCCCATCACTGTCAACCCCCCCTGACATCACCTTCTACCTCCCCACCAACACCGACCAACCCGAACCCTTGTCTTTCCAGGATGTCCAGGTGAACGTGCACATTCCCTACCTTCCTGAGAGTCCCACCCCCATCCACATTGACCTCCCTGACCTCCTCCTTCCTACCCTCAGGGTCCGTGTCTGCCTCCAAGTCCCCACCAACCACCTTCGCTGTCCCTTCTACCGCCAGTGACACATCCTCACCTTCGCGGCTCCCTCTGCCTCCTCACATACTCACTATCGCTTCCTACCACACCTACCTCAGTTCGCTTCCCAGGAGGCAGTCATTGACTCCACAGGCCCCTCCCTTGCATATTTACCTGGACTTCCCCCCTCCTTACTCCCTCCTCCACCATTACTCCTCCCCATCTCCAGACAGATAGAGAGAGAGAGACAGAGAGAGAGAGACAGACAGGCAGGGAGAGAGAGATATACAGGCAGACAGAAACAGGCAGACGGACAGAGACAGGCAGACGGACAGAGACAGGCAGACGGACAGAGACAGGCAGACGGACAGAGACAGGCAGGCAGGCAAACACTTAGGAAGGGAATTCCGGGGGTTTAAAAGACTAGGCAACTGAAGGCACAGCCACAAATGGTGGAGCCATTAAAATCAGGGATGCTACGGAGACAAGAATTAGATGAGCGCAGATATCTTGGAGAATTGTGGGGCTGTAGGAGATGACTGAGATCAGGAGGGGAGAGGCCATGGAGGGATTTCAAAACAAGGATGAGAATGTTAAAACCGAGGTATTGCGTAACCGGGATCCCATGTAGATCAGCGAGCAGGGCAGTGATGGACGAACTGGATTTCACGTTGAGTGTGAGGTGACAGGCCACAGAGTTTTGGACGGCCTCAAGTTTACAGAGGGTAGAGCGTGGGAGGCCAGCCAGATGCACATTAGGATAGTCAAATCTAGAAACAACGGTCTTCGTTCTGTGTCAGGCAACTAGGGTGGCAGAATGAAGTGAGTGACTGAGTCACTACTGGAAAGAGAAGTGGTTTGGCAGTTTTACACTGACGTGGCAAACAGGAAACCGAGGCTGGTTCTGTACCCTGCCTGCTTCCTGTTTCACAGTGACGTTATACACCGCCTGCTTAAATTGTACAATTGGCTTCGAACATTACCGCCATGCAAGAGGAGATTGGGGGAGGGGAAATTCTCCCGCGGCCAGTAACACCGACAAACAAAACCACCCTGGAAACCCAATACTGGTTCGGCACCCCTGAAAAAATAAACTTTCGTTTTTTTTTTAATGACTTTCAAATATTTTTGAAAAAGGCACTTTGAGCAAGAGAAATAGGGGCGGGGTGGGATATGGGAAAGAACGTCTTCTCTTACGCAGTGAGCGGGAGTGACCTGGGATTCGCTGTCTATCGAGGGTGATGGAAGCAGAGGCAATGGCTGATTTCAAAGGGGAATAGGACGGACACTTGATGGGGGTGTACTTGCAGGGGTTAGAACAGGGGGATGGGGCTGATTGACTTGCTCTGCAGCCTGGACTCAACAGCCTGAACGGTCACCTTCAGCGCCATTATGATTCTAGTTATACTGCGCCTGTCACTCTCATCACCAATTCAGGTGGTGGCCGATTCAAATCCCACTCCAGACACTTGGGCACAAACTCCAGCCTGACACCCCCCAGTACAATACTGAGGGGGTGCTGCACTGTCGGGGGTGGGGGTGCCGTCTTTCAGGTGAGGAATTATACAGAGGCGCGGCTGACACTCTCAGGTGGCCGTAAAAGATCCCACGGCCGCTATTCCGGAGAAGGGCGAGGCAGTTTGCCCCAGTTTCCTGGCCGATATTTATCCCTCTACCAACATCACGGAGACAGAAGGTCAGGTCATTATCACCTTGCTGTTTGCGGGGGGCTTGCTGTGCACAAATTGGCTGCCGTGGCACAACAGGGCCTACCCACCAAAAGTATTTCGTTGGCTGCAAAGCGCTTTGGGTCACCCTGAGATCATGAAAGGCGCTATATAAATGCAGGCCCTTCTTCACTCACATGGAATTCACGCGTGTGTGTGTTGTGTTAGCCGAGAAGTTGGCCCATTTAAAATAAACGCGTGAACATTTAAATAAGCCCACAGAAGTTTACGGCATAATAAATGCCATTCGGCCCATCATGCTTGTGCCAGCCCTTCACTAGAGCAATCCAAATCGAAGCCCATTGCCAGTCCTGCCCAAGAGGAGTAGTGCCATGAAAAAGTGCTTTAAGAATCCACCTGATAATATCACCACAGTACTTTCCAGACTACTATTCTTAATTAAAGGTGTTGTAACCCCCATCCCAACAATCCTTAGTCCCAACTCCCCACAATCATGTCCTCTGTGCTTCTGCTCAGCAAGAGGCCCACTGGTGGCCGACAGCTCAACAGTAACCCTCATGTAAACATCCAAGGGCTTGACAGGGTCGGGAAAAGGCAGAAGGAGCATCCAGGGAGTCGGCAAAGTCAAAGGTCAAAGCCAGGGACAGATGTGGATCGTTGGAATCTTGGGGGACAGAATCCCAGGAGGCAGGAATCCAGCGAGTAAAAGAACCGACTGCAGAGATTGGTCGGTGATCCAGTGTTGAGAGGGAAGGGAGAGCGTGTGACGAGGTGTCCGGTGTCCGGCATGAGGAGATCATCAATTCACTTCATGCCAAGCATCTGTTTACTGTCAGTGGGACAGCCTGTCGCAAACGTTCAGCACAGCCCCATCCCCTCCCCCGCCATTGTGTGTGCTCGCCCAGCCTCCAGCACACCACACGCCCAGCATTGTATTAACTCACTCAACCCCCTGCCAGGCTGCCTGCCCACCAGCTTCCACTCCCCCCACCCCCCTCCCAGGCCCATTGTAGCCACTGTCAGATGGTTTAACTGCAGTTCTCTCCACACTTAATAAGCTCAAATCCTTCCTGAAGGAGCACCGTGTAAAATGTCTTTTGTCACTCATGCCTTTGAGAGACAATGGCTGGTTCCTCATTGGACGGGTTAATGCACAAACTTGCTTTATTTCCCATTTCCTCATATGGCCCAGTTTTGTATCCTCCACTATCATTTCAGGTCTCCTAACAACATCGTTCAACGGGGACAAGGAGCAGGTGAGAATCCAAAATACAGCCACAAAGGCATAAAAAAAAAACCTATGAGCCTCCTGTGTTCGTGCTGATTGTTACTACCTGAGATTAAGAATTGAAAATTCCTGGCACCATAGCTGTATATTTCAGTCACTTAGAATAGCGCTAAAAAGAGAGACACGTTGTTGAATCTTTTTTCATCTTGTGCTCATCAGGACAAGTGCAAGAATGTCAAATTTCAAACAATCACAACAATTTATACTACAGGAGAAAAGGGTGCTGATTGGCTGGCAAGTTGACTCTGATTGGCCAAAACATTGTGATGGAGAAAGCAATGCGGAACTAAAGGCTCCCTAAGCTCCCGGGTAATTCAAAAAAGTTCCAAGGCTCCTTGAGGATGGGTCCCTGTGTGTTGCTTCCAGCAAGTGTAAATGAGCCACATCATGAGCTTGACTGATTATCTTAAATTGGTTGTTAGTGTAGCTATTAGCGCACTCAGGATTGTTCAGCGAGTGCTGCCCAATCACAAATCATATCTAACAGTAGGCGTTTTGTTTTGTTCATTTGCTCATGAGTGCAAGATGAACAGCTTAGGCAATATGTCTCTCTTTTCAGCAATCTTTAACTTTACATTTACACAGTGACGTTCATGAAATAATGGACCAGTCGACCACTGGCTCCAGACAGTCCTGTCAAGTGCAGACGAGGGGCAGGATTTGGGGTTTTTGGTCGGGTCCGAATTCAGAGTCAAATGAGGGTCCCAACCCCGTCTCTGCGTAAGAAACGGTCACCCAGCAGTGATTTTCCCCACATTGACCAATAAAGTGGCCTTGGGGCGAGCTCGCCCTCCAACTGAGGAGGTCAAGCTGACCTCCAGCTCAGGAGGAGCTGCAGCCTGCAGTTTGGGTAAGAGGGAGAGAGAGAGAGTCTCCATCTGGAAGGGCCCTCTCACCAACTTTTCAAACTTTTGAACTAAAAAATGGACACAGCTGCCGGGCACCAGTATGGAGGGGGAGCCCCTCTACAGGACAGCCTGTGGCCGTAGCGTGGACAGGGAAACAGGGGAGACCTCATCGCCTGCCGGGAGCGCTAGCCCCTCAGTTTGCCATGGTGCCGCCTTTCAGGATTAAATCAAAGCCCCGTCCGCTCTCGAAGACGGATACAAAAGATTGCATCGCACTATTTCGAAGAGGAACAGGGGAATGTTCTCCCCTGGTCTCCTGGTCAATATTTATCCTTCGAGCAACATCATTAGATTACCTGGTCTTAATTGCATTGCTGTTTGTGGGAGCTTTCTGTATGCAAATTGGCCGCCCTGTTTCCTACATTACAGCATGACTACAATTCAAAAACTACTTCATTGGCTGCAACGAATTGGGACGTCCTAAGGTTCTGAAAAGCACCGTGTAAATTCAAGACTTTCCTTCCTTTTATCTGCTGAGCCCCGAGTCAGATGTTTAAGGGTTCGAACCCCTTTGAAGACAGTACTGGCCAGTGGTGACCAGAACGCTGGATCTGTTAACTGGCTTTATGACCAGTCGAGGTAATTGCGTCTGATGGGGAATGGTGACCTCTGCCTCCCATCCCCACCCCTTCCCCCCATCCAATCATGGGTGGTCTTATCCTTTGCTGCAGGGGAAAGATGGTGGCGTAGCGGTAATGTCGCTAGACTAGTAATCTAGAGGCCCAGACTAATGCTCTGGGGACATGGGTTCAAGTCCCACCAAGGCGGCTGGTGGAATTTAAATTCAGTTAATAAATCTGGAATACAAAGTTAGTCTCAGTAATGGTGACCATGAAACTATCATTGATTGTCACAAAGACCCGTCTGGTTTTTTGCCATCCTCACCTGGTCTGGCCTACATGTGACTCCAGACCCACAGCAGCAATGTGGTTAACTGCCCTTGGAAATGGCCCAGTTCAAGGGCAATTAGGGAGGGGGCAACAAATGCTGACTTGGCCAGTGATGCCCACATCCCATGAAAGAATAAAGGAAAAAAAAAAATCTTCCTAGGAGAAGGCATTTCGAAGACAAAAACAACGAAGAGGACAATGGAAAATCACCACAGCTTCTCTCATGAAGTGGCTCAAGAGTTGCATGTATGAGGCGTGCATTGAATTTACAGAACAGAGCAGGGTGATTTATCCACACCCAGTGTTGGTGCTCCACACGGACCCACCGTCATCTCTCTGCAGATCCTTCTACTACTCTGTCCCTCGACGAGCTTAAATCTCCTTAAATACATCGACACCATTCATCTCAGCTACACCATGGCCAGTATATTCTATGGAATTCATTGCCACAGAAGGCTGTGGAGGCCAGGTCATTGAGCATATTTAAGACCGAGATAGATAGGTTCTTGATTGGTAAGGGGATCAAAGGTTACGGGGAGAAGGCGGGAGAATGGGGTTGAGAAACTTATCAGCCATGATTGAATGGCGGAGCAGACTCGATGGGCCGAATGGCCTAATTTCTGCTCCTATGTCTTATGGTCTTATATTACGGTCCCACCGAACTGAACAGAGACTTAAATGTCTCGCCGCATCCACCGGTGAGGGGGAGACACGCCACAGCGAGGCCATTACACCCTGGCCCCTGTGGTGACAAGCTCCATATTCTAACCACTCTCTGGAGCGATAGATTTCTCCTGAACGCTTCGGTGGATTTGTTGGCGAGTGGCTTTTACTTCTGACCCCTGCTTTTGGGTTTTCTCACTCGGGACTGGAGTTAAGATCCGGGATGGAACGGAGGGAGCCGACGAGACCAAGGAGCTAGAAGGCAAACAAAAGCGCGGTCGGAGAAGCAGGTGTCCGGGGAGCTTTTAAAGGGAGGCGAGTGGCGGCAGTGTGTCGGGATTTAGGAGAAAATGCAAGCGTGAGGGGTGGTGGGGGGGTGGGGAGGGGAAAGCTAGGCCCCCTGCAAAGCAGGGCTGTCTGGTGGACCCAGACCCAGCCCCTTTGAACTCAGAGGCTGAGTCAATAGGCATTCTGGTCAGACTCCAAACATCCACTCATGCCAAAACAAAAACAGAAACAGAAATCCCTGGAAAAACTCAGCAGGTCTGGCAGCATCGGCGGAGAGGAACACAGTCGACGTTTCGAGTCCTCATGACCCTTCAACAGAACTAAGTAAAAATAGGAAAGGGGTGAAATATAAGCTGGTTTAAGTGGTGGGGGGGGGCGTTGTTGGGACAAGAAGCCAGTAATAGGTGGAGATAACCAAAAGATGTCACAGACAAAAGGACAAACTCATGCCGTTTTGTTCCTGCACTCCCATGGGGATGGGACTACGTTCGCCAACCCTTGGGCGGACGCACTCGCTCAACCCGTCCGTCTGCCTGCTCCCATCCAGTGGTTAAAGCAGACTTGGAAAGCATCACCCGATCGGACGGTGTCGGTGCAGACTCGATGGGCCAAAGGGCCTCTGCTGCCCTGTGCGATTCCGGACGATGGCTGAGTGTCAGTCAGACGGCCCTCACCTCCACCTTGGATATTCAGCTTAAAACAAGTGCTGAAGGGGAAAATGGGAAGCGACCAACAATTTATTTAATGATTTTTTTCTCCCAGGTTTGCTCGCCCCGCAATATCACTGCAGAACGATCAGAAACTTCTTTAGCCAGAGAGTGGTGAATCTATGGAATTCATTGCCACAGAAGGCTGTGGAGGCCAGGTCATTGAGCGTATTTAAGACCGAGATAGATAGGTTCTTGATTGGTAAGGGGATCAAAGGTTACGGGGAGAAGGCGGGAGAATGGGGTTGAGAAACTTATCAGCCATGATTGAATGGCGGAACAGACTCGATAGGCCGAATTCTGCCTATTTCTGCTCCTATGTCTTATGGTCTTATGATCAGTGGTTCCTTGGAGGCTCCAGGGAAAACCCGGGAGCGTCAGAAAACCTAAGGGAAACAGCGAAGGACACAAGTCTACATGGCAGCACTCAAGAGCCGCCTTTGGCTCTCTTGTTTCAAATTAAACTGCAGCAGGTCGGGACTGTAAGGAAGCGAGATAAGTGTGGGAGAAGCGAGGGTGGGAGACTGCAGTGTCATTGTCGGAGGCCCATTCCCCCCAGGATCCTTTAAGACCAAGCGAGAACTTTAGACAATATTGGAGCGTCTTACAAAGAGGTTGATTTAGTCACAGGATATATGTGAGTCATCAGCTGTTCTGGCTTTAGTTCTGAGAGATGTTTGTGAATCCCTGAACAGAGAATTAAAAAAACCCCCATGATTGAATGGGAAAACTGTGGGAACATTGATCTTTTGGATCAGAATTCTTTGGAGGGTTGGGGTGGGGGGGCAGTATGAGGCAGCCAAGCAGGATCGAGCCAACAGAATAACCACAATCATCATCTTGCTCAGACCTGACCTGTATAAAGCCAAGAGGAAGTGGAACTGAGGGAAGTTTAAAAAAAAAGGTCCATTTCCTCTTTCTCTACATACTTCATACCAACTCAGAGAGGAAGTGGCGTGACCACATTCAGCAGACACATAAACCAGACCAATTATTTATGGCCCTCCCCACCCCCCACCCCCCACCGATGTAAAGCAGCATTGGGTTTCTGGGCCCTCTACATTGATTTCCACATTCAGACATCACGAATTGGGAGAAGATATTAACCCACAACCCCATAGTGAACTAGGCAAGATAATATCTCCTTGTCTGGATTTGTGCAGCTCCAACCACACTCAAGAAGCTCAACACCATCCAGGGCAAAGCAGCCCCGCTTGATTGGCACCCCATCCACAAACATTCACTCCCTCCACCACCGGCGCAGCAGTGTGTGTACCCTCGACAAGATGCGCTCCAGCGACTTGCCAAGGCTCCTGCGACAGCACCTTCCAAACCTGCGACCTCTACCACCTGGGAAGGACAAGGGCAGCAGATCCACGGGAACGCCACCACCTGCAAGTCCCCCTCCAAATCACCCACCACCCTGACTCAGGAATATATCGCCCCACGTTCCTTCACTGTCGCTGGGGCAAAGTCCCTGAACTGCTGCCCGAACAACACCTACACCAGGAGGACTGCAGTGACTCATCCAGATCGCTCACCGCCACCTCCTCATTTTGGGAAAATGACAGCATTGCAAGCGATGCCCATGTCCTGTGACGGAATATCCAATAAGGCAGTTAAAAATGGAGCAGGGGGCGGGCTGGACTTACCCTTCATGGCTCTTCACTCAATCTAACTCACAGCGATATTAAAGCGGGCAGGGTCCTTCATTAAGTGTGTAGGTTGAACTCCAATGACGTCACTGGGGCCTAGTCTGCCATTTTAGCCTGAGGCCTGAGCAGCAGTTGGCTTGCCCTGCCAGACCAAACCTCCCAGGAACAGGAGGCGGGGCCAGAGGATGCCCAGAAACGCGAGTTTTTAATCACTTGGTGGATTAGGAGGAACAGGGAGTGCTCTCCAGTCCTGCAAAGAACCTCCAGGCGTCCCCGAGTGACCCAAGATTCTCCCCCACACCAGCCTTACAACCCTAACCAAATCGTTATAATGGATTGTCCATTACATCTTCCGCCCACCTTCCCTTCTCCAAAGACACAGGAACCCCCGTACAGCTGGGGTGGAAATAACTCGCAGCCATTGTCTACAAAATACTTCATGAAGAAAGAAAGAATATACTTGCATTCATATAGCACCTTTCACAACCTCAGGACCTCTCAAAGGGCTTTACAACCAATGAAGTATTTTTGAAGTGTTAGGAAACGTGTCAGCCAATTTGTGCACAGCAAGCTCCCATGAGCAGCAATGCGCTAATGACAACATTGTGCTTTTTGTGATGTTGATTGAGGGATAAAGATTGGCAAGATGCTTCTTTGAAATAGCCCAGTGAGATTTTTTTACATATATGTGTGAGGGGGCCGACGAGACCTCAGTTTGAAGTCTCATCCCGAAAGATGGCACCTCTGACCGAGCGGCACTCCTTCAGGAGCACTTGGTTTTTTTGTGTTCAAGGGCAGAATTTAGCCCTTGTCGGGCGGGCGGGAAGCTGGACGGCCATTTCTCGCTGGCGGGCCAATTAAGGCCCACCCAGCATGAAACGCGAGGGTCAGCGCTCAGCGCTGCCTATGAGGGTGGGGAGGAGGAGGGCGAGTGGGGCCAGCGCAAGTGCACGCTCGAGAGTCTCCCTGAGGCACAGAGCTGTCACATGATATGATATTAATTTATTTATTTTATTTTATTTTTATTTGCTTTTGGAAACCATATCCCACCCGTGGATGAGGTTTCCAAAAAAAGTGCGCAAAGGCCGCTTGACCTTTTCGCCTGTCCGCCCACCGTACGGTTGTGGGGGGGCGGCAAAAAAGGTCAGTCAATCAAGGCTTTAATGGCCTTAACAGGCCTTTGATTGTCGGTGGGCGCACTGCCGATTCCTGCGCGCGCCCGCCGACCGAAATATCGCGCAACCACGTGTTGACGTCGGCGCATGCTCATCCGGCGCCAACACGCGCGTCATTTTGCGCTCGAGCAGGTCAGGCGCGCGCCTGCCCACCCAGGTAAACATTTTGCCCCAAGTGTCTGCAGCGAGTCTCGAACTCCAAACTCGCTGATTCGGGCAGGAACGCTGCGTGGCCGAGTGGCAATGGCTAGCAGAGGAGAAGCTGGCCCTGTAAAGACTCTGCAATAAATATTACAAGGCTTTTTTTGGGGGGTTTCCATCCCCTTTCTTCCGAAGACCATCACAAAAATGCATGGGACAACAGCCTCGGAGCTGCCCGTGCCCAGCTGAGGTTAGGGTTCCCTCCCACTTTCTGATCATCTGCAGTGACTGATGCGACATCGCCCCATGACTGCCAAGGGGGAAATGAGGTGGGCTCAGACTGCAGGAAGACTTCAAAGTGCAGCTGCCGTCTCTCATGCTCGCCCACTCTCAACAGCAGCTTCGAAGCCAGACAACTGAGCCCCCGAGGTAGAAATTAAGACTCTGATGTGGGTCTCTCTTGTGCATCTTTTAGAATATATCGTGGGAAGGTGGGGGGCGGTGCGTGTTAGGATCGAAGACGTGTAGAAATTTACAGCACAGAAGGAGGCCATTCAGCCCATCCTGTATGTACCAGCTGAAAAAGAGCTATCCAGTCTAATCCCACCTTCCAGATGTTGGTCTGTTGTCTTGTAGGCTGGAACACAAGAAGTAGGAGTAGGAGTAGACCACACGGCCCATCGAGCCTGCTCCGCCATTCAAAACAATCATGGCTGATCGAGCGCTTCAAATCCACTTTCCTGTCCACTCCCCCATATCCTTTAATTCTCTGAGACACCGAAAATCTGTCCATCCCAGTCTTAAATGTATTCAACGCATCCACAACCCTCTGGGGTAAGAGAATTCCAAAGATTCACAACCCTTTGAGTGAAGTGATTTTTCCTCATCTCAGTCCCAAATGATCGGCCCCTTATCCTGAGACTGTACCCCCCGTGTTTTGGACTCCCCGACCAGTGAAAACAATCTCTCAGGGCCTACCCTATCAAACACCCTGAGAATCTTGTAGGTTTTAATGAGATTGCCTCTCATTCATCTAAACTCCAGAGAATATAAGCCCAATTTACTCAACCTCTCATCATAGGACAACCCCCTCATCCCAGGGACCAATTTAGTGAACCTTCACTGTACTGCCTCCCAGTGCAAATGTATCCTTTCTTAAATGTGGAGACCAAAACTGCACACAGTATTCCAGATGTGGTCTCACCAAAACCCTATACAACTGTGGCAAGACTCCTTTATTCTTGTGCTCATTAATGAGTTGACATCTCTAAGACCAATGCAGCTCTCCACAGAAGAAGTGAGCAACCGATGACGAAGGAATTTGCACCTTCCACATCCTCGGGCCAGCCCAAAGCAAGTTGCAGCCAATGGGTGTACCTTCAAAGTGGAGTCACTGTTGTAACACGGGTAAAAGCGGAGCCATTTTGCGCACAGCAAGATTCCAGAAGAAGCAATAAACTGAATACCTGGGTTAATATGGTTTCATTTTAGTGGCATGAACGGAGAGATAAACATTGATCAGGATGCCAGAATGCCCAGTTCATATATGTTCACATGGATTTTCACTTTAACAGTTCCTTCTAAAGTCAATGCAGCAGATTTTCAGCTGAGAAGGGTACAACACTGTTACAATTATGAGGTTTAGAAGGTCGCTGTGTTTTTGGACTGTACCTTTAATTGAAGGAGATTATGTGACCTGTTCAGAAGTCTGCCTGACAGCCAGCCTGGCTGATTTGATTGTTAGAGGTTAAAGGGAGCACAGGTTGTTTTACTGGGAAGAAGGTACAAGGTGTTTACACAGGGAGATAATGGCAACAGCCTGTGGGCTAACAGTGGATGAACTGTGAGTCTTCAAAGTCCCAGAAAAGTGTCAGGTTGTAAATAGTTGGGCTTTAAACTGCCCACTTACTTCCAAGATAGAAGAGAGTTGGGGCCTCAAGGATAACTAATCGACATTTCTGCCTGGATACAAGGCCCACGTGATTCACATTGCCATGAAGATGGACTTCAAGAGTGGAAGGGTCTAAGATATCCTTGAAAACTTATAGACAAGGTCAGTCTGCCAGGGAGAAGGAGAGCAACTATAGGGAAGCACAACATTGTGGTTCACCATGCAGTAATGTGGGTGGGAGCTCGCGCTCAGATTGGAAAGGCCAAATTTACTAGGAGTTAAAATGAGGCTGGAAGATTCACCAAGCTTGTGCTAGATATGAAATCCCTGGGGGAAAAAACCTCACTGTGAAAAACAGTTCTGAGATTAAACGTTCCCAGACTGAGAAAGGAAGTAAATCCTTGAGAGCTAAGAATCCCATTGGACTGGTTCCATAAGAATTGAATGTTTACTTAAGGAGCAGTGTAAAGTAAACATGTGAAGTGTGCTTTCAAGTGTGCTCAAAGAAAGAAAAGGGCAATGTTCTGCTTTGTGGTTTAAAATACTCGTTGCCGACAAAGATGGTGTTTAGTCAATAGTGCTTTTAGTCTTTTGTTACAATAGAAATCTTAAAATGTGAAATCCTGTTGTAAAGCTATTAATTTTGAATTTCTTTTTTAAAGTCATCAGACTTTTCAGGGATAGTAACAATGTCTTGTTTTTTCCAGCAAAAAGGCAGTTTGTTCTGTTTCCTCGGGGATTCCATCAACCTTCCATTGAGGGGTTAGAAGAAACCCCAGAACATTCACAGGGAAGCTCTTACACCACTTCTTCAATACTGGACTGAGGCAACAACGAACGTGAAATCATGTCCTAGGGCGGGGATTGATCCTGCAACTTCTCACTCTGATGGCAGGGGTCTGCCGTTAAGCCAGAGCTAGCACACTGGGGATTGCTGGCTGGGAAGATGGAGCCAAACGTCTTGGACTAATATCAGTGCCCATTGGGATGCCACGATGAGGGCTGGTGGGGCATTGGGCCTCCGGAACACAGGAACTACCATCGACCAAATCTCCGTCTATTCGAACAGAAAGCGCTGGAAAAGCCCAGCGGGATTGGCAGCATCTGTGGAGAAAGAAACCGAGTTCACATGGAGTCCAGCGTGACTGCTCTCCAGAACAGAAGGAGAAGTCCATCCTTTGAAGAGTCCGCAGTTCCGAAGGAGTCTTGCCGGACTTGAACAGTTAACTCTGCTTCTGTCTCCACGGATGCTGCCAACCCTGCCTAGTATTTTTTTCCCCCAGTACTTTCTGTCTTTAATTCAGATCTCCAGCATTGGCAGTGCTTTGCTTACCCACCTTGTGATTCACATCGACACTGCGATCGTGTGAAATAGGTAAAAGAGTGCAGCTGCTATCGTGCCCAGTAACAGGATATAGCAAGTACGCACAGGGTATGTAAAAGTGAATCTCTTAATGCTTCAGATACTCATCTGTTCCTGTGAAACATGGCTGATAAGAGAAACGGAACATTTTCTGTTTTGACACTTGACTCATCTCAGCCATTACTCACCCATTCTCCTCTTCAACAGCTTTCCTTCCAAAAAGCATTTTTTTAAAAAAATTAAACACACAGAAGAGAAAATATGTCAACCGGTTGGGCTGAAGTAACTTTGTCCTCGAGCCCCCACTGCCACAGAGCGCTGGGGACCCGCGTCCCTCCGATTCTGCTCGCTTCAGGATCCCTGGCCGGAATTTTCCAGCCCCTCACGCCGGAGGGGTCTTCCGGTCTTGCCGGTGCGAACAGAGGTTTCAATGTCTCGCCAGCCCTGCTGTGGGGGTGGTGGTGGGAGGTGGCCGGGGGTGGGGGGGTGCAGTGCAGGGCTGGAAGAATCCAGCCCCTGATTTTCATTGCTGTCCATACCTTCAAGAGCTGGATTTCTCTCCCTAAACCTTCTCTTGCCTCCTTTAAGATGCTCCTTAAAACCTACCAGTTTAACCACCTGTATTAATATCTTTTTAGGTTGGCCCAGTGCCAAATGCTGTCCGATAACTGTGAAGCGCCCCTTACATTGTTAAAGGCGCCAATATAAATGCACAAATACAATCAAAGGTTACGGGGAGAAGGCGGGAGGATGGGGTTGAGAAACTTATCAGCCATGATTGAATGGCGGAGCGGACTCAATGGGCCAAATGGCCTAATTTCTGCTCCTATGTCTTATGGTCTAAGACTTGTTGTTTTTGCATCATGTGACACACCCCAGGATTTGGTAAGTCATAGATTTGCAAGTAAAGATGGATATTGTTCCCTTCGGCAGGCCCTGGTTCACTGAGGAATGAAAAACGACGAGGGAAACCTCCTTCTGCATCATCCAAGCTTAACACAGAGCAAGGTTTCAGGGTTCAAATTCTCCTCCAGTGCCCCTTCCGGCACTCCTGTTCGAGGGAGATGGGGAGACAGTGACGCGGTGGCCATCTCGCTCCAGGTGCCCAGCCGGCTAAAAGCAAAACACTGCGGACACTGGAAATCTGAAACAAAACCAGACAATGCTGGAAAAGCTCAGCAGGTCTGACAGCATCTGTGGGGAGGAAGACAGACTCGAAACGTTAACTCTGTCTTTCTCTCCACAGGTGCTGTTAGACCTGCTGAGCTTTTCCAGCATCTTCTGTTTTTGTTTAAAATCCTCTGCGGGCATGGGTTCAAATCCCATCACAGCAGCGGGTGGAATTTAAATTCAATGAATAAAATGTCTGGAAAATAAGGCTAGTCTCAGTAATAGTGAGCGTATTGTCATAAAAATCCATCTGGTTCATTAATGCCTTTTAGGGAAGGAAATCTGCCATCCTTACCCTGGTCTGGCCTACATGTGACTCCAGACCCACAGCAATGTGGTTGACTCTTAACTGTCCTCTGAAATGGCCCCAGCAAGGTCAGTTCAAGGGCAATTAGGGAGGGGCAACAAATGCCGGCCTTGCCAGCGAAGCCCACATTCCATGAAATTTTTTTTATTAAAAGATGCTGAGTTGCAAGTTTCCACTCGTGATACTTCCACTCCCCACATCAGCTATCCTGTATCGCAAGTCAGGAGAAACTGTTGCCAACAGGAGAGGGGTCGGTAAGCAGAGGATATGAGATGATCGGCAAAATACAAAAAAACGAGGCAACATAAGGAGACATTTTTGAGCACAAGCGAGTTAGCATGGATCTAGAATGTGCTTCTTGATTGGCTCCACTGTAGCTGTTCTAAAAGCTTCTCCGTCTCCCCACAACATTGTACCTTAAGTTCGAGAGAAATTCCCAAAGTATATTGGTTTCGGTTTACAATTGAAAAGTAAATAAAATACATAAAAGTGGCGGCGGAAGCAGATTCAATCATACCTCTCAGAAGAGAATTGGATAAATACTTTAAGTGAAAAAGGAATGACAGGGTTATGAGGGGGAGTGAGATAAATTGGGTAGTTCTGCCCAACAGCTGGCTCAGGTATGATGGGCTGAATGGCCTCCGTTTGTGCAGGGCAATTCTAACAAAATTGCTGAGCTAGTGCTGAGGTAGATCAGATTGTAGTATCCATAGAAACATAAAGCTCAGCATTCTGAACTACTTCAATGGCAAGATCTATATTCATTGATTTTCCTGTCTTCCCTTCGGTCTGCTCGTGATATTACAAAAAGTTTATTTAACATAGAAAATTGAATCATTGAATAATTTGATTTAATTCGGATATGCAACAGCAGCAACTTGTATTTATATAGCACCTTGAAACATAGTAAAATACCCCAACCGTGTTCCACAGGGGCAAAAGCAGACAAAATTTGACACCTGTGGCTACCTGTGTCAGCAGCATCTCAGGTGGTCGCACTCTTGCCTTGCCAGAAGGTTGTGTGTTCAAGTCTTGCTCCAAAGTCTCGAGCACAAAAAAAATCCAGGTCGACACTTCCAGTGAAGCGTCACCGAGGGAGTGCAGCACTGTCAGAGGTGCCGTCTTTCAGATGAGACATTAAATGGAGACCCCCCCATCTGCTCTCTCAGGTGGATGTTAAATAGAAAACACGTGGCACTATTTCGAAGAAGAGCGGGGAAGGTATTCTCGGCATCCTGGCCAATATTTACCCCTTAACCAACATCCTTTTGGTGATGGGAGCTTGCTGTGCCCTGCCATTGACTTTCAAAGGGGATGTTAAACCAAAAACCCAATTTGCTTTCTTAGGAGATCCTATGGCAACTATACAAAGAAGAGCAGGGCAGTTCTCCCTGGTGTCCTGGCCAATATTTATCCCTTAGCTAACAATAGGAAAAAACAGATTACTTAGTCATTATCACATTGCAGATGGTGGGAGCTTGCTATGTGCAAACTGGCTGCCGGGTTTCCTGCATTATGTTACAATTATGAGGTTTATGACATTGGTATGTTTTGGGACTGTGCCTTCAATTTAAAATAAAATTAAGGTGGGGGGGGGTGGGGTCAGGAGGCCTGTTCAGAAGTCTCCCTGACAGCAAGCCTGGGTGGTTTGGTCTTTAGAGGTTAAAGGGAGCCCAGATTATTTTACTGGGATGAAGATGCAAGGTGTTTACATTTGCTAATAATGGTAGCGCCTGTGTGCCAACAGTAAATAGACTGTGAGTCTCCAAAGTCCCAGAAAAGTGTTGAGAATGTCAGGTTGTAAACAGTTCTGCTTTAAACTGTCCATTTACTTCCAAGATAAGGGAGAGTTGGGGGCCTCAAGGATAGCTAATCAGCATTTCTACCTGGATACAAGGCCCCCGTGGTTCATGTTGCCATGGAGATGGACTTTCATATCCCTGAAAACTCACAGACAAGGCAAGCTTCCAGGATCCGAGAGAGAGAGAGAGTAACTAGAGGCCGGAAGTCTCTTTGGCTCATCCCGCAGGACTGAATGTGGGAGCTCACGCTCAGATTGGAAAGTCTGAATTCATGATGAGTTAAAATGATGCTGAAAAATTCGCCTAGTTTGTGCTAGAGGAAGAACATCAGGGGGAATAAACATCCCTGTGGATGACTGTTCAGGGGTTAAAAGTTACCAGGCTAGGGAAAGAAAAGAGTGGAATTAAACCCTCAGGAGTTAAAGATCACTTTGGACTAGTTCTGGGAAAACTGAAGTGGGATTTTCATTTGTGTTAAAGGCAAAAGAGGAAAGTTCTGTTCGATAGTATGTGTTGCCGGCACAAATAGTGTTTAGTCAATGTTGCTCCCATTTTTGCTTGTTACAGTAAAAGTCTTAAAACTTAATCTTGGTGTGTTATCTTTTCAGCTATCAACTGAATTTCTTTTTGGAAGTTACTGGCTCCTACAGGGATCATAACAATAACAACAGTGACTACGCTCCCACAGTGCTTCAATGGCTATGAAGGGCTTTGGGACATCACGAGATTGGACAAGTTGCTATATAAATGCAAATCTTCCCTTTTGTTGGGTCAGGTGACCAGAGGCTTATTCAAAGAGGCAGGATCTAACACAGCAAAGGTGAGAACTTACTGCTAACAATTTGGGATTTTCAGCTAATTTGAATGAAGTGCAGTTTGACGTTGAATTAAGTAGAGACTGAGCATTCCATCCCAAAAACCAGGGGCGCATTTTGACGTTTGTGTTACCCCAGACACAGCAACGAGGCCCTCCCTTGTTAGTGAAGTGTCTCAGGCAATCTACAGGGCAGCATAGAATCATAGAACGATTACAGCACAGAAGGATGACATTTGGCCCATCATGTCTGTCCTGGCTCTTTTCAAGAGCAACTCAGCCAGCCCCGCACGTCCTTTTCTTTTCAGGTTAATGATCCAATTCCCTTTCGAAAGCCTCGACTGAACCTGCCTCCGCCACACTCTCAGGCAGTACATTCCAGATCCTCACCTCTCACCGCGTGAACAGGTTTTCCCTCGTGCTGCCATCGTTCTTTTGCCAGTCACCTTAAATCGGTGCCCAATGGCTTTCAGCCCTACTGCCAATTGGAACCGTTTTTTTCCTTATCTACCCTGTCCTAATTCTGCTCGCTGGATTGAGGCTTCAAGGTTAGGCCAGGCAGGCATCAGCAAGGGGTGAGGGCGGGGATGGGGTATTTGGAAAGTTTCTGCCGTCACAAATGCAGTTATTACACTACAAATAAAATGACTAACTGAGCCAAATGCTCAGAGGTACTTAGATGTCTAAGCTGATAAGGATTCACTTAATTACCCAAAACAAAAACAAAAATACCTGGAAAACCTCAGCAGGTCTGGCAGCATCTGTGGAGAGGAGCACAGTTAACGTTTCGAGTCCGAATGACCCTTCAACAGAACTATGTAAAAATAGAAGAGAGGTGAAATATAAGCTAGTTTAAGGGGGTGGGGGGGTGGGACAAGTAGAGCTGGATAGAGGGCCAGTGATAGGTGGAGATAACCAAAAGATGTCACAGACAAAAGGAAAAAGAGGTGTTGAAGGTGGTGATATTATCTGAGGAATGTGCTAACTAAGGGTAGAAAGCAGGACAAGCAAGGTACAGATAGCCCTAGTGGGGGTGGGGTGGGGTTAGGAATCAAAAAGGCTAAAAGGTAGATTTTTTGATTCCTTCATCCCACCCCACCCCCACTAGGGCTATCTGTACATTGCTTGTCCTGCTTTCTACCCTTAATTAGCACATTCCTCAGATAATATCACCACCTTCAACACCTCTTTGACCCTTTGTCTGTGACATCTTTTGGTTATCTCCACCTATCACTGGCCCTCTATCCAGCTCTACTTGTCCCACCCCACCCCCCTTAAACTAGCTTATATTTCACCTCTATTCTATTTTTACTTAGTTCTGTTGAAGAGTCATGTGGACTCGAAACGTTAACTGTGTTCCTCTCCGCAGATGCTGCCAGACCTGCTGAGTTTTTCCTGGTATTTTTGTTTTTGTATTGGATTTCCAGCATCTGCAGTTTTTTGCTTTTTTCACTTAATTGCCCATGCTGGTTTTTAAATAGAAATGTAATTAATAGATACTAAAGTGTCTATCATCCAGAAAACCTCTTCTGTATTGTGCACACTTCCTGTGAACACCACACTTGATTCCTGTCACGCTTTCATTGTCACACTTCAACATATCCTCTTCGCAATGCCACACGAGGTCTTCCAGTGGAGTATTGACAAGGCCCTTTGCTGTTTTAAAAACAACATTGTCTACTGAGCTGATAAGTGGCAAGCAGAATTTGCGTGATAACAAGATATGTGATACATGATATCAAGAAACAGCTGAAGGCACTGGATAGCAAAGGCTATGAGTCCTGACAATATTCTGGCAATAGTACTGAAAACTTGTGCTCCAGAACTTGCCGCGCACCTAGCCAAATTGTTCCAGTACAGCTACAACACTGGCATCTACCTGGCAATGTGGAAAATTCCCAGGTATGTCCTGTACACAAAAAGCAGGACAAATCCAACCTGGCCAATTACCGACCCACCAGTCTACTCTCAATCATCAGTAAAAGTGATGGAAGGGGTCATCAACAGTGCTATCAAGAGACACTTGCTTGACAATAACCTGCTCACGGATGCCCAGTTTGGGTTCTGCTAGGGTCACTCAACTCCTGGCCGCATTGCAGCCTTGGTACAAACTGGACAAAAGAGCTGAAATCCAGAGGTGAGGTGAGAGTGACTGTTCTTGACACCAAGGCCGCAGTTGACTGAGTGCGGCATCAAGGAGCCCTAGCAAAACTGGAGCCAATGGGAATCAGGGGGAAAACTGTCCACTGGTTGGAGTCATGCCCAGCACAAAGGAAGATGGTTCTGGTTATTGGAGGTCAATTATCTCAGTCCCAGGACATCACTGCAGGAGTTCCTCAGGGTAGTGTCCTAGGCCCAGCCATCTTCAGCTGCTTCATCAATGACCTTCTTTCCATCATAAAGTCAGGAGTGGGGATGTTCACTGATGATTGCGCAATGTTCAGCACCATTCGTGACTCCTCAGATACTGAAGCAGTCCATATCCAAATGCAGCAAGACCTGGACAATATCCAGATTTGGGCAGACAAGCAGCAAGTAACATTTGCACCACACGAGTGCCAGGCAATGACCAACTCCATCACAAGACAATCCAACCATTGCCCCTTGACATTCAATGGCATTACTAGCACTGAATCTCCCACTATCAACATCCTTGGGGTTACCATTGACCAGAAACTGAACTGGACTAGCCATATAAATACGGTGGCTATAACAGCAGCTCAGAGGCTGGGAATTCTGCAGAGGGTAGCTCACCTCCTGACTCCTCAGAGCCTGCCCACCATCTATAAGGCACAAGTCAGGAGTCTGATGGAATACTCTCCGCTTGCCTGGATGAGTGCAGCTCCAACAACACTCAAGAAGCTTGACATCATCCAGGACAAAGCAACTCGCTTGACTGACACCCCATCCACAAACATTCACTCCCTCCACCAACGACGAAGAGTGCCAGCAGTGTGTACCATTTAAAAGATGAATTGCATAAACTCACCAAGGCTCCTTAGATAGCACCTTCCAAACCCACGACCTCTACCTAAAAGCAGACGCATAGAAACACCACCACTTGTAATTTCCCCTCCAAACCACTCACCCAACCTAACTTGGAACTGTAATCACTGTTCCTTCACTGTCACTGGGCCAAAATATGGGAACTCCCTCCCTAACAGCACTGTGGGTGTAGCTACACCACATGGGCTGCAGCGGTTCAAGAAGGGAGCTCACCACCACCTTCTCGAGGGCAATTAGGGATGGGCAATAAATATTTGCCTAGCCAGCGACGCCCACACCCCACGAAAGAGTTTTTAAAAATTGCGGTTGGTCTTTAATAATATTTATTCTGTAATTTTTATAAATTTAGTCCTTTGAGACTCCACCTACTGTTCAATGCAGTAGGGTCCTCCAAAGGGGATGGGCACAAACCCTGCCCTCTGACCTTTGCTCTTGGTTAGCAGTTAGCTGACCCCCACTTTAACCCTTTCACTCACTGTTATTGGAAAACATCCCCATTCCTGCTGTGTCCATCCCACCACCACCGCAGACCTGACCAAACCAAGGACAAGCTTGAATTCCCTTGATTACAGAAGATTAAGCGTTGACCTAAATGAGGTGTTCAGCATGATTCGAGCCTGAATTCGACAGACTTGTGATCGACAAAGGAGTCGAGGCTTATGGGGGTCAAGCAGCAAAGTGGCGTTAAGGCCAGAATGAGATCAGGCATGATCTTATTGACTGGGCAAGCAGGCTTGCTGGGCTGAATGGCCTACTCCTGTCCTAATTTGTATGTTCTTAAGACTAAGAAGCAATCTAATCGAAGTGTTTAAGATAATTAAAGGGTTGGGCAGGTAGAGAGAAATTATTGTCTCTGGTGTGGGGGGGGTAGTCCATTATAAGGGGAGGAGGCATAACCTTAAAATTATGGGCAGGTAAGGTCAAGGGACTCATTTTTACACAGAGTCTCGTGCTAATTGGGGACTCTCTTCAAAAAAGCTGCTGTGTCTGCACATCCATTGAAAGTTTCCAAAGCTGAGAGATTTTTTTTGCGCCAGACCAGATGCTTACAGAACCAAGGTGGGTCGACAAGAGTTAAGAAACAGATCCCGCGGAACAAGCTCAAGGGGCTGAATGACCTCCTCCTCCAGTTTCCTAAATGCCAAAAGCCTAGGGGGTGCTGGGGGAGTAGGAGGTTCCCCTGGACTTGGGGGACACAGCAGCATTCATCGTGTTTGGAAAGCAGGAGGTCAAAGACAAGTCAGAGAACAGTGTATAATGAAGGCCCCAGGGAGGCTGCAATCTCATTACCACCCACACCAGTTGTCCAAGTGGATCCTGGCTCAAGATGCATTGCACATTAGAAAACAAAACACACTCAATCAAGACCGCCCACCTGCTCCCAAGCTCTTGAAATCCAAGTTTTTAGAAGCAGTTCCAGTCTGGCTTTGTGGAATTTGCGGGTCGTTTTGATGGCGATGAAGATGTCCCTCAATTCCACCTGATGCCCCAGGCGGGCGGCAACCCCGCCCGGCGGCTGCTGGGAGCCGGCGGCTTGCTCCTCCGGCTCATGCTGAGACACCAGGGCTCCGACGTCGCCCGAGATCGCCCGCAGTGGGTCAGCCAGCCCCCGGCCACCACCCAGCGGCTCCTCGCTCAAGTCGGGGCCGCCCGGGGCGGCGGGGAGCCCGCCAGCTTTCACCCTGACCCCGCTCCAGTCCTCACGCCTCTGGCGGTCCACAAAAGCGACCAGCAGGAAAGTCACCGTAGCCCCAGATATTGCCAGGAAGATCTTCTTCAAACAGGGGCGCATTTTTCGCTCTAAGCTCTTAAAATCCCAATTGTAAAAGGTCCAGGCACTGGAATGAAGTCCAATTTAAATGGCATTGACACATCCTCTAAGCCAGTGAATTTAAAGGGGAGATTTTTTATTGACAAACCACGTTTGGCATTCTCCAGAATAAAATCTCCCTCTCCCACAAATACAATTATTCCAGAAAACAACTCGAGGTCTTTGCTTATGTTTCAATAAAATTATAATTTCACCCCCCCACCTCCCCCCCACCCCCAACCTCTCAATGTTCACTCGGTTTTAAGCCAAAGTCGTGCAATTAAAGAGTAAAGCGGTTGTAAATTATCTGCAGCGTCTTGTCTTGGCTCGGTGAATGTAACTGAGCTTTTCCATCCCCGGTCTATCACCTGTCGCCTGCAGCGAGGGTCTGAAATTGTCACAAAACTTCAGAGCACTTCTCCTGTGTCAATTTCGTGAAATAAGAGGAGGGGGCGGGGTTACAATGAGTGACAGGCGAGCTGCACCAATCACAGAGGGCAGGGGGTGGAGTGGCCCCCCTGCCACAACTGAGTGGGAAGCATTTTTTTTTAAATTTTTTAACCCTTTCAGGACTCCTGGCTCTGGCCATGCCTTTGGAGAGCTCAGCTGACTTACCCTTGCCTCTGCTTTTAAGTTCCCTTCAAAGCGGACGGGAAGAGGCAGAAGACAAAGGCAACAACAACAACAAAAAAATTGCTGGAAAAACTCAGCAGGTCTGACAGCAACTCTGGAGAGAAAGACAGAGTTCATGTTTCGAGTCCGTATGACTCTTCTTCAGAGCTAAAGGGAATTAGAAATGTGGTGAAACATAGAGTTTTTAAGGGGTTGGGGGTGGGGGGGGCGTTGTGGAACAGATAGAAGACCAGCGATAGGTGGGGGCAAAGGAGAAATGGCAAAAGATGTCATATACAAAAGGTCAAAGGGTTGTTAATGGTGGTGGTGGTGCTGGCTAAAGGAGGTGCTAATGGTGACATTAAGAGTGGAAAGCAGAATGTGATAATGGCTGGACCACTCTTTCCACTCTTAATGTCACCATTAGCACCTCCTTTAGCCAACACCACCGCCACCACCATTAACAACCTTTTGACCTTTGGTTTATGACATCTTTCGCCATCTCTCCTTTGCCTCCACCTATCGCTGGCCTTCTATCCAGCTTCCCCTGTTCCGCACCCCCCCTTTAAACACTATATATTTCACTACATTTCTACTTCCCTTTAGCTCTGAAGAAGAGTCACACGGACTCGAAACGTTAACTCTGTCTTTCCCTCCACAGATGCTGTCAGACCTGCTGAGTTTGTCCAGCGTTTTCTGTTTTTATTATAGGAAAAGACAGACATTTCATTAGCCAGAATTTGCTCGTAAAAGGGGGACTTGCCATGCTGGGAGCCCAAAAAGCAGTTGCCAACGGTGATTAAATATATTCCTGGAGGTTTCATCCAATGACTTGCCCCCACGCTCCCAGCCATTAGTCGGCCAACACATCCATCCTTGTGACTTCACTGCCTTCCTACGCCAATTGGAAAGCAAAAAGACTCATTACCCAATTGGGTGATGCTTGACTGTCAACCAAACAGCCTTTTCCCCCCCATTTTCAATATTCTTATATCGGATGGAGAAATGTTCAAAGAAAATAACAAAACAAATCCAATCTTTTTTAATGCCCCGATGATTTTTCTCCAGGGTTGCACACAGCAGTGTTTCTGGAGATTGATCTTCAATTCCTGGAGACTTCTGGAGGGTTGGCAACCCTAAATTCAGATAATCGCGACACAGAAGTTGGCCATTTGGCCCATCCAGTCCATGCTGGCTCTTTGTTGAGCGATCCAGTCAGCCCCATTCTCCCTTGCCCTATCCCTCCAGCCCTGCAGGTTTATTTTGCTCAGGTGCTCGTCCAATTTCCTTTTGAAATCATCGATCGCCTCCAGTTCCATCACCCTGGTGGGCAGAGTTCCAGGATGTAGCAACGTGTGGCGGGGGAGTCAAACCCTTCTAGAATTGCAACAAGTTGTTGGTCAGGATGTTTACCCTCCACCTCCCTGTGAGTTTCAAGAAATTGCTTCATTTGCACATTCGTTGCCAATTAAACTTGATGCAGAAAGTTAGGGCTAGCACTTACAAGGGTAAGGACCCTATACTGATGAGCCTTACCTCCCTGCCAACCAACCTCTGCAGCTCAGAGAGGGACAATTGTTCTTAGAAGTTTTCAAAACATTTCCATTTTTTAATTTTCAATTAACTTCTTACTTTTCTCTCTCTCTCCCTTAATCCAATCTTTCCCTCCCTCTCTTCCTGTGCCTGTTTAGACTCTAATTTCCTTCTTCACCTTTTCTGTTTCTTTCCTAATCCTTGGTCCTCACAGTTGGTCCCATCATTTATCAAGGTCCCAAATGCCCCCACTGCCCCATTGCCCCTGCTGCCCCTGCTGCCCCCATTGCCCCTTCTGCCCCATTGTTCCTGCTTCCCCCATTGCCCCTGCAGCACCCATTGCCCCTGCTACCCCGCTACCCCTGCTAACCCGCTACCCCTGGTGCCCCGTTGCCACTGCTGCCCCCATTGCTCCTGCTGCCTCCATTGTTCCAACTGCCCCATTGCTCCTGCTGCCCCTGCTTCCCCCATTGCCACTGCTGCGCCTGCTGCCCCCATTGCCCCTGCAGCCCCCATTGCCCCTGCTGCCAATTGCACCAGCTGCCCCATTGACCCTGCTACCCCTGCTTCCCCATTGGTCCTTCTCCTCCCATTGCTCCTGAAGCCCCCATTGCTCCTGCTACCCCGCTACCCCTGCTTTCCCATTGCTCCTGCTGCCCCATTGTTCCTGCTGCCACACTGCCCCTTCTGCCTTGCTGCCCCTTCTGCCCCATTGTCCCTGCTGCCTCACAGCCCTTGCCCCTGCTGCCCCTGTTGCTTTTGCTGCCCCTGCTGCCCCTGTTGTCCCTGCTGTCCCCATTACCCCTGGTGCCCCATTACCCCTGGTGCCCCCATTTCCCTTCTGCCACCTTGCCCCTACTTCACTGCTATCAACTTTCACTCAGAAATTTGTAGCATGAAAAGTCTTGAAGGTGAAGGGCCTGGGGATAAAGTCCATCAAACATGGCATGCCATGAGTGTTGTGATATGCCTTTAAGGGATACCAGCATGCCATCACTAGAGGGGAAGTGTGTCACGTGATCCAGTCTCAGTTTCACTTTGGCCTATAAGCAGAACACAGCAAACACAGCTCTGCTGGAGATGTCTTCAAGTTTTCCACCCATATAATAAATATTCCCTTGTGCTTAGTTTTAATAAATGAACCCACGACGTGTTTACACAATCCCTGATGGGTGATTGGTGCCTTTATATCGGTATAACAACATGATAATGAGATGTCCTGTTCCAACATGGTCATGGGAATGGTAACGCGATGGTAATGTTACTGGACAAGTAATCCAGAGGCCTGGACTAATGCACCACCTACAAGGCACAAGTCAGGAGTGTGATGGAATACTCCCCACTTGCCTGGATGAGTGCAGCTCCCACAGCACTCAAGAAGCTCGGCACCATCCAGGACAAAGCAGCCACCCCATCCACAAACATTCACTCCCTCCAACACTGACACACTGACGTAGCAGCAGTCCTGGTACAAGGTGCACTGTGGGAACTCACCAAGCCTCCTTAGGCAGCACCTTCCAAACCCACGACCACAGCCATCTAGAAGAACAAGGGCAGCAGATAGATGGGAACACCACCACCTGGAAGTTCCCCTCCAAGTCACTCACCATCCTGACTTGGAAATATATCAGCTGTTCCTTAACTGTCACTGGGTCAAAATCCTGGAACTCCCTCCCTAACAGTGCTGTGGGTGTACCTACACCACATAGACTGCAGCGGTTCAAGAAGGCAGCTCACCACCACCTTCTCAAGGGCAATTAGAGATGGGCAATAAATGCTGGCCCAGCCAGCGACACCCATAACCCATGAAAGAATTTTTTTAAATGAGTTGAAATCTCATCATGGAACTGATGAATTGAAGTGTGTTTGATACATTTGGAATTTTAAAAGCTACTGTAAGTAATGGTGACCATGGGCGGAGTTTAATGCCCCTATGCTGGATTTGGTGACAGGGGACATTTAATTAGAGGAGGTAGTGGGGCAGCAGCAGCAATGGGGGCAACAGGGGTAGGGGGGGCAACAGGGGCAGCAAGGGCAATGGGGTAGCAGGGGTGGGACCACAGCCCAAATTAAGCCCATGGTGGGCAGGCCTATGGGCGGTCTTCACGCCTTGCCATCAATTGACCCACCATATTCACCCAGCAGGGCACTCGATATGCAGGGAGCTCAAAAGGCAAAGCCTGGCGTGTTTGCTTGCGGGTTCCCCGGGCAAGATGCGGGGGTGTGGGGGGGGTGGGGGGCATGGGGAAGGGGTTGTCTGGTATTCAGCGCCTGATGTAGAGAGCCAGCATTGGGAAGGGAGGGCGCAGGGTTGGCAGGGGGTGCGGGTGCACAGTGATGAAAGTCACCCTCCCACCCTTGCCAGATAATCCATTTGCGTCCTGTTGGTTGAGGGATAAATGTTTAGTCAGGACACCAGGGAGAGCTAACTCCCCTGCTCTGCTTCAAAATAGTGCTCTGTGAGCTTTTATATCAACCAAGACAGGGCCTGGTTTAAAATCTATAAATGACAGCATCTCCCTCCACCAGGGTAGGAGTCCTCCTCTGCATCAGAGATTTGAACCCCTAACCTTCTGGCTCAGAAGCAGGAGTGCTACCACTAGGCCACAACTGAGCATCACAGAGCTGCTGGCCCTTCCTCAAAGCAGAACAGAGGGCCTCTTCCAGCGTACTAGACAACATTCAAAGCTCAATAATGCTCGTGGGATCTTGCTCTGTGCAAATTCGGCCACTATAAGTCTACTTTGCTCCTCAAATACTCAGTTCCATCCTCAGGAGTTGACTGTCTTTCCTTTATATATTTATAGACTTCAACAAATCAGGAAAACAATTCATAATGAGGCCGAGACAGTTCGAATTGTACAGCAGACTGGGGCAATAACTGATTTAATGCTGAGGGAGAATGAACTAAACTCAGAATGAGATGGTACTAAGCAGACTGGGTCAAACTCCTTACTGTCCAATCTCGTCAAGTACAAAGGAACGGGCCGGCCCACGTTAATAAGGAGCATTGTAGAGGAGACCTGGAAAACCCTTAGAAACCCCAAAACAGGGAATCAAATCATCAAGAATCCCTCTAAAATGAAGAATCTTATCATCAGGAATTTCCCCTAAAAGGGGAACCAATGGTTTCAACCGCAACTAGTATTTAAATAGCACTTTTAACACAGCATGCCAGGGCACTCCTGTGAAGTGTAATGAGATAAAAATAAATTCACACCAATTTACCCCGCAATCAAAGTTACTAAAATTCAGATTATCTGGACATGATCATCTTGTTGTTGGTGGGACCTTACCATGCGCAAATTGGGCACTACTGTTCCTGCACTACAACAGTGACTGTACTTCAACAAAATATTTCATCCTAAAGCATTTCGGACATGCTGAGGTTGAGAAAGGTGCTACACAAATGCAGGTCCTTTCTTCTTTCTTGGAGTAACGCAGCAGTCTTGGTGTCAACTCTAAGCTTCCAGTAGGATATCAGGAATGGGGGCATATTGCTTGGCTGAGAGAATTAAAAAGATTAGGTTTTATTAACTGGAGCAGACGGGATAAAGGATGATCTGATTTGAGTATTCTAAACCAGGAATGGATTTGTGAGGTAAACTATGAAGGATTACATTCGATGGTTGGTGAATGAGTAACAAGGGGTATTGACAATGGATTAACACTGGGAACAATTGTCCCGTATGTAGTGCTACTGTTGAGAGATGCATTTCAATTAAACAGCTACAATAAGCCATAAGTTCTGCAAACTATTGTGACTTTGGGTCCTCCTTGTCTAATGGATGCAGCATCTTCCCTGGCAGCTTCACAACAATATCACTCCGAAAGACAATGTTGCATGGGTGACAACGGGACTATTTCATTGACATTCCCAGAAACCTATTGAAGCATCATCTGAATTCACTGAGACATCCAATGTTTCTTGCAGGCAAGCCAAAGTCGAAATTATGATTAGACCTGACACCACATTGGCCCCATGGCTCGGTAGGTAAGTGCATCACTTGCTGTGGTGTTTAGGCATACAGGCCAAAGAAGGTCCCCACCTTGACTGCAATGTGTTTTTAATTAGCTGCGACAGTCTCTCGGGCAATCAGGTTGACTTCTACATGAAGCAACATAGAGAAAACTAAGCGTGCAATCATTACTGATTGCCAATGTCGGACACCATGGGCTGAATTTCCCAGAGACGGACAGGGGGCCAAAATACCAGTGCCAGCTGCCATGCCAGTATCCTGATGCCATTTGCAGCACCAGCAAGTTTCACCTGGGTGGGTAGGGATTCCACCCAATCCAGTTAGAAGGCCAATTGTTATGGTTGAGGAGTTCATCGAGAGTTCTTTAAAGGGCATCTTGTCACATACACGGGAGCGGTCAGGCTGCTTGTGCTGTCCGTGACTGACCGGCTGAATGGAGGTTGACACAAACAGTGGGGAGTTCGTCATAACCACCCCGGGCAACCAGCGGAGTTCCATGAAAGGGTGAACGCCCACAAAAGGGGGCCCAGCCACTGGGAAACGGGTGACATTGGCTGAGCAGAGGTGGGAGAGAGAGTGGGGAGTCAGGGCTCGGGCAGTGCAAGGGGATGTCACCTTGCCTGCACGGTGAGGCGATAAGAGGACAGGACCGGGCCTCCAAGTACAATTGGGGATATCCACCCCCCACCCCACACCGAGCACAAAAAAGGCAGCCAGCTCTCTGGCTCTGCGTTGGTCATTCTAATTTCCACACAATGGCCAGAATTCTATGGTTCTTGAGCAGGCGCACGCCCCTGACACAAACTCATGTGAAATCACGCGAGGAGATGTCGGGCACGCGCCCCGACCTCACCGTGCCCTCTCGCGATATTATGGATGGCGGGCACAGGCGGGAGATGGGAGCGCGCCCGTTGACGATTAAACAGGAAATTAAGCCCTTTACGAAGGCGATTGACCTGAATTTTAAGTTGCTCGCGCAATTTTGCGCCTGTCACACGGGCAACACGGGCAGGCGGCCATTCCGTCTATTCACATCCCTCATCCAAGGGCAGAATGAAAGGAAACCGGATCGTTGGCTGTGTGAGTTGTTCAGGTGAGAGTTTGCTGCTGCTTTAGCGCGAGATTTCGAACCTTTCCCTGTGGTTTCTGCTGAACTCTTTTCTTTGGGAACGTTTTTTTTTGAGGACTCTTTGGTTTTTCCAACTCTCTTGGAGGATCTCTGCCCAGTGCACCCTGGGTCGGCAGAAGACGCCACTATCCAGCAGCCAGGGTCTACAGGCAACACTCCAGCTACCTCAACATGTCTGAGATCCAGTGGCAAAGGAGGCTCTGCCTCTCTAGGGACACCGTCACCTCTATATGTCAGATGGTCGGGCCGGAGATCACCTCAAACTGTGGGTGGCCACCCTATGCCAGTGGCTCTGAAGGTCACAGTGACCCTCAACTTCTTTGCATCCGGCTCTTTCCAGGGGTCAGAGGGGGATGTATGTGGAGTCTCCCAGTCAGCTGTCCACAGTTGCGCCAAGCTGGTAACTGATATTTTCGTCAGAGGGATCAGGACCTTCATTTATTTCTGGATGGGTGAAGACGGCCAGGCTGAGAGGGAGCCAGGGGATTTGCAGCAATTGCTGGGTTCCCCCACATCCAGGGTGCACCGACAACCCATTTGGCCAATGAGGTGCCAGCGAGTGAGCTGGCTGCCTTTGTGAGCAGAAAGGGTTTCCACTCTGTGAACGTGCAGGTAGTTGGCAATCACCAAGGAACACATTCTGCAAGTCTGCGCAAGGTACCCTGGCAGCTCCCATGATGCCCCCATCCTGTGACACCCCCAGGCGCCAAGGCCGTACATGGCTCCAACTCAGTTGGATGGTTGGCTGCTGAGTCACAAAGGCTATCCCTGGAGAAGGTGGCACATGATGCCACCCTGGCACCCGAGAACAGATGTGGAAGAGAAGTACAATAGGCGTCATACTTCCACACCAGGGGGGTGGGAGGGGTGAGTGAGAGGACCATTGGGTTGCTGAAGATGAGGTTACTCTGCCTGGGTCAATCCGAGGGTGCCATGCAATATCCTCCAGAGCGCGTGTCACTTATAGTCGTTGTACGCTGCACTCTGCACAATCTGGCACTGGCAAGGGCCGGCCCACTGGAGGATGAAGACAGCGAGGCTGCTCCACAGGCCGCAGGGGGCGACTCTAGTGACGGATCTGATGAGGAGCCCGGGGAGGCACAGGGTGAGGGCGTGGAGGCAGGCATGAGGAACCTTCAGGGAGGCAGGGACACCAAGGAGGCCTTGATGCTATACGCCTTCAGCCAGGCTGCCAAGGAACAGCTTCAGTCTCATGGCAAGGGCACCACCTCGTTACCAAACACTTCTGAGGTGGCTACCCTATGAGCCCAGTGTCGAATCACAACCTCCGTAATAAAGTTTGCTGCTCCTGCCATCTACCATAAGCCACTGCCGTGCCCAGCAACTAAGAGAACATGAAGGATGCTCAGGCCATTAAAACAAAATCTTTTCCACAGTAGCAATAAGTGAACATAACATAATATTGTGGTAAACGCCACACAAAACTCATACATAACAATAATGAAATGAAAGAATATCACTCATGAAAAGCCCCTTTTGCGTTCGCAGTGCCTCAAACTTACACTTGCAGGTGCTGCGTCTATGTTCTCGCCACCCCCTTGCTGACAGCGGCATTGCGGGCAGCCTGCTGACTCTGCTGTCTTGTTGGTCCTGGTGACCTTGGTGGTCGCCCTCTAGCCGGCGCAGCCTTAGCGAGCTCCAACGGGGAATGTGCGCCCACCGCCATGGCCGGGCACTCCTCAGTCGTAGCGGCCTCATCAGATGCCACGGTCACTGGCAGAGGGCCCACAGGAACTGTTGCCTTCACCCAGCGCGCCCTGAGAGGGGACCCGCAGAGACGACAGGCAGCTGGTCGGCCAGCATGAGGTAGGTTTGGACCATCCTCAATTGGAAATATATCGCCGTTCCTTCACCGTCGTCTCTGTGGGCTCCTCTCAGGGCACTCTGGATGAAGGCAACAGTTCCTGTGGCTCTCTGCCTTCCCCTGGTCACATCAGAACGAATCTTTCAAGAGTTCTTAAATTCTTGGCAACCCCCTCCTCAATCAGAGGGCCAGTTGCCATCAGCATCCTACCTGGTAGCTGATGCAGAATAGCCATTTCCCTGTTGCTCACAGCAGCGGTTGTCTCTCTCTCTCTCTCTCTCTCTATCCCAGACTGCCCCCTGTCTCTGCTCCTGTTCAAAGCCTCAGACAGAAAGTCAGCAATAACAAGGACATTTGTTTCTGCCTTTGTTTTCAGGCGTTAAATTTGGCACGTAAATTTCAATGTTACTCAACCTGGGCCCCCCCCCCGCCCAGGTCCACACAGGCTTGTTGCAGATAGCAGATCACATGACTCTCTTCATTACTCCATTTTACCTTAACTTAAAAGAGACTGCAGTAATAACTGTTCTTCACCTCTATCAAATTGTAAAAACCTTAACAGCTAACTTATTACATGTCGTACAATTAATATTTTCCCGTGTTGCCACATTTCACCATTAAACAAACTGTCTTGGCAGCATTATAAAGGTTAACCCATCACAGCAAATCTCTTGTGACAATCAGGATTTGGAGTTTGCTTCATATGAGTTCTTGGGATTCCAAGATTTCTTCCAAAAAAGAGTTTATTTTAATATTGGTGGATTCACTTTCCCCCATTCAGCATAGCTTATCCCCTTTCTCAACTCAGGTAGGTTTCACAGCTTTTCATTGCCTTGGAAACATCCCGGTTGTTTTAAAGGCTATTGTACCCTCTAGCCCTCACCCCTCACACCCCTCCCCCTCCACCTCCCATGCCTCCTCATATTCTCCATGCCTCCATAACCAGTCATGCAGTGTTCACTATGGGCAGACCTCAGGAGCCATGTGAAATGGTAAGTATCAAACTGCTATAAATCTCTGTGAACTCTCACTCATACACACTTGATACAGAAATGAAAAACACTTATTCAGAAAGCACATTCAAGGATTTTAAGTCCCATCAAGTGGTCAATCTGTTATAAAAACAAACAACCTTATATTCAGTAAACACATCAAAGACAGATAATCCTTGAATGGTCTCCTAAACCATGTCAATCAAAATGTAAACTCAGCCCCCTTGCTGAGATAAGTGCTTTTTGAGCTTTTGAAACTCAGCCAAGGATTCATAATGGGCTGAGCTGTAATAACAGCCCTTGCGATGACAATGAACTTTATTGAAAAGGCAGAAACAGAGGCCTGAATTTTTCAGTCATCAGGCACACATGATTGGCAGCCCTGGGAGTGGACGCAAAATGGGGCACCGGCCGTGATTGGCCTCCGACATCAGTTTAACGCCGGCTGGCCAATTAATGGCCAGCCAGCATGAAGTGTGTGCTGAAATGCTCAGCGCTGCCTGGGTGGGGACGGGAAGAGGGCGGGCACCAAGGTAACCAAGGGTGCAGGTGAGCGCTTTGAGAGAGCTCCCTGAAGGCAGACAGCTGTCCCAGGGAGTTGCAGACCTCCACAGACTAAAGGACATGACAAAGGTGCTGCAAAATAAGTTCATGCAGCACAATCAAGCGCCTGAAAGCACTGCCCAGGTATCTCTTTTTATTTTATTTCCCCGCGGAGATTACATCCCGCCTTGGATCGCGGTTTGGGCAAAAATATGAGTGCCGCCTGGGAGAATAGCCCATCTGCCAACCATAAATGTGAACGGGCCACATAAAATCGCTGTTGATTGCATTGTTAATGGGCTTAATTGCCCGCCAAGGGAAATGCCACACAAGTGCGCGAATACGTCAGGATGCTCGCCCGATGTCATCTCACGCTATTTCACGTCTTTTTTGGGTCAGGCACGCACCCTCCTGTGGGATGTAAAATTCTGGCCAGAGCGTAATTTTTTTTGTTCTAAAATACACCAGATGGCCTGTCAATCAATGTACTCCAGCAAAAGGTGCTTTTGTTTTACTCTAAGTGACATCTGCAGCTTGTTTTTTTGCCATGTTTAAAGGTCTAAGGATTTCAATAACTTCAGATCACGATGCTTAACAGTCCTTATTTGCCCTCCAAGAGCTTTTACATCTCCTCCATAAATTTGTGACTTCAACACTACTGGCCAAGGCCCTTGGAACAGTCAAAATGGGGTCTGTTTGAACTCAACGCTAATTTTGATGGCCCTTCAGAGTTTGAGTTTTCCGTCTGTGCAATTCATGCTCCACCGCTATCCACCTGACAGTAAAAATCAGAGCTGATAGAAATGGGGGTGGGACTTCCACATCAGGGCTCCACCTACCATTTCTAAAGTTATCCAGAGTAAGACCGACTCCGCAAAAATCCAGCCCACAGACCTTGAACCACCCTGTTCAGGTTTTAACTCCTGATCTCCATCCTCTATCATGGTTGCAGTTGTTTTAATTTCCAAGCCTATAAAAAAAAAAGAGTCACCCAGTCATGCAGCTGAATTGTCCTCCTCCTGTTTAAATGCAAGATTACTTTTGTGTTTAAGTTTGTTCCCACTATGAGAACTTTCAAGTGTTCTTCTCCAGGAGAGGCAGGCCTAACACTCCTGCCTTAGCTGCTTTAAGAATCCCGTTAAGGTTATGCCAATCATCAGATAAGAAATATATTTATAAATTCCTTTTTAGCCAGTTCACAAATTCTTTTGAATTCTTCCTGCTTTTCGTTTTCCCACTCAGCACAAACATTTTCCAATTCTTTTCTCACAACAGCAATCGCATCTTCATTTTGAAGTTTTTATGTTCAAGAACACAGGTCCTTCTTTGTAACTCCATGGTATCAGTATTAGTTACGGTGGACTCATAAGGTTTTAAAGCAGCACTTTCCTTTGTTCCATCATCAGCTTTGAGTGTTGCCGCTCTCTGTTTTGACACCATTTGCTTTGGGTCTGTCTGCAGGTACAATTCAGCCAGCTTCAATTCATCTTCAGCTGCCATTAACTCTTCATTGTCAGTCTGAAGTTCTACTATTTCTTTGATATCAGTTACGTCTTTAGTTGAAACAATAATTTCTACAGCTTGAATATAGATAGTTATAGATTTTTGCACGTCACTTGATTTCCTTTGTACACTTTCAATTTCAACAGCTTCATTGGACTTGTCTGACATCACTGGAGAAGGCAGTATTTTACCTCTAGCAAGGTCATTTCCTGGTATAAAATCTACACCATTCATAGGTTAGAAAAAAAGAGACATGCTGTCAAAGCTTTTCATCTTGCACTCATCAGGACAGATGCAAGAATGCCAAATTTCAAAGGGAGCAAGGCATGGCCATGAAAAATGCACCAGGGTTTGAAAAGATTACTTCTCTCTTCATCAAGGCTGAGGTGCAGAGCCAATACTTCAACAAATTGTGCATTTTTATCCCCTACTTTTAAATCTACCTCCAATTTCTCTCTTACAGCCTTCAGGTTAACTTTTGTTAAATGTTGCAAGGCACTCATAGATAGGACCTTCCTTTCTAAAAATGCCTGAGCAATTGGCAGAATCATGCCAACTTTTCAATGGCTACAGTAAATGTAGCTGTGAGATCTTGTCTGTTGAAACTCTGGCAAACTCCAGTGTGCAGGTACTCATTCCCAGCCTCTAGATTTGTATCCTGGACAAACCCCCATTTGTTACAATCCCCATAGAGACCAATAACTTTTTTAAAGGCATTTGAATTCCCAGTGTCTCACTTAAAGAAATTGCATGACAAGATTTCGAGTTTTAAAACTTTTACTATAACAAACAAACTGGAATCAACATTGACTAAACATTACTTAGTAACTAATACTCTAAACTTCAGGAAAGACAATCCTGATTAATGATTTAACAGGACCGATAATCCAACACCGCATATATACTTTACAGCAAGCTCTTCGCAGCATTGTGGACTTTGCAGGACCCAATCCAAGGTTGCTCTCAGCTTCCAATGGGCTCACTTCTCCCTGTTTCACTGAATCATAAAGTCCAGTAACTATCCACGGTCTTTTCCCTCAGTCTTCCGAGAAATCCTGACTCGACCTCCAGCAGCATAGCTAACCCAGATGATTCCCTCCCCTTGTGAAAGCTGGCACCTCCGACAGCGTAGCATTCCAACGTTACTGCATTAAAGCGTCAGCCTAAGAAGCACCAGTGGTGTTGCAGCAACGTGTTGGGGTGGAGAGTTGACAGTTGTCGTGGCGCTGTGTCTGGTTGTCCTTTGCACTCCCAATGTCCCAGGCATTTGTTTGATCATTGTCACCATAGCCCTAGTGGAGCCGTTAGCATCATCTTGCTTCTTCTCTGGCTTTCTTCAAGCCTTCATCAGTCCACGTCTCAGTGTTATCCACCCATCCAAAATTTTCTTCTGTTTTCACTCTCAGCTTCTCCTTCAAACATTGACAGGACAAGGCTGTCAGGGCTTTGTTTCCAGTGTCCATACGTGGCTGTCTTTCTCTCTCTAACTGCACTTAACAACTCTTTTAATTCCTAGGGCAGAATTTTCACCTTGGCGGCCGGGCACGTGCCCAACCCACTCGAGTGTGAAATGACACGCGTTGATGTCAGACAACCGTCCTGACGTCAACGCACAGTCGCACGATAGTTCAGTTGGCGGGCGCGCACGGGAATCGGCAACTCTCCTGCCGACATTTAAAAGACCTATTAAGGCCATTGAAGCATCACATAATTTTTTCGCTGCCCGTCCAACCTTACGGTGGGCGGGTAGGTGGAAAGGCCTCATCCACGGGTGGGGATGAGGTTTCTAGCATCAAATAAAAATAAACTATATATTTTTTAATTTCACTTATAACTTGTCCCTACAGAGTCACATGAGGGGACATGTTTCATTACATTTTTCAAATCTTTTCTTTTTTGAAAACTCTTCATCTCCCTGAGGCAGCTCTGTGCGTCAGGGAGATTCTCAAGCACACACTCGTGGCAAAGTTCATGGTCGCCCCGTTCGCTCTCCTCGCCCCCCTCCAGCTGTTCCCTGCACAGGCAGCGGTGAACACTGCCACTTGCATTTCATGCTGGGTGGGCCTTAATTGGCCCGTCGGTGTGAAATCGCCTTCCGGCCTCGATTGCGGGCAGCAGTTGTCTTCCTGGCCGCCACCACCCACCCCCACCGAGGTCAAAATTCTGCCCCTAAACTTCTACTCTTGATCTAACCCATTCATTTGTCCATCCAACTGATTCGCAGCACCCTCCGCCGTACCTACATCCCAAAAGGTGTAATCCTCCTTTATAAGAGTCCAACTCACATCCATAGAGTGCAACACTCCACACTAGTGATTGGCTTCTTCTTCAGCTCTTTGGCTAAAGGGGACCACAGCACCGTGATCACCACCACCAGTAGGGCAAGGCCTGAATCCACCCCAGCTGCAACAGGGAAGCTGAACCCTATTTTTTTTTTTTTTTTTGTAAAAATATACTTTATTCATAAATTATCTTCAATCACATTCAAAACCATTTCAAAAACAACATTACAAGGGTACAATCCAGGTTAAACTTTTACATAATGTATCACCAGGTGCATCAGTACAAACAATATTACAATCATTTACAGCCTTTCATTTTGATCTGTACAGCCCGAGGGGCTCTAAACAGTTCCCAGTCTCTCGGTGCGCTGTGGCAGAAAGGTCTTAGACAGCGACCCTTCCCCATTGCGCCTTTGCGGCAGCTGCCCCAAGCTTTAGTGCGTCCCTCAGCACGTAGTCCTGGACTTTGGATTGTGCCAGTCCGCAACAATCGGTCGGGGACAACTCTTTGTGCTGGAAGACCAACAAGTTTCGGGCAGACCAAAGCGCGTCTTTCACCGAGTTGATGATCCTCCAGCTGCAGTCGATGTTTGTCTCGGTGTGTGTCCCTGGGAACAGCCCGTAGAGCACAGAGTCCTGTGTCACAGAACTGCTCGGGATGAACCTCGACAGCAACCACTGCATCTCTCTCCAGACTTTCTTTGCAAAGGCACAATCCACAAGGAGGTGAACAACGGTCTCTTCCCCACCACAGCCACCTCGAGGGCAACGTGCAGAGGGGGTGAGACTCCTGGCGTGTAGGAAGGATCTGACGGGGAGGGCCTTTCTCACCACCAGCCAAGCTACGTCTTGGTGCTTGTTGGAAAGTTCTGGCGATGAGGCATTCTGCCAAATGACTTTGACAGTCTGCTCGGGGAACCATCCCACAGGGTCCACCCTCTCCTTTTCCCTCAGGGCCTCTAGGACGTTACGTGCTGACCACTGCCTGATGGACTTGTGGTCAAAGGTGTTTTCCTGCATAAATTTTTCCACCAGGGACAGGTGGTACGGCACGGTCCAACTACTTGGAGCGTTCCGCGGCAGCGTGGCCAGACCCATCCTTCGCAACACCGGGGACAGGTAGAACCTCAGCACGTAGTGACACTTGGTGTTTGCGTACTGAGGGTCTACGCACCGCTTGATGCAGCCACACACAAAGGTGGCCATCAGTATGAGGGCGATGTTGGGCACGTTTTTTCCCCCTTTATCTAGAGGCTTGTACATCGCGTCCCTGCGGACACGATCCATTTTCGACCTCCAGATAAAGCGGAAGATGGCTCGAGTGATCGCCATCGCGCAGGAGTGTGGAATGGGCCAGACCTGCGCCACGTACAGCAACAGCGAGAGTACCTCACACCTGATGACCAGGTTCTTACCCGCAATGGAGAAGGAGCGTCGCTCCCACATGCCCAGTTTCCTTTTCACCATAGCCACTCGCTCCTTCCAGTTTCTAACGCATGCCCCGGTCCCTCCGAACCATATCCCCAGCACCTTCAGGCCGTCAGCCCTGACAGTGAAGGGGACAAAGGATCGGTCAGCCCAGTTCCCAAAGAACATGGCCTCGCTCTTCCCACGATTTACCTTGGCTCCCGAGGCCAGTTCGAACTGGTCGCAGACGTGCATCAGTCTGCGCACCGACAGCGGATCCGTGCAGAAAACAGCGACGTCGTCCATGTACAGGGAGGCTTTTACCTGAGTGCCTCCACTGCCTGGGATCGTCACTCCTCTTATGCCCGGATCCTTCCTGATGGACTCGGCAAAGGGTTCTATGCAGCACACGAAAAGGACAGGCGAGAAAGGACAGCCCTGCCTGACTCCAGATTTAATCGGAAAGCTATCTGTTTCCCACCCATTGATTGAGACTGCGCTACTGATGTTAGTGTAGAGCAGTTGGATCCAATTTCGAATTCCCTCCCCAAAGCCCATTTTGGAGAGCACATCCCCCATGTAGGTGTGCGATATTCTGTCAAAGGCCTTCTCCTGATCCAAGCTGATGAGGCAGGTATCCACACCCCTGTCCTGTACATAGGCAATCGTATCCCTGAGCAGCGCCAGGCTGTCAGAGATCTTCCTGCCTGGCACAGAGCAGGTCTGGTCAGGGTGAATCACCAATTCCAGAGCGGATTTGACCCGGTTGGCGATGACCTTGGACAGAATCTTATAGTCCACATTCAACAGTGAAATGGGTCGCCAATTTCTAATTTCCTCCCTTTCCCCCTTGTGCTTGTAGATGAGGGTGATGATGCCTTTCCTCATGGATTCTGACATGCTGCCGGCCAGGAGCATACTCTCGTACACTTCTAGCAGGTCTGGGCCGATCAAGTCCCACAGAGCCGAATACAACTCCGCCGGCAGGCCGTCGCTTCCGGGGGTTTTACTCTTCTCGAAGGACTCGAGGGCCTTAGTCAGTTCGTCAGGAGTTAGCGGTTTGTCTAGGCTCTCCCGCGTACTGTGGTCTAAGACCTCCGTGATAGAGGACAGGAAGGACTGGGAGGCCGTGCTGTCCGTGGGCTTCACGTCATACAGTCCGGCATAAAAGGATTTGCTGATCCTCAGAATGTCGGACCGTGATGACTTTACTGAGCCGTCTTCTCGGCCTTTTGGCTAAGATCAAGTGTTGCAGGGGCGACACCATGGTCCTGCCAAGGCAAGGTCGGGATGGAAGGGCGATAACCAATCGCAATCCAAATCCATACCGTGGGTTACCTATCACCGTCCGAGTCACGGTGAACCACAGCGAAGGAGGATCACCTATGGATCGGGGCTTCTTCACCAGGAGGATCCTGTTGAAGGCGTGCGGCTTCCAAGCTACGGAGATCTTCACCCTGCACGACTCCCGCAAAGGTGGTTATTTTGACGTGACGTTCAAGCGAGTGGCAGACTGCGTCCGGCTCCTGAGGGTGTTCGAGGAGAAGAGAGACCTGCCGGAGATGAAGATCCTGACGGCGGAGCCGCACTTTTCTCTGCCGTTGCAACGGGAACGTGAGGTGATGGTGCATGTGTACAACCCCTTCGTCCCTGTCGCCGACGTGGTCACCTTCCTCACCAGGTACTTCGATAAGGTGGGGAGCGGCACCGAGATTCGAGACGACTTGGGGATCTGGACAGGCAAACGCCTGTTTAAGGTCACGCTAAAGACCGATGGTAAGGGAGCCATTTTCCACCCTCCCTCCAGTTTCGCTATCGGGGGAAACCGGGGCTACCTGGTCTACGCTGGGCAACCCAAGCATTGTCGCTCATGCGGCAAGGCTGGTCATGTGGCGGCCAACTGCAGCGCCTCCCTCTGCAAGATCTGCAAACAGGAAGGGCACCAGACAAAAGACTGCAAACAGGCCAAGTGCTGCAACCTGTGTGGCGAGGCAAGTCACCTCTACAGGACCTGCCCCAAACGCTGCCGTACTTACGCACAGGCAGCCAAAGCCGACCAGGGGGAAGCAGAAGAAAGGTTCCGTGTCACTCCAACCACCAAGGCCCCCAGGGAGCTCAACGGGACAAAGGAGGACACAGAGAGAGACAAGGTGGAGAAAGAGATTGAGGCAACAGAGAGCCAATCAACAGCACTACCCCCTGAACCTCCCAGTCCTCTGGAATCAATGGAGGAGGAGGCAGCAGTGGAAAAGCAGCAGGGGGAGTGGCGGACGGTGAAGAACAAGAAAAGTAAGAGGGAGCGAAGAAGAAGCAAAGGCGTTTCCCAGAGAAGCGGCAAGAGGCGTCTCCCATCCGACACGGATGACAAGGGCAGCAGCTCTTCGGATGATGAAGTGCCAGAGCGGCACCGACAGAAGAGGCGGCAAAGCTCCAGGGCGTTGGAGGACGAGACACCCGAGCTCCAGAAAATTGGAGACAACAAGGAGACCAGCGCACCCCAACTTTGCCTGCAACCTGAGGAGGCCAGTGCACCACAGCCCCTGGAATCTGGGAGCAGTGAGGCAATCATCGCACCCCAGCTCCAGGAAGCCGGGAACAGCAACACCCCAGAGGGGGTGAGTTTTGGAGAAGCTTCTCCAGCAAAGGTCATCTCAAAACCCGCTCTCTACGTGAACCTCCAGATGCCACTGGAGCAGAACACGGCCAAGGAGATCTACCTCAGCCCATCCAAAGTGAAGGAATTTGAGCTCACTACGGGTATGAAGGAGCAGACTAAAGGTCTGGGACTCTCAGAGACAGTGGGTTTGGTAGGAGAATAAATGCTTTAAAATGGGTTTAAAGATTGTATCCATAAATGTGCGTAGCATTAAATCTACTACGCGATGTGTTGCGACCTTGGACTACCTAGCCAAGGTCAAAGCTGACCTGTTGTTTCTGCAGGAGTGTGCGATACCGCACCTCAGCTCCTACAGGCAATGGTCACGATGGTGGTCCCACGGGCCATCGATCTGGTCGGGCGGAAACGACTCTCGTTCCTCCGGCCTGGGTATTCTGCTGCGGGGAGGCAACTTCACCGTCTCCGAGGTCAAGGAGGTGGTGGGCGGGCGACTCCTCGTAGCAGACGTAATGTACAAGAACGCTCCACTCCGGTTAATTAACGTGTATGGCCCGGCACAAGGGGCTGAGCGGCTGGAGGTTTTTCAGCAGCTCCCACTGCTGCTGGCGACCTCCAGGCCGGTCATTCTGGGCGGGGACTTCAACTGCATCATCGATGCGGCTGGACGATCCGGCAGGGCCGGAAGCAGATTGGACGCTACGTCCAGATCCCTGATGGAAACAGTTAAGGATGCCAAGCTGCACGACGTCTTCAGCAACCCTGCAGACGGAGCGCAGCGTAGATACACCTGGTCGCGGCCAGACGGGTCCATTCGTTCCAGGATAGACTTCCTGTTTGTGTCCCGTGCATTCACAGTCAGATCCACCGACGTCAAGCCGGTGTTCTTCTCTGACCACTGCCTCCTACTGGCGGACTGCCACTTGGAGGAAGACCTGAGGGTGGGCAGGGGGGCACGGAAGCTAAATGTGCAACTGCTGACCCCAGAGAACATTGAGGAGCTCAAGAGGGATTACAAAGGTTGGAGAACCGTGAAACCCCTCTTTGAGTCCCTGACACACTGGTGGGAAGTGATCAAGGGAAGCATCAAGAGGGAAGCTGAACCCTATACTGTTGGCACCAATATGATCCATACCAAACATCCAGCCAACCAGCTCCCCGAGGAGTCCAAGTTGCTACAGCAACATACACTTTTACATGTATGGATAGTGATGGTGGAGGTTACAATCTCTTTCCAATCACATGGCTGTCCAGGAATCTCTCCTGCTCTTACCACCTGCATGTGTTGGAAGGAATTGTGGGTTAATACTCAACCTGTTTCACCATGTTATGGATGCACCTCCCTTGGCCACCAAGTCCTGGAGTGGGACACAAACCCAGATCTTCTGGCTCAGAGGCAGGGACACCACCCACTGCACCGCAAGACCTCGCACTTCGAACTGTGCTCAACGTTTACCAGTCTTCAGTCTCGGACACATCTGTACATATAAAGAAAGAGGCAAGTATAAAGTTGCCAGTGTAAGAACATAAGATTAAAAAAAACACACAGAAAACAGTCTTGAATAAGCTAATTCTATTTTAATGGGCCAACTGCACCATCTCTCCCAATTCATTCTATTCACATTCAACTACTTATTGTTACACTGTCTGGCAGCTTTGGGTCAAAAACATTTCTGCCTGACTGCCTTTCTCATTTGGAACTTTTAATCTTTAACTACTGTCTCCTGGCATTTGAAATTTTGGTCATAGTGAACAAGTTGACTGGATTAACTCCCTCCAGAGTGATGAAACTTTCAATTAGTTCACCTCAAATACTTTTCTCTTCTAAAGATACCGAACTCTACTCTCTTAATCTTTCTGCGGAACATAAAGTGCCCCACAGTCCAAAAGCTAATTCTCCCATGCTTAAAGTGATCGATGACTGTTGCAGCCCAGGAACTGAATGGTGAAGGCTGCCCATGTGATAGATTGTCCTTCACAAAAGGCAATTACACATCTACCAGAGGACTAATGTACTCAACAACATACCACTATTACAATGTGAAAAGTTATCATCAAGTAGTACACTTACCATACTTGCAGTTCACCTAACACTTCAAAGAACTCCACAGAGGACAGGCATATAGCTTCTTTTGCTCCTGTTTCCTTCCTTGTCACATCAACCTTTCCAACATCATTAAGACATTAATTGACGTACTTGTCCTTGTGGATCAGGAGTGTTAGAACGGTAACCAGTAGGCCACTTGCAATCGCCGAGCCCTGGTAACCTAAAGCCCAGGCAAAGGCAGAAGTGTTTGGGTCACCCACACCCACTCCTCTGGATTCATCCCATCTGGTCATTTTGCCCTCTGGGATTCAGGGAGTGGAAGGACATTCTCTGTTATTCAAAACATGGCTGCTTGTTGAGATAGGAACCCACTTCCGAATGGCACCATCCGAGAATTTTCTTCCATCTCCCAATCTTATATCTGCTTCCTCGGCAATGCTGAATGTTGAAAAAGCCAAGGGCTAGGAAGGCCCTTCAGTCCATTGGACGTTATCTCCCTCGCATACTATCCCTCCCAGCCTAGCAATGCTAAGACCCATTCTACAGAGCATCAGCTGAATAATTCTGGTAATTGTAATTATGGTGAATTAACTACTTGTTAGTGAATTAACAGGGTTGCACATCCTGAAAAGGCAGCATTTATCTTGAAAATGATTCCCCAATGGAGTCTTCACCCTGAATATAAACTCAATATTATTTTCAGTCTCTGCTAATGGCAACCATGGATATAGTGTGTGGGGGAAGTGGGGAGTTTTAATTTGAACACGGAAGATCCTTCCTGTAATGTGTAACTAGAACATCAACCATCCTTGATGTGGGGAAGACATTTACAGTTTGTAAGGGAGTCCAAAACTTGGGCCACTGTTCCTTTTACTGTCTTGTTAATCATTGACAGCTTCTGACATGATTCCAATTCTTAACTCAGAATTCCTGTCACAGTTGGCTGTGTTGCACTCGGTGGGGGAAGGAAGGTCATGTCTCAAAAAGCACCTCAGAGGATGACTCAGTGACATCGCCCTTGCACAGCACTTCCCCTCCACAATAATGCTTCGCACGCTCGACACTGGGCTGCCCTGAAGGCGACCAGTAATAAAACATTGAGCCAGCCAGAGCAGGGCGATCACAGGTTCAGTCCTCGGTGACTGAATAGCTGCTTGAAGGCAGCGGTAGGAGCAGTTAGTTGGTCTCAGGACAAATCAACCAGGTTTCTATATCTGACTGTTCCCCAGTGCTCTGTGTCAGAAAGCGCATGTGTAGGAATTGGTTTCGAATTAGCTGTGTTAGTCACTGAAGCTGAATATAAGCAACAACAACTTGCATTTGCATAGCTCTTTCAACGTAGAAAAATGGCCCAAAAATGATTGGAGCATAATGTGGGGAAATGTGAAGTTGTTCACTTTGGCAGGAAGAATAAAAAAGCAGAGAACTACTTAAACAGAGAATAGCTACAGAGTTCCAAGGTGCAGAGGGATCCTTATGCATTTTTTTCTTTTTATTCATTGGATGTGAGCGTCGCTGGCTAGGCCAGTGTTTATTGCCCATCCCTAATTGCCCTTGAGAAGTGGAGGTGAGCTGACACAGTCCATTTGGTGTAGGTTCCAGGCACTTAAGAGTCAACCACATTGCCGTGGGTCTGGAGTCACTTGGACACTGGATCAGGTAAGGACGGCAGATTTCCTTCCCTAAACCAGATGGGTTTTTTACAACGATCGACAATGCTTGTATTAGACTTTTAATGAATTCAAATTCCACCATCTGCCATGGTGGGATTTAACGCTGGGTCTCGGGATTACTAGTCCAGTGACAATACCACTACACTTCCTCCTCCTCTGGGTCACAACAAGTTATTAGGCAGGTACAGCAAGTAATCAAGAAGGCTAACGGAACATTAGCCTTCATTACAAGGGGAGTTGAATATAAAAGTAAGGATGTTAGGCTTCAGTTATACAGAGCGTTAGCAAGGCCTCATCTCGAGTATTGTGTGCAGTTTTTACTTAAGGAAGGGTGTAAATGCATTGGAGGGGGTTCAGGGGAGGTTTACTAGATAGATACCTGGAGTGAGTGGGTTGTCTAATGAGGATATGTTGGACAGACTGGGCTTGTTTCCACTGGAGTTCAGAGGAGTAAGGGGTGATTTGATTGAAGTATACAAGATCCTGAATGGTCTTGACAAGATGGACATGGAAAGGATGTTTCCTCTTGTGGGTGAGTCCAGAACTATGGGGCACTGTTGTAAAATTAGGGGTCGCCCTTGTAGGACAGAGATGAGGAGAATTTTTTTTCTCTCAGAGGATTGTGCGACTTTGGAACTCTCTGCCTCAGAAGGTGGTGGGGGTGGGATCATTGGAGGTGGGTAGATTCTTGTTAGGCAAGGGAATCAAAGGCTATCAGGGGTAGATGGGAATGTGGAATTAGTAGTACAAACACATTAGCCATGATCTTATTGAACGGTGGAGCAGGCTCGAGAGACCGAATGGCCTACTTCTTGTCCTATTTCATACGTTTGTATTGATGAGCCAAAGAAGCAGCTATTAGGTGGGGTGATCAAATACTTCGTCAAAGAGGTGGGTTTCAAGGAGAGTCTTACCGGTGAAAAGGGAGCGATGGAAGGGGAGCTGGGTAGACAAAAGCACATATGTGCTTTTTTAATATTGTTTCATGGGATGTGGGTGTCGCTGGCAAGGTCAGCATTTGTTACCCTTCCCTAATTACCCTTGAGCTGAGTGGCTTGCTAGGCCATTTCAGGGGGAAGTTAAGAGTCAACCACATTGTTGTGGGTCTGGAGTCACATGTAGGCCAGACCAGGTAAGGATGTCAGATTTCCTTCCCTAAAGAGCAGCAAAACAAAAATCAAAGATAGGTTCATGGCCACCATGGCTGATATTTATTAATTGAATGTAAAATGTACCATCTGCCATGGTGGGATTTGAGCCCATATGCCCAGAACATTAGCCTGGGCCTCTGGATTACTAGCCCTAGGGGCACTACACCACCACCTGCCCCATACTAATAGTGGGACAAAGGAACAAAATGAACCAGAAAACAGGATTGGAGGACTGAAGAGTTTGGTGCGATGGGATATTTTAGGACTGATGAATGTTATAAAGGGCCAGGTCAGGGGAGGGGGGGGATTTAAACACAAGGAAGCAGATGTTGATTTTGAGCCCTTGGAGGAATGGAAACCACTGTAGTTCAGCAAGGAGAGGGACAATTGGTGAGCTGGAGTCATGGCTGGACACGATACAGAGAGCAGGTTTTCAATGACCTGAAGGTCGTGGACATGGACAATAATGGGAATCTGTGTTGGAGGGGCAATGGGATGGTTGATTGCAATTGGTAGAGGCACGGGCAAAGGGCCTGGTGGCAGATGGGCTGAATCAGGGATGGGGCAATGGGCCTGAACCTACCACCTTAGACTCAGAGCTTAGAGTGACACCAACTGAACCCAGCTGACCTTACCAACGAACCAAGCCCATGAACCCGTCCTCAGAGCACATCAGCACCTCAGACAGATGAGAGAGAAACCAGACTACAGGTCAGGATGGGGAAGTAAGCACTACAACATCAACACTTGTACTTATATAGCACCTTTGATATTATAAAACGCCCCAAAAAATTTCAAAGAAACATTATAAAGCAAAATTTGGCACTGATAAACATAAGGAAATACTAGTCAAAGAGGTAGGTTTTAAGGAGAGCCTTAAAGGAGGAAAGAGAGATGCAGAGAGTTTTAGGGAGGGAATTCCAGAATGTAGAGCCTTGACAAGCGAAGTCATGGCCGCCAATGGTGAAGGAATTAAAATCAGGGATATGCAAGATTCCAGAATTATGCCAATTCCCTATATATATATGTATCATATATATCAGGCCCTTTTGCTACTTGGGAAGTATTTCTCCCTATTTATTCTTTCAAAAATTCATAATTTTGAACTCCTCTATTAAATCTCCTCTTCTCTGCTCTAATCTCACTTTCTCCAGTCCCTCTATGTGATTAGTGTCCCTCACCCCTGGTACCTTTACAGTAAATCTCCTCAGCCCCTTCGCCAAGGCCTTGTTATCCTCCCTAAAGTAAGATGCCCGGAATTGAACACAATACCCCAGCTGAGGCCTAACCAGTGTTTGCTAAAGGCCTTGTCTAATTCCCTGTTTTTATACTCTGTTCCTCTATTAATAAAGCCATCCATGTCTATTTTTAACATTCTTGAGTATTGAACCATTGTTCCTTTCTTCTCTATGGATAGTGCGTCATTGTTTATTTGAAGGTCAGGCATGAAAAGTACTCAGCAGGTCAGGCAGCATCTGTGCAGAGAGAAACAGGGCCGAATCTTCCGAGGAGTGTTGGTATTGGAGCAGGTTACAGAGATAGGGAGGCCATGGAGGGGTTTGAAAATAAGGACGATAATTTGAAAAATCAAGGGGTTGCTCAACTGGGAGCCAAAACATAACTTTCTTTCATTGGATGTGGGCATCGCTGGCTAGGCCAGAATTTATTGCCCGTCCCTAATTGCCCTTGATCAGAGGGCATTTAAGAGTCAGCCACGTTGGTGTGGGACAGGAGTCACATGTAGGCCAGACCAGGTAAGGACAGCAGACTTGCTTCCCTAAAGGGAATTAGCGAACATGATGTATTTTTTAATGGCTAACAGCAATGGTTTCATGGTCACCATCAGACTTTTAATTCCAGGTTTTAACTGAATTCAAATTTCACCATCTGCCAAGGCGGGAATCAAACCCAGGTCCCCAGAGCATTACCCTGGGCCTCTAGAATACTAGCCCAGTGATGAAACCACTATGCCACTGCCTCCCCATACTGTTGGGTTACCTTGCGACTACTCCAATCAAGTTAAAATGGAGTTTGTCTCCATACCAATATCCTTCTTTAAAAGCGTGTAAAACAACAATTATAACAGATTGTTCTTGAAATAGTGCGATTGTATTTTTCTGAGAAGGGGATATGCAAATTGGAAGTTAATGGTCCACTTGGGTTCTTTCTGCATTCTGTGAAAGCTCAGCCCCGATGGCTTTAACTGACTAAGTTTCCTTCTGAATTACCTAAAGTGTGATTAGTGTTTTACTTTCAATTGGTTTCGGTTTTGAGTTCCATTTTAAGCATTTTTTTTTTGAGAATCGCTATCATGTCAGGGTTTTAACAAAAGACTCTGTGCGTGTATCTGATCTCCGGCTTAAGGCCACCAGCCTGAAGCATCACCTCCGTGGCCCAGAGTGTCTGGTCTCCAGATGGTTGGAGATCGGACATGCCTCGGAAGTCGCAATGCAAGCACTCTGCAGGAATTGCTGGGCAATGTTTAAACTTCCGATGGACATTTCCCCTGCTCCCTGGGTCCATCTGAAAAAGTCACAGAGTTGGAGTCGGAGAATTTGGAGGGTTCTGGCTTACTTACCTGGATAGTTACCCATGCAGGAAATGTCAGACAGAAAAAAAAACCATGTCTAACTCCTGGGTAACTATACAACTTACCCCAAACTCCCCATTGATGCCCCTGACTCCTCCCTCAACCCTCCAGCCCCCTCAACCCTCCGACCCCCCTGTACCCCAACCCTCCAACTCCCCCCACAACCCTCCAACTCCTCCCCACTACCCTCAGCCCTCCAATTCCCCCAACCCTCCAACTCCCCTCTGATCCTCCAACCCTCCGACTCCCCACAATCCTCTGACTCCCCCTCCCTGGCCCTACCACATTCCCCTCGACCCCACAACTCCACCCCCCCGAACCGATCCGGATGGACTATAACCACCCTACCGACCCCGCCAGCCTACCCACCCACCCAATCCCCCCTATCCACTTACCCATTTGCCAAATGACCTCACTCACACACTCATTCCCTTACACGTTGTAAAGTTTTTTAAATGTCCCAAAGCTTTTCATTGTATTAGTGAATGAAGACAGACCAAGATACGCCAACTCGTGCCATAAAAAGGGAGCGCGTCTTGGCTTCACCTGACAACCCTGCACTATGGGGAAGGACTCCGTGAACGGGTAACCCTCCACATTTCAGAAGAGGCCCAATTTGGTACGCTGGGCCTGAAAGACGGAGCTCCATCTTAGTGCAAAAAAAAAAGAGCAGAGGGGCAATCCAATGGAGATTGCCACTCCTTGGAAGATTCGGCCCTGTTTCTCTCTGCACAGATGCTGCCTGACCTGCTGAGTCCTTTTCATGCCTGACCTTCAAATAAACAATGACGCACTATCCATAAAGGAAAAAAGAAACAATGGTTCAGGCACTGAAGAATGTTAGGAATAGACATGGATGTCTTTGTTAGTAGAGGGACAGAGTATAAGAACAGGGAACTAGACAAGACCTTTAGCAAACACTGGTTAGGCCTCAGCTGGGGTATTGTGTTCAATTCCGGGCATCTCACTTTAGGGAGGATGACAAGGCCTTGGCGAAGGGGCTGAGGAGATTTACTGTCAAGGTACCAGGGGTGAGGGATATTAATCACATAGAGGGACTGGAGAAAGTGAGATTGTTCTCCTTAGAGCAGAGAAGAGGAGATTTAATAGAGGTGTTCAAAATTATGAATTTTTGAAAGAATAAATAGGGAGAAATACTTCCCAAGTAGCAGAAGGGCCTGATATATATGATATATATATATATATAATATATATGGAGGACATAGAGTTAAGGGAATTGGCATAATTCTGGAATCTTGCATATCCCTGATTTTAATTCCTTCACTATTGGCATCCATGCCTTCACTTGTCAAGGCCCTACATTCTGGAATTCCCTCCCTAAAACTCTCTGCATCTCTCTTTCCTCCTTTAAGGCTCTCCTTAAAACCTACCTCTTTGACTAGTATTTCCTTATATTTATCAGTGCCAAATTTTGCTTTATAATGTTTTTTTGAAATCACATAGAGGGACTGGAGAAAGTGGGATTGTTCTCCTTACGGAGGGCATAGAGTTAAGGAAATTGCCAAAAGAACGAGAGGGGGGACAAGAGGAAACAGTTTTTCAGCCAGTAACTTGTGATTGGAATGGTTTACCTGAAAGGACGGGGGGGTAGGTTGAACAGGAGCTTTCAAAAGAGAATTGGATAAATGCTCGATGGTTTAAAAACACAGTTACGGGGCTATAGGGAAAGATTAGACGAGATGAACAAATTAGAGAGCTGGCAGAGGCGCAATGGGCCAAACGGCCTCCTTCTGTGCTGTGTCATTCCATGATTCTCTGAAGTGTGTGAGTGAATGTATTCAGAAAGCATGTCGGCGTGGACATGTGTGTGTACGGCATATGAATTGGAAGAAAACCCCCTTTAGTTTTTGGAACTCGAATCCAGTGCAGATGGGTGCGTGGGAAATCTTTTTCTTTCTCCCTCTCCCGTAGGTTCTTTGTGAAGAGGGTTGAAACTGGCAACATATGTGGCAATCTCTGTCATAGGGACCACAGGATGGCAAATGCAATAATGTTACAGGGAAGCGGGTGGGGCTAAGGTACAGTGCCTGGACAGACCCTTCTTTGCTGTCCATCAAGCCGCATTGTGCCTGATACATAGGAGCACGGGGCTCCTGCTCCAAACATGACCTCTGCCTTTAGACAGGATGAGCTGATGGGAGGGAATTCCTGCACCAGGAAAGTCGGTGGTCATGACCACCCTAACACCTAGCGACCAGAGACGCCATGGTAAATCCAGTGGTGGTCAGGGCTCTGTGGGTAATACTCTTGCCTCTGTGTCTGGAGGCTATGGGTTCAAGTCCCACTCCAGAGGCTTTGAGCACAGCATCCAGGCTGACACTCCTGTGCCAGGGTGGAGGTGTCATCATTCAGATGAGGCGTTAAACCGAGGCCACTGCTGTCCTCTTAGATGGGTGTCCAAGATCGCAATGCGCTATTTCGACGAAGAGCAGGGGAGCTATCAACACCATTGGAACAGATTACCTGGCCTGGTCATTATCATGCCATAACTTCTGAGCTCCGGGGCGTGTATTTGGGGGGCACCCCAAAGATGCCACCACCCTGCCCCTGGAGGTTTGCAGGAAAGGATTGCACAGCAACTACCTGGGAAGTTCAAACTCCCTTTGGGCAACTGACCTGTACTGGGAACCATCTGAAAATACAACTTAACTCACAAACCTCGGCTGGTTCTGACTGCCATACAGTAATAGCTACCCAGGAAAAAGTTAGACTTAAAACCACTTCTAGCTTCTGGGTAATTATAGTACTCACGCCCGACAACCCTCCCGACCCAACCCCCATCCCAGGCCCGAGCAGCCCCTGCCCCTACCCAAACCCTACCCAATTACCTAACAAGCTTATCTTCTCCCTGGCTCACCAAAAGGGCTGGGCCTTTAAACTCACCTACTTTACGGCAGCTAGTGCTGTCAAAAGGTGAGGAGGCGTGGCTTACTTACCTTTGACTGAGCTGCCCTCGCTTGTAGGCCCTGAGAACCCACTCCACGGCACAAGGTCTCGCCCAGCCTGAGCTGGAAGGTTGGACGAGATAGGAGTGGCCCGATTTCACGTTAACTATGAGCAGAGCGGCAATCCGTCTCAATTGCCGCTCCAGCGGAAGTTATGGCCCATCGTTTGTGGGAGTTTGCTGCATTTCCTACATTACAACAGTGACTACAATTCAGAAAAGACTTTGAAAGGTCATGAGGGTGTGAAAGGTGCTACATAAATGCCAGACTTCACTTTTCCTTTTACAAGCGGGGCCCATGGGGGACTTCCACTCCATATAAACCCTGGCTCCATTCTTGGGGTTAACAATCCAAAATCCCTCTTGGGATCAGCCCCTCGAGGGCTGAATGGGAGAAATTTGGGAGAGGGAGGGAAACCTAGACTGCGTGATTATGGCTAAAAATAGTAGGTTTCAGGATGAATTATGGCCACGTGCAACCATTTGTGTATGGAGGCAAGTGGTAGAACAAGTGACCTAACTTGGTCTGGTACTGGTGCCTGTCACAAGATGGCTGCCAGGCAAGGTCCAAACAGGGGCCAAGCAATTTTTTCTTCCCATCTTGGGAAAGTAATCTGATGGTGAGTAGAGAGAGAGTGGATTGGCAGTGTGATGGGTGTCTAATCTGACATTATTGCAGTTTCCTCCTTTAGGTGGCAGGTGACGGGGTAGATGACAGTTGATCAGAAATGCCAGCCTATAGAACCCCTTGCCCACATTTACAGTTAAGTCAGTAGGATAACTTGGTGCAATATGCATAGGAAAATTGCATTTATTGCATGGATTTAGCACTCAGTTTGAGAGTGAGAAACTTGGGTCGGAAACAACTGTGCTAAACTTAAATAAGGGTTACAAAGGGTTACAAATTACAAAGGAGTGAGGCTGGAGTGAACTGGAAATGGAGTTTAGCAGGAAAGATGGTTGATGGATAATGGCAGACATTTAAGAAAATAGTTCATGACTCACAACAAAGGTATATCCCAGTGAAGAAGAAGGATTCTAGGAAGGGGATAAACCAACTATGGTTAACCAAGGAAGTTAAGGATCGTATCAAATTGAAAGAAAAAACATACAATGTGGCAAAGATTAGTGGTAAGCCAGAGGATAGGGAAAGTTTTAAAAACCAACAAAAGATGACCAAAAAAAAATCAAGAGGGAGAAAATAAACTTTGAGGTTAAACTAGCAAGTAATATAAAAAGGGACAGTAACAGCTTCTTTTATTATATAAAAAGGAAAAGAGAGGCCAAAGTGAACATAGGCCCCTTAGAGAATGAGGCTGGGGAAATAATAATGGGGGACCAGGAAATGGCAGAGGAGTTGAATAAATACTTTGCAACAGTCTTCACGGTAGAAGACACTAATAGAAGTCTAAAAATATAAAATAATCAAGGGGAAAAAAGCGGGGGAGGAAATAAATACAACAACTATCACTAGAGAAAAAGAACTAGGGAAGCTAATGGGGCTAATGACCGATAAGTCCCTTGGACTTGATGGGTTGCATCCTAGTATATTAAAGGAAATAGCTACACAAATAGTGGATGCACTGGTAGTAATCTTCCAAGAATCCTTAGATTCTGGAAAAGCCCTAGAGGATTGGAAAACTGCCAATGTAACACCCTTATTCAAAGAGGGAAGAAGTCAAAAAAACAGGTAATTATAGACCAGTTAGCTTAACATCTGTTATTGGGAAAATGTTAGAGTCTATTATAAAGAATGTAATAGCAGAACATTTAGAAAAACATAATATAATCAAGCAGAGTCAGCATGGCTTCATGAAGGGAAAATTATGCCTGGCAAATTTATTAGAATTCTTTGAGGAGGTAACAAGCAGGATAGATAAAGGGAACCAGTAGATGTAAAATATTTGGATTTCCACAAGGCATTCGACAAGGTACCACACATAATGCTACTTAATAAGATAAGAGCCCATGGTGTTGGGGGTAGTATATTAACATGAATAGAGGATTTGCTAACTAATAGAAGACAGAGAGTTGGGGTAAGGGGGGCATTTTCAGGATTGCAACCTGGAACTAGTGGAGCACCACAAGGATCAGCGCTGGCACCACAGTTATTTACAATATATATTAATGACTTGGATGAGGGAAGTGAATGTACTATAGCCAAGTTTGCAGAAGACACAAAAATAGGTGGGAAGGTCTACCAGCTGCACATTCAGTGAGTGGAACAGCCCTTACTGTTGTTGAAGTCCACCGAGTGTAACAATGGAGATCTGAGCACCAGTGAGTGCAGTCAATCACACTCTGCACCTGGGGGAATCCCGAGATCTGGGCGAATCCAATGGCCCTTGCATCCTGGCTGTCCCGGTCCCGGGCGAAATGCATAAAGTTGTGTGCCATGGAGAAGATGGCATTTGTGACCTCATGGATGCATTTGTGGGTGGCGGATTGTGAAATCCCACAGAGGTCACCTATGGAGCCATTGGTATAGAAATTGAGTGCCGTGGTCACTTTCACGGACACTGGCAGTGGATGCCCTCCATGTCCCCTTGGCGCCAAGTCCTGCAGTAAGTGGCAGATGTGAGCGACCAGGTCTCTAGACATGTGCAGTCATCGCTGACACTGGTTCTCGGTCATCTGCAGGAATGACAGGGGCGTCTATAGACCCTGGGTGTCGCTAGACACCGGCCAGCCATGGCTCGCTGTCGCTCCTGCGCAGTGTGTGCCATAGCAGACTTGATGGGCCGAATGGCCTATTTCTGCTCCTATGTCTTATGGCTTTATGGTCTTATGAAAAATGCAGCTACTAATACCTGTTTGACATTGCAAACACACAGTCCTGGTCCCTTAATGCTTTATTTGTTTCGCATAGTTCAGAGAGAACATTATTACAGGTGATTCAAGAATGGTGATACTTCAGCAGTGGGCAAGTAATCGACTGCCTCATACTAGTGTTCAAGTTCCTCCAAGGCTTTCTCTGCCCCCCTCCCACCCCCGTCTTTGTAACCTCCTCCAGCCCCACAACCCTCCGAGATCACCATGCTCCTCAACTCTTGCCTCTTGCGCATCCCCAGTTGTCTTCTATCCAACAAGACTGGCCATGCCTTTCAGCTGCCAAGGCCCTAAACTCTGGAAGTTCTTCCTTAAGCCTCTCTCCCCCCACTGTGTCATCCTTAAAACTTATCTCTTTGGCCATCTGTCATAATATTACTTTATGTGGCTCAGTGTCAAATTTTGTCTGATAATTCCCGTGAAGGGTCATAGGATGTTTTTACTATGATAAAGGTGCTATATGAATGCAAGTTGTTGTTGACATCACAGTCTGTGACTCCTCCCAACTTGTTCTCCAATAATCTCACCATTGTAATTGAGGACTAGGCCCCACATTGTTGTTTAACATCGATTGTCTGAAAATACACCTGAAGACTTATTTCATAACAACATCTCGTTCAAAAAAGGTTGTAAGGATAAGCCCAGCAATTACAGACCAGTCGGTTTAACTTCGGTGGTGGGGAAGCTTCTAGAAACCATGATTCAGGATAGAATTAATAGCCACATGGAAAAATGTGGGTTGATTAGGAAGAGCCAGCATGGATTTCTTAAGGGAAAATTGTGTTTAGCTAACTTGCTGGAGTGTTTTGCGGAGGTAACAGAGAGGGTTGATGAGGGTAACGCTGTTGATGTGGTGTACATGGACTTCCAAAAGGCATTCGATACAGTGCCGCACAACAGACTTTTGAGAAAAGTTATAGCTCATGGAATAAAAGGGACAGTGGCAAAGTGGATACAAAATTGGCTGTGTACTAGGAAAGAGGGAGTAATGGTTAATGGGTATTTTTTGGGCTGGAGGAAGGTTTGTAGTGGAGTTCCCCAGGGGTCAGTATTGGGACCCTTGCTTTTCCTGATAGATATTAATTATCTAGATCTTGGTATGCAGGGGACAATTTCAAAGTTTGTGGATGATACAAAACTTGGAATCATTGTAAACTGTGAGGACAGTGTAGAACTTCAAAAGGACATAGATGAATTGGTGGAGTGGGCAGATAGGTGGCAGATGAAGTTCATTGCAGGGAAGCGTAAGATGATTCATGTTGGTAGGAAGAACATGGAGAGACAATATAAAATAAGGGGTACAAATCTAAAGGGTGTGCAGGAGCAGTGGGATCTGGGTGTATATGTGCATAAGTCAGGACAGGTGGAGAGAGTGGTTAATAAAGCATATAGTATCCTAGGCATTGTTAATAGGGGCATAGAGCACAAAAACGATGGGGTTATACTGAACTTGTGTAAGACACTGGTTAGACCTCAGCTGGAGTATTGTGTACAGTTCTGGGTGCCACACTATAGGAAGAATGTGAATGCATTGGAGAGAGTGCAAAGGAGGATTACAAGAATGGTTCCAGGGATGAGAAACTTCAGTTATGAAGATAGATTGGAGAAGTTGGGACTGTTCTCCTTGGGCAGGAGAAGGCTAAGGGAAGATTGGATAGAGGTGTTCAAAATCATGAGGGGCTGGAGAGAGGAGATTGGGAGAAACTGTTCCCGCTCGTAAAGGGATCAAGAATGAGGGGGCACAGGTTTAAAGTGATTTGCAAAAGAAGCAAGTGTGACGTTAGAAAAAACTTTTTCACACAGCGAGTGGTTCGGGTCTGGAATGCACTGCCTGGAAGTGTGGTGGAGGCAGGTTCAATCGAGGCATTCAAAAGGGCGTTAGATGATTGTATAAATAGAAACAACGTGCAGGGTTACGGGGGAAAGGCAGGAGAATGGCACTGGGTCATAATGCTCATTCGAAAGATTGGTGCAGACATGATGAGCCAAATGGCCTCCTTTTGCACCATAACAACTCTGTGATTCTGTGAATTCCAGCCAAGAAACTCAGCAATGCAATATCACTGTATGTTTCTTCCAACTAGTTCACTATCACAGTCAAACAGATGGGGCAAGTCGGTCGATGAGAATACATTCGCTATTTCCATTGAGAATATAGCGCAGGGTCACTTAAAAACTTGCAATATTTGCTCAATTGATTGGGACTTCTGATCGTTGCTGTCATTTCCTCCCGGTTTCTAAGTGTAGGCAAAGAAACAAGGCAGGTCATCACCAAGTCAAGCTCCAAGCACACCCTGTGGCTTATGCCCGGTGCCCCAAACACTTTGCTAATCAGACCCATTTCCCAGCTGCCTATGCAAATGAAACCCATTTCCCAGCATGCTCTGCTAAGCAGACCCATTTCCCAACATGCTTTGCTGCATCTTTTGCTTCAAGGCGTAAATCAGTGAAGTCCCAGTTGATGTAACTTGGGTGATGGTAAACTGGAAGCTGACCAACAAATCCCACCAGTCATCTGCATCTCAATCTAGGCGAGACTCAGGCACAATGAAACCCACAGGCTGCATTTCCATTCATTACCTGCCTGTCTGTCAGGCCGAGGCAGGTGTTCTCCTTTGCAATAGACCCCGGAGAACAATGAATTGCCATTGCTTCCTCAGCCATGAACGCAGACAGATCTAGCATTACACCCCTGCAATTACCAATGGATCAGCGCTCCCTTTTCTAATCTTACTGTGTGTGCCTGCACAAGGGGAGTTCAGCGTGTTGGGATGTGTGTTTAAAAATGACCTCATGCTGCCCCCATCAATTTCTGCTCCATTGCACAGTGTTCTGCAGCAATCCCCTATTGATTCTCAACCATAAGAGTATATTTTGCAGTTCAGATCACTTATCATTCGCGAAATTCAACGCAATGTTGCTATGAGAAACGGGTAACCAGCAGTGGAGGATCTGAGAAAGATATGTGAGGAGTAGTCCTTCAGTCAACCCATTGATGCCCAAGGCATCTTTCAGGAAGACCTGTAATTCTCACCTCCCTGAAACAGGAACAAGGCAGTTTTGTATCAGCCACAGCTCAATTGGTAGCATCTACACCTCGGGCTCCAGGTTCAAGTCCCACCAGGGCTTGGCACACGAATCAAGGCTGACACTCTGGTGTTGGTCTCAGGGAGCTGCACTGTCAGAGGTCCCGATCTTTCAGGTGAGACATTAAAGTCTGCCTGATGGGGTGGATGTAAAAGATCCCGGGGCACTATTTCGAAGAAGAGCAGGGGACTTCTCCCCGGTGTCCTGACCAATATTTATCCCTCAGTCAACATCACAATAAACAGATTGCCTGGTCATTAACTCATTGCTGCCTGCTTGGAGTTTGCTGTGTGCAAATTGGTTCCTGCATTTCCTAACAGAAATGTGTCAACAATGAGAATCTCCCCTTGGTTTAGTGTTACTGTTGGATCTGTTCAGGGCAAAGGTTATAATCCCTCGGATGTGGAACAATCCGTTCCTGGAACTTGTTTCTGCCCTTCTCTATAAGAACATTTAGGAGTTTGATGAATGAATGATGATATGTACTCAGAGTGGGACTCACTGATTACATTAATGTATTGGAATAGATTTTAATACATATTTTAATAATGGTTACATCTCTGTGCTAGAGTAACTTTCTTTCTTATAGGATTATCATTCACTTATATGTAATTTTTTAATGAATGAGCACTGTATCCAAAATGAATTTCCGTACAGACAATGAAGTGAACTGAATTGAACTAACTGAATATCCTACGTTACAATGATGACTAACATTTCAAAAGTATCTTATTGGTTGTGAAGTGCTTTGAGACGTCTTGTGGTCTTGTGCTACATAAAGGCAAGTTCTTTCTTTTCATTTTACAAATGCAATTTAGGGCCATCCACTTGATATACGTGTCATAGAGGGAGTGCAACGGAGGTTCACTAGGCTAATCCCTAGGATTGAGGAAACTGGGCCTGTATTCTCTAGAGTTTCGAAGAATGAGAAATGATCACATTGAAACTTGCAGGGTATGACGGGGTAGATGTGGATAAGATATTTCCCCTGGCTGGTGAGTCCAGAACCAGGGAACACAGCCTCAGAATAAGAGGTAGGCTACATAAGACTGAGACGAGGAAAGCGAGGTAGAGAGGTGGAGAGGGATAGGGAGGGCTTTCCAGAGCTTTGAGCCCAGGCAACCGAAGGAACAGACATTGCCCTTGAGGTGGCTGTGGTGGGGAAGAGACCGTTGTTCACCTCCTTGTGGATTGTGCCTTTGCAAAGAAGGTCTGGAGAGAGATGCAGTGGTTTCTGTCAAGGTTCATCCCGAGCAGTTCTGTGACACAGGACTCTGTGCTCTACGGGCTGTTCCCAGGGACACACACCGAGACAAACATCAACTGCAGCTGGAGGATCATCAATGCGGTGAAAGATGCTCTTTGGTCTGCCCGAAACTTGTTGGTCTTCCAGCGCAAAGAATTGTCCCTGACCGAGTGTTGCAGACTGGCACATTCCAAGGTCCAGGACTACGTGCTGAGGGACGCACTAAAGCTTGGGGCAGCCGCCGCAAAGGCGCAATGGGGAAAGGTCGCTGTCTAAGACCTTTCTGCCATAGTGCACCGAGGGGCTGGGAACTGTTGAGAGCCCCTCGGGCTTTACAGCTCAAAATGAATGTCTGCAGTGAATACTAATTGTATTATAATTGTACTGAAGCACCTCAGAGTGCAACATGATGTATATTGATAACTCCAATCCCATTGTCTGATTGTCTGCATTGACCATATTGAAATGATTGTAATATTCATTGATTGTATTGATACACCTTGTGATCCATGTGTAAAAGTTGAATCTGATTGTACTTATGAGATGGTGATTTTGAAATGTTTTGGAATGTTCTTCCAGATATTTTATGAATAAAGTATATTTTTCAAAAAAAAAACAGAGGAGCAATTTCTTCACTCAGAGAAGGGTGAATCTTAGGAATTCTCTACCCCAGAGGGCTGTGGAAACTCAATCATTGAGCATGTTCAAAATAGAAATCGATAGATTACTGGAGACTGATGACATCGAGGGATATGGAGATAGCGCAGGAAAGTGGTGTTGAGGTAGATGAACAGCCATGATTTAATTAAATAGCAGAGCAGGCTCGATGGGCCGAATGGCCAATTCCTGTTCCTATGTTCCTATATATTATCTCCAATTGTTAAATTCAGATACCAGTGCTTCACCAAGTCATAGGAGGCAGCTAATCATTGGTCCTCAAAGGTCCCATGCAGGCCCCTCAAAAAAATGAGCCAAGATTTTTTTCAGGTTTTTATTTTTATGTGACCAAGAGAAACAGCGAGTGAAGTTCTGAACGGTCAGTGTTGTAATATGCCTTTAAGGGATATCAGCATGACCTCATTAGAAGGGAAGTCTGTCATGTGCTCCAGTCTTAGTCGCACTTTTGCTTTGAGCAGAGCACACACACACAGCTCTGATATCTTCAAGCTTTATACCTAAGTATATCTGTTCTCATGTGCCTAGTCTTAATAAATGAACCTACAGTGTGTTTACCCAAATCCCTTATGAGTGATTGGTGCCTTGTGTCTTATACAGTAAATAAGCCCAAGGTATTATATGATTATAATAACACAACAGTTAGCACCTTCAGCACTTTTGAAACCTAGCCAAGCACTTTCAGCCTCACTGAATCCATCCAATTTAAAACCAGGCTTGTGAGCAAAAGGCAGGGGAAATAGAGTATTAGTTGCAAACTCAACTCAGGCTCTGGCCTTGAAGATGGTCACTCAGCTGTGGCATAGTGATCTGTTATGGAACTGCCATGTTACTATAACTGGTTAATGAAGCATAGAATTACCAGTCTCCCAGCACCGACTCTCTGGCTGGACATCAGTAGACTGCTTGGAAAAACTCAGCAGGTCTGACAGCATCTGCGGAGAGGAAAACAGTTAACATTTCGAGTCCGATACGGACTCGAAACGTTAACTGTGTTCCTCTCCACAGACGCTGTCAGACCTGCTGAGTTTTTCCAGGTATTTTTGTTTTTGTTTCAGATTTCCAGCATCCGCAGTATTTTGCTTTTATATCAGTCGACTGCTGTTGACTTCTGGGGTGGACGGGGTGGGGCTAAGTTTAACACCATCCGCTCCCGACTGCAATTTTAACTCAGGCCCAATCAGGGAAGCTGCTGCTCGGCCTATGCCTCAGGCTGATCAGGATCAGCAGGGATCAAAGAGGACCAGAAAGAAACGCTGACCGGGAATTTTCCGGTCCCGCCGATAGTCAGTGGATTTTTGGCTGTCCCGCCACAGCGGTTCCCACCACAGCGGGGCCGGAAAATCCCGGCCACTGACATTTGTGATTCGGCTGGTAATCCAGAGGCCCAGACTCATGCTCAGGAGGCACAGGTTCAAATCCCTCCAAATTCAATTCCTTAAAAAATCTGGAATTGAAAACTTGTCTCAGTAATGGCGACCATGACAACTATCATCGATTGTTGTTAAAAAAAAGACCATCTGGTTCACCAATGCCCTTTCGGGAAGGAAATCTGCCGTCCTTACCTGGTCTGGCCTAAAGTGACTCCGGACCCCACAACGATGTGGTCGATTCTTAACTATCCTCTGAAGTGGTGTGGCAAGCCACTCTGTTCAAGGGCAATTAGGGATTGGCAAAAAAAAATTCTGGCCTTGCCAGCGACGCCCACATCCCGCCAAAAAAAAAAATTCCTTCATGTTAGCCAGGAGCAAATTCTCCAAGCCCACGACAAAATCTAAGGTCGTTACTGCTTCTGAATCCACCCTCCTTCCCAAGTGCAAGAACCCATGAGGTGCCAACCACCCCAACTCAATCCCTCCACCTACCCTATGCCAGCATCCGGGCTGTGCCCTTATCCAACTGGTTTACCCCTTCGTGCTTTGGGGTCCCGGTTGCCAACTCTGATTGGATGTATTCCTGGAGAATCGATCATTTGACCTCCCGCATCCCCTCAGCACCATCACTGGCTGCCCGACACGTCATTTCTCATGGTGCCCTACCTTCTCACAGCCAAGTAGAAAGCGAGCAAACTCTTCATGGCTCAATTGGCAGATACTTGACTGTCAGTTGAACGTTGATTTTCCTCAACGCCTCTATTTTTTTAAGATAATAAATGAGAGTGTTCCAAGGAAATTAAAATTAATCACACTATCTTTTTAATGTTCCACAATTCTTCTTCCAGGTTTTACTCACAGTGGATGAGGTGAGGTGAGAGTGACTGCTCTTGATATCAAGGCAGCGTTTGACCAAGTGTGGCATCAAGGAGCCCTAGCAAAACTGGGGTCAATGGGAATCAGGGGGAAAGCTCTCCACTGGTTGGAGTCATACCTAGCACAAAGGAAGATGGTTGTGGTTGTTGGCGGTCAGTCACCTCAGTTCCAGGACATCACTGCAGGAGTTCCTCAGGGTAGTGTCCTAGACCCAGCCATCTTCAGCTGCTTCATCAATGACCTTCCTTCCATCATAAGGTCAGAAGTGGGGCCGTTCGCTGATGATTGCACAATATTCAGCACCATTCGCGACTCCTCAGAACTGAAGCAGTTTGTGTCCAAATGCAGCAAGACCTGGACAATATCCAGGCTTGGGCTGACAAGTGGCAAGTAACGTTCACGCCACACAAGTGTCAGGCAATGGCCATCTCCACCAAGAGAAAATCCATCGCACCTTGAGATTCAATGGCATTACCATCGTTAAATCTCCCACCATTAACATCCAGGGGGTTATCATTGACCAGAAATTGAACTGGGCTAGCCAAATAAATACTGTGGCTACAAGACCAGGTCAGAGGCTAGGAAGCCTGGGGTGAGTAACCCACCTCCTGGCTCCCCAAAGCCTGTCCACCATCTACAAGACACAAGACAGGAGTGTGATGGAATACTCTCCACTTACCTGGATGAGTGCAGCTCCAACAACACTCAAGAAGCTTGACACTGTCCAGGACAAAGCAGCCCACTTGATTGGCACCCCATCCACAAATATTCACTCCCTCCACCACCGACGCACAGTAGCAGCAGTGTGTACCATCTACAAGATGCATGGCAGGAATTCACCAAGGCTCCTTCGACAGCATCTTCCAAACCCACGGCCACTGCCATAACGTGGGACAAGGGCAGCAGATAGATGGGAACACCACCACACGGAAGCTTCCCTCCAAGACACATACCATCCTGACTTGGAAATATATCGGCCGTTCCTTCACTGACGCTGGGTCAAAATCCTGGAACTCCCTCCCTAACAGCACTGTGGGTGTACCTACACCACATGAACTACAGTGGTTCAAGAAGGCAGCTCACCACCACCTTCTCAAGGGGCAATTAGGGATGGGCAATAAACACTAGCTCAGCCAGCGACGCCCACATCCCCTGAATGAATGCCCTGGAGATGAATCTTTAATTCCTGTTCAAACCCTTTCACCTCCTCCGGAATCTTGCATTGTGCTGTTCTGTTCATAAAGCCCATTATTCTACTTCACATTTTGAATAGCTTCCGCGCAGTATCTAGAAATTCAAACGTACGTCGGCCTAAATTTTCAGCTTGGTGGGCAGACGGGATCGGCAGGCCCGGGATTGGCCGGGAAACGGACCCACCGACCGCGATCGGCCGCCAACCACAATTTCGCGCCGGTTGGCCAAGTAGCAGCCCAGCCAGCATGAAGCGCGCGCTGAAAAGCTCAACACTGCCGGGGTGAGGGGGGGGTGGGAAGAGGGCGGGCGATGGTGTCAATGCGGGCGGGGACCAGCGCTGACAGGAAGCTCCCTGATGGCACAGAGAGACGCCTCAGGGAGCGGAAGACCTGAAACAGCAAATATAAAGGTTTGAAAAGCTGAAAGAAAGTGTCCGTGCATCATAATCAGTCACCTGCAAAATGTAGCTCATGAAAATACCGTCCCTGAAATTTATCTATATTTCATTTCATTGCAGAAATCTCAACACGCCCATGGGATTGATGAGAAACATAAAGGCCGTCTGGCTGATTCTCCCGTCCGCCAACTATAAGGTTGGACGGGCTACATAATATGACAGACCATTGCGCCATTAATGGGCTTTATTGGCCCTCTTAATTGTCGGCGGGCGCGCCTCTGACTTCTATGCCCGCCCGTTGACCGAAATATCGCGCGAGTGAGCGGGATGACGTCGGGACACTCGCCCAACGCCATCTCGTACGATCTCATGGCCGATCGGGTCGGGCGATTTCTCGAAGGGTTACGCGACTTTGGAACTCTCTGCCTCGGAAGGCGATGGAGGTGGGGGGGGCAGTCACTGAATATTTTTAAGGCCAAGGTAGATAGATTCTTGTTTGACAGGGGAACCTAAGGTTATCGCGGCGGGGGTGGGGGAATGTAGAACTCGAAACACAAAGAGATCATCCATGATCTTGTTGAAAGACGGAGCAGGCTCGAGGGGCCGAATGGCCTACTTCTGCTCCTATTTCGTAAGTTTGTATAATAGACAAGGAGGAGTCACGATAGTCACAGGGGGAGCTACAGTGCTCATTGAACATCTACAATACGAACACCGAGGATCTATAAAAGCCACTGAGGCGCCACAATGGTCTCTGAGGAGCTGCAGTAGTTACAGGGATTGGATTAATTGAAGTGCTATAATTGCATTGGGATCCCCAGGCCGGAGATCGCACGAGTGCAGAAAATGCAGCAAATACAAGGAAACACACATAAGATTGGTGCTTAGAGACAGCTTCACACAGCGACTGCCTGGCGCAGTCAGTAACAGGCGCTGGGAAATATATCCCCTCTCCTCAGCATGTGAAGCAAAGGCAGACAACTCATTTTACCAAGAAAAGTAATTAAATTGGGACCACAGAATGCCTTTTATTTCCAGTTGGTTTAAAATCTAAATCCACCTGCCCTTCCTGTGGAAAGCCGCAGTGTTTGATTTTGCGTGTACCTCATTGTCCATTCTACAAGCAAGTACAAAGCAAGCTGAGGTCTGCAGGCCTAATCTTTTTGTTCAGCTACTGCTCTGCAGGGAGTTAGCACTCCAATGGGAGCTGGCTCTTGTTTCACCCAGGCATTGTTTGAATACCACGGCTGAATATCTCGCAGCTGAAAGGATCTCTCTGTTAAACTGAAAGCAATCGGGGCCTGAGAGAGAGGGTGTGCCTTCCCCGCTATTGAGCAGCAGTTCCCATTGTTTCCAGAGCTACAGATGGCAGACGAACAGGGAATGAACTCAGCAAGCTGTGCGAGAGACAGAAAGAGAGAAAAGGGCGACACAGATAGAGAGAACGCCAGGCTGCGTTAGAGGGCTGAATTTTGTGACCTTAGCTTTTGTTAAAGGGGAGTGCAGCTTGATTTCCAGGTCTGTGACCTGGAGGTGGGAATAATGTGTCTTCCAGTCCTATCTTCCGGCAGGCGATGAAGGTTCCCAGGATGAGGGACTCACTTTGATAGATTGGAGAAGTTGGGAATTGTAAAGGGCAGTTGGCAGCCTTCATTATGGCTGCAATAAGATTACTGTGGACGTGGATGGCACTGAAGAGGGAGGAACAAAATGAATGTGTGAGGAGGCTAAAGCCTCCAGAAGACAGATCTTCACTCCAAGCCCTCTCCATTGTTCCATTGGGTCCTTCTGTCCAGGACTATAGACGTGGGACTAGGTCCTTCGACAGACTGTAGACATACTCTGGTATCTACTTAACATTTCTTTATTAGTATTACATCTAAACAGGCTCCAGAGAAGACACATTGCCCTGAGACATGATTCCAACCTCCCTTGAGAGAGTCTGACACATGACTGACCAATGTCAGTGATACATCATCATCTATGTCATACATTAACATATCCCATCTGTTAACCCTTATGCATCCATGAAAGCAGTTCCAGTGAGAGACGGCTGCAAAGGCAAGCCTCGGCCTACATTAGACAGCAGGCCTGCTGTTCCTCTATTTAAACGCTCGCACTGCCTCTAATCGTTCTGCCACACTGACCTCCCACTGTGCAACTGCCTCCCAAAAGCTGATGAGTTATGGATGCTGTACGGGTTCTGTCGGCCTGTAGAAAATTTCAATTTTCCTGGAAAAATTCCTCACGCGCGGCCTCAGTTGCCTTCCCACCACTGCCCTGCGCATCCCTGACATCACACTCAGCCCACGCGAGGTAAAAGCCGTAGTCTGCGCTTTGGACATTGCGTCAGGGAGGGGGAGAGTTACCTGGACACTTTGTTCCAGGAGGCGGTAACCTTTGCGTTAGGTGCTCCGAATTTGGTCTGTGGCCTGGGACGGGAGGGTGTGACTATGAGTGAGGCAGGGAGGGGTTTTCAGAAAGTAGTACTGGAGGAGCCTCAGCCCTTGCAAGTGTCTAACAGATATTGTCGCTTGTGTGGGCGCGAGAAGGGACTGGAGGGAGGATGAACAAACTGACCACGGCACTGTAGTGCAAGCGGTGGGAGTAAAGAAGGAATGTAGTTGTAGGAGGGACAGTATAGTTAGGGGGATAGATACTGCTCTCTTTAGCCGAGCGTGAGAGTCCAGAAGGCTGTGTTGCCTGCTGGGAGCCAGGGTTATGGGCATCTCCTCAGGGCTGGAGAGGAACTTGGAGTGGGAGGGGCAGGATCCAGTTGTGATGGCCTATGTGGCTACCAACGACGTAGGTAGGACTAGGAAAGAGGTTCTGCCGAGGGAGTACGAGCAGCTGGAGGCTAAATTAGAAAGCCACAAAGGTGATAATCTCTGGATTACTACCTGAGCCACACAAGTAAATTGGCATAGATTAAATAAGATCAGAGAGTGGAATGTATGGCTCAAAGACTGGTGTGGGGGAAATGCGCTTCGGTTCATGGGACACTGGCACCAGTACTGGGGAAAGAGTGATCTGTACTGCTGGGATGGCTATCGCTGGAACCATGCTGGGGCCAGAGTGCTGGCAAACTGTATAATTGGGGCTGTAAAGAGCGTTGAAGCAAATAGTGGAAAAGTGAAGGATTCACGTGAGGGGGGGATTTGAAAAGTTAAAGAGAAAGGATAGCGAGACAGGTAATGATAACCAGAGCGTGACAGGAAGGGACAGGGCAGACAAACATAAGAGTGCACCAGCAAATAGGGTCCAAGTAAGCAAAAATGGTAAGAGGAAAGAATAAAAGGCTCTTTATCTGAATGCTCATAGCATTCATAACAAGATAGATGAACTGATAGCACAAATAGAAATAAATGAGTATGATGTGATAGCCAGTATAGAGATGTGGTAGCTCTGAAGAAGGGTCACATGGACTCAAAACATCAACTCTGTTTCTTTCTCCACAGATGCTGTCAGAGCTGCTGAGTATTTCCAGCATTTTCTGTTTATGTTACAGTGATCTGGTCCCAAGGTGACCAAGGCTGGGACCTGAGTATTCAAAGGTATTTGACATTTCAGAAAGATAGAGGAAAGGAAAAGGAAGTGGGGTAGCTCTGTTAATAACAGACGAGACCAATATAATAGTGAGAAATGATCTTGTTTCAGAAGATCCAGATGTAGAGTCAGTTTGGGAGATAAGGAATAGCAAAGGAAAGAAGCCACTGTTGGGAGTAGTTTATAGGCCCCCCTAACAGTAGTACAGTAGGACAGAGTGTACATCAGGAAATAATGGGGGCTTGCAAGAAAGATACTGCAATATTCATGGGTGACTTTAATCATCACATCGATTGGACAAATTGGCAAAGTTAACCTGGAAAATGAGGTAATAGAGTGTATTTGGGACTGTTTCTTAGAACAATACTTTCTGGAACCTACCAGGGAACAGGCTATTTTAGACCTGGTAATGTGTAATGAGACAGGATTAATTAAAGACCTCATTGTTAGGGATCCTCTCAGTAAGAGTGATCATAACATGGTAGAATTTCACTTTCAGTTGGAGACTGAGAAATGTGTGTCCATAACTAGAGTCTTAAACTTAAAAAAAAGACAACTACAAGGGTATGAAGACAGAGTCAGCTGCAGTGGACTGGGAAAATAGGTTAAAAGGTAAGGTGGTAGAGAAGCAGTGGCAGACATTTAAGGTGACATTTCACAACTCTCAACAAAAATGCATTCAATTGGAAAGACACTATGAGAAAGATGCACCATCTGTGGCTAACTAAGGAGGCTAAAGATGTTATAAAATTGAAAAAGGTGCACAGTTCTGCAAAGATTAATGGTAGCCCAGAAGATTGGGAAAATTTTAGAAACCAGCCAAGGAGGACTAAACCTAATAAAGAGAAAGAAATTGGAGTTTGAGAGAAATCTAGCAAGAAATATAAAAACAGACAGTAAAAGCTTGTGCAAGTATAAAAAGGATGGGAGTAGCTAAAGTGAATGTTGGTCCCTTAGAGGGTGAGACTAGGAAATTAATGTTGGGAAACAAGGAAATGGCAGAGAAAAATTGAACAAGTATTTTGTATCTATCTCCATGGTAGAAGACACAGAAAGCATCCCAAGAATAGAAGAAAATCAAGATGCAAAAGGGAGAGAGGAACTTAAAACAATTAAGGTCACTAGAGAAAACGTACATGAAAAACTAATAGGACTAAGGGCTGACGAGTCCCCCTGGACCTGATGGCCTGTTCCCTAGGGTCTCAAAAGTAGTGGCTGCAGAGATAGTGGATGCATTGGTTGTAATCTTCCAAAATTCCCTAAATTCTAGCAAAGTCCTGACAGTTTGGAAAACCTCAAATGTAACACCACTATTGAAGGATGGTGACAGAAAGCAGCAAACTACAGGCAAGTTAGCTAATGTCTGTCGTTGGGAAAATGCTTGAATCCACTATTAAGGAGATAGTAGCAGGACATCTAGAAAATCAGAATACAATCAGGTAGAGTCAACACGGTTTTGTGGGAGGAAAATTATGTTGCACAAGCTTATTAGGGTTATTTGAGGATGTAACAAGCAGGGTGGATAAAGGGGAACCAGCAGATGTAGTGTATTTGGAATCTCTAAAGGCATTTAGACAAGAGCTTGTGGTGTTGAGGGTGATATATTAGCATGGATACAGAACTGGCTAACTAATAGAAACAGGGAGTTGAAATAAATGGGTCATTTTCAGAAAGGTAACCCATAACTGGCGGAGGGCCACAGGGACCAGTGCTGGGGCCTAAACTATTTGTGATCCATATTAATGACTTGGATGAAGGGACTGACCATACTGTAGCCAAATTTGCTGATGTTACAGAGAGAGATTGGAAAGCTAGTTATGAGGAGGAAACAAAGTCTGCAGAGGAATATAGATAGGTTAGGTGAGCAGGAAAAATATTGGCAGATGAGGTATAATGTGGGAAAATGCTGGGTTTGTCCACTTTGGCAGCAAGTATAGAGAAGCGGAACATTATTTTAATAGAGAGAGACTGCAGATCGCTGCGGTACAGTTGGATCTGGGTGTCCTTGTACACGAATCACATAACGTTAGCGTGCGGGTACAGCAAGTGAGTAGGATGGCAAATGGAATGTTGGTCTTTATTGCAAAGGCATTGATGAGACCTTACCTGGTGTACCTCGTACTTAAGGAGGGGGCCTACTTCCCCTCCTAGTAGGCTGGCTCCTGGACTGAGAAGTTTGTCTTATGAGGAAAGGTTGCACAGGTTGGGCCTATACTCACTGGAGTTTAGGTGATCTTATTGAAACATATAAGATTCTAAGGGGACTTGATGGGGATGCTGAGAGAATGTTTCCCCCTATGGGGGAATCTACAGCAAGGGGGCAGTTTCAAAATTGGGGGTCTCCCATTTAAGATGTAGATGAGGTGGAATTTATTCTCCCAGAATTCTGTCTTCCAAAGAGCGGTGAAGGCTGGGTCATTGAATAGACAGATTAGACAGATTTTTGACTGACAAGGGAGTCAAGGATTATGGCGGGCAGGCAGGAAAGTGGGGTTAGGCTACATTCAAAACTGCCATGATCTTATTGAATGGCAGAGCAGACTCGAGGGGCTGAATGCCTACTCCTGCTCCTATTTCTTACTATCTTATTTTTGTCCTGGTTTTCCATTCCCAGCCCCAACTCCACCACACTCACCTCCTGACTCCCCATAGCCTGTCCACCATCTACAAGGCACAAGTCAGGAGTGTGATGGAATACTCCCCACTTTCCTGGATGAGTGTAGCTCCCACAACACTCAAGAAGCTTGACACCATCCAGGACAAAGCAGCCCACTTGATTGGCACCATATCCACAAACATTCACTCCCTCCACCACCGACGCACAGTAGCAGCAGTGTGTGTACCATCTACAAGATGCACTGCAGGAATTCACCAAGGCTCCTTAGAGAGCACCTTCCAAACTCACGACTGCTACCATCTAGAAGGACAATGGCAGCAGACACATGGGAACACCACCACCTGGAGGTTCCCCTCCAAGTGACTCGCCATCCTGACTTGGAAATATATCACCGTTCCTTCACTGGCACTGGGTCAAAACCCTGGAACTCCCTCCCTAACAGCACTGTGGGTGCACCTACACCACATGGACTGCAGCAGTTCAAGAAGGCAGCTCACCACCACCTTCTCAAGGTGCAACTAGGGATGGGCAATAAACACTGGCCTAGCCAGCGGCACCCACATCCGGTGAATGAATTAAAAAAACCCTCCCACCCAACCTCCAAGGGCCAGGGAAAATAATTCCTGGAGCGAGAGGGAGGCATAGATAGAGAGAGCAAGAGACAGAGAGAGAGACTAAGGTAGAATATCCTGCTCTCTCTGGTGGCCAGCTTGGGGGTGGGCAGGGTTAGGTAATTGGGTGGGATGGTGGCGCGCCGGAACCCCTGCAACTCCCCGCCTCAACCAGAATTAAGTTCTGGGCAGGAAGGCCCATGGTCGACCTTCCTGCCCTGATGCCAATTGAGGCCCTTAAGTCGCCAATTAGTGGCCTCATCCCAGCACCATATTAGCCCAGCTGCAGGCAAACCTTGTAGCCGTGCGGTCTGGACAGCAGCTTAACCCACACAGCCACCTCCGGGAAGTCACTCGATCAGTGCCCGAGAACCCTCCCTGCCCTTGCTGCCAACCCCCTGCACCCCTCTCCCTCCAACTCCCACCCATGAAACCAACTCCCACCCCACCCCCACCCCGCCCCACATTACTTACCTGTGGCCTGGGTCACCCCATGATCCTGGGACTCCGGAGTCTCTCCTTCTGGCAGCAGCCACAGCCTCCCCTGGGGCAGTGCCAATGAGAGGCTGGCAGCTCTCGGTGGGCGAGGCATCTGCCCCCACCCCGAGGAGAGGTGGTGGGGGGGGGAGAGAGAGAGAGAGAGAGGGAGGGAGAGAAAGAGAGAGAGACACGGAGGGAGGGAGAGAAAGGGAGGGAAGGAGGGAGAGAAAGAGAGAGAGGGAGGGAGAGAGAGAGAGAGAGGGAGGTGGAGAAAGGGAGAGAGAGAGGGAGGGAGGGGGAGAGAGAGGGAGGGAGAGAAAAGGAGAGAGAGAGAGAGGGAGGGGGGGAGGGGGAGAGAGAGGGAGGGAGGGGTAGAGGGAGGGTGAGAAAAGGAGAGAGGGAGGGAGAGAGAGCGGGAGGGAGAGGGAGGGAGGGAGAGAGGGAGGGAGAGAGGGAGGGAGAGAAAGAGAGACAGATGGAGGGAGAGAAAGAAAGAGAGAGAGAGGGGGAGGGAGGGGGAGAAAGAGAGAGAGGGGGAGGGAGAGAGAGAAGGAGAGGGAGAGAGAGAGAGAGAGGGGGAGTGAGGGAGGGGGAGAGAGAGAGTGGGGGAGGGAGGGGGAGAGAGAGAGAGAGAGGGGGAGGGAGGGAGAGGGAGAGAGAGAGAGAGGGGGAGAGAGAGAGAGAGGGGGAGGGAGGGAGAGGGAGAGAGAGAGAGAGGGGGAGGGAGGGAGAGGGAGAGAGAGAGAGAGGGGGAGGGAGGGAGGGGGGGAGAGAGAGGGAGGGAGGGAGAGAGAGCGCAAATGGGATTTTGGCATTTATTGCTAAAGGAATAGAGTATAAAAATAGGGAAGTGTTGTTGCAACTGTACAAGGCATTGGTGAGACCGCACCTGGAGTACTGTGCACAGTTTTGGTCCCCTTACTTGAGGAAGGATGTAGTTGCATTGGAGGTGGTTCAGAGGAGGTTCACTAGATTGATTCCAGAGATGCGGGGCTTGTCTTATGAGGAGAGATTGAGCAGTTTAGGCCTATACTCACTAGAGTTTAGAAGAATGAGAGGAGATCTAATTGAGGTATATAAGATGCTAAAGGGGATAAACAAAGTAGACATGGAGCAGATGTTCCCCCTTGTGGGGCATTCTAGAATAGTGTTAGGCTAAGGGGCGGTAGATTTAAATCAGAGATGAGGAGGGATTACTTTTCCCAAAGGGCCATGAATCTGTGGAATTCACTACCTCAGAGTGCAGTGGATGCCGGGACGCTGAATAAATTTAAGGAGGAGATAGACAGATTTTTAATTAGTAACGGGTTGAAAGGTTATGGGGAGAGGGCAGGAAATTGGAGTTGAGGCCGAAATGAGATCAGCCATGATCGTAATGAATGGCGGGGCAGGCTCGAGGGGCTGAATTGCCTACTCCTGCTCCTATTTCTTATGTTGTTATGAGAGAGAGTGAGAGAGAGAGAGAGAGGGGGAGAGAGGGACAGAGAGAGAGAGAGAGAGAGGGAAGGTTGCCTGCATTCACATTCTTTCCTCTCACCCAAATTGCCTTCGCACTTGCCACTCACACAAGGGGAAGTGGGCCTCTCTCATCTCATTAACTTGTCCCTGCAGCATCTCCGTAGTGGTATCTGAATACCTCAGGCCTTACTGGAACTGTCCTTGTCCTTGTCTGTCTTCCCCTGGCCACCATGGTGTCCCTGTTTCAGCCAAGGTAAAATGCACCTCCATCTTGAGCTACTACAGGCCTCGAAAATTCTGCTGTGCTGCCTGATTTTTTTGCCTCCAAGTTGGCGAGTTTGATGCTCTGTTACTGCTGGAAAATGAGGGGCAGCTGAGAGACGGGTTGGGGTACCCTACCAGCTTTTGTGGGCAGTGCTCGCTCTCAACCCAACCATCAAGGTTAGAAAACTCACGGACAGCGTGGATGCCACCAAAAAATGAAATAAAGGCAAACGTTTCAGCATTTGTATAGCGCCTTTCTCAGCCGCAGGAGGCCCCAATGTATTTTACAGCCAGGCTGCACTGCTAAATTTCAGCTATTGTTTATAATGTGAGAAATGGCACAGCCAATTCACGCGCAGGAAGCTCCCGCAAACAACAATGTGAGAATGACCGAATTAAAAAGCCGGAAGTGCTGGGGAAGCCTCAGCGGGTCTGGCAGCATCCACGGAGAGAGAAACAAGAGTGAACGATTCAAGCCCACACGACTTCCTCTTCAGAGTCAGAGGGCAGGACTTTACGTCCCGTGGGTGGGTGGGTGGGGGCGCGCCCAGCACAATCGGGCGTAAAATAACAGGCACCGACGTCAGGCGAGCGTCCCGATGTCATCGCGCGCGCCCGCCGACGATTAAGAGGCCTAATAAGGCCCTTAATCAATTAACGTAAACCTATTTTTCGCTGCCCTCAGGGTCTTTTGATTTTTTTTTTAGCAGATCTCACCCACGGGCGGGAAGAGGTTTCCACCTTAAATTGAATAAAGAAACAAATAGAAATTTTTGGGCAGAATTATTCATTCTGCTCATGTTATTGTGAGTGAGTCCCACGACGTTGGGACATTTTTTTTTTCAGGTTTTCAAACGCTTTATTTTCGATGTTAAAGTGTTCGGCCCCCCTGCCTTCAGGGAGCTTTCAGTGCGCACTCCCCCCACCCCCACCACCCCCCCACCCCGCCCCGCGCATGTGCTCACCACCACCTCCCCCACCCCAGCAGTGCTGGGTCTCTCCTTGTTGTGCCTTTCACGCTGGCCGGCTGGTTAATTGTCCAGCAAGCGTAAAATCGTGGTCAGGGGGGCCGATTGCGGGTGGCGGAACTTCCCCCCCGGCCCCCGCCCGTCGACCTGAAAATCCTGCCCCTACAGACTTGTGTCGTCAACCCTGATTCTCTCTCCAAAAGGTGCCGCCAAGCCTGCTGAGACTTTCCAGCATTTTCCGTCTTCATTTCTGATTTCCAGCACCCGCAGTGTGTTGGTTTTACGTAGGTACAGTCATAGGTTTGTTTTAGGGGTTGGTTGAAGGGTAAACGTGGGCCAGGACATTGGGGAGAACCTCCCCTACTCTTCTACGAATTGATTCCATGGATCTTTGACATCCACCGGAGAGAGCAGGTAGGGCCTGGGTGTAAAGTCCCACCCAAAAGACGAGTACCTCAGACAGCGCAGCACGCCCTCGGTACTGCACTGGGCTGTGTCAGCCTGGATTTTGTGCTCAGGTCCCTGGAGTGGGACTCACGAGGCAAGAGTACTAACTACTGAGCCATGGCTGGTAATGAAGGGGACCTGGGGGCAACAGCCTGAAGAAACATTTCAGGATCGTTAAAAAAAAATGTATTTCTTTCTCATTTTCTCTGAACGCTTTTATTAGTTGTGAAAATATTTGACGTGGAGAAAAAATATATGTTTGACTGACAGTCATCCAATCAGGCAATGAACTGTCAACATAGGATATACTGCACAGAAGCAGGCCATTCAGCCCAACCAGTCCGTGATGGTAATTACGCTCCACTCGAGCCTCCTCCCATCTTTGCTCATTCAAATCTATCATCCTGACCTTTCCTTCTCCAGCATAGGCTTGTCTAGTTTCTCCTGAAATGCAACGATACTACTTGCTTCAACTACTCCCTGTGGTAGCGTGTTCCACATTCCCATCACCTCTCTGGGCAAAGAAGTTTCCTCTGAATTCCCTACTGGTTTTCTCAGTGACGGCCTTATACTGACGGCCTCTGGTTATGCTGCTCCCCACAAGAGTGCATCCACTCTATCCAAACCCTGGCCTAATTTTCTATTATGTCGCCTCACAGCCATTTTTTCCCTTTAGCGGTTTGCCTTCTGAGTGGCACGGGGTGGTAAAGCCCTGTGAGGGCGAATGTGTTGGTCAACCAATGGCGGGAAAGCGGAGGGGGGGGGGTGGGGCGGAGTGGTTGTGGTCAAGAGGCCCTGCGATGACACCTCCGGGGATACGTCCGACCTGAGTTGATGGGGTCTAGGTGGGCGGCCGTAGGGCCTCATACCGATCGGGCACCAGCCCACTTTATCAAGGGAACTGGGTAATTCACCTGATGCAAATACACGCATCTCTAATCTTAGCCACATGAAACACTTGCGGTTCACAAGTCTGATGCACAATAACAAACCCATTCCGATTTTTAAAGCTGCGTTTTATTTTGTTTAAGGAAGATACAGATCGAAATGGATTATATTTTTAAATCACAGTGCGCTACCATCATAGCAACAGGCTTGGTGGTACTCCAGGTTATTACTAGGCCTTGGCTCTTTGGCCTAGCGTGCCCACAGGCCTCAAAAGTGCGGAACATTAAAATTTTAGCAGTTTCCAAAAGAAATATACTCTGAAATTTCCAAAGTAATTAATCCTTTGAGGTTTAAGTTTTTTTTAAACACTTTGAGACTAGCTGAGGTACTACATGGCTGGCATCAATAATGATTATTGATAAACACACAGTAATTAGTCCTTTAGCTTCAGAAGGCTTCAGTAAGCACTGCAGCCTCAAACTGTCAAGATTCAGAATTTTCTGTCGTTGCAGATTCCAGGAATATGACAATTAAATGTTCTTTGCATTTTTCTAATTCTACGTTACATGGTTCAGCCAGAAAAGCAGTTATTTTTATGCTTCATCTCTTTTTTCTGAAGGAGATGCTCGAATGGAACTCTGCAAGAGCTCTTACATACATCACAGTGCTCAAGCTTCTGATGATCTACCTGACTCTCGGGATGATTTCACCAGGGTTTAGATACCAGCTAGTGCCCAAAGCATGAGTTACAGTCGTTCGCTAGAGATTCAGGCCTCGCATGACACCATGCAAAGCTCAGTGCTGCCACAAACACTTCACCTATTCTGCTCTGTATAGAAAGCGCCAGTAAACTAAATCGTGAGAAGTCGTGCGTTAAGATTTGAGGCGTTGGCCTCAGAGTAAGGTTTGAAGGTCTTTACTTCTTTTCCTCCATTTTACCTCATCTTCCTCCTTCACTCACATCCGGTCTGTGGACTTTCCCCTTTTCAATCTCTCTTACTCCTCTTCTACTTTCTAGTTTTCTTACTTTCCTTCTTCTATCACTTTGTTTTTTAATACCAATCCTCCCAGTCTCTCCCTTCCTGGTTCCCCTTCACTCCTCGACTGTTAATTCCTGCAGTTATTTCTCTCTTTCCCTTTCTCTCATCCTCTCTCTCTCTCTCTCTCTCACACACTTGCCTCTCTGTGCCCTGCATTGCTCTCCGCCACAGTCCAACAGTAAATACTTGCTCAAAACCTGCGGCAATGTAAATATTACAAACGCGCTCCTCGGAATGATGGAAGTAAAGCGGGTGGGTCATTTGGTACAGCTCGTGGCCCTTACGTCACGAGGTCTCTGTATCCTGTCACGATGACCTCTATCCTGGAGCATCCCCCGCCAGTCACATTGTGACCCCGTCCCACCCCAAACCCACCTATTGCCAGACACAATGAGCCCCTCCCCATCCCATCACCATTCCGGTTGAAGAATCACAGCAGTGATTGTGATCACCATCATAGTGGCAACGTCTCAGCTTCCTTTAGCGTGACCTGGTCCACTCGCTTTGACAGGAACCTTACTGAGACGTGACTCAAGTTAATTCCTTCCCCATGAGTAACTTGCTGTCAGTTTATGTCACACTGAATTCCTGGCATGAAATACATGGGAGGCTGAGAACTGCAAGTGATTATCTGCTGATTATTTTGTGTTATGGTTGACGGCAGTGACATGATATATTATTTTTATTCATTCGTGGGATGTGGGCTTCGCTGGCTGGGCCAGCATTTATTGCCCATCCCTAGTTACCCTTGAGAAGGCAGTGGTGAGCTGCCTTCTTGAACCGCTGCAGTCCATGTGGTGTAGGCGCACCCACAGTGCTGTTAGGGAAGGAGTTCCAGGATTTTGACCCAGTGACAGTGAAGGGACGGCCGATATATTTCCAAGTCAGGGTGGTGAGTGGCTTGGAGGGGAACTTCCAGGTGGTGGTGTTCCCATGTATCTGCTGCCCTTGTCCTTCTAGATGGTAGCAATCGTGGGTTTTGAAGGTGCTGTTGAAGGAAGCTTGGTGAATTCCTGCAGTGCATCTTGTAGATGGTACACACTGCTGCCACTGTTCTTTGGTGGTGGAGGGAGTGAATGTTTGTGGATTAGGTGCCAATCAAGCGGGCTGCTTTGTCCTGGATGGTGTCAAGCTTCTTGAGTGGTGTGGGAGCTGCACTCATCCAGGCAAGTGGGGTGTATTCCACTCCTGACTTGTGCCTTATAGATGGTGGACAGGCTTTGGGGAGTCAGGGGGTGAGTTACTCACCACTGGATTCCTAGTCTCTGACCTGCTCTTGTAGCCACAGTTTTTATGTGGCTGGTCCAGTTCAGTCTCTGGTCAATGGTAACCCCCAGGATGTTGATAGTGTGGGATTCAATGATGGTAATGCCATTCAATGTCAAGGGGCGATGATTAGCTTATCTCTTGTTGGAGATGGTCATTGCCTGGCACTTGTGCTGCATTTGAGTTGCAAATGGTTCTGAATATTGTGCAATCATCACAAGCAGTAATCCTCACATCTTAATAGGCTTACCCCCTAACAACTCAGCCACAGCCACCTGAATCCCTCGCTCAGACTCCAGCCTGTAACTCACTCCTGGGTATCCATTATCCTCCACGGTTCTGTGCACAAACTTGGCCAGTTATTGTGTGGACAATGTCATGATCAGTGCAACAGGATCTGCGGGCCACAGGGGTCCCAGGAGTCCCGGCTTGATCGCACTTCCCATTGATCAGGTTAACTGCATGTCGACTATAAATGACCTAATGCCTGACGGGCCCTCGAGAGGGCAGCAAGACCAACTGAGTTCACAACATTCTTAACTCGCATTAACATTGAGCTTTCCGCCATTGGGCTTGTTTAACTCTTGGTGGGGTAAGCACCAGGAGCGGGACGAGGATGGAGAAGGGCAGCTACCAGGGCTCCTGGTCTCTCTCAGTGCAGCCTCCTGCTCTCACACCTCCTACTTCAGGGAGGAGCATGGCAGGACTGGCCAATAGTATTGAATTTTATATACATTGAATAGAGATTCAATAGCTTAAGAGAAGAGGCTTCCAAGCTTGGAAGCCACCGACGAAAACCTTTCTGGAAGGTCAATCGATCAGCGCCGACTGTAGACTGAAAAGCTCCGATGGATGCACAAGGGTTTCTGCTGAGCAAAAAGCCCTTGCTTCAGCCTGGGGAACAGTGACTGGCAAAGTGTTGGGCTTAGGGGCGCTGCCCTTGCAAATGGAGCCCCCCCAAACAGCAGATCGTTGTCGCAATTCATTGAGACACTCAGGCCGCCAGTCAACATGGTGATGGGAATATGATTAAAATGGGAAAAAAAGACATTGGCATTTACATACCGGTCATCTCAAAAAGCTTTACAACTAGAGAACCATTTTCTCTTTTGGAGTGTAGTCAACTCCTGGAATGTGGCAGCCAATTGGTACACAGCATACAGCAGCGTGATAATGACCAGATAACCTGTTTTTTTGCAATGTTGATCGAGGATAAATATCAGCCAGGGCCCTGGGGAGAACTCCCCTGTCCTTCTTTGAAATATGGAATCATTAATGTCCAACTGAGAAGTCAGAAGAGGCCTTGGCTTTTAATGTTCTAACCAAAGGGCAGAAGCTCTAAGCAGTGCAATACTGGCGTTGGAACATCCACCCTTGATTTGCGCTCAAGTCCTGGAGGGAGACTTGAACCCAGAGCCTTCAGAGTCAGAGATGAGAATGCTACACACTGAACCATGGCTGACTGTTGGCCAGTCCTGCCATGCTCCTCCCTGAAGTAGGAGGTATGAGAGCAGGAGGCTGCACTGAGAGAGACCAGGAGCCCAAAGGGGATAAACCTTCTTGTTTTATTCTTGGATGTGATGTGGGTGTCGCTGGCAAGGCCAGCGTTTGTTGCCCATCCCTAATTGCCCTTGAACTGAAGTGAGGGCAGTTAAGAGTCAACCACATGGCTGTGGGTCTGGAGTCACATGTAGGCCAGACCAGGTAAGGACGGCAGATTTCCTTCCCTAAAGGGCATGAGTGAACCAGATGGGCTTTTGTGGAAACTGATGATGATAGCTCATGGTCACCATTGCTGAGAGACGAGCTTTGTATAATTCCAGATTTTACTAATTGAGTTTAAATTCCCCCAGTTGCCGTGGTGGGATTTGAACCCATGTCCCCAGAGCATTACTAGGCCAGTGACATCGCCACTACACGATGGCGTTCCCCACCTATGGGAAGGATAAAAGAGCCGATGACTTAAAGAGCAGATCTCACCATCAGGGTTCCTCCCTTAAATAGTTGCAAATAATTAGCATCAGAAATAAACTTTTCCATCTACTATTTTTTTAAAGAGATTCTTCTTTGAATATTTTTTTTTTTAAATAGTGAATATGAGAAGCAGTGCAAGACTCAGGACTCTCCCTCCAGCCTGTTCCCATCATGGCAATATTAGCAGTCAACAGTTAACCACAAATGTTAAAAGGCAAGGGCTCTCCAAATTGCACCAACCCTCTACAGGAACCAAAACCAAGCCAGGAGGGCCCACATTCAATCCTGCTCCAAGCTCAGTTCACTGAGACGCTACAGACGGGAAGGGAGCCGGTCAGACAATCGTTCAGAGCTGCTGGACCTTGCTGCTATCAAGCGTTCGCTTACGAGAAGGTGCAGGCATATGCAGATCGGGTGATGCTCCCCACAGTTCAATAGTCCACTGACATCCACTGCCCGGGCTCGGGCTTCCGAAAAAAATAAAACCACTCCCTGGCGTATGGCTGAAACCTGGGAATGGTTTCAATAAAATGAATCAATGTTGTCGGGGGTGACAGCGAAAGTGGGTGGGTGAATCGAAAAGGAATAAAAATTCATCATCAGGGCCAGGAGGGGCATCGAAGTCAATCTGAATTTTCGATACGTCTTTAAACGTCAGACGGTGAATGCCTTAAATATTAAATAGGTGTTTCGTTTATCCCTTTCTTTACCTCGCGTCATCGTTTGCCTCAACGAATGCAGACATTAGGTCACGTCCTGTTGACCTCGCTGTGACCTCGCTGTGACCTTGGCCCTCAAGGCCTGTCGATGGTCCCCTCGCCTCACTGCAGCATGATGTCATTCAGGTTCTCCTGCAGCACCGTGTCCTTGACAGCATGGAAGACGAAGCGGATGTTCTCCGTATCGATGGCGGTGGTGAAGTGGTGAAAGAGGGGCCGGGTCCGGTCCCTCCGCTTGCGGTTGAAGCACGTCAGGAGATACTTCTGGACGTCCTCCAGGTTGTGCGGCCGGCCTTCAAAGTCAGGGAAGTGCCTCTCGATGTTGACCGTCTTCACCTTGGCCTCCAGCAGGTCCGTCTTGTTCAGGAAGAGGATGATGGAGACCCTGGCGAAGAGCTTGTTGTTCACGATCGTCTCGAAGATGTTCATCGACTCCACCAGGCGGTTTGTCCGCCGGTCCTCCATCAGGACCTGGTCAAACTCGCTGGACGACACCATGAAGAGGATGGAGGTGATGCCTTCAAAGCACAGGAACCACTTCTGCCTCTGGGAGCGTTGCCCGCCCACATCCATCATCCTGAATGGGATGCCCTTGATGATGAAGTCATACTCTACGATGCCCTTGGTCGCCCTCCGGGCCAGGAGGATGTCTTGTTTGGTAGGAAGATAATTCTGGAAGGAAAATAAGATACACACACAAGTGAGCAACCTTGAGAAGAATTACATCTTGCATACAACACAGAGAAAGACCATTCGGCCCAACAGGTCTATCCCCTTCCATCAAGCCTCCTCCCATCACCCTTCATCTATCAGCATATCCTTAGACCCATTCTCCCTCATGTGCTCTAGCTTCCCCTTGATAAATTCTTATTATTCACCTCAGCTACTCCTTGTGGTCGTAAGTTCCACACTCCAATCACTTGCTGAGTGAAAACCTTTCCCCATTGGGTTTATTAATGTCCATCTTATATTTATGACCTCCAGTCCTGCTCCAAGAGGTCTTGTGGTGCAGCTGGAAACGTCCCTACCTCTGAGCAAGGAGCTCTGGGGTCAAGTCCCACTCCAGGCCCAGGCTTTTCCAGGCCCTGCCCGTGCACCACCGGGATCTCCAGTCCTGCCGGAAGTCGGTGGGCCTTTGACTGGACCGTGGGCGGGGCCGGAAAAATCCCAGCCCAGGACCCAATGTCCATGGGAGGTACGTCCATAACGCAGCCAAACAGGTTGGTCATCAACTTGTAAATCCTTCCAACAAACGCCAATGGCAGGCAGTAAGATACAGGGTATGAGACACACTGACTCTGAGAGATACAGGGTGTGAGAGAGGCTGACACTGCATGATACAGGGTATGAGGCACACTGACACAGAGATACAATGTGAGAGACTCACTCACACTGAGATATAGGGTGTGAGACACACTGACACTGAGATACAGGGTGTGAGTCACACTGACACTGAGATACAGGGTGTGAGTCACACTGACACTGAGAGATACAGGCGTTGTGAGTGCTGACACTGCGAAATACAGGGTGTGAGACACACTAACACTACGAGATACAGGTTGTGAGTGAGGCTGACACTGCGAGGTACAGGGCTTGTGACACACTGACACTGAGATACAGGGTGTGAGGCACAATGACACTGTGATATACACGTTCTGAGAGAGGCTGACACTGCGATACACAGGGCGTGAGACGCACTGACACTGAGATATAGGCTGTGTGAAATGCTGACACATCGAGATACAGGGTGAGAGACACACTAACACTGAGATACAGGTTGTGAGAGAGGCTGACACATTGAGATACAGGGTGTGAGACCCACTGAAGCTGCGAGATACAGGGTTTGAGACACACTGACACTGAGATACAGGTTGTGAAAGAGGCTGACACAGATACTGGGTGTGAATCACACTGACACTGACGGGTACAGGGTTCAAGACTCATTGATACTGTGAGATACAGGGTGTGAGTGACACTGATGCTGCATGATATGTGGTCAAGACACACTGACACTGAGATACAGGGTGTGGGACATGCTGACAGTGAGATACAGGGTATGAGACACACTTACACGTTAGGTACAACGTGTGATTCACACTGACACTGTGAGATACAGGGTGTGAGAGAGTCTGACATCGCGAGATACAGGGTGCGAGACACAATGACACTGTGAGGTACAGGTTGTCAGAGCGACTGAAACTGTGAGATACAGGATATGAGACACACTGACACTGTGAGGTACAGAGTGTGAGAGAGGCTGACACTGCGAGTTACAGGGTATGAGACACACTGACAGTGAGAGACACATGATGTGAGACACACTGATACTGTGAGATACAGGCTGTGAGACACACTGGCTCTGGGGTAGAGGGTGTGTGAGAGACACACTGACACTGTGAGATACAGGTTGTGAGAGAGGCTGACACTGTGAGATACAGGGTATGAGGCACTATGACACTGCGAGCTACACACTGACACTGTGAGATACAGGATGTAAGACACCCTGACACTGATGGGCACAGGGTGTGAGGCACACTAACACTGTGGGATATAGGTTTTGTGAAATGCTGACACTGGGATTCAGGGCGTAAGACACACTGAAACTGAGATACAGGGTGAGTCACACCGACACTGCGAGCTACAGGATGTGAGGCACACAGATCATGCGAGATATATGGCATGAGACACACTGACACTGAGACACACGGTGTGAGACACACTGACACAGAGGTACGAGTTTCAGACACACGAACACTGCGAGATACAAGCTGTGAGTCACACTGACGCTGCGGGATACAGGTTGTGAGTGAGGCTGACACTGAGATACAGCATGTGAGACACACTGACACTGCGAGGTGCAGGGTGTGAGACACTGACACTGTTTGTGAGACACAATGACACTGCAAGATACAGGGTGGGAGGCACTGACATTGCGAGGTACAGGATGTAAAACACACTGACACTGCGAGATACAGGCACATAGGTAAGGCACATTGAAACTGTGAGATACAGGGTGTGAGAGACACTGATGCTGCGAGGCAGGGTGCCAGACAAACTGACACTGAGAGATGCAGGGTGAGAGACACACTGACACTGTGAGATAGAGTGCCAGGCATACTGACACTGTGATCTACAGGGTGTGAGACACACACACTGCAAGATACACAGTCAGACATACTTACACTGAGATACAGGGTGTCAGACATGCTTAGACTGAGATACAGGCTGTGAGACACACTGACACTGAGATACAGGGTTTGAGACAAGCTGACACTGAGATACAGGGTGTGAGAGAAACTGACAATGAGCTACAGGGTGTGAGACACACTGACAATGAGCTGCAGGGTGTGAGACACATTGAGACGTGAGGTACAGGCTGTGAGACACACTGACACTGTGATACAGGGTGTGAGACACACTGACACTGTGATACAGGATGTGAGACACACTGACCCTGTGATAAAGGGTGTGAGACACACTGACACTGTGATACAGGGTGTGAGACACACTGACACTGTGATACAGGGTGTGAGTCACACTGACACTGTGATACAGGGTGTGAGACACACTGACACTGTGATACAGGGTGTGAGACACACTGACACTGTGATACAGGGTGTGAGACACACTGACACTGTGATACAGGGTGTGAGACACACTGACACTGTGATACAGGGTGTGAGACACACTGACACTGTGATACAGGGTGTGAGACACACTGACACTGTGATACAGGGTGTGAGACACACTGACACTGTGATACAGGGTGTGAGACACACTGACACTGTGATACAGGGTGTGAGACACACTGACACTGTGATACAGGGTGTGAGACACACTGACACTGTGATACAGGGTGTGAGACACACTGACACTGAGATACAGGGTGTAAGACATACTGACACTGTGATGCAAGGTGTGAAACACACTAACACTGAGGTGCAGGGTGTGAGAGAGACACTGACAGAGACACAGGGTTTGAGAAATACTGACACAGATACAGGATGTGAGACACACTGACACTGAGATACAGGGTGTGAGAGACACGCTGACACTGTGAACTGCAGGGCATGAGACACACTGACACTGCGATACAGGCTGTGAGACACACTGGCACTTTCAGGTAAAGGGTGTAAGAGGCAGTGAAATGTGTGGTACAGGGTTTAAGAAATACTGACACTCTGATACAGGGTGCGAGAAACACTGACACTGTGATACAGGGTGTGAGACACACTGACACTGTGATACAGGGTGTGAGACACACTGACACTGTGATACAGGGTGTGAGACACATTGACACTGAGTTACAGGGTGTGAGACACACTGACACTGTGATACAGGGTGTGAGACACACTGACACTGTGATACAGGGTGTGAGACACACTGACACTGTGATACAGGGTGTGAGACACACTGACACTGTGATACAGGGTGTGAGACACACTGACACTGTGATACAGGGTGTGAGACACACTGACACTGTGATACAGGCTATAAGACACACTGACACTGTGATACAGGGTATAAGACACACTGACACTGTGATACAGGGTGTGAGACACATTGACACTGTGATACAGGGTGTGAGACATACTGACATAGCGAGAACAGTGTGTGAAGCACTGACACTGCGAGATACAGGTTGTCAGAGTGGCTGAAACTGTGAGATACAGGATATGAGACAAACTGACGCTGTGAGACACAGGCTGTGAGCAACACTGGCTCTGGGGTAGAGGGTGTGCGAGATACACACTGACACTGAGGGATACAGGGTGTAAGACACACTGTCACTGATGAACACGGCAGATGAGACACACTGGCACTGAAATACAGGGTGTGAGATGCACTGACACTGAGATACAGGGTTTGAGAAATACTGACACAGATACAGAGTGTGAGACACACTGACACTGAGATACAGGGTGTGAGAGACACTCTGACACTGAGATACAGGGTGTCAGGCACACTGACACTGAGATACAGGGTGTCAGACACACTGACACTGAGATACAGTGTGTCAGACACACTAACATTGAGATACAGGGTGTCAGGCACACTGACACTGAGATACACGGTGTCAGACACACTGACACTGAGATACAGTGTGTCAGACACACTAACATTGAGATACAGGGTGTCAGATACACTGACACTGAGATACAGGGTGTCAGACACACTGACACTGAGATACAGGGTATCAGATACACTAACACTGAGATACAGGGTGTCAGACACACTGACACTGAGATATAGGGTGTCAGACACACTGACATTGCGAGGTACATAGTGTGAGATACACTGAAACATTATGTATAAACCCACATGAACACCACCCAATAAAAATTAAATTGAAGACATGGTCATTCACATTTAGAAGCCTTTCCTGCTGTGGGTTCTGCGTTAGTCACAAGTCAGTGCACCTCGATCGGGAATAACTCTCTTCTCATCCTGTTGTGTGTACTGGGCAGTGCAGGGTTACAAGGCTCCCTACCACCACTGACTGGTGATGGCGATGCACTGCAGCAGCACAACCCTACTGAACGGCTGTGAACTGGCCCTCGAACAGCCAGTGAACAGCTGCGAATACAAAGAGCCCTGCAGGCTGGTTTTGGTAAAAAATAAACACAACTGCGGCCCTCACTCTGAAAGCTCAGCGTTAAAATCCCACTGGGCAAGAGCAAAGTGTCATTCAGAGGAAACGTTGGCCATTATCTCAAGGGGCTCGAACGCCAAGGGGGTCAAAGCCGTGTCAGCCCCCCTGCTGAGACTGTGCCTGGAGTTCCTCACTGGGAGGAAGGGTCCATCGGCCTGGAAGGGAACGTGGTGCAAATTTGCCGGAACGTAGGGCGGGATTTTCCACACCCCGGGATGGTGGGGGGGAATTATCTTGACCGATACCCGGGATGGGGGGGTGGAATTATCTTGACCGATACCCGGGATGGGGGGGGGGAATTATCTTGACCGATACCCGGGATGGGGGGGTGGAATTATCTTGACCGATACCCGGGATGGGGGGGGGGAATTATCTTGACCGATACCCGGGATGGGGGGGGGAATTATCTTGACCGATACCCGGGATGGGGGGGGGGAATTATCTTGACCGATACCCGGGATGGGGGGTGGAATTATCTTGACCGATACCCGGGATGGGGGGGGGAATTATCTTGACCGATACCCGGGATGGGGGGGGGAATTATCTTGACCGATACCCGGGATGGTGGGGGGGAATTATCTTGACCGATACCCGGGATGGGGGGGAGGGAATTATCTTGACCGATACCCGGGATGGGGGGGGGGAATTATTTTATGAGGAAAGGTTGGGCCTGTATCCGCTGGAGTTCAGGAGAGTGAGAGGTGACCTTATTGAAACACGTAAGATCCTGAGGGGGATAAAAGCAAAACACCGAGGGTGCCGGGAATCCGACATCAAAACAGGAAATGTTGGAAAAACTCAGCAGCATCTGTGGAGAGGCTGCTACAAAGGTCCTGAGGGGACTTGACAGGGTGGATGCTGGACAGATGTTTCCCCTTTGTGGGAGAGACTAGAACTGGGGAGGGGGGTGGGGGGCGGGGGGGGGCGGCATGGTTTAAAAATAAGGAGTCTTCCATTTAAGACGGAGATGAGAAGATTCGTTTTCTCTCAAGAGGATCTTGACTCTGTGGAAATCTCTTCCCCCAGACAGCAGTGGAGGCAGGGTCACTGAATATCTTTAAGGCGGAGGTAGGTAGATTGTTGACCAACAAGGGGGTTAAAGGTTATCTCTTGGTGGTAGGCGGAACGTGGAGTTAAGGCCACAATCAGATCAGCCATGATCTTATTGAATGGCGGAGCAGGCTCGAGGGGCCGAATGGCCTACTCCTGGCTCCTAATTCATATGCTCGTAACGATACAGGGGCCTAAAGCAGTTAAACCATGAGGGCAGATTGCACAGGCAAGGCTTGTGTCCTGTTGGGTAGATAAGATTAAGGGGCGATCTAAAGTGGTTTTCTGGGGTGGATGGAGAGAAACGATCACATCAGGAGGACAAAGGGGAGAATAACCTTAAAATCAGAGCCAGGCCGTTTGAGTGCAGTCAGGAAGCACTCCATCACACTAAGGGCAGTGGAAATCTGGAACTCTCTCCTCCCAAAAAAGGCAGTCAACACGACGGCCTATTGTAAATTTCAAAACTTTGACTGGTATTTGAGGTGTCTGAGACGATTAAAGGATTTGATAGGGTAGAGAGAAAGAGAGAGGGAGAAGCTATTGTTACTGGGGGAGGGGGGCGTGCGGTGGAGGGTGGGGTGGTGAGAGAGCCGGGGTGGGGGGAAGAAGAGGAGGGGTGTGGTTCTGTTTGACACGGTCACGAGACGGTCAACTTTACACCAGGGAAGGTGGTTTGAAACGAAGGCCCAACATGGGCTCTGCTCAAAATGGGAGGAGGCCTCGATCCGGTCCTCATCGAAACTCGGTCAGTGTTAGGCCGCACGAGGTGTACGGGAGCAGGAGACGGCTGGACGGTTCCGTGAGGCTGCTCCAACATTCAATAAACATAAAGGCCAGGGCCTGGGCCTTGGAAAACACAGCGCAGAGCGTTCTTGTTTAAAACAGACACCGTAAACAAACACAGAGCCCTGAATTCTGGGCCAGGCGTTGTCTGGCTCGCAAAACACGTTGGGTTATTTTATCCCCCCCCCCCTCGTTCCTCTCCACAACACAGACGAGCTTTAACTCCAAAACCTCCAAGCCTGCCGAACTACTCCCACAGGCCTCACTGTCTGCTAGGCCCCAGCTCGCATTGTTCTCCTCCGCTCGGGTTGCCAACCCTCCGGGGTTGTTCAGGAGTCTCCAGGAATGAAATGTTAATCTCCAGGACAACCCAGGGGCAAAATTAAATTTTAAAAGGGGCATTACAAAAATTTTTTTTTAAAAAAAATACATCCATTCCTATTCAATGCTGGTTATCAAAAAGGCTGTTCCACCGACAGTCGAAAATCAGCCAATCGGACTGTGGAGGGTCAGCTCTCGCTTTCCGATTGGCCGGCGCGCAGTATGGAATGGACGACCAATGGCGGTAGAGCAGGGGCGGTGTAGTTGGAGGGTGGGTGGGGGGGGGGGGCAGGGGGTTGGTCACGTGACAAAGCCTCCAGGGCTGCGTGGATAAACAGTTGGCAACCCGCCCTCTGGCTGGAGCCACTGGGAAAGAGGGCCGGCTGCTCACAGGACTCTGGCAGACAGCAGTGTCAACACCAACACTCAGAGTCAGTGACCACCACTCCACCCACTCCTCTAGCTGTCACACTGCCCGAGATATTCTTGGCATTTCGCAGCTAGCTGCAACTTCTCTCCGCCTGTTAACTGTGCAGTTCTGTTTATAACACTTCATAACACACTGTGAAAGACTCATTTTCCCAGTACTGAGGAGACAACCAACAGCCCGGCAGCCCCAGAATCAATATTTTTTTCTTGCGCTGGTCAAAGCCTCAGTCTTAAAGTCCCCCCCCCCACCTCTTTCCCCAACTTTGTCCCTGGTGGGACTCAAACCTTCCGACTCAGAGGCAAGAGTGCAACCTACTGAGCCACGGCTGACCCTGTCCACCTTCGGAGGAGAGACGGCTGGAAAAACGTGCAAAATAAACCATAACACAGCCTGATGGAAGAGGCATGACCTCTCACAATCCTAATTCCTAAAGTGTAGCTCTGTCAACATCATCAGTTCAAGATGCTGCTCTATTAAACTATTATTTAGTGCAGATTGTGTGAATAGTTCCTGGTGTTTCAATGACTTCAGGTCATCATTGCAAACATTCCAAATGAGCAACAAACGCCAACCACTCACCAGCTGGCCAATCCGGTCCAGATTATCCAGGAAGTACCCCACTGATTCAGCCTATAAGAGAAACAGGAGAGATTTAAGTAATGGATACACGTACATGCACATAGACACACACACACACGTAGACACACACACGTACACACACACACACGTACACATACACGTACACATACACGTACACACACACACGTACATACACACACACATACACACACGTACATACACACACACACATGTAGACACACACACGTACACACACATACGTACACACATGTAGACACACACACACGTAGACACACACACATGTAGACACACACACGTAGACACACACATGTAGACACACACACACGTACACGTAGACACACACACGTAGACGCGCAGACACTCGCACACGGATGGACAAGAGTCTCACACACGCGTGCGCACACACAAGCGCACACAGACATGCACTTGCACACACATGCACGCGCACACACACGCAGGTTCAACGCACACACACACGCGCATGTGCACACACATGCTCTCTCAGTTTGGCATTTCCAGAGCCCCTCAGTACAGGTCAGCTAAGTGCCCAGGAGTCTCCATGTCTGTGCAACAACCCAGCTAAACCGGTGCCTGTGTGATGTTCTTGGGACAGAAAAATTTGTATATTCAGCCAGAGATAGTTCGAAGTAGAGCTGCATGAGATGTTAAACATGGATTCTTTATTATTCATTCCTTGCAGACTGCCTCTGCTGGTGCATGTGTGCATGGTAGCCTCAAGCAGACAAAATGCACAATGCAATTTTCAATACGCTGTATGCATCTCCGACGAAACTGCTCTCGAGTCAGTACATCAGATTGTGTAGGGACCAGGGATTTGCCATCACCTTAACTCCCCTACATGAATAAGCACCACATGGTGTGAGCTCACCTTTCTGTGACACATTATAGCGCAACCAACCCAATCGGCACTTCTAATATTCAATAATACTGATAGTGTCACTTTGAGAATATACTGGGATTGTGAATCATATTGAACTGTTCATTCCGCAATCTGCATGTCTTCCCTAGGTACACCACAAATTCAAACTAATGTTATGGACAGAGTCAGGAGAGAACTGAAACTCTTGCACCCTTTCCCTTACTGTCCAGAATCAGTGTGGTTTTGGAAAAGAAGGCATGTTTCTTAGCCCCAAAGTGTGTACAGTCAATACAAAGAACAGCAACAAGCTTTTGTGGGTTTAAATAAAGAGGGCTATTTATTCATGCATTCACCCCAAAAGTTGCTGGGTAAAAATCCTGGAACTCCCTCCCGAACAAAAACGCTGGCCTTGCCAGCGACACTCACATCCCGGGAAAGGATGTTTTAAAAAGTGCTTTGGGGCACCCCGGCATCGTTGAAGGTGCTATATAAATGCAAGCCTTCCTTTTCATACGATTGGCACGACTTCCACTCTGCGTGCAGTTTGTTTTGAACAGTCCGCGCTTTCACGAGGCAGGGCACAGGCATCACATTGGGGTTCGCGGGCCAAGCAGCAGCGGAGGGAATTGTGGGCGCAGCGGGGCTAAAATCTCTTGCTCTCGCTGGGTTGCCCGAGGCGAAAGCTCACTTCCTGGAGGAAGAACATCCAAGCCAGCCAGCCGCCCACACCAGGGGCCCTATCCCTTTAAGCAGGAAGCCCAGTCTAAAACATGACAAAAGAACACCTGTGTACCATATGGCGTTCCAACACAGCAAAGGCTTTGAATCTTAACGTGAACCGACTGTCAACGCGAACCTTGAAACTCCCACGGATTTTGGGAGTACTGAACTTTAAGTTGGAGCCCTTGTTAACAGAGCCAAAGGAAAATTTATACAGCGCTTTTCTTGACCACCAGGCACCTCTGTTAAGTAAATTTTGAAGTGCATTCATAGTTGTAGTGGAGGAAACATGGCAACTGATCTGTGCAACTCCCACAAACAGCCCGAACCAGCAGATAATCTGTTTTTGTGATGTTGATTGAGGGATAAATATTGGCCAGGAGGAGAATTCCCCCTGCTCTTCTTTGAAACAGTGCCATGGGACCTTTCACATCCACCCGGGCAGGCAGGTACGAACACACAAACATACGAACTAGGAGCAGGACTAGGCCGCTCCACCCCCACCTCGGGCCTGCTCCCTCATTCAGTAAGATCATGCCTGATCTAATTGTAACCTCCTGCCTACCCCCGATAAACTTTCACCCCCCTTGCTTATCAAGAATCTATCCACCTCTGCCTTAAAAATATCCAAAGACTCTGCGTCCAACACCTTTTGAGGAAGAGAGTTCCAAAGACTCACCACCCTCTGAGAGAAAATATTTCTCCTCATCTTTGTCTTAAACGAGCGACCCCTTATTTTTAAACAGTGACCCCCCTAGTTCTAGATTCTCCCACAAGAGGAAACATCCTCTCCACATCCACCCTGTCAAGACGCCTCAGGGTCTTATATGTTTCAATCAAGTTGCCTCTTACTCTTCTAAACTCCAGCGGATACAAGCCTAGCCTGTCCAACCTTTCCTCATAAGACAATCCACCCAATCCTAATATTAGTTTAGTTCTGATGAAGAGTCATTCGGACTCGAAACGTCAACTGTCTTCCTCTCCGCAGATGCTGTCAGGCCTGCTGAGTTTTTCCAGCTATTTTTGTTTTTGTTTCAGATTTCCAGCATCCGCAGTATTTTGTTTTTATATTAGATTAGTTTAGTAAACCCCCTCTGAACTGCTTCCAACACATTTACATCCTTCCTTAAATAAGGAGACCAGTACTGTACACAGTACTCCAGATGTGGTCTCACCAGTGCCCTGTACAACTGAAGCATAACCTCCCTACTTTTATATTAAATTCCCCTCGCAATAAACAACAGGGCCCCCAGTTTAACATCTCACCTGAAAGATGGCACCTCCGGCAATGCGGCTCTCCCTCAGTCCTGTACCGGACTGTCATCCTTGGTTTTTGTGCTCAAGTCCTGTTGTGATGTAACTTGACTGCTAGATAACACTCCCCTCCTTCCGCCTAACCCTGTTCCCTTCTTCTGAAGGCGCTAGCTCTCCTGCAACAGCTATTCAACCAGGAAAGTGCCGTGCTATGGACACAACCCTGTTCTCACCAGACCGTTCTAACACATGCATTCCAGCAGGGGTCACCAGGGAGCTCCAAGGCTGGGATTGCCATTGGATCCACTGCATCGAGTCTCTTTTTTATTATTCGTTCACGGGATGTGGGCGTCGCTGGCCGGGCCGGCATTTATTGCCCGTCCCTAATTGCCCTTGAGAAGGTGGCGGTGAGCCACCTTCTTGAGCCGCTGCAGTCCATGTGCCTTGTGGAAACGCCCACAGTGCTGCTGAGGCACTGAAGTGAAGCACTAAATCAGCGAAAATAAGGAGGAAATGCCTGAAGATTATAAACGCGTCCAAAGCCTGAGCAGCCGTCAATCTTTGGTGAGCTATTTCGACACATCGCATTTACCCTCCCCTGGTGCCCTGGCCAATGTTTACCCCTCAACCAACAATCAGCAGAAGATAAAATCATCGGATGATAGGGTGCTGAATAGCCCATCATGCCAGCGCTGGCACATTCAGCCTGGTTGGAGTGGTGGATGATTGCTGTGCCCGTGATAAGAGGCTATCGGAATATATATTTCACCCTCCTTTGATTGATTGGGGCCTGGGCTAAACACACAGGGGCATCACTCTGGCCACAGGGGATCCCAGTCTTCATAAAAAGCAGAACATTCTGAGGTCATTTTTTTTTTGTTTGGCGGGGGGTGGGGAACCTGAAGATTAATTTTAACCTCTGGCAGAAACAAAGCCAGTTTTACAGCATTCTTTAGATAAAATGCTATTTTGGCAAAGGAGACTCCAATCAGCAGGCGATTTTATCACACCAATAGGAAGCAATTAGACTGGCCCTTTCCTGTTCTCCTCTCATTAGCAATAAAAGCCCATAAGCTCTAGGGGATGGCTGGCTAATCGCGGGCCTACACACCTCATCGAATCAGGGGTTATTCACAGCACAGAAGGAGCCCACTCGGCCCTTCGTGCCTGTGCTAGCCGGGGAGGAAAAAAAAAGCGATCTAACCTATTCTCATTTTGCAACTCTTGGTCCACAGCCTTGCCGGTCACTTCAAGTGCACGTCCAAGTATGTTTTAAAAGCAATGGGGGTGGTTTCTGCCTCTACCGCCCTTTCAGGCAGTGAGTTCCAGACCCCCAGCACCCTCTGGGTGAAAAAAAATTCTTAACTTTCCCCCAGTCCTTCTGTCAATTAGTTTAAAATTTATGCCTCCTGGTTGTGGATCCCTTTGCGAAGGGGAATAGGTCCTTCGTATCCGCTCCATCTCGGGCCTCTCCTTAATTTTATCCAACCCAATCAAATCTCCCCCTCAGCCTCCTCTGTTCCAAAGGAAACCACTCACGGCCTATACAATCTTTTAACACAGCTTTCTTAAAAGCGGTTACACCTCTAACTTAATAAAAGAGAATCATAGAATGGTCACAGCGCAGAAGGAGGAGGCCATCGAGGAAAGTGCATTGAGACATCCTGAGCTTGTGAAAAGCTCGATATTAATGTCAATTCTTTTTATCTGCCTTTGAAAGAAAGAAAGGCAAAAATCGGCCTTTAAGGACTCGAGAGGAAAGGGACTGAAAATAAAAAGGGAAAAATAGGATATTTCTCCCTGACCCACCCATCTAAACAGTCAAACGTGACACAGCGAAGTGTACAGAGTGTATACAGGGTGAGGAGTCCCCGGCAACAGGGTTGTTGGAGGCCTCTCCAACTCCTGAGGCCTACTGGGAGTGAATGGTTTGGCGCTCATTCGGTTTTCCACCAAAGAATCCCATTTGCGGATGGGCGTTCCGGAAACTTCCGTGGCCCTCTGCGAGAGCAACTCAGCTAGCCCCCACTTCCCCTGCCCATTTCCTGCAATCCTGTTGATTTTTTTTCACCTCGGGTGCTTAGCCAAATCTCTTTTCAAAGCCAGCATTGAATCTACCTCCGCCCCACACACTCACTCATAGGGTTGCCAACTGTGATTAACATATTCCTGGAGGTTTCATCACGTGACCTGCCTCTACTCTCCAGCCATTAATCGGCCAACACACCTCCTTGTGACTTCACTGCCTCCCTACGCCAATTGGAAAACAAAAAGACTCATCACTCAACTGGATGATGCTTGACCATCAGTCAGTCAGCCTTTTTCTTCCCAATTTCTGATATTTTTATATCTAGTATTATAAGCATTATTTTTTTAAAAACTATCTGTTTTTAATGTCTCTATGATTCTTCTCCAGGATTGCACACAGCAATGTCTTGGAGATTCATCTCCAATCCTGGAGACTCTAGGCCAATCCTGGAAAGATGGCAACCCTAAAATGCAAGTCCTTCGCTTTAATCAAGATGTGGCATTATTTTTTTCCAACTTTCTTTGAGCTCTTTTGCTTATTACTGTTTATAAAAAAAACTATTGGAAGTGGCAGGGGGGGGGGGTGGAATTTGGCTCAGGATGAGACTTCCGTGCCCCAATCTGATTGGTTGGTAGCTCTGTCATCCCGGGAGCGCCGGGTTCAAGTGGCGGCCGCTGCTGGGGCTATAGGCAATACCCAAAGAAGAGGCAGTCGCGGAGGTTGGACTGGGCGTATCGGCGGGGAGCTGGCTGACAGGACCCAGCTCGGGGCGGGTTGGTGGGGTGGGGGGGTGGAGGGGGCGGGGGCAGGGTCTGGGTTTGAGAGTCCAGGTGGGAACGCTAAAGGAGGAAGGATGACCTTGGGGGGGGGACGCGGGTGCCTCCGATGGACACAGAGTCACCCATAGGAGGTCACCCCGCCCCCTTCCCTTGGCCAGTGCCAGCTCACCCAGTAAAAGCTGCCAAGCTACCCGCTTGGCGTGGGCCTCCCGCTTCCACGAGTAAAATAGCAGCAGGGGTGGGAACGAAACACATGAGTGGCCATTAATTGGCCACTCAAGGGCCCTGATAGGCCCAGGGGTGGGCCGGCAGCACAATGCCTCCTGTAAAATGGCAGACAGGTTGGGGGTGGGCGGGAAGGTTCTGGAAGGCCACATGCTGCATCGTACCAGCCCCCCGCTTTCAAACCTGCCAGCAGGGGACCGGAAAATCCAGCCCTCTTAATTTTTACAGCCAATTAAACACTTTAACGACATAGTCAATGTTGTGTTGCAGGAGTCCAACGTAATTTGTTTGAATGAGTATTTGCAAACTTTTAGATGTACAAAAGGGAGAAAATAATGTGTATGGTTACAGGGAAGGAGGAGCACTGCGGGATTCATTGGCGTCTTTTTCACCGCTGGATCACTCACGATATCTTCCTTTGTGCAGGAGGAGGCAAAGGCCAAACCTTTTGACTAAAACACCCTGACGGTTTGCCAAAAGGACCTTTCTTCGCGTCCTATTTCTCAACGTCAAGTTGCCGCTTCAGCTGAATTGACAAACGTTTTATCAGATTGGGGTGACGTCAGGGCCGAAACAGATTGCTGGGAACCTGGTTCCGGAATGTTCCAGGGTGAGGGGCCGAAGGTTCCCCACTTTGCTTCGTCCCTTTTCCTACTGGTTACTCCCTCATGGCCTCCTTTCTGAGGCAAATTTGAGGGGCCGTTGAAGGTTTACTTTGTCAGGGACCTAGGCCCCAATAGCAACAAGTGGTCACCACATCCACCATTTGACAAAATGGAATCCAAGGTCTTACAGCTGTCGACTCAGATAGTTTTATTACCAATAACTAAAGCGTTCAAAGGCTTTTTTTTTTAATTCCCATATGATTTTTCTCCTGGTTTATGCCCTCCAGCAAAGCATTGTGGGGATTAGCTTCAGGAAAACCCTGGGTAATCCTGGAGGGTTGGCAACACGAAATCACCAGGAATTCAAGATTCACCTCCGAGCAAATCCGGCAGAGAAAATCGTAGGGGTTCTAAGAAAAGGTGCTTTACTTCTCTTCGAAAATTTTCATTGACTAATTGTGTAAATGTTGGAGATTGGGGGGGGGTGTGGTGGGGGTGAAAAGGCTGTTTGATCAAGAATCATCCAATCAGGAAACAAAGAGCCGGTTGGCTCTCCGATTGGCCGGAGGAAGGCGGGAGGTCGCGTTGATGGGCATGTCAGGCGACCCATGGCGGGAGTGTGGGGGAGGGGGAACTATTAGTGGCGGGGGGGGGGGGGTGGGGAGAGGGGTCACACGATGCAACCTCCAGGAACGCGTCCAACCGGAGTTGGCAACTGGGCGGAAAAGATAGACCAGGGAGGGAGGTGCTCACTTGGCTTAAAGGGCTTTCGATGCAATTCGGGCCTATTTTTGTCCGCAAAATGATTCCAGTTCAGAACTCCGAGGCTGCTGGGAGACTTGGGAGGCACTCTCGCCTTCTCTCCCATTTCCCTGCAATATAGCAGCTGTACTGACAGTTGTAAACAGAGGAAGATTTACTGATAACTACAGATGTTGCCATGGGAATGGGGAACCTTGCGCTTAAAGGGCAAGTGCCTTCATGAAAAAAAAAGAGGACTCTGCAGGGAGGTGAAGGGGAGGCATTATTCTTTGTCACGATCGCCTCCTGCAAAAACGATATAAATTGGGTGATCCACGTCACTGTGTAGTGGACGCTTGTGAAAGCAGGAGACTGGGAGAGGAGGCTGTGGCACACTCTGCCGCTTTCGGTGGCAGAGGAAGGTTCTGCACATCATTCACAGTTTCTGACTGTACAGTGCTAGCAATCTATCTTGACAGCCAACTGATTGCGAGGGGTTCCTGGACGCCTCTTCCAGTCACGTGACTCGCCATTCCCAAAATAGATTCCAGACCGTTCCCCACAGGACAGCCAGATTACGGCCGCTTCCAGGAAAAAGGAGTCTGAGCTGCTGGAGGTTTCTGGGGCCTGCGCTTTTGTTTATCAGAAGGGAACCATGTTCATTGGCTTCCTGGGTTCTCCTCTCCTCTCCTCCCCTCCCTCCCTCTCTCTCTCTCTCTCGTGAGGCATCTCTCCAGCTGACAGAAAGCTCTCCTGCTTTCTGACCTTAATGGCACCATCAGCACCTCCTTTAGCCCTTACCACTACCATTAACACCCCCTTTGTCCTCTTGTCCATGACACCATTGTCAACCTCTCCTTTGCCCCCACCTATCGCTGGACTTCTATCCAGCTTCACCTGTCCCACCACCACCCCTTAAACATTTTACTTCTCTTTAGACCTGGAGAAGAGTCATACAGACTCGAAATGTTAACTCTGTTTCTCTCTCCACAGACGCTGTTAGACCTGCCGAGACTTTCCAGCATTTTCTGGTTTTGTTTCAGATTTCCAGCATCCGCAGCATTTTGCTTTTCTCTCCAGCCGACATGTCTGCACGCCTCACCAGCACGGCGAGAACTGGTGTGGTCTGAGGTGCAGTGAGTCAAACAGAATCGGGTGCTCCCCGAAGCCCCCCTCCCCCCATGTCCCCACTCCAAGATGGAATAGTAGAACACAGCATAACATTGAAAAGATACTGACTTTAACCCAAATAAGGTAATGGGCTGTTGGGCGCCATCCTATGTCCATCCAATTGGTGTTTGAGCATGAAGAAAGTGGTCAGTGATGCCCGAAAGAATTCAGAAAAAAATCACTCCACAGCGCCACTTGCTGTCCAGAGCCCGCAACTGCACCATTACAAGCAACAGTTTACATACAGGATTTCCATTCTAAACATTCACATGGTTAAGTTCAGTGAAGTGAAAGTGCAATTTTGCAAAGGGGGCTTCAAACAGGCATTGCACCCTCTGTTCTTTTTTTATTTGTCCTTGGAACGTGACATTTGCTGGCCAGGCAAGCATTTGTTACTCATCTCTAATTGTCCCTTGAGAAGGTGGTGGTGAGCCGCCTTCTTGAACCGCTGCAGTCTGTGTAGTGCAGGTGCACCCACAGTGCTGTTAGGGAGGAAGTTCCAGGATTTTGACCTAGCTACAGTAAAGGAACAGCGATATATTTCCAAGTCAGGATGGTGAGTGACTTGGAGGGGAAATTGCAGGTGGTGGTGTTCCCATGTGTCTGCTGCCCTTATCCTTCAAGATGATATAGGTCGTGGGTTTGGAAGGTGCTGTCGATGGAGCCTTGGCGAATTGCTGCAGTGCATCTTGTAGATGGTACACACTGCTGCTACTGTGTGTCGGTGGTGGAGGGAGTGAATGTTTAAGGTGGTGGATAGGGTGCCTATCAGGCAGGCTGCTTTCTTGAGTGTTGTTGGAGACGCACTCATCCAGGCAAGCGGAGAGTATTCCATCACACGCCTGGCTTGTGTGTTGTAAATGGTGGACAGGCTTTGGGAAGACAGGAGGTGAGTTACCCCTACAAAATTCACAGCCTCTGACCTGCTCTTGTAGAGACAGAATTTACATGACTGGTCCAGTTCAGCTCCTGGTCAATGGCAACCCCTCTGAAATTGATGGCGGTGGATTCTGTGATGGTACTGCCATTGGATTAGATTCTCTCTTGTTGGAAATAGTCACTGCCTGGCACTGGCGTCACAAGTGTTACTTGTCATTTCGCAACCCAAGCCCAAATGTTGTCCAGGTCTTGTTGCATATGGACATGGACTGCTTCATTACTGTGGAGTTGTAAATGGAATTCAACACTGGGCAATCATCAGCAAACATCCCCACTTCTCATCTTATGATGGCAGTGGAGGGGGGTGGTCATTGGATGGAGCAGATGGGGAATGGTTAGGCCTTGGACACTACCCCGGGGACCCGTCCTCGAACAAAACTCTGGGACTGAGATGATTGGTCTCCAACAACCACAGCCATCTTGCTTTGCATTAGGCTTGGAGAGATTTGCTTGGGTCTCTCTTTCCTGAGTGTCAATTCACTGGGACTTGTTGGGGATTATCACTCCATTTCAAGTTCTCTGATGTCTCCTCACCAGTGAGGAACTCTCCTTGTGCTGTAATGTGGGCTTTTACTGTGCATTGTTCAAACAAGAAAATAATTAACAGATCTGTAGTGGCAGATGTAACTGGTAAGTCAATGACATAATAGTGTCACCGTTCATCCATTTCAGAAAATGGCTTGGCCATTGACCTTTCACCTTCAAGGGACAGAGGTCAAGATCCCACCAAAACTGATAAGATGAAAATCCCTTGGCCTATAAGTTGGATACGGACACAAAACGGGAACCTAAAGATCCAATATGTTGAGCTGTGCGCGCGCCCTCATTCTGCACTGGAGGTACATCACCCGCCATATTGGCTAAAGCTGCTTCGTAGGCGTCCAGTGCATGTGCCTGATCCTGGAGTTACATCCTTTGCACATGCAAGTGTGCAGGACAGAGCCAGCAGAGGTGGCGGCACAGTGGGTA